>NC_141689.1:1250834576-1252108239 GCF_964263255.1 Lissotriton vulgaris | reverse complement strand
CGCAGGCTCTTGGTGCTTGGAGCTGAAGATGCTGCAGGCGATGGGAAGCAAAGTGTCCGGTGTGATCCATGGGTGGATCGAAGTCGAGAAGTATCTGAAAACAGAGGGGACAGTGTCTGGGTCACTCAGCAGTGACCAGGGTAGAACCAGGATGGAACCAGGCAATGTCGGGCGCAATCAGATGGTTGTTGAGGAGCTTCTCTCCGCTGTCACATGGGCTCTGGGGCATCTGCGATGTCCAGGAGCAGGTCACAATCTGTCCCACGCAGGCTCTCGCCGTCAGCGCCGTCGGCTTCAAGATTGGAGCAAACAGCACTTGGCAAAAGCAATCCACACGGAACCAGGAGATTGCTTCTCACTCAGACCAGGAGGGTCAGAGCGGGAGCTCCATTTCACAGGAGCTGGTGCAAATCTGGAGCAACCAGACAAGCAAGTCGGTTTAAGGTTTTCGTTGGCACAGGGCCACAAGCCAGATGGCAAGTGACCGGGCCAACGCGCCGAGCCAACACCAGCAGAAGGGCCCCACGCAGCACTCGTCGAGTGTTGAGGGGGTAGCTTCGGTGCAAGAGCAGCTCAGGGTTGGGGCTTCTCAAACCCTGGTGCACAGCTTCGAGGGTCACTCGTGGGCTGCACGGTCAGCATCTCGTGGCCTTTTCAAGATGGCGTGCCCCACGCTTCCGGTCGCCTCCATGGGTCTCAGCTCTACAGGGACTGTGGATCGGGCTGGAGGAAGGCAGGCAAGCTTAATCTCGTTGATCTCTGTCGCTCGAGTTCCGGCGGGAACTGCAACAAAGCAAGGGTCGAGGTGCTGGATGGTGCCTGTTTGCACAGGGTGGTCACTCCTTGGCCACAAGGGAGATTCTTCAGTCTTCTATGTTGAGTAGGATGTTGAAGGGTCCAGAGTTTCGTTTCTTATGTTTTCTTCAGGATAATCGGAGTTGCATTGGCACTGCTCCCACTCTTATTCGAATCTGGTGGGCTGGATTACCTGCTAGGTCCTCTCCTATGGGTGGGACCCAGGAAGGGGGTGGATACACCCCTTTCCTTTGATCCAGGCCGCGCTGGGACTGGGGCTGGTGTGCCCCAGAACCGGTTTGGACGGATTATGCAAGGGGGCAGCCTTGTGCTCCCCAGGCAGTGTCTGGTTTCTTTGAAACCTCCTTGCTACAATCCACTATCTCCTGTCTGGGGTGGTGTAACACCACCCTGCGACAGGAAACCCTTTGTCCAGGCCACCATCTGCTGAATTTCAGTCATCAGCAGGAGGCCAGACCCGTGTCTGTGGCAGAGGCATCTATTTTGTGGATCTGAGGCTCTTTTAAAATCAACCGCGTTTCAGTAAAGTAACATGTCTTCTCCCTCTAGAAGGGTGGAATCCTACCCCCGTCGCCAGAACTGGCGAGGGGGTAGTATTCCAATTCGTATGACACCTTACACGACATGTTTTGATAAAGCCAAACCAAAGTTGCTATATAACCGCGAGGATTATAAGGCACTTAATAGTATATGGTATGGCATTATCCCGGATCAGCTTAGGGAGTGGTTCCCGACAGCTGCAGACTCAGCTCATGCCAGAGCTCCATCTCACATTAAACCACGCACTCTGCCTCCAGGATTGATAAGGCCTTCCATAGGAGTGACTCACAGGTTTATATGTGTCCAGGTATAGGTTTAGATATAGGTATACTATATCTAAGCAAGGGGTGATTACACCCACTTGCCCCAGCTGAGTGATCAGCCAGTTGTGTCAATTTAAGAACCAGCCAGGGGTGGCAAAAGCTATGCTTCAGCCCCTGGTAGGCCTTGGTGGCACCTATGCCCTGAGCACCTATAGTGCATGGTACAGGGGCTGACAAGGAGTCTATTTCCAATTGTGGTATGTACCTATAGCACATGTATTATGAATTTAGATGGAGAACAGCAGGCTGGGGGTCTGATTAGCAGGCCCACGGCCTCAGTAAGTTGAAAACCAGTGAAGCAAAAAGCAAAAATTGGGGTGACCATGGGATAGCAGACCCTACTCTCCTACAGTGTCAAATCCAAATTGGAGCTTTCTTGGGAAACTGACTTGGGTTGCACTTGGCCCATTGTCTTTTGGGACAAACTCTGGTCCAAATCTTTGAAAGTCTCACGATCTGCATCCCTTACTCAATCTCTATTTTTTCTGTATCACAGACTTTACTTCTCCCCTCTTTCTTTATCTTGTTTCTATTCTTCCTCTGCCTCTAGCTGTTGGACTTGTCAAACTTCTAATGCTGATCTTCTTCATATGTTCTTTTCCTGTCCTACGGTTTCTACTTTTTGGAAACAAGTTTGGTCCTGTCTTTCTCACGTTTTCTCACTATCTATTCCATACTCACTCCCCCTTCTTTTTCTTGGTAGCCTTTCAGATTCCCTAACTCTCCCACCACACTCACAAGGTCTTTTTGATCTCATGCTTGCACTCGCATTTCAACATATTTCTTCGAATTGGAAATCTCTTACAAATATCTCTATTCAAACTTGGTGGAATTTACTATGTCATTTTCATAGGCTTGACGTCTCCTTTGCTTCCTCCTGTAAACCATCTCGTAATGTAGGCCTGTTTTGGTTACCCCTCACCACATACCTTGAACGATTAGGTCAAAAGAAACCTCCTCTTACCAACTCTGAAAACTTTAAACCCCCTTGAAGATTTACTCTCTCTCTCTTGTATATTCTTAAACAGTTTACAATGTTTTCTTTATTGTAACCTTTTACATATGCTATACAGTTTTGATTATTGCTTATGCCATTTCTACCTTTGCCGTTATCCTCTATGGTTTTGTTTGTTATAATATAGATCTTTTTCATCCCCTCCCCTTCCCCTTCCTTTCCTTTTTTTCCCCTTAAAATCCCATGAAAATGCTTTTATTACCTTGTTTGACATTAGCAATGTTATGACTTTATTGATCTTGGCATATCTGAGTGCTTTTCTCTGCTGATGTCAATTTGTTGTTATGATCATTACTCTTTAATAAAGCTTTTCAAACATAAAAAAGAAAGAACATAAGGAAGCACCATTTACCTACTAGTCAAGCATTCAGACAGAGAGCTGCCTAGCAACCAAGCCTTACATTTGCTCTTGCAGGTGCGCCACACTTGTCAAGCAAGAGCCAGTGATTAATAGAGGACAGAGCGTGTTGGACTTGGCCCTTTTCTCCAACATTTTTCGCTTTTCACCCCCCTGTTTGAGGTCGTCTCCCCGATGGTAGACAGTTGTATAGGACATGTGTGGTGTGAGATGCCCTAAGAAATATACTGCAATGGTGTGCGCACTTGTTAACCCCCTATTGTAGAAATGTACCCTGGTAAAATGCTGCATTTAAAATGGATGTCATGGCTGTGTGTGGTGCCACCTGACTGAAGTAGGTTAGCAGTCTAGATGTTCGGTTCCCAGCCATCCCAGCTTTTGGAGGGAAAGCCTGGCACAAAGGGTGCTCTACTCCTCCCCCTGAGCCAGTTAGAGCCAGTTCCCCAGAGACTTCTAGAAGAGGCACTGTCTGGAGGTGGGGTGAGGGGCGCATAAATAAGAGGGTTGTGCCACCATGTGCTCAGGCAGAGCAGGGACATGAACGTGAGGGGACCTGCTGCCAGGGGGTACCGCCACTTGGGCCTGTGTGCTGGACCCTGCACCCAACTGAAACCCCTCCGCTGTCCACAGGGCTAGTGGAAGCCCCACAGCAGGAGCACAGGCAGCTGTACAAGAGGAGTGCCACGCTACAGTGGAGGATGGTTTCTAAAGCCTACCGCCCTGTCCTGATGAGTGCCCACTGACTGCTGACCTTGCCCAGAAGTGCCTGCTGCTCTGCTACGTGGCCCCTGAGGAAGGAGGGACGCTACCGTAGGTCTCTGAGGCTGCTGGTGGGACCTTGCGCCACGTGAGCGCTACAACTGTGCCTGCTGCCCTGCTGACCAGTCCCTGAAGAAAGAGAGCGCTGCATTGGACTGGCCGGTACTCCCCACCTGCAACCTAGCGCCTCGTTGGACCCTGACTGCATGCCCTGCGCAAGGTGAGCACTATGTCTGGTGGGCGCTACACATCAACTGACTGTGTCCTGGCTGCTATCTAGCGCTTGGGAGGGAGGCGCTTTATATTGAGTGGGAAGGAGAAGCGGGGCACTGCCTTTGGCCCCTGAAGCTGGTGGGGCTGCCTAGCGCCTGTTAAGCGTTATACGCCACAACCCAAAGGAGGGTAGGAGCGGCTGCTAGGGAGAGCAGTGTATTTGGAAATAAAGCGGGAGGCTACCCCGCATATTTAAAGTTTTATTGGAGGAAAATGATTCTGATGGGAGATGGCTTTTGGTTACACTTCTAATTAATTTAAATTCTATAACTGTTTTTAATATATATGTTCCTACTCAACCTGATTGTTTGTTTTGGCCTTTGATTGCAAGCAAATGTATCCAACACAAGGATGATTTCTTTTTTTTAGGAGGAGATTGTAATCAGATTATTGACCCGTTCCTTAATCGCAAATCCAATGTTTGTTTTGTCCCCCACAAACCCCATAAACAATTTTTGAACACCATTTTACATTCACATCTCTCTGACTCTTGGAGACTCATGCACCCAGACACTTTAGATTATTCTTTCTTCTCACACCCTCATGCTTCCTCCTCCAGACTAGACTATATCTTTCTTTCTCAATCTTTAACTCAAAATTTACTGTCCTCCTCTATTGAACCCATTGTTATTTCAGATCATGCCCCCATTATAACGGATATTGATTTACTTCCACCACTTCCTAAACCTTCACGTTGGCGCTTCAATTCTACACTCCTCACTGATCCTAATTTCTCTTCTTCTTTTTGAACTTTCACTAATTACTTTTTTCAATTTAACTCTGACCCTCATACTCCCTCTTATATTCTTTGGGACTCTTTTAAGGCTACTGCGAGAGGTTTTATTATTGATTTTGTCTCCAGGAAAAAGAAGCAATTTCTTCAGAAACATAAATCCTCTCTCGCATATATCAAAAAATTGGAACACCAATCTATACCTCCTCCGATACAAGTATGTCTCCAGAGCTTTTGAGGGCGAAAATTTCTTTCAACAAATTCACCACCGATAATGCCTCTTCAATGCTTCTTCGTAGTAGTGTTCGCTATTATGGTGGTCGTAACAAGTCTGGAAAACTTCTAGCTAACTATCTTAAATCTCGTAAGGAGCGTACTTTGATTGAATCCATCTTTTCTTCTAACAATGCTTTGCTCCATACAACTAAAGATATTCTTGATTAATTCCAACTTTTTTTATCAACATCTGTATACTCCAGAATCTCCTCCTACTCCTTCTATGATTCAACCTTATTTTGACAAATTGCCTAAGCCCTCTACTTCTCATCTTAATTTTTCAGACCTTGATCTGGATCTTTCCTTGCATGAACTTTCTATAGCTCTTTCCTCACTCACTAAAGGTAAGACTCCTGGCCCTGATGGTTTTCCGTTTGAATTTTATTTGCATTTTTCTGACCTTTTATTACCCAAACTCGTATTGCTTTTTCAATCCTTTTATTCCTATGGCAGAGCTGAAGGTACTTTTCAAGATGCAACTATTAGTCTCATCCCGAAAGTTGGTCGTGACCCTAAATTTTGTAAGAACTACCGCCCCATCTCTTTAGTAAACGTGGATTTTTAAACCTTTTGCTAAATTACTTGCTTTATGTCTGGACTCACTCATGCCCCATCTTATTGGGAAGGAACAGTGCGGCTTTATTAAAGGGAGACTCACTTCTGACAATTCTTGCCTCTTTCTCAACGTCTTGAATAAGGCCTCAACTCTCTCGATACCTTTAGCTGCTATTTCTGTAGACGCCGAAAAGGCCTTTGATAGAGTTGACTGGTCCTTTTTGTGTGCCTCTCTGAAATGGCATTGCTTTGGGTCTAAATGTATTTCCCTTGTTTCTTTATTATATTCTTTGCCTAAAGCTTCTGTTCTTGTGAATGGTCAACTTTCTTCATCCTTTACCCTTCAAAGAGGTGTGCGTCAGGGCTGCCCTCTCTCTCCACTCCTTTTTGTTTTAGCTCTTGAGCCCTTTTTATCCTCCATTCGGTGCAACACTTCCATTTCCGGTTTTCCCTATGGAGACAACCAATTAAAACTTTCTGCTTATGCTGATGACATCCTCTTATTTATTTCAGATCCGGAACTGTCTATTCCTCCTCTACTATCTGAATTCGAAGTGATCTCCCTTGTCTCTGGATATAAGATCAACACAGAAAAAACGGAGATTCTCCCTCTCACTAAGTTTTGTCTCACTCACCTTTTTTCATCCACTGGCTTCACTTGGAATAGTACAAAGATTAAGTATCTTAGTATTTGGTTTGCCAATTTTATTTCCTCTTCCATTAAGTTGAATATGTCTGCTGTTCTGTCTCGTATTGGTCAGTTGTTTTCCTCCTGGAACCCTCTTTTTCTCTCTTGGTGGGGTCGCCTGGATTCCATCAAGATGATGATTGCACCCATACTTATTTATATTTTTTCTATGCTACCCGTACATATTCCTGATCTATATTTCAAACGTATTGATTTCTCTCTTTCCAGGGTTCCTCTGGAAAGATAAAAAAGCGAGAATCTCTCTTCTAGTCCTTTGTAAACCTAAATCGAATGGTGGCGTTAATTTTCCAAACTTCCGTCTCTATCACAAATCCTTTTCTCTCCATCAAGCGTCACGATGGCTCTCGTCAGATTCTTCTCCCTTCTCTCCCCTTTGGGTCCATAATGAAAATGCTTTTTTATTACCCTTTTCCTTTGAGGAGGTGTTGCGTTTCTCCTCCAAATCCCCTTATGATTCTCTTCCCCTGTTTAAACATACTTCCTCTCTTCTTAAGCCTTTACTCTCTCCATTAGTCATTTCTCACGAATCTTTTTTACAATCACCCATCTGGTATAATTCACTTATTCTTTTAAATAATAGACCTATCTATTGGGCTTCTTGGAGACTCAAAGGTATTATATGGGTCAGTCATCTTTTCGATGGTATATCACCTCGCTCTTTTCCCCATTTTCAACTTCAATTTCACTGTCCTCATTCTTTTTTGCAGAAATATACTTCTCTTATGGAAATTATTCTTGACCGATATTATTCTCTTCCTTCTTCAATATCCCTCACCACCTCTCCTCACCTTCTTGTGCTACTTTCTACTCTTCCTAAAGCATCTCTTATCTATAGATTCTTTTCTTCTCCTAACCCTGATCGTGTCTGTGAGAAGTTGGCCTGATATGTGATGTTTCCAATTCTGGAACCACCTTGTATCAGTGCAAACAACCCCATATGGTGTCTGGTTGTAAGTCAACCTTGTTAGACAAGCTATCCTAGGGGTAGCATGGACTAAGCAGCCTTAAAGGCTTAACTTAAGAGGTCGTGTTAAGCGAGCTGTTTTGCCACATACAATCCTATAATATCAAATGAAAGGACACCACACAAGTATATATTATAAAAATATATGTGTTTGTTTCTAAATTAATCCCCAGTACTCTTTAAGAGCAAAGGGGCACAAGCGTTAAATCAAAAGCACAGTATAACATACAAAGTTGCACAATTATGGATGAGGGCGGGTGGCCACTCAAACCATATATTAAAAAAGTGGTATAAGAGATACCAATCGAACAGTGGTTAGGCCTAGGGCCTAGGGAATCGCTGGGAGCAGTCAGGACTAGCAATGCTGAAGTCGGGAGAAGCCCGCGGGATTCGGGTGCAGCACGTAAAGTGCGGCTTGCACCAATGCAATGTCAATGGTGCGTAAAAGTTACACAAAGAGAGTTTAAGGATACTTCCGCTGAACCTAGAGGAACAAAACTTAAGACACAGACCCTAGAGGTGTGTACCAGTGTGGGAACACCGGCGTTGCAATGTTACCTCACCCACAGGAAGCGGGTGCACAGGGTCGAAGTGGCGTCAGGTTTTGACACGCAGGCTCTTGGTGCTTGGAGCTGAAGATGCTGCAGGCGATGGGAAGCAAAGTGTCCGGTGTGATCCATGGGTGGATCGAAGTCGAGAAGTATCTGAAAGCAGAGGGGACAGTGTCTGGGTCACTCAGCAGTGACCAGGGTAGAACCAGGATGGAACCAGGCAATGTCGGGCGCAATCAGATGGTTGTTGAGGAGCTTCTCTCCGCTGTCACATGGGCTCTGGGGCATCTGCGATGTCCAGGAGCAGGTCACAATCTGTCCCACGCAGGCTCTCGCCGTCAGCGCCGTCGGCTTCAAGATTGGAGCAAACAGCACTTGGCAAAAGCAATCCACACGGAACCAGGAGATTGCTTCTCACTCAGACCAGGAGGGTCAGAGCGGGAGCTCCATTTCACAGGAGCTGGTGCAAATCTGGAGCAACCAGACAAGCAAGTCGGTTTAAGGTTTTCGTTGGCACAGGGGCCACAAGCCAGATGGCAAGTGACCGGGCCAACGCGCCGAGCCAACACCAGCAGAAGGGCCCCACGCAGCACTCGTCGAGTGTTGAGGGGGTAGCTTCGGTGCAAGAGCAGCTCAGGGTTGGGGCTTCTCAAACCCTGGTGCACAGCTTCGAGGGTCACTCGTGGGCTGCACGGTCAGCATCTCGTGGCCTTTTCAAGATGGCGTGCCCCACGCTTCCGGTCGCCTCCATGGGTCTCAGCTCTACAGGGACTGTGGATCGGGCTGGAGGAAGGCAGGCAAGCTTAATCTCGTTGATCTCTGTCGCTCGAGTTCCGGCGGGAACTGCAACAAAGCAAGGGTCGAGGTGCTGGATGGTGCCTGTTTGCACAGGGTGGTCACTCCTTGGCCACAAGGGAGATTCTTCAGTCTTCTATGTTGAGTAGGATGTTGAAGGGTCCAGAGTTTCGTTTCTTATGTTTCTTCAGGATAATCGGAGTTGCATTGGCACTGCTCCCACTCTTATTCGAATCTGGTGGGCTGGATTACCTGCTAGGTCCTCTCCTATGGGTGGGACCCAGGAAGGGGGTGGATACACCCCTTTCCTTTGATCCAGGCCGCGCTGGGACTGGGGCTGGTGTGCCCCAGAACCGGTTTGGACGGATTATGCAAGGGGCAGCCTTGTGCTCCCCAGGCAGTGTCTGGTTTCTTTGAAACCTCCTTGCTACAATCCACTATCTCCTGTCTGGGGTGGTGTAACACCACCCTGCGACAGGAAACCCTTTGTCCAGGCCACCATCTGCTGAATTTCAGTCATCAGCAGGAGGCCAGACCCGTGTCTGTGGCAGAGGCATCTATTTTGTGGATCTGAGGCTCTTTTAAAATCAACCGCGTTTCAGTAAAGTAACATGTCTTCTCCCTCTAGAAGGGTGGAATCCTACCCCCGTCGCCAGAACTGGCGAGGGGGTAGTATTCCAATTCGTATGACACCTTACACGACATGTTTTGATAAAGCCAAACCAAAGTTGCTATATAACCGCGAGGATTATAAGGCACTTAATAGTATATGGTATGGCATTATCCCGGATCAGCTTAGGGAGTGGTTCCCGACAGCTGCAGACTCAGCTCATGCCAGAGCTCCATCTCACATTAAACCACGCACTCTGCCTCCAGGATTGATAAGGCCTTCCATAGGAGTGACTCACAGGTTTATATGTGTCCAGGTATAGGTTTAGATATAGGTATACTATATCTAAGCAAGGGGTGATTACACCCACTTGCCCCAGCTGAGTGATCAGCCAGTTGTGTCAATTTAAGAACCAGCCAGGGGTGGCAAAAGCTATGCTTCAGCCCCTGGTAGGCCTTGGTGGCACCTATGCCCTGAGCACCTATAGTGCATGGTACAGGGGCTGACAAGGAGTCTATTTCCAATTGTGGTATGTACCTATAGCACATGTATTATGAATTTAGATGGAGAACAGCAGGCTGGGGGTCTGATTAGCAGGCCCACGGCCTCAGTAAGTTGAAAACCAGTGAAGCAAAAAGCAAAAATTGGGGTGACCATGGGATAGCAGACCCTACTCTCCTACAGTGTCAAATCCAAATTGGAGCTTTCTTGGGAAACTGACTTGGGTTGCACTTGGCCCATTGTCTTTTGGGACAAACTCTGGTCCAAATCTTTGAAAGTCTCACGATCTGCATCCCTTACTCAATCTCTATTTTTTCTGTATCACAGACTTTACTTCTCCCCTCTTTCTTTATCTTGTTTCTATTCTTCCTCTGCCTCTAGCTGTTGGACTTGTCAAACTTCTAATGCTGATCTTCTTCATATGTTCTTTTCCTGTCCTACGGTTTCTACTTTTTGGAAACAAGTTTGGTCCTGTCTTTCTCACGTTTTCTCACTATCTATTCCATACTCACTCCCCCTTCTTTTTCTTGGTAGCCTTTCAGATTCCCTAACTCTCCCACCACACTCACAAGGTCTTTTTGATCTCATGCTTGCACTCGCATTTCAACATATTTCTTCGAATTGGAAATCTCTTACAAATATCTCTATTCAAACTTGGTGGAATTTACTATGTCATTTTCATAGGCTTGACGTCTCCTTTGCTTCCTCCTGTAAACCATCTCGTAATGTAGGCCTGTTTTGGTTACCCCTCACCACATACCTTGAACGATTAGGTCAAAAGAAACCTCCTCTTACCAACTCTGAAAACTTTAAACCCCCTTGAAGATTTACTCTCTCTCTCTTGTATATTCTTAAACAGTTTACAATGTTTTCTTTATTGTAACCTTTTACATATGCTATACAGTTTTGATTATTGCTTATGCCATTTCTACCTTTGCCGTTATCCTCTATGGTTTTGTTTGTTATAATATAGATCTTTTTCATCCCCTCCCCTTCCCCTTCCTTTCCTTTTTTTCCCCTTAAAATCCCATGAAAATGCTTTTATTACCTTGTTTGACATTAGCAATGTTATGACTTTATTGATCTTGGCATATCTGAGTGCTTTTCTCTGCTGATGTCAATTTGTTGTTATGATCATTACTCTTTAATAAAGCTTTTCAAACATAAAAAAGAAAGAACATAAGGAAGCACCATTTACCTACTAGTCAAGCATTCAGACAGAGAGCTGCCTAGCAACCAAGCCTTACATTTGCTCTTGCAGGTGCGCCACACTTGTCAAGCAAGAGCCAGTGATTAATAGAGGACAGAGCGTGTTGGACTTGGCCCTTTTCTCCAACATTTTTCGCTTTTCACCCCCCTGTTTGAGGTCGTCTCCCCGATGGTAGACAGTTGTATAGGACATGTGTGGTGTGAGATGCCCTAAGAAATATACTGCAATGGTGTGCGCACTTGTTAACCCCCTATTGTAGAAATGTACCCTGGTAAAATGCTGCATTTAAAATGGATGTCATGGCTGTGTGTGGTGCCACCTGACTGAAGTAGGTTAGCAGTCTAGATGTTCGGTTCCCAGCCATCCCAGCTTTTGGAGGGAAAGCCTGGCACAAAGGGTGCTCTACTCCTCCCCCTGAGCCAGTTAGAGCCAGTTCCCCAGAGACTTCTAGAAGAGGCACTGTCTGGAGGTGGGGTGAGGGGCGCATAAATAAGAGGGTTGTGCCACCATGTGCTCAGGCAGAGCAGGGACATGAACGTGAGGGGACCTGCTGCCAGGGGGTACCGCCACTTGGGCCTGTGTGCTGGACCCTGCACCCAACTGAAACCCCTCCGCTGTCCACAGGGCTAGTGGAAGCCCCACAGCAGGAGCACAGGCAGCTGTACAAGAGGAGTGCCACGCTACAGTGGAGGATGGTTTCTAAAGCCTACCGCCCTGTCCTGATGAGTGCCCACTGACTGCTGACCTTGCCCAGAAGTGCCTGCTGCTCTGCTACGTGGCCCCTGAGGAAGGAGGGACGCTACCGTAGGTCTCTGAGGCTGCTGGTGGGACCTTGCGCCACGTGAGCGCTACAACTGTGCCTGCTGCCCTGCTGACCAGTCCCTGAAGAAAGAGAGCGCTGCATTGGACTGGCCGGTACTCCCCACCTGCAACCTAGCGCCTCGTTGGACCCTGACTGCATGCCCTGCGCAAGGTGAGCACTATGTCTGGTGGGCGCTACACATCAACTGACTGTGTCCTGGCTGCTATCTAGCGCTTGGGAGGGAGGCGCTTTATATTGAGTGGGAAGGAGAAGCGGGGCACTGCCTTTGGCCCCTGAAGCTGGTGGGGCTGCCTAGCGCCTGTTAAGCGTTATACGCCACAACCCAAAGGAGGGTAGGAGCGGCTGCTAGGGAGAGCAGTGTATTTGGAAATAAAGCGGGAGGCTACCCCGCATATTGCGGCCCTCGTGGGTGCCCACCCCGCATGTGTGATTGTGCCCAGGAGATAGCCTACCCCTCATTGCCGCCACGAGAGAGGTGCCTGCTTGGAAACCCAGCAGGCGGGAGCCTACCCCGCATATCTGCCGCCAGTCACGGGTGCCCACCCCGCGTGTGTGCTGCCCAGAGGAGCGGGTGTCTGGAAGCAGAAGGCGGGAGGCCACCCCGCACTTCTGGAATGCCTGGGTACAAGCGCGTGTGAAGCGCTGTCAAGAGAACTCACTGCCTACCCCGGGGCGCAAGAGGACCTGTCACCGCTGTGTCGTGGGATCACCGCCGCAGCCCGAGGCGGGAGATAGGAGAGAGCCGCGCCTCACCTGCCTTTGGAAATGGGCAGGCTTTGGAGTGAGCCCACCCCTCCTTGAAGAACCGAGACACTGCCGGGAATCACCGCTGCCGGCCCAGAAGCGCCGCGCGGCTCCACCGTGACGTCACAGGAGCCACGCTGTGATTGGCGCAAGGCGGGAGTCACTCCCGGAAGTCCCGCCCCGCGGAGGCGGAAGCAGGAAGAAGCCGAGGAAGCCCAGTTTGCGGAAGGAGACTGGAGGGAGTCCACCCTGCTGGTCACTACCCCGCGCAGGCCCATCACTAGAGAGGAGACCCGTGTGTCAGTCAGGAAGTCGAGCCAAGCCCCAGATGCGGGTCCGCTCGAGGCACATGATCGGTGTCTGAGGACCCGCCCGGGGAAAGCTGAGGAGGCGACCAGGACATCCTAATGAGCAGCGAGAAACCCCGGTGAGTGAAGACCTGAGTGGGGAATTGTTGGTGAAGGGGGGTGGTAACGGGGCACAGTGTCGCTGCCCGCCCCGTTGGTCTTTCCCCAGAGACACCGAGAGTGACTGTGCCGCCCTTGTTCCTCCAGCTGCCCCAGGTGGGCAGGGGGCGGCTGCTCTGATTGTGGCCACACAGCAATGTGGGGCATATTTGGATCCCCGAGCTGAAAGGCGGCTCCACCGGGCCCAGAACTGACTTTACTGGATGCCACTGCCCCGCTGGACAGTGACAACGATTGGGGGCACACAGTGTCGAGACTTGAGAGGCCTCAGGATTTCTGCCGGATGGAGGGCCATGTTTGACCTAAGGTAGTTTAGGCCCAGGTTGGCCCAGAATAACCTACAAAAGCCTAGAGTGAGAGGGAAAAGTTATAACAGGCCTCCTGAACTGGGCTTAAGGACTGTTTATTAACTGGTTGTGTTATGCCTAGAGAGGAGCCGCAGGATTTATGCAAAGGTGTTGGTGCTTCCCATGATGTGCACCCTGGGGAGTTCAGGCCTAATGTCTTGTTGCCTAAGGTTAATGTCCCATGTCAAGTGTGTTCCCAGCTGTTAGGCTTTATGTGAAATGACTCATGAGTTTATGATAATGAGGAGACCTATGCTCATGTAAATGCCTCACGTCAGGGTATGGGGTTCCTGGCGCTCCAGGTTTGCCCTGCTTATTTTGGTGGTTATGCCCAATGAGCCTTCTGCTCATGTGATGCCTAATGTTCCTATACTGAAAAGGTTGTAGGCCAGTGTCACCCAGGCAGTGTTGTTTCTGCCCCATGCTACATGTGATCCTATGCCCTACTAATGTGATTTAGGCGGCCGTAGTATGCCCCCATGTGAAATGTGTTCATGCTAATGAAGGTTTTACGCATAATGTTTCCCCCACCTGAATAAGGTTGTGCCTACAGTGATGATTATGAATATTGTGATTTATGCCTAGGGAGACGAGGCCCTAAACTAATATGCCTAAGGAGTTTTCCTGCCCAAGGCGTTTTGCCAAATGTTAATGCTTTATGTTTTTATTACATCCCTGTAACTGATGGACTTACCTTTTTCTTCCTTTTCCTTTGCCTTGTACATAATCCCCATTGTAAATATTGCCTGGCGCCAATTGGCGCAGTATATTGATAATTGTGATTACTTGTGTAGGGTTGGTACAATACAAAAGTTACTCTTTTTCACCAAAACTGGTGTTGTGTCTCTTTTTGTGGTGTGCCTTGTGGGTCGTCTGTGGGTACTGCGTGGATGCTTCACACATGTCCTCAGGAGTTGGGCCCGCCCGCTCTTCACCAAGCTACCCCAATTCTAACAGGGCGCCATGTTTTACCCAGCATGTCTTTGCTGGTTTCCACAAGGACAAAGAGCTGCTTCACCTCAGAGGACACCTTCGAACTAGCCAGGTTGCACTGCTTTAATGGTTTTCATCTCCTCGAGAATGGTTTTAAACATGCTCTTGGTAGAGAGAGGCGTGGGAGCCAGTTGAATATTTTTCAATTCCTCTGCCCCTGAGGTATAGGGTGTGGTCACACAGGTCGACCATGAAGGGCCAGAGGTTCTGTCGCTGTGCCAATCATTCCTTCTTTGACCTTGTTAGTGGGATCAAGGATTTGGAAACTATTTACAATTTTACCTCCTAAAAATGTTTGGGGCAGCCATATGTGGCATAGTTGGTTTGCGCTTCCTGGTCCTGTTTGCCCCTGTTTCTCGCCAGCAGGGTTATTTCTTATGCCTTGACCAAAAGATCTTGCCTCTTTGAGTTCTCTGGGTCCTTAGATCTGTTTACTCTGTGAGTGGCTACATCTGTTGCCTCAGCCTGCTTGGCAGACGCCTCCCCGGAAGTAATGTAGGGTGTGTCCCCATGCAGGCCTCCATTTCCCTCAGAGCGCGAAAGTGCGTCTTTGGAACGAAGACTGTTTTTTTTTGCTTTATTTCTGGCAACAGGAGTGCAGACACGTGTTACACCGAAGGCTAGATATGTGGGTATAATGATTGCACCAACATTTTATGTTTTAAATATAATTATTTGCCTTTATACCAACAGATTAAAGCTTTATTAGCTCAATAAAAACATCTGCTGATTTTCTTGGTAGGACTTGTTAACTTGGTTACGAGGAATATTTTACCAAAGGTAATATATTACTACAGGGACGGCTTTAACGCTGGTGGCGCCCTGTGTGACAATGTTTGTTGGCGCCCCCCAATGGCCTCATCTGCCACGGATTCCCTCACTAGCACCCTGTAGCAGTGCCCCTCAGTCTCCATAACCTGTGTCTCTCAGATTCATTTAGTTTTATAGCACCACTCATACCAGTGTAAGGTGTCAGAGCACCTTACATCACACACACACATTACACAGAGACATTCATATGTGTGTAAATCAGTGCACAGGAAATGTTAACTATCAGACAGGACTACAAGGTGTAGTGTGGGAGTGACATGTCATCAATACTGGTAAGCAATTTAGTTTGAGTCCTTATTCGTTAAAGCACCAATTCAGAATTTAAAACATAACACCATTGTTAGGGGTTCTCTTTATTAATAATAATAATTGTTTTCTACCCAAATGAACCCTTTCGGCAAGATTAGGATAATGAAAGACTGGGCAAAAAACATATAGCTCTAACATATACCTTGCAGTTTGCATGCAGCTCTTTGATGACAGTTAATAGCTCAATGTTCTATATTAGGATTTTGACTTATAAACAACAAGTAACAAAGGGAGCTATCTTACAGAAGCATTAACCCACTGACCTATTTACATTATTTGCCGTTTGTTAGCTGCGTGGTACACGTTCTTAGCAGCAGGCATTTTAACCCTCTGCGCTATCTTAGGATTAGTCAAAACTTCCACTAGACAAAGGTCTCTCTGGTCTCTTTCCACGAAGATGATGAATCACTTGAGTTATCTTGACATTTTAATTGATGCCTGAAAATTGCTGGAGGCCAGGAACCCAGCAGCAGGTGCTCTTAAACTGATAATAGACTTGTAAAATTGACCCCCCACCCCAAGTCAGCGTCTGGTGCGGTGGCACCAAACGCACAGCCCTAGAGCCGGCCCTGTATTACTATCAAGCACAACCGCTCTATGTACCTCATAGCTATTTCAAACAATTTGACTCTATTATTTAAAAAAATATCTGGAAGGGGAAAATGGCTTATAGATCTACAAAACAACTGAAATTGCTCATTAATAGAGGAGGTTGGAACCTGCCAGACTGGAGGATGCACTATTGATCTTGTATAGGCAATCGTATCAAATTACTATGTGATGACAACCCCTCAAACTAGCTGTACAAAATATTTAAGGACAGAGATCCTGGGAGTGGGGACAATAAATATGACAATACTAAATTCCTCCAAAAAGTTACATTAAAAATTAGAAAGAATTTGAACAAGATTTTGTGTAATATTACATTATTTTAAGGTCCCAGACTTGCATGCATATATCCCACTACTTAATATTCTTGAATGACCGGAATGTTTCACAACTTTTTAGGTCTCGCCTAGCAGCGCACAGGCACTGTTGCTGCGAGGAGCATTGTATACAATGAATGGCTTGCAGCCCTCCCATTACTTGCCATTCGCTGGCTTCATTGTCATCCTTTTTAGCTGCCTCCTTATTGGCCACCATATGCCTCATGTCACTTCCTTTCATTTCTCCAGAGCATGAATCAAGTAATAATTGATCTAATTTGATTAGTGTCCTTCCGCTGCTTGTGCTGTGATTCAGGGAACTTAAAAAAAAATATCTTCTGTCCATCATTTCCACTTCCATGCTACACCTTTGGGTTGCTTTTAACTTCCACCCTACAGGTTTGTTTCTTGTTGCCTTAATTTGTAATGGAATTTGGAACTTCTATTTACAGCACCAAACAAATGTAATGGACTATTAATTCAGTTTGTGACTTTGTTTTACAGTTTGGCATTTCCTTTTATAACACCAAACAAATGGCAAGGAATAGTGGTTCTGTTTTGGGCAGTGCTGTCGTTAATTCATTTATCCCTAAAACCTATCCTCTGTCTAATATGAATTTCACCTCTTTTCTGTTCATACAAAGTATGTGTCTATTTAATGTATTTATCCCTAAAACCTATCCTCTGTCTAATATGAATTTCACCTCTTTTCTGTTCATACAAAGTATGTGTCTGTTTAAAGTGCTTCAGTTTTGTGCAGTGCAGCAACTAGTCCATTTCTTCTTAAATCCTGTGCCTAAGACCTCATTCTCATATATATTCCACCAAAAGCGCTTTCAGGTGCACTATATACATATGCATTTGGTTGCAAGAGATGTAGCCTAACAGCTGCAGCTACATTCCACTCCAATCGTTTCCACTCCACTCGGTTCTGCTCCACTCAACTCTACTCTACCCTACTCCACTCTGCTCTACTCCACTTTATCCCACTTCCCTCCAATCTAACCCACACTATTCCACTCTAATCTATCCCACTCCACTCCACTCCAATCTACTCCAATCTACCCGATGGCTCTTCATTTTACTCCAATCTACCCCACTCCGATCCAATCTGCCCCACTCCAGTGGAACCTATCCCACTCCACCTCAGTCTACCCCACCACACTTCAATCTACCCCACTGAACTCTAAGCTTCCCAAATCTAACCCACTCAACCCCAATTGACCCCAATCCACCCCACTCCACTCTAATATACCTCACTCCACTCTCCTTCAATCTACCTCAATCCACACCAATCAACCTCAATCTACCCCACTCCACTTCACTCCACTCTACTGCAATCCACCCCACTCCATTCCAGTTCAATCTACCCCACTCAACTGCAATCTACCCCATACACCTCACTCCTCGCTACCTTTCTATGCTAGGAAAACCATAGTACATGCAGAAATCACTTCACAACTGGACTATTGAAACATACTATACCTAGGTGCATACAAAAAAGGCCTATCTAAAATGCAAAGGGTACAAAACGCAGCAGCACATTTGGTTCTCAGCCTTACGAGGAGAGCCAACACAAAGCGAGCCCTGACTGCCTTACACTGGCTACCAGTAGGGATGAGAGTCATGTTTAAGGCAATGTGCCTTTGTCACTACATCCTCTCAAAGAAAGGTCCTAGATACCTCCAACCACTAAGGACTAAATACACACAAGGACGCAATCTAAGATCCATGGGAATGGCACTGGTGAATGTTCCAAGAATATTCAGAGCACAAATGGGGGCTCGCTCCTTCAGGTACTTAGCAGCTAAGATCTGGAATACCTTGCCAATCACCATCAGAACTGAACCAAGGGAAAGTATCTTCCGCAGACAGCTGAAGACATGGCTGTTCACAAAAACTGAATAAAGCACAGTTCAAGGGCCTCCGGGGGGCAACAGCAGACTCATTAGATATGTCTCAGTGCTGGAACACACCGGTTGGTGTAACCATGCGCTCTACAAATGAATAAAGAAAGAAAGAAAGAAACTCCACCCCAATCGACCCTACTCCGCTGCAATCTACCCCACTCTACTCAGTCTACCACACTTCACTCCAACCTACCCCAGTTTATCCCGCTCCACTCCACCCTATCCTACTCCACCCCAATCTATCCCAATTTACCCCACTACAATCTGATCCCCTCAATACAATTTACCCAACACAACTTCAATCTACCACTTCCCAATCTACACCACTTCACTCAAATCAACCCCACTCCACTTTACTGCAATCTACCTCACTCCACTCTATCTCCCAATCCAATGTCCAGTCCACTCCAATCAATCCTAATCCACTCCATTCCAATCTACCCCATTCCCTTCCACTCTACCCCACCCCATTGTATTA
The DNA here is from genome assembly GCF_964263255.1 of Lissotriton vulgaris. Taxonomy (NCBI): domain Eukaryota; kingdom Metazoa; phylum Chordata; class Amphibia; order Caudata; family Salamandridae; genus Lissotriton; species Lissotriton vulgaris. The sequence continues at coordinate 1,252,089,423 of NC_141689.1, read as the reverse complement.
GAATCTACCACACACCAATCTATCACAATCTACTTTACTTCAATCTACCCCACTCAACTCCACCCAATTCTACCCCACTCCACTCCAATCTACTCATGTCTACCCCACTCAAATCCACCCCAATGATCGCCAGTCTATCCCACTCTACTACACCCTAATCTACCCCAATCTATTCTTCTCCAGTCTACTCCACTTTACTCTAATCCACCCAACTCAATTCCAAAGTATCCCAAATCTACCCCACTCCATTCTACCCCAATGTAGCCCACTTCACTCCAATCTACTTCACTCTATTCCAATCTACTCCACTCCATTCAAATCTACCCCACTTTTTCCCAGTCTTCCCCAATCTACTCCACTCCACCCCAGTCTTCCCGCTCCAATCCAATCTACCCCACAACACACAAACCTGCCCCACTCCACTCCACTCCACTCCACCCTACTATACTGCACTCCAATCTCCAGTCCACTCTAATCTTCCTCATTCCACTCCATTGCAATGTATCCCACTCCACTGCACCCAAATCTACCACACTCTACCACAATCCACCCCACTCCACAAACTATACCCCAACCCAGGACAGTCTGCCCCACTTTATCCCAATCTACTCCACTCCACTTCACCCCAATCTACCCCACCCAACTCCACTCCACCCCAAGCCACCCTCTCCAATCCACTTCACCCAAATCTACCCCACTTTAGTGCACCCAAATCTACCCCACTCTACCACAATCTACCCCACTCCACTCACTTTACCCCAATCCAGCCTAGTCTGTCCCAATTTATCCCTATCTACCCCACTCCGCTTCAACCCAGTTCTACCCCACCCCAAGCTACCCTCTCCAATCCATGCAACCCCAACCTACCCCTCCATTCCAGTTTACCCCACTCCACTCCTATCTACCCTACTCTACTCCACTCCACTCTACTTCAGTCACCCCTGTTCCACTCCAGTCTCCCCATTCTACCACAATCCACTGCAATCTACCCCATTGCTCTCCAATGTGCCCCAGTCTACCCCACTTGACTCCAATCTACCCCACTCCACTGCAATCTACCCCCTCCACCTCAGTCTACCCCACTCCACTCCAATCTACCCCACTGTACTCCACTCCAATCTACCCACTCTACTCAAGTCTTCGATAATCTACCATGCTCCACTCCAATCAACCCCACTCCAGTGTAACACAATCTACCTCACTCTACTGCACCCAAAACTACCCCACTCTACCACAATCTACCCGACTACACTCACTCTACCCCAATCCTGCCCAGTCTGCCCCACTTTATCTGTATCTACTCCACTCCACCTCAATCTACACCACCCAACTCTACTCCACCCCAAGCTACCCTCTCCAATCCATGCAACTCCATCCTACCCCCTCCACTCCAATCTACCTCACTCCACCCCAATCTACCCAACTCCACCCAAATCTTCCCCAATTCACCATAATCTACCCCACTCCACCTCACTCCAATCTACCCCACACCACTCCACTCTACTTCAGTCAACCCTGTTCTACTTCAATCTACACCACTCCACTCTAATCTGCCCCAATCTACCCCATTGCTCTCCAATCTACCCCAATCTACCACACTAGAGTCCACTCTACCCCACTCCACCGCAACCTACACCCTCCACCTCAATCTACCTCACTCCACTCCAATCTACCTCACTGCACTCCACTCCACTCCACCAGAATTTACCCCACTCCAATCTACCCACTCTACTCCACTCTAGTCTACCATAATCTACCCCACTCCACTTCAATCCACCCCACTCCGCTCTAACCCAATCTACCCCTCTTCACTCATCCCAATCTACCCTACCACACTCCACTCCACTGTTCCCCAATCTACTCCACTCAAATCTACCCCACTCCACCCCAATCTACCCTACTCCACCCAAATCTTCCCAAATCCACCCTAAGGTACCACACTCCACCTCACTCCAAGCTTCCCCACAACATTCTTCCCCACCCCATTCTACCCTGTTCCAATCTACCCAACTCCAATCTATCTTACTCCAATCCACCCCTTTCTACCTAGCTCCTCTACAATCTACACCACTCCAGTCTACCCTAATCTACCCTACTCCACATTACCTCAAACCACCACAGTCTCCCCAAGGTATCCCACACTACTCCATTCTACCTCACTATCTTCCCCGATCTAACCCTCTCCAATCTACCTCACTCTTCCCCAATCTACCCCACTCCGCTCTACACCAGTCTACTCCACTCCAATTTACTCCAATGTACCCAACGTCACCCCACACCACTCCACTCCATGCCACTCTCCACTGTGCCATGCTGAACAGCAGCTACACTGCTGTACAGCATGCCTCAAATACATTGCCAAAGTGAATAGCTATTGCATAGGAGAGACCTATTGGTGTTGTCATGATTGTTACTTCTTCAAATGCACCAATTTGGTAGTACTCAAGTAAAGATCTGTTTGACAACAGAGGGCAAAAATCATTTTCAGATGTACAAAATGAGTTCTACTTACACCGTAATGAACTTCTAATATATCTGCAAACAAGATCCTACTTATCTAATGATAGTTCTAGATCGATACCACTTTTAGATCAAAATGATTTCCCTAAAATGATTTTTAGCATCAATCAGTTAGATCACTGACATAATATGGAATGCCAAAATATCGACCTACCAAAATATCGAAGTAAAAATATAGAATGCCAAAATATCGACCTCCTATCTCCAAACAGGTAAGTACAAAAATATCGAATCAAAAATATCGATGTGAAAAATATAGTTAGTCAAAATATCGAATTTTTTTAAATGCTTTAAATTAATTAAAAATTAATGAAATAATAAATATAATGAACTTAAACATACTTAAAATACTTAAATAACCTTACAATTAATAAATAATTAATGTAAGTGAAAAAAAACCATACAAATTGATTTGTTAATACATATATATATATAAACGTAATATTAATAAAAAAATTACAATATTTTTACCGTAGGATAGCGGAAAGGGTAAAATTTACTATTACCACTCCAGTGAGTGCAACAGTAGGGAAAGCGTTGGATAGCGTAGCGGTAAAAATTACTATTCCCACTCCAGAGAGTGCAACAGTAGGGAAAGCGTTGGATAGCGTAGGTGTAGAAATTACTATTCCAACTCCAGAGAGTGCAACAGTACGGAAAGCGCTGGATAGCGTAGGGGTAAAAATTACTATTCCCACTCCACAGAGTGCAACAGTAGGGAAAGCGTTGGATAGCGTAGGGGTAAAAATTACTATTCCCACTCCACAGAGTGCAACAGTAGGGAAAGTGTTAGATAGCGTAGGGGTAAAAATTACTATTCCCACTCCAGAGAGTGCAACAGTAGGGAAAGCGTTGGATTGCGTAGAGGTAAAAATTACTATTCCCACTCCAGAGAGTGCAACAGTAGGGAAAGCGTTGGATAGCGTAGGGGTAAAAATTACTATTCCAACTCCAAATAGTGCAACAGTAGGGAAAGCGTTGGATAGCGTAGGGGTAAAAATTATTATTCTAACTCCAGAGAGTGCAACAGTAGGGAAAGCACTGGATAGCGTAGGGGTAAAAATTACTATTCCCACTCCAGATAGTGCAACAGTAGGGAAAGAGTTGGATAGCGTAGAGGTAAAAATTACTATTCCCACTCCAGAGAGTGCAACAGTAGGGAAAGCGTTGGATAGCGTAGGGGTAAAAATTACTATTCCCACTCCAGAGAGTGCAACAGTAGGGAAAGCGTTGGATAGCGTAGGGGGTAAAAATTACTATTCCCACTCCAGAGAGTGCAACAGTAGGGAAAGCATTGGATAGCGTAGGGATAAAAATTACTATTTCCACTCCAGAGAGTGCAACAGTAGGGAAAGCGTTGGATAGCGTAGGGGTAAAAATTACCATTCCCACTCCAGTGAGTGCAACAGTAGGGAAAGCATTGGATAGCAGGAGGGTAAAAATTACTATTCCCACTCCAGTGAGTGCAACAGTAGGGAAAGTAAATACTTCATATATAAATAAAAATAAAATAAATAATAATACCAATTACAAATTAATTAAAATACTTAACACTGTATATAATATATTAATTAATCAATTAAAAATGCAAATCAAATTAATGAATACAAATAATTACCTACTAATACAAATTATTCACCAATTAACAATAAATTAATTAACAATTAGAAAATAATTAAAAATTTGATAAAATAAAAAAAAATTAAAAATAGAATTACTTACAATTAAATTACTCCCCACCCTATTCCCCTATAAACCCACAACCCAATACAGAAACTAAATTAATAAAGTTAACATAATTATCAGTTAATAAATTAATTAAAATTAATTACCCATTATATTTTAATTAATTACCAATTAATAATTAATTAACTATTATATCACAATAAATACAAATAAATAAATTACAATATTTAAATATTCATTATTAAATAACTTCCCAGAACCCGCTACTGAAAATAAATTACTAAAATTAACATATTTATCAATTATTTAAAATTTTAATTAATTACCAATTATATTTTAATTAATTACCAATTATATTTTCATTAATTACCAATTATTAATTAATTAATAATTAATTCAATATAAATACCAATAAATAAATTAACATATTTAATTCATTATAAATAAATTACTTCCCACCCTATTCCCCTATAAACCCACAACCCGCTACAGAAAATAAATTACTAAAATTAACATAATTATCAATTAATCAATTAATTAAAATTAATTACCAATTATATTTTAATTAATTACTAATTAATAATTAATTAACAATTAATTCAAAAAAATACCAATGAATTAACATATTTAATTAATTATAATTAAATTACTTCCCACCCTATTCCCCTATAAACCCACAACCTGCTACAGAAAATAAATTACTAAAATTAACATAATTATCCATTAATCAATTAATTAAAAATAATTACCAATTATATTTTAATTAATTACCAATTAATAATTAATTACCAAATAATTCAGAATAAATACCAATAAATAAATTAACATATTTAATTAAATATAATTAAATTACTTCCCACCCTATTCCCCTATAAACCCACAACCCGCTACAGAATTATATTACGCAAAAATTATATACCATAAAAATAATTAATTAATATAAATAATAAAATAAATATACACTTTTCAAACATATACTAACATAAAAAAACACTTTAAAAATTGATATTAACTTACTAACCTCAAATTCTATATTTTTGTAGTCTATATTCTGTCCATTCTATATTTTTGTAGTCTATATTCTGTCCATTCTATATTTTTGTAGTCTATATTCTGTCCATTCGATATTATGTCCATTCTATATTTTTTAATTCGATATTAATGCTATCCTATTCGATATTTTTGTAGTCTTTATTCTGTCCAGTCGATATTCTGTCCATTCTATATTTTTTAATCGATATTAATGCAAATCGATAATAAAAACTCGATATTTTGACTGTATACCAATCAGTTCTCTATTTCCGAATGATATGCTTGGCTTAGGAAATCTAATGAGTGAATAGCATGGGCATATAAAAAGCCTACAAGACTAGGAGAAGAAGTGACATATTTATGTCACAAATATCCTTATGTGTTTCCATAGAATCATCATCTCAACGAGATTACAGGGTTAAGTATATCGGACTTAATTCGATTTTTACAATATTGTCCCTTCCAAAGTTTGCAGGTGGTACAAGCCAACATCCTGCTGCCCACATGTTTGAATGATCAGCAAATAATATCCATACATTGGTTAATGTCCTAAATTGAATACATTTGGACCTCTGATTCATCTAGAATTAAACTAATGCCGCTCCCTGAATTTCATTTATTTGCCTTCTAGTATTATTTTTAGTGGGGAGCAAGGTAGAGGCTGGGTTTTTTATGTAATGACAATCGCCAGGCTCACGATTGCCAAAAAAATTGAATCTGTCAACGTGCCTACTCAACAGTGGTGTAACAGCTGCCTACAAACTGGAACATAAGGTAGCAACATGAAAATGGGCAACTGCTAAGCTCCAACGTATATGGAGGGGAATGGATGGCTATTTAGCAAAATGAACTGTTGATAATGGGGCCATGATTGTCTTCTTCAGAATGGAATCACCATACAACCTATGGCGCGCAAAAACATTTCTCAGTCCGCTTAGGTATTCATTTTTTCTCTCTCTTAAGATCATAGGGAATTGCCTCATATTCATTCCCCTCACAGCCACTGGAATCCGCGAGTTAATGCTGTTATCTACATTTACATGGCTGTAGGATGGATCACTATACTTGGCACCCATGTCAGTTCATATTTTTACCGGAATGAAAACCAACCGCGGAGTGTGAGAAGATTTGCCTTCTCAGCGTTTCGCGGAGAAGCAGAAAAGGGAAATCTCAGCACACTCCGCGGTGGTGCAGAGTTGGCCAACCCCCGCCTCCACCTTTCCATTATAAAAAGTAACTAAACATTATTAAAAAATAATTGTATGACCACTTACCTGGCATGCGGTGTCCCCGGGCTGCCCTCCTCTTCTTCGCCCTATCGGTAATCCTTGTGAAAACTGCGCATGCGCGCGCGCCATCGCATGCACATTTCTCACAAGAAATTTGCGTGTGTGGGTGCACATACATGTTCAGTTCTCACAAGGAATAGCGAGATGGTGAAGAAGAGGAGGGCAGACCGGGGACACCGCATGCCAGGTAAGTGGTTTTGAATGTATTTTTTTATAATGTTTAATTACTTTTTATAATGGCGGGGTGGAGGCGGGTGGCGGTGCGGAGTTCCACAGAATTTGTTTTCAACTTTGTGGACCTTCGCGTAGCCCCGCTACGCACACTACGCCTGGGGTTAGTGAAAACTGCCTTACGCTACACAGGCCTTAAAAATGGATCGGTTGCCAAAATACAGGTGCTAGGTTGTAGTACTTTCAATGCCAGCGAATGACTGGGCTGCATAGGAACAATTTTTCTCAGCTGCACATTTAGCTGCAATATTTTTCCTATTACACAGTAGCTGTGCTTACCAGGGTGTGATCCAGATATGAATTCCGTCGTTTGTGCCAGACCTCCTTTTTTAAGAAAAAAACACCAATCCTCTCTTTCTTGCGTCTGTCCATTGATAGAGGAAATAGTTTGTGGAGGATGCGCGTGAGTCTGAAACACATTTTTTGTTATCGTTTCGGATTTGAGCAGCGTTTAAAATGCAGAAATTATCACTCTATTTCTTGTATTGGCTCTAAGGACAGCTCTGCCACATTTCTTAAAGTTAGCCCCGCCGTCATTGACTGACCCATCTGAACCACCCCATCCTCCCCTCCCCCATGATGTTTGGGTGACCTTCGTAGCTGTAGTGGGTGGGATCTAGTAGGAATGATGTTCCCAATCTTTTTTAGGCCTTGTCTAGGTAGTGCATGTGCTCTCTTTCTCTCGATATGCAGTATCCACTGAATGGGCTTTGACCACGCTCATATGTTTCGATTTGTACCTTCAGGTGTCTTTTGAAATTCATTTGTTTGCGTTGGTGAAGAGTTTTTACTTGTCCCTCCTTTTGTTGTTTTGGTCATGCCATGGAGACTGGCCCTGTTACACCTCAGCATCACTCAGCCCCAGCGCAGCACCACCTCAGTCCCGTGCAGCATCACCTCACAACAGTGCAGCACCATCTCAGCACCAGCGCAGCACCTCAGAACCAGCACAGCACCCCTTTTGCACTAGTGTAGAACCCTACCAGAGCACCACTACCTCAGCATCAGTGCAGCACCAGCACAGACCAGTACCACCACAGCATCACTCAGCACCACATTAGCACCAGCACAGAATCTCCACAGCATCACTCAACACACCTATAGCACCACCTCAGCATCAACACAGCAGTACCTCTACATCGGTGCACTGTCTCCAGTCCAGCACCAGCGCAGCCCCAGAGTGTCAGCGTAGCAGCAACTCAGCACCAGTGCAGCACCACTTCACTAGCAACTCAGCACAAATGCAGCACTACTTCAAAATTAGCACAACACCACCTCAACATCAGTGCAGCATCACCTCGGCACCAATGCAGCACCAACCCAGCACCACTCAGCACCACCTGAGCACCAACACAGCATCCCTTGACCACCACCAAAGCATCACTAGGCACCATCTCAGCATCACTCAGCACCACCTCAGTATCACTCAGCACCACCTCAGTATCACTCAGCACCACCTGAGTATCACTCAACACCACCGCAGTACTACTTCAGCATCAGCACAGCACCACCTGAGCAGCAGCGCCTCAGTATCACTGCAGCATCATCATGGCACCACCTCCTCATCAGTGCACCATCAGCACTGCAGCACCAACTCAGCATCAGCACAGTGCCACCTCTGCACCAGTACAGCATCTCCCCAGCATCACTCAACACCACCACAGCACCACCTCCTCATCAGTGCACCACCACCCCTGCAGCACCAATTCAGCATCAGCACAGTACCACCTCTGCACCAGTACAGCATCTCCCCAGCATCACTCAACACCACCACAGCACCACCTCAGCATCAGTACAGAACCACCCCTGCATCAGTGTGTCACCACCGGCGCATCACCAACTCAGCACCAGCGCAGTCCGACTACAGCATCAGCCCAGTACCACCTCAGCACCAACACAGCACCAACTCAGTATCACTCAGCACCATCTCCGAACAAGCACACCACCACCTCCGCACCACGGCAGTCTCACTCAGCACTACCTCAGCAACAGTGCAGCTCCACCTCAGCACCAGCATCAGCACAGCACCACCTTCACATCAGCACAGTACCCCTTTAGCTGCAGCACAGCACCACATGAGCAGCACCATCTCAGCATCACACTGCACCACATCCTCATCAGTGCACCACCACCACTGCAGCACCAACTCAGCATCAGCACAGCAGCAGCACAGCACCAACTCAGCACCAGCACAGCACCTCCACAGTATCTCCTCAGCATCACTCCACATCACTCACCACCACCACAGCACCACCACAGCACCACCACCAGCATCAGCACAAAACCACCCCTACATCAGTGTATCACCACCATCGCCTCACCAACTCAGCTCCAGTGCTGCCAAACTACAGCATTAGCGCAGCACCACCTCAGCACCAGTGCAGCACCAGCGAAGCACCACCTCAGTACTAGCATGGCACCACCTCAGCAGTAACTCAGCACCAACGCAGGAATACTTCAGAATTAGTGCAGCACCAGTACAGCATCACCTCAGCACCATTGCAGCACTAACTCAGCATTACTCAGAATCACCTGTGAGCACTAGCACAGCATCACTTGAGCACCACTAAAGCATTGCTCAGCTCCACCTCAGCATCACTCAGCACCACCTCAGTATCAATCAACACCACCTAAGCACCATCTCCGCACAAGCCCACCACCACCTCAACACCACCGCAGTATCACGCAGCACCAGTGCAGTACCACCTCAGCACAAGTACAACATCAGGGCAGCACCATCTCCACCTAAGCACAGTACCACTTCAGCATCAGCACAGCACCACCTGAGCAGCAGCACCTCAGTATCACTACAGCACCATCTCAACATCCTCATGGCAACACGTCCTCATCAGTGCACCACCACCACTGCAGCACCAACTCAGCATCAGCACAGCACCACCTCAGCACCAGTACAGCATCTCCTCAGCATCACTCAACACCACCACAATTCCACCTCAGAATCAGCACAGAACAACCCCTGCATCAGTGTATCACCACCAGCGCATCACCAGCGCAGCCTGACCACAGCATCAGCCCAGCACCACCTCAACACCAGCGCAGCACCACCTCAGGATCACTCAGAACCACCTGAGCACCATCTCCGCACAAGCATATCACCACCTCAGCACAAGCCCACCACAACCTCAGCATCAGTGCAGCACCACCTTCATATCAGTGCAGTACCCCTTCAGCTTCAGCATCACAACATGAGAAACACCATCTCAGCGTCATCACTGCACCAACTCCTCATCAGTGCACCACCACCACTGCAGCACCAACTCAGCATCAGCACAGAACCACCCCTGCATCAGTGTATCACCACCATCGCATCACCAACTCAGCACCAGCACTGCCGAACCACAGCATCAGCGCAACATCACCTCAGCACCAGTGCAGCACCAGCGCAGCACCACCTCAGTAATAGTGTGGCACCACCTCGGCAGCAACTCAGCACCAATGCAGGAATACTTCCGAATTAGTGCAGCACCACTCCAGCACCAGTACAGCATCACCTCAGCACCATTGCAACACCAACTCAGCATTACTAAGCATGACCTGTGGGCAGCAGCATAGCACCACCCAAGTACCACTAAAGCATCACTCAGCTCCACCTCAGTATCACTCAGTACCGCCGGAGTACCGCCTCCACACAAGCACACCACCACCTCAGCATCTCTTCAGTATCACTCAGCACCACTTCAGCACTAGTCCAGCGCAACCTCAGCATGATCACAAAATCAGCACAGCAGCACCAGCTCATTATCAGTGCAGCACCACCTCAGCATCAGTGCAGCACCACCTCAGCATCAGCACAGCACCACCTCCTCATCAGTGCATCACCAGAGTGAAGCACCAACTCAGCATCAGCTCAGCACCACCTCAGCACCAGTGCAGCACAACCTCAGCAAAAGCACAGCACAACCTCTAAATCATCAGTGCACCACTACCAGTGCAGCCCCACCTTAGCAGCAATTGAGCACCAACGCAGCACCACTTCAGCATAGCACCTCCTCAACTTCAGCTCAGTATTACCTCAGCACCACCTGAGCACCTGTGCAGCATCACCACCTCAGCATGGCTCAGCACCACAGCATGACTCAACGCCATCACAGCATCACTCAGCACCACCTCAGCACGAGCACCAGCACAGTATCTCCTCAGCATCACTCAGCACCACCACAGTACCACCACCACAGCACCACCTCAGCATCAGCAAAGCACCACCACCAGTGCAGCACCAAATCATCACCAGTGCAGCCTCACCACAGCATCAGTGCAGCCCCACCTCAGCATCAGTGCAGCACCACCTCCACATCAGCAAAACACCATCTCAGCATCAGCACAGCACCACCTCTGCATCTGTGCACCACCACCAGCGCAGCCCTACCTCAGCACCAGCGCAGCCCCACCTCAGCAGCAACTCAGCCCCAGCACAGCACCTCCACAGCATCTCCTCAGCATCACTCAACATCACTCACCACAACCACAGCACCAACACCAGCATCAGCACAAAACCACCCCTACATCAGTGTATCACCACCATCGCCTCACCAACTCAACACCAGCACTGCCGAACCACAGCATCAACGCAGCACCACCTCAGCACCAGGCAGGACCAGCGTAGCATCACCTCAGTAGTAGTGTGGCACCACCTCGGCAGCAACTCAGCACCAACGCAGGAATACTTCAGAAATAGTGCAGCACCACTCCAGCACCAGTACAGCATCACCTCAGCACCGTTGCAGCACCAACTCAGCATTACTAAGCATGACCTGTGAGCAGCAGCATAGCACCACCCAAGTACCACTAAAGCATTACTCAGCTCCACCTCAGTATCACTCAGCACCCCCGGAGTACCGCCTCCACACAAGCACACCACCACCTCAGCATCTCTTCAGTATCACTCAGCACCACTTCAGCACTAGTACTGCGCAACCTCAGCATGATCACAACATCAGCATAGCACCAGCTCATTATCAGTGCAGCACCACCTCAGCATCAGTGCAGCACCACCTCAACATCAGCACAGCACCACCTCCTCATCAGTGCATCACCATAGTGAAGCACCAACTCAGTATCAGCTCAGCACCACCTCAGCACCAGTGCAGCACAACCTCAGCAAACGCACAGCACAACCTCTAAATCTTCAGTGCACCACCACCAGTGCAGCCCCACCTTAGCAACAATTGAGCACCAATGCAGCACCACTTCAGCATAGCACCTCCTCAACTTCAGATCATGTATTACCTCAGCCCCACCTGAGCACCTGTACAGCACCACCACCTCAGCATGGCTCAGCACCACAGCATCACTCAACCCCATCACAGCATCGCTCAGCACCACCTTAGCATGAGCACCAGCACAGTATCTCCTCAGCATCACTCAGCACCACCATAGTAACACCACCACAGCACCACCTCAGTATTAGCACTGCACCACCACCAGTGCAGCACCAAATCATCACCAGTGCAGCCTCACCACAGCATCAGTGCAGCCCCACCTCAGCATCAGTGCAGCACCACCTCCACATCAGCAAAACACCATCTCAGCATCAGCACAGCACCACCTCCGCATCTGTGCACCACCACCAGCGCAGCCCTCCCTCAGCACCAGCGCAGCCCCGCCTCAGCAGCAACTCAGCACCATCACAGCCCCAGTTTAGCATCAGTATAGCACCACCTCTGCATTAGCACAGCATCACCATAGCACAGCACCAAGTCAGCATCACTCAGCACCCCTTGAGCACCAGCGCAGAAGCACCTGAGCACCAGCACAGCATCACCACCTCAACATGACTCAGCACCAACTCAGCATGAATCAGAACCACCTCAGCAGGACTCAGCACCATTTCAGCATCACTCAGTACCAAGTCAGTATCACTCAGCATCACCTGAGTACCATCACAGCACCACCTCAGCATCACAACAGCACCATCTCAGCATCAGCACAGCACCGCCTGATCATCAGTGCACCACCACTGTAGCACCAACTAAGCATCAGAGCAGCACCATCACAGCACCTGCAAAGCACCACCTCAGCACCAGTGAAGCTCCACCTAAACATCAGCCCAACATCATCTCAGCATCAGCACAGCAACACCTCTGTATCAGTGCACCACAACTAGTGCAGCCTCACCTCGGCACCAGCACAGCCCCACCTCAGCAGTAATTCAGCACCAACGCAGCACCACTTCACCATCAGTGCAGCACCACCTCAGCAGCAGCACATCACCTCAGCAACAACTCAGCATCACTCAACACCATCTGATCACCAGTGGAGCACTACCACCTCAGCATGATTCGGCACCACAGCATCACTCAGCACCACCTCAATTTCACTTAGCGTCACCTGAGGATCACCTTCACACCAGCACACCACCACCTCAGCATCACTTAGCACCATCTGAGTATCATTTATCATCCACTGAGCGTCACATCCGCACCAGCACACCACAACCTCAGCATCACTCAGCACCACCTGAGTCATCCCTCCGAATCTCCCCTAGTGTCCCTCCGTTGCTTGTGTTGTAATTCTGGTATTATTTCCCAACCCTCCCATTGTTTATGTTCCCCCCAATAACTAATAAAAAGCATTACAAAAAGCAGCAATAAGTTCCCAGCATTGCAAGGACAACAAAAACTAGATGACATTTTTGTGTTAATTTTTCTTGGTTATATATAAGGTAACAAAAATGCTTATACATTTTTTATAATAATTTCTCAACATGCTACACAGCAGCCACAATGCTCTACAACATAGCTTGAAGACAATGGTAAAGCCAATCGCTCTGGCTAAACACTTATAAGGAACCAAAGGCAAGACCTATTGGCTATGCCAATGATGGTTATAGTAGGTTTTTTTTTTATTACATCTATTAAAGAACAATAAGGCTGACTTTCAGGTGCCATTGGCTGGAAGGTAAGGGGGGTGGTCTCCTGTTCTGTGAAACTATTGTAGAGGCATACATCAAAAGAAGATACACGCCTTCTTGCCATGGTGCCTACTACCTGAAATGTATGTTAATGTGAAAAACAACCCCACAAGCAGCGTAGGCCGTCAAGGATTGCACCAGTGTATATTTGTTCTCTTATTTTGTAAATTCAACTTATTGTGTTTAAATTTTAGTGACACCACTGCTTAGGAATCACACTATATCCAAAATGTTCAACACAAACTGAAAAAGGAGGGCTAACTATCACAATGTGTTTATCCCATTAACGTAATGAAAGTTCAAAAAGAATAGAGAACATTTTTTATCAAAAAGTCTCAAATGTCAACCATCCGATCAAATCCAGCCCATCATCAAACGAGGAGTCATGTATTAATATCCAAGTCCAATTTTATTGATTTCTTTGTCAAATTTCTTTCAGCCCTGCCAACGCGTTTCATCCAAAAGGACTTCATCAGTGTTGGTATATTCATATGCGTAGTATCTCAGTGTAATACACCATGCCTTCCATGGCCAGATTTATAAGGAAAAATTCCTAAATCCAGGTTCTCCCCTAGTGGCGTCTTCGCTATTGTGGACACTGCACCAAACACGGGACATCTTTCATAAAAGTTTGTATGTTGATGTGTGCATTTGGCTAATCAGCAAATCTCAAGATCACTTGGGAGCAAGTATTTAGCTTTAGTTGATGGAGTCATGTAAGGATTTATAGTGAAAAAGGTTTATTCTTTTTGAGAGGTAATATAATGGTGTTATCAGCTGCATTCCGGAGTGTGTCCTTCTAATGAAAACTTAATAAAAAGGTTTGCACTACATGTAGTCTGATTGCATATTACTACAAATCTATATTCTTAACACTATAGTTTGATCTTTACCTAAGAAGGGCCTAATGCACCAAATATCCATTGACAAAAAGTGGTTGCAAATTCCACACCTACTTTTTACGACTGAAAAACAAATTGCGAACCGACCTATGTAGTAGTAGGTCTGTTCCAAAATTTGCAAATCGTAGTGGGTTACAATCTGACCTACCTCATCAATATTCAAGAGGTAGAGCACAAATTACAACTCACTATGTTTGGATGCAATCACAGGAATGGGGTCAACAGACCACCATGTCTGTGATCACATTTAAATAAAGTAAACTTGCTTTTAAAGTCAGTCTGTTTTTCTTAAAAGAAACCGGGCTGCATTAAAAAAACAAACGTTTTTTTAAAAGTTTGTTTGAAAGGCAGCGGTGGTCCCTTGCACCACTGCCTACTCCCCAACAAACTTATGTGGGATGTTTTCAGAACAGGGAATACAATTATTGCCGCTAAAACGGCGATAATGTGCTTGATAATATGCTCTATGGAATTCCAATTGAAGCCCATGTTAGATGTCCTTCACATTTAACATGGGCTTCCATTGGAATTCCATAGAGCATATTATCAAGCCCATTATCGCCGGTTTAGCGCCAGAACAAGAGGGGATAATTTTATCGTCTGTCTTGATAATATGCCCCATTGTTTTTTTATATTCACATTTGCAAAGTGCTACCATTCATCTCAGGAGTGGGTAACTTTTCAAAATGTTGTGACTGGATTTTGGTTGCAAAACATTGATATATACTAAAACAAATCACTATTTAGAAGGGACGGCCTCACACACACCCCTTCCGAACAGTGATTCATAATGATTCATTATGCCTTTCTAAAGCCATTTAGTGGTTTGGTAACATGTTGCTCATCTCACCGTGGGTTTAGAAGATTAAAAAAGTAATCCATCGTTTTTTGTGCTGAGAATCTCTCTGTAGAAGGGCTGTGCCCAGATTTTTCTGTGTCATAGGTCGCAAGCCGCACCTCACTGATGAAACCCAACTGGGCAGTTGGTGTTCCCGGTCAAGTCAAGGGAGACGTGGCGTAGCAGCCTGGGAGGAACTACCCCTTGCCCTAACCCCGACTCCTTTCTCACCGAGGGAGTAGCAGAAGAACAACTTATTTGACTTTGTACTGGGCTCAGTTTTCTTTTCACGTGGACTCAGTCGCTTCTGGTTCACGCTCTGTCTAACGCTATTCACACTTGATCGTAGCCCTCTCATGTGCCCTCTCCCATCAGCCTTTTCTTCCTTAACTCTATGAGTTGCTGTCCATTTTAGCGGACACCATGCTTGAGGCATTGGTCAGGAAGCATGTTGTCTCTGTCCGGTGGCGTGCATGGGTCAGTGTGAGGCTTCTGGTCTAACCTGAGTCAGCTATGCCAGTATTCTCGTGTAGAGGCAAGCGGTCCTGAGCCCAGCCAAAGGCCTAGGTCGGAGTCTTTCCAGTGGAGTGTTTATGATTCTCCTATTTCTCACCTGTGTGTGTTGTTCCTCATTCCAGGTTCTCATAGAACTGTGCCTTCCAGGCTTTGCTCCATCCTTGGAGCTGCAGCAGGTCTTCCCCATCTTGCTCGCTTTCTGTTGTTATTGAAGACAAATGTCCCTAAGTTACTGTGTCTGGGGTTTCTCGGCCAATGACACTCAGTTTGGCAGTCCATCTGTCCCCTTGTACCCTTGTGCCACTGTCCCCTTGTTCTTCAGAGTCATCTCTGGGGTTTCCTTCCTCCTAGGCCCCGTGTTTCCGGGCTCGCATTCCATAAAGCCTTGTCTTTCGGGCTCTACATCCCAGGTTCCCTGGGATAGATGGACATACATAGGCAGGTCACAGACTGACAGAACAGACATGGAGACAGATAATCAGACAGACAGCTCAGCTCAGCACCCGCACGACAAAGCGTAGCTCTGCTGTCTTTAACGAGTGAGAAATAGTTGCACTGTTTACACGATGTGAGAGGGAGCCCTGCTGTCTTACTCCGGTGAAAGGGTGCTCTGAGTAAAATATCGGCCAATTGAGCCATTAATAAATCTGTCAAAGATGAGGGAAAGCTCTGCTCTCGGTGGCAGGTGATGGGCAGGTGTGCTCGCTGTGGTAAGTGTGGGCTTGTTCTGGTTTTTGCGACAGGTATGAGTTCGCTGTGCTTTCCTCGCCGAGCAAGGGATGCCAGCCGAGCTAGAGACAGCTCTGTCAATGATCAGTGACGTGTGGTATGGTGACAGTCTGTACCTTAGCACTGTGCAGGTGTGTTCTGAGAACGCTGCCACGGCGGCTGGAACTGCTGCTAGGCTTTGCTTCTCCCTTTTGCTCATCAGCACTTTTACCGACTGGCACAGACAGGCTTACCTGTTCCCACTCACTAACCCCCATGCATGCTCGTCTGAAGAGCTGAGGGTTGCATACAAAGATGGCAAGGTGGAGTGCTAGAGCAGTGCCACCCCCAAGGGGTGCGGGCTTGTGTAAGGCCAGGGGCACTTGGGTCGCTTGGAGATACGTCCTGGTGCTCGCCAATCCAAAGGGCTGCAGGGCTGACCAAGCTTGCTGATCTGGCTGCTTCAGTGGGACAGCGTTTGCCATGTCATGACCAGCTTTGTGTACACATTGGACAGTTTTCTATTTGGCATAGAGGGTGCGGGGTGCAGAAATCTGCCCTTTTCACTTCCAGCGATCTCTTGGACCGAAACTGATGCCAGTAGCCGCATGCTGCTAGTCTCCAGCCCTTGGGCCACAAACATATTCGCCCTATATCAAGTATATCTGGTTCCTCCTCAGTGGCAATACTCCTGAAAATCCTGTGGGGCATATTAACAACGGACATATCACCGCTTCTCCGGCGCGTGGATTGTGAACTTAAATCCACACTTCAGTATCAGGGCGCTCTGCTATTATCGCTGATCCTTTATCTCCGGATTTCTCGCGTTGAAGGGGTTTTTGGCCGCTATCACTGGATTTTATATCACCAATGCGCAAAGCGTTGTTAATACAGGGCTATCATGGCGATAAAATCCAGCGATAGAAAAAAACGTGCTGAGCGCGTTTAGGCATAATTATCGCTACTTGTTGTTAATATGCCCCTGTGTCTGCCATACCTCAGGCACTGATAGGAACAGCACTTGCCCACAGAGAGAAAGTAGTAAAAGAGAGGGCACATCTTTCAAGTCACATTAAGGCACACATTGCCATGAATGTCTACCATTTTGAGGATGCTGATTTGGCTCGGTTATGCCAGGCCACATTAATTTGTTTTTTCTGCACAGGCAAAGCACTCCCTTTTTTGTTTTAATGATTTTCTTTATTGTTTTCGCAAACAACAGCAAGGCGGGCATACCGACCTAAACAACCATATCTTTTCCCAGCATGGTAACCTGTGTTACCACCCCAAATTCTCACTCATACCACCCCTCGACGCTACCATGGTCAATGCAGTTAACAGAGTAGCGAACAAATCTAGGACGCTGGGACATTAACATGAGTCTTCCTCGGTTTGTGTTCTATTATGGGACAGCAGACCCAATGCTCATAGGAGCATATTTACAAGCCTTTACCGCCAACGGAGCGTCACTTTTTTTGACGCTCCGTTGGCACAGTGCCTTTTTCCATATTTACAAGGTGGCTCTAAGCCACTTTGCGTGGCTTAACGCCACCTTGTAAAAATGCCCCTTTCCGCCGCTATCCTCTGCGCCAAAGGGCCGAGCAATGGGTGTTGCTGTGAGTATTCCATCGCAACGCCCATTGCTTTTTTACACTGCCCCAGATTTACAAGGCTAAGGCAGTGCCAAAAACTAAAATCATGGAATACTAGGCGTTAGAATGGCGATACGAGGAGACATTACGAGGAGAAATTATACATTTCTCCTAGTATTTTGCTCTTTCCATGTGTGCTGCATTCTGCAGCACACATAGAAGGTGCAAATCACCATTACTGATTGTTTATGTGAAGGAAGGTGTCCCTTCCTGGACATAAACAATCAATCAATCAATCAATCAATCATAACACTTGTATAGCGCACTACTCACCCGGAAAGGTCTCAAGGCGCTTGGGGGAAGGGATCCGCTACTGCTCGAACAGCCAGGTCTTGAGTTGTCTCCTGAAGGCGAGATGGTCCTGGGTCAGCCGAAGGTGGATGGGGAGGGAGTTCCATGTCTTGGCCGCCAGGTAGGAGAAGGATCTGCCTCCGGCGGTGGCTCTTCGGATGCGTGGTACGGCGGCGAGGGCGAGGCTAGTAGACCGTAGCTGGCGGGTGGGCGTGTAGAAGGTCAGGCGGTCGTTGAGGTACTTGGGGCCCAGGTCGTGGAGAGACTTGTGTGCATGGGTGAGGAGCCTGAACGTGATCCTCTTGTTGATGGGGAGCCAGTGCAGGCCCCTCAGGTGGCCGGAGATGTGGCTGCGTCGGGGGATGTCCAGGATGAGTCGGGCGGAGGCGTTCTGGATGCGTTGGAGTCTTTTCTGTAGCTTGGCTGTGGTTCCGGCGTAGAGAGGGTTTCCGTAGTCCAGTCGGCTGGTGACGAGGGCCTGGGTGACCGTCTTCCTGGTTTCGGTCGGGATCCATCAGAAGATCTTGCGAAGCATCCGAAGGGTGTGAAAGCATGATGAGGAGACGGCGTTGACTTGTCTGGTCATCGAGAGGGAGGAGTCCAGGATGAAGCCCAGGTTGCATGCGTGGTCTGTTGGCTTGGGAGCGGTGCCCAGGGCTGGGGGCCACCAGGAGTCGTCCCAGGCGGAGGGCGATGGTCCCAGGATGAGGACTTCCGTCTTGTCTGAGTTCAGTTTCAGGCGGCTGTTCTTCATCCATTCGACGACGTCTTTCATCCCTTCGTGTAGGCTGGTTCTGGCGGTGTCGGGGTCTCTGGTGAGGGAGAGGATCAGCTGGGTGTCGTCGGCGTAGGAGATGATGTTGAGGTTGTGTTGCCGTGCGATGGCAGCAAGAGGTCTCATGTAGACGTTAAAGAGGGTGGGGCTGAGTGATGATCCTTGCGGAACGCCGCAGCTGACTTCGATGGCCTCGGATCGAAACGGGGGGAGCGGACTCTCTGTGTTCTTCCGGTGAGGAATGAGATGATCCACTCCAGTGCCTTCTCTTGGATGCCGATGTTGCTGAGGCGTTGGACTAGGGTGCGGTGGCAGACAGTGTCGAACGCTGCAGAGAGGTCCAGGAGGATGAGTGCCGCTGTTTCCCCGTTGTCGATCAGGGCTCGGATGTCGTCGGTGGCTGCGATGAGGGCGGTCTCGGTGCTGTGGTTGGCTCTGAAACCGGACTGCGAAGGGTCGAGGGATCCGTTCGTCTCGAGGAAGGCGGCAAGCTCTCTGTTGACGATCTTCTCGATGAATTTGGCAGGAAAAGGGAGGAGCGAGAAGGGGCTGAAGTTTTTGAGGTCGGTGGGGTCCGCTGTTGCTTTCTTCAGTAGGGCGCTGAGCTCGGCATGCTTACAGCTCTCCGGGAAGGTGGCGGTGTTGTAGGAGGTGTTGATGACGTCCCGGAGTTGGGGTGCGATGGTGGAGTCGGCCTTGATGAAGACGTGGTGGGGGCAGGGGTCGGTTGGAGATCCGGAGTGGATGGTGTTCATCGTGCGGGCTGTGTCTTCGGTGGTCACCGTGGTCCAGGTGTTGAGGGTGTCAGTGGGGGCGTTGGATCGACGGTTGGGTGCGTGGATGGTGCGCCGAAACTGTTGTGGATGTCGGCAATCTTGCGGTGGAAGAACGAGGCGAGAGAGTCGCAGAGATCTTGTGAGGGAGTGATGTCGTTGTTGCCGGTGCTGGGGTTGGAGAACTCCTTGACGATGCTGAAGAGTTCCTTGCTGTCGTGGTCGTTGTTGTCCAGTCCTTCCTTCAGTGATTTCTTCTTGGTGGTGCGGATGAGCTGGTGGTGCTTGCGGGTGGCGTGTTTGAGGGCGGTCATGTTGTCAGTGGTCTGGTCGAGGAGCCAGGCTTTCTCGAGGGTGCAGCAGGTCTTCTTGGAGTCCTTGAGTTCATCGGTGAACCAGGAGACCTTCTTGCTTCTGGGTCTGCTGGGAGGGTTCTTCAGTGGTGCGAGGTCGTCGGCGCAGGCGGTCAGTCACTGCGTGAAGTTGCGGGCTGCTTTGTTGGGGTCCGTTGTGCTGGCGGGTGGGTTCTGGCTGAGGGAGGTGGTGAGCTGGTCGGCGGTGATCTTGCTCCAGCTCCTGTGAGGAACCTGTTGCGGGTGGTGGTGGGTTGTGGTTCTTCTGAAGCTGAAGTGGACGCAGCTGTGGTCAGTCCAGTGGAGTCCGGTGGAGTGGCTGAAGGTGATGTGCTTGCTGGATGAGAAGACGGGATCAAGCGCGTGGCCGGCGTAGTGGGTGGGGGTGTTGACCAGTTGCTTGAGTCCGAGGTTGGCGAGGTTGTCCAGCAGGGCGGCGGTGTTGCGGTCCTTGTTGTTCTCCAGGTGGAAGTTGAGGTCCCCTAGGAGGATGTAGTCGGCGGAGGGGAGGGCGTGTGGGCTGATGAAGTCCGTGATGTCTTCGCTGAATTGTGTGCGTGGTCCCGGGGGTCCGTAGATGAGGGTGCCTCTGAGGGCCGTCTTTGGGTCAGTGTGAATCTGGAAGTGGAGGTTCTCTGCGGCGGCGAAGGTGTCGTTGGAGTCGGTCGTGATGCGGATGGTGTTCTTGTGGACGATGGCGATGCCTCCTCCGGTCTGGTTGACGCGGTCCTTCCTGATGATCTTGTACCCGTCCGGGATGGCGATGGCGATGTCGGGGGCTGAGGAGACGTTCATCCAGGTTTCCGTGAGGAAGGCGATGTCTGGTGATGTTGTGTCGAGGAAGTTCCAGAGTTCCACGGCGTGTCTGTGGACGGAGCGGGTGTTGAGCAGGATGCACTTGAGGTCGCTGCTGGTGCTTGGCTTGGTGGGTGTGGTGCAGGTTCGGAGGCAGGTGAACTTGCAGGTTCTGCAGGTGAAGGGTCCGTGGATGCGTTTCGGGGCGGCCTGGCAGCAGGCGGGGTTCCGGCCGGCATTGAGTGCATTGAGGGCGGCGGCGTCGTAGGTCTGTCGGGTCGTCTTGCATCAGTGGGGGCCAGGGGTCCTGGCACTGGGCGCGGTCCAGGTGCGGATGGGCGCAGACGGGCTTGCCTTTGGCGCGCCTTCGGCTCACAATCGGAGCGCCCGCTGTGCGTGAACGCTGCGCGTGCGTGTGGGCGGCATAAGTAAGAAGCCGGGAGGGAGGAGCAGCTGGGTGGCGGGAGCGGGGCGGCGAATGGGCAGGAGGGGGGCGGGGCTGCCGGGAGTCAGTGGCAGGAAAGTGGCGGGTCTGCGGCGGCTGGGGCGTTCCAGGCAGCAGCAGCGGGAAAAATAGCGGTTCTGCGGTGGCTGGGGTGTTCCAGGCAGCAGCGAGGCAGGAGCGGTAAGCAGCAAAAGAGCGAGGCAGGAGTCGGCAGGAGCAGCGGTAAGGGGGGGCGACCTCGCCTGGAAGTAGGCTCAGCGGTCGCCCCTGCAGCACAGGCAACCTTGCAACATGGCAGAAGGGTGTCTGCGCTGGCGCTAGGCAACTTTTTTTACACCAGCGCTAGAGAAAATACAGGGGGCAGGTTTACTACTTCTGGCGCATCTCTGCTAATCAGCAGGGATCTCCCGGAAGAGTTGCCACGCATCTGCCCACCCGTGCGCCACCACTGATGCGCCGCATTTACAATGGAATTTCTGAGTTTTTGTCCTGTAATAGAGAATAACATTTACAATGCGGCACACCGTGGCACACGGAAGGGCAGATGCGTGTCTCATCCCCCCAGAAAGGCGGCGTATTGCTGGAGTTGCGTCGCAAGCGCGACACAGCTCCAGCAAGGCTCGGGGTCCCCTATCCCTAACATGTTGCGTCAATCCTTATGCCTGCTTCAAGCAGGCGCAGGGTTTTGACGCAGGTTGGCCGGAAAAGTGACTGAGTGAAATCTTGTAAAAAGTGGCGCAACAGCGGCGCAAATCTGGCGTAAGGGGCTTGTAAATTTGCCCCAGGGTACGCCATATTCTAGTGAATACGGCGCATCCTTGCATTTTTAACATTTCTGAGGGCAGCCCTGCCAAATTTTGTGCAGCTCTGCGCTCCGACATTTTATTGTAAATATGCCCCTTAGTCGGCATGTGAAGTCTCTTTTGTCCTGGATAAGCTATTTGGTGTCCCACATTCTAGAGATGTTGTCAGATCCTTCTTGTAGATCATGCAATTGTTTCATATGCTAGGGGTTGCCAAAAACATTCCCTTTTCTTAGACATTCTCTGTACACGGGAACCCTATACCTCACTGAACTCCCCCACACTTAAATCTGGTAATTCTGAGTTTTTGTCCTGTAATAGAGAATAACAGGTGAACGCGGTATTGCTGGGGCTAAATCCATATGTGCAGCCCCCATTCTGGGAACAAAATCACTATCCCTTACCCCTGCTCTAAACAGATAGTAGATGAGAGTGTGGAGCATGTGCGGTGCAGATGGCAGGGGTGGGGAGGGTGGCTAGGGGCAGGGGAACCTTGTGCCAAGCAGGAGATTGTGTTGCACTGTCGGAGAGTGTCAGACAGGGCCTTAGACTGGGGAGGGTGCCAGTGGGTAGAGGAGGCTGGTACACGGCAGAGGAGAAAGGTCTGTGCCACCCCTATAGATGCAGAAAAATTCCTGGGACGTCTAGGTATGTCAGTGTACATATAAGTCGGGCCAGCTATCAAGAAGGAACAATGGAAGGGATTGGCAAAGGTATATAAAAAGTATATTTTTATTTGTTATATTTAAAAATCATATTGAAACTGACCAACGGTCAAACAATATGATGGATATGTAAAAATATCTATGACAACATTACATGCAATAATCATAAAAGGCTAACATAAATTGCATAATACACAAAATAAAGCAATATATTGACAAAAATATACAGGTAATCACAGAAATAAAACAAGCATAAGAACTCGACGCGCGTTTCGGCAGGGGACCGCCTTCTTCAGGAGACACAATTTAATTCCTGAAACACAGTTATAAAAGAATATTTCTGTTATCTAAGCATACATAGAATTTATAAAAACAACATTTTGATTTCATTATTACTAACATGTTAAAAACCTTATTCCTAACTCAAAAACTGACCATGACTATTGTTATGTACACTGAAGGCCTTTGATAAGCCACATAATGTCTGTCGATTGTACAGTAACTGACTTAACTAAGAATAGCCCCCCTTGGTCTTCGCAAGTGCCATTTTACATTAAAGAGGGATACCATCAGATTCTCATTTAAGGACTGAAGTAGAATCACTTCTAAATAACATTCAGACTCAATCTTAGAAGCTGTTAGCACACAATAAGCATACAAAGGTATGTATCAGTTACAGATTATCTTTTGGGAAAACTGTTTGGTAAAGGAATATCCTGCCAGGCCTTTAGCATAAGTGTTCAATTAACACGGATATACTCACAACAGTAGAACTCTATCCATGCAGCAAAAAACATCCAAGGGGAATCTTCATGTAATACAGGTGCGTTTACTCAATATTTAAAATATTGTTTGCAAATATTTATGTTAGCCTTTTATGATTATTGCATGTAATGTTGTCATAGATATTTTTACATATCCATCATATTGTTTGACCGTTGGTCAGTTTCAATATGATTTTTAAATATAACAAATAAAAATATACTTTTTATATACCTTTGCCAATCCCTTCCATTGTTCCTTCTTGATAGCTGGCCCGACTTATATGTACACTGACATACCTAGACGTCCTAGGAATTTTTCTGCATCTGTTGCTACCCTGCCCTAGGAGTCTATAGATTTTCACTACCCAGGGGGTCCTTGTTATTCTCAGTTCTGTGCCACCCCTATGCCACAGGACAGGATTGTGTGGGTCGGGACCAGGATGAGTTTGTAGGACATTCCACATTTGATTTTACAGCTAGATTTTTCAGATGGTAAAATTGGGCCTGGTTTTGCCATAGCCAGAAAATCTGACTGCTGGAAAGTCGGGCTAGGTCCAACGGGGCCTAGCAGTATCTCTGCAGCTGGCCGAGGCACCCACAGGGGGCCACTAGAGAGGTCAGCTCTCTAGTGTCGCCTGGGCACCCCACACCCCCGCCCCCTTCAGTGATCCGGGAGAGGATCACTAGTAAGGACAGCATAGGCGGGGTTCGCCCCAGTGCTGCCTGGCTTATCAGGCTGGCAGGCGGCCCATTTGGTTGCCTGCCCTTGGATCGCCCGTAAGATAACCCACCTATTACATAATGGTGTATGTAATAAAACTGCAGCAACTTTACCCAAACCAAAATTGTGTTATGTGTTTATTTATGGGAAAGGCATATTATGTTGGGGGGTGGAAAAGGATGCCAATGACGATACTATGCCCTTCTTGTAATCGGGCCACAGGGGTTTGACCCACTGTAATCCCCCTGCTGGAACTGATGGTCTGTCCTGGTGTAAAATGCACACAAAAGTAATTGCATGCGATGTACCGTTGTACAACCCCTGGCAGGAAACCGCCTTTACAACAAGGTTTTTACCTTGTTAGGCCTTTACAGCACATTTTTTAGCACGAATATTTTTACAGCGAATATGCATTTAAAACGCATGCCAATACAACACATTTAAAGTAAGTTGGAGGGGGTGGGGGGTCTCTCCCCTCAAATACATTGTTTTTAAATATAAAAACAACGCGTGGTATTGGCATGCGTTTTAAATGCATTTTTGCTGTAAAAACATGCGCGCTAAAAAATGTGTGTAAAAGGCATGCAAAAGTAATTGCATGTGATGTACCATCGTACAACCGTCCTGGCTATAGTTAATTAGCATTTATGGTCCAATGCACTCTGCCGTTCACCAGTGATAAATGGCAGCCATTCTGTGCTCATTTGAGTCTATCACTCTGTCCTTAACAAGTATGAATTGTTCCTCATCAATCTACACGAGGTAGCAAGGCCAAGGATCCTAGCCATGGTACACTGCTGGTACAGATATTTGTGCCACACTGCCCCCACGCAACCCTTGACCTTGGTGAAAGCAGATTTTCTTCTTTATGATCAGCTACATTTATTCTATTATTTGGTTTTTGCTTTGATGTGGCTAACGTATGCTGCACCAGTGGAGTGGAATGCTGGATCCATGCACTCTGGGGCTCATGTGTAAAGCAATTGTCCACCCTATGGTGGAGGTCCGTAGTCAGTTCAGTTGGCTGACGGTGAATGACGGTGGCAGCTGTGATTTGTGGGTAGGGTCACCCTTCATCCTCCGCACCCTGTAGTAGACTGACTCCCACCGTCCCTTGTCTCTTCCTTGATTTCCATTCAGACCAATCAGCTCACGAGTAGGGACAGCAACCTTCTACCGACTCAGTTAAATGCTATTATTTCTATTCTTTGAGGATATTTGTGTACCAACAAATATCTTATTCTGTTAGAGTAGTTATTGTGATTACTATTGCTGCTCAGTTGGTCAAGTTGAGACCAACTTTCTCACCATGAACTTGCCATGAAGTATATTTTTGGATGATGGTTGCAGAGATTATGACCAGACCTTCAACAAGAACCTTTAACTGGTCGAGGAATACTCCTGTTCCCCTGGACTCGGATATTGTGAAACAAATAAAGGAGTATCGCCCGATGTGTGGGCTGAAGGTTTTCCAAAATAGGAATACTTATTCCTTTTCTAAAAACCCCTCTCTCACCACCTAGTGGTGACATGCTTCATCATCGGGGTCCACCCTGGTGACCTAGCATCACCAGGGTGTGCTTCGACACCTGTACTACAGTGGAGCAAGATGTGGGATGTAAGTGCAAAAAAACGCGTTCAAAATTGTCCTGGTTTAACTTTGTGAGAGTGAATTTTATTGAAAAGCAACTGGACAATAATAAAATAATAAAGGTGAGATACTGGAAGGGGAGTTACGACCTACGTATCTCAATATGTGTTCATAGTGTATTGGTCAACATGTTTCAACCGTTAGGGAAGGTTCCCGGTATTCATCAGGACCAAGGAGATGGATGGTATGGGCCCCCTAAAAGACCCACCCTTTAAGCTTCATCATCTCCGTGACAGTCAAACGTTGCAGGTGTGTTCCTCTATGTGCTGGTCCTGCTCACGTGGAAGCGGATGGGGCCCTCAACCAATCAAGCAAATTCTACTAGCAAAATACTAGAGCAGCTGGTATTGAGTGTTTTGGAAACAACTACAGGAGAGGTTCCCACCAGTGGCGGCTCCTCTGCTATGGTAGAGCATCGTTGCCCCCCGCTACCCTCAAAAGTTGAAAAATAACACAATAACAAAACAAGTTTATTATTGTTTTATTTTTCAACTTCTTCCTGCTGCTTCCTGGGGGCGGGGCCAATGTGGGGCAATCAGGAGAGGGAATGGTGGGCAGCACTGCTATCAGTGCTCATGTGGGTTTGGCCAGCTGTCTCAGGTCAGCCACATCCACATGCGCATTGAGCTGTCTCCAACCCAGCTGCATTGCTGGGTTGGAGAGGGAGCAGGTAGAGGCTGCCAGTCTCCCTGGGAGTGCAAAGTCCCAGTGCTCAGGCTAATCCTGACGCTGCTTTCTAAAGAAAGGTTTTTTCAGTGAATTTCAAAGATTTTTTAAATGCCAACTCCTAACTATAACTGGTGTGAAACCTATGGTTTTTTTCAGTGAATTTCATAGGTTTTTTAAATGCTAATTCCTAACTATATATAGGGCCTCAAACCTATGTTTTTTTCAGTGAATTTCAAAGGTTTTTTAATAGCAAATTTCTATAGCTATGAAATTTAATATTTTTTAAAATGAATCCTATATTGTATATTTATGTAATACTATTTTCTTTATGTATATTGTTCATGGTTTTTATTTTATTTTTTTGCCCTGGAGCGCTCCCGGTGCGCGTACCGGTGAGCGCGCCGGTAAGTGCAGTCTTGCGGCGCGCCCCGGTGCGCGTACCGGTTAGCGTCCCGTTAGCACTAGTGCCGCAAACGAAAACATCATCGTGAAGTATCGCGTAGCCGCGTCCGCGTGATACGCACGGCGTAAGCGCACCCGGAAGCACTCGAGCGCATATGATCGCGCTACGTAAGCACCCCGTTGCGCACCCCGGGGCGCGTTGTGTAAGCGCTTCGGGTCATGTGACCTGAAAATAACACTTTTCATTGATTCAGGACAGTTTTGGTTTCCAAATGATAAAGCCAGTGTCATGTGACCTGAAAATAACACTTTTCATTGGTTCATTGGTTCAGGACAGTTTTGTTTTCCAAAAGATGAAAGCCCCCACCTTTTTTCCTCATTCTCACTTTTTACTTTGACTGAGGAAGACCTGTTTGCAGACCTATTTGTACCTATTTGTACTGAGAAATGGCTACAGTAGCAGCAGTAGCAGGAGCATCTCAACCACCACCACCACAACACCACAGTGGAGGAGAAGAAGAGGAGGAGGAGGAGGAGGAGGAGAGGCAGTACCTGCCTGAGGATACTACCACCTATAAGCCAAAGGAGCACATAGTCTGGGAGTTTTTTAAAATCCCAAGGGGCCTCAAAAAAGTTAATGCGCCAAAGGTGACTTGTATGATCTGTGGCACTGTACTTTCCAGGGGGAACCCTGCCAAAAAGTATTCTTTTGGCAACAACACCATGATTCGCCACATGCAACGCCGGCACCCGAACAACTATGCTGCGGCAGAGGTCTGACCATAAACCCTCCCCAATCTTCTCCCAGCACCTCCCAAAGTAAGCAAACCACTCCATCGGGTCCAGAGACAAGGGAGATGGTCCCAAACATCCAAACCCAGTTAGGACAATTCAAAATAGTTTGCATATTTTGTGGAAGGACAATTAGCTATGGTGAGCAAAGCATTAAACTCATCAACCGTGCTGGTGACAACCACAAGTGCCCAAAAAAACCTTAATTTTTTCCTGATTTTTTTGCTCCAGTTGAGCCGTTTACAATTCCTTGTTTTTTGTTTGTCCCCATAAAAATATAAAATTGTTCATAAAAGCCAAAAAAAGTAAAAAATGTTCCAAAAAATAATAAAAAAAATATAAAACAACAAAAAGAATTAAAAAAACAGTTCTTTTTAGAACTACCTCCAATTTATAAAAAAATGCTACTTTTTAAAAAAAATCTGTCATTCTTTTTTCCCCATGGTACGCTCCCCGGTACTCTCCCCGGTGCGTGTACCGGGTGCTCCCCCGGCGCAAATAAAAAAAGATATATATTTTTTTGGCCCCGCGGGGCCCTTTTATGGCCCCCACATCAAACCTAGGGGGTCAGGGGGTCTACCCTGCCTCCTTTGGGTCATTTCCCCCTTTGTTTTTGCCACCTCTTTTGTCTCGATCCTACCGAGACACAAGATGGCGGCCGCTCCGGACTGTTTGGAATGTTGACAGACAGCCGAGAACCAAACAGCTTTCCGCTCGCGAACTCGCGTAGCGCACTGGAGCGCGCCCCGGTGCGCGTACCGGAGCGCGCTTATAGATATATATTTTTTTGAACCTAAATTACTCAAAATCCACTGGAGCACATATCTTGAGACATAGCAAAGGCACATCGGGCTACCAGTCCCTACAATTTTGCCAAGTTTGGTGGAAATCCATTCAGCCATTCGGGCTAAAAGTGAGTCCAACCGCCCTATGGAAATTAACATGGGGAAAACACGTTTTGGGACCCCCCTTTTATCTCGGCCCCTGCTTGACGAATCCTCCCCAAACATTCAGGGAAGGAGCGGAGTGCAGCGAGGCAAATTTCAGAAAAATTACAGACAGATTCCTCAATCGATGCCAAAGTTATTCCCAATAGAATGTTGCGGATTCCCTATGGAAAACAATCCTAACTATAACTACCTACTGGCGACCGCCAGTAGGTAATATATATATAAATATATATATATATATATATATATATACAATCGTAAGTTTGCCTGCAAGAAAGGAGGAACCCACGAGCAAGGTAAGTTTCAGCCTTTTAATTTCTTTGTTGGAAGCAGCAGTGAAATGGATGCAAATTTCAGCAACAGCATAGAAGTCCAGCCTGACGCGTTTCGTATCTCTACTTCATCAGAGGCATGTACTCAAAGGCAAATGTTTTTCTGGCAGCTACACAGCATTATAACTCCCGCCTCAGTGGGCGTGGCCAGTCAGATGGCATCCTGGTATTTGTTCGAAAAAACACAAGAGAGAGTAAGGGATTGTGTCCACTTGTGATGGACGAGGAATACTCCTGTTCCCCTGGACTCGGATATTGTGAAACAAATAAAGGAGTATCGCCCGATGTGTGGGCTGAAGGTTTTCCAAAATAGGAATACTTATTCCTTTTCTAAAAAACCCTCACTCACCACCTAGTGGTGACATGCTTCATCATCGGGGTCCACCCTGGTGGCCTAGCGTCACCAGGGTGTGCTTCGACACCTGTACTACAGTGGAGCAGGATGTGGGATGTAAGTGCAAAAAAACGTGTTAAAAATTGTCCTGGTTTAACTTTGTGAGAGTGAATTTTATTGAAAAGCAACTGGACAATAATAAAATAATAAAGGTGAGATACTGGAAGGGGAGTTACGACCTACGTATCTCAATATGTGTTCATAGTGTATTGGTCAACATGTTTCAACCGTTAGGGAAGGTTCCCGGTATTCATCAGGACCAAGGATATGGATGGTATGGGCCCCCTAAAAGTCCCACCCTGTCCTAAATCCTTAAAAGACCAGTGGTAGAGTGTACCAAAGGTTGGATGCTCTCAAAAATAAGGAGCATTGGAACAAAAAACCTGTGGGGAGAGAAAGTGAAATAATAGGGCGTCAGGCGCAAAAATGTCCTTACTAGCCTGTTACGTCGTGCAGACTCTCAGTGCATTCATACTGCATGCCACAGTGGTGTTTGGAAAAGCTTCAAGAGACGAAAAATGTGATCATATTGTGAACGTGAACGCTTATCATTAGGGCTGGGATAGTATTATAACAAAGTCTATAAGTGCGTGCAACATAGCATGCAATATCGCTATGTTTATTGCCAAATTTCAGAAGTATGCAGAATTGCGAGGTTTCACCGCAGTTTTTTTAAAATGCGCATTATTTTAAGGCTGGGGCCACATTATGGTAGCCCTCTTTGATTATAACGTCAGCATAAGACATACGACAAACAAGACTCACAAACATGTAACACGGAGATGGTCACAGATACTTCATGGAATGAGGCAGGCTTACTTGTGGGATTATCCTATTAAACTTCGGCGGGCAGGGGGTCTGTGCTTCACGCGGTACAACGTATTCTAAATGAAGAAATATGGTACCCGTGATTAGGAAAAGAAGGACGGTCAATGCCGGTGGGCGGTAAAGTGAGGCCGCTGAGGAACAGATGTGTGGCCTTACATCTGGTCATGTCCGGAGTCTGTGGGAAAAGGGGGTTTTTTACTCACAGTTTACTGGCGTGGCGAGAGGCCCATAACCTACGTCTACTATCCGCTGCTCGGCTATGAGTGTCGTGCATAGCGGGATTGGTAATAACGGGAGGCTGCTTCCGGGTTCAGTCACGTGGAGACACGTCACCGGATTGGCTACGGGAGCCTGTAAGGTCGTAGGTTGTCATGGGGACAGAATGTTAGGATAGCCGCGCATGTGTGGTGGCGCGTTTGCGGTATCTAAACGAAAAAAGGTACTGCAGGAAAGGGGACACCTCAAAGTGCGGTAATTATAAAATCGGCATGTTAATATTGCACATGATCTCAGTGCTATTGTAAATGAAACAAAAGAATCAGAAACTACTAGAATCAGGATTGCCGCGCACGTGTAGTGTCGCGTTTCTTTAAAGGAAACAGATATTGCAGGGGGAGGATAAATTAAATCGGCATGGTAGAATTCCACATGGCGATTAGCTAGAGATTCTCATTGCAGTTGTGAATGAGACAGAGAATCAGAGAGGGGTGGTGGATATAGATAGATTCAAATGGGATAAGGATGTCAAGTTTCTTGGTAGGTTATTTTAGCACAGAACCCCATGGACTGTTATCATTTAGGCCCATCTTGTGGGTAGAAAGTCTATAAATCCATCGCTGCTCTTTTTCAAAGAGGCGGGATTGTATGTTTGGGCCTGGTGGCAATTGTTCTATCACCGTCCACCTCATGTCATTTGGGGTGTGATGGAGGGTGAGAAAGTGGTCTGTCAGTTTGGTAATGTTTTTCTTGCAGCGTATCGTGCTTCTGTGCTCACAGATGCGTTGTTTTATCTTGCAGGTAGTCATTCCCACATATGGCTTCCCACAGGTACATGTGATGAGGTAGATGACGTTGTTGCTATTGCAATTAGTGTGGGATCTCTGTTCCCAGATTTTGCCTGCTTCTAGGTTTAGAGTCTTTGTGTTTTCTGTAAGGTGGCAGACACTGCAATCCCCACAGCGTGAGTGTCTTGTTACTGGGGGGAGGCCCCACAATTGCGTTAAGGAACCACACTAAAGGAATATGTAACCAACAACATAGCTCCAAAGGGCCTACTAGTTACCAACGCCCCAAGAATATTCCTAGATGACCCTGAGTTCACGAAGGACTGGGCCCTCATAGCGTGGCACTGTACCCACGACTGGATTATACTTATTCTCAAAACAGCAGTGCGATTGTCAGAAAAATTCAGATAGAGATCCAAATGACTGAAAGCCAAATCAAAACCACCATTACAGGGTATAAGAAAAAACTAGACAATCTCAACAAAGAAATAAATGAATATAGAGACAACCTCACCCAACAGAAAGTGTTAAAATTTCAAAAAGACCTCAAAAAGTTCACATTTGTCAAGGCATATCCATATTCAGACCCTGATTACAAAGCCACAACTACACCAGACCCAGATTCGGATGCTTCAAGCAACACCTCCCACAGTTCCAATAGCAACGGAGGATCTAACAACAGCACACCGAGACAAAGACAAAGAGGAGCATACCGAGGGCATTACCAATGGCCACAATATAGCCATCCTCCTTTTCAGAACCCTTATCAACAACCCCAACAGTTCCTTATGTACGGATGGCAACCTTCCTTCCAACAGTTCCCTTTCCCTCCTAACCAATTCCGCCCTCCTTTTCAGACAGAGGCAGGCGCGGGAGAGGACGCAACAAACAAGGGAACAACGTCCACTGAGAAGAGGAAGACACAGTGGGCAGCAACACCCGGAGCAAGACCGGGGCCAACAGAGCAGGCCCCAGCAACATGAGGAGCTAGTGACCAATTTGTCTTCACGTATACTAACTGAGACAGAAACACAAGTCCTAAACAAAGAACTAGGATTTGTACCCACAGCCACTTTGGACAAATTTGAACTACAATGTGAACTGGCAGCGTTCTTTAGAAAACTAAAGCTAAAAGCTTTTTTTGAAAAAACAAACATAGAGAACGCAGAAGAGACTAAAAATGAGACCGGATTAAGAACAAAATCGACATTTGTACCGCCCCCACACACCATCTCAGTGGAAATAAACACTTTCGAACAGGCACTGTTCAATGACGTTGAATCCATGTCAGTCTCCACACTTTATCACAACACCAGCAGGTCCGAGAAAAAAGCCATTTCTGACCTCAAGAAGGATGACACAATAATAATATAGCCAGCAGACAAGGGTGGAGGCCTGGTAGTAATGAATAAAACAGACTACAATATAGAATGCAGATGTTTGCTTGATGACACAAAGAATTACCAGCTACTCCTAACCGATCCCACAGAGGATTTACGGACAGAAATCATAGATCTGGTGGAAACAGCGGAAGCAGCAGGACACATCTCCAAACAGGAGGCAGATTACCTAACCAAAACTGAAGCCTGAATACCATATTTTTATGTGGTACCTAAGATGCACAAGGACAAATTGCCCCCTCCCGGAAGACCGATAGTATCTGGCATAGGGTCGCTACTAGAACCCTTATCCAGGTTTTGTGATTTCTTTCTAAAAACTATTGTACAGGGCACATCCACTTACCTCAAGGACACAAAAAACCTACTAACACTCTTAGAGACCATCAAAATGGAAGAAAACACCATTATAATGAGCTTTGACATAGAAAGCCTTTATACTAACATACCTCAGGATGCAACCATCAATGTAATCAGAAAAACACTTGAAGAAACCACCTGGGACCACCGCACACCAAAGGATTTTATCATCAATTGTGTCACCCTAGCTCTGAAAAGGAATTTCTTCGAGTATGAAGGCTCCTTATACCTCCAAATAGGGGGTACATCCATGGGCAGTGTTTTCGCTCCCAGTGTAGTGGGACTCTATGTGTTCGATTTTGAACAGAAATATATCTTATCGCCAGACAATCCCTTCTCTGCAAACATTAAATTCTGGCGAAGATACATTGACGATGTTCTCACAATTTGGCAAGGTACACAAGAAACACTAACAACGTTCATATCCTGGCTCAACAACCGCGACCCACATCTGCACTTCACTCATAGTGCTGACAGAGAAAAAATGGTCTTCTTGGATATACAAATCTAAAGGGAAAATGACATTCTAACTACCAAAACCTATTTTAAACCAACTGCTAAAAATAATCTTGTAAGGTACGAAAGCTTCCACCCGCGACCCCTGAGAGAGAATCTGCCTTACGGTCAATACCTACGTCTACGAAGAAATTGCAGCAAACTGACAGACTATAAAAGTCAAGCAAAAGACTTAACCACCAAACTACTGAAACGTGGCTATCCATCGAAGATTACACATAAGTGTCAAAAGCGAGCAAGGAATCAACCTAGACAAGCCCTCCTTGAAGAAACAACAAAAAACAGAGCAACAACTCCACTCACATGCGTAACAACTTACAACGCAATCTCGAATCAAGTCAGCAGAAGCATCCAAAAACATTGGTCCATAGTCAATTCTGTAAATCTGAGGTGGGAAAAACCTTTGTTCTCTTACAGAAAAGCCCAGAGTCTAAAAGACAGCTTGGTGAACACCAGACCCAGAAATACGACAACGAACAACAACCCCACCTTAACGCAATTGTGGGGCCTCCCCCCAGTAACAGGACACTCACGCTGTGGGGATTGCAGCGTCTGCCACCTTACAGAAAACGCAAAGACTCTAAACCTAGAAGCAGGCAAAATCTGGGAACAGAGATCCCAGACTAATTGCAATAGCAACAACGTCATCTACCTCATCACATGTACCTGTGGGAAGCCATATGTGGGAATGACTACCCGCAAGATAAAACAACGCATCTGTGAGCACAGAAGCACGATACGCTGCAAGAAAAACATTCCCAAACTGACAGACCACTTTCTCACCCTCCATTACACCCCAAATGACATGAGGTGGACGGTGATAGAACAATTGCCCCCAGGCCCAAACATACAATCCCGCCTCTTTTGAAAAAGAGCACCGATGGATTTATAGACTTTCTACCCACAAGATGGGCCTAAATGATAACATTCCATGGGGTTCTGTGCTAAAATAGCCTACCAAGAAACTTGACATCCTTATCCCATTTGAATCTATCTGAATTTATTGGGCACACTCAGTAGCAGACAGGATCTATATCCACCACCCCTCTCTGATTCTCTGTCTCATTCACAACAGCAATGAGAATCTCTAGCTAATCGCCATGTGGAATTCTACCATGCCGATTTAATTTATCCTCCCCCTGCAATATCTGTTTCCTTTAAAGAAACGCGACACTACACGTGCGCGGCAATCCTGATTCTAGTAGTTTCTGATTCTTTTGTTTCATTTACAATAGCACTGAGATCATGTGCAATATTAACATGCCGATTTTATAATTACCGCACTTTGAGGTGTCCCCTTTCCTGCAGTACCTTTTTTCGTTTAGATACCGCAAACGCGCCACCACACATGCGCGGCTATCCTAACATTCCGTCCCCATGACAACCTACGACCTTACAGGCTCCCGTAGCCAATCCGGTGACGTGTCTCACACGTGACTGAACCCGGAAGCAGCCTCCCGTTATTACCAATCCCGCTATGCACGACACTCATAGCCAAGCAGCGGATAGTAGACGTAGGTTATGGGCCTCTCGCCACGCCAGTAAACTGTGAGTAAAAAAAACCCTTTTCCCACAGAATCCGGACATGAATAGATGTAAGGCCACACATCTGTTCCTCAGCGGCCTCACTTTACCGCCCACCGGCATTGACCGTCCTTCTTTTCCTAATCACGGGTACCATATTTCTTCATTTAGAATACGTTGTACCGCGTGAAGCACCTACCCCCTGCCCGCCGAAGTTTAATAGGATAATCCCACAAGTAAGCCTGCCTCATGCCATGAAGTATCTGTGACCATCTCCGTGTTACATGTTTGTGAGTCTTGTTTGTCGTATGTCTTATGCTGACGTTATAATCAAAGAGGGCTACCATAATGTGTCCCAGCCTTAAAATAATGCGCATTTTAAAAAAAACTGCGGTGAAACCTCGCAATTCTGCATATTTCTGAAATTTGGCAATAAACATAGCGATATTGCATGCTATGTTGCACGCACTTATAGACTTTGATATAATACTATCCCAGCCCTAATGATAAGCGTTCACGTTCACAATATGATCACATTTTTCGTCTCTTGAAGCTTTTCCAAACACCACTGTGGCATGCAGTATGAATGCACTGAGAGTCTGCACGACGTAACAGGCTAGTAAGGACATTTTTGCGCCTGACGCCCTATTATTTCACTTTCTCTTCCCACAGGTTTTTTGTATCTATGCTCCTTATTTTTGAGAGCATCCCACCTTTGGTACACTCTACTACTGGTCTTTTAAGGATTTAGGACAGGGTGGGTCTTTTAGGGGGCCCATACCATCCTTCTCCTTGGTCCTGCTGAATACCGGGAACCTTCCCTAACAGTTGAAACATGTTGACCAATACACTATGAACACATATTGAGATACGTAGGTCGTAACTCCCCTTCCAGTATCTCACCTTTATTATTTTATTATTGTCCAGTTGCTTTTCAATAAAATTCACTCTCACAAAGTTAAACCAGGACAATGTTTAACACGTTTTTTTGCACTTGCATCCCACATCCTGCTCCACTGTAGTACAGGTGTCGAAGCACACCCTGGTGACGCTAGGCCACCAGGGTGAACCCTGATGATGAAGCATGTCACCACTAGGTGGTGATTGAGGGGTTTTTAGAAAAGGAATAAGTATTCCTATTTTGGAAAACCTTCAGCCCACACATCGGGTGATACTCCTTTATTTGTTTCACAATATCCTGGTATTTGTAGCAACCTGTACTCCTCAGTGGGTAGCCTGCCCTTGAGCACACATCTTATTAAAAATTAACCACAGTGGGGTGTGCTGCTTCGCATCTCAAGACGCAGCTGTCCTTAATCTGCCAACAAGAGCCCCTTGCTCCCTACCGGTGGCGTTGTAAGGCGTCTCCGTGGTGGGCTGCCACAGCCCTAGGGCTCACTCAGCGGCTCAGGCGTGCCGCTCAAAATACAATCGCAAGTTTGCCTGCAAGAAAGGAGGAGCCCACGAGCAAGGTAAGTTTCAGCCTTGTAATAACATATATATATATATATATATATATATATATATATATATATATATATATATATATATATATATATATATATATATATATATATATATATATATATATATATATATATCAAACTCCTCATGTGGTCCTTATCGGGTAGTAATGGCGCGCTTTCTTGGCTGTGCATTGCTCCGTGGCTGAACCAAGCCCTTGATATATTACAACAAACCTTTCCAAGACGGAAAGAAATGAGCCGCACACATCGCGGAGACAGGATAAGTTCTTTATTTAAAAATGCACTCCAATAGTCCTGATGCATTTCGGCCTGAACTTCGGCCTTTTTCAAAGGAGGACGAGCATTTTCAACAGCTTGTGGTCTGGCTTCCAGGAAACAAATTAAATGCCGTTCTTCGCTTCTATGCAATTTAACCCTTCAGTGGATTCCGCTAAAATTGCATGCGAGGCATTATGGTCCCTGTAGTCAGCCTTGTTAGATTTACCCTCCAGTGGGTGGTCTCTAGTCCGCGATCCCCTGCTTTCTATTTTCGAGTCGGCTGGGGGCTCGTACCGGAGGCTGGTCCCAGGTGGCAGCCGCTACCCTGTGATATTCATCAAACTCCTCATGTGGTCCTTGTCGGGTAGTAATGGCACGCTTTCTTGGCTGTGCGTTGCTCCGTGGCTGAACCAAGCCCTTGATATATTACAACAAACCTTTCCAAGACGGAAAGAAATGAGCCGCACACATCGCGGAGACAGGATAAGTTCTTTATTTAAAAATGCACTCCAATAGTCCTGATGCATTTCGGCCTGAACTTCGGCCTTTTTCAAAGGAGGACGAGCATTTTCAACAGCTTGTGGTCTGGCTTCCAGGAAACAAATTAAATGCCGTTCTTCGCTTCTATGCAATTTAACCCTTCAGTGGATTCCGCTAAAATTGCATGCGAGGCATTATGGTCCCTGTAGTCAGCCTTGTTAGATTTACCCTCCAGTGGGTGGTCTCTAGTCCGCGATCCCCTGCTTTCTATTTGCGAGTCGGCTGGGGGCTCGTACCTGAGGCTGGTCCCAGGTGGCAGCCGCTACCCTGTGATATTCATCAAACTCCTCATGTGGTCCTTGTCGGGTAGTAATGGCGCGCTTTCTTGGCTGTGCGTTGCTCCGTGGCTGAACCAAGCCCTTGATATATTACAACAAACCTTTCCAAGACGGAAAGAAATGAGCCGCACACATCGCGGAGACAGGATAAGTTCTTTATTTAAAAATGCACTCCAATAGTCCTCATGCATTTCGGCCTGAACTTCGGCCTTTTTCAAAGGAGGACGAGCATTTTCAACAGCTTGTGGTCTGGCTTCCAGGAAACAAATTAAATGCCGTTCTTCGCTTCTATGCAATTTAACCCTTCAGTGGATTCCGCTAAAATTGCATGCGAGGCATTATGGTCCCTGTAGTCAGCCTTGTTAGATTTACCCTCCAGTGGGTGGTCTCTAGTCCGCGATCCCCTGCTTTCTATTTTCGAGTCGGCTGGGGGCTCGTACCTGAGGCTGGTCCCAGGTGGCAGCCGCTACCCTGTGATATTCATCAAACTCCTCATGTGGTCCTTGTCGGGTAGTAATGGCGCGCTTTCTTGGCTGTGCGTTGCTCCGTGGCTGAACCAAGCCCTTGATATATTACAACAAACCTTTCCAAGACGGAAAGAAATGAGCCACACACATCGCGGAGACAGGATAAGTTCTTTATTTAAAAATGCACTCCAATAATCCTGATGCATTTCGGCCTAAACTTCGGCCTTTTTCAAAGGAGGACGAGCATTTTCAACAGCTTGTGGTCTGGCTTCCAGGAAACAAATTAAATGCCGTTCTTCGCTTCTATGCAATTTAACCCTTCAGCTGATTCTGCTAAAATTGCATGCGAGGCATTATGGTCCCTGTAGTCAGCCTTGTTAGATTTACCCTCCAGTGGGTGGTCTCTAGTCCGCGATCCCCTGCTTTCTATTTTCGAGTCGGCTGGGGGTTCGTACCTGAGGCTGGTTCCAGGTGGCAGCCGCTATCCTGTGATATTCATCAAACTCCTCATGTGGTCCTTGTCGGGTAGTAATGGCGCGCTTTCTTGGCTGTGCGTTGCTCCGTGGCTGAACCAAGCCCTTGATATATTACAACAAACCTTTCCAAGACGGAAAGAAATGAGCCGCACACATCGCGGAGACAGGATAAGTTCTTTATTTAAAAATGCACTCCAATAGTCCTGATGCATTTCGGCCTGAACTTCGGCCTTTTTTAAAGGAGGACGAGCATTTTCAACAGCTTGTGGTCTGGCTTCAAGGAAACAAATTAAATGCCGTTCTTCGATTCTATGCAATTTAACCCTTCAGTGGATTCCGCTAAAATTGCATGTGAGGCATTATGGTCCCTGTAGTCAGCCTTGTTAGATTTACCCTCCAGTGGGTGGTCTCTAGTCCGCGATCCCCTGCTTTCTATTTTCGAGTCGGCTGGGGGTTCGTACCTGAGGCTGGTTCCAGGTGGCAGCCGCTATCCTGTGATATTCATCAAACTCCTCATGTGGTCCTTGTCGGGTAGTAATGGCGCGCTTTCTTGGCTGTGCGTTGCTCCGTGGCTGAACCAAGCCCTTGATATATTACAACAAACCTTTCCAAGACGGAAAGAAATGAGCCGCACACATCGCGGAGACAGGATAAGTTCTTGATTTAAAAATGCACTCCAATAGTCCTGATGCATTTCGGCCTGAACTTCGGCCTTTTTCAAAGGAGGACAAGCATTTTCAACAGCTTGTGGTCTGGCTTCCAGGAAACCAATTAAATGCCGTTCTTCGCTTCTATGCAATATAACCCTTCAGTGGATTCCGCTAAAATTGCATGCGAGGCATTATGGTCCCTGTAGTCAGCCTTGTTAGATTTACCCTCCAGTGGGTGGTCTCTAGTCCGCGATCCCCTGCTTTCTATTTTCAAGTCGGCTGGGGGCTCGTACCTGAGGCTGGTCCCAGGTGGCAGCCGCTACCCTGTGATATTCATCAAACTCCTCATGTGGTCCTTGTCGGGTAGTAATGGCGCGCTTTCTTGGCTGTGCGTTGCTCCGTGGCTGAACCAAGCCCTTGATATATTACAACAAACCTTTCCAAGACGGAAAGAAATGAGCGGCACACAACGCGGAGACAGGATAAGTTCTTTATTTAAAAATGCACTCCAATAGTCCTGATGCATTTCGGCCTGAACTTCGGCTTTTTTCAAAGAAGGACGAGCATTTTCAACAGCTTGTGGTCTGACTTCCAGGAAACAAATTAAATGCCGTTCCTCGCTTCTATGCAATTTAACCCTTCAGTGGATTCCGCTAAAATTGCATGCGAGGCATTATGGTCCCTGTAGTCAGCCTTGTTAGATTTACCCTCCAGTGGGTGGTCTCTAGTCCGCAATCCCCTGCTTTCTATTTTCGAGTCGGCTGGGGGCTCGTACCTGAGGCTGGTCCCAGGTGGCAGCCGCTACCCTGTGATATTCATCAAACTCCTCATGTGGTCCTTGTCGGGTAGTAATGGCGCGCTTTCTTGGCTGTGCGTTGCTCCGTGGCTGAACCAAGCCCTTGATATATTACAACAAACCTTTCCAAGACGGAAAGAAATGAGCGGCACACAACGCGGAGACAGGATAAGTTCTTTATTTAAAAATGCACTCCAATAGTCCTGATGCATTTCGGCCTGAACTTCGGCCTTTTTCAAAGGAGGACGAGCATTTTCAACAGCTTGTGGTCTGGCTTCCAGGAAACAAATTAAATGCCGTTCTTCGCTTCTATGCAATTTAACCCTTCAGTGGATTCCGCTAAAATTGCATGCGAGGCAATATGGTCCCTGTAGTCAGCCTTGTTAGATTTACCCTCCAGTGGGTGGTCTCTAGTCCGCGATCCCCTGCTTTGTATTTTCGAGTCGGCTGGGGGCTCGTACCTGAAGCTGGTCCCAGGTGGCAGCCGCTACCCTGTGATATTCATCAAACTCCTCATGTGGTCCTTGTCGGGTAGTAATGGCGCGCTTTCTTGGCTGTGCGTTGCTCCGTGGCTGAACCAAGCCCTTGATATATTACAACAAACCTTTCCAAGACGGAAAGAAATGAGCCGCACACATGTGACCAAGCCCCGTCCGCGGGGCGAAACGCGTCATGGAGGGCACTTGCTCTGCTCTATTCACTGCCTATTAAATGCACTGCTTCGACTAAAATATCGTTGGTCTCTGGCTCATCTATCTTGATCTGATTGGGGAGATTGCTGGAGGTCTGCGCTCGCCTGAACTGCGTCCAAAGCAGTTGTGAGTTTGCTGTTTCATATATATATATATATATTCAATGAAAAAACCATTGGTTTTAGGCCATATATAGTTAGGGATTTGCATTTACAAAACCTTATTTTACTCGCATAAAACCATTGAAATTCCATATATAGTTATAAGCGCTAACTATATATCGCGCACCCGCAATCCACTGCTGATGATGTCACATATTACATCATTCATGACATGGTTAGTGACATCACTGATGACATCACTGATGACATCTCAAATGACATCACTGATGACATCACTGATGACATCATCCAGTGACTGTATGTTTCTGTAAAGTTAAAATATCTCTTACATATTGAAGAATGAGTGGATATATAAGTGTCTGGATGAAGGATTTAGTAGGTGCATGACTGACTGTATGAGTGAGTGATTAAATGTGTCTCACTGAGTGCATGGGTTAATGACTAAACTGTCTTAATTTGTGCATCATTATGTCTGTTGTTCTGTAAACTGTTCCATGTGTTGATAAGTAGCTATATGAGTAACTATATGGGTTATTGATTGGTTGCTCAAGTATTTGTATAGGATACTGAGTGTGTGTGTGGGTAGCTGGGAGGTGTGTGACTCTGTGCATAGATGTGTGAGCAGTTGATTCACTAGATGTATGGTTTCAAAAGTGCATGTGGAAACAGCTGTATGGGCGGTTGACTGTGTGCATGAGTGTATTGGTGAGTGAATGGATATCTCAGTGCTACATGTCAAAGTAAGTACATATGTAAAACACAGTACATGTGAGAGTTGACATATATAAATAACTGTGCATAAGAGCCAGTGAATGTGTGAGTGGCTGTATGGATCATTGTGAACTTGTATCAGGGATTGTATAAGAGAGTAAATATGTGTTAGTATATGTTTGAATAAGTAAAGTTTGTATAACTGTATATTTGAGAAAATGGAGGTGTGATTGATTCTTTGCATGACTGACTAGGTGTGTGAGTAACTCCATGGATGAGTGACAGTCTGTGAGTGTCTGTTTACACTGATTGTATCTAAGGTTATATTAGAGTCTGAAGAGGTTCATCGTATTATCACATGAATGATATCATCAGTGATGTTATCAGTCATGTCAAATGAGATGTTTTCAGTGATGTCATCAGTGATGTCATTTGAGATGTCATCAATGATGTCATCAGTAAGCATGAGCGAATTTTGCGGATCTCGCGTTCGCGAATTTTGCGGATTTGCGGATTCGCAATCCGCAAAATCCGCGAATTCCCGCGAATTTGCGGATTTTTTTTTTTTTGTGTTCGCCCGTGTTTCTGCCAGTTCGCGAGGGTTTTGTACACTTTCGCAAATTGCGAACTTACCTGTCGGGTCGCAAGTTTCGCGAACTTGTTGTTTCTACGTGTCCAGCCTGTTTGGGACACTCTTCTTCATCACTGCCACTCTCTGTCACCACTGCCACTCTCTGACTACTCATGCCACCCTCTGGCCCACCCATGCCACCCTCTGTTTCATCACCACACCCTCTGGTTGTCCAGTGTACATTATTTTCGGCAAAGCAAAGCACACCTTCCCTGCCTCAAGTGACCTGAATTAATTTGGGGCTGATTAATGTGTCACAGAATATTTTTTTAGCTGGCACCTGCTTCCTTAGTGCGCCCTGATTAGTGATCTTTTGCACTTGCTAAGTGCTTTCATTGTTACAAAATTAGTTACAACACCTGCCCTGCCCCAACTGACAATAATGAATTAGGGGCTGATTAATGGATTTTAACTTCCAG
Organism: Lissotriton vulgaris; assembly: GCF_964263255.1. Lineage (NCBI taxonomy): Eukaryota > Metazoa > Chordata > Amphibia > Caudata > Salamandridae > Lissotriton > Lissotriton vulgaris. The sequence goes on along the minus strand of NC_141689.1, from coordinate 1,252,046,387 downwards.
CCTGGCTCCTGCTTGTCTCCCTTAGCTGTAATTCAGGACCTTTGTGGCATATGTGTAACTATTCTGAGGTTCAGAGCAGGGTCACATAACTGGCAACTGAACTCTGGAGGGGCCCCTCAGGAAGCACTACAGGAAATGGCTACTAATGATGAGCCTGAACTTTTGAACCTGGTAAGTAGTTACTTTCAGTTTTGCTAAGATCGTATTTCTGCAATTTTGCACTTATTCGCGGGGCGCGAACTCACGCGAACAGTGCGAGCAGTGCGAGCAAAATCCGCTGCTCGCGGATTTGCGGATTTTGCGGGAGATTCGCGAATCTCGCGGATTGCGGATTTCCCGAAAATCCGCAAAATCCGCGAGCGGAACGGATTTTCCGCCCATGCCTAGTCATCAGTGATGTCACTAACCATGTCATGAATGATGTAATATGTGACATCATCAGCAGTGGATTGCGGGTGCGCGATATATAGTTAGCGCTTATAACTATATATGGAATTTCAATGGTTTTATGCGAGTAAAATAAGGTTTTGTAAATGCAAATCCCTAACTATATATGGCCTAAAACCAATGGTTTTTTCATTGAATTTTCAAGGTTTTGTAAATGCAAATTCCTAACTATATATCCACTATAACCTATGGTTTTTTCTGTGAATTTCATTGGTTTTTTAATAGCAAATATGAAAAGCTTAAAAATGTCAAGTACGTGATAAATAAAAACATTTTCGTATTTATGCACGCTGATGTGCTTTGAACGCTGCACCCCCCCCCCTCCCCTCTTTTGTCTTAGTAGTACTCTCTCTTTGCAGATACTGAAGGGTAGTTAACGCAGGCCTTTACCCCCGTTGTAATCCGTCGTGGCTGCTTGTCTCTCCATTTGATTGATTGTTGTCCAAGCATTTACTGTTTTAGAATTGGTTCTCTTTGGATCATTCTCTATTTACAAACAAGCACAAAGTCGCAATACTCTGTTTAGTCTTTGCAGATAGTGAAAAATTGTGTAAAAAAAATAAAAGTAATCGAGCAAAATCAGTAGGCCACTAATTGGATCTCTTTTTGATCTCGCTAAAATAGAAATATTAGGAACAACCCTTCATGAGAAATACGAAAATAGTGAGATGAACTGAGCTCCACACCATGAGGGCTGCAAGACAGCTCGGCTCCATCACCCATCCCGCACAAAATAACGACAAACCCTATGCAAATATTAAAAATATAGACAACACACCAGCAAAGAAACAGGGTAAAACATTTTATTAAAAAACTATTTACATAACGTTGGTTTATAAGATGATGTCAGTAGTGGACCGATGTGTGAATAGATCGAAAGCAGCACAAGGCTCCAAGATCCGGATGGCAAGCTCCTGGATGTTGGGTGCCATAGTTTAGAGTTCTGAATTTGAGCCTTTTTCAATGTCTGTGCTTTGTTGAATCAAATTTGCGGCTTGACACAAAGCTGACTCAAGTGTTGCTACTGATGCTATGCAGACCAAAACTGGTTTTCAGTTTGTACATTTTTCTAGATTTTTAATCCAAGTTTGGTTGACTTTGTAGAACGATGGCTTCAAATTTTCAACATACGGTGTGGTGGCGCTGACTGGGAGGGGGCGCTTCGCTCCTGCCCCCTCCCCAAGTAAGATTTTCATACGTGAAAGTACGTTAATGGTTTTGGTCCCTGAGAGGCTTCGATGTCACTGCCATTCTCAAATAGCATAAGTTCTGGATGTTGGGTGCCATAGTTAAGAGTTCTGAGCAGCGCTTGTAACACTGTCTGAAGCTTATTTCCACCTACTGCAGCTTCACTATTCTCAAAGTAAGTGAGTGTCGTTTGTGGACCTGACTGCATTAGAAAACAATGTGATATGTTACCTTCCTAAACAGCTTGACGGAGGCCCCTGAGGGGCGGTGTGATGGCCATGGACTCGGAGAAGACGCTTGGCTCCGACACCCTCCCCAAGTCTTATAGCACTGGTGTAGCCTGAGATCGCCCCCGACATAGGCGGCCGGCTCCCGGGATCCGGCGGAACTTTTTGCCTTTTGACGACTCTTCAATTCTGAACCTTGTCCCATCTAGCTGAGTTGCGCCCACTCTTGCGGCTACAGCGTCTTGCCCACCATCCAGCTGAATTGCGCCCACTCTTGCGGTGCAGCGATAGGCGGCTGCCACAGGACTCTCAAAATGGCGGCCGGCTCTTCGGTTTTGGGCCTGGTCCACTAAAATGGCCCTGGGACACCTTTGAACTCGGACGCTTCCCTGATAGGGCTTGGGTCCCATTCTCGAAAAGCGTCCCCTCAGCCGTGAAGATTCTACAAACGTCTTGGGGGCCTCCGACTCCCGCAGGCTTCTGGTGGGGAGCGGCTGCCATGATTGCTCGTGGAATGGCCACGACGGAGCTACGAGATGGTAGTGGTCTCATGCTGACGCCAGCTTTAGTCTGAAACATCCAGAAACACTGTAGACTACCAATTCGATCAGTTCCGGTAGCGCCCCAACATGACCCGGAAGAGAAGACCTTGCCCTCCCCTCTTTGACTGATGGTTCTTGTTGCCTGTCCCCTCTGTTGTCATTTAACAGAACTTTTTGGACTGCTGAAAGGAGTTGTGTTCCGAACGCTGCTTGGTGGAGACATTTTGACTATATTCTTGACCTACGTTGTCGCGTAATGCGTTATATGACACGCCGCGTTACCGCACCCGGAAGTGATCCGAGGCGCGGCGCGCAGCGCGTAACGTAAGCATAACAGGACATGTGACTTGTTAATAAAACTTTTCATTGATTCATTTTACTTTTGTTAATTTAATGATGAAAAGCTTGGTCATATGACCTAAAAATTACGCTTTTTATTGTTTTCGAACAATATTTTTTTTTCAAACATATGTTATAATATTCCAGGCTAATGTACTTTCCCGGAAAATTTACAACTGTCTTGTAAGTAAAATATATTCCTTTTTCGAGAAAAAGGGCGTTTCTTCCTTCCATGACGGAGCCGTTGAGTAAAAGAGATTCGGCCTGCTATCTTAGTCGCCGATACGCCTGATTATCAGATTCTTATCGATCACTTTATATTGCAGACATGAAAAACACAACTGCTATTAAGCATTTATCTTTACTGCGTTCCTACATATTATACCTTTTATCCGTCATGTAATTGGACTGCTTTATTTCACTTGCCTTTACTGATTCGAAAACAGTGACTAAAAGTAAAAACTTTACCAATGTAAATACTACTACCGTGTTTTGTTTTAAAAACCTTTATTGTGAAAATGTCAGTATACAAATACGGGCCTATAACCACGTGGGCCGGCCACGGAGCAAACTGAAATCGTATATGATGAGGAGACATTTACACTGTAGAAGAACGTAACGAGCGGGCCATTAGGTTGCAAGAACAAAGGTGTCTAACAGTTGCGGAATCGGTGGACGTACATTTTGTAATTAAAATACGACACGGCCACTTACAATAACATTTTCTAGATATACATTTGCGGGCAAGGAGTTACGAGTCCCATTTATACCGGCGCCATTTTGGGCGAGGCTGGGCAGGTCCAAGATATAGTCAAAATGTCTCCACCAACCATCGGCCAGACCAGAACCCCTTTCGTCCCTTTATGCTACAAGATGGTGTCTTCCATTCAGAAAATATTGTTGGCAGCATTTTGAAAGGAAACAGAAATAGCCATTCTCCTAGTGAGTTTCACATTGTTACATTTAGGAAGAATGTTGAAGAGTAGTATGTGGAAAATCTGAAGCCATTTTTCTACAAACTCTCAATCAGACTTGGATGGAAAAAAAAAACCTGAAGAATGTACAAACTGAAAACCAATTTTTGTCTGTATAGCATCAACAGTAACGCTTGAGTCAGCTTTGTGTCAAGCCGCCATTTTCATTCAATCAATAGCGTCCCGCTGCACACATTCAGGGACCTGGTCGTGTCTTCAGATGAAACGGATTGTAGGAAAAGAAGCAGAAAGGAAAAGGAAAAAAGTTCCGCCGGACCTCGGGAGCCGGCCGCCTATGTCATGTGCCACCTTTGGCCACACCAGGGCAATAGTGAAGCTGCAGCAGTTGCAAATAAGCTTCAGACAGTCTTACAAGCACTGCTCAGAACTCTCAACTGAGGCACTCAACATCCAGGACTTGCCATTCGGATCTTGGCGCCTTGTGCTGGTTCCGACCTATTCACACATCAGTCCACTACTGACATCACCTCATAAGCCAACGGGGCACCCCACGCCGACTTTCGGCGCAGCATTGTAGGATGGCCACACCAGTGCGGCAACTTGCTGGACACAACATCGGGGCCATCCAGATCTCAGCACGTTCGACTCACTGTACCGCAAGAGTGACCGCAACTCAGCTGGACACGCCATCTTTCGGCGCAGCATTGTAGGATGGCCACACCAGTGCGGCAATTTGCTGGACACCACCTCGGTGCCATCCGGATCTCGGCGCGTTCGAGTCACTGTACCGCAACAGTGACCGCAACTCAGCTGGACACGCCTTCTTTCGGCGCAGCATTGTAGGATGGCCACACCAGTGCAGCAATTTGCTGGACACCACCTCGGCGCCATCCGAATCTCGGCGCGTTCGAGTCACTGTACCGCAACAGTGACCGCAACTCAGCTGGACACGCCGTCTTTCGGCGCAGCATTGTAGGATGGCCACACCAGTGCGGCAATTTGCTGGACACCACCTCAGTGCCATCCGAATCTCGGCGCGTTGTGCTGCCTTCGGCCTATTCGCACATCGGTCCGCTACTGACGCCGCCTCACGTGCCAACGGATTTTCTACGCTTTTTGTAGCCCTATGCCGCATAACAGGTCATGTGACTTGTTTATAAAACTTTTCATTGGTTCATTTTACTTTTGGTTTCCTAAAGATGGAAGGCTTGGTCATATGACCTAAAAATAACACTTTTCATTGGTTTAGAACATTTTTTTTTCCCAAACGATGAAAGCCCCACCTTGTTTCTGGATCATTCAGACTGAAGCTGGCGTCAGCATGAGAGCACCACCATCTCGTGGCTCCGTCGTGGTCATTCCGCGAGCAATCATGGCAGCCGCTCCCCACCGGAAGCCTGCGGGAGTCGGGGGCCCCAAAGACTTTTGTAGAATCTTCACGGCTGAGGGGACGCTTTTCGAGAATGGAGCCCAAGCCCTAGCAGGCAAGCGTCCGAGTTCCAAGGTGTCCCAGGGCCATTTCAGTGGACCAGGCCCAAAACCGAGGAGCCGTCCGCCATTTTAAGAGCCATGTGGCAGCCGCCTATCGCTGCACTGCAAGAGTGGGAGCAACTCAACAACATGGTGAGCGAGACGCTGTAGCCTCAAGAGCGGGCGCAACTCAGCTAGATGGCCGCCACCTGGGGAGGCCCGTTCACGCCGCCTCCCCCACCCCCGGGCCGCCGCACGCCAATTTTCGGAGCAGCATTGTAGGATACCAAAACCAGTGCGGCAGTTTACTGGACATCACCTGGGTGCCTGTCGTACATGTTGTGTCAGCCATGTGACACTGGACACAGTCCCATCAACATCTCAACGCGTTCTGCTGCCTTGGGACTATTCGCACAACAGACCGCTACTGACGAGGCCTCCCCCCGCACCACCCGGGACGCCCCACGCTGTTTTTCTGTGCTGCATTGTAGGATCCCAAAACCAGTGCGGCACCCAGGCGACATCACCTGGGTGCCGTCCAGAACTCTGCACGTTGTGCTGCCTTGGGACTATTCGCACAAAAGACAGCTTCTAACCATTGTTGCTTTTTGTGTTGAAAAATGTTTAAATGTTTTTAGTTTTTGTTCCGTTCGTTATAGTTAATAGTTAATAAAGTTTTATAATCTTACTTTGTTGGAGTGTTATCTATTTTTTTAAAAACGGGTGAATGGGGCCTTGAATCGGGTTATTGTCATGTGTGGGCTTTGGAAGTGTGCTGCTGCAGGATCGGACATTTCAAACTCAAATGCACGTTCTTTTTCTTACCTTTCCGAAGCATGGAGCGCAATAGCAGGCAGAGAAAGGGTGATGCACGTGTTGAACACTACCTGACCTGGCAAGTTGCTGGCAGTGCCCCCCCGCCCGCTCCTAAAAGAGGGCACACACACACCGCCGCCCCGAGTACTTCACAAATCTTTAAAAGACCATGCGCTTGTTCATGAGGCTTAAATGGTTTATCACCTCTTCTAGAACCCCTGCATCGACCCTCTGACGTTTCCTGGAAAAATTACCATGTAACACAATACCAAGCCCTGTCAGCTGAAACCCCCAAGGAATCGTGGGGCATATTATCAAGGGGGTTTATCTCCGCTTTTTTGGCTTTAAAAGCCATGAAAGCGGAGATAAAATTATCTCCCTATTACCAAGCTGTCGCTAACACCAGTTAGTGACAGCTAAAAGGAGATAGCGACCATCTTGGGCCCCGCTTTGCATGTCAGTGATACTTATCACTAATGACATGCAAAGTGGCGTACCAAGATGTTAGCGACTGGAAACAGTCCCTAACATCGCTATCTTCTATTACCAACTTTTGGAGATATTCGCGCTAAGCGCGAATATCTCCAAAATCTAACACCTTCCCTGAGCAGTTCTTAGCCATGTTATCCAATAGGAGGTGGATAACATGGCTAAGAGCATTTGCTCGATAATACATGAATATCGCTGACTTTTCTGCGATAATAGCAAGGTTTATCTGCGATAAAAATCGCCGATGTGCGGCGATAATTTTTGTCTCTAAACAAGTTAGAGACAAAAATTATCGCTAGTTGTTCGTAATATGCCCCCGGGTTTTTGCTTGCAGAAATCGGGAGGCGGGAGACTAGCACTGAAATCAGTAGTCACACGCCTGAATCAGGAGGGTTGGCATGTCTGAATTCTCTACAGCTGGGGCCATAAACTACATCCGCAGGGGTAGGTGATAGCCTGGGACCAGCCTGGCATCTAAAATGGCTGCCGTGCACGACAAAATTGTGGCATTGGAAAAAAGGCAAGATGGCGCAGCCGCTGGAAGAGATGTATCAACATATATGAGCCTCCTCAGCCACCCTCAGGAAACATAGGGGATTAGGATACGTCTCCCGCATCCCCTTATACCTAGTAATTTAATTAACGAAGCACAAAATGGCGAATTCCCGTTTCGCTACCAGTTTGCGGCCCAGTTCGCGGCCCGTGAAGCGCTTCTACCGTGAAAAATCATTTTTTTTTCTTTTCCCCACGGGACCCTTTAATAACCCCAACAACATTCCTAGGGGGTCAAGAGGGGGATACCTTGCCCCCTTTCATTAAATTCCCCCTTAGATTTTCACCTCTTCTTCTCTCTCGATCCTACCGAGAGACAAGATGGCGGCCGCTCCGGACTGTCACGCAGCAAAATAAAAAAAAGCTCACGCACAGCCGCTGGAAGAGATGTATCAACATATATCAGCCTCCTCAGCCACCCTCAGGAAACATAGGGGATTAGGATACGTCTCCCGCACCCCCTTATACCTAGTAATTTAATTAACGAAGCACAAAATGGCGAATTCCCGTTTCGCTACCAGTTTGCGGCCCAGTTCGCGGCCCGTGAAGCGCTTCTACCGTGAAAAATCATTTTTTTTTCCTTTTCCCCACGGGACCCTTTAATAACCCCAACAACATTCCTAGGGGGTCAAGAGGGGGATACCTTGCCCCCTTTCATTAAATTCCCCTTTCGTTTTTCACCTCTTCTTCTCTCTCGATCCTACCGAGAGACAAGATGGCGGCCGCTCCGGACTGTTTAGAATGTTGACAGACACCGGAGAGCCAATCAGCTTTCTGCGCGCAAAGTTCCGAAACGCGAAAAGTAAGCGGACCGGATCGCTGCCCGGAGCGCTGTTACAGATATATATCTTGATTTAAATGTTAATTTCTCAAAATCCACTGAAGCACATATATTGAGACCTAGCAAAGGCACATCGGGCTACCAGTCCCTACAATTTTGCCAAGTTTCGTGCAAATCCATTCAGCCGTTCGAGCTAAAAGTGAGGCTAACCGCCCTATGGAAAACTCAATGTAAAAAACGCGTTTTGGGACCCCCCTTTTTTCTCAGCCCCCCCTTGACGAAACCCCACCAAATTTTCAGGGGCTGCTCAGAAACAAAATGTGCCATTTTCCTGAAAATTTCAGCCGATTCCGTCCACAAACGCCAAAGTTATTAGACATAGAATTTTCAGAAATCCCATAGGGAATTAATCCTAACTATATATACCTACTGGCGATAGCCAGTAGGTAATATATATATATATATATATTCACTGAAAAAACCATAGGTTATAGACCATATATAGTTAGGAATTAGCATTTACAAAACCTTGAAAATTCACTGAAAAAACCATAGGTTATAGACCATATATAGTTAGGAATTCGCATTTACAAAACCTTATTTTACTCACACAAAACCATTGAAATTCCATATATAGTTAGTTGCACTAACTATATATCGCGCACCCGCAATCCACTGCTGATGATGTCACATATTACATCATTCATGACATGGTCAGTGACATCACTGATGACATCACTGATGACATCTCAAATGACATCACTGATGACATCTCAAATGACATCACTGATGACATCACTGATGACATCTCATTTGACATTACTGATCACATCACTGATGATATCATTCATGTGATAATACGATGAACCTCTTCAGACTCTAATATAACCTTAGATACAATCAGTGTAAACAGACACTCACAGACTGTCACTCATCCATGGAGTTACTCACACACCTAGTCAGTCATGCAAAGAATCAATCACACCTCCATTTCCTCAACTATACAGTTATACAAACTTTACTTATTCAAACATATACTAACACATATTTACTCTCTTATACAATCCCTGATACAAGTTTACAATGATCCATACAGCCACTCACACATTCACTGGCTCTTATGCACAGTTATTTATATATGTCAACTCTCACATGTACTGTGTTTTACATATGTACTTACTTTGACATGTAGCACTGAGATATCCATTCACTCACCAATACACTCATGCACACAGTCAACCGCCCATACAGCTGTTTCCACATGCACTTTTGAAACCATACATCTAGTGAATCAATTGCTCACACATCTATGCACAGAGTCATACACCTCCCAGCCACCCACACACACACTCAGTCTCCCATACAAATACTTGGGCAACCAATCAATAACCCATATAGTTACTCATATAGCTACTTATCAACACATGCAACAGTTTACAGAACAACAGACATAATGATGCACAAATTGAGACAGTTAGTCACTAACCCATGCACTCAGTGAGACACATTTAATCACTCACTCATACAGTCAGTCATGCACCTACTAAATCCTTCATCCAGACACTTATACATCCACTCATTCTTCAATATGTAAGACATATTTTAACTTTACAGAAACATACAGACACTGGATGTTGTCATCAGTGATGTCATCAGTGATGTCATTTGAGATGTCATCAGTGATGTCATCAGTGATGTCACTGACCATGTCATGAATGATGTAATATGTGACATCATCAGCAGTGGATTGCGGGTGCGCGATATATAGTTAGTGCAACTAACTATATATGGAATTTCAATGGTTTTGTGTGAGTAAAATAAGGTTTTGTAAATGCGAATTCCTAACTATATATGGTCTATAACCTATGGTTTTTTCAGTGAATTTTCAAGGTTTTGTAAATGCTAATTCCTAACTATATATGGTCTATAACCTATGGTTTTTTCAGTGAATTTTCAAGGTTTTGTAAATGCTAATTCCTAACTATATATGGTCTATAGCCTATGGTTTTTTCAGTGAATATATATATATATACATACATATATAAACATATATCATCTGTATATCTATATAAATACAAACATAAATGCATGCATACATATACTTATATGCATACAGAAACATGTTATTTACATGAAAGTTGAAAAAACACTGATTAAAGCAAAGCTAAAAAGCCACCTCATTACAAACAGAATGGCTTTAACTTAAACGAGGGCGAGATCTATTGCATTTTCAATGCTTGTTTACTTTGGTTCCATCAAGAAGGCATTCAGATGTGTCACACATTTGCCATAAATTCTGAATGTTAGCACTCTAGTTGCACATTAGATCACTGTAGTAAAGCTACTGCTCACCAGGGACGTCTGCTGCTGGTATTCAAAGTGCATGTTTCAGTCTGCATGTCAGAATTTTTTTAATGAAATAGAAGAGGATTTGAGAAGTCACTCAAAATGATCCCTAATTTTTCTTTCTGAAGCACTAATCATACTTTCTATGGCAAAATTAACCCCCTCATGTTGTTCCTTTTTAAATTGAGTGTTTTCAGACTTACCACTTCATTCCAATCAAGATGGCTTCTGGTGTGCCATACTTTTGTCATAAGTAAGACTGTTAGCGCTCTAGTTGTTCTTTAGAACACTCTGGGACATTCTGTCATTGGGCTATACTTGGGGTACATGTGGGTGATATTTGGGCTACATTTAGGCTCTTTTGTCTCTGGTGGCCATCTTGGGTGACTGTATGTCAGAATTTTTTAATGAAATTGAAGAGGGTTTGAGAAGTCACTCAAAATGTGCCCTAATTTTTCTTTCTGCAGCACTAATCATAATTCATATGGCAAAATATACCCCCTCATTTTGTTCCTTTTTAAATTAAATGTTTTAAGAGTTACCACTTTATTCCAATCAAGATGGCTTCAGGTGTGCCATACCTTTGTAATAAGTAGGACTGTTAGCGCTCTAGTTGTTCTTTAGAACACTCTGGGACATTCTGTCATTGGGCTATACTTGGGCTACATCTGGGTGATATTTGGGCTACATTTGGGCTCTTTTGTCTCTGGTGGCCATTTTGGGAGACTGCATGTCAGAATTTTTTAATGAAATAGAAGAGGATTTGAAAAGTCACTCAAAATGTGCCCTAATTTTTCTTTCTGCAGCACTAATAATACCTTCTATTGCATAATATACCCCCTCATTTTGTTCCTTTTTAAATTAAATGTTTTAAGAGTTACCACTTTATTCCCATCACGATGGCTCCAGGTGTGCTATACCTTTGTAATAAGTAGGACTGTTAGCGCTCTAGTTGTTCTTTAGAACACTCTGGGACATTCTGTCATTGGGATATACTTGGGCTACATCTGGGTGATATTTGGGCTACATTTGGGCTCTTTTGTCTCTGGTGGCCATTTTGGGAGACTGCATGTCAGAATGTTTTAATGAAATAGAAAAGGATTTGAGAAGTCACTCAAAATGTGCCCTAATTTTTCATTCTGCAGCACTAATCATACTTTCTATGGCAAAATATACCCCCTCATGTTGTTTCTTTTTAAATTAAATGTTTTAAGAGTTACCACTTTATTCCAATCAAGATGGCTTCAGGTGTGCCATACCTTTGTAATAAGTAGGACTGTTAGCGCTCTAGTTGTTCTTTAGAACACTCTGGGACATTCTGTCATTGGGCTATACTTGGGCTACATCTGGGTGATATTTTGGTTACATTTGGGCTCTTTTGTCTCTGGTGGCCATTTTGGGAGACTGCCTGTGAGAATGTTTTAATGAAATAGAAAAGGATTTGAGAAGTCACTCAAAATGTGCCCTAATTTTTCATTCTGCAGCACTAATCATACTTTCTATGGCAAAATATACCCCCTCATGTTGTTTCTTTTTAAATTAAATGTTTTAAGAGTTACCACTTTATTCCAATCAAGATGGCTTCAGGTGTGCCATACCTTTGTAATAAATAGGACTGTTAGCGCTCTAGTTGTTCTTTAGAACACTCTGGCACATTCTGTCATTGGGCTATACTTGGGCTACATCTGGGTGATATTTGGGCTACATTTGGGCTCTTTTGTCTCTGGTGGCCATTTTGGGAGACTGCATGTCAGAATGTTTTAATGAAATAGAAAAGGATTTGAGAAGTCACTCAAAATGTGCCCTAATTTTTCATTCTGCAGCACTAATCATACTTTCTATGGCAAAATATACCCCCTCATGTTGTTTCTTTTTAAATTAAATGTTTTAAGAGTTACCACTTTATTCCAATCAAGATGGCTTCAGGTGTGCCATACCTTTGTAATAAGTAGGACTGTTAGCGCTCTAGTTGTTCTTTAGAACACTCTAGGAGGCTGCAGTAGAACACAAAGGAATCAACTGACAGTCTCTGTCCTTGTTGGATGTACATGTTTTACTGAGAATGTCAGACATCATTTTCACATGACTGAGAAAGATAATGTGAATTTACAGAAAATATGCTTTCAGTTTAGCTTATAGATCCCCTTCCAAACCACTGTGGGAAAATCATGGGATATTAGTTTTATTTCAAACAATATTCATGATATCACAGCAGAAGGTTTTTTCACATGGTAAAATCACCTTAGAACCCACCACAATTCCTAAAACGAGTATGGTACCATCAACAAATGATTTATAATGTAACTAAAGTCCTAAAACCCTCTATTAACTACAATGCTTTTTAATGAGGTGCTATCATGTATATTGGTCCCAAGATGGCTGCCAACACTTCTTGGATGAAGTGCTGACAGCCAATCAGATCAGATGTGTGGTTAGGCTCCGCCCAGATATATATCTTTTTTTGAACCTAAATTACTTAAAATCCACTGGAGCACATATATTGAGACCTAGCAAAGGCACATCGGGCTAACAGTCCCTACAATTTTGCCAAGTTTCGTGCAAATCCATTCAGCCGTTCGAGCTAAAAGTGAGGCCAACTGCCCTATGGAAATTAACATGGGAAAAACGCGTTTTGGGACCCCCTTTTTTCTCGGCCCCCCCTTGATGAAACCCCTCCAAATTGTCAGGGGCTGCTCAGAAACAAAATGTTCCATTTTCCTGAAAATTTCAGCCAATTCCGTCCACAAACTCCAAAGTTATTAGACATAGAATTTTCAAAAATCCCATAGAGAAAAAATCCTAACTATATATACCTACTGGCGACCGCCAGTAGGTAATATATATATATATATATATATATATATATATATATATATATATATATATATATATATATATATATATATATATATATATATATATATATATATATATATATATATATATATATATATATATATATATATATATATATATATATATATATATATATATATATATATATATATTGTCAAAGAAAGGTTGAAAGGTTGCCCTAGTAGGAGTGCCACTCACGAGGGGATTACCGCACTCAAGCCACCGGTAACAGCACCCAGTCTGGCACAATCCCGTCACTTACAGTGCCATACGCGTTTTGGGTGAATTGGCGCCCTTGTCCACTGGCTGCACAAACGGTAAACAACCGGCATTGATTGTAAGCACATATTTATTCAAATTAGTGAGTCCCGCCCTTGTTGGCTGTAGCAGGAAGGCACTGTGGTACTTGCCTTCTGTAGTCCATTTCATATGTCTTTACCTGGATGGGTGGAATGAATTAAAACCAGCTCTGCTGTGCTGCCCATACCGTCCAGTAGCTCAGGCCCCACTTGTTCTACTCACCGCTCGCAATCTTGAGCAGTGCAGATCTGCCTGAATCGGCGGCAGGGCAGTATTGGCAGCATAGCAGCGCTGGTTTTAATTCAAAGTGTAGGATTGCGACCAACAAGGGTTTGGTCACATCCTAATTCCTGGGCTGGAACCGACAACTGGAGGTCGTTCGTTTCCAGTTCCAGAAAGATACCATATGGATTTTGGTCCATGCGGCATTGTCATCAGCCACAGAGTGAGAGACTGCATTAGTTTTGCCAACAGAGAGAGGGTCAAAATGACACACAGACCATACTAGAGCCCAGTGGGGGGTCCAGCCAATCCTTGAGACAAATTAGTGCTCAATATAGCAGGACCTGTAAGTGACAAGGAGCTTGAGGATAAATTCATCTGAATACAGGTGGATTACCACTCTAAGTGGATCTTCCTCAAAGCCATTAATCATACCTACATCACAATGTAATTTAATTCCTAAAAGATACCATTATGGAGGAGGAAATTCGTAATGCCGTGCTTACGGGCAATGATGTCCATTCTACATCTGAGAAAATGAAAATGTTTTTGCAAGGAATGAATGTCACACCCCTCAAAACAGCTGTGTATTGCCACAGAGGCAATGGGTTGAAAGAGTCAAGGGCGTGGTAGGAGATTTATCGAAAAGGCTAGGTTGAATGGTTTGCATGGATTGGAGGCTTTGCAAGATATAGTTTGAGTGTATCCCACCATGCATCATTCCATAACTGGTATACCACCTTTCATCTCTCTCAAACGTAGAGAGCCAGGAACTAAATTGTTGTCCTCCTGGCTTACTGGCAATAAATGGGTGCAAATGGTCAGAGTGAGTATGTTAAGAAAGTTAAGGAGCAGCTGGTGAGATACAAGAAGAGGTATAACAATTTCCAATGTGTCATATCCCACAAGTGGAGGGCAGGAGAACTGGTCCACGTTCTGAGGCTGTAACTAAATGGGATCAAAGGCACACCTAGATTCAATCAGTATCCAAGCAAGTCACAGCAGTCATCCAACAACTGGCCCAGTGCTGATGTAGTCAAATCAAAAATCATTTTTCAACTTCCATTCTGGCATAAAGGCTATGCTAAGTAGTGCTGATCTGGTATCTTTCCTGGGTAAATTCTGTTGTCCTTCTGGGTTTAAGATGTGTTGTAATATTGTCTTAATGTGTATACTTGCTCATACATTGGGTTTTTTCCCATCATTTGTTCTCCTCACATATCCTTCTCCTTTTGCTGGCTGAAGCAGGCTCTATAAGGGGGTACTTTGTTAACTCAGTTTTCCCGCCTTCAAATGAGTCAGGGGAGTTGGAAGGTGGCTAGATGGGGTATCCATCAATTTTTAGTGGATGCCCATCGTTAAAGGAGGACCTTGCTCCTAGAGATATTTACAATTCTGTTTATAGTTGCAGTTAGGAGCCCACAGGAGTGTTATAGAAGGGGCGGGTCTCATTGTCCCCAGCAGGTCTCCAATCGGCCCCGAGATATATGCTGGATCCAGAGGGGGAATGGGAACAGGCAGCATCAGCCATTGGTTGCCACTGCTGTCCTTTTTGCAACTGACAAACATATTATAGTGGTTAGGAAAGGGAAAAAACAGCAGGGGCAGGTACCTCCTAAACAGGGGAGGCAGTTCAACGTTGATAAGAGAGCCTCCCAGTGGAAGATGGGCCTCCAGCAGAGGGTGTACAACAGAGGATCCACTGCAGTCTCCTCTGTTGAAAACCATGGGATACTTGCCAATTTTTAACAGAGTGCCACCGACTTCTAAATACCGCACTAACTGGATAACTTCCCTGCATTTCTTCCCATAAAATGTTGAGAGAAGATGCTGGTAAGATGCTAATGGGTTCCCTGCTTAGCAGCTGTACAGGCAGATGCCATTTTAGGTAGTGTACGTAATATAACCAGGCAGGCAGGACTTACCTTCTGTCCTGTGCATTCCCGAACAGCAAAGCACCAATAGAATGCGAGCTACTCCCACTCATTTTTCATTGGATGGATGCCAAACAGGAGTCCCCATTTGTCGATTATCTGGCAGAAGCTTCCACAGATGGCAACTGATTCCTACTAGATCACCCAGCAAAGGGCAGTGAGGGTCCTAAAAAAAGAGCAGTGGAAGGTCCAGTTTCCCTGCACTAACTGCCTCCATCAACGTACAGCTATATTTAACCCCTTCCATGCTCATGACGGAACGGTTCCATCATGAGCGTTGGTTGGCCTGTGTTCATGACGGAACCGTTCCGTCATGGTTCCACAGGCTCAATGGAACGTTCAGCACAGCGCAGGAATTTGCGCCGCGCTGAACGGGTTAAATAACATGAACATACCAAAATGGGTCCAGGAGTCGAGAGTAATCCATGGAGGTTTAACCATCCCTCTCACCTGAAAGTGCGACAGCTCAGATTATTCCAGGTCCCCAAAGCTAAAGGAATAGCTGGGGAGGCAGATATTAGCAATTTGTAATCTTGTAATTTTGAGGAATCTCATGTAAAGCTCTCTGATACCTCCGGGTCTAGCCAGCGCTATATAAAACTCTTAAAATAAATAACGAAATAAATAAATAAATAAATAATTGACAGTGCTGAGCACCGGAAACCCGCGGCTCAAATAAAGCACTGGTAGGCACTCCAGGTGATAGTGGGTAATGGAGCCCTTAGGTGGCTCACCTTCCCTGTGGATGGCTGGCCCAGAAAGGGCTTCTAATAGTCATTCTTGCTGTGGTTGCGGCTTAATTCGCCATGAGGTGCTTCCAAGAGTTTTTGGATGTCTAGGGATCTCCAGGCTATGGGAAATGACTGTGATGGCAGGCTTGACTGCAAGAGGTCTGGATGAATGGGCAGCGCTGGAGTGTGGAGGTGTGGGGGGGTCTGTTAAATGAACGAACTGGCCTGGCCTTAACACAAGGTGTAACATGCAGTGTATCAGCTTAGAGCAACCCTAGTAAACTGGGGCCCCCTACATGGCCTCAGAAGGAGGGGAACTGGTTTATTATGTATAGGATCCAGCACCCTATAAACATGCTAAAACTCAGTCTTTATAGAGAGACTGATTAATTAGGAGCGCAAGATCTGTGATTATTAGATTTGCATTTTATCTAAACCTTAACCATTTTTATTTAAAGAATGACTGACCTTCTTCATCTAAGTAAATCCTGGAACAACTACAGAAAAATCAGACATTGTCCACTTGGGGTGAAAGGGTCGATCTCGACCAATCAGGCCATGTAAGTCCAATCCCACTGCAGAGTGGGTAATATTTCCACTACCTAAACAAATGACAGGAGATCCTGATCAGTGGAGTTTCAGAATAAAGTTTCTGATCCCTCACATAACAGAACATGTGTATTTGTAAAGCGCACCACCCGTAGCTATCTTGGTGCTGAATAAAAGATGTTTATTGTTACCCAACTCAATGGTACTCATTTTGTCGACCTCAGAAGAATAAAAGGTTGAGCTGATCAGCCCGGATTTGAACTTGTGACCATGTCAAACACACGGTTCAAAAGGGGGTGGTGATGGACGGAGCATCTGAACCAATCAAACACTCACACTCAGTCAACAGATCTGGGTTTAATCCATCACCGTTCTTTAACCCACTCTGCCACCCCAGTTCAGACATGGCCATATGCAAATCAGTCTCACCCTGTGCCTCATGGGAACAGATGCTCCGTCCATCACCACACCCTTTTGTACCGCTTTGTTTGCCATAAGTTGGCAGGGTATGCTCAGACGTGAGTCCCTTGCTCACTTTGCCACTGGATTCAAGCAAGCCTGGCTGAAGACGGCTGATAGCCAGAAACCGCTCCTAGGATGCTTGTTTCCGGTCCAGCGAAGACATGGCTTGGCAGTTCGGGCTGGACTGTTCCCATGAGGCACAGGGTCAAGGCTGATTTACATATGGCCATGTCTGAACTGGGGTGGTGTGGAGTGCAAAAAACCAACAAAAAAATCAACAAAAAACGATGGATTTAGGCCCAGATCTCTGTACTGGGGTGAATGTATGACATTGTTCTGCATTCTGTCCATCAACTGTTGTTTTTGCACATGTCAGACACACGCCCTATAATGAACGTATTAGTCCACTGAGCCACCAGAATCAGCCAACAATCAGGGGTTCTTCAATGGTTCTGGCTGTGCAGGAGATGCATTGGGGTGACCATCAGCAGGAGGCTGGGGCCAGGTTGTGGAATGAACTCTCTAGCAATATTTGACATTGAGGCGAATTTGCTATTAGATGAGGATGAAGCTCATCTTGTGTTATACGAATGCCTGGGGCTCCACTGTTAGTCCAACACCAAGGTGCCTTTGTATCTTTAGCGCCTCATAAACCGATTAACTTTGAACTGGTGCCTTTGTGCCATTGTACGCACCTCAAACATCTAGGATGCTGATAACTGGCCCTAACAAACCAGTAGCCTTGTGGGTGGCCAATCAACATTTGGCTTAGTTCCCTTTCACTGGGGTCCACATCCATCCCGGGCACCTCATACCTTCATTTTTTGTTGTCTTTAGGGCTACCTGGTGGATTTCAGAGGGCTTTCATATCTTCTGCTTGTCTTCTCAATCTGCCTAACTGTGGAAAATGAAAAAACTAAACACAGTGATGCTGAAAAAACAAACACACTGAAAAAGTCTGATCATTATTCTCTGGCACATGAAAAATCCCTGACAGTGTTATCTACAAAGAACAAAGAGAGGCACACAACAAGTAGCATATAATATGCAAAATTGACGAATTTTTTAGGGTCTTCAGTGTGGAGAATTCTTCTTTATTATTATCAAAAATTCTGAGATACACACAGTCTCAGCCAATAAACAATCATTCCCTACAGCACATACACCCTTGCACCCTTGCACTATGGCACAAGAGTGTCTGTGTTGGCATTAGGCAGCTATTGTGGCACCAGTGCAAGGGAAAATACAGGGATGTGCCATTTTCTTATGAATATACCACTCGGACAGTATCTTAAACATGTACATTTGTGCAGAACACAGTTGTGAAGTGTCTACAGCTAATCCATTTTACTCTGAATTCATCCAAGACAGCAGGGGCAAGCTACCACTAATGCAGGTGCAGTGGCACAGCGATCCTGAAGGGTGAGTGGCCCCCTGCATCCCATTTATGCTGCTTTCAGCATCACACTGTGGGCAAGCGGCACATTTTCCTTGCTTGCATGTCCGTGACACCTCTGCTACCCCACTGCGAGTTAGCGCATGAAATGCAACACGGCACAGGCAGAAACAGACAGAGGCGACCACTGCTTGTTGTTTCTGCCATGTGCTGTCTATAGCTCATGCATA
Source organism: Lissotriton vulgaris (assembly GCF_964263255.1). Lineage (NCBI taxonomy): Eukaryota > Metazoa > Chordata > Amphibia > Caudata > Salamandridae > Lissotriton > Lissotriton vulgaris. The sequence goes on along the minus strand of NC_141689.1, from coordinate 1,252,027,575 downwards.
CACTTGGAGATATTCTCCATTAACTGTTTGCTCTTTAGATAGGGCAATCACAAACACGTAGGCAAACACGCTCATAATGCGGCACTTGGGGCCAGATTTACCACTTACTCACGCAGCACATTGCAGCAGCTTGAAAAGGAGAGCACCGTACTTACAGAAACATGGCTCTATCCTCCCCTTTCCCTAGTGCCAGGGCTGAAATCAGCTGATGTGTGCCACGGAGACACCTTTACGTCATAGTGCAAGGTTGTCTCCGTGAGTCTAGCATAGGTTTTGTACTGGAAGGGTACCCTTCCAGTACAAAATACCATGATTAGACTAACTATGAACCTTTTCCCTCTTTATATGTGTGCTGTAAAGTGCAGCACATGTACGATGTCGGATAAGGAAGGAGAAATGAAAACGTTCTCCTTCATTGCACAGTTTTCTGATGCTAAACTCTGCCTACTTTTTCTAGAAAATAGGGTTTAGCATCAGAAACCTTGGGTGGTTGCACGGGAACCCCCATACTGCATTCATGGTACGCCCACTTGGCGCTAAGTAATGCAAAGCAGCACTATGAGCTGCTTTACGTTACTTTCATGTTGTTTCCAGCCCGTAAATTGGGAAAAAAATGGCATCGATTTGCATCACTTTTGTGGCGCAAAGACGGCGTAAAATCTTAGTAAATCTCCCCCTTGGTGTTCTTTGTTCCTGCCCTTAAAGTGACAGTCAGCGGTAACGCTGAATAGCCAGGAGTTCCACCCGCACTGACCAGCATGTCAATTTCATGCATTTGCATGCCCACATCAAGATGGGGCTTTCAGCACAGCACGGCACCTCCTGCTGGCAGCTCAAGGTGTAATGATTATGTACATTGATTTATAAAACCTATAATTGGCTGGAAAATAATTTTTAAAAAGTCAACTTTGGGAAGTTGATGTTTGCACCCAGTTTTAAATATCTGGCTTGCATTAACATGTATATTGCTTGGGATTTACACTATGTAAGGAAATTATGTTAAACTCAGTTCTTTCTAATGTAGCTGCGTGCAACTCCCTCCCCAGTCACGTGAAAGTGCTGTTGTGATTTCGCATAAGTTATGCAATTCAGGCAAATCTTTAAGGAGAGCAGGCGATAAGCTCCCTGCAACTTTTACAATCCCTCGCATCACCCAGTGCCGCGCGCAGGGAAATGGCACATTGAAGCCTTGTTTAAATAGTAAGTGTGGGCGTGGCAGGCCATTATCAGTGAAATGAGGAATGTGGGAGGGTTTTCCCAGGATCCTTATCTCAGCCATTAATAGCCCAGCTGAGCCAGAGTTGCAATGCCTCCTTATCATTTACATGAACTCGATGACAAAACAAGTACGTCAAGAAAAGTAGGACATGTTCCAAGAATTGCCTTTTGAGAAAATGATATGTTATTGCGGGCTTACATGCGTCACAGAAACATTAAAGTGTTTCTATATCAAAAGTCTCTGCCTCTCCAATAATATTATGTAAAGCAAGAGTAAGCGAGTGAGTGGCCAAAATTATGTTTCGCTGCCAAATGCTTTTTGATATGCTACAATTTCGCACTTAACATTTGGAGTTTACCATTTTACCACTGCCAGCTCTCATGTATATATATATATATATATATCTGTGAACAAGGGCGGACGCCCGAAACGCGTAAGATCTGGTGGCCTTGAGCGCTTAATAAATCGTTTTCAGCCCATAACGAACGTTGGAGTGGTGTGGCTTTTCTTTTCCATCATTGCTGTGGCGGCTGCTGCGCTGGTTTGGTGAGAGAGCCTCATTTGTGCATATATATATACAACAAGGCGGGTGCTTACCGCCGAAACGCGTCAAGCAGCCTAAATGAGAGAATACATTTATTTGGAATCAACTAAATTTCACGGAGTCAGTGCCTTACTTGGATGAGAAAGTTTGGAGTGTTCCAGATATATATATATATGTATATATAAAAGATTAAAGAGAGAAAGAGCACATTTTCCTTAAAAAGTTAAAAAGGAATTTCTGAAAATAATGAGAATTTCTCACAATGCACTGTTTGCTAAATGAAATGGAAATAGCTCAAACAGGCTTAAAAATATAGAACTGGCCTACGTAAAGTAGGTGTGACAGTCTTGGAATGATAGGCTACTTTAGTTATCTGATAGAGTTAAAAAAGGATAGGTAAAGATTGAGGAACTGTCTTTGGATGAGCTGAAGCTCTGGTCAACCTCTGCATTTAGGCAGAGGTATATAAATGAAGTTGTCTCTCACTATGACTTAGGTCCTCTTTGAGGTATCGGTGGGACCGACGGCACGTAGGTCTCGGTTCCGCCGACATCTGAAGCAGCGGTCAGACTGCTGAGTTATGATGCGGTCGGTCTGACTTCATGGGTTAAGGGACCAACTGCTGCGGTACCGACAGGCTCAAGAGCCTGTCTGCCCAGCGGTCGGAATGTGATCCCTACAATAAGGGCGGTACCTGCTCAGGCACCACCGTAGGGATTATGATGGCCCTTTCCCTCTTCCTTTCTATGGTGGTCTAACTGTCATAGGAAGGCAGACAGAAAGGGACTTTGGGGGGCCCTAGTAGGGTCCCAGTCTCTCTGTGGCCTCTGCTATGAGGCCTGGGGGGCACCTGTGGTGCCCCCACAAACATCCATTCCCGTGTGGCAGGCACCTTGAGGTGCCTGGCACACGGTGAAGGAATGTCTCAAACCCATGCCTTTTAGCATTTGGGCTTGTGACCACCTCACTGCAGTCGGATCCTAATTTGGCGGTTCGGACCTCCGACTATATGTCGACTGGTCCTTTCACCGCAACGATGCAGGTCGACGCTTGTCCGACCGGCATCGTAATCGGGCCCTTAGTTACAATTAACAAATGAGTGAGGCAGGTTTGCCTCCTGAGCCCGAATATTTTCAATTAATTCATCAATTATTAGATCTTAAACAGGAAAGTCTTTAAAAGGATGACCTAATATTAGGAGGACCGCCAGTTCCTATATTACTTTACGTGGATGACACTGTACTTTGTAAACAGACCGATAGCTGCCTAATTCATCTGCTATATGGGTTTGAGGTTCTCTGTAGGGATAACAAATTAGTGATGAATGTGAGTAAACGTAAGGTTTTGTTGATGGGAAGAAGTAAAGTGCCACGGAACAGAGTCTGCTTCAACAAGACAAAACTCTGACAAATGGATTCATATAAATATTTGGGAATCCAAGTTTACCCAAGTGGAGACAGGAAATGACTGGTTATTAAATCCCAAAACGCCTTGACTCCTTTGTCTCCAGGGCTGCACATTTCCGTCACACTGGAGGTTTATTCTACAAAATCAGGTGCATGTCCGCTGTATGGAACATGCAAATGTAATAGTCTTATTCACATTGGGAAGCAAATATACAAAACAACATCTTTTTCTTTCTAGTCTCCCATCGGTTTACCATTGGGTACAGAATTCGTCTCTCAGAGAATATCTACACATGGTCCTAAGATAACAGCCTGGCCCTGACTCAGGACTCTTGAGAACGGATATTCAGGCAGTGTTCATTTGGCCACTAGGGTTTAGTCTCAGCCACCAAATGTCAGGTGTGGAAATGTCTTTAGCCTTAAGCAATCAATGGACCCAGGATTTCAAGACTGGGAAAATATTCTTATTTTTAAATGAGCCTACTAGAGGTTTCCTAAACTGAATCAGACTCAATAAGAATAGGTAGGTACAGTACCAGGGCTACCTAAGAGAATACCACTATTTTTCATCAAAATCTCCCAATCTGTTTTTAGGGACTTCCAGTGGGAACACTAGGAATGGGTACCCAAGGAAATTACTTCTGGTACACAGAGGAACCCAGGATGATGAAAAGTCAATGCAAGTGACTGGAGTGCAAATGGTGAAACAGTTAAGACACAACAGAGAAAGACATCTTGAAATCCACCCTAAGATGCTACTAATAGCAGATACGGAACACCAAGCGCACAACACTTGCAGACCAAACTCGTACTTACACCCGGCATTCTTACTATGAACCTCTGATTCATCATCGACAACTGGACATGACAGCACAAGTCACTGACGTCAATGCATCCTGCTTCCATACCCTGAGGATGCTGAGGAACATATTCAATTGGCTCCCACTCAACATCAGAAAAACCTTCATTCAGGCATTAGTCTCCAGCATGCTGTATTATGGAAACACCCGTTATACCGGGATCACCAGCCAGCTCACAAGAATACTGCAAACCATCCAGAATACGACAGCCAGACTACCACACACAACTCACATCATACCACACCCCAGCGAGCTCCACTGGCTCCCAAAATACAAACATGCCAATTTCAAACTCCTCACACACAAATTCGAGGTACTGCACACCTTAGCCTGCACCAACCTGAACAGTCACATCTTACACCAACCACCCAGACACATCCGCCCACACACATACACAGAACCAGATCAGGAGGACTGGAGATCTCTTACATCACTCCTATAATTGAACGGCCTCTCACTTTACATCAGAGCCTCCTCCTCTCTTCACGAATTCAGCAAGAAGCTGAAGAGCTGGCTTTTTAATTAGTCAACCTACCCCAGGCAGGGCTAGGCACACACTCATGCTGAGTGCCAGGACACCGTTGCGGGTGATAGTGCACTTAACATAACATAAGTTAACATAACATAACATTACATAACATAATGTAACATAGCATAACATGGTTCTTTGTAAATATTCAAAACTCGCTCTTACCTTATCAGTGAATTTTTTGGTTTCTCTTCTAGTACTTTTTAGCCTTGCAGACTTAACAATGCACCTTTAGCTGTCATGCCTTCTGAACTCTACCGTGTTTAGATTAATCTTTCTGCTCCCTGTCGGGAGGTAAGCTCTGTCCTAAAGCTCCAATAGGAGCTGATGTTTCATCTTCACTCCTTTTCATCGCCTTCTATCACCTGAGATCCCTACCACTGTTTCACTGTCCTTCTGGGGAAGGAGCCACTCTTCTCACTTGAGTGGCTTGGAACTCCGACCAGCCACTCAGGCATGATCGCTGTAGTTATGCATGTACTTCACTTTAGCCATATATTAGCAAGAGTGCAGAGGTGGCGTACTACCAACATGTTCCAGCATCTGGATAGGATACCTTATCTCATCTAGAATAATAGCAAATCTTCCCAACCATAGCAACAGCATCTGCTTTGGTTCCCCACTTACTAAAGGTCTTGGAACAAGAATGAGTTTGTCCCAGCAGTGCTGGCTTTGAAAATGTGTTCTCAGTTTGTATCGATTCCACCTTCTTCTCACTGAAAGATAATTTAGGACATAACACCACAACAATAAATATGAGAAAAATAATATTTGGAGTAACTCCTGAGATACTATATAAACGTCTATCTATCTATCTATCTATCTATCTATCTATCTATCTATCTATCTATCTATCTATCTATCTATCTATCTATCTATCTATCTATCTATCTATCTATCTATCTATCTATCTATCTATCTATCTATCTATCTATCTATCTATCTATCTATCTATCTATCTATCTATCTATCTATCTATTGAGAAATTGGGTTGTTGAGTGAGGAAGTTGAAACCGTACTCAAGTAACCGCTACATTCTCCGTCAGGGTGAACCACAAAAGTCACAAAATTAACCTGTGCCTAACCTTGTGGTAGCTTGGCACAAAAGTAGTCAGACTTACGTTTTTTGTGAAAAGTATTTATGCAGCACACAAACAGTAATAAAGTGAAAGCACGACACAAGAAAAATCTCACACCAAAGTGGAAAAATAGAGTACGTTTTAAAAAGTTATTTGAGATCAAAACGACAAAACTCCAAGTAGTTGAACTGGAGATATACAATTTTAACGATGTAGGTAAAAAAGCACAGAGCACAACTGTGGTTATCTGGTTGCGTCCGACTGGGACATAGGCACAAGTTCAGGACGACTGCGATGGAGTGCAGGCCAGCTAAGGGGGCAAATTTAGGCATGCTGAGAAATGTACCTTAAGTTGTGGATGTGGAGTGTTGCACCAAGTAGCAGCTGTCCTGAGGAATGATGCAAATTCTGCGTTAAGGGTGTATTGCACAACTGTGGCTCAGATTAGCTGCAACTGCCACAATGTGGGCTTGTGTGTACGGTGCGTTGGGCAGGGGCATTCCGATGAGGTGTGAGGGATGCAATGTGGGTTTGCTGCAGGGCTGCATTGCTATGTGTGGGTTCCGATGAGAAGCTGCAAGGTGCTGCGTTGAGTTTGCGTTCCACTGCATCGTTTTGGTGGAGAGCACAGCTGGGCTGGCAGAGCACTTTTATCAAAATCACTAAGAGAGAAAGAGAGGCTGAGATATACCCCGCGTATCACTCCAGCAACATGTTAAAACGCGAATTGACGCAGTGGCTGGCTGGGTAGTCACATCTGTGATTCCAGCCCCTCCAAAGATCCGTGTCCACCTACACTACTTCCTTACTCCAAAACTGTGCAATTCAAAGAATTGAATGAGGTGAGCTCACTCATGTAAAGTAACATGCTTAATTTTAGGCCACCTCACACTATCCTGGTAAGATGGTGCTACCATGGTGGACTCAACCTCATGTGCGACTAGCATAAGAGAGTTCTTAGAAATTACTAGTCTCCGCTATGGTGGAGGATTGTCCCGTCCCCCACCAGCACCCTCAAATACTTGAAAAATAAAACGATAATAAAACAGGTTTTAAACATGTTTTATTATTTTTTTATTCGTCTTCTAAGTGTGTTGTGTCTTGGGGGCGGGGCCATGGGGATGACAGGCACTGAGAGGGAGTGGTATGCACTTGCGCCTTCAGTGCGCATAGGGGTTTGGCCGGCCGTCACACAATGGCTAAACCGGCTTGTGCACTGAAGGTATATCCAACCCGAGTTGCGTTGCCGGGTTGGAGACAACAGGCACAGGTTCCCAGTCTCCCTGGGAGTACACATTGAGGGCGCTCAGGCCAATCCTGATGCTGCTTTCACAAGAGCAGCATCAGGATTGGCCACAGGGGATTCTGGCTGCCTGGCTGCAAAGGACCAGATGAGCACAATGCGGCTGGTTAAAGGTAAGTTATTTTTTTTGTGTGTAGTACGTCGTCGTAATTCACCACTCTGCCCTCACACCAACCACTACTGTCTGAGATCTAGGTATCAAAACTAAAAATATCTAAGTTAAACCACAAGGATTCTTTTATTGGGTTGTACCCCAGGTTTGTGTAGAAATGTATTCAGGGACTTTTCTTAGGTGCCATGAACCTTACGTACCCCTGTGTATTGTCAACATGTTTCTGCCTTCTGCTAGGGTTGCTAGATCACAGGTATTCGTCAGGTCTTATCTTATAATCACTATCGTAATGTATGTGATAAATCAAAGGAAAGGACCTACCTCTCCTAATGAGAACAAAGGTAATTTTAGCTAATTGAGAGAGACACTGTGCCTCATGGTCTGTTCAGGGGTGTGCGACTCCTATTGTCAGACTTTCGTCACAAACTGCCCTCTGCATTCCCACCCTGGCCCTATCAACATCCATCTGGTATGCTACCGGCTCCATATGGCCACCCTCCCTAAACTGTGAAGGCTTGGGAGGGGTATCCCATCCCCCGGGACCGTCACATTAATTAAAAGAGACGGCCTCCCCCAACTGAGCCTTTATTGGTCCAGCTCAATGACTGTGTCCCGGGGAGCCCACCCCCAAGACACAGTAGTTTCCCTGCCCACACTACTGCAGTCAAGGAAACATGTGTTTTCTTCTGGTGGGCAAAACATTTTTACATCTCCCGCCAAATGTGAGCAAACAAAAAAGTCTGCTCTCATTTGGCAGTAGATTTAAAGATGCTTCATCATGCTGGGAGCAGACTTGTGTTCATGTTCCCTGCCCGCACTCATACTGGCAGGAAAACTGAACCAATATTGCTCCTGCCAGGAGGGAGCAAGCAGAATACAGCTGGATTGGAGCAATGACGGCTCCTGCACTGTGTGGTGAGCCACCTGGGGTTGTGGGGTATCTGGAGCTTCTCCCTCTGCGCTCAACATGGTGATTGATGGGTTCCCTGGGTGGACACTGGGACACCCAACTATAATTAATGGAGGCCCTGTGGCATGGAGCTTCATGGAGGGGGGAAGCGTGGCCCTCTCCCGTTAAAAAAAAAACAGATGGCACTGGGGGATGGGTACCTGGGGCCCAAGAAGGCTTGGGTAGGGGTGCCGCGTGCCTCCCCTCCCCTTTTAGAAAAACAAAGGGCGCTTCGTTACAGGAAAAGGGTAGTAATGTGCCGTATTTTTCACAATACACCATATTCTAGCCTTTTTCCTGCGACAATGGGCTGCTAGCACCAAAGCAGGAACCCTTCCACCATGCTACAAGGGTGCCTGCATTGCATGTGATGGAGCGAGGTGAAGAAACAAAATTTTGTATACCCCTCGTAAAGTCATTTCCTCATTAATGTAACCTTTATTAATTGTGTGGTTTGGAAAAATTAATCAACGTAGTATAGAATGCACACACAAATACATGTGGGAATACTAATCTGCTTGCATGGAAAACTATAACTGACTAATTTAGTAATGTTGTCACGTTGTTTATTAATGCAAAGCTTTAATTTAATCAAAAGCGGCATAAATGTGCTTTCTGTTTATGGATTTCGTGGCAAAAACATGGAGTTAGGTCAGTATATCATGCATATGTGTTCCTTATTTGCTAGGTAACAACTAACAGGGAAACCCTTAGTATGGGGGGAAGGTAAACAGAAGGGCTATATTTCAATAATTAACATTTATTTGTGTTTGTTTCTACGATAGATCCCATTCTGGCCCGTGAGGCCTAGTAAAAGATGGCTGCTTTATTAACTGTGAATGGAAGATAAACTGAGCATGCGCAGCCCAAAGCCGAGATTGAATGTGAGCTGCCTGTGCCTGAATGAAAGCAGTTCAAGGACGACTTGTCCTGGAAGTCCTGATGACTGCCAAAAGAATGAACATTTGAGTTATAAAAAGTTGTGACTTTTCTTAAGAAAAAACTCTCTTTCGATTTTCTCCTGAGATGCTGTCGGTATGCTGATTTTCCTGAGATGTAAGAATTCTTGAATAAATGTTTTATCTCTTTGAGTGAGAACTGAGCTTTAGATGAGGTTATTAGTTAGGGAAGTTAGGAGAAAATGAATTTTGGGAACTAATTGTCTTTTGCTAATACTTGTGTTCTGAAATCTAAATAATAATGTCTATTTCTGAATCTCTGAAATAAATGAATATAACTGTTTGCCATAAGACTTTTACTCCTTTAAAGTTATTTTTGAATAAAGAGATATATAAAGAGAATAAACTTTTAGACATGCTAAATTTTGCTTTTAATAAAAATCAGATAAATGGAGAATTGTGGTGGTCTTGTATTTTCCTACGTCTAATTATTTACTAGCAGATTAATCGACTATAATGGTGGTGTGTCTGAATAAAATGTCTTGTTAAAAAAACCAAAAATAAACCATGGTAAAACTCATTTAAACTGCAGGTGTAAATAGTATAAATATTTATTTTTGATTTAGACACTCTGCTATGATACAGCAGTTCTCCTTTGAATTTCACCAGTCCATGAAGTAGGATGGAAGTGTTTTGTGAGTAACTCGCAGTGTTAAAGGCCCCACTGATGAGTAGATGTATGATTTGGTACCTCAGGGAAAGGTGATATGGTTTTAGAAAATATTTCCGGAGTAGCGCTGCATCAGTTATTAGCTTGGTAGCAGAGCATTAGTTGCTATAGAATTAGCTAGGATTATGTATAAAATGATATATAAGGGTTTTGATGTACAGAATTATAACTAACATCTGTTGAGTTTGTATTACGTTATATCTATTCCTGAAAAGGCCGCGTGAAGCTAGTCGCTCTGTCTGCAGGCAGAGGAAGTGTGGTAAGTGAAGTCGCACATCACATAGTCTGTTTCAAAAGTAGTATTGTCGTATACTACAGTGGTATTTGCGCATATCACAAGTTTAGGGATCTTTACGTGTGAAAGGATAAATACATACACATCATGTAACAAAACTAGGCATACAGCAGACTATAATAAATAAATCCAATGGGGGGATATTAAGTGGAACTAAGGCCAAAAATAATGGGGTTAATACAAACACAGATGGTCACAATAAACGTATTCCCCCGATGCCAACACCATGCACAAGCAAAAATCTACCTCCAGCCAAACATGCCCCTAATCCTAATACGACTAAGGTAGTTAGTTTGGAAGGAAAGGAACAAAATGTTGATAAAAGCAAAAGGGTCCCAACCAGACAAACCAAGAACGACGCCCAAAACCGCCCTACAGTCCAACCTGAACTAAACATGGCAACCAACACGAGGAAGATACCTACCCGCATCAGCCTGCCGCCTGAATGCGGGGCGTATGTGTTGGTCTTAGTCAATGTGCCCAAACTAAGGAATGATCAAGAGGAAAACCCCATCACTCTCAAAAATAGGATTCTCCATTGGCTATCTATAAACTGCAATTTCCCAATGGAAGGAGCAAGGGAGATTATCCAAACACAAAGAGTCGGGTGGGTGGGCCCGCTGAGAAAAAAGTTTGAGGGGGATTGCATAATTATAAATTTCAGGTCCCCTCAATGGGCTCAAAAAACCCTTGCTAATGCCCCACTGCCCTCACCTTGGGATTTAATACGACCTTGCTCCCTCTGGGCTACTTTTACAGACACCCAGCCCCAAACTCTAACCCCGGGAATAACCCGGCTGCGTGCTATCAGGATCCAAATCTTGGTACCAGGAACAAATTCCCATTGCACCAACTAAATCAAGATTTTAGCTTTATGAACGGCCCTGCCCAGTGCCACCAGGCCCTATTCCCAGCACACCCAATGCCACACCCATACTTTCCCATTATGCCCCTGCACAACCATAGTGAGAGGCCATATCTAAGTACAAATTCAAACCGGAACTTGCCTCAGAACAAGTTGAGGTCCATATATAACATCCCAACCTATAACCGGTTTGAACATGCCTTCTCAAATTTAGAAGATCAGGAATGACTGGGGAAAAGGAGAAGTAACATTGGATGCCAAGAAGAAAGTAAAAACAATGAGGAACATCTATTACCAACACTAGCCAACACAACCCAGGAAACAGTAGCGCACCACCACACTGCCATACCTATAGCTACATAAGAGGATGTATCTCCTACACTAACCAACTCTAAGCGGAGTATAGTTATGAATGCTAGGAGCAAGTCAGTTAGCCACACCAACCACTGTGACTTGTCAATCCTTAGCTGGAACGTAGCAGGGTTAGAATCAAGACTGTCAGACCCACAATGGGTCCAGCTAATAGATGGTAAAGACATTATCATGTTTCAGGAGACATGGGCTGTTGGGAATCTACAAATAGAGGGCTACCATTGTTTTAGTGTGACAGCACCTAAGCCTGATTTTGGACGCGCAGTGGGAGGCTTGTTCATTGGGATCAAGATACTGGCCGGTGGTACAATCAGAGACTTATCAAGAGGGAATCCGAACATACAGATCTTGGAGTTCAAGCGAAAGACCCGGATTTATTTAATTAACTTTTATAATAACGATTTTTATTCTGTACCCAACAAGAACTTTGAAGCACTCTCTAAGACCTTACGAAATCTTGAAACCAGTTTAGAAACTGAGGAGGAGATAGGGATTTGAACCGGGGGGGACTTTAATGCGAAAATCCCAAAAAATTGCTGGACTGAGGATAGAAATCACTTAGATCAAGCTTAGATGAGCTTCTCCATGCGTCTCAATCAGGCTTTCGATCCAACTTAAGTACCGAGACGGCGCTCTTGGAAGTCTCAGAGATTGTAAAAGAGGTGCTGGATGACGGAGGCAGGGTGATGTTAATCATGTTAGACCTATCGGCGGCTTTTGACACCGTCCCTCATGAGGATCTCCTCATAAGACTACATGACATCGGTCGAGGGGGGACGGTGCTCAACTGGTTTCGCTCCTTCTTAGCCTACCGCCGACAAACGGTCTGGGCCTCTCCTGGATCTGCCGAAATGCCGCCATTGGGAGTCGGAGTTCCTCAGGGCTCAGTATTGAGCCCTACTCTATTTAACGTCCTCATGACCCCTCTGGCGACTTTGGTGGAGTCCTACGGGGCCCAGATCGTCTCATATGCTGACGACACCCAGCTTCTTTTCACCTGCCGTAAGAGCGAAAAATTCGATGGGGAAAGTATCCGTGAGTGCCTTGGGGCTGTTTTTAACTGGTTCCATCTGAACAGCCTCAAGTGCAACTCGGATAAATCAGAGATACTTTTCTTTGGATGTCCTTTGGAACCGGAATGGCATGGTTGGTGGCCTGCCGACAAGTTCCCTCCAGCTCAGGCTTCTAAATGGGCTAAGAACCTGGGAATTAAAATCGACAATGGGCTTACGCTCAAATCCCATGTGGCAACCCTTACAGGGACTTGTTTCGGCATCCTCAGGATGCTTTGAAAGTTTTTCCCTTTGTTGTCCGAGGAACATCGGAGAATAACTGTACAGGCCCTTATCGGATCCAGATTGGATTATGCTAACATCCTGTATCTGGGTCTCCCAGAATACCTTCTACAGCGTATGCAGGTTGTAGGAAGGTACATCCTGACTATGGTTGCCCCCAACTTTTTGCCCTGTGTTTTAGCTGGTTTTGGACATAGTCGACCTGGGACCCTGCCAATCAGGACCCCAGGCCTACTGCTCTCTCTTTAAAATGGATTCCATGTACCCTAGGTACATTTCCAATTGGTACTGGGCCACCTTATCAGACCCCGTAACGCAGGGCATAGGTGTACCCAGGGCCGCCAGGGGCTGAAGCATGTATTATGCCACCCCTGGCTGGCCTCCTAAATTTGACACAACTGGCTGCACGACAGCTGGGGCGAAGACGTGTAACCACCCTTCGCTTTAGGTATAGTAGCTCTATATCTAACCATACAATGGACACCCGAGTGCCTATCAGTCACTCCTATGGCAGGCCTTAACAATCCTGAAGGCAGAGTGCGTGGGCTCGTGTGAGCTAGGTTCAGGCCCGAGCCGAGCCCGGTTGCAGCTTGCGGAATCAAGACCCAATGGCTGTTCCATGATAACGCGTACCATATCGGTAACTCCGGTGTCGCGTTATCGAGGCATGTCGAGTAAGGTGTCATACGAATCGGGGTGCTGCCCTCTCACCAATTCTGGCGATGAGGTTAGCATCCCACCCTTCTAGAGGGACACGACATGTACGTAACTGTGAACCCCGGTTAAAGTTAACTGAAGCCTCAGCTCCACAAAATGGATGCTGCCACCACAGACACGAGTCTGGCCTCCTGCTGCTGGGAGTCCTTCCAGCGAGGAGCGCTCGGACAAAGGGTTTCCTGTCGAGGGCGGTGTTCGCACCGTCCCAGACAGGGTTTGTGTATTCTGGGTAGGTAGGGCTTTGGCGAGAAGGTGACTGCGGAGTGGCACCCCGGTGCTCACTACGCATCTGCCGGTTAGAACCAGTTCCAGGGGCGACAGCCCTGGCCTGGGGAAAGTCCGGCAGGGGAGAGGGGTGTAACTACCCCCCTTCCTGGTCCCACCCTTAGGGCAGGACCTAGTCATGTACCCACCCCTTTCTTTAGAATAAAGACCGGAGCGGGGACCCTTCCAAATTAGATCATCTTTGATTCAAGAACTACTTTCTACGAAAGGACATTCAAGACTCTTCTCAAGATTTCTCCCTTGTGACTAAGGAGTAGTCACCCCGCATCAGCGGGCACCAATTAAGAACTCTGCGGTTTGCTGTAAGTCCTTCCTCAAGGAATCCGACTGCCCAGCTCGACGAGAACCGGCTTCCCTGGCACCTCTGACCTCTACCCACGTCATCAGCTCAGCTGTGATCTGTGGGTGCGACGAGACCTCGAGGGACCGGCCATCATCAGAACCTGCACGCTCTTAAAACCAGCACGACCATCGAGGTAACTCTCTGGTGAGTGCTCTGGGGGTCCGAGAAGCCCCGACCCTGAGCCGCTCCAGCACCGAAGTGCAGTCTCCCAGCATCTCCACGATCTGCGTGGGGCCCTTCTGCTCGCTGCTCAGCACGTTGTCTGGTCACTAGCCGCTGGCTTGTGCCCTTCTGTGACGACATCCGAGAATCATCACTGCTGGTCTGGTTGCTCCAGACTGGCCCTTGCTTCCATCTTTGCGAGAAGCACCCCGGACCCTCCTGGTCCACTCAAGACGCCATCTTAGGCCCACCACATGGCCCTGAGATCTGCCAAGGCTTGTTGCCCCATCCTGGGCCCAGCGACGCCGACAGCATCATCCTTCGTGGGACAGCTCGCACCTCCACCGTGGTCGCCGACAACGCCTCCTGGTCCGTGAGACTGCAGAGCCTAGCGTCGCCCACTCACCTGGTCGAGGTGACGGCCAACCGGTGCCTTCCTGGTACCCTCTGACTACTGGCTAGTAGTACGAACTTGGTCCCCTCTGCTTTCAGGTTTCATCAATCTCCGATCCAGGCTTGGATCTCTACGAACTATTCAGCACTGGTCGCCGGCCAGCAACTCCTTTTCTTCCGCCTCCTGGCTCGTCAGCGAAGACCCCGACGCCTGTAAGACTTGTGCAGCCGCAGCCCTCGTGGCTAGGTAACTCGGCATTTCGGTGCCTGCATAGCCTCCTTACTCTAGGGTCCTGAGTCCCTCGCTTCCGACTTGCCTTATCGGGTCCGCCCGAGACCTTAATCTTTCCGTGTCCTCGGACACTTGTTTAATTGTGCACTTGAAGTATTTGCTAAAGAGATTTGGTTTGTGCTTAGTACCCTGTCCTCATAAAGAGTACAGGGCTGTTGTGATTCTTAATAAATATACTGTTTATTTTCATAACACTTGTGTGGTGTCCTTTCACTGGGTGTTCAAGGGGTACATGTGTGGTAAACAGCTGGCTTAACGCGCCCTCTCGAGTCTTTAGCCTTAGACTGCTCGTATCCACGCTACTAGGATAGCTGGTCTATAGGTTGACTTACAACCAAACACCATAAGGGTCGTTGGAACGATACATAGCGGTCGCTAGAATAGCGAACGTTGCATATCGGGCCAACTTCTCACATTGGTGAGCAGCGGTTGGGATTTGAGCTTGCTGTTGTTTTACCACACGTATCCTAAGAATATCTTGTTGAAAAATCGCACAAGTACTGTTAGTACATATAACTAAAAGCTTAGAATACTCTGAGTTCTACTGAACCAGCTGTTGTAGCTCCTCAAGGCTTAGCACACCTTGGCTACAACTCTTAGCAAGGGTACAGTAGGTAAACACGTAGTGTAGGTAGGTGCATCACTTACACCACACTAGAAACAGTATGTCGGACAAAGGAGGAAACTCTGGGTCTCCCCTTGTGTCAGTTGACCCTCCACAGGTCATCCCTTCAGGATATACTGTGCTGAGCTTCAAGGAGTTAAGACGACTGTGTCACTCCAGGAAGATTCAGCAGGGGTCTAACCCCACAACGTCCTTTCTGATTGGTCTCTTGGAGACTTATGATGCCAGAAGAGCTGAGAAACTTCGTAGCTCTTCTAATCCAGAAGGAGACATGCCTCCCCTCGAGGGAACCCGAGACGATCCTGACCTCATCCACCTCGCAACTGAGAACGAAGATGTGGAGGAGGATGAGGATGAGGATCTCTCTGAGGATGAGGCAGATAAGGGACAGGTAGAAGTTGTCAGACTAAGCAGGTCCAACTTAAGCAAACATGATAGCGGTACTGGGGGACCCCTGGGGCCACTATCAGGTCAGCTTAACATTGGGAATGGACGAGCCCGATCTCTGTCAAGAGACTCTGGCAGATCCCTTCAAACCAATGGCTCTCACAACTCTTCTCAAAGAGGGATGACGTCCCCTCAGAGGAGAGTGTACGAAGCTAAGGAAAGGGCAGCTAATCTGAGGATCGAAAGGGAAGAACTTGCCCTGGCCAAAGAAAGGCTTGCCTTTGCTAGAGAGCAACAGTTAAGTGGGGCAGTCCCCACTGGTGGCAGCAATATACCTAGCAATAGGGAAAAGAGTTTCGATACGAAACACCTTGGTAAGATAGTGCCCCCCTTTAAACAAGGGGACGACATCCACAAATGGATTACTGCTTTGGAGAGGGCCTGCACGGTGCCAGGCGTTCCCCAGAGTCAGTGGGCAGCTATCTTGTGGCTCTCCTTTGAAGGAAAAGGAAGAGACAAGCTCCTCACCACAAGGGTGGAGGATGCGAACGATTACCAAATCTTGAAAAATACACTCGTTGAAGGGTTCGGCCTAACCACTGAGCAGTACAGGGTGCTGTTCAGGGATACCCAGAAAACGCAGTCTCAAGATTGGTCTGACTTTGTTGATTGTGCCACTAAGGCTTTTGAAGGCTGGCTACTGGGTAGTAAGGTTACTGATTTTAAAGGATTGTATAATCTAATTATAAGGGAGCAAATCTTAAATAATTGTCAGAACCAGTTATTACACCAGCACCTGGTAGACTCTGATCTGACCTCTCCACAGGAATTGGGTAAGAGGGCAGACAAATGGGTCAGAACCAGGGTTAGGCCTAAAAACCAGGGTGGTGACCAGAAAAAGGAATCAACCAAGCCTCAAGAGAAGGGTGGGGATAAATCCACAGAGAAGACTTCCCAAGGGCCCCAAAACTCCAACAAGGGTGGTGGGTCCCAGAACACTCCTTCAGAACAGAAGAAACCTTATTGCCATACCTGTAAACAGGTGGGCCATTACAAAAGTGATGCCAAGTGCCCTAAAAATAGCAATAAGGAAAACAGACCCCCAAGTGACACTCCCAGACCTCCTGTTACCACTAGTGGTAATCCCCCAGGTGGTGGGAGTGCCCCCAAGAATGTGGTGGGCATTACTTTGGGCAATCAGGAGGACTATGGCTTAGCCAGGTTCCCTGACCACACTCTTGTCTGTGAGACTGGCATGGGGTTTGCCAACTTCACTACTGGACCCCACATTTTGGGCAAGTATAGACAAGAAGTTTTAGTGAATGGTCAGAAAGTTGAGGCATTCAGAGACACAGGGGCCAGCCTCACCATGGTGAGTGACCATCTGGTCCCCTCTGCTCAACTGACCCCTGGTTTTACTTATCAGGTGACAGACATTCATGGAGTGAAGAGAAGGCATCCCATGGCAGTAGTCAAGCTCAGTTGGGGTAATGTCACAGGGCCCATGAGAGTGGCAGTGACAGATAACCTACCTGTAGATTGCTTACTGGGGAACGACCTTGAACTCTCAGCATGGGCTGAGGTGGAGCAAGAAACTCACTCCAGAATGATAGGCCTATCCAGACAGGTTAGTGGGGCAGTAATAGCTACAGCCCCAGTCCAAGCACCATTCCTCCCTGAAAAGGTTGGAAGGGCAGTGGTAGCCACTGCCCAGGCTCAGACAGACTTTCCAGAGCAGGATAGGAGGGCTGTGACAGTCACAGCCCAAACACAAACTGAGTGCCCTCCTAAAAAGGTTGGCAAGGTTGAAATGGTCTCAGCCTCTACTCAAACAGATAGTGAGGTTGTGAAGCCTGAAACAATGGATCACTCCACTCAAACGGAGAGCATTGAGGAGGAAGAAGAGTCTTCCCCCTCCCAGACACTAGGTGAGAGCCAGCCTCCTCAGGGAACTGACTCTACCCCTGTTGAAGGAACTGCCCCAGAGGTAGTCAGGCCTAGCCTGGCAGAGCCCCTGATGGCAGTGGACCCTTCCCAGGTGGGACCCAGTCTGGAGCAGGTAACCTGCACCTCTCTACCCTGCCTCAGTCAGCCCAGGGCTGAAGAGATCAGGGAGGCCAGTGGTGGACCCAAAAGGGCCCCCTGTCCAAAAGAACCCCTTAATCAGCAGATTAGGATCACTGAAGCTGGTAAACCTAGCCAAGTGAAAATAGAACAGACTCCTGAGGGATCCCCCTTAAAAGTAGTTAGGGAACTCCCACAGCTGGACACTGTTGGGCACAGCCAAACATGGGGCCTAAAAACCCCAGACCTGACCTGTCCCTCCAGTAAGCCAAACAGAGGGACTCAGCCTCCAGCTTTAGGTAGCCAGAGGCTGACCCTGAGAGCTCAGTGCATCTCAGCTAAAGAAAGAAAGGCACACATGATGAATGGTGATTGGAGGAAGTTGAGCCCAAAGGTAGAGGAGCCTCACTTCAGTACTCCATCCCAGCATCAGCCTTCTTCTTTCCCAAGACACACCAGAGACAGAGATTCCCTATGGTGGAGACCCTCAGATACCCTTAGGGTGAGGGGTTGCCTAGTGGACCATGACACAGGGGGAAACCAAGCCAGAGCTGGTCCTTCCTTATATGGCCACTTAGGTAATAGAGGCTTACCTGGACAAGGATAGCCTTATCTCCTTTCGTTTGGGGGGGGGGGGGGTTGTGTAGGAAGGTACATCCTGACTATGGTTGCCCCCAACTTTTTGCCCTGTGTTTTAGCTGGTTTTGGACATAGTCGACCTGGGACCCTGCCAATCAGGACCCCAGGCCTACTGCTCTCTCTTTAAAATGGATTCCATGTACCCTAGGTACATTTCCAATTGGTACTGGGCCACCTTATCAGACCCCGTAACGCAGGGCATAGGTGTACCCAGGGCCGCCAGGGGCTGAAGCATGTATTATGCCACCCCTGGCTGGCCTCCTAAATTTGACACAACTGGCTGCACGACAGCTGGGGCTAAGACGTGTAACCACCCTTCGCTTTAGGTATAGTAGCTCTATATCTAACCATACAATGGACACCCGAGTGCCTATCAGTCACTCCTATGGCAGGCCTTAACAATCCTGAAGGCAGAGTGCGTGGGCTCGTGTGAGCTAGGTTCAGGCCCGAGCCGAGCCCGGTTGCAGCTTGCGGAATCAAGACCCAATGGCTGTTCCATGATAACGCGTACCATATCGGTAACTCCGGTGTCGCGTTATCAAGGCATGTCGAGTAAGGTGTCATACGAATCGGGGTGCTGCCCTCTCACCAATTCTGGCGATGAGGTTAGCATCCCACCCTTCTAGAGGGACACGACATGTACGTAACTGTGAACCCCGGTTAAAGTTAACTGAAGCCTCAGCTCCACAAAATGGATGCTGCCACCACAGACACGAGTCTGGCCTCCTGCTGCTGGGAGTCCTTCCAGCGAGGAGCGCTCGGACAAAGGGTTTCCTGTCGAGGGCGGTGTTCGCACCGTCCCAGACAGGGTTTGTGTATTCTGGGTAGGTAGGGCTTTGGCGAGAAGGTGACTGCGGAGTGGCACCCCGGTGCTCACTACGCATCTGCCGGTTAGAACCAGTTCCAGGGGCGACAGCCCTGGCCTGGGGAAAGTCCGGCAGGGGAGAGGGGTGTAACTACCCCCCTTCCTGGTCCCACCCTTAGGGCAGGACCTAGTCATGTACCCACCCCTTTCTTTAGAATAAAGACCGGAGCGGGGACCCTTCCAAATTAGATCATCTTTGATTCAAGAACTACTTTCTACGAAAGGACATTCAAGACTCTTCTCAAGATTTCTCCCTTGTGACTAAGGAGTAGTCACCCCGCATCAGCGGGCACCAATTAAGAACTCTGCGGTTTGCTGTAAGTCCTTCCTCAAGGAATCCGACTGCCCAGCTCGACGAGAACCGGCTTCCCTGGCACCTCCGACCTCTACCCACGTCATCAGCTCAGCTGTGATCTGTGGGTGCGACGAGACCTCGAGGGACCGGCCATCATCAGAACCTGCACGCTCTTAAAACCAGCACGACCATCGAGGTAACTCTCTGGTGAGTGCTCTGGGGGTCCGAGAAGCCCCGACCCTGAGCCGCTCCAGCACCGAAGTGCAGTCTCCCAGCATCTCCACGATCTGCGTGGGGCCCTTCTGCTCGCTGCTCAGCACGTTGTCTGGTCACTAGCCGCTGGCTTGTGCCCTTCTGTGACGACATCCGAGAATCATCACTGCTGGTCTGGTTGCTCCAGACTGGCCCTTGCTTCCATCTTTGCGAGAAGCACCCCGGACCCTCCTGGTCCACTCAAGACGCCATCTTAGGCCCACCACGTGGCCCTGAGATCTGCCAAGGCTTGTTGCCCCATCCTGGGCCCAGCGACGCCGACAGCATCATCCTTCGTGGGACAGCTCGCACCTCCACCGTGGTCGCCGACAACGCCTCCTGGTCCGTGAGACTGCAGAGCCTAGCGTCGCCCACTCACCTGGTCGAGGTGACGGCCAACCGGTGCCTTCCTGGTACCCTCTGACTACTGGCTAGTAGTACGAACTTGGTCCCCTCTGCTTTCAGGTTTCATCAATCTCCGATCCAGGCTTGGATCTCTACGAACTATTCAGCACTGGTCGCCGGCCAGCAACTCCTTTTCTTCCGGCTCCTGGCTCGTCAGCGAAGACCCCGACGCCTGTAAGACTTGTGCAGCCGCAGCCCTCGTGGCTAGGTAACTCGGCATTTCGGTGCCTGCATAGCCTCCTTACTCTAGGGTCCTGAGTCCCTCGCTTCCGACTTGCCTTATCGGGTCCGCCCGAGACCTTAATCTTTCCGTGTCCTCGGACACTTGTTTAATTGTGCACTTGAAGTATTTGCTAAAGAGATTTGGTTTGTGCTTAGTACCCTGTCCTCATAAAGAGTACAGGGCTGTTGTGATTCTTAATAAATATACTGTTTATTTTCATAACACTTGTGTGGTGTCCTTTCACTGGGTGTTCAAGGGGTACATGTGTGGTAAACAGCTGGCTTAACGCGCCCTCTCGAGTCTTTAGCCTTAGACTGCTCGTATCCACGCTACTAGGATAGCTGGTCTATAGGTTGACTTACAACCAAACACCATAAGGGTCGTTGGAACGATACATAGCGGTCGCTAGAATAGCGAACGTTGCATATCGGGCCAACTTCTCACACAGGTGACCCAGAATGCTGCAGCACGAGCTATTTTCGGCCTGCATCATCGAGCCAGTGCCTCAAACCTGCTGCAATCCCTCCATTGGCTTCCCATACGGAAGAGGATAATGTTCAAGGCCTTGACATTAGCCCACAAAGCACTGCACGCCACGGGTGCAAAATACCTACAGAAGAGGCTGGATTTTTACCGGCCGACGCGATCTTTAAGATCAGAGTCTCTAGCACTTGCGGTAGTTCCGCGTATAAAGAGGGCACGTCTGGGAGGTCGGTCCTTCAGATTCCTGGCCCCTCAGTTGTGGAATTCCTTACCTTTGTCCTTACGGTCCACATCCAATCTGCTTGCCTTTAGGAAGGGTCTTAAGACTTGGTTATTCTCTGGTTAGAGCTCTGCTATCCGTATTCTCTGTTTTAGCTTTTTTTGCTGTTATGTTTTTCAGTCTCTTTTCTGGGTCTGGAGCACAAAGCGCCGGGACACTCCTTTGGAGTAGCCGTTGCGCTATACAAGACCCATAAATAACATAACATAACATAACATAACATAACATAACATAACATAACATAACATAACATAACATAACATAACATAACATAACGAAGGGGCATTGAATTAGCTAACATATTAACTGAGCACAATCTCAGCAATGTTATGGATACAAGTTACACTCCTAGCACATATCATGCTCTACCGTTCAGGGGCAGGGACTGCTTTTCCACCATCGACTTTATCTTCATGTCCCCCCCATTTATTAGACCGCGTAACAAAATTCACAGTGACGGAAACATCGTTTGGCGATCATAACCCCCTCACAGTGACTCTGCACCTAGGCCCTAGCCAGGTATATGCTAATTTAAATGGCGCAAGAGACATTACACCCTCGGGTGACGGTCTGCAATTAAAATGGAGGGGAGCTGATAGTGGGTCAATAATGGAAAGTGTAAAAAGGGAATATCCCCAGTTAATCAACTCTTGTTTACTCATGGATGGGAACTGTCATAGGATAATCGCTGACTTTGGTAAACTGTGTCTAGCTATAAAAACTTCTTTGTCAGTTCCATTGCCAAAGGAAGGGAAAGAGCCAAGGTGGTTTGATTCCGCCTGCTCACTAGCAAACAGGGAATTGCGCAGGGCATTAACCACTAAACCAAGGTGCATATCGGAGGTACAGGCAGCCAGGAACTTTTATAAACTTAAAATAGCAGAAAGAAAGGCTGCATTATTGACAGTGGGAGTCGCTGGTTGGAAGTGCAAACTTGAAAAGCAGTGGCCCCTTCTGGTCAGCTGTCAGAAAAATGCAAGAAATGGACAAACAATTAACCCCAATCAGCTGCAATATAGCCAGCAGCTCCTGGGAGGCCCATTTTTCCAAAATTTATGGCGCACCACTTGAGGAATCAACTAGCTATGCCCCTGGACATCTCTGTGTCCTAGAGATCGATCTTCATGAGGTGGAAATAGCTATTAAAGAGAGCCTTGGGAACAAGACCCCAGGTCCTGATGGACTCCCCATAGATATTATTAAGCATAGTCCGGATCTATGGGCACCACTTCTCCTTAATGTTTTTAATAGTCTGCCAACAGTGCCCATGCCCACTACCTGGGCAACTAGTACTATAGTCCAAATTTTTAAAAAGGGCGAGAGGTCGGACCCAGTGAATTACCATCCGATCTCCCTTTTGGACAATACCTTAAAAATCTTGGGGCGAGTAATTTATAATAGGGTGGTAGAGTGGACTGAAGATACGGGTCTCCTACTTACCTTGCGTTTATGGATCTTTCATCCGCCTTCGATCTAGTGAAT
This sequence comes from Lissotriton vulgaris, assembly GCF_964263255.1. Classification (NCBI taxonomy): domain Eukaryota; kingdom Metazoa; phylum Chordata; class Amphibia; order Caudata; family Salamandridae; genus Lissotriton; species Lissotriton vulgaris. The sequence continues at coordinate 1,252,004,926 of NC_141689.1, read as the reverse complement.
AGATCTAAACTATGGGCAATCCTTCTGAATTATGGACTGGATGAGGCTCTTGTTAACTTCCTGGCCTACCTCCACACTGATCTCAAGGCACAAGTCAGGATTGGGATGGATGGAGAAGTATCTGGACCTATCAACATTGGCAGAGGGGTAAGACAGGGGTGTGTCTTAGCACCCCTGTTGTTTATTATTTACATTAATGGTTTAGCCAAAACCCTAAAACAAGTGACTAGTGATGTACCAACAATCCAGGGGCAACCATTACCAGTTTTATTATACGCAGACGATGCGGTCCTCATGGGCCGAACACAAAATGCCCTCCGTTCACTTGTTAAAAGTTTTGTTGAATACATGGAGGGCTTAGATCTGCGTGTAAATTTTAAAAATCTTTTATTATGCCATTTGGACCCGGGAAACGAAAGCTCAACACTATACATATTGGGACAGATAAATTAGAATCCGTAACTACATTCCCATATTTAGGGTTGGTTTTCGCTTCGAACGGCTCATGGAGTGGGCACCTGGGCAAGTTCTCGAAAGCCACGAATTCTATATTGAGCTTGTCCCGTCCAAAGAAAATAGGTGCCACCAGAGCTATTTTAAAATGTTTTAGATTACAGTGCTTACCTGTAGCTACATATGGGGCTGAGGTCTGGGGATTGGGGAAAAATCCAAGTATCCAGCCAGAAGAAGGTCGATTCTGTAGAAAAATATTGGGTGCCCCAATCTCATCTTCCGAATTCATTTGTCATGAGGAACTAAACCTCCCCTATGTATGTGATTTTATTAGAACTAAACCAGATCTATTCTGGATCAGGATCTGGAGGAATAATTCAGCCACTCTAACGCAAAATATTATAAAAGACTGTCTTAAATGTGACCATGGCATGGCGATCCCCTGGCTTGTGGGAGTCCTAAAAACATTGAGCGCCGTGGACAGGGGAGATCTTTTCTCCGACCCAAGCAAGATTGAGCCCAAAGATAAAATTGAGGTCAAACAAGCACTGTATGCACTTTTTAACTCTGAACGAATGGAAAGGGAAACTCTCAAATCAACTGTTGTGAGTTTGAATTATGTAGGAGACCACTTCCACTCTACCTCACTTTACCCATGACCAATTGGGAGAGATCACTGTTGTTTCGGCTAAGGGCGGGTTCAGTGAAATTCCTACTGGGCTTTCCCTTGGGTTATCAACACACAACACAATACAATCCATGTCCGTGTGATGGTATCAGTAAACAGAATGATTTGCACTTTCTATTCTTCTGTAAATTTTATTTAAAATATATTAATTGGCTTTTTACTCTTTATTTTAGAAAACAAAGACCCCTTTCGTTAGGGGAGTCTTATTTAATGTTGCTCTCCCTGGACACAGACGAACTAATTTATCGCACTAGCACTTTTCTGAGACTTATAACACGCGTACGTAAAATGATGGAAAACCCCTGAAAATAGTCTTATAGTCACTGTACACATGAGCACTGGCCCTCTCGAGAAGGTAGAGGCATTTAGTTATCTGGGTATCTGTATTCAACAGGATCTGTCCTGGAGACAACAGATTGATCTGGCCACCCTGAAACATCGCCAACTATCAGGGGCTTTGACTGTAGAGCATTCTAGGTCTCTGACTAGACCAGTAAGTCCGGTGTTAGAGGTCTACAATGGCAAGGTAGTCAGCTTTACTCTGTATGGTGTGGAAATGTGGGGTAGTGAAAAGCTTAATGGGATGACTGTCTCAGAAAGCACATTTCTTAGAAAGCTAATAAGGCTACCTCAAAGCACCCCATTGTATCCTCTGTTCTATGATTTGGGTATAACACCTATAGCCCAAATTGCATCTTTGCGCCCAATACTATACTGGCGGCGAATTTGGACCACACCGGAACTGGAAACATACACTAGAGGGCTGATGGATGTGATTAAAAGTGATGGTTCACGGAAAGTCAAATGGTTGGGACATATTCAAAATCTTTTAAATGAATTAGGATTAGGTGAATTGTGGAAGGATCCATTGCACGCCAGGTTCCCACTGAAGAAGACATTAAAGGCTTTGTATTGGAATATGGTGGCTACAAAGATTTTTAGTACCACACCCTCACGATCCCTTGCTGGTTTATTTTTAGAAATCAAAGATTGTCCCAAACTTGAGGAATTCTGGGATGTCATTTCAAAGCCCCTTGACCGAAAGCTCTATTTTCAGTTAAGAGTGGGAAGTCTTCCCGTAAGGTCGTTCTCAAACCGATGGTCTAGTGGAGGCATGGTGGTCTGTCCAGCTTGCCCAAGTGTTCCTGAAACCATAGGCCACCTTCTATTTGAGTGCCCAATGTATGCAGCACCAAGGCGGAAGTGGCTAAAGCCGATGTGTAGGTCATTGGGAACAAGGAAAGAATGACTGCAGTTAGACTTATCCGTACCAGTCCTAATATGTCTGTGTATATTGCGGTGGCAGAATACCTAGGTTGGGCATGGACGATCAGAGCCCGACTTATGAAGGAATAATACAGTACTTAACGTTGTAAGCTGGATGCCTCTTGTAAGAACAATATTTTGCTCATTTGTACAGTTCTTAAGGTTTTTTACGTTTCTTTTTTAAATTATTTATTATGAAATTGGCATTTTGTTTTTAAAATGGTTTTACTATTAGAAGTTTATACATGTACTTTTATATGTGGAACATGCTTTTATGACAATTGTCGAAATAAAGCTTACTTGAGACTTGAGACTAGTCTTATGAGAGTTGTATTAGATTTTTTAATAATTATGAATTCTGTAATGTGGATCTGTTATGTAATTGAATTGTTTTAATGTGGTACTTTTATGAATTTTATGAAATTCGAATAAAGGTCTTTTGAACTTGAACTTGAACATAGTGAGGGCAGTCTATAAAATCTTAGTACAGGGATAATGGCGTATCCTAATTTAAATCTTACTGCTGGGAGAGTAATAGAGCTTAACCTGAGCTTGAGAGAAGGGTAAAGTAGAGGAAGTGGTGCTACTTTATCGGCGAATGAAAAATTCTGTGGTAGAGAAGAGGTAAGCACTGTCTACTGGAAATACAGAATACTTGTGTGATTGAGAAAATTCTATCACTTTATGTAGCGAAACAGACAAATGGAGTTGTTTTGTGTAAGTTACTAACCGATTTAGTTGTATATCTTGTGAATACGGCTTCTCGATAAACCTTGTAAAGGAGGGGTCAGTCGAAGCTGCAGATGCCGGAGCAAGAGCTGACGTCAAAAGTGGCACGCAGAGATTGGTCCTCGTGACCAAGACAGAGTAAGGGCTGATTGGTGCATCGCAAAAAGCAGCAAAAATATTGGTTAAGCACCAAGGAGACGTATCTTGTTCTAATTGGCATGCTAATGTAAACCGCGCTGTGATAGGTTGGTGTTACGGAACAGCAACAGAGAAGTACGCGATCTTTTGAAAGACAGGGAATTTACAGAAAAATTGATTACTATTACGGAGAAGAAAAGAAGAAACCTTCATGGTTTAAGAAATTGAAAAATGTGTTTGTAAAGGATAAGGCGATAGTAACAAGAGAGGGAAAATTACTTCCTCCTCTGAAAACGCCTGCTTCCTATATGTTGTCAAAATATGGTTACCATACATGTGTTTGGCTAGAGAATTGGGCAAGGTATTCCAGGAATGATGGTGCGTTAGCTTTCCCAGAAGTTGGATCTTTTAATTTGACAATTTTTCAAAACTTGAGAGAGAGGATGATGAAACTTGAACCAAGACCTAGACCGACTCAATTTGAAGCTCTAGTTGAATGGGAGGATGAGATGCACGAAATGGAGAGAGAGAGGTCAGAAAGACATCTCAGCCCAAAAAGTAGATTACGCGGATTATGGGGAAAGACACATGAGGGTTGAATGCGCAGATGGAGAAATTCTGACATGTGATGGAATGTATCTAGTTAGATTAGTGGATGAATACGATGGGCGGAAATGTACAGAGGAGAGGAAAAATGTGGAAACAGGGAAAGAAAGTTATGGTGGTGGTGAATCAGAGGATGCTGTACTGGAAGAAATATTAAATAGAAGACACCATATCAACCAGGTTCTTTATGGACCACCCCTAATGCTCCACCAGTAGAAGATAGAATTATTGAAACCCCAAGACAATTTTCTAATTTAAGAGATATACCAGAAAGAGTAGAAATGAGATATAACCCAAATGCCTCAATGACAGAAACAAGATTTACCGGTACTCCCAAGCAAAATAATGAAAGAGGAAGTGTAAATAGAGTAGAAAAACGAGTTGAAGAACCGCTGAATTTATACGATCTACAAATGAATTGACAGAAAAGATACAAGAGCTTACGAAAAACATAGAAGCAGTAACAGTCCCAGTAACGATAGGACCTTTAATCCCGGTGTTTGAAAACCAAAGAATAAAAGAGCCAAGTTTGACAATCCCTTTACAGCAAAGTTTGCAAAAGGTCAAAGAAAATATTTAGCCGTTTTGTCAGAAATTAGACGAGCAAGTAATGTAAATCTGCCCGACTTAACTTTTAATCAGAGTTTACCCTATAAGTATGCAACCGGAGCAGAATCTGACTCTGCTACACCTGAAAACAGCATAGAGAAAATAGATTTAACAAAGACTCCTATATGACCATCGGAACAAGAATTAAGTGATTGGCTTAAAACTTTGAAATTAAAAGAACATGAACCTAAAGTATTAGATGTGGCAAGATAAAAAATCGATATGGAAGAATTAATTATTGGAACAATTGGAACGGACAGATTAAAATGTACCAAGATGATGAATTTATGTTCATGTGCAAAAGTATAACATGAAAAGCGAAGTCTGTACATGATCAATTAGAAGGATTAGCAAATGAATTTGAAGTAGAATTCACAAAGAATAAAACATTGCAGAAATCCTACAGAGTAGACTTTTCAGAAAAAGACATTGAAAATATGAATACTGATGGAAGGTTAACCCAGATAAAAGAATTTATTGTATTACTAAGGAGATGAGGAGATGTGAATAAGTGGAGAATAAAATGGGCAAAGAAGAAAGAAGAGGCCAGTGATAAATCTACATTAGTGTTCCCTGGGAGAGAAAAAGAAACAGTTGCAAATGAATTCCCTATGAGAGAAATACCTGGAGGAGGTTATGCACATGTTCCTTGGAGTAGACTGGATATATTATCCTTTACAAATGATTCCCCCAGATTGAGAGAAAAGCCAGTAGAATGGTATCGACAGGTAGATCGATTTGTGAAAGTTTCAAAAGTACTATGGGTTGATCTGGATGGATTATTTGACATAGTTGTACCAGCAGATCTGTGGACTGCGTGTAAGATAACTATAAATTGGCCGAAGGAGGAATGTCTTCGAGACAAAGTAACAGGTGCTCCGTCACCTGAAGTAATGCGAAAGTACGAACAAGTAATACTGTTTTTGAAGAATAAAATTCCACCAAAAGAAACAGATTGGGTTAAAATAGACAGAATTATACAGGAATCGAAGGAATCTGTACATGCATTTTATGAAAGACTGTTGTTGGTGTTTAAACAATACAGCAGATATGAGGAACTGAGTGAAAAAGACATGAGTCATTTTGTATATCGATTTGTATATAGTTTAAGACCAGAAATTGGAGACATGATTAGACATAGTTTAAAAGGATGGCAGTCGAGTACAGTGGATCAGGTATTGAGACAGGCCAAATATTGTAGTGATGAAATTGAAGCTAAACAAAAGAAGCTAAAGGAAAAAGCTATGTGGGCACAAGTGAAGGTAGCAGAACACTAAGTAGCACAATTGGAGAATAAAAATACAGATAGTCAAGGAAAATGTAAAGGAAATTTTAACAAAACAAAATTGGTAGGAAATATAGAAGAGCTTAAGAAATAGTTCCCCTGTCATAATTGCGGCAGAATAGGGCATTGGAGTAAAGAGGGTAAGTATCCACCAAGAGTTAATCCTGAAAATACATAATTGAATCCACAGGTGCAGCATGAGGTAATTCAACAGCAACCGCAGCAGCAGCAGCAGCAGCAGCAGCAGCAGCAGCAGATAGTTACTCAGCAAAGTCAGGTGCCACAACCGCCACTTCCACACAGTGTAAATCTACCTACAGAGATATAGTGCAGAGACAGGATTCGGCGGAAGCGAGCAGGTAAACCGATCGCCCAGAGTGAATGTGAGTCCCCAGTATTGGTTACAAGAGGAAGGTGGGAGTGAGTCGGATGAAAGTTTCTGACGGTGTCTGAGAGAGGGAGAAGAGTGTGTGCTTGGAGCCACTCTTGAGGTAGATCAGTCTGGTCCATTTGTGAACGGAAAGGTGAATGTTGTAGAAATAACTTTCCTAGTGGACACTGGTGCTACCCGTTCTACTGTTAGATCAGTGGAAGTCCAAAATCTTCCTCTCTCGGGAGACCACATCCAAGTTGTAGGTGTAGCTAATAGATAGATTAAAACCTCCTTAACACAACCAGTTGAAATAGAAATTGGAAATTTCAAAGACATGCACCGATTTGTGGTGTGTGATAGTAGCCCCATAAAACTGTTAGGACTAGACATTTTGTGTAAAATGAACTGTGCCATATACCGTTCACCAGATGGCATAGAACTGCAAACCCCAGATGAAGATAGTTTGTATAAAAGGACCATGCTCATGATTGAGGCAGAGAAAAAAAAGTTGTTTCCTGTATTTGATCGAGAAAAGATACCCGATGAATTAAAAGAGGTAGTGAAAGAGAAGGTGTGGGATTTCCCAGGAGAAGATATTGGATTAATGAAAGAAGTAGATCCTGTAAAAGTCTCTATAAAAGAAGGTGTGAGTTATACGAACGTTCCCCAACACAAAATGACAGCAGAGATAATTGAAGGAATAACTCCAGTAATAAACAAAAGGATTGATCAAGGCATTCTGAGAGAGATAGAAAGTAGTCCTTGTAATTCACTGATAATGGGATTGAAAAATCCAAACAGAACATTTAGGATTGTGCAAGACCTTAGAAAGGTTAATAAAATAGTTGTCCCATGTTGCCCAATTGTACCAAATCCAGCAGTGATTTTATATCACATTCCCCATGATGCAGAATGGTACACAGTGATCGATCTCTGTAATGTGTTCTTTACTCTTCCATTGCACCCAGAAAGCCAGCCAATATTTGCGTTCTGGTTCGGAGATCGTATTTTGGCATGGTGTCGAATTCCTTAAGGTTATACTGAGAGTCCATCTATCTTTAATCAGTTGCTAAAGAAATCACTAGAAAGTTTGAGCATGCCTGGAGAGTCTGTATTGGTTCAGTACATTGACAATCTCCTAGTGGCATCAAGGACAAATGATGCATGTATAACAGATACCGTTGCATTGTTGAATCATTTGGCAGAGGAGGGACATAAAGTGTCTCCATCAAAATTACAATTTTGTCAGAAAGAAGTGCAATACTTAGGTCAAAAGATTGCCAAAGGAATCAGACTAGTTACTGCAGAAAGAATCAAAATGATACAAGGAATGCAGCCACCAAAAACCCAAAGGCAAGTAAGAATGTTCCTGGGAATGATAGGTTACTGTAGACAATGGATTAGTGTTTTTTCACTGATAGCAAAACCATTACAGAGATTAACCAGAGCAGATATCAGAGACCCTATAGTATTGACCAAGACTGAGATAGAAGCATTTGAACAGTTAAAAACAAGCTTATGTGAAGCACCAGCATTTGGGATGCCTGACTATGAAAAAGAGTTCGAACTGTACTGCAGTGAACGAGAAGGATGCGCATTGTCAGTGCTAATTCAAAGACATGGAAAACTGAGAAAGCCAATTGCATATTTCTCATCTGTTTTGGACCCAGTTGCAAAGGCATTGCCAGGTTGTCTGAAAGCAGTAGCAGCTACAAGTGTAAGTCTAGAACAAAGTGAAGGAATAGTGATGGGATTTCCTGTGAGGGTGTATGTACCTCATTCTGTGGAGATTCTCCTCACTAGGACAAAGACCCAGTACCTCACCAATAATAGAATGACAAAATATGAGAAATTAATTCTGGGAGCAGAAAATGTGACAAACTCTAGATTTGTAAATATTAATCCTTCTATGCTATTGTCTGATACCATGGAAACTGAAGTAAGAAATGAGGTTGATCACAAATGTGTAGATGTTCTTGAATACTGTACCAAACCAAGATCAGACATCAGAGATGAGCCATTGCCTGAATCTGATTATGTAATGTTTGTTGATGGTTCGTGTCTGAGAACAAATGAAGGTGTTTTGAGTGCAGCATATGCAGTTTGCACAGTAGCAGATGTACTGGAAGCATCTTGTCTGAAAGGAATTCGTTCTGCTCAAATAGCAGAGTTGATTGCTTTGATTCGAACATGTGAATGGAGAAAGGAAATTAAGGTTACCATAGTGACTGATATTCAGTATGTATTCAGAGTTGTCCATGACTACGGACAACTGTGGTTCCAAAGAGGTTATTTAACTTCTGCAGAATCCTCCATACATAATGCCGAATTCGTCAGAATGTTGATTGACGCTATTCAATTGCCTGATAAGATTGCAGTAGTGAAATGTGCAGCTCATAAAAAAGGAGATGTCTACATAACTCGAGGTTAGAGGTATGTAGATTCAATTGCTAAATATTGTGCCAGAAATCTTGCATCCATAAATCGGGACAGGAGTAAAGAGCATGTTTCAAGTCCTTTAATGCTAACCACAGTAGTTGAGACTTGGCAGGAAGTGAGGCAAATGCAGGAAGAAGCTGACGAGGAAGAGAAAAACGTCTGGTTAAAGGCAGGATGTAGGCAAAGAGAAGAAGATGAAATTTGGGTTTACAAAGATGAAAGACCAGTAATGCCTGATAGCATGATCTCAAATATGGTCTGAATGTACCATGGTCAAGCCCATGTTGGAAGGGATGCCATGCTTTGTCTATTTAGACAGACGTGGTACAATCCTAAGTTCAGGATGATTGCTGAAAGCCTGTGCCAGAGATGTTTGGTGTGTCAGCAATTTAATCCAAACAGAAAAATAATTGTGAGTCTGGGAACCATAGGATGGGAGGGAGGTCCATTTACAAGAATGCTGTTGGATTTAATAGAACTTACACCTTGTAATAGGCTCAGGTATGTTTTAGGTTTAAAGTATTTTATTGAAGCAGGGTAAGGAAGGAAACAACAAAGGACATGAAAAAGAAAAACCACAGGTGCTCCACAATCAATGCGTACGGTACATTAGATACATCAAAGCAATTCTGTCGCCTCAGTGGACACCATCTGCATGGAAACACAGCTTGCGCGCCTGTGGTTGAAGACAAAAAAAAAGGGGGGGGGAGGGGGGCGGGGGAGGAAGGGGAAAAGGAAAAAGGGAAAAAGGGCGGGGAAACAATCCTGCTCCATATCCTACCCAACCAACAACCCCCCAACTCCCACACCCCGACCCACCCCCTGTACTGTGCCAACGACCATACGCTCTCTCCTCGTAGCAACCCTCCGGATGGCCCCGCTACTAGATGCCTGCGCCGACCAATCAAACAGGCGGGTCCGGCGGCGGTGTCAGCCGTAACAGCCTGAGATACCTAGGGCAGGTGATCTCTCTGAATTCAGAACACAACAGACTATGGAAAGGCGCCCACAGCTCCTCAAAGGCATCTACATCCCCTGCCGCCACTAAGGACAGTTTTTCCATGCCAAGGACATGCCACAATCTGTGCAGCCAGCCGACTAACGGTGGGGAGCGTGGTGGAGCGCCAGTGTATGAGTATGTTTTGCACCGCTGACCCCAAAGCTATCGCAATCTGTCTACCCCTTTTAGACCTGAGAGGGTACATCAACCCATTCGGCAATCCCAATAGGACGTAGGCAGGGAACCGGGGCAGCTCTATCTCGAAACATTTGTCAACCTCATTGAGGACCTCCTCCCAGTAAGAAGCCAAAAGGGGACAGTCCCACAAGATATATGTAAGCGTGCCATGCTGGCCACAGTTACGCCAGCACGTCCCCGGTATTGATCTATCCATCTCATGTAGTTTCTCAGGAGTGCGATACCAATAGGTCGAAATTTTTGTGAAGGTCTCCGTGAGCCCCGTGTGATAGGCAGAGTGGCGCGACCGGTAGGAGATGTGGTCCCATTCAGTATGACTCAACACTCGACCGAGCTCCCGCTCCCAGCGCTCCCTACCCGGGTTATGGATGTGAAGGGGGGGGGGGGCTGCAGCATCTTGTACAAATCGGAGATAAGCTTAGCGTCCGACGTGCGAGTGACTAGCCAGCGCTCGTACACCGTGATCTCCCGGTCTGCCTTCTCTCGCACTTGAGGCTGTAGCGCCCAGTGGCGCGCCTGCATATACCGCATGCGCTCCGTCTCGGGGAAGCCATAATCCCGGCGTAAGTCCTGGAAGGGGATGACACCCTCTGGGCCATACAGGTGATACAAAGTGCAACAGCGGGCCGCCCGCCAGCAGTCGTAGGCGCCAGGCTCCGTTCCCGGGCCAAAGTCCGGATTGCCAATCAGCGGCATGAAGGGAGAGGGAAAGGTAGTGAGTTCATGCCTAGTGGCCACTGAGTCCCACACCCGAAGTGGGACCCGCGTCACAAAAGAGGCGTAAAGGTTAGGGGGCCGATGAGCCCGTCTCAAGAAAGGCACCTCCTGTAGCGTTCTGCCTGCTACCGCCTGGTCCTGAAACAGCCAGTGTTTATCTGACTCCCACCGGCTCCACTCCACCAGATAGCGCAGTTGGGCGGCCTGGAAATATTTCCGCAAGTCTGGTATCCCCAGCCCTCCAGATTCAGGCGCCAGCGTAGCTATGTTCCTTTTGATCCGAGGCCTACGGCCCTGCCACACAAAACGTGCAATGGCCGATTGAGTCTCCCCGAGCCACCCTGTGGGGGGCTGTAGCGGGAGCGCCCTAAACAGGTATAATACCTGAGGTAGAAGGGTCATCTTCACTGCGGCCACCCTTCCCAGCAGCGATAACGTGCCCTTATCCCACCGAGCCAATTCCTCTCTGATTTTCGTACTCAAAGCCGCGTAATTGGCCGTGACCATCGCGGGGAGTGAGGGTGCCAGAAGGATCCCCAGATACGGAATCCGGTCCCCGGACCAGCTCAAAGGGAAAAGCCTCTGCAAATCAGCCCTGGTGGCGCTAGTAAGTGAAATATCGAGGGCAGCAAATTTCCCGAGGTTCACCTTGAAGCCCGCCACCGGGGCAAAAAGGTCCAATTCCGCGATACAGGCCGGCAGTGACCTCCGCGGGTCATCGAGCGTCAAAATGACGTCAACCGCATAGAGGCTAATCGCATGGTGAAACTCTCCCATCCTGACCCCTATGATATCGGGGTTCTGCCGGACCCTTTGTGCAAACGGCTCCATATAAAGAGCAAAGAGCAGAGGGGACAGTGGACATCCCTGCCGCGTACCCCGTTCTATAGGAAAGGGTCGGGAGCTGCCCCCATTCACCCGGACCACCGCGGACGGAAACCGGTAGCAGTTGAAGATCAGGTGCCGGAACTTCTCGCCGACCCCGAACTTGCTCAGGACCTTCTCTAGGTAGGGCCAGTGCACCCTGTCAAAAGCCTTCTCCGCGTCTATGGAGAGGAGCATGCGTTCCCCGGGGATCCTGGAGGCCTTCTCAAGAATATGAGTCACCCTCTTCGTGTTGTCCACCGTCTGCCTGCCTGGCACGAAGCCGGCTTGATCCGAGTCGACCATGCCTGGGAGATGAAGTGCCAGACGTGCCGCCAGTATGCTAGTGAAAACTTTCAGGTCCGTGTTCAGTAGCGAGATAGGGCGGTAGGATCCACTGGCGGTCCGGTCCTTGCCCGGCTTCGGGATCACGGAGCCTGTGGCCTGGAGAAATTCGGGGGGAATGGCACCCGGCTCCGAGAATGTATTGAAGAGGCGGGTCAACAGAGGCGTCAGCTCCTGACAGAAGGTCTTATAAAAAAGAGGGATGAAGCCATCCGGTCCCGGGGCCTTACCCGGCTTAAGCCGGGAGATCGCCGTAACCACCTCCTCGATAAGGATTTCCCGCTCCAAATACTGGGCCTGATCTGGCGTCAACGACGGGAGCGGCACCGATCCCAGATAGTCCGCCTCCGCCCGGGCGGAGGGGGCCTCGCCAGTGTAGAGGTCAGCGTAGAAATTACGGAAAATGTCCGCAATCTGTTCGTCCTCCGTGACTGAACCTCCGGCAGGAGTAACCAGCTCCTTCACTCGGTGCTGCTGATGTTGCACCCTAAGCTTGTTGGCCAAGAGCCGGCCACACCTGTCGCCACCGGTGTAATACTTGTGTTTCAGACGAAGCATCGCGTACTCCGCCCGGTCCGTGTCAAGAGCAGACAAGAGTTTCCTAGCGGCTTTCAGTTGCCTCCAGACTCTGGGGGCTCCCGTTCTATGATGGACCTGCTCCAGCTCCCGCACCTGCCGGGTAAGCTCGTCCCTTTTAAGCTGGCGATCCTTGTTCTCCGCCGAGGAGATGGCGATAAATTCGCCCCGGAGCACAGCCTTCAGGGCAGCCCATTGCGTCGCGCGGGAGGTGTCGTCGTTATCGTTTACGCGCTGGAAGTCCGCAATGGCCGTGCGAATCTGTTGCACCGTCGAACGCCTGTGCAATAGTGTGTCCCGGAGACGCCAGACCCCTCTCGGACGAGCCACCGGGGGTACATTGAAGGTACCCTCCACCGGCGCATGGTCGGAGAGAGAGAGGACCCCCATGTCGGCATTCGAGGCTAGGGCGAGCATCGGGCCTGTCACCAGTAGATGATCCAGTCTCGCGTAGGACTTGTGTGCGTGAGAGAAATAGGAGTACGCGTGGGTCGCAGGGTGGAGGCGGCGCCACATGTCGTGCAAGTCCAGCTCCTCCAGTCGGGTAGGAACCGAGCCCGAAAGCTCTCCCAACTGGTGGCGCCGTTGCACAGACCTGTCTAGAGTCGCGTCAAAGACCAGATTCAAATCTCCCCCTAGCACTATGTGCCTATCAGAGGTGGACGCCACGTCTTCCAATGCCCTGTGCAAAAATTGATCTTGATGGTCATTGGGGCCGTATATAGAGCCTACAGTCATCACCAAGCCCCCCACCTTATTCCTATATGCCAGAAGTCTCCCTTTCTGTTCCGCTACTTTTTGTAAGACCTCCCCCCTGAACCCCCTAGAGAACAGAAGTGCCACCCCCGCCGTCTTAGAAGCGCTGGAGGAAAAGAGCTGCGTGGGGAACTGGGGGGTACGCATTCTGGGACAGTCCTTGGCTAGCAGATGGGTTTCCTGCAGTAGGCAGATGTCGGCCTGAGAGTTCTCCAACAGAGACAGGACTGCCCGCCTGACCGGGTTATTCAGCCCTTTCACATTCAGAGTAACAACTTTAAGAGCCATCAAGGAGGGGTACCCGTGAAACGCACATGAGGGTGGGCAAAGCCCAGCAGGCGAAGCACAGAGGCCACATCAAGAAACCTCAGCACACAGCGTAAGCAAACTTCCCTACGGCACAGTACAGTCCCCAAACCCCAAAACCCCCCAACTGAGTGGACCCCCCCTTCCCCCGGAACTTCACACACCCAGCTCCATACTGCTCCCAACTCCCAGCCCCCCAGCAACCCCCCCAACTCGAAACATCCCCCTGCAACTCCCATTCCCACCCCCCGCTTCTCAAGCCATTCAAAGAAGTCATTGTCCCAGTCCGGTCCTCATCGGACAAGGCCGTGGAAAGTCGATCTAGTGGACGTCCAGCCACCACCACCAGCACCCGCCTTCCCGTCCCTCCCTACCCCCAGAACCCCCGCACCTGCAATAATGAAAGGCTAATGTAGACTCCCCCCGGAGTAAGTTCAGGCCGTCAAGGCCACTTCACTGTTCGCCGTTGCTCTGGAGGCCTCCTGAATGGCGCTCGACATGTCCGCCCGAATCGTGGGCGAGTCAGGCCGCTCCGGTGGCGGGGAGCGCCTCTCCCCGGTCTGCTGCCAACCATCTTGAGTGCTCCGTCTGCGGCGAGGCGCCGGGGTGTCTGCATCCGAAGCCGTGATACCCAATACTGCGCAGACATCCTGGAGGGACCGGAGCTGGTGCAATGTCCCGTTCCACCGGAAAATCAAGCGGAAGGGGTGCCCCCAAGAGTACTGCGTTTCATGCTCCCGGAGGAAGTCCGTGGCAATTTTAAAAGATTTTCTCTTCTGCAGTGTGACCGTGGATAAGTCCTGATAGAGGGCCACCGGGTGGTCTCTGAAGCGGAAAGGCTGCTGCCTCCTCGCCTCGCGGAGGATCCGCTCCTTCAGGGGGAAGTCCGGTAGAAAAGCCAAAATGTCCGGGGGGGGTGGCGCCGTGGCTCTGCGAGGGCAGCCCACCCGGTGCGCCCTGTCGATACGGACTTGGAAGTCCTCTGACTCCCCCAAAATTGCACAGAAGAGGGCCTCCAGGTAGGCGGTCACGTCTTCACCCTCCTCGCCGGACGGGACGCCCCGGACCCTGATATTGTTCCGCCTGGACCGATTTTCGAGATCTTCGGCGTGGGCCTGCAGCTCAATCTGTTGCTCCCGCAGCCGCAGGACCTCCTGCTGCAGGTGGGTGATCTCTTCATCCCTGGAATGACCAGCCTCCTCCACAGTGTTGACTCGCTCCCCCAGGGAGTCCACCTCTCTCCGTACCTCACGGACCTCACCGGCCACCTCTTGCTTCAAAGTCTGAAAATCCTCCCTCAAGGAGCTAAACAACGACTCCAGGAACGATCGTGTCACCGGGGGTTCTCCGCCTTCAGCGCCCCTGGAAGGCGCCGGGGAGCTCGGGGCGGCCTGGCTCCCTCCGCTGCGCAGGGCACCGCGTCCCAACATGTCCGGCAAAGTTCGGTCGCCTCTCCTTTGACCCCTGGCATTCGACATCTTGGCGGTGCGGGAGTCACCGACGGCCGCTGTTTAGCGAAGAGGCCCCTAGGATCAGGGCAGCTAGTCGTCAGCCAGGAAGCACCGCTACGCAGAGGCCCCGATCAAGGCTGGGCGGCCGGTCCGAGGTTCCCAAAATGGCCGCCCGTTACAGTCAATGGGCCAATGCCCAGGGAACAAGGCCTACCTCCGTCACGGGTCCAATGGTGATACACACAGTCGGAGGGCAGGCTCGCGGGGCGAAAGCTACCAGGGCCGGCTCGTCAGGACGTACAAATGCTCCGGAGGCGCAACACTACTCCGCCACGACCAAGGTCGGGCCGGAGCAGCCGCGCGAAGCAAGCGTTCTCGAGCCCCGGACTTGCGTAGTAGTCGTGGGCTGGCTACGCCTCCGTCGCCTCCCTCCGTTCGGCTCCGCTCCGCCGGCGAAGTCCTCCTCGGCACCCACTCGGCCGCTGCAGCACAGGCACTCCGGCAGGCCACTCACAGTCGTCAGATCACACCGTCGAGACCCCAAGCCTGAAGGTCTCACGGCCCTCGGGCTGCGCACAAGCCGATCAGCGGGCACCGCCCCTGTCTATCTCGGGCGGAATCGCCACCTTGGCGGGACACCCGGGGCTCGCCGACTGCTCCACACCACCACGGGGGTCACCAGGCGCGGTTACCGCTCGATCCGGGGGGGAATCAGCGGCTGCAAGCGGTGCAGGGTTTCAGGGGCTTGGGAGCTCTCGGCAAGTGCGTCCTCTCAGCCCGCCATCTTGGCCACGCCCCCCTCAGGTATGTTTTAGTGATCATTTGTCTGTTCTCTCGATGGGTGGAGGCTTTCCCCATGAGGAGAAATGATGGACTAACTGTTGCACAGTTGCCTTTACCTGAAATCATCCCAAGGTATGGATTTCCAGTAACGATCGAAACTGATCGTGGAACGCACTTCCAAAATGAAATTATGCAAATGATCTTTGAAGCCCTGGACATTCGTCAGAAATTGCATTGTCCTTACAGACCTGAGGCTTCAGGGGTAGTTGAACAAGTGAATGGAACAATAAAAAACAGGATTGCAAAAATGTGTTTGGCAACAGGACTGAAGTGGCCAGACGGGGGCGTGGCCAAGATGGCGGGCTGAGAGGACGCACTTGCCGAGAGCTCCCGAGCCCCTGGAAACCCCGCACCGCTCACCGCCGCTGATCTCCCCCAGATTGGGCGGCTACCACACCTGATGATCCCCGTGGTAGTGCAGAACAGTCGGTGAGCCCCAGTTGCCCCGCCGCGGCGGTGATTCTGCTCGGGTGCCGGCCGAGGCGGTGCCCGCCGAGAGACCTATGGGAGGCCCGGAAGCCGCGAGACCTTCAGGCTTGGTGTTCTGGCGAGGTGATCCAGCGACTGCGGGTGGCCTGCCGGCGTGCCCGCGAAACGGCGCCTGGGTGGGTGCCGAAACGGCCTTCGTCGACGGAGCGGAGCTGAATAGACGGTGGCCGCGGAGGCGTAGCTGACCTACGGCAACAACGCCGGGGCTCGAGAAGGCCTGCCCCACGTGGCTGCTCCGGTCCCCTCCTGGCCGCAACGGAGTGAGGTCGTGCTTCCAGCGTACTTGCACATCTTGGCGCGCCGGCCCTGGTTGCCTCGCGCCCTGCGAGCCTGCCCTTTGACTGTACGCCCTGCATGTGGACCCGTGACGGGGGTCGGCCTCGATTCCTGGGCGTTGGCCCCATTGCCTGATACGGGCGGCCATTTTGAAGAACACAGAGCAACCGCCCGGCCTCGAGCGGGGCCTCTAGCCTGCAGTGCTCCCATACTAGCGACTGTGGGACCGGCCAGCTTCTGCTGCTCAACTGCCCCGGCCTGTGGCGCCTACTCGCTGAGCTGTGGACGTCGGCGATCCCCACCTCTCCGAGATGTCGAATGCCAGGGGGCAGAGAAGAGGCGATCGGACTTTGCCGGACATGTTGGGATGCGGTGCCCCGCGCAACGACAGGGCCCCACCCGCCCCGAGCCTCTCGGCCAACTCAAGGGGCACCGACGGCGGAGAGCCCCCAGTGACCCGGTCGTTCCTGGAGTCCCTGTTTAGCTCCTTGAGGGAGGATTTTCAGACTTTGAAGCAGGAGGTGGCTGGAGAGGTCCGGGAAGTCCGAAGAGAAGTGGACTCCCTGGGGGAGCGAGTTAACACCGTGGAGGCGGCTGGTCATTCTAGGGACGAGGAGATCACCCACTTGCAGCAAGAGGTCCTGCGGCTGCGGGAACAACAGATCGAGTTACAGGCCCACGCCGAGGACCTTGAAAACCGGTCCAGGCGGAACAACATCAGGGTCCGGGGTGTTCCGTCCAACGAAGAGGGTGATGACGTGGCCGCCTACTTGGGAGCCCTGTTCCGCGAAATCCTGGGAGAGTCTGAGGACTTCCAAATACGAATCGACAGGGCGCAGAGGGTTGGCCGACCTCGCAGGGCCTCGGCCCCCCCCCCCGGACATATTGGCCTTCTTGCCGGACTTCCCCTTGAAGGAGCGGATTCTCCGAGAGGCGCGGCGACAGCAGCCTTTCCGCTTCAGAGATCACCCAGTGGCTCTATATCAGAACTTATCCACGATCACGTTACAGAAGAGGAAAACATTTAAGATTGCCACGGACTTCCTTAGGGAGCACGAAACGCAGTATTCGTGGGGGCACCCCTTCCGATTGGTTTTCCGGTGGAATGGAACATTGCATCAGCTTCGATCCCTCCAGGATGTCTGCGGAGTATTGGGGATCACGGCTTCGGACACGGACACCCCGGCGCCTCAGCGCAGGCGCAGCACTCGAGACGGCTGGCAACAGATCGGAGAGAGGCGATCCCCGCCGCCTGCGAGGCCTGACTCGCCCACGATTCGAGCAGACATGTCGAGCGCCATCCAGGAGGCCTCCAGGGCGACGACGAACGGCGATGTGGCCATGATGGCCTGAATTTACTCCGGGGGGAGTCTACATTAGCTTTTCATCATTGCAGGTGCCGGGGTTCTAGGGGTAGGGGGAGGCGGGGTGCTGGTGGTGATGGCTGGATGTCCACTTGATCGACTTTCCACGGCGTTGTCCGCTAAGGACCAGACTGGGACAATGACACTTTTGAATGGCTTGGGGGGCGGGGGGGAGGAAAGGGAGTTGGTGGGGGAGGTTTCGAGTTTAGGGGTTTGCTGAGGGGGGGGGTTGGGGTGTGTGTGGAGCTGGGAGTGCGGGGGTCTGGGGGGAGGGGGGGTTAACACAGTTGGGGAGTTTTGGGGTTCGGGGACTGTACTGTGCCTTTGGGAGGTTTGCTTTCTCTGTGCGATGGTGCTTCTTGCTGTGGCCTTTGAGTTTTGCCCGGTGGGCCTTGCCCGCCTTCATGTGCGTTTCTAGTGTTCCCCTCCGTGATGGCCCTTAAAGTTGTTACTCTGAATGTGAAGGGGCTGAATAATCCGGTTAAACGTCGGGCTGTCCTGTCCCTGTTAGAGAACTCATAGGCTGACATCTGCCTACTGCAGGAGACCCACCTGCTGGCCAAGGACTGTTCCAGGATGCGCACCCCTAAGTTCCCCACGCAACTCTTTTCTTCCAGTGCCTCTAAAACAGCAGGCGTGGCGCTTCTGTTATCAAGAGGGTTCAGGGGGGAGGTTTTGCAGAAAGTAGCGGAGCAGAAGGGGAGACTCCTGGCATATAGGATCAAGGTGGGGGGCTTGGTGTTCACTGTAGGCTCCATATACGGCCCCAATGACCATCAGGACCAATTTCTGCACAGGGCACTGGAAGATGTGGCAACCACTCCTGACAGGCACATTGTACTTGGGGGGGACTTGAATGTGGTTTTTGATGCGTCTCTGGACAGGTCGGTGCAGCGGCGCCACCAGTCGGGGGAGCTTTCGGGCTCGGTTCGTACCCGACTGGAGGAGCTTGATATGCACGACATGTGGCGCCGCCTCCACCCCGCGACTCGCGCATACTCCTATTTCTCCCACGCCCACAAGTCCTACGCGAGGCTGGATCATCTTCCAGTGACGGGCCCGATGTTCAAACTGGCCTCGACCGCTGACATGGGGGTCCTCTCTCTCTCCGACCATGCACCGGTGGAGGGCACCTTCCGTCTACCTCCAGTGGCTCGTTCGAGGGGGGTCTGGCGTCTTAGGGACACGTTACTGCACAGGCGATCGACGGTGCAACAGATCCGTGCGGCCATAGCGGACTTTCGGCGTGTAAACGACAACGACGACACTACCCGCGCGACGCAATGGGCTGCCCTGAAAGCTGTGCTCCGTGGCGAATTTATCGCTATCTCCTCGGCGGAGAACAAAGATCGCCAGCTCAAAAGGGACGAGCTTACTCGACAGGTGCGGGAGCTGGAACAGGTACATCACAGAACAGGTGCCCCCTGGGTCTGGAGGCACATGAAGGCCGCCAAGAAACTCCTGTCCGTTCTTGACACAGACAGAGCGGAGTACGCGGTGCTTCGCCTGAAGCACAAGTATTACACCGGTGGGGACAGGTGCGGCCGGCTCCTGGCGCACAAGCTCAGGGTGCAACACCAACAGCACCGGGTGAAGGAGTTAGTTACCCCCGCCGGGGGGTCGGTCACGGAGGACGGACAGATCGCGGAAGTTTTCTGTAACTCAGGTTTTAATGTCTTTATTTCGATAAATAAAATCATAAAAGACAACTTTAACGAAACATTTACAACAATGACAACAGCAATTCATGATACAAATCAGAATCTTATATATGAAGAAAAAAAAGTTAGTATAAAATCAACACTATGTATCAAACTTAAATCCAAGGTTTAAAAAGTTATTAAACCATTATACAACTAAATAAAGACATTACGTATTCCATAAAAACTATAAAATAGGTGTAACAGGTATTGGTGGTGGGCACTATACAGCTTACACTCTTTGTTAATCAGATAGCAGTTGGATTCCTTCTTGCTCTGATTACCCAAGCCCAACCTAGATATTTCGCTAAGCATATCACAATAAAATCCGTTGTGTTTGTTTTTAAAACCCATATTGCGTCTGAGGATTTATTACAGTTCATGCGTTTAAAAATGGGTTTTAACCATTTTGAACGGGGTTCGCTGTATCGTGGGCAAGCAAACAAAAAATGACCCTCTGTTTCCTCGCACCCAGGGCAGTGGCTACATTGGTTACTAGTTTTGTTGTTCCACGTTGCTGTAAAGGGATTGAGGGGTAAGGTGCCCACCCGAAATTGGTGATACAATTTTTTATCTAGAGGCTTTGAGATAAGGTCCCAATATAGCTCACGGACCGGATCCAATTTAAATCTCAAAAAACGCCCAGTCAGATCTTCAGAACTGGATGCTTGGGCCAAAGAATGGCGGGTAGAAGCCCAAAATAGACTCTTAAAGTCCTTTTTAGAGGGGAAGTTGCTAATACTTGGTGTGGACCACAGGTGGCTAAGACCCATGTCAACCAGGGTCTTTCTCACCATCTGCAGCCACGGGATTCTTTCTGAGCCCCCAATCGCCTTCACCTCAGATACCTCCTTTGCAAAGAGTGACAGCTCCTCCGTAGTCCAAAGACGCCTCCAGGTAGACACTACTCTGTATCGGGCCATGTCCGTTATTGGACGGCAGCCCATATCGTGACAAAGAGGGATCAGTGGTGTTGATTGGGGAAGTCCCACCAAACTGCGAAGGAACCTACACTGGATTTTGTACAGGCCTGAAAGGTCCATAAAACCCCATAGCTCTGCCCCGTACAATGTCGCAGCATTGATTTTAACATCATAAATTTGTAAAGCCGGGGCTACCCTTTTGGTAATCGATTTCTTTTGCTCCCGCAAAAGGCAGCCAGTGAGTTGGGACAGTTTTAGATGCTGGGTCTCTATTTGTGGTTTCCAGGACAATCGGCAATCCAGAGTGACCCCCAGATACGTCATCGTGTCAACTTGTTCTAGGTTTACCCCATTAAGTTGTACACTACTACGTATGGGTTTTTTCCTGGAGAAAACCATAAATTTGGTTTTCCCCACATTTATCTGAAGGTCATTACGGTTGCAGTATTCCTCAAAATGATTTAGTGCCCTCTGCAGACCCCCTCTCGTCTTAGATAAGAGGAGGGTGTCGTCCGCAAAGATCAGCAATGGGAATTTTGTCCCCGCCAGAGACGGAGCATCGGTGTTGATTGACCCAAAAAATTTCACTACCTGGTCTATAAAGAGCAAAAATAAAGTGGGTGCGAGAACGCACCCCTGGCGGACTCCTCGGGAGACTGGAAAAGAGTCCGTAAATTGGCCTTGTGCCCCCCATCTGACCCTAGCGAAATTATCTTCATGAAGTCTAATGATAATTTCCACTAGCTCCCCCGGCATTCCTAGGTCCCTTAGTACCTGCCATAGCTTACCCCTTGGCACCAAATCGAATGCTGATTTTAGGTCTATAAATGCAGCAAAGATGGTACCGCCACCAAGTATAACAAATTTCCAAAAAATCATGCAAAACCTCAGGACCTGGTCTATGGTGCTTGTACCGGGTCTAAACCCCGCCTGTAAGGGGGATAAAATTCCTTCTATTTCCATCCACCCATGAACCCTCACCAAAATCATGCGGGCAAAAACCTTTTGGAAGCAGTCAATTAGGCTAATAGGGCGATAGTTTCCTGGGTTTGTTCTATCGCCCTTTTTGTGTATGGGGAGTATCTCCGCCCCTTTCCAGGTCTTGGGAATATGGGCACCTCTCGCAATGGTGTTAGCTATATATGTTAGATAAGGGACCCATAGACCTGTATTCGCTTTAAAGAGGTCTGCCGGGATTTGGTCCAACCCAGGTGCCTTCCCCCTCTTAGTTAGCCCCAGTGCATATTCTGTTTCTGCTTCGGTGAAGGACAGGGTCAAATTCAAATTGCCAGAAGTTGTTACCGGCTGCATAGCCAATCTGGACGGGGAGTCAAATGCTACCGGACAGAATTGGGAGGAGTAATGTTTGATCCAGTCTTCCGGGCAAACGTGGTTGGATGGAGTACGAGACTCACCATCCTTTCCACATTTGACAATGTTCCAGAATTTAACCTGGTCGTTCGATTTACTGGCTTCCAGAAGATCTGCCCAAAATTCGTCCTCCCATTCCTTTTTTGCCACCCATTGTACTTTTTTGTACCTTTTCCTGGCCTCTTTGACGGCACAAGTATCTCCGGTTTTAACTTTTTCTATGAGATGACTATGTGCCTCTCTACATTCTCTGTTATACCATTTACTTCTTGGGGGGTTCAGATGCCCAATATTATGATTGCATGGCTTTGATAAAATAAATTTAAGTTCGGAAAAACATTTTTCGTGAAAATCCATCAATTTATGTAAATCAACCTGACCCTTTTCAACAGCGACAGACTTCATTTTGTTTAGAGCACAAGTCACCACATTTTCAATATTGGACTGAATTGTTACATCATTTGAAATTAGTGACCACTTCACTCTCCTCCTGTCGTTTGATATAGATATCACCCCTTGACCCCTAGGATCAGGTTCCCTTAACCTTATCTGATCACTCGTTAAAAATTTCAAGGACAAGGGGTTATGGTCACTCTCAGGTCGTGTTATAATTTCCATATCATTGATAACGTTCCAATGTTCCATTTTTATAAAAATGTAATCGATGCGACTCTTCCTCACCCCATTATCAAAGGTAGGTTTTGCTCCAAAATCTGATTTTGTGCGGCCGTTCACGGCCCTTAGTCCCCATGTGAGGCAGAAGGCTGTCCAGTTCAGGGCGGCCTCCGTTGTTTTAACTAAAGTTTTATTGGAAAGTTCAGGGATTTTCCACGTGATGTCTTCTTCGAACCCCCAGTTGTCCTCTGGCTGATATAAGGGCTCAATCGTGCAGTTGATGTCACCTGCTATCATGATAAGGGAGGCTTTGTCCCAACCCGTTAACAGTGTATCTAGTTCGCCTATCAATTTAGGGCATCTGCCGCCGGGGAGACCTCTGGAATATATATTGATAATAAGCGAAACCTGCCCCCCTGCATTACTCAATCTTACAGCCAGTATGTCGGGGTTATCCACATATAGTTCAGAGGCTGAAAAGCCCCAGTCCTGTTTAACCCATGTGGTTAAACCCCCGGACGCCCGGCCCTTTACACCCTTTACAGCCGGTTTAAAAAAATTTATGTAGCCAGCCATGTAAAACGGGGTTGTAGCCCACGTTTCCTGCAGTAGTACCACCTCATAGTTACCTATAAACCCCGACCAGTCGTCAGATACCAAGCGTGACTTGGCTCCAGCGATGTTCCAAGACACCAAGTGTGAAAGTAACAAATCTGATTCTGCGTGGTTATCACTGACAGGGAAGGGGGATTGGGGAATCGGTAGATGGTTGTTTGTTAGACCTGATTCTTCAGCCTTGGCAAAGGTGCCTTTAACCCCCAAAGATCCCCTAACTGACCTACTACTATAGGGCATGAGCTGCTGCTGCTCTTCTACTGGTTCTGGGGTGTTAGTGAATGTGGTGTGGGCTCCTTCTTCTTCCATTTGTGCTAGATTGGGTGACTGATTTGGTGCACATAGTCAGTCAACCCATTCTAGGTCAGACAGTGCATCAAAATGGTTGTAGAGGGGAGGATAATATGGGGGGTGATGAATTACGGGCTCTCTGGGTCTTCCCCCTTTGGCTTTCCACGGATGATATCCCATATGGTTTGTTTGATGTGTGTGGGGATAAAAGTAGCTAAGATGTAAAGTCTGGACATCTCCCAAACGTGCAAATCTAGCTTTCCTTTGTATCCTATCCACTACCCATGGGTCTCTAAATGAAATTAAGATACAATCCCCTTCTAGGTCTTTTTCGCCCTTTCCAACCCAATCTACTCTCCTTGCATATAGGATTTCAGTGGGGGACGACGGAGGGAGTGGACGGTGTTTATTCAACCAGAATGTAACCTTGTTCCGCAGGTCCACCTGGGATTCCCTAATACCCTCTTTAAGTGGGGCCACTCCTGTTAGCACAATAGTATATTGAGCCGCTTCTGGTGGTAGGTTGACCCTCTGAGGCTTTCGTGTGTTTCTGTTATCAAACCTCTTGTTCCTATCTGAGTATGGGGTTTTACTCAAGGCAGGGGCATTTGCTGGGGTGTTTTTTGGTTGCTTAGGTGCAGCATTGGTTTGATGTTTTACCCCATGAGCATTATTGGCTACCGATGTATGTTTGGCCTTCGGTGTGTTTTTAATGGTAGCTCTACTTATAGCTGTTGTATTTGCCCCTGTTAATGGTTTCTTATTGGTGTTTGTAGATGATGTCACTACGGGAATAGCTGTGGTTGTCCCTGTACTTTGGGTAGAACCCCCTTTTGTGATTGGGCCCCTTGGCTTAATGCCGGAGAGATTTTGTAAGAGGTCCATATTAATGTTAATTGCCGCTTCTAGTACATCTATTTTGGCGCACATTATCCTTATATTTTCTAGAGCCGGAAGCAGTAAATTTTTAACTAATGCTTCCATTTTTCCCAACAGGATGTCATCACTGCTGAAGCAAGTTGGACAGGAGTTTGAGGACCCTGTATGGGCCAAAGATGGACAGTACACTATCGGGGGTAGTTGGGTGGACTGAGTGTCAGAGGGACTAATCATGGAGTCTATTTTAGGTTGCTTCTGTGTCTTTCCTCCCTGGGGGCTAGATACATGTTTTCTTTTCCTTGGTGCCTGTTTGGTAGTTTCTAATGGCGAGGCGGGGGTACCAGGTAAAGCGGTGGCATTTAATTGAGATGCTTCAAGCACAATAGACCCATCATCTTTCCCAATAGATTGGCTATTCTCATCTATGCTGGTCGCATTGCTATTGGAGACCACATCCATATTTTCATGTATCCTAGGTGTAGTGGCTTCGATCCCATCTTCATGGACAATTATATCAGTATCAGATGTTGTAATACAATTAAAGGCTGCGTTGGTTAAAGGGCTTTTAACTCGTGCTAGATCTCCTATTGAGGAGCGTTTCCCAGTGACTAGATCCAAGGACAGTCTATGCTCAACCAGTTCAATTTCCTTTTCCAATATGCCGGTAGCTCTGGTAATAAAAGCATCTAGGGGGCCTGAAACAACCCCCTTCGAGGTTTGAATGTGCACTAGGCGCTGTTTACCAGATCTAAGGGCCATATTAGGGGCGGATGTTTGGGCCTCTAAATACGTATTCGCAAAATTATTATAACAAAATTTCAACGATTCTGGACCCAACCCAACCTCGCCCGACCACGGACGGCCACAGACGGTCCCGCCCTTGTCCCGGGCTTCTCCCGGCGCCCTCTCGCGCGCTCCCGCGCAGCGGGGAAGTTACTTTGCTTTTATGTCTATGAAACTGCCGAGTAAGGGGGTGGAGCCGGCAGGGAGAGCAGCCCAGGTGGTAATGGGCGCGCGGGGGCTCCTGGTCCTCGGAGTCCCCCGCGAGGAGCTCGCAGCCCTGCCGGTCAACAGGAACGCCCAAACCTTTGCTGGAGTCACAATGTAGCAAGGCTGCTAACCGCGCAGCGGGACCCGCGAAGCGGGTCCGGCCAGGCGTCGCGGTAACAGCGGTAACAGGAAGCTATGTTCACCAAAAGTCCGAGGTGAGGCTGGAGACTTGTGCAAATAGCGTTAAAGGAATCCACTGGTCAGAGGTTGAGCCGCCGTTTATGAAGGATGGGGGTGGGGCCGGCAGGGAGAGCAGCCCAGGTGGTAATGGGCGCGCGGGGGCTCCTGGTCCTCGGAGTCCCCCGCGAGGAGCTCGCAGCCCTGCCGGTCAACAGGAACGCCCAAACCTTTGCTGGAGTCACAATGTAGCAAGGCTGCTAACCGCGCAGCGGGACCCGCGAAGCGGGTCCGGCCAGGCGTCGCGGTAACAGCGGTAACAGGAAGCTATGTTCACCAAAAGTCCGAGGTGAGGCTGGAGACTTGTGCAAATAGCGTTAAAGGAATCCACTGGTCAGAGGTTGAGCCGCCGTTTATGAAGGATGGGGGTGGGGCCGGCAGGGAGAGCAGCCCAGGTGGTAATGGGCGCGCGGGGGCTCCTGGTCCTCGGAGTCCCCCGCGAGGAGCTCGCAGCCCTGCCGGTCAACAGGAACGCCCAAACCTTTGCTGGAGTCACAATGTAGCAAGGCTGCTAACCGCGCAGCGGGACCCGCGAAGCGGGTCCGGCCAGGCGTCGCGGTAACAGCGGTAACAGGAAGCTATGTTCACCAAAAGTCCGAGGTGAGGCTGGAGACTTGTGCAAATAGCGTTAAAAGAATCCACTGGTCAGAGGTTGAGCCGCCGTTTATGAAGGATGGGGGTGGGGCCGGCAGGGAGAGCAGCCCAGGTGGTAATGGGCGCGCGGGGGCTCCTGGTCCTCGGAGTCCCCCGCGAGGAGCTCGCAGCCCTGCCGGTCAACAGGAACGCCCAAACCTTTGCTGGAGTCACAATGTAGCAAGGCTGCTAACCGCGCAGCGGGACCCGCGAAGCGGGTCCGGCCAGGCGTCGCGGTAACAGCGGTAACAGGAAGCTATGTTCACCAAAAGTCCGAGGTGAGGCTGGAGACTTGTGCAAATAGCGTTAAAGGAATCCACTGGTCAGAGGTTGAGCCGCCGTTTATGAAGGATGGGGGTGGGGCCGGCAGGGAGAGCAGCCCAGGTGGTAATGGGCGCGCGGGGGCTCCTGGTCCTCGGAGTCCCCCGCGAGGAGCTCGCAGCCCTGCCGGTCAACAGGAACGCCCAAACCTTTGCTGGAGTCACAATGTAGCAAGGCTGCTAACCGCGCAGCGGGACCCGCGAAGCGGGTCCGGCCAGGCGTCGCGGTAACAGCGGTAACAGGAAGCTATGTTCACCAAAAGTCCGAGGTGAGGCTGGAGACTTGTGCAAATAGCGTTAAAGGAATCCACTGGTCAGAGGTTGAGCCGCCGTTTATGAAGGATGGGGGTGGGGCCGGCAGGGAGAGCAGCCCAGGTGGTAATGGGCGCGCGGGGGCTCCTGGTCCTCGGAGTCCCCCGCGAGGAGCTCGCAGCCCTGCCGGTCAACAGGAACGCCCAAACCTTTGCTGGAGTCACAATGTAGCAAGGCTGCTAACCGCGCAGCGGGACCCGCGAAGCGGGTCCGGCCAGGCGTCGCGGTAACAGCGGTAACAGGAAGCTATGTTCACCAAAAGTCCGAGGTGAGGCTGGAGACTTGTGCAAATAGCGTTAAAGGAATCCACTGGTCAGAGGTTGAGCCGCCGTTTATGAAGGATGGGGGTGGGGCCGGCAGGGAGAGCAGCCCAGGTGGTAATGGGCGCGCGGGGGCTCCTGGTCCTCGGAGTCCCCCGCGAGGAGCTCGCAGCCCTGCCGGTCAACAGGAACGCCCAAACCTTTGCTGGAGTCACAATGTAGCAAGGCTGCTAACCGCGCAGCGGGACCCGCGAAGCGGGTCCGGCCAGGCGTCGCGGTAACAGCGGTAACAGGAAGCTATGTTCACCAAAAGTCCGAGGTGAGGCTGGAGACTTGTGCAAATAGCGTTAAAAGAATCCACTGGTCAGAGGTTGAGCCGCCGTTTATGAAGGATGGGGGTGGGGCCGGCAGGGAGAGCAGCCCAGGTGGTAATGGGCGCGCGGGGGCTCCTGGTCCTCGGAGTCCCCCGCGAGGAGCTCGCAGCCCTGCCGGTCAACAGGAACGCCCAAACCTTTGCTGGAGTCACAATGTAGCAAGGCTGCTAACCGCGCAGCGGGACCCGCGAAGCGGGTCCGGCCAGGCGTCGCGGTAACAGCGGTAACAGGAAGCTATGTTCACCAAAAGTCCGAGGTGAGGCTGGAGACTTGTGCAAATAGCGTTAAAGGAATCCACTGGTCAGAGGTTGAGCCGCCGTTTATGAAGGATGGGGGTGGGGCCGGCAGGGAGAGCAGCCCAGGAGGTAATGGGCGCGCGGGGGCTCCTGGTCCTCGGAGTCCCCCGCGAGGAGCTCGCAGCCCTGCCGGTCAACAGGAACGCCCAAACCTTTGCTGGAGTCACAATGTAGCAAGGCTGCTAACCGCGCAGCGGGACCCGCGAAGCGGGTCCGGCCAGGCGTCGCGGTAACAGCGGTAACAGGAAGCTATGTTCACCAAAAGTCCGAGGTGAGGCTGGAGACTTGTGCAAATAGCGTTAAAGGAATCCACTGGTCAGAGGTTGAGCCGCCGTTTATGAAGGATGGGGGTGGGGCCGGCAGGGAGAGCAGCCCAGGTGGTAATGGGCGCGCGGGGGCTCCTGGTCCTCGGAGTCCCCCGCGAGGAGCTCGCAGCCCTGCCGGTCAACAGGAACGCCCAAACCTTTGCTGGAGTCACAATGTAGCAAGGCTGCTAACCGCGCAGCGGGACCCGCGAAGCGGGTCCGGCCAGGCGTCGCGGTAACAGCGGTAACAGGAAGCTATGTTCACCAAAAGTCCGAGGTGAGGCTGGAGACTTGTGCAAATAGCGTTAAAGGAATCCACTGGTCAGAGGTTGAGCCGCCGTTTATGAAGGATGGGGGTGGGGCCGGCAGGGAGAGCAGCCCAGGTGGTAATGGGCGCGCGGGGGCTCCTGGTCCTCGGAGTCCCCCGCGAGGAGCTCGCAGCCCTGCCGGTCAACAGGAACGCCCAAACCTTTGCTGGAGTCACAATGTAGCAAGGCTGCTAACCGCGCAGCGGGACCCGCGAAGCGGGTCCGGCCAGGCGTCGCGGTAACAGCGGTAACAGGAAGCTATGTTCACCAAAAGTCCGAGGTGAGGCTGGAGACTTGTGCAAATAGCGTTAAAGGAATCCACTGGTCAGAGGTTGAGCCGCCGTTTATGAAGGATGGGGGTGGGGCCGGCAGGGAGAGCAGCCCAGGTGGTAATGGGCGCGCGGGGGCTCCTGGTCCTCGGAGTCCCCCGCGAGGAGCTCGCAGCCCTGCCGGTCAACAGGAACGCCCAAACCTTTGCTGGAGTCACAATGTAGCAAGGCTGCTAACCGCGCAGCGGGACCCGCGAAGCGGGTCCGGCCAGGCGTCGCGGTAACAGCGGTAACAGGAAGCTATGTTCACCAAAAGTCCGAGGTGAGGCTGGAGACTTGTGCAAATAGCGTTAAAGGAATTTTCTGTAACTACTACGCCGACCTCTACGCTGGCGAGACTCCCTCCGCACGAGCTGAAACAGACTATTTAGACTCGGTGTCGCTTCCGTCGCTGACGCCGGATCAGGCCCAATATCTGGAGCGGGAGATCCGGATTGAGGAGGTGGTTACGGCGATCTCCCAGCTCAAGACTGGTAAGGCCCCGGGACCTGATGGATTTATCCCTCTCTTCTACAAGACCTTCTGCCAGGAGCTCGCGCCTCTTTTGACGTGTCTTTTTAATTCATTCTCGGATCCAGGTGCCATTCCCCCTGAATTTCTTCAGGCTACGGTCTCTGTGATTCCGAAACCGGGCAAGGACCGGACTGCTTGCGGGTCCTACTGCCCAATCTCACTTTTGAACACAGACCTGAAGGTTTTCACTAGTATTCTGGCGGCACGTCTGGCGCTCCATCTCCCGGGCATGGTCGACCCGGATCAGGCCGGCTTTGTACCAGGCAGGCAGACTGTAGACAATACGAAGAGAGTGACCAATATCCTTGAGAAGGCCTCGAGGATCCCCGGGGAACGCATGCTCCTCTCCATTGACGCGGAAAAGGCGTTTGACAGGGTGCACTGGCCTTATTTGGAGAAGGTCCTGGGCAAGTTTGGGGTCGGCGAGAAGTTCCGGCACCTGGTTTTTAATTGCTACCGTCTCCCATCTGCGGTAGTCCGGGTGAACGGGTGCAGCTCTCGGCACTTTCCAATAGAGCGTGGTACCAGACAGGGGTGCCCACTGTCCCCGCTGCTTTTCGCTCTTTATATGGAGCCGTTCGCGCAAAGGGTCCGCCAGAACCCCGACGTCATAGGAGTTCGGATGGGAGAATTCCATCATGCTCTCAGCCTCTATGCGGACGATGTGATACTGACACTCGATGACCCGCGGAGGTCCCTGCCTGCATGTATCGCAGAACTGGACCTCTTTGCTATGGTGGAGGGCTTCAAGGTGAACTTTGGAAAGTCTGCGGCCCTTGATATTTCGCTGACTAGCGCCACCAGAGCTGACCTGCAGAGGCTATTCCCCTTGAGTTGGTCTGGGGACCGGATTCCGTACTTAGGGATCCTTTTGGCACCCTCTCTCCCCGCGACGGTCACAGCCAATTACACAGCTTTGAGTGCAAATATCAAGGAGGAATTGGCCCGTTGGGATAGGGGCACGTTGTCGCTGCTGTGCAGGGTGGCCGCAGTGAAGATGACCCTCCTGCCACAGGTCCTGTACCTGTTCAGGGCGCTCCCGCTACAGCCCCCCAAAGGATGGCTTGCGGAGACTCAGTCGGCCATCGCACGTTTTGTGTGGCAGGGCCGTAGGCCTAGGATCAAACGAACCATAGCTACACTGGCGCCGGAGTCTGGTGGACTTGGGATACCGGACCTACAGAAGTATTTTCAGGCCGCTCAATTGCGCTACTTGGTGGAGTGGAGCCGGTGGGAATCGGATAAACACTGGCTGTTTCAGGACCAGGCGGTAGCAAGCAGAACGCTACAAGAGGTGCCTTTCCTGAGGAGGGCCCATCAGCCCCCTAACCTTTATGCCTCCTTCGTGACGCGGGTTCCGCTTCGTGTGTGGGACTCTGTGGCTACCAAACACGACCTCACTACCTTTCCCTCTCCCTTCACGCCACTGATTGGTAACCCGGACTTTGGCCCGGGTATGGAGCCCGGAGCCTATGATCACTGGTGGGCGGCCCGATGCTTCACTTTATTTCATCTATATGGCCCAGAGGGTGTCGTTCCCTTCCAGGACTTGCGTCGGGATTATGGCCTCCCCGAGACGGAACGCATGCAGTATATGCAGGCACGTTACTGGGCGCTACAGCCTCAGGTGCGCGCGACGGCAGACCGGACGATCACGGCGTATGAGCTCTGGCTAGTGACTCGCTCGTCGGACGCCAATCTCATCTCTGACTTGTATAAGATGTTGCAACCCCCCCCCCCTTTCACATCTACAACCCGGGTAGGGAGCGGTGGGAACGGGAGCTTGGTCGAGTGCTGAGCCATACTGAATGGGACCACATCTCCTACCGAGCGCGTCACTCCGCCTATCACACCGGGCTCACAGAGACCTTCACCAAAATCACAACCTATTGGTATCGCACTCCTGAGAAATTACATGACATGGACCGCTCGATACCTGGGACATGCTGGCGCAACTGTGGTCAGACTGACACACTTACTCCTATATTGTGGGACTGTCCCCTTCTGGCTCCTTACTGGGAAGAGGTCCTTAATGAGGTTGACAAATGCTTTCGAATAGAACTACCCCACCTCCCTGCCTATATCCTACTGGGTTTGCCGAATGGATTAATGTACCCTCTAAGATCTAAGAGGGGTAGACAGACAGCGATAGCTTTGGGGTCAGCAGTACAGAACATACTCATTCACTGGCGCTCCACCACGCTTCCCACTGTTGTCGGCTGGCTACACAGATTGTGGAATGTCCTTGGCATGGAGAAGCTGTCCCTAGTGGTGGCGGGGGACGTGGACACTTTTGAGGAGCTGTGGGCACCCTTCCATACTTTGTTAAGTTCAGAATTCAAAGAAATCACTTGCCCTAGGTATCTTAGACTGTGGCGGCTGACACCGCCGCCAGATCCGCCTGATTAATCGGCCCAAGCCGGCAACTGGTGGTGGGGGTAGACATCTATTGTACCATGCGCACTGATTCTGAGGGGCACCTGTGGGTATATGTTTGTTATGTTGTTTCCTTCCTTACCCTGCCTCAATAAAATACTTTAAACCTGAAGTGGCCAGACGCCTTACCACTTGTTTTGATGACATTAAGAAGTATCCCTGACAAAAAAAATGGATTGAGTCCACATGAGATTTTGATGGGCAGAGTGATGAAACAAGCATTTGTACTAGTTGATAAACTGTTAACTATTAATGATGACATCATACTGGATTACTGCAAAAATCAGTCTGATGTGGTGATTTCTGTGTTCCATCAGGTGGGAACTGAATCAAACACGAAAGAGAAACATCCAGCTCATGATCTAGTTCCTGTTTGCATTAAAACAAAATCCGAGAATTAAGGAAAGGGTGGCCGCACTTAGGAAAAATGATAAACTTGCCACGGCCAACCGCAAAAAATGTATAAAGGAGGAGGCATGGGATAATCTCATGTCACCGGATGTGCAAAAAGATAGTTCAAAATTCTGGGCTGTAATAAACCATCCTTACTTTTCTGGCACAAATAATTCGGTGATGGACTCTGTAATCCCTGATGCGTCATGGGTCGCTCATTTTAGTAAAATATATGATAGTGCTGATAAGTTTATAATAGTGATGGACCCTATAGAACCTGGTCTAGAACCCCTTGTGCGATTCGAGGAGAAGGAGGTACAAAAGGCTATTGTTGAGATGACAAAAAATAAGGCCCCGGGTCCAGATGGGGTGCTGGCAGACCTCTATAGGTCCCCGCTGGAGTTTTGGACTAAGATACTTACAAATGTCTTCAACTCCACAATTACTACAGGGTTTCCCCCCTCCTGGACAACATCTTCCATAATACCAATCTTTAAAAAACGTTTAAGATACGACCCTGCCTGTTATAGGCCCATCTCGCTGATTGACTCTGCCGTCAAAATCTTGGGCAGAGTCATCCTGCAGAGAATGGGCCAACACCTGGGAGAGAGGAGGGTCCTCTCTGAATTACAATATGGGTTCAGGGCCAAAAGGGGTACTCTTGACCAATGCCTTAACCTCCACATGTTAATTAATAAATATACCCTGGCCAAGGAGGGTCTGCTATATATGGCCTTTATGGATCTATCATCGGCCTTTGATCTTGTTAATCGTGGTAAAATTTGGGCTACTCTAATTAACATAGGGTTTGATCCTCCATTGGTCAATTATTTAGCGGCTCTGCATCAAGACCTGAGGGCCACTATTAGAACCAATAGTGAGGGAAGATCTACGAGTCCTTTTAACTCGAAACGAGGGGTAAGGCAGGGGTTCATTTTGGCACCCCTCCTATTCACTCTATATATAAATTCCCTCGAATCAACTCTGAAAGGGTCCACTTCTGACGTCCCACGTGTGGGGAGTACTCGGTACCAGTACTCCTCTACGCGGACGACACGGTACTGCTTGCCCGCACTGGGGTAGGGCTGCAGAAACTTTTGGACGACTTTGGGGAATTTATGTCTACTTTGGACCTGCAGGTAAATAATAAAAAAATCCCACGTCATGGTTGCGGGGAAGCGCTCCAAATATGTAAAGTTGGGAAAGTTCCTTTGTAATGGTGAATACATTTCTAGAGGCCCGGTCTTTATCTATCTGGGTGTACTTTTTGATGAAAAGGGCACCTGGAGACCGCAACTGAATGCTAAAGACTTAGCTGTCACTAGAACTAATTCTGCTCTATTGAGTTTTGCAAAACGCTTGGGTTCACGTCCAATAGAAGCACTGTTGACAGTCTACAAATCAAAAAGCCTATCTATAGCTAAATATGGTGCCTCTATATGGGCTATCTACCACAAGATAAAGTCCAGGTGGCAGAAAATAAGTTCTTAAGAGCTCTTTTAGTGGTCCCCCAATCAACCCCAGTGTTGTCAATCCATACCGAGGTAGGTCTTGGCTACATTAGTGACCAACTGCAGCTGGCACCTTTGATCTGCTGGGCCAAGACCTGGTTGAATCCATACATCAGTCTAAATCACTCCATCCTTCAAGACTGTATGTCGTTGGATAAAGCCAATAACATTCCTTGGTTGGTTTACATTAAAAACACCTTTTCTAAGTTGGGGAGGCCAGAACTATATTTTGCCCCGAGCTCCATCAAGAAGGGTGATGTACTCTGGATTAAGAAAAACTTTCTAGAAGGAGTGACAATAGAACGATAGTAACTAGAGGTCCAAAAATCGGGGGTTAGGGCTAACTATATACTCCAGACCACCCCTAAAGTGGAGCCTTATTTGACCATTGTGACTCGACCTTACCACCGTAATCTCCTTGTGAGATTTAGACTTAACATCATACAGTACTCCTTGGGGAATTACCCAGTATGGGGAAAATCTGATACATCTATCCCCTGTAGCTGTGATAATTTCTCTGAACAGACACTGATGCACTTTATTATGTTTTGCGGCCATTATGACGAATGTAGGAGATTGTTTTTAACACCTATCTTGAGAGAATCAGGGTTCAGACAAGTTTGTCCAGCTCTCCACTATTTACAACTCCTGGGTAGCATCAGAGTAATATATGGGGTCGCAAGCTTTTTGGTTGCTGCTATGCGAGTTAAGTCTAGAAAACTGAAATCAAAGTCCCTGAAATGTGCCAAATTTTTACCACTTGCTAGTCTAACTATGACATGCTTTATTTTTATGTAAATACATGAATTGTTTTTATATGAAATGTTCCTAAATACATGAATTGTTGATTTTATATGTGATCTAATTGCTTTTATGATTTTAACTAATCGAATAAAGCTTATGTTGACTTGACTTGACTTAACTTGATCTAGTTCCTGGAGATTGGGTTCGGATAAAGGTACATCGCAGAAGAAACTGTTTGGTGCCTCGCTGGCAGAGACCAAGACAAGTTATACTGGTCAGCACCACTGCAGTTAAATGTGCCGGGGTAAAGAGATGGGTGCATGCAAGCCACACCATCCGTGTGCCTGAACCTGAGAATCCTAACGAAGAAGGCGAAAGCACAACTGATTCTGATTCTGAAGGTGAACCAGAGAGAAATCCAGATAATGATGCAAAGCTCTCGCAACCACAAATTAGTATGATCAGGGATAGAAAAACGTTTCAACAAAGTAATTGACAGTTCAGTAATAAGCAACAGCAGATCCTTGTGTCTTTATCCTTTAGGAAGGTTGTTTATTTGATCCACATTCAGCCTGAATGTGGATCAAATAAACAACCTTCCTAAAGGATAAAGACACAAGGATCTGCTGTTGCTTATTACTGAACTGTCAATTACTTTGTTGAAACGTTTTTCTATCCCTGATCATACTAATTTGTGGTTGCGAGAGCTTTGCTTCTTTAAGTTTGGGAGAGTCTGTTGATTTTCTATTTTGAACGGTTAAGGGCTTCTCCGTACGCTCTTTACGCACCGCAACCTTACTTGTTGTTTTTAAGTGACCTTATAACGGTTACTCTAGGCAGAGCGCCCCACATGTTCTGAAAATCTAAAAAACCCTCTACAGTTAGCCAATCCAGATAATGATGCTCGTCAAGAACGTCGATATCTGGAAGTATCAGATGCTAGCTCTCTGTCTGAAGGAGAAGGAGAAATCGTTGAAATACCAAATTCTGAAGATCAATCTGAAAATCGAGATTTGGTAGAGACTGACACCAGTAAGGACACTGAGCTATGTGGAGATAAAACTGGTGATCAAGAAAATACTGAAGAACAGTCTGAAAGCTCTGAAAGCGGGAACCAAAATCCTGACATTGGAAAAGCGGAAATAACTCACAATAAGGATGAGATTCCAAGTACCAGCTATGGAGATGTTACTAACAGAGTGAAAGAACTGTCAAAAGAGAAAACTGACTTTGAAAAAGAAAAAGACATCATAAAGTTTGGCATAAATGAAACTGTCGAAGAGAATGAAAGTGAAACTGACGACAGTGCAGATGAAACTCCATTGAGGTAGAGTTCAAGAAAAAGGGCTTGGAGAGTGGAACATAATACCACGGAGCCAAAGATAAAAAGAGTTTGTAAAGGAGATAATTGGCCTAAAGAGAATGATGGACTGAGATTTAGACTGGTTAACGAAGCAAGAAAGCCAGAAGATCAAGTAAATGAAATAACCAGTCAAAAGGAGTTGTTGGGGAAAAGAATAGAAGTTGTTTAGAGGCCAAAAAGAGTGAGAAGACTAAACCAGAAATGCAAGTCATCGGAATGGCCATACATTGTTTTGCCTCTGATTGAAGAAGTAAACAGTAGCCAAGAGAACTTATACTGCCCAAAGTCAATTAGAAAAAGTGAGTAAAGAACTGAGTCACAGAGAAAAGTGATAATTGATCAAAGGTATAAGGTAAAGACAAAACCTGAAATCCTGATATAAGGAGGACATGGTAACTGAAAGGTGAAAGCCTATAGATGACAAAGGTGTAAGATAATGGTAAAAGCAGGATAAAAAAATGGCTAACAATGATCATAAAACGAAATGTTCTATCTTTAGAAAATGGTGTAGAATGTGTTTAATATGTACAGGACTATTAATATTGATATGGATAATTTTAGTTATTTTCATTCCTTTTCAGGATAACTTAGTGAAGTTGAAACATAATGTGAGTTCAAACGAACAAAATGTTGAATCAAAGTCTAACAAACAACATGTATATAGACCAGAAATGCATCAAGATAGGTCAATCAGTGACTACACCAAAAACACGTTCTCAAGATTGTTGTCTGAATATGTTAAGACCATGGATGCTAGTGACTGTTATGTCTGTGTGAAATTACCTGCATCTGTTTCAGAAGTGGTGACGTACCACCATCTTCCACTTACATATGGTGTCGCGTATAGTGTAATTGCAAGTCTGTTTTATCAAACAAGAAAATGTGAGTATTATTATTCAAATTCAGATGATGTATTTGCAAAATTGAAGTAATTAATGCCATGAATAAAGTAAAGCCTGCTAAAGTAATGGGGAATTCTATTTGGAAATGGATGAATTGAGCCACGAATATGCATTCAAAAATAATTTGACATGTAAAATGAGAATTGAGGAGAAAGCATCTTTAGATATGGTTGAAGAGAGAAGAATTGCTTATAATTGTAGTGAAAAGGTGAAATATGAGAAATCCAAATATTGGACATTTGAAGAAGAAAATCTTGATGATAGAAATGTGAATGTGGCCATTAGTATAGATACTCCATTGTTAGGGAAATTTTGTATAAGAAGAGACAACACTGTGAATGACAATTATTTTGTGGGAGCAAGTCAATGTAAAGACACCTATAGAATTATAGGGGGCTGGGGATTTAAAGGTGGAAAGATACAGTTTTCCCTGGTATTTATTTTATTTGCGGAAACAAAGCATATTATAGATTACAAGACCATTGGTATGGAACATGTTATGTAGGTCTGGTCTTTCCTAAAATCTTTCATGTAGATAGAGGTACTAATGGAATACATGAGATAGGTAAACCTTTAAGTCATAGAAAAAGAGAGAGTGTAATTGAAATAATAGGTGATATTTTTGGAGCACTGATACCAGCAGTGGGAATATCTTTTAATGCACACCGAATTCGAAGATTATCAACGATAGTAGATCGTTTGTCAACTGACACAGCAGGAGGATTTTTAATGGTAAATACTGAAATGGTTGCTATGAGAGCTATGGTGATGCATAATCATCTTGCTCTTGATATAATATTGGCAAAAGAAGGAGGAGTTTGTGGAATTTTGAAGGTACAGCACTGTTGGACCTACATTCCAGACAAAAGTCAAAATATTGAAAAGTACATTACAAACATTACAGAGATGCATAAGGAAATTGAACCACTGGAGGTTGATGGTGTTCTTGAACGACTTGGTAAAAGATTTTCAGCAGTTAAACATTGGTTTTTTGAAATAGGTAGTTCAATTATAGGTAAGATACTAATCCCAGTAACAATAATAGTATTAGTGATGTTGATGTTAAGATTATGTTGCATATATAGAAAAAGAAGGAATGCTAGAAAGTCAATAAAGAAAGCAATTCAAGAAAAACGAGAAAGAGAAAACTATGATATAGAAATGAAAGAATTTCAAGAAAAGGTCTTTGAAGAAACCAGAGAAGAAGATACTAGAGTATAAACTGTACTAATCTGAAGAACTGGAAACATGTTTGGATACCATTTTTAAAATTTTAGGAGATATTTGGTGATAAGATCACCAAAGGAGGGAGTTGATGGAGCGAGGTGAAGAAACAAAATTTTGTATACCCCTCGTAAAGTAATTTCCTCATAACTGTAACCTTTATTAATTGTGTGGTTTGGAAAAATTAATCAATGTAATATTGAATGCTCACACAAATACACGTGGGAATACTAATCTGCTTGCATGGAAAACTATAACTGACTAATTTATTAATGTCGTCATGTTGTTTATTAATGCAAAGCTTTAATTTAATCAAAAGCGGCATAAGTGTGCTTTCTGTTTATGTATTTTGTGGCAAAAACATGGAGTTAGGTGAGTATATCAAGCATATGTGTTGCTTATTTGCTAGGTACCAACTAACGTGGAAACCCTTAGTATGGGGGGAAGGTAAACAGAAGGGCTATATTTCAATAATTAACATTTATTTTTGTTTGTTTCTATGATAGTTCCTGTTGTGGCCCGTGAGGGCTAGTAAAAGATGGCTGCTTTATTAACTGTGAATGGAAGATAAACTGAGCATGCGCAGCCCAAAGCGGAGATTGAAATTGAGCTGCCTGTGCCTGAACGAAAGCAGTTCAAGGACGACTTGTCCTGGAAGTCCTGATGACTGCCAAAAGAATGAACATTTGAGTTACTGATCGTGGAAAAGAAACCTGTAGTAACTAGTTGAGGATGTGACTAGGCCAAAGACTTTCTCAAACAAAGGACTCTTTAAAATTCAGCTGATGCTACGGAAATTGAATATTAGGAAGATGAGGTGATGCTCATTTACCTTCAAATTGTCCAATCAGAATTTGAGTCTGTACTGACAGTTACTTATTTAGATAGATAAGTTTAGTGAAAAAGGGTATAAAAAGTTGTGACTTTCTTAAGAAAAAAGTCTCTTTCGATTTCCTCTTGAGATGCTGTTGGTATGCTGATTTTCCTGAGATGTAAGAATTCTTGAATAAATGTTTTATCTCTTTGAGTGAGAACTGAGCTTTAGATGAGGTTATTAGTTAGGGAAGTTAGGAGAAAATGAATTTTGGGAACTATCTGTCTTTTGCTAATACTTGTGTTCTGAAATCTAAATAATAATGTCTATTTCTGAATCTCTGAAATAAATGAATATAACTGTTTGAGATAAGACTTTAACTCCTTTAAAGTTATTTTCCAATAAAGAAATAAATAAAGCGAATAAACTGTTAGACATGCTACATTTTGCTTTTAATAAAAATTAGATAAATGGAGAATTAAGCTGGTCTTGTATTTTCCTATGCCTAATTTTTTACTAGCAAATTCATCAACTAGAATGGTGGTGTGTCCGAATAAAATGTCTTGTTAAAAAAAAAAAAAAAAAAACATGGTAAAACTCATTTAAACTGCAGGTGTAAATAGTATAAATATTTAGTTTTGATTTAGACACTCCGCTATGATACAGCAGCTCTCCTTTGAATCTCACCGATCCATGAAGTAGGATGGAAGTGTTTTGTGATTAATTT
This sequence comes from Lissotriton vulgaris, assembly GCF_964263255.1. Lineage (NCBI taxonomy): Eukaryota > Metazoa > Chordata > Amphibia > Caudata > Salamandridae > Lissotriton > Lissotriton vulgaris. The sequence continues at coordinate 1,251,965,770 of NC_141689.1, read as the reverse complement.
GCAGTATTATGGGCCCCACTGATGAGTAAATGTATGATTTGGTACTTCAGTGAAAGTTGATATGGTTTTAGAAAATATTTCCGGAGTAGCGCTGCATCACATGCAGGATTACTTTGCACAAGAAGGGGTACCTTCTTAATTAGAACAATCCCCTGAGGCATATTCTTCTTTCTATGTGTGCTGTAGAGTGGAACATACATAGAAAGAGGATGTAACAAGGAGAAAAAAGATATTTGTTCTTGTTACGCCTCACCTTAGAGGGCATTTTGGCACATTCCCCGTTCTACTAGTAACAGTATATCTGGGAATGCATCAAAATCTATAGGTGTTGCGTAGGGACACTCATGCAAGTCCCATGGAATGCCTCCCTGGGGCAGAGAAACGCAACATAGCGATTTGCACTGCATTGTGTTACTCTAGATTTATCAAGGCAATTGCGGCTTGATAAATCACATTTTAGGGTGCGTCACGCATGGACCACATTGTATGATGGAAAAGCGATGCAACCCCTACATAAATATGTCCCTCAATATATAAATTAGCTTTTCCATCTTATTTTGAGATTTTTGACAGTAAATCTCTAAATGGACATTTACAGTAATTGTTTGTGAAAACAGGACATAGTCACTTGGGGATGTATTGTTTTGTCTTGTGTGAATGTGCTGTCTGTTGTGCGCTCCCATTAACTCCCTCACTGTCTCTCTGCATTATCATCTAGACTTACTGCTTACTTTTCAGAGACATGAAGGTTATTTCAAGATCCTTTGAATTTGCCTACTTTTGTCATTTTATCAAATACTTGTGTTGTCTGATATGGATTTTTATAAAAACGGTTGCTGCACTGCAAAATATTTAAATAAATTATTACATTAACATAAAATAGTCAATAATATTTCTGAATTGAATATGTCAGTGAAAGTTTGATCACAAAACGTAAATGAACATTATTGGCGCCACTCACCAAAGATGGACTTGCCACGCTGAGATATGTTTATAAATCACTATAGTCAGTAGCAGAACATTGGAATGTTGTCCATTGAAGGCAATAGAGTAGCAGATGCCAATAAACGTTGATATAGGCCCGCTGATGTTAACGTTTTGATTTCCTAATCTGCAACCTTGGACTCACCGAGTCCTGTGTGTCCCCAAGACATATGGATTGCTGGGGAAAGAGAGAGGCCGAGTCTGCCAACAAGGGCACTCAATGAGCTTCCCCCCGCCCTCCTCTCGTAGCTCACAGTTTCACTTGAGCCGCAGAAAAAAGGAGGGGAGATTTCTTCTCACCGCTGGTGTGTCCCTTAGGTTTCCAAACAAGGAAAACCAGTTTATCAGAGCCGAAGGAGTCAGGGACCGACTTAGGGCCGGACTGACTACCGGGCGTTTTGGCATGCTGACAAGGTGGGGGCTGGTTTCACTGCCGCCGGAGCCAGTTTTGTTGTTGGGGACCTGCCGGTCACGTCCTACTTGCAGCGCTTCTACATCAACAATGCAAAAACAAATGGTTTTAAAGCATGCCTAAAGCGTTCTTTGAAACCATTTGTTTTTGTAGTGTTTATTTAGAAGTGTTATAAGTAGGTATATGGCCGCCAGGTTCCCAGCAACAAAACCGGCCTCCTCTGTCAGTGAAACTGGCCCCTACTCCATCAACCCCCCAAAACGACTGGGACCGTATTTCGGCAAATTCGCATTTTCATTGTTTACGCCAGGCGCACCTTTAAAAAGGTGTGTCAGACTCAAACAGTGAAAATGTGCCCTATTATCATTAATGTGCTTCTCCCAGGGTAGCCGCAAACTTGCGCTGACCCAGGGGCAACGCATCGCTGTAAAAATGGAGTGCCTGCTTTACAGCTACTTTGTCTTTTCACAGTGCAGGTGGCAACCCGCCTGCACCTTTAAAGAGGATTAGAGATCCCCTTGCTAGCGGGTGCAGTCAGTGACTGCATGTCTGGGGGTCCATGGGACCCCCTTTACCCCCACCAGAGGACTGCCATCAGGGGGCGCAATGATAGTGCGCCACCTTCTAAATGGCACACTCTCAGTGCTCCTCCTGGGGCTTTTATGCCCCTGCACTCGCATCTGTAATATGGCACGGGCACAGAGGCAAAGGGATTTCCTCATTTGCATGGGGCAGGCCCCCAAGCAAATGAGGTAACACCTCCTTCAGATAGCGCTGGCGCTTTATGTGCACCAGTGCTATCGGTATTACGTAAGTGGGCGCACAAGTGTCTGCGGCCCATCTGTAATACCAAAGTGCCCTAGTGGCATGCAAAGCGGGCGCAAACACCCATTGTGCCCGGTGGCACTTTATGTAATACGGCTCCTGGTAAGCTACTTTATCAGCTGGTACCATCCACACTTGACAGTTAACAGGTGTGACCATGCATGCAGCAATCAACTGTTAGGCATTCACAGCCGAATCTGTGAAAGGCTTAGAGGATATGCGGCTGTAGAGGGTTTGAAGCCCCCTCTGTTTCCCTGAGAGGTGATTTTGTTCATATTTTAATAGCCTGATAGCCTACCGTAGCAGGCTATACCAGCCATTAATCTCATGCGGTCTAGCGGAATTCTGCTCCTGCGCTGAGATTTTTTAAAACGCATGTTACGTGACGAGCTGGGCTCGTAATCAGCGTACGAGGAGGCTACGCCATGACGATCCCAGCTCGTCATCAGCGTGGAAGGGGTTAAAGTCTCGCTCCTTTGTTATAGCTGGCTTGTACAAGCTGGATCAACCGTCAACTGCGGGGTACAAGGCTATGGTGAAGGAGCTCTGGATTTCATGTAAACAAGTTGTGAGTTGGTATTTACAACTTCGGAAACAAACTAAAGAACCATGTTTTGCAAATTCCGGTTCACTTAAATTGTCATGCACACCCAAGAGTGTGACCACTGCAAAGGAGATAATGTGCCACCGCATGTTTACATGCAAATGCACCAATGCGGTTTATTCCATTAAACCCTGTGCCATTGGCTTTGCCACCGCTAAAAAATGGTAGCAAACAAGGATTGCTTTCTGTATAGAATTCATAGAGGAGTTAAAGAACAGAATATGACAATCAGTGTGGTGATTGAGTGTACTTTTAAGATGAAAAATAGCCCCTCATACATTCCAATGAAGGCACTTCCGGAAAGGTGAAATGATACAGTAATTAGCCAATAGCGTGAGGTAAGATAATAATATTCCTCTAAGTGGGGCCAAAGCTTAGTCTATGTATATTTTAGAAAACATCTGTTTGGTTTGAGATGCCTACCGATGCTTTGTCGTACTCTCAAAGAGATTTCTGCGTTCATGGTATCCCGGAGAAGCACTCAGCTCCAGCTGGATCTCAGCAAGAATAAAAAACACAAAATGCCAGAAAGATTTTCCTTTTGGATTTCCCATTTTATGTATCACCCACACACTCAAAACTCCATTCAGTGCCCCATGCAGATACCCGTGGTGGATGCTCCAGGAAGCAGTAGTGGGGTTGGGAGGGAGGAAGGAAGGGGGGGTTAAAAAAAAAAATCACTTACCTTCCGGCCACCTCCGTCCTCTTCGTCCTCTTCCTAGCTTCTCTGTGAACAGGAAGCAGAAAGCACCCAGGCTCCCTAAGCCAATCACACCGCTGCGATGCAGCATTGTGATTGTCCTCAGCGCTGTCGTTTGGCGCTCAGAGAGGGAATGGGAGTCTGGGCATGTTCTCCACCCAGGCGGAGAACATGCAAAGTGCGTATGACTGTTTGGCCGGCCAAAAATGGCCGACCAAACAGTCATGGGCAATTAGAGAGTGCAACCACTCCCCCCTGCGCTGCCCAGCCTAGCCCCAGGCGTGCAACATTTACATTTACATTTACATTTATTTCACTTGTAAAGCGCGTAATTCACCCAAAGGTCTCAGAGCGCTAGGAGCAGACAAGATCCTTGGATTCAGCAGATTCAGAGGAGTGTGAGAGATGGAATACTAAAGGTTAAAGAGGCAGGTTTTGAGCAGTTTCCGAAATCTGACGTGATCTGGCTCTTCTCTCAAAAGTGTGGGGAGGGAATAGGAACAGCCATTGAACTCATCAGGCTTCAACCCCCCCCCCCCCGTCGTGTGTGGCAGCCCGGGATGAGACAGATCCCGGGCACACACAGAGCCGCACCCGAACGTTTCACAGGTCTTTAAAAGACCATTTGAATGTTAATTAGGCCTTGCTGTTGTATCACCCCTTCTAAGAGCCCCTGTAGCTCCACTCTGTCTACTGATTAAAAGTTCAGCCCCCCCCGAAATTTTTTCTTAGCCCCCCCGAAATTTGGCTCTAGTTGCGCCTCTGCCTAGCCCGCACCGCAAAATTGCATCAGCACGAAAAAATAAGATGATAATAAGCTTGCGTTATTTCACATTTTATTTTTCCCTTTTTGTCGTGCTAAAAGGCAGTGGGGCAACGCTCCTCCGCCTTAGTGGAGGAACCACCCCTGGTGCTTCATAGCATCTTTTCACCTCTTTGTTGGAAGTAAGTACCTCCCTTCTGCAGCTATTGCTGATACAAACTCAGTGCATGAAGGGAACGGGTGCTGCTGTAACACAGCCATCCTGCAATAGCCACTGAACACGGTGACGTCACTAGATGAGGTAAAGCATGAGTGACACATATTAATACATTTCTAATTCTATAGCACTATCATCTAGATCAGTTGAAAATAGCGTGCACAGTGCTTTCAATAAATAAACAACCAAATTATAAGAAATCAGAGTTGCTTTTTTTTATCCAGCTAGAGGTATTTCAGCACCAGGTCAATTCAAGGGAAAAATAAACATCATAGTAAACAAAACGTGGCTGTCATTAATGTTTCACAGTCTTTCCAGGAAGTTCAGCCTGGAAAACAATCGAATACAGTGGGAGTTCCGTGATTATGTGCCAAAAATGTGAATGCCAGAAACCCGGAGGAAGCACAGTGTATCCTTGGGCACATTAGAGAAGAGAAGCTGAGCAAATAATGTGAGCTGGTTCCTTATGAGCAAAGAGGATTGCATCGTAGGCTGGGGACACACAATTGACTTTTTAACAACAATACATAAAGGCTGAGGCCCACTGCTGTCTGTGTAGCAATGCCCTAGTCCAACGCCTTTGTCTCTCCTTCTCCCCTGCCTCTTCTATGAATAGGTGGCGTCATCATCACGTATAACTTTATTCGATTTTGTGTAAGATCATACAAGCGTACAAATTCATGAAATTTCATCTTATGCATCCATAAAAGAGAAAAACTCCATGTGTAAAAGGTCGAGAATATAGTACAATACAAATGTTTGGAAAAAATAATTCATAGAAATACATCACCCAATGCAAAAAAAAAAAAACCTGAAATCAAGCGTCACCAAATGTAATGAGCAAAATTCACTAAGGTAAACTGAGACGAAAGTCTAACTTTACGACTTTTGGTATTCACAAAGGGCATTTATGACTAGTAAAGCTATACTTTTGTTTCAGTTTTGGTCTCAGTTACACTTAAGACCAAAACTTACATTTAACTGAGACTAAAGTCGAAAGTTACTACTCGTAAATGCCTTGTGTGAATACGGAAACTCGTAAAGTTAGACTTCCATCTTAGTTTACCTTTGTGAATCGGGTCCAATGACTCTACAGGAGAATCCTTAAAAAACGATCGGGGGGGGGGGGGGGGCAGCAACATAACCCCACAATAGGTGCACACTAAAAATAAGCTAATATCTAGAACTAAAAGGCCCAGCCAGAAGCCATGCCACATAAAAACTATTTTTGGGTGTATATAACCTTTTTCAATTCCGTAGATATCAAAAGGGGACTTATGAATTTATTGTGATTAATATTAAATCTGGGGCATATTAGAACAAAATACAAAGTACCTGCGATAGAAACCTTGTCACAAACACATGCCGGCAAATCAGTGATTTTAAACCGAACACCTTTTTACAAATAACAGGTGGTGAAATATGTCCAATCTAAAATATGTTAATAAATGATGATTAGGCACTTCTAACAGGAGATAAGGTTCTATTCCATAAACTGTTTTTTTACCGTAAAAATACTGGCACATCAACTGTTTGGCTAACATAGAAGCCTCCCTCTCGGCTACCCCTCTTAGAGTAAGGTCCCGCTTCAGCCAGGCCGTATACTCTTTGTGATGCCCTGGGGATCGGTAAATAGTTCTGGCCTCTCTCGGTGCCCGATTCACAGAATGAACTTAAGACTAAATCCTAAACTTACTACTATTTGGTATTCACAGAATGCACTTACTAATTTCGAGATTCACAGAGTGAACTTACTACTTTCAGCATTCACAGAATTAACTTACTACTTTCGGTATTCACAGAATAGATTTAAGACTACTAACTTTACGTCCGCACTCGGGCCAGAAATTCCGGCCCGGAGGCGGAGTTTCCGGCTTGGGGGCGGAGTTTATAGCCTGGAGGCGGGGCTTCTGGGCTAGAGGTGGAGCTTGGAGGCGGAGCTTCCGGCCCAGAGGTGGAGATTTCAGCCATGGCTAAATACCCACCTCCGAGCTGGAAGCAGCTCCGCCTCCAAGCCGCAAGCTCCGCCTCTAGCCCAGAAGCTCCGCGTCCGGGCCGTAAGCTCTGCCCCCAAGCCGGAAACTCTGCCTCCGGGCCGGAATTTCCGGCCTGAGTGCGGACGTAAAGTTAGTAGTCTTAAATCTATTCTGTGAACACCGAAAGTAGTAAATTCATTCTGTGAATCCCGAAAGTAGTAAGTTCACTTTGTGAATCCCGAAAGTAGTAAGTGCATTCTGTGAATACCAAATAGTAGTACGTTTAGGATTTAGTCTTAAGTTCATTCTGTGAATCGGGCCCTAGAGCTTTAAAGTTTGTCTTGAGATAATGCAACCAGGGTATATAGGACATATTATCTAGAACTAAACAATCTCGCATAATTAGCCGGTTTAAATTTCCCTCCTTCTTAAATCAGACTGAGCAACACAATAAAAGGGGTAAAGGCAAATAAAATCAGTGATATAGCCCATGCCCAGTTCTTCATGAATGATCTCTAAGGAAGTACTTTCCCCATGTCTAAGAGGCCTCTCATAAACTTGTTTTTACCTACCTGATTTGGAGCGATATTGGCATAACCTCATATTTCACAGCCAAACGTGGCCATGGGGATGCACTTCACTCTATAAACATCTAACATAATCTGTGTTACCTTGTGCCCCCAGCAGGAATAAAAATCCTTTAGGCTAGCAGCGGCCCGCGGCCCTCTTGTGACACCCTGTATTGTTTTTATCAAGGGTTTCCAACTAAGGCCTGAATCTGATGTGGAGCTGTGCCAGAGACTGAGGCTCAGGGAAAGGAGCACAGTAGGGCCTCTCCCGCCTACCGTAGCTCACTGTGTCACAGTATCTAGAGGCTGTAACAGCCAGAGCCAGATATTTATTTTTATTTTTACCATTTATAAAGCGCAAGGTTACACCCACCAGTATGTCCCTGCGCTAGGATACTAACCCCATGAGAAGTAGGGAGAAATGGGAAAGGAAAAGGCAGATAATCTGAAGCCCTAAATGAGCAAGACGGTAGAGAAGGCAAGGCTAAACAGTCCCTGTCTGAATAAAGAATAGCCAGGTTTTAAGTCCCTTGCGGAAAGTCTTTCTAATGGGTTCTGCTGTGAAATTAGGCGGCAAGGCATTCCACGTTTTGCTGCTAGGTAGCTAAAGGACCGGGCTCCCATCCTGGCCCTCTTCACTCTTGGCACCCTTATAAGGTGAGCCATTAATGATCTTGGATTACGTGAAGGTGTGTAGGGTGTTATCACAGATCGTAAGTAGCTAGGGCCTTTGTCCATCATGCGTCTATGCCAGTAACACATGGCTTATTAGATAATCTTCTTCTCCACTGGCAGCCAGTGTAGAGTAGTCAGAGCTTTTGAGGCAGATGCTCCTCTTGGGAGATTTCAGACCAAGTGGGCAGCAGCATTTTGAATGCGGTGGAGTTTAGTCACACTCCCTTTTGTGTCCCCCAGATAGAGGATGTTGCAGTAGTCTATTTGTGACGTAACTAGAGCATGGGCCACCGTTTTCCTGGCAGTTATAGGTAGTAGGTCCAGGAACTTCCTTAGGACTAAAGGTCCCGAAACACTTGCTGGCTACACTCCTTATTTGACTCTCAAATGAGAGTTTGGATCGAACCACGCACTCTAGTTTTTTCTGGTTTTAGCTGTCGGGACAGGGGTTTGGCTCAGGGGTTCAGGCTACCAGGACAATGACCAGATGGAAGGTATTTTCCCAACCATCATTACCTCCGTTTTATTGCTATTATGTTTTAGGCAGTTATTGGTCATCCAGAAGGCTAGCTCTTCTAGGCATAAAGAAAATTGTGCCGCAGCCACCTCCACATTCTGTGATAGCGTTACTATGAGCTGCGTATCATTCGCATACGACACAATTTTTATATTGTGTTTTACCACAATTTCCGTCAGGGGACAAATATATAGGTTGAATAGGGATGGGCTCAATATTGAGCCCTGTGGAACCCCTTGAGTAAGAAGAATGCTGTCTGACTTATGCAGATGCTGGGCGACTTGAAAGCTCTCAGTTAGAAGGAAGGATGTTATCCATTGTAGTGCTGTATCCCTTACCCCCACTGTCTTAACCTCTACAGGAGTAGGTTATGCAATATGGTGTCGAAAATCGCGCTTAGGTTCAGTAACACCAGAGCGGCTGTTCGTCCTTCATCTGCACACCGTCTAAAAAGTTTCGGTGGTGAGGAGCATGGCTTACTCCGTAGAGGGGGAGACCCTGAAACTTGATTGAGTAGGGTGGAGTAGATCATTCGAATTGATGTAATTTGTGAGTTGACTATACACAGTTTTCTACATACTTTTAGTGAAGAATGGCAGAAGTGAGATGGGACGTAGATTCTCTAATTGCAAGGGATCAGCAGAAGGTTTTTTCTGCAAGGCGAGTAGTATCACATGCTTCCATGTTTGCGTGTTTTCGCCTGAATGAAAGGACAGAGAAATCATCTGTTATAAGTAAGGAAGAATAACCTCCATCCTTTGCACCTGAATTTTGGTGGAGCCGGGTCTAGAAGGGATTCTAATGTAATGCTCATGGACAAGCTCTTAAGATCTTCCAGAGTGGGGGGGCCTAAATTCATTGAGACCGTTCTTCTTCGGAGAATCAACATGGAAATATCTAAATTTAAACAATTTCAAGCTTTTATTGGAAAGGTGTCATATATCAAACCTACTTTAGAAGCAAAGAAGGAGGTGATCTTTTTACAGCTTTCTAGAGATGATACCGGGGCAACAACGAGTCCTATAGAGGACAGAGGGTTAAGGATAGAGAATAGTTCTTTGGGAGAATTATTAGCATGATCTATTTTTTGGTGTAAAAGTCACATCGTGTTTTCCTAATGAGCACATGGTATTGTTTAAATTCGTTTTTATACCTAGCTCTGCTGGTTGGACAGTAATCCTTCATCCAGATGCACACTAAGGGGCCGATTATGATAGTGGGTTTCCCGCATCCTCCAGGCCGGCGGAAGCCACCGCCGGCCCGGAGGATGCTACTTACAGGTCTTGCACTCTCTTCAGTCGTCCTTAAATAAAGGTTCTGTTCCCCCGGAAGCCTCTCCCCTGGAGCACAGAATATTGGTCGGGCACCTTCCTGACAAAACTATCTCCTTAATATACAAAAAGTTAATTAATCATATGGCGGACCACCTCCAGACACTGCGGGATAGGTGGGTACACAATGGGATAGAACTAGACGAAGAGGATTGGCAGATGGCGGTGTCCTCCCCCAGAGTGGTGGCTATTCGGTGCAGCTCAAGATCCTTCATTGGATTTATATTACGGGGCCCCGGTTAGTACGCATGGGGTGGTCTGACACTGGAGAAGATTGAGATTTTTTTTTACCGGGCACAGTATTGTTTAACCTTTAGGAAAGGGCATATGGACTCTGAATAGCTATATATCACATTTGTTTGTGAATGTCATCAAACCAACCACATTAGTCAATTTATTCATATTTTATCATTTTGTAAAAAATATATAAAATTATTTTTTTAAATACAAAAATAGCTTTCATATAGAAATTTGATAAATCAATATTCCCAAAACTTGTGGGACACCCCCGCGCCGCACGGCCACCAGCTGCTGCGTGTGCCCCTTGCCCTGCCGATACTGCCTCGCTGTTGCCTCGCTGCCGCTGACCACGCCCCCTCCTCCGAGCGGCGTGGTCCGCGCTTTTGACTGCTTTTTGTATTGTTTTGTATTGTTTTGCCTTACATTTGTGCCTGTTTCCTTGTAATTTTGTGGTGCTTTGCTGACGTTTTCCTTCCTGTTTGCCCGCCTACCTCGCCGCCCTCCGCTCTCCCTCCCCGCTTCCCGCCACCGCCGATTACCCCGCCCCTTTTTCTCTTCTGTACCCTCCCCGCTCCCGCCTCCCAGCTGCTCCGCCCACCCGCGCACTTGGCCTTATATGGAGACCGTGCGACGCAGGTGAGTGTGACCCACTTGTGGGACACCCCCGCGCCGCACGGCCACCAGCTGCTGCGTGTACCCCTTGCCCTGCCGATACTGCTTCGCTGTTGCCTCGCTGCCGCTGACCACGCCCCCTCCTCCGAGCGGCGTGGTCCGCGCTTTTGACTGATTTTTGTATTGTTTTGTATTGTGTTGCCTTACATTTGTGCCTGTTTCCTTGTAATTTTGTGGTGCTTTGCTGACGTTTTCCTTCCTGTTTGCCCGCCTACCTCGCCGCCCTCCGCTCTCCCTCCCCGCTTCCCGCCACCGCCGATTACCCCGCCCCTTTTTCTCTTCTGTACCCTCCCCGCTCCCGCCTCCCAGCTGCTCCGCCCACCCGCGCACTTCGCCTTATATGGAGACCGTGCGAACGCGCAGCGGTCACGCGCAGCGGGTGCGCCGATTGTGCGCCGAAGGCGCGCCAAAGGTAAGCCCGTCTGCGCCCGTCCGCGACCGGATCGCGACCAGCGACAGGACCCCTGGCCCACGAAGACCCCGACCTACCCGCCTCTCGTACTCCGCCGCCACCCTCATCGCACTCAACACCGGCCGACTCCCAGAATGCCACCAAGCCACACCACGACGCACCCACGGACCTTTCAGCTGCCACGCCTGCAAATTCACCTGCATCCGGACCTGCCTCGCACCAGCACCCGCCAAGTCGAACACCAGCAGCACCCACCACAAGTGCATCCTGCTCACCACCCGCTCCGTCCACAGACACGCCATCGAACTCTGGAACCTCCTAGACGCCACAGCCCCTGACGTTGCCTTCCTCACGGAGACCTGGATGAACGCCTCTTCAGCTCCCGACATCGCCATCGCTATCCCAGAGGGCTACAAGATCGTCCGGAGGGACCGCAACGCCAACCAGATGGGAGGAGGCATCGCCATCATCCACAGGAACACCATCCGTCTCACGACCACCACCGACAACACCCTGACCAGCGCCGAACACCTGCATTTCCAGTTCCACACCAACCCGAACACCACCCTCAGAGGCACCCTGATCTACCGACCCCCGGGACCACGCACACAATTCAGCGAGGACATCGCCGACTTCGTCAGCCCGCATGCCCTCCCCTCCGCTGACTACATCCTCCTGGGGGACCTTAACTTCCATCTGGAGAACAACAACGACCGCAACACCAGCACCCTGCTCGACAACCTCGCCAATCTTGGACTCAAGCAACTGGTGTCCACCCCCACCCACCTCGCCGGACACACACTCGACGCAGTCTTCTCTTCCAGCACAGACATCGACTTCAGCCACGCCACAGAGCTTCAATGGACGGACCACAGCTGCGTCCACTTCACCTTCAAGAGAACGACGACCCACCACCACCAGCAACAGGCCGCCCGCAGAAGCTGGAACAAGATCACAGCAGACCAGCTCACCACCTCCCTGAGCCAGCACCCTCCTGCCAGCTCAGCGAACCCCAGCCAGGCCGCCGACAACCTCACGAAGTGGATCAGCATCTGCGTGGACGAGCTCGCCCCGCTGAGGACCCTGCCCAGCAGACCCGGCAGCAAGAAAGCCCCGTGGTTCACCGACGAACTCAAGAGCTCCAAGAAGAACTGACGAGCCCTCGAGAAAGTCTGGAGAAGGGAACCTACACCGGACAACAGGACCACCCTCAAGCTGGCCACTCGGAAGCACCACCAGCTGATCCGCGCCGCCAAGAAAACTGCATTCAAGGACCGGCTGGACAACAACGCACACAACAGCAAGGAACCCTTCAACATCGTGAAAGAGCTTTCCAACCCCAGCGCAGGAAACAACGACATCACCCCATCGCAAGACCTCTGCAACTCCCTCGCTTCATACTTCCACAACAAGATCGCGGACGTACACAACAGCTTCAACAACCAACCAATGCACACCATGACCGAACAACCACCCCCCACCACCACCCTCCACGCCTGGACCCCGATCAGCACCGAAGACACCATCTGCACGATGAACTCCATCCACTCCGGACCACCGACCGACCCCTGCCCTCACCAAGTCTTCAACAAGGCCGACGCTGTCATCGCACCCCACCTGCGAGACATCATCAACACATCCTTCGACACCGCCACCTTCCCTGAGAGCTGGAAGCACGCCGAACTCAGCGCTCTACTCAAGAAACCAACAGCGGACCCCACCGAACTCAAGAACTACCGCCCCATCTCGCTCCTCCCGTTTCCAGCCAAAGTCATCGAGAAGACCGTCAACAAGCAGATGGCCGCCTTCCTCGAGACGAATGGATCCCTCGACCCCTCACAGTCCGGCTTCCGAGCCAATCACAGCACCGAGACCGCCCTCATCGCCGCCACCGATGACATCCGAGCCCAGATGGACAACGGAGAAACAGCGGCCCTCATCCTCCTAGACCTCTCCGCGGCATTCGACACTGTCTGCCACCGCACCCTAGTACAGCGCCTCAGCAACATCGGAATCCAGGACAAGGCGCTGGAATGGATCATCTCCTTCCTTGACGGAAGAACACAGAGAGTCCGCCTACCACCGTACAAGTCAGAGGCCTCCGAAGTCATCTGCGGCGTCCCTCAAGGATCCTCTCTGAGCCCCACCCTCTTCAACGTCTACATGAGCCCCCTCGCGGCCATCGCACGCCAACACAACCTCAGCATAATCTCCTACGCCGACGACACCCAGCTGATCCTCTCCCTGACCAACGACCACGCCTCCGCCAGAGCCAACCTGCACGAAGGGATGAAAAAGGTAGCCGAGTGGATGACGACCAGCCGCCTGAAACTGAACTCTGACAAGACGGAGGTCCTCATCCTGGGCTCTTCACCCTCCGCCTGGGACGACTCCTGGTGGCCTCCCGCCCTGGGCACCGCACCCAAACCGACAGACCATGCACGCAACCTGGGCTTCATCCTGGACTCCTCCCTCTCCATGACCAGGCAAGTCAACAACGTCTCCTCGGCGTGCTTCAACATCCTACGCATGCTACGGAAGATCTTCTGGTGGATCCCCACCGAGACCAGGAAGACCGTCACCCAGGCCCTCGTCACTAGCCGACTGGACTACGGCAACGCCCTCTACGCCGGTACCACCGCCAAGCTCCAGAAGAGACTCCAGCGGATCCAGAACGCCTCAGCCAGACTCATCCTCGACATCCCACGAACCAGCCACATCTCCGGACATCTGAGAGACCTTCACTGGCTCCCCGTCAACAAAAGAATCACCTTCCGCCTCCTCACCCACGCACACAAAGCCCTACACGACCAAGGCCCGAGCTACCTCAACAGCCGGATCAACTTCTACGCTCCCAAACGCCACCTCCGATCAGCCAACCACGCCCTCGCCGCCGTCCCCCGCATCCGAAGAGCGACTACAGGAGGAAGGTCCTTCTCCTACCTGGCCGCCAAGACCTGGAACTCCCTCCCGACCGACCTGCGCCTGACCCAAGATCACCTCTCCTTCAGGAAGAAGCTGAAGACCTGGCTGTTCGAGCAGTAGCGGCACCCCCCCTCCCCCAGCGCCTTGAGACCCTACGGGTATGTAGCGCGCTCTATAAGTGTCATTGATTGATTGATTGATTGAAAGCACTGATAATAAGAGTCACAATTGTATAATCATCTGTTATTCTGACATAACATTAGACAATCTTTTTGTTTTCTAGCGAACAGATCATAGCAAGGGAGCCAGGCACCTCCCCGCACAAAAGTGCTACAAGGAAATAAAATACTCCTGTCAGAGTGCTCAAACACTCAGGAAGGAGTGGGATACAAATTAAAATTAGAATGAGCTCCTACCAGAGGTCAGACCAGGCGCGTCCGCACTGCGGCCATCGAGAAATAGTCTGCCTTCAAGGGACATGGCCAATCCCCAGCCAATCCGGTGTCAGCAGGATATACGGTACTAGAATATTGTTGCCAGAATATTGCCTGACATAATGAGGGTGTTGGATGTTTCCACTGGTCCTGTGTCTCCCCTGCCTTTGCACTGCTTAATTTGTAAATAAATAAGTGCCAGGCAGTGCTTTATTTGACCCGGTGGCTGCCAGTGGGGGCCACCAGCCCTCACTTTTGGCACTTATTTGTCTTGATTAAACATTTCTAGAGAGCAAGAACAACCCACAAAGGGGAAAGAAAAGGAAAAGAAAGATGGCAAACTCATCACAGAGTTAGAAAGCTGTGTCCTGCAAGAGTTGGATCAGGGGGAAGAGGGTTTCTGGAATTAAAATTAAAGGGCATGAGGTGGATTGAAGACTAAGTAGCCTTGGTATTAGGCGTGCTGACATTTAATAGTGCCAGAAGTGGGCGTCTGAGCTGAGCTTCGGGCACACACACTCATTATTTTACAAATTAAGTACTAGTGCCAAGACTGATTTGCATATGGCTGACCCTACCCTGGGGTGGCACTGTGGGCAAAAGATTTAACCCAGATCTCTTGACGGGGGGAGAATGTCTGAATCATTCAGCATTCCATCTATCATTTGTTGCAGTTACACTTTTCACCCTAAGTGGGATGGGTATGCCCAGACCTTGGTCCCTTGCTCACAGTGTCACTGGGTTTAAGCTAGCCTGGCTGATGAAGGGTGAACCCTGAAACCGGTCCTAGGATGCTTGTTTCTGATCCTGTGAGGACCTGGCTTGGCAGTTCGGTCTGGACTGTTCCTATGAGGCACAGAGTCAAGACTGATTTGCATATGGCTGATTCTACCCTGGGGTAGCGCAGTGGGCAACAGAACAATGGATTTAACCCAGCTCTCCTGACTGGTGGAGAATGTTTGAATCATTCAGCATTCCATCTATCATTTGTTGCAGTTATACTTTTCATCCTAAGTGGCTTGACAGTTCGGTCTGGACTGTTCTCATGAGGCACAGGATTGAGACTGATTTGCATATACCTGGGTCCAAACTGGGGTGACGTAGTGGAAAATGGGCAAAAGAACAATGGATTTAACCCAAATCTCTTGCCTGGGGGAGAATGTTTGAATCATTCAGCATTCCGTCCATCATTTGTTGCAGTTACACTGGACACAGGTAGAAACACGTTGCCCAGCTACATGATGACTTCTCTGAAAAAAGCGTCTCGTGTTAATAAATATGCACTAATGCCAGTGTCAGTTTGAGTAATATATGCACACAGAGGACCCCTTGAGGATGCTTCCCAAAAATGTACCAGCCACTGGTGTGCTGACTGACTGACTAACCAGCCTGCCACCAGAGATTAGTTTTTCACCCCAAAGGTGAGGGCCTTTGCTTTCAGGGGCCATAAACCAAGCCTGCTCGAGCAGGGGGTGGCTTGCACTCCCGTCCACAGGATGACCTTAGGATTGGCATTCCAAGGCTGGGGAGCTTCAAACAAGTCCACCCCCTTTGGTATGCAAATCTAGTTTCTCTCACCGGAGAGGAAATCAACCCCCATTATCCTGAACACTTTGGCACCTGTACAGGTAGGAAAATTAGCTAGGCAAGACAGGACGTCCACCCTCAGGCGAGCAGCACCCCTGAACTGGGCACTTGAAGTGTATGTGACTTTTCAGAAATCACTATCTTGGCAAATTTAGGATCTCTGGGACAGGGTTATGTCCACTTCCGTTGGGAAGTTTTCATATGGGGGCATAGTAACCCCAGGGATTAGTTGCCCACTGGCTACTACTCTATACTCCCCTAATGCCCTAAATTCAGTATTTAGGGAGCCCTGGCAGCGGTAAATCTGATCCTGCAGACAAAAAAAAGAATAAAGGCCAAAATGCAGTAAAAGCAGGAACTGCAGAAGAAGCAACTGACTTGGTAACCCTCAAGACAATTGTACCAAAGCCGTCTCGCTCTGCAAGCTGCTGATCCTCCAAAGCCTGGGAGGACTTCCGGAACTTCTTCAAAGACTCAGAAGCTTCTGTAGACCTGCAGAGCTGTTCCCCTGCATCTTGCCAATATCAAAGACTGAGCTGTGAGGCTCTAAGACTGCGAAAACCCGACACCGATAAGCACCACTGCACCCCAGCCCCTTAGCCCGAGTTGAAGTGGGCCAACGGTGCTAATGTGGTCCCGAGATCCTGACAACCTACGAAGAAGAAGGACACTGATGAGCCGTGAAAGCAAAAGACTTAAGAAGAGCAACTGAATTGGCAGCAGCCCTAGCTACCGGTCTGCTGATCTCTTTGGAAACTGCGCCAACGATGTTTCCTCCTACAGCTGTTGTGCCTCCAAAGCCTGTGAAGACTGCCTGTCTTCAATAAAGACTCAAGAACTCCAGGGGAGCAGCAGAGCTGCTTCCCTGCATCCTTTAGGCACAACAAAGAAGACTGTGAGTGC
Source organism: Lissotriton vulgaris (assembly GCF_964263255.1). NCBI lineage: Eukaryota > Metazoa > Chordata > Amphibia > Caudata > Salamandridae > Lissotriton > Lissotriton vulgaris. The sequence continues at coordinate 1,251,949,024 of NC_141689.1, read as the reverse complement.
TCAACCTTAAAAACCAGACACAGCACAACACCACTGCACCCGTGCTTCTGAGCTGAGATGAAGTAGGCCAACAGTGCCAGCATGGTCCGCCAGCCCTCTATAGACAAAACCCACCTTGGACTTGCCCACTGTGGACCTTCTGACACCACCTGCAGTGTCTGTTTGCATGCCTCCTTTACCAAGAGAACTCCTGGTGATGACAATCTGAAACCTAAAGACACCTCTGCACTCGTCGCCCCTGGAGAAGAGGACCAAAGGCATCCCCATGTCACCGAGCATCGCAGGTTTTGAGCCACCCTGTTGGTTCAGGCCGACTGATCCCCCAGTCGGAGCCTGCAGCCTCTTTTCGAACGGACCGATCTCCATAGACTTGACTGGGGCACCCAACGCTGTAAGACACCTCTGCACCCGGCCACCCCAGTGCTGCTCGAAGTGAACTGTTAGTGAAGCATTGGATCTTGCCCCAAACCCACTTTAAATCCAGAAGATGGGATCTGTAAGTCGCTGTTGAGTGCCAAGATGGAGTACATGTTTTCTTCCTAAGATAACATTGCAGCAAAGCGCTTAAATTACTATTTATAGTATCAAAATCCTGTTTTCTCCTAACCTACTATTTTAGAAAGTAATTTCCTGATTGTGATGATTTTGGTGCCTAAAGTTATATAAAGATATGTGTACTTTTAACATTTTACTATGGATCTCCTTATTGGGTTGTGTGCATCATGTTTTGACTATTGTGTATATGTGCAGATGTCCCTAAGGCTGCTCGACCACACTATCCCCTAGAAGAGCACCTTAGGATTGCTAGAGCAAGCCCCTGTCCACTAGTAAAGGAATACCTGCATCTTTGCATGGTATACCTCTTTTTGGTATACTATATAAGGAGCTGGCTTCCTACACCATAACTGATAGATTATTACTGTGGTGTTTAATAAATCTGTTAATTTATATTATGGACCTTGAGTTTTTCTATGGGTGTGGAGGCTCCAGAGATGTATAGTTGATAGATGCTCACATTTACCCATAGAATGAGTCAATGCTTCCAACTATCTTGAGAAAGGTGGTCTCAGTAGAGAGGCTATGAGTGAGACATGCTTCCCAGACTATTTGTGCAATGCTTCATGATTCCGTTTCATGGGATGAGTTTCAAATCCCCAGGGTCTAGTCTCGGAGGCATTTGGTGTTTTAAAATGGCCTCCCTTCTGCCCTTTTAGAGCAGCCCCTGTTACATTGGTCTGCATGCCATATTTAATTTTACTTAAGTTCTGTTTATAGAATTTCCAAAAGAATATTACAGTTCAAATGCAATTACAAAGAGGAAAACCTTCACCAGACAGTTACATTGCATTAGCAGTACATATAAAACTTTATGCTAATGCTTCTGTGCTATCGCCCTATTTGTCTGCAAAGATGGGACCCTAAAGTATAGAACTCACCCCAATGATGAGGCTTAGGAAAGTCGGAGCAAAGGCCTGCGTAGTTTAGTCTTTTGGTGGTGCGTGTCCATGAGAAGGGCAAGATGGAGAAATTGATAATAACTGGGAGTAGGGAAAGGGGAACTGGGATATCCCTCACGCCACAAAGTCAGGTATAATAAAGGAGAAAGTGTGTTAGTGAGCCTCGAAAGGGGGCAGCAAGAGGGAGGGTTGCACTCTACAACAATTCATCAAATAGGTGAAGTACATGCAATCTGGGAGACTGGAAGCACAAATATTCCAAATGGGACATATGCTCGATAAGGGGTGTCCAGTGGCGTAGGAATATATCTCTGAAAGACAGCTTGTGCATAATCTATTCCATGCCAATGGTATGCCAAAGTTGTGTGAACCAGGATGCGGCTAAGGGGGTGAAGGGGGATGCCCAGACCCGGGCTATGAGCTGTTTGACTGCGCCAGTAAGGTGGCGCACTAGATTCCAGTCTGCCTGGGCATGGTGTTCAATGATGTGGGGTGAGTGCCCAGGATAATGGCATGGTAATCTTCTGGTATGGGGTATCCCAGGGTGCCCTTAATAGGACTCAGAATCTCCTTCCAAAAGATTTTTGAGGTGGGACATGCCCACCATAAGTGATGGAAGTCGCCCACTGGTGCTTTGCAGCGCCAGCATGAAGCAGAGGCAGCAGGAAATATGGTGCGGAGACGGGCTAGGGTATAGTGCTACTGGAGCATGACTTTGTAGATTGCTTCCTATTGGGCAATGCATCTGTTTGTGCATAGTTTTTCTCGCCATAGAGATTCTCACTGATTCTGGGTTATGTTGGTGGTAGTATCTGGAGATCATTTCCATTGATAGGGGTGATAGGGTGGGGGGGGTGACTGTTGCAGCACAACATAGGTATTAGAGATCAAACCTCAAGTACCTTCAAAATTGCAGACATGTTGCTCAAAAAGAGTAAGTGGACCGGTGGCAACTTCTGCATTGGAGGGGTTGAGGGCCCAGTGTCAGAGCGGAAAGTATTGATGACGGGAAGATTCAGGGAGGTGAAAATCTTTCTTACACTCATTAAAGAGCTTAATTGCCTGGCCTTGGAAGAGATCCTATGATAGCATACATTCACCCTTAACCCATTGCGGGAAGGAATCCATAGGGAGGCCAGGGGAGAAGTCGGGATTGCGTGCAATTGGAGTATTTGGAGACGGGAATGTGGTCAGCAATGTAAGTGCTGCATGGGCGGGCGTGTCTAGATAAGCAAGCTAGTTCCCAGAGCGGCCGTCAAGCGACCACTCAGTCCATGTGCACCCAGTGTTTCTCGCTCTCATGTAGTGCTTAATTTGAGCCGGAGCTTTCCGGTGCTGAGCACCGGCACTTAATTGGTTTCCGGTGCTCGGCACTGGCACCTAATTGTAAACACCACACTTAGGGCAGTCTGCCACAAGGTGGCGCTGCTCATGTAATTTTGGAAGTGAGCAGTATAACAGTTGTTTAGGCATACAATATACATTAAAAACTTGTAATACCTGGCTCCCCAGCCATTCCTTTAGCTTTGGGGGACCTGGAATACTCAGACCTGTTGCATTTACATGTAAGATAGATGGTTAGTAGTGCTTTTGGCAGGGATGACAGGGGCGATGGGTGGTGCAAGCTGCAGTGGACCCCTGGTCAGAGCCCTGGCACTTAATATTTTACAAATTAGGCACTGCTCTCATGCACTACCTACTCAGAAATATAGCGTAGTTGTGCAGCCCGGTAATAATCCTGGAGGTTGGGATAAGCTAGTCTCCCTCGGTTCCGTGGGAGCATGAGAAGCGCAGTGGAAATGCAAGGGTGCTTCCCTTTCCATATAAAAGAGTTGAGGTCTGCCTGTAGCAATGTAATGTCCTTGGAGGGGATGAGTTTGGGCAAATATTAAAATAAATACTGAAGCTAGGGAAGGACATTCCTTTTTACCACATTAATGCAGCCTAACCAGGAGATGGGATTTGGTTTGCATCTTCGAAGGTCCTCCAGGGTTTCTTTATGGTCGCGTGACCATTTGGCCCTCGTTCAGGTAGTTAGAGTTTGTGATTGTGAGGCCTAGGAACTGTATGGACTGGGAGATCCACTAAAATGGGGAGACCGTCTGTAAGCGGAGGATGTGTTGTTGTGGGAGGGTGAGGTTGAGTGCCTATGATTTCACTAGGTTGTTCTTATACCCAGAGATCCGCTTGTAGGCCTGCAGGATTTGGACCACTGCAGGGAGGAAGGTGTCTGGTTCGTTAGTGTGGGGAGAAGGTCCTCTGCATATAGTAAAACCTTATGGTCTTGGCCTCCTAAGGGACTACCACTTATATCTGCTGAATATTGTAAGTGGATGGCAAGAGGTTCCACTAGGAGGGCAAAGTGCAGGGGAGATGTAGGGAAAGAGTTAGTAGTCTGGCCGTTGATGCATATGGAGGCAGTGGGTGCCAAGTATGAGGCCATGATTTTGCTCGTCCTGACAGGGCCGAATCCTATTTTCTGGAGGACCACTTTTAAGAATGCCCAGCTCACCCAGCCAAAAGCCTTTTTGGCATCCAAAGAAAGTAAAAGGGCGGGAATAGAGTGTCACTGGGCCCTTTCTACTAGGTGTGCCAGGCGTCGAATGTTGTTGGATCCCTGTTGATGTTGTATAAAGCCCACCTGATATGAGTATATTACTCCTGATGGGAGGAGTTCGAGGTGGTTAGCCAATAGTGTAAATCTTCGCATCAGTCTTTAGAAGGGCAATCAGGTAGTAAGATGAGCAAAGCGTTGGGTCCTTATCTGGTTTGGGGACCAGAGTGATTTTGGAATTGGACATGGACGGCATAAGGCCTGTGAGATGGGTGAAAGAACTGTAAAGTGTAAACAAGTGGGATTGCAGCTGGAACTGGAAGACCATGTAAAAAGAGGGGGGGGCCGTCTGGGCCAGGAGGCTTACCCTTGAGAAGTTCGTGGAGCTTTGCAGAGCTCAGCATTCGAGAAGGGTTCCTCCAGATCGCAGGCTTGGTAAAGGTCTGGTGGCAGCCAGGGATAGCTCTGTTGTACTTGACAATCTTAGTTGGGTACTCGCCCCCGAGGCATGCAGCTTGGAAGGCCTTCTGCTTGTCTGCCTCTTTGACAGCCCAGTCAGAGTCGCCTACTTGGAGCTTAGCAATGTGAGACCTAGCGTGTTGGTGTTGCAGCCTACATGCGAGTAGAGATCATACCATTTCCCCTTCCTCATAGTATTTTTGTTTGAGAGTCAGTAGGGAGCGCTCTGCATTATTACCCCGATGTGCCCAAAGTTAGCCCAGCAGAATAGCCAGTTGATGCTTGGCATGCAGTGTTGAGTGTTGCTTGCCAGTGCGTTTTAATGTGAGAATATCGTCAGTGAGTTTTGCTTGGAATAGGTGTTCCTCTCGAGTCCTGGCTATAGAGATGGAGGACATCATTCCGCGTATGGTAGCTCTAAAGCCATCCCATAGGACATAGGGGGTATCTGGCAGTGAGCTGATTGCAAAATAATCTGTCAAAGTATCTTTTATAGCTGCTTTGTCAACAGGTTCTCTAAGGAGCTGAGGTAAAAAGCACCAGCGTTGGGGTCTGTGATAAACCAGCACGCGGTGTCCATGTTAGCTCAACATGTACGTGATCCGAAATGGAAATATCGGATATTTGCGAGGTGAGGGTATTCAGGAAGGAGGAGGAGATGAGTAGGTATCAATGCTAGAGTAGGATAGATTCACATATGAATAAAAGGAATAGTCCTTTGTGTATGGGTGCAAATATTTCCAGGCATCAACTAGGCCTGCGTCTCGAAGCTCTTTCTTGAGCATCACAGACATTGCTCTCATACCCTATACGTGTTGTGTATTACTATCAAGCGTGGGATCACATACCCAGTAAAGGTCCCCCTCACAATGTCACCCGTCGCATGTCTCAGTTGATCTGAGAGAGTGTGACATATGTAAGTGTCTTGTGCTTGGTTAGGAACGTAGAGGTTAAGGAGTATCAGGGTGTCTTGTCCCCTCTCCACAGTCAAAGTGAGTAATCTTCCACCAGTGTCTCTAGTTAGTTTAAGAACTTTTGAGTAAAATCCCTTCCTACAGAATATAGCAACTCCCAGCATTTTGGAATCTTTATATGCCCTGTGTTGGTGTGGGTACTTAGGGTGGGCCATACAGTAGCAATCAGTGTGAAGCAGATGGGTCTCCTGTAGGAAAATAACGTGTGGTTTGCGCTGTACAAGGTAGCTCCACACCTGGCGGAGTTCGCTAAAGGAATTAAGCCCACGAACATTGAGGGAAAGGAGTTTCAGATCATGTGTGGGGGCCATGGGAATGGTCTACCACTTGGCGCATCTGCCGATAGGTGGAGAGCGATCCCCTGAACAATAATTGGGAGGTTGAGACTACCCCCTGTCGCCATGATATAGTCATGGGTATTGTTAGGATGGAGAGACCGAGTGGGGACAGGGAGGGTGAAGAATAGCGCAGGAGGTACCTAGCGTAGCCAACAGGGCCCAAACCCTGTGAGCTACGCCATGGAGGGTCAGGAAGAAGGTACCAGACCCTAACGAGGTGTCATCCTCAACAGAGTAGAGCTCTCGGTGGGGGTCAGAGGCCAGGGACAACTCTAGTAGACAGTGTACCCATTAAATCGATCCTTTGAAAGGGAAAGAACAAGCAGAAGAGACAGTCAACAAACAATTAGAGTTCGAGCTTCTCGTCTCGTACTCTGCTAGGTCAGCTGTAGATCGGAAGGCTAAGGAATAGCAAAGGCAAATCAAGAGGGGGATCCAGGCAGGCGTGGAATGAATTAGTTGTCTTCAACTGAGGAGTAAATATGCTCAATTTCCAGCTTTTGAAGGTGTGCAATAATGTTTGCTTTTGCTGTGTCCGAGGCTTGTGCTGACTTGATGTTGTGGTTATGTCCCCTCCTCTGAACTGTACGGCACTTGGGTCACCAGAGATCCAGGTGTGTGGAAAAGGGAAGCAACATGTCTCCATTCAAAGAGTCTCCCAGAAGGCCGATGATCGATCTGCCCTCAGTAAGGGAATGGACCATACGCTGTTTCCCATTCCAGGTGAAAAGTAGGCCAAAGGGATGGACTCTTTGAGATTTGATTTAATGAGCGTGTAAATGTTCAACCACAGGTTTAAAGTCCCACCTCTTCTTCAGGGTCAGTGGGTAGCGATCCTAAAAATGTGTTCAGTTTGGCCTTGAAATACTGTGTTTGCTTTACCTCTTGTTGCTCAGAGCACTGTTTCCTTATCTTGGAAGTAGTGGACTCTAGTAAGGATATCTGGGGGCCCATCGAGTCAACCGGGGGAAGTATTGACACAGTGTTCCCTGTCCAGCACCAGGGGAGCGCCCTCTGGGTCATCCCGTATGGTCATCAGAAGGTCCCTGGTGAAAGACACAATGTCCTTCCCCTCCGCCCCACAGGGGATGCACCTGATGTGAAGATTGTTGCATCGCCCCCGATATTCAAGGTCTTCCTGCTTGGCCTGGAGTTCAATGTGTTGCTCTTCCCGAAGCATTGACCCTTCTCCACAGGGCTTCCTAGTCTTCCGCGCAGGAATCGATTATGTGTTCCAGGTTGTCCACCCTGTCTCCAACTGTGGTGATGTTGTTGCGCAAATCATTAAGGCAGCTTTTAAAATCTTCAAGGAACCTATCTCTTGGCGAATGTCTGATAAAAACTTTTCCATGTACTCCTAGGTTATAGAGGGGGTAGAGAGCCCCACAGAGGGTTGCAAAGCTGGATCTTTATTGCTGCCCAAATCTGATGTAGCTGATTTAGCACAAAGGGAAATCATTGAGCTGTCCCTGACACATCTAACTCTGGGCATAGTAGGCAAGGCTGCTGTGCAGTGTTTTGCAGATGGAATAGTCTAAAAACCTTACAGGATGTGAGAATGGAGGAATGGCGGCAGAGGTTTGGGTCATGAAACTCGGAGATCAGCGTGTCCGGGACAGCACCATAATGCGGTAAGGGGCTGCAAGACAGGGTGGATACTGGGGATGCAGCAAACCAGAAACCAAAGCACTGGTATGGTGCTGTAGGAGGTGAGTACTCTTCGCCCAAGCTCAACTGCTGAGGGGATCAGGTCTAGCACCCAGCAACTCCAGCACACAGCCTAGCCTCGGGGAGTGAAATTCACCGATGCCACAGGATCATGGGAGTCATAGAGCTCACCCCCAGAGCACAGCCCCCTCAGATATGCATCAGTGCTTTACAAGTTCTCCAAGGTGCCGAAGACTCCTAAAAAGGAAGGAGATAGTTCCCAGTCACTGGGCCCCCAGGAGTACACAGGACCTCCAAGTCAGGACAGGAGCCAGGCAAGGACCTAGTCAGGGACCCTCGTGAAGAAAGTGTTAGTCTCATCAGGGTGTCATCCGGTTGGTGGAGGGGGCCCGGGCTGCACAGGTGGCGGGCAGTCCACAGGAGCCAGGACGATAAGAGGCGCTCACCCGCACTGTCTCCCACAACAGGAGATGCACCATGGAACCTCAAGCAGGAACAGCGATGTTCCGATAGGTGAGACGAAGGCTTCGCTGGTGTGTGGTGAGTGTTCTGTGGAGTGAGTGGGGATGGCACAGTGGAGCACCAGTAAGTATAGGGAGGCAGGTGAGGACCAGGGAGTTCCCTGATGTGGAGCCACTCACCACACTATCAAGATCCAAGGCCAGGGGCCTACAAGGCTGCAGTCAAATCTAGAGACGGGTAGTCCTTCGCAAGCTCCCCACTCTTGGCATTTATAGAGAAGAGGCCCTCTGCAAGGTGGCCATACTGGTGTTATCCATTATCCAGGAGGGCCATTCTGACTCTTACAGCACTGTCAGCCAGCTCCCAGTGTCCAGAATGGGTGGACCCCCCAATGGCTGGGAAGTGAGGTTGTCCCATCGGTAGCACTGCAGGCCCCCTCATGAAGGTAGATTTGGGCCCAGGCAGAGAGAAGGAGAGCAGCAGATACTAATGTAGAGGAGGTCCTCTATCTCGTCCAGAAACACGACTAGTCTCCACAGAGTTGCGTTCAGAAAGCGAAAGGAGGGAGGAAGGGCGGCGCACCACTCCAGCCGCAGTCCTCAGTTGCCCAGGCATGTCACATGCGGGCCCTCGATGTGCCAGAGCAAGATGGCACCGCTGTTCTCTTCGGCAACAAGGGTGGGTGTCATTTGGCAATCCGGGCAGGGGACGCTAGGCATGCCCTGGCGGTGGTCTGCTGCAGTCGCCTCATCAAGGGGCTCAATGCTGTCCAATCATGTCCTTGTCAGCGCTGCAGCCCGGGGCTGGTGGAGTAAAGATGGCACTGGTGGCCCGGGCGGTCTCACGGACGTCGGCTATGTCTGTGATCCACTGCCTCAAGGGGCACCGACGGCTTCTCAGCCGGTGCCAATTTGCGTAGAGATGGCTCCGGCACCTACGATAGCAAGATCAGGGCGTAAATAAAGCTTTAAAAGGCTTTAGGGCCCTAGGGCTGTGGGAGCTCCAAACTTTCACTTTTCAATATATGTTCGGTGACTGTAATGGGTTTTAAACAGATAAAAGCGGTCTGCAATAGGGCATGAATTTTGGAACAGAGGTTCTGTATCTTGAGTTTCTCTGAATAGTTGTTTATATATTGAACACCGTGTGCAATGAGGGTGTCCCATATATCTGTGGTTGATTAATAATATGAACTAGGCTACTCATGAAGTGTATGGTACAGGGTCAGTGTTGTACATAACACACACTTGCTGCACCTAAGGGAGTTGTATTTGTGATGGCAGTAATGACGCTTCATATTATTTTGAGCTATTTTGTATTTTCTTTCAGGCCTCTAATGACGTACTAGTTTATAGAGTAATGTGTACAAAAGAAGCTTGGATGATGTCATCAGCGATGTCATTAATTATGTCATAGAACATGTAATGAGGGATGTAATATGTGAGGTCATAAGCAGTGCATGGCTGGGGCGCAAGTTATAGTTAGCTCTTCAAATTATAACTGGTGCATATCTGCGTATTTTTTTAGTTCAAAATTTTAATGTTTTCACTGACATATTAACCTAACTATAATGTTATGCTCACCTTTGTTTTTTCCAGTGAATTTCTAAGAGGTTTTTTTAAAAACAAAAACGGATCTTTTTATCACACCAAACTATAACATTACTTTAATGTTTGTTTCAGTGATATATATATATCAGTAGATATGTAGATCGCCTCTTGTTACCTATGAGGGAATGCAGGCGCTGGCACTGTCTAGTTTATTAGCCGAATAGCCAGGTCTTCAGGGATTTTCGGAACTCTGGAAGAGATGGGGAGGTTCGTAGATGAAAGGGTAGCTCATTCCATGTCTTCACTGCTAGGTAGGAGAAGGAGCGACCTTCAGATCTGCTACTTTGGATGGGTGGGGTGAGGGTTAGAGAAAGAGACGCGGATCGGAGGATCCTGGTGGGCTGATGGAAGTTTAGGCAGTGGTTCAAGTAGGTGGGTCTGCAGTTGTGTAGGGCTTTGCATGCTTGGGTCAAGACCTTTAACAGGCATCTTTTCTGTACAGGAAGCCAGTGGAATTCGCTGAGGTAGTGAGTGATATAGGTTCATATAGAGAGATCCAGGACAAGTCTGGCTGTGGCATTCAGTATGCTCTGTAGTCGTCAGAGGAGGTGAGATGCTTTCCCTGCTTAGAGATTGTGCCGTAGTGTAATCTGCTGGAAATGAGGGCCTGGGTGATGGTGTGTCTTGAGCTTTAGTTTAGCCATTTCAATATTGTATGAAGCATGCAAAGGATGAAGAAGCAGAAGGAGGATACTGAGTTGACCTGAGTCATCATGGTTAGCTTTTTGTCCAGAATGATGCCTAGGTTCCCATATATTTGGTGGGGATAGGAGTAGGTTCAAGTTCTGAGGGCCACCAGGATGCGTCCATGGGGAGCTTCTGTTTCTGAAAATCAGTACCTGTGTCTTGTCTGTGTTGAGCTTCAGGCACTTGTTCTTCATCCAGTTGGTGACGTCCGTCACGCAGTTGTGGAAGGTGGTCTTGGTGTAGGAGTTGTGTGTTACTGGCATAAGATATGATGTTAAGTACGTGGGTTTTGGCGATGCTTGCCAATGGTGTCATATAAGTGTTGAACAGGGTGGGACTGAGCGAGCATCCTTGGGGTACTCCACAGATGATTTTCTTGGGTTGAGAGGTGAAGGGCAGAAGACAGGCTTTTTGTGTTCTACCGATGAAGAAAGAGGCGATCCATCAGGGACCGGCTCCCTGGATGCCTATGTTGTGCACTCTTGTGATAAGTGTGTATTGGGAGACAGTATTGAAGGCTGTTGAGAGGTCTATGAGGATCAGAGACGCAGTTTCTCCTCTGTCGAGTACGGCTCAGATATTGTTGGTAGCGGTGATGAGGGCTGTCTCGATGCTGTCGTTACTGCAGAATTCAGATTGGGAGGAGTTGAGTAGGAGGTTCCGTTCTAGATGTGAGGAAAGTTGTTGGTTGATGCTTTTTCTAATAAGTTGGTCTGAAGTTGTTAAGTTTGCTGGTGTCTGCTGATGGTTTCTTTATTAGGGTATTGACGTCTACATGTTTCCAGTCCACGGGGAAGGTGGCCATACAAGTTGAGGTCTTGAACAAGGTGGTGAGTATGTGTCTGATTCCTGCTTCGCCTAGGTTGAAGAAGTGGTGAAGGAATGGGTAATTTGGTGCCCCTAAGCGGAGCGAGTTCATGGTGTAAGCGCTGTCCTATGGGGTGAGTAGGCTCTATTTGGTTAATCAGAAGTCTTTGGTTGTAGTGGGGTTGTTGTTTTTCTTGACAAAAGTCAGTGGCCTTGGGCTGCAATTTGAGGTTTCTGTAGATGTTGGTGATCTTGTCTTGGAAGAAGTTTGCAAGGATGTCGCAGATTTCATGTGAGGGGTAATGTTGTTGGTTGCATCTGAGGGGTTGGAGCATTGTTTGACAATGTTTAGGCCATATATATAATTTTATAATAAGAGAGAATTTGGCCGGAGATGGGAATTTTGCCATAGTTGCAGAACAGCTCTGCACTAATTGTACAGGCTGCATCCTTCAATAACCCCATCCAGGGCCACTGATTCCCAAACCATGTTGGAACCAGGAAGAAGAGGGAAGCACCTGTGCACCAAGCATCAGCTGTCCGGATTGCAACTAGGTAGGTAAAAGGAAGCTGCCGTATGCTGTAAGTGATGTTACCTGCTAGATCTGTCTACTGCATGCACGATGCTTCAAAAGTGAAGTGAACTATCTGTGAGTACTTGTTTTTATATTGTGGCTCATTCCCTGTTGATATGAGGTATTAGAGGAAGCCTAGTATGCCAGAATCTGATGTACAGCTGGTCTGTATTGGAAAATCCTAAAATGTTCAGGGGAAACGCTAAATCCAGAGGCAAATCTGTCTGCTGAATTTCCTTCACTTTACTGTCCATATGGTGGTGTAAATCTCACTGGTGGAGTCTATTCCAGATTTAGCATTCATTCCAGAAATTGAAGGGTTTCCCTCTTTAACACTTGGTTGTTTTAGATAGACCACCACCCCCTCCTCCACAAATGTTTTCATGGGGTCAGTGATCCAATGCTGTCCTTAAGCAATCTAAGAAGTTAGAAATGTCTTTGAAACCCCTCCAGTGGTGATTTACACCACCCACCTTGGGGGAGCTTTACTCTGTTGAATTGCAAGTTGAGACCCTCGAATCATCTCTTGAGGCACCTCGATGGAAAGATATTTCCAGATAACCACCACTTTAAACACCAGCGGTCCGCACAAACTTCCATGACTGATTTAATCTGATGCCTCACATCAACTTTCTGCATTCTTCACCATCAGCGCTTTCTCTTTAAAGTACAGCTCATCTGGAACAGCAACACATGTTTATCACTTTTCTGCATTGCATAAGTCTTTATTGAAAAATTCTCTATTTATCTAAACTTCTTGATGATCTTGAAGCAAAGTTGAGCCAAGAAACCTTATCAGAAAGCTGTTTGTCTTTGTAGGATCGGATTGCTTGATTAACCCAACAAGCCGGCCCTGAATATGAGGTTTAAAATTAATGGTTTATGAATAATTTGATTGCATGAGTACAGAACACTTTCATGCTTAAGTATTTGGAGAAATGAGATGGCCACCGATAGGAACCATTGAAAGGATGCATTGATGATCTACCGAATGACTACCCAGATGTTCTATGGTCTGCGTTAATTGTAGGTATATGAAAACACAAACTACATTAGTGTAACACCTACCAGAATGTATGCAAGAAGATGCTTTTGATGCATTTTTTCTACTAGGGTAAATACCCTCTACAAATGTAAATCACACCACACATCCGCTCACTAAATGGTGAAACAAGTATAACCACCAAATGGAGGGTAGAACTTCACTTGGCCAAAAATGGCTACAATGTGGAATCTTGTGACAAGTGGCTGTCTCCAGGCTGATTCTCAATGGCTTTTGAGCATCCACTCTAGACAGACAGCTATCGTCCTGTGGTTCATGGCGGCGATTATTCTGATTAGTAGTCTAGAATGTAACAAGTTTATCTCACAACTAAAGGTACCGGTCTGGAACAATAAAATATGTTGATCCTCTTTCTGGTTAAAAGTGCCTGTTTACCTCCCCAATGTGCGGGGGAGAGATGGTCCACTGCAGGAAGTTACGAGGGTGCACATCTCCCCTAATTCAACCAAGAATGACTTTCTTGTGTATTGTTTATTTTTTGGGGCCTCAGAGCATCTAATCATCATGCCTGTACAGTGGTGGCAGTTTTAGGTATGATTTTGAGACCCGGATTGGGGCTGTGTGCTCTGAAGGGGTGCCCCCGTTAGAGTGTGACTACTGTCAGCTCACAGGATTACAAGAGGCTGGCAGTCCTAGCAGTATATTTGCTGCCGGATGAAAGAAAAAGACGACATGACTTCTGTGGCAATATAGTACAAAGTTTAATATAAAGCACGTGGAAGGTCAGTCAGCCCCATGGAACTGGAATCTTAACTTCAACTTACAATGTGGCAGCCAGTTTCTTTTATACATTTGTGAGTGCAAATATGTCATGCATTTGCATAATAAATCAGGTACTATCTTAAACACATTATACTAACAAGTAATACTTTCTGGAAAAAACAGCTAATCACGTGGGTATGGAATGCGACTCATGTGCACGTGTAGAGCGGCAGACCCTGATGCAGAGGTCTAGCCCGGTACCAGGGTTCAATTCCCCGCCTCGGCGGGTCTTGGGCTCAAATTTCCACGGACCTAATAATTCTCGCCTCGGTGCCTATTCTAATCATAGAGTCCCACTCTGCAACTCTGGGCAATAGCATGCTTAATCTCCACAACGGCCCCCACAAGGCTAAGAATGCCTGGCATCCACCCTGGGGGTGCCCAGGAGTGGACGCCTCACAGGGAAACCCAGGATGGGTTCCACAGTGGTATTCGTACAAGCGCCTTGAGACCCTTGCGGGTGAGTAGTGCGCTATACAAGTATCAATTTACATTCACACGTGTTTCTGTTAGGCTTTTACACCACGACTTGTACCCAGCAGCGGCCCGTGCAATTAAGAGTGGTGAGGCGGTGGGCTCGGGTGGAGGCGATTTTGTATCCCCCCACCCAACCTGGCCTCACTGCTCTTACCTGCAAAGGACGCTGTTGCTTGCACTACCAGTGGTCCCCAGCTTGTCTCTTTGAAGTCTTGCAATGCTCTACTCCCTACATGTCTACTGCGCTACAAGACCTAATCTCCCACCTATCATGTACCTCTGTGCTTCTTCAGCTACATATTTTCGCCGACATGTTCTTGCAACGCGGGCCTGTAACTTTCCATTTCTGCTATGTCTAGTTATTTTTCTCTATTCTGCTGAAGCTTAGGTCTACACCCCTCCCCCCTGGATCTGACTCGTTTTGCGCTTTCTATTCTACTAGCTTAGGCCTGTATTTCTCCTTTAATATGTACATCTGCACACATCTTTCTGCTGATGCGTTCATTGACATGAGTGGGCCTTCTTCATTTTCTATATTCACTGTAACATGTTATTGCCAAGGGCAGGACAGGTTTTTACCTGTTGCCTGTGAAATGGGGAGAGGCCTACTGCCCTCACTGGTGCAAACGTTCTCCACAGACCTATGTAAAAGTAGGCCCATCGCTCTATTCTGTGTTCATGAAAGGGGCAAATGTGTGTGGAACTGGTGTGCTCTAAACATTGTAAAAGAAGTATGTGAGTTAAGACATTGAACTCGTGGGATCCATCTTGGATTTCCACTGCAAGCAAACAATGGCAATGGAACCTGGCGGCTGTGAATCCTGAGCTGCATCATGCTCAGGTAAAGCTGTTCTTACTGGGCGGGCACTGCACAAACATACATAGAAGCTAATGCAATCCTTTACCTACTAAAGTCAAGCAAAGTAGCATAACCGAGTGTTGGGTGCGATAGTAATGTCAAATAAGAACAGGTGCCAATAATAGGCAAAAATTAAAAATGGTGACGGCCCATGAGTCAATGAGTACTATGTGTAACAATCAGGAAGCATATGTATATTATGTAGTGTACCTTGGAGTGGATCTCTACCTGAAGGCAATTATACTTGAGATTATGCCTGAAGGTGCGAAAGTTGTGTAAGATACCCAGTGGCCCGGGCAGCACTTTTTTGGGGCGGTGGGTAAGGTGAGCAAATTCGGTGAGCGCAAGGTAAGTGGTTTTTTTTTGTGTGGATTATTTCCCTTGTTGTCGTTTGTCTACTTCCCGCTCTAACCTGCACCATCCATCACTGGTGGGCAAACTCAGGGACCACCCCGGGCGGCAAAAGCTCTAGCTACGCCACTGCCAACATTTAATTTACCTCAACAAACTTTAAACCAGAGCCTCGGAGAGAAAAAACACAGAAGGGAGAAAGAACGAGGAAGAGAAAAACAATGACAAAGAGAGAGTAGGGAAGAAAAGTAACTTGTACAAGTGAGATGTAGAGGCAGGGAGTGTCTGGTGGTGGATTAAAGAGGCTTGAGGTAGAATCAAGAGTTGTAGTCTTTGTATTTAGTATCCCAACGTTCCATGACTCCGGTAGAGTTTGTCTGAGGTAAAGTTTGAGCCCTGGCACTTATTCTTTTACAAATTAAGCACTGGGACCGGTGTGTGTTTGTAATAGACTTTCTGGAAGCTAATGGGAACTAATGAGTAATGTGTATTTTCTATTTCTGTACCCTTCCTCTAAATGTGCTAACTCGTGTATAACATGCAAGAAAAGTATCAGAGGAGGTGTTTTGATAAATGATCTAATTGTTTTAATCTCTAATGTAACTTGTATGAGATACGCTGTTGAAGAGCATTCTATCGCCTGGTGATTACATGTTCCACCATTCTTTGGCTGAGGGCCAGACGGGGACTGCTGAATGGTCCCCGGAAACAATGCAGCCCATTCCGGAAGTGCTTTTCCAGCCGGTTAATCTGATGACGGTTTAATTGGGGACATAGCCCTGTTTGCAAAGGTCTGTGTGAATTGTGATGTTCTTTGCGGCTACTATAAAGCAGCTGTTCACTTCTCCGCAATGATAGCTTGTTTTCGCAATATATATTTTTTGCTGCTTTCCTGCATAAGATGTTGCTGTTTTGCAAGCACGTCTTTGTGAAAAAAAGCTTTGTTTCTAAGCCATACTGCTCATTGAGGGGCGGCAATCTGAGGGATAGCCCAGGTGCCACAAGCTCTAGCTACGCCGTATAACAGGTATGCATTCTGAAGCTCTCGTGCCCCTTCAGAGCATGCTGGCGCTGTGCTCTCATGAGAGCCTGTTCACTGGTACTCTCTTCCCCTCTCACCCTCTCTCTCTCTCAGGGGCGTAGGAGACACTAAATTTCTGGGGGGGACAGGGACAACCTTTTGGACTTTCCAGTGCCCCGATTCAAATCGACCATTGTCTGGGAACCGTACACTCCGTTAAAAGAATACAATCGCATAGTTTTGTAGTGGAACATTGATAAAGGCAGGCATGTAGTCACAGTTTGCAAGTAAGCTTCGATTCACAAATTAGACCAAATGTGAAAAAACATGTTTTTGAATCTCACATCTTCATGCACACAGCAAACATAGATGGGACAAAAAAGGAAGAATAAACGGAATGCTCTTACGACATGTGCATGATTGTGAGGGACTGTACAATTTACTTGTGAGGAAGCACATCTTTAACAACTGTCAAAATCAGCAACTGCACCAGTACATGGTGGGCTCGGGTCTTACCTCCCCCCAAGTATTGGTAAAGAAGGCAAACTAGTGGGTCTGTACCAGAATGCAACAAATGTCTCATGGTAGTGCTGACCAGAAGTAGCAAGATTATTCTAAGGCCCACGAGAAAGGTGGGGAGAAATCTAAAGAAAAGAGTCTTCTGAAGGTCCTCTGAAATCTTTCTAAGGGGGCAGGTCCCATTCCTCTTCCTACTCTAATAAGAAACCTTGGTGCTATTTGTGTAAGGAAAAAGGTAAAAGGGCAAAGGATGCTGATTGCTCTAAGTCTAGCACCAATACTGCTGCTACTACTACTCCTAAACCTCCTAGTGCCCCTAGCAATAGCACTGGTAGTAGTAGGGCCCCCAAGAGTTTAGCTGGGTTAACCTTGTGTACTGAAGTGGGTTGTGGCCTAGTCAGGACACCCACTCAGGCTGTTTTAGTCTGTGATGGTGACACTGAGCTTGCCACCCTTATTGTAAAGTCCCACTAACTTGGGCAAATACAGACAACAGCCTCTCATCAATGGTCAGGAAGCTGTGGCATATAGGGACACATTGGGCCAGTGTCACTATGATGACTGAAAAACTTGCAGGACAGATCATTCCATGGCAGATGTCAATCTCAGCTCGGGAGGGGTAACTGGCCCAAAGAGAGTTGTGGCAGCCCCGACCAACCTTTGGACTGTCTACTGGGCAATCATTTGGAAACTTCAGCCTGGTCTAAAGTGGAGTTCATGACTCATGTAGAAATTATGGGAATTTCAGCCAGTGTATTTGCTGTCACTAGGGCTGCGGCCAAGAAGTTAGGCACTGTGGGGGCCCTGGATCCTGAAGAAATGGACCAGCCAGCTCCCAAGAGATGGAGCAAGAAGGATACAGATGTATCCTCCTCTCAGACTTACAATGAGAATCAGCCTCCTCAGGGAGATGTTCTCAGTACTTGTGAGGGAGCTGTACTAGAGGAGCTTGGGCCTGACAAGGCAGAGCAACTAGGGTCAGGAGTCCTTGAAGGGAAGACTTCAGTCTGGAGCAGAAGGCCTGTCCCTCTCTTGAACATCTCAGACATCAAGCTGCTGTTGAGGAAGCAAGACATTTCAGTAGGTCCCACAGGACTTATCAGGAAGAAGGGCTCCTGTTTTCTGTAAGTAGAGACCCCAAGCTTGGTGCTACCAGGAGGTTGGTCATACCTATGACGTTCAGGGGGTTCTTATTGACCCTGGTACACAACCTTCCCCTTGCAGAAAATCTTGGGCAAAGCAAGACTTGGTGCAGGTTTGTCTCTTACTTTCATTGGCCCCACACGTCTGAGGCACCAGGGAGTTTTGCCAGTCCTGTGTCACCTGCCAAGCCAGTGGTAAGTCAGGTGACACTACAAAGGCCCCCTTAATTCCACTGCCAGTGGTTAGGGTTCTCTATGAGAGGGTAGGGAGAGACATTGCAGGTCCCTTAAACCCTCCAACAGCACCTGGAGATAGTTTTATCTTAGTGGTGGTAGACCATGCCACGAGATATTCAGAGGCTATTCCCCTTAGGACCACTACAGCTCCTGCAGTGGCCAGGGCTCTCCTGGCAATTTTTTTCAGAGTTGTGTTCCCTAAGGAGGTCTTGTCAGATAGAAGTAAAAGAGTGCGGTGTAAACTATACGTTTTCCACACCCTACCATCCACAGGACAATGGGGTTGTTGAAAGGTTCAACAAGACCCTCAAAGGTATGATCATGGAACTCCCAGAAAAGCTGAAGTGAAAATGGGATGTCTTACTACCTGCCTTCTCTTTCCCTACAGAGAGGTTCCTCAGAAGGGGTGGGCTACAACCTATTTGAATTTCAGTTTGGACATCCAGTTAGGGGTCCATTATGTATGGTCAAAGAAGGATGGTAGCAACCTCTGAAGCCTCCTAAACAGGGCATAGTAGACTATGTTCTGGGCCTGCGTTCTCACATGGCTGAGCATATGAAGGTGACCAGCAAAAATTTTGAGGCCAGCCAGGAGCTTCAGAAAGCTTGACATGACCAAAAGGCTGTACTTACTGTTTACCCGCCAGGACAGAAAGTGTGGGTGTTGTGGCCTGTGGCGCCAGCAGCTCTCTAAGACAAGTGGATTGGCCCCAAGTTGACCTAGGTACTCCAAGAAGTCCCCACAGGGTACTTCATGTGATTCGCCTGAAACCTTTTGTTAACAGGGCTGACTTGAGCTTGCTCATGGCCACTGATGAGGAACAGGAGGAAGAGAGTGATCTTCTCCCTAATCTCCTCTCTCAGGGCCCTGTTGATGGATCAGTTGAAGGAGTAGCCTTGGCAGACAGCCTCACTGATCAATAGCAAACTGATTGTAGACAGGTTCTCAGTTTTCTGGTCTCTTTTCTCTGTTTCCCAGCCAAACCACCTGGTGTACCCATGAAGTGGACACAGGTGACAGCATGCCTGTGAAGAGTAAAATATACAGACAGCCTGACCATGTCAGAGACTGCATCAGGACAGAGGTCCAAAAGATTCCAGAGTTGGGAGTCATTGAGGCTTCAGATAGCCCTTGGGCTAGTCTTGTAGTCATTGTACCAAAATCTCACAGCAGGATGGTAAGAAAGAGATGAGTTTTTGTGATGACTATAGAGGCCTCAATGCAGTCACTAGGGCTAATGCCTATCCAATTCCAAGGGCAAATGAACAGATTGATACTTTGGCCCCTGCCAAATATCTCAGTACATTTGACCTGACTGCTGGTTATTTGCAAATCAGACTCAACGAGGATGCCAAACCTAAAACAGCATTTTCAACCCCAAATGGACATTATCAATTTATTGTGATGACTTTCGGTTTCAAAAATGCACCTACCACATTTCAGAGGCTGGTGGCGAATAAAGTCTTAACATGTCTGGAAGCTTATAGTGCAGCATATCTAGCATTTAGCTGTCAGAAGGCATTTGATAACCTGAAGCAAGAAATGTGCTCTGCTTCAATTCTGCAAAGTCTAGACTACTCCAAACCATTCATTGTCCATATAGATGCTTCTGAGATAGGGATAGGTGCAGTATTGTCACTACTTAATGCAGAGGGCCAGGATCAACCCCAGCTTTTATAAGCAGAAAGTTGACCACCAGGGAGAAACGTTGGTCAGCTATTGAGAGGGAGGCCTTTGTTGTGGTATGGACCTTGAAAAAGTTGAGGCTATACCTGTTTGGCACTCACTTCATTGTTCAGAAAGACCATACGCCCCTTTTGTGGCTGAAACAGATGAAGGGTGAAAAACTAAAACTTTTGAGGTGGTCCATTTCCCGACAGGGGATGGACTTTTCAGTGGAACATAGACTTGGGACTAACAATGCCAACAAAGATGGACTTTCCAGATATTTCCACTAGGACTATGAAGCTTCAAATGGGAAAGATTAGCCTCATCCTTATGTTTGGGGCAGGGGGTATTGGAAAGTAGGATCTGCTTTCATAGTTACCACCACTTTTTTCCTGGGGTCAGTGTGTTTTGACTGTAGTCTGCTGGGATCCTACTAATCAGGACGCCAGCAACTGTGCTCTCTGCCATAAATTGGCTCTGGTAAGTACTTTGGTACATCCACAATTGGCTACTAGTGTAACATTATACGTCGCTAGTATATGCCACTAAGGTACCCAGGGCATAGGTACACCAGAGGCTCGATGGGCTGCAGCATGTATTTTATCACCTGTGGTAGTCCACTTAAACTGGACTACAGGCCTGCCCTTATAGCCTGTGTGAGATAGTACTTGCACCTCTCACAACAGCTATAAGTTCCTTATATCTGAGGTCACTTCACTTAAAAACTATGTCACGCCTATGGTAGGCAGGATGCTTGGTTCCAAATGTGAGGGTGCCCCTACATGAGAAAGACACCCCTACAGGCCCCGGAGTTGATTCTCCAGGCTTTGAAAGAGCGATCAGCCATTTTAAGGTATAGAGTCGACATCAGTTATTATGCTGTGGCTTGTCTTCATTTAGACTGCTATTCTGGTGTGTACAGTATACCCGGTACCAGTTTTCCGCTTCTGTCATGGTGTGTACAGTCTGGTATAGACTTTATTTTGCACCGCTTTCCATGCATATACAGTCTGCCATGCAACAAATTCAAGTGGTCAGGATACCAGATGTGGCCTAACGCATAGAGCTTCTGACTTTCCAGCTAAGCACTCCGGTTAAAGTCCCGGCATTGGCTCACTATGCTAGGACTCTGGGCAAAGCATTTAATTTCCCCATCCCTGGAGAAAACATGAATTTGACTTGTGTACTATAATCTAATGTTCACATGAAGCACTGTGATCCCCTTCGGCCAGGTTTGCGCAATATGAAAACTACAAAAGTGGATAAAATGGTGGGTGAACACCCTGGGACATGTCTGGGTGCCCAGACTTCCCCTCGCAAGCCAGGACCTCTGTCATACAATCTAGGCTTTCTAGCCACCAGTACCAGGCCTTCCAACCAGCATCGTCTAAGCAGGCAGACTGTTAGGCTATTAGGCAAAATGTTACTGCTAAGAAATCATAGCAACCGAACATATCCTCCCACTCAAGAACCACTCTCCATTCATTTCACCACTGGGCATCTGTGCTCCTTTGCTTCGTGAAGGTCTGATACACAAGGCCTAACTTGCTAATTCCTTGTCTTTGTGTCTTATATTATAGAGCATCAGATGTCATTTTTTGCATTTCATTCTAGAAGTCTCATTGGTTTAAGTACCATGCACTAGCTGTGCTTCACGTAGACTTGCACCTGTCACTGTGTGTGCCGCACAATGCCTTTCAGCAGTGTGCGCCTAATGCATTCTGGGCACCTCTTTCTATTCCTTTACTTTGTATGCCTGTAGCTCAAATACCTTTCTTGTGTTCAGGAATGAAGTAAATGGCACAGTTTACATCTCATGTGCTCAGAGCACCTTAAATCTGAGTCCCTTAATTAGCATTACACCAGCATTGGTACAGTCGTCCTGGGAAAGTGTACTCCGGACAGGGCAGTTTCCACAGTAGCAGCCTGAGAGAATCACACGATCCACAATTTTGATCGTACTTGAGGATGTGACCGAGGTTAGACCTCTGATAACAGAAGAGGGAATCTCGGTTATCTTTCCAGAGCTCGAAATTCAGGAGCAAAGCATTGAAACAGCACATGGAATCCTCCATGTTACAATGTGTGGGACCCCAAAGGTTAACAGACCTGTCATCTTGACCTACCACGATATAGGACTCAATCATAAAACCTGTTTCAATCCGCTCTTCAATTTTGAAGACATGCAGGAAATATCACAGCATTTTTCAGTTTGTCACGTGGATGCACCGGGTCAACAAGAGGGTACGCCATCTTTCCCAGCTGGATATGTCTATCCTTCTATGGATCAGCTTGCTGAGATGCTTCCAGGAGTTGTTCAACAACTTGGTTTAAAGAGCATTATTGAAATGGGAATTGGAGCAGGCGCCTATGTCCTAACCAGATTTGCTCTCAATCATCCGTCAATAGTGGAAGGACTTGTTCTTATTAACATCAACCCCTGCGCTGAGGGTTGGATGGACTGGGCAGCAGCTAAAATTTCTGGTGGACTCATGCACTTCCGGATATGGTCATATCACATTTATTTTCAAAGGAGGAAATCCACAACAACCACGATCTGATCGTGACTTATCGCCAACATATTTTGAATGGCATAAACCGGGACAATCTTCAACTTTTTGTCAAGTCCTATAACAGCCGAAGACATCTAGAAATTGAGCACCCGTTTCCTGGAGGACCTAATAATACTCTTAAGTGCCCATCGTTGCTCGTTGTTGGTGAAAATTCCCCTGCTGTTGATGCAGTGGTGGAGTGCAACTCAAAACTGGATCCTACATAGACCACACTCTTAAAGATGTCAGACTGTGGAGGATTCCCACAAGTTGTTCAGCCAGCAAAACTTGCAGAAGCATTTAAATACTTCGTTCAAGGCATGGGTTACATGCCTTCAGCAAGTATGACCCGGCTTATGAGGTCCCGCACAGCTTCTGGGTCCAGTGTAACATCAATGGAAGGCAATAGAAGCCGATCCCATACCGGAGAGGGTTCAAGAAGCCGTTCTCACACCAGCGAAGGCAACCGAAGCAGAACTCAAATTTCTAATGGCAACAGAAGTCACACAAACTCCAATCTCACTCCCAACTCTGGTAGTAACGCTACACCCATGGAAGCCTCTTGCTAAGTCAGTCTTCAGCGTACTAATATTTCAGCTCTACTACTAAATGACCGACCACTGTGCATTGCATCTCAGATTGTTTTTTTTTTACGAAGATCGTGATTGGCCAGAGGTTTGCAGGGACCGAGTAAAATAATTGTTTGGCTAGCTAGTCAGAACACTGTTATAAGTCATCGTAAATACCTGGAGTTTATCAATCAGTAACCAATGCCAAAGCTTAAAACATTTGCCAAATGTTGTACAGATGATATGGAAACCAATTTTACATGACCCATTCACTCGTCTTCCTGTTTAAAGTTAGTCGCCTGCTCGTGTGAGCTTTTTGTCCCCGAACAGCAATGCATGACGGTTACTTATTTAAGTTATGGAACACCTAAACCTTGAGTTTCAGACTCTCATGTACATAATTAATTACACATACTACACTGTTTAAAAAGTTGTTCCTTTTCTAATTAAATAGTACACCTATTTTCTATACTGAATATATATATATATATGTACAATATTATAATATTGATAATTAACGTTGATTTATTTTTTGAAAAATCAAATCTTTGCACACAGTGTGCAAATTCCTAACGCAAAACTAAACGCTCCAATGCATTTGAATGTTTCATAAGGTGACGTCTTTAAATCTGTTTTTATTTTTAGCCATCTGGAATTTAAAATGTATTAAAGCACTATGATCTCCATGGCATTACTACTAACATTTGAACTTATGTGTATGTTTAGCGAATCATTCCTACTACAGTAGGTGGCACGCCATACAGTTCTTTCTAATATTGTGCGGTAATGTTTATAGCCAATAAGATTATATATTCTGCCGCATTCCATCTCATGACAGCGAAAGATTAAATTAAGCAACTTATCACTACTACAGTATGACTTGTGCATGCCAGTATGTTTCTAAATGGTTAGATTCAAGGTTTACATTTTAGTTGACAGCCAGTAACCTGCAGATAGGATGATTCTAAAACGCTCGTTTTGTAGAGAAACCTATTCACACATACCGCAAATGCTCACTTCTTAGGCAATGGCCATAATTTTTTTTGTTTGTTTTTTGTTACTAAGCCATATTTTTCTAAAATGCTGGGTTGGATATATCTGTAAATACCGAGCTTTGTCTCACATTATAATGAGAGCCTTAGTATTTCAATGTTAAATTACGAAAGCCCTGTCTGACTTCCAGTATGACAGTTCCAATTCAGCAGGATCATTTTAGATTTGTTTATGGCAGATATAAATGGGAGTGAGGGAAATGCTGTTGATGAGAAACTTGTATTTATTCAAGAAATAACACCAGCATTGTTTTCCCGCATAACTCGAAATAAAAAAGTTTGTTGGGGCACCCACAGAGATGGTCGCACTGGGCGCAACCAACTCTAAATCCGGCCCTGCAGTCATCAATTAACAAACTACCTCTCTTCCTTTGTGCTGGAAGTGCAGATGGCAGGCAGTGATGGCGGCGAGGGAGAGGTGTGAAAACATTCCTGTAGCTTTTGCTGCATAACAAAAGGGAAGGTCACAGGTGGTCAAGTACAGGGCCATTAGCACGTCAAAGCACTCGCACTTTGACATACCAATGGCTCTGCCAGAGACAGGAGAGAGAGGGGAAATTCGTTTGTCCCCTCGTCCCCACCACCCTTGTCCCCCGTGTCCCCCCCACTACAAAATCTGGGGGGGATATGTCCCCCGCGTCCCCCACACTTCCTACGCCCATGCTCTCTCTCTTCTCTCAACAAACGTGGAGGAACAACGTGGAATGGGAACCGCACTTCAGTCTGCTGAGCGGCTCTCCTCCGAAAGGTCTGGCGTCACTTCCTGGAGTACAGCAGTCTTCATTCAGTAGTGCATACAATAGCTCGTCATGCCTGCCTGAAATACTTTCATGTCTGCAGTTGTGTCGCAAACTTCTCCCCACTCGCCAACGCGCTTCTGTCTCAGGCGCCCACTGCTTGGCCTCTTCTGCTCCATGCTCCTGGACTCTCTTCCCTTGTTTGACCCTCTGAGGAAACATGCCTGAAATCTTTCGGGGGCGGGGGGAATCATTAAAATAGTTGCCTCAGGTTCTCTCCTAACTCATGGCCTGGGACTGCCGGCCACCCCCCCTGGCCTTATCATGCAAACGACAGTAAACACTTATCAGTCAACAACAGAATTCTTTGGAAGGCAGGGGGTCTCGCGACCCCCGGCCGTATTTATTAAAATATAAAAACAAATCAAAATTAAATAAAATAGCATTATTTACATAATTATTAAATGCAAAATTCAGACATTAGATTTACAGCGAGTTAGACAGGTATGATGGGCTAACCTTAACAAATGTCTAATACAGCGTGTTTCCTAACCGAATCTAACATCCTACATATCAATTTTGCATTCTAATAATTTCTGGTCCTACGGCAAGGTCGTTAACCGGTGTCAGATCCTTTACCCAGCTACGCCCTCACGTCTAAGTGCGCATGCGCGACAAGGGCCCGGTTACCGGGAGAGTTCGTCCCTCTCCTGATTGCCCTTGTATGCTCAGTGAACTAAATTTAACCAAAAAGGAGGGCCCTTACACTCGTGCCATTTGCTGACGTCATAGTGTATGTGCGGGGTGGCTACCAGCCAGAGGAAAGCGTGACTCCCTCCCCCGCACCCCTAGCAAGCAGATATCCTGCCCCTGAAGTTCTAGGAGAGACCATTGGCCCCTCCCCCTGGGCAGCCCCATTCATTAATGGTGCCGCCCCCTAAGACCTTAAATTGGTGCTCACCGACTATGACCTTACTGCCACAGGCCAGCATAGTTGACCGACTATCTGGCCCCCCCCAACTGCCTATACTGAAAGGTCATACCCTCCTAGCAAAACCTTCAACCCATGCCATTATGTTCTTTATCAATAGGGCATTCCCTGACTCTGTCAAGTGGACAACATCCCGCAGGTAGAACTGTTCGCCCCAAATGCACCCATGAGATATACTCTGTAGGTGAGGAGTTCTAAAAAGCTTGTCTATTTTATTGTTGACCCTCTTTACCGAGTGATTCAACGCCCTGACTGATTCACCACCCCTCCATTGAAGCCTCGGTATCAACTGTGACCACACTATAGTGCAACCAGGTAACAATTTCGCCAGCCAACCTGCTGCTGAGATGATTTCTTCCAACAGGACCCTTCTGCCCAAGTCGACTAAATCATTCCCCCCCAGGTGCAGGATGACCACTGAGGGCGGTGAGGTGTGCCTTCTGAGAAACTCTGACATGTAGCCCCTAAGCTGATTAAGGCGGAGCCCCCCCCTCTGCCATGGAAGGAAACATTGAGACCCCCGCACTCCGCCCTCCGTCTGCCCTCTCCTGCAAGGAAAATTGGTTTAGCACGTTTCACATAAGAATGACCGACTACCCATACTACAGGTGTCCTCCTTTTGTCTTCCTGCTGTTGTCGAGATGTTGATGATTGGCTCCAATGACTCTGAAGAAGTTTCCGCCCTGCGTCACAGGCCCGAGAAACTGTAAGATAAACATAGACAAAGCAGGCGTCAGGGGATGTCGACTGACCTTACAACATGTGCAACCGCAAATAACGCTTATAGGCATTGGAAGACCATATCCCAATCCTCTTCACACTCTTGCCATTCAAACCTCTTGCAGTGGCCTCGGTGGCTGCCCCTATCCAGAAATAATGTGTCCCAAACTCCTTGGGGTTTAAACCTGCCTTGGCGATACACATAGCTAAGACTCTTTGGAACTGAAACCTGGCCAGAGGGGTACCATCCGCATGCATTGGTAAGGCTCTCCTCACCTCACCTACTCGTTGCTTGATTAATGCATCTACATTTGACACCAGGCAGCACGACTTATTCGGTGCCCGGTGCAGTACTAAACTCACCCCCCTAGCCTCCTGATCAGTCTTGGATTTCCGGATGGTGACCCGCATTGTGTCACCCCGTATACTGGTATCTCTCAGCTGGATACCTCCTATTGTGTCAAGTTTGTTGTTAGCAACTAGTTCGCCTACTCGGAAAGCCCCGTAAAAGGCCAGGGAGAAAGCAGCCCTGAATAATATCACCTCTCCCGAAGAACTGGTTCCCCTTGCATGTGCAAAAAAAGGAAACTGCTGCCTTATGTCTGCTGGCTGTCGCCTCTAATCGCCCTTCCTTGTGTAATGCGTCCATGTACCCATTAAAACTAGCCTCCTGTTCCCATCTGTCCTCCCAATCATGACCCAAAAATGTACAGTAAGACCTGAACGCTCCTTCGTAAGCTGTCCTGGTCCTGGGAGCTAGGCTAGCTGCCACGAGGTCATGTAGTTGGGGCCACCAATCTGCCAAAGTGTCGATGGGAAGTGAGCTGGGAAGGCCTCTGCAGCCAGTAGGTGTTCCCTGAATACCTGCATCTTAAAGCGAGAAAGGGCGTCAGCTGCATTATTCAAGACCCCAGGAACATGTTTGGCCCTGAAATGTATATTCAATTTCATGCAACTCAGCACAATCTCCTTTACCAGGCGCAGAATGAACTTCCACTGCGCTGCCTGCTGATTGATGCATTCCACCACGGTCATGTTATCTGACCAGAAAATGACCGACCGATTAGCCAATTGCTGGGGCCATACCTTTAACGCAACCCAGATTGGGAACAGTTCCAGGAACCCAATGTTTGCTGTCAAACCGTTCTCATCCCACCAGTTGGGCCATCTTTGGGCCACCCACTTGTTGCCAAGTATGGCGCCAAACCCTACACTGCCGGCAGCATCAGTCCATAGTCCTACCTCTGCTGAGGTCAGCGTGGGTGCACCCCACAGTACTCTGCCATTGAAATCCTCTAGGAATGCAATCCATATCCGCATGTCCTGGCGAACCTCAACTGACAGTCGTGTGTGATGGTGTTTGTCCTGCAGGCCCTTCATGGCTTGCGCAATGGAGTGGGAAAATGGGCGTGCCATAGGTATGACCCTCAAGGCAAAATTTAACTTGTTGCAACTGTTGTAGAGTGACTTTCTTTTTCAGCAAACGTAGTTCAAGGGTCGCCCTGAATCGCTCAATCTTTTCTTTGGGTAACCTAAAACAGCCTTCCATGGAGCCCAATTCAATCCCCAAGAATTCTAGACATGTCAATGGCCCTACTGTTTTTTCCTGCTCGAGAGGGACCCCAAAAGTACGCTTGAGCAGGCAAAATTCCTGCAATGCCCTCGCACACTCCTGTGTGCCCGCCAGACCCAGGAAAAGAAAATCATCCAGGTAATGCATGACATACTGGTGGCCCGTAGCCTGTCTCAGGACCCACTCCAGGAAAGAGCTGAATGTTTCAAAATAAGCACAGGAGATAGAGCAACCCATGGGCATACACCCATCCATGTAGTATTTGCCTTCAAATGAAAAACCTAACAAGTGTTGGTCTGCTGGATGCACTGGAAGTAGTCTAAACGCTGACTCGATATCCGATTTCGCCATCAGTGCCCCAGGGCCCAGAACTCTCAACATTTCAACTGCCTGGTCAAAAGACGCATACTTCACACTACAAATGGACTCATCAATCGCATCATTCAATGATAAGCCCTTAGGTGCTGACAGATTGTGTATGAGCCTATATTCGCCTTTTTCTTTCTTTGGGGCCACTCCTAAAGGCGAGCAAACAAAATCCTGTACAGTGATGTGGGGGAAAGGCCCTGCTACTCTACCTAAGCGCAGTTCTTTCTCTATTTTGTTTGCCACTACCCCGGGGTTGTTCTTAACTGACAGTTGATTCTTACACTGTGGTGTCCCAGTATAACCCCCAGTTGGAATCCGGAAACCGTGTGTGAAACCTTCTTGGAGCGTCCTTGCAGCAGTATGGTTTGGGTATCTATTAAGCCAAGGGATCACAGCATTCAAGATAATAGGTGAATGTGCAATAAGGGGGTAACCTCCGCTATTCTGTTTTTTTCCTCCCTCTGTTACCTGACGCACTACCTTTTGACCGGCATGCCGTTTCTGGGTGGGAAGGATGGCCGCATATGTAACATGCGTGCCTGAATTTACAAGTGCCCGGTGCCCTGTTGCAGGTTCGCCTATTGAAATCTCAGCAAACTCCTTTCCCACCCGTATTACCTTTGGCCTTATTGGCCATTTCCCCGCTTTGCGCTGGCTGAAAGGGCCGTTGAAAGGGCTGGTGAGGCTTGGGGGAGTAGCCTTTGTTCCACTTTGCGCTAGTACCTGCAGACTGCCCCTTCTCAAACTGAGAATGCCATGAAATAGAGTCAACTTTGTCCCAAGCTAAAGATCTGTTAAACTCCTTCGCTTTCCTGAAAACTATGTCATATTCTTTCCAGGCGTCACCCCCATGATTCTCATTAAACATTGTAATCCTGCTCTGATAGCAAGCCATCTCAGCTTGCATACTGGGGTAACGTTCAGCGGTAACTGCACTAAACACTGAAAAAGCCCTGATCCAGTTGATGAGCGTCTCCTCTACCCTAAATTTGTATAACTGAGATCGCCATTCACTAGGCAACATCATCTCTTTCTGTGACTTGGCATAAACTAACGCAGCCATGGCCCTTGGAGGGAGTTTTGGTGGGGCGGAGAGGCAGGGTGGGGGAGGGGCAGGGTGGGGGTTGCTAAAAACTGGAGTATGGATAATTGAAGGTAAGTAAACAATTTAATAAATAAAATGAATTTCACCCCCCACCCTGCCCTTCCCCCGCCCCGCCTCTCCGCCCCACCGAAACTCCCTCCAGGGCCGTGGCTGAACTAACGGCTCTGAAATGCAATGGCTCCTTTTATGCCTAACAGCTAGCCACAAAAGGGCCCCTGTCATAAAGAGTGAGTACTCTATAGTTGTATGCCAAGCCTACGTACAATTACACAGTAGTAAATTCAAGGCACAAGTCCTGAAAAAAGAAGTGGGGGGACGTTGTCACTGGAAGTGACGTCACAACAGGAAGTGGCATGACAAAAGGTGCTGACCTCCTCGTCCCAGAGAGGCCAAAGAGTGAAGTCCAGCTGTTTGGCTGGGGGGATGTCGTCCCCCCGGTAAAATAAGTGGGGGACGCCGCCCACCCGCGTGGTACCCCGGCTCGAGCCCTGAGTAAATCCCATCCGCGGTTAGTTTTCGGAAGATCAAGGTGTGGTTTGACTTGCGAGTATATTGATACCCACAAACTAGTGAATTTGAAGGTATTCACAAATTCCTCTCCGACCCTTCCCATCCTGCAAAAAGTTCGAAGTGTACTGCCCTTCAGGGGTGGAAAGGGAAACAGGTCACCACCAAACTTTGTGGAGCCTGTTGGCAAGAGTTTCTCCAGGGAGGAGCATGTTTTCGTGGATTAATATAAAGAAAAAGAAAAAAAAGAGCATTTGAACAAGAGGCTGAATTTCCCCAAAACATATATCTACCTCCTCTTTAGAGGAACAGCAGATTCTGCATAACTTTACCATCCGTCTGTCTGGAAAGATGCGACTGGCACAAGTTTCCATGTATGCTAAAGCAAATACAGGGGCTTATTTACAAGCCCCCTGCGCCGCCGATACTTCACTTTTTGTGAGGCACTGGTGGCGAATTTTGCTGCCCCATATTTACAAGGACACAAAAGGCCACCCTGCGTGGCTTTTCCTGTTCCAGTAAATACAGCCCCTTTACACGCAGCACTTTGTGTGAAAGGGAGATTCCATGGGTGTTGCTGTGGGTGTTCCTACGCAACAGCCATGGAACCTGACACATTCCCAGATTTACGAGAAATCGTAAACCTGGAAATGTGTCAGAATGCTACGCTTCCCCAGGGGAGGCGTAGGGAGGTGCTTCGAGGAGAAATCTTTTCATTTCTCCTCGTTTTTTTTCCTGCATTCTGCAGGACACACAGGAAGAGGAAATCACCTCTTGTGATTGTGTTTGTGCAAGAAGTTGTCCCTTTCTGCACAAAAACAATCATACCCATGACGCAGGCACCCTTGCGCCATGGTACAAGGGTGCCTGCGTCAGCGCCGGGCAGAGCAAAGGGATCCGTCATATGGTTGTAGATATGACACATCCCTTTGTTTCGGAATTAACGCAGCGCGGCGCAGACAAATGGCTTGCGGCACATCGCTGCGTTAATTCCTTGTAAATAAGCCCCTTAACCCCTTTGCTGCGGCGGCAATTCCGCCGCAGCGCTAGGGGGGGGGGGCGAGCGGCGCTCGCATGCTCGTGACGGAGCCGCCCCGTCATGAGCCGCGGTTGCGCTGTGCTCATGACGGTGCGGTCCCGTCATGGCCCCGCCCGCTCAATAGAACGCGCCGCGCAGGCGCGAAATCA
Organism: Lissotriton vulgaris; assembly: GCF_964263255.1. Classification (NCBI taxonomy): domain Eukaryota; kingdom Metazoa; phylum Chordata; class Amphibia; order Caudata; family Salamandridae; genus Lissotriton; species Lissotriton vulgaris. The sequence goes on along the minus strand of NC_141689.1, from coordinate 1,251,917,970 downwards.
GCGCCGCGCATGCGCGGCGGCAGGGCCATGACAGAACCGCTCCGTCATGAGCACAGCGCAACCGCGGCTCATGACGGAGCATCTCCGTCATGAGCATGGAACCGGTTAATTTTCAGGAATTCCCATGCACACCTGTGTGTAGAAGTATGACACCAGTGTAACTGTATGACTTTATCTTATGTATATCAAGATAGTATAACATTTGTGAGGTGATCCTGTAAAAGATTCCGCACATTTTGTATTTGCGGTGTTCAGGGTTCAGTACCATCAGGTCCCAGAAGCCCCATCCCTGTGCTGAGCAGACCCACTATACATCATAAGACACAGGTTGATAAAGGCGGCCAGACACTCTTGCCCTTGACCTATGCCTCTCTCACAGTTACTCTGCAGATGATTGATAATGTAATACCTTATCAGCAATAAGCTACACACGATGATTACTTGGAAGGGTTATGCCTTATCAAAGCAATTTGTTACTGTTAAAGACTTCAGAAACAAATTAGTTATGAATTATATTTATTCATGGAGAATATGTACACAGTATCCACAGCTGTCAGCAAATTTCTGTTTTTCAGTTTCTCGGGTGCAGGCGATGTTGTCTAAAACACCCCTCAGAAATGTGCTTATCTGTGGCAGCCAGTGACAAGGTACTGCCTTTGAGCTTTTTAAAACCGATTTATTTAGTAAATTGAAAGAAAGTACGTTCTAGGGGCAGATTTGTTGAGATCCGTGTACCACAACCAGGGCCGGACTGGCGGTAGCGGACACCGGGCATTTCCCTGGGGAGCTGGAAGGGTGGAGACTGTTATTTGACTCGCGGGGGTCGTTTTTTTGTTACTGGGGGGCAGTTTTCCAGCAGTGCTGCAAAATCGGCCCCTTGTAACAAACAAACAAAACAGCACCACCCCCACCCCCGCCTCACCCCGCTGGGCCAGTCGGACCTAATTGCCAGAGCTGGTTTACGATCTCATTCCGGCACCAGGGGCGGCTCTAGGCTCATGGAGGCCCTGGGCAGGGAGCATAGGTAGGGGGCCCCCGAAAAAGGGTGTCCGGGCGTGCGAAGCGGCAAGGCCAGTGAAGAAGGGGGGGGGGGGGGTCAGGGTGTTTGGAAGTGGAACAGAGCGAGAGGCCACCAAATCCCTGCCCGGGGCCGCCACGCAAATATGTATCCATCCTCAGAGGATTATTATATTAAGGATATATATTGGCGTGGTGGCCCGTGGGGTTTGGTGGCCCTGTGCAGGTGCACAGCTTGCACATGCCTAAAGCCGCCCCTGCCGGCACTGACCACAAACCTGCGTTAAAACCAGCTGCAGTGATTTGGTTTGGATAACTGACACATTTACCAAAATGTCGTATTTACCACATGCTGCAGGGTGGTGATGTCATCACATATAACCCTCTGTTCCAGTGGTGCTGAACACAATACAGCAAGTGGTATCTGTGGAGCTAGGCCCCTCAGTCTGCTCTAGCAGTGACGTCTGCAGCTCGGCTGGCAAACACGGCCTGTAATATCCACATACCATGAGTGAAGAGAGCAATGAGGGTTTCAATGAGAAGGGAAGTACTTTTTCAGGGGATACAACCAAAAGCTAAGGGAACCTCGGATTCCAGGCTACTTTCTTTTCGGTGCAATCTTTGGGGCGTTCCTTCGTAACTCTCCCATTTACGTCCAGAAGGTTTTCCCTTCCTTGACAGTGTCGGATTTCTTTCAGGTTTCCTCCTTGCGCATTCTGTCATATGGATACTTCGTTACATATATTGCGTTAAGTTAGCATGAGTGTATTACATGTTTAAACAGCCATTTTTCATTCGGCTTCAGTTTTGCACACGACACCTACTTGTTGTTGTCGCTTTCAACCTAGAAGCGGTGATGTGATTTATTTGAGAATAATATGTTATTACTATGCTATCAGCTTTGCCTGGTACACTTGGTACAACTGTCTGCACACTGAGAGCTGCACACTCTAAGAATAACCTAACACAAGGTTGTTGGGAGGCCTGATCCTCGCACCACATTAGACATAACACAAATAATGTTGATGCCAACATTTTGGGCTCTACGCGGGTTTAAGATAGAGTTACACGGAATAAACGTAGACACTTGGTGCTGCGCATGAAGAGAGCTGGTAGCTGTTGATGTGATCTACTCCTACTGACATTTAGAGGTATGGGTCCGCCCTGATAAAGCCCGAATGAGACCTTCTTAGATATAAAATAATATGCTAAATAGGGTGCGCGAAATATAGGTGATATAGATTTCTATAGATTTTGCATTGTAACATGATTACTTTTGCTTACTATGGATTAGTGACTATGCTGCTAACTCTGATTTTTATAATCTGCATTTTGGTATTATACAAGATACTGCGTTTGAGAACTTTGCATTGAATAATAAATATTTCAAACTTGCACGTGTGTTCTTTGACTCTCAGTTTCTGGTTTGAAATGATTATATAACAAAAGAGTGTTCATGTGTTCCACGATTCCTGAGGTATTCTAAAGATCATGTTCTGGTTTGTCTAAGACATGGATCATTTCATAATGATCCATGAGACACTGTAGCTAGCTAGGTAAGGGGATTTCTGACACTGAGATGAGTTTTGGATCATCCTAACTCACTGAGGTTCTAGATCTCTATGCACAGTTCTGTGGGAGAACGGAAACCCTGCTACATGGCGCCCGTACGTTGTTGGCCTTATATCATGACACTCGAGTAGTATATCATTCAAACCTTGACACCTTCATTGCCGTTTCCGGTAAACGGTGGTGTCGGAAAAACCTACCTATTTTTTAAATAGGTCTTTTCAAGCTTGAATTCTTCTAAAAACGGTTTCTTTGAATTACTACCCAGTTGTGCTACAAAGTGTTCTTTGTCTTTTTTCTCTTCCTGTGCTACCATGGCCGTGGACATACCGCAGCATAGCCGCATCGCGGTTCGCGACCACTTGCGGGCGTATAGTGTCCCTGTGGAAGGCTTGGCTGTGGTTCTAGTGGTGAGTGCGGAACATGCGTACCCGTACGAATTGTTTTATTCCTGGGTGACATTTCCGGAAGTGGACGCTAATTCGGGTGTCTTCCATTCATACACTGCCTCGGCTGTACCGGCGGCTTATGCTCCGTACAGGGCACTGGAAGTACCTATCGATGCTTGGCAGCACGGAGTTTGGTTTGGTGGCGCCCTACCCCATTCTTTGACGGCTCCGAGGTTAGGTCCTTTGTCCATTCCGGGCACAAATTGGCCCGCTTTGGGTGGATTTACTCCTCACCCTCACCCTAATCGCGCTACTTGTAGTGTGGCTGACCTGCGGCGTCTTCATGAAGTCGCGGTTGGAGTGATTAGGGCGCTTATTCATTACATTGGTCGTAATGTTCATGGCGCAGCCCCCGCAGGTGCGCAGCTTCGAGCAGAACAGGCTGGTTTGAAAATCAGTCCTGTCTTGATGAATTCCGTTATGGGCAAGAAGCCCCAGGATAAGGATGATTTTCCTTACTGGCTTGCCGAGAAATTCGACCAGCTGGAGGCTGTGTTTCCTAATACGACTCCGGGTGAAAAACACCGGATTCTTACGCTCAGTTTACCGAAAGATTTAGCCCCTGAACTTGCTGACTGTGAGACATGGGGTAAGACTTTTGCAGCGGTTTACTCGAGGTGCTATGGCACCCCGTCTGTGTCAAACCTTTCTGCGGTCCTTAAACGTGTTCAGGATGATCACGGACCGGAGTCGGCGGTTGAATTAGGTATGCGTCTGAGTGGCTCGTTTGAGACTGTTTGCGGTCTTATCCTTGCTAATGTCAAGGGGGATGCAGTAAACTTTCAGGTGGCCAATGCTCTGGCGTTAATTCCCGATGCCGATAAACCCCGTCAGTTGGCAAGGATTATTGTGGCGGCTTATAAAATGGTTGGCCGCACTTCTAAGGGTGTAAAAGCTTTTTCTGAAAAGGAGAAGAAGCAGCCCCAGGGACAGTCTTCGGAAACGGGTGGACAACCCAAGTCCAAAAAACAAAATTGGCCTAAAAAGCAGAATCAGGGTAAGCAACAACAACAGCAGACGTAGGTTTCTAGTCCGGCGCCTTCACAACCTGCGCAGTCAGATCGAGTTTATGATTTGCGCGATCGCGCGACGATTAAATCGCCTGAAAGATTTCAGGCTTCTGACCAACGCTCTCCTCGTTCCTTTCAGGACTCATCGGCTCCGTCAACCGGTGGTGGAGGGGGCGGCAGGGGCCGGGGTGGCCAGCAAGGACGTGGTCAGCCCCGCACGCGAAGTGAAGGGGATCAGCGGGACGACTCTACGCCAAAGAGACCACAGTTTGCCAAGAAGAAGGTCGCAGCCTTAACGGCGCATCGATATGCCCCAGATAGTGAGAACGCGGCTTCGGAATCTGACGTGGGCTCTGACCTTGCTGGACAGCGCGGCGGAGATTACCATAGTGAGAGAGGCCCTCCGTCCACTGTTGAAGGTGACAGCGACTGACACTTATGTTGTGATTGAGACGGCTGATACACATGTTGCTCCCCCTGAACGACTTTTTGAAATTGTCCTGTTAATTGAAGGTGACATGCAGCGAACTGTAAAAGGGGTATTTTGGGAAAATCTTTCGTCTACGTATGACATTTTGCTTTCGGAGGCTGACTGGCCCCCACCTTTTGTTCTCGCAGCTCCGCGAGGGGAGGAGGTGATCCGCCCCAGTTTCGCGCACACTGTATCGAGAGGGGAAGCGCTGCATTTTGCAGAAGAGTGGGCTCTGGCGCTTGCGCCGGCTGTGTACCGAAATCAGTGTGGCTGGGATAAATTGTCCCCTAGCCATGAGATTCCTTTACGGTCACAGCCGCAGCCACAACCTCAATATCCCATACGGCGTGAAGCTAAAGCTTCAGTCGCGGCTATCCTTGAACAATTGGAATATCAAGGTGTAATTGAAACGTGTGTGTCACCAATGAATAATCCCCTTTTTACTGTGAACAAGCCGGACGGCTCATATCGTCTGGTTTTGGATTACCGGCATTTGAACTCGCATTGCCGTAACTGTGCAGTACAGAATACTCACGGCTCTGCCCTAGTGAATAGTCTTGAGCGTAAACGGTTCAAAACCACGCTTGACATTTCCAATGGTTTTTATGCACACAGATTAGATGGTCTAAGTTCCCAATGGACCAGTTTTACGTGCAGCGGCGTACAAAAAATGTTTAAACGACTCCCAATGGGATATAAGAATAGTCCTGGAGTGTTTTCTGCCCGCATAGTCTCTCTTTTGGAGAGCTTCGATCCAGTTGCTTGTTCTTATGTGGATGACATTTATCTCACAGACGACGAACTTTGGGAGCATCTGTGTCGAGTAAACAGCATAATTTGTAACTTTGCAGACATGGGTTACAAGTTTAACTTTGCAAAATCACACATTGCGGAGTACACAGTGTTGTTTCTGGGTTATGAACTTAACCACGAAGGAAAGGGGTTGGCTCCTCACTTCCTGGAGAAGTGCGCGCAGTTGCGCTCTCCGACAACGCTGAAAAAATTACAATCTTTACTGGGTTTTTTGAATTTCGGTAGAACATACATTCCGGAATATGCCCAGCGTATCAAGCCTTTGTATGCGCTGATACAACCATCTTTTTCCAAATCATGCTGGCTGCCTGAGCATTCAGCCATTCTGCAGTCTTTGCAGGCTGATTTGCTCGCTTCTGACTACTTACAGACTCGTGATAACCAGACCAACCTGGTGATAAGAATTATCCCTGGGACGGTGGGTTTCACGTACCTGACTTTTAATGAAGGAGATACTGTACCTATTGCTTACAAGTCACACTTGTACACTTCGGCTGAACTGCGTTTTTCCAATGTGGAGAAAGTTTTAACGGCTGTGCAGATGGCAATTCTTAAGGAACGTGCCCTGTCGCAGGGAAAGCGCATGTTGGTTGTTACCCCGTGCCCTGCCTTGGAGGCGGTCACGAAAGCCAGTGTACCGAATTCTAAAGCTTTGCACCCTCGGTGGATTCAGTGGGCTACTTCCTTGACATCCCAGGATGTCACGTTTATTTTTGACGCCGCTTTACGGTCGCAGGAGTATTTACAGTATGAATTTGTTCATCCTGCTCCTTTAGCGATGCGGCCGTTGGAGGATTTCCATTGTATCATTTACACTGATGGTTCGGCGCAGGTTGCGCATGGCTCTAAACATGCCTACGTTTCCGCTTGCGCCATTGTGGTCGGTGCCATGGTGAACGATGAGTTCAAGTCCAGTGTCGTGCACACGCAAACACTAGGGGACTGCACCGCACAATTAGCAGAGCTTCGTGCTCTTATGCTCGCATTGGAGTACGCTGATCCTTGTGTGACGACTTTAATCGTAAGTGATTCTTATTATTGTGTCCAGTCTTACAATGAGAACTTATTCTTTTGGATTCAGAATGATTTTCGTGATTCCAAAGGCAGCACAATAAAACATAAAATGATCTGGGTCCGAGTGGCGGAACTTAAAGAAAAGCTGCCGCTCGTGTTTGTGATTCATACTCTGGGCCATCAGCGCGTGGGGGTCCACGCTGTTGGTAATCCACTTGCTGATGAGGCAGCGAAGTCTGCGGTATCAAAATACTTAGTTGCAGCAGTCACAAGGTCCAAAAGCAAAATAGATGATGACATCTTGGCGGCTGTTGCTGCCACGGAGAAGGGAGGTAAATATCCTGCGGGGTTCCCTTCGAAGTACACATACCACTTAAGTCCCGATAAGGTTCCTTATGTGAGAATTCCTGAAGTTGGCGAACGTCTAGTTCCCAACTCGGATCGCAGGGCTTCTCTGATTACAGCGGCTCATGAAGGTGTGGCGTCTGCGCATGCGGGCGTCTCAGCCACTGTAACTCAGCTACAACAAAGGTTCTGGTGGCGGGGACTGTACAAACAGACGCGCGATTATGTCCTTATGTGTGACATTTGTCAGCAGATTAAGCCTTCTACTGCTGCGCGTCCGCCTCAGACACAGTTGTACATCTCTAATAAACCGCTTAGTTGCGTTTATTTGGATCACTGCGGTCCTTTTTCCTCTGATACTGCGTATAAATACATCTTAGTAGCAGTTGACTCATGCACACGCTTTGTGTGGGTATGGCCGCATCGAAGCGCTGATTCGCGGACTGTCATTAAGGATTTGCGTGTCTTTGTGGGAATCTTTGCCTGTGGTACTTTCCATTCGGACCAGAGTCCGGCTTTCGCCTCTAAGGCGTATAAGGATGCTATGGTTTCGTTGGGAGTCCAAGTCAAGTTTTCAAGTCCCTACAGGCCTGAGGGCAATAGTGTAGTAGAACGAATGAACCGCGACTTAAAGCAATCTTTGACAGCCCGAGTTATAGGCACTGGTAGAAACTGGCTGACCCACCTCTATGGCGTGCAGCGTGCGCTTAATAATCTCCCTAGAAGGTCTCTGGGTGGGCGGACCCCATACGAAATGCTCTTTGGTATCAAGATGTACGTCCCTGACCTCGATGGTGCAGTCTGCCAGGCCCAGGCCGCGGCCTTTGACGTAGATGAACATTGCAATGTTTTACAGGATCTACAAAAGACCAGAGACAGTCTTGCTAAGGAACACTTGCCCTCCACGTCGGATGATGCGTTGCAGATCCCGGTAGTTGGCTGGCTACCCCAAGTTGGAGAACTGGTTCGAGAGAAGATCGATAACAAGAAAGAGTTTGGTCCCTCATATCGAGCACCGGTTCGAGTTCTTGGAGTGAAGGGCACAAGAACAGTCATTTTACCACCACTTCCAGGTCGTAAAGAAAACAGATTTATTTCTATTGACAATGTCAAGACACACAGGGTGGCCGATTCTTCATAGCATGACACCGGCTGTATCCTGTCCTTCCATGGTGAGGCACTCTGTGCTGGCTATTACATCTGGTGAAGATCAGGAGGTGTCCCTCGAGATGCCTGCTATATCCAGTCCTTTATTAAATACTATTCCTGTTACTAACATTGATGAGCTGACCTATGCAGATCCTGCTGATTTATCTATGTCCGATTTACAAGCTTGTTTGGCTAACCAGTCCAGATTCTCTTTTGACTCTGATTCGGAACTTTCAAAGAAACCATCGACTATTGCAAAATATGCCACGTTGTTTAAAAAACATTTTCTAATTCCACCTTGGACATACGTTTGGCTGATACTATTTTCATTTTATCTTTTTATGTCAATTGGTTTTGTGTTTTATTTTTTCCGCCTGATCGATGGCCATTATGTGAAAGAAAGAACAGGAATTCGGTACCTTAATGGAACATTGGCCCCTCTTTCCTCCTCACATTCAGCACACAGACTAAAAAGAGACTTAAATACAGTAGAGATTACTGCTTGGCCTGTCCTTGATGGGATTGTGTGGGATGCGGTTAGGTTTCAGATACATGGCCCCACAGAAGTTATTAATGTTCCTAATGTGCTTAGAGTAAACATGGGAGATGTGATTAAGCAAGATATTCGTTCTGATGATTGGGATCTTCAGGCCGTAGAAGCATTGTTCTCTGATTTGAAATATTATGCGGCCTTTGATGCTGAGGATTTGTACTTAGATTCTGTCAATTATGGTGATTTGTTTTGTTATCAACATTATGGAAATCATTTCTTACACAAAACAAGTTCCAGGAGGGTTCCTGTGAACTACACACAGTGGGAACACTGTCCTGCTCCTTTACAGGGGAGCTCAAGTACATTTCTGGGAAAATACTCTTATTTTACAGATTTTAATCAATCAAATCCTGAGTCGTTTTATTTTAAAGTGAAACAGAAATTCATGTCCAAAGTTAGACTTACCGATACAAAATTGCTGTATTCGAAGTCCTTTCTAGACAGGTTAGCTATAGATGGCTATGAGTTATGGAAGGAGGCTATTGACCTTAAATCGGTTTGGGGTACCAAAGATTGGCAGGTACAAGGCACTGAGGCTTTGCATCGTGCATGTCTCATCCCGAATCACATGTTGTTTTTAAATTCTATTATTTCCCAAACAACATGCTTTGGATTGGCTACATCTAAAAAATTAAATACACCTACTATCCCTGATTTGGAAGAATATTTAGGTTGGAGTAATTTCACTACATTGTCCATCAGTGGGATACAAGCACTTTTGCACAATTCCTCCTTTAATATTTCCAGTTTTGATCCAGAGGGGTGGCTTTTGTGGCAAAGAAGCTCTGATTCTTGCCAACGTTGTTTTTTGGGTTTGTCTGAAGGTTTTACACACATCAGGCCAGATCCCAGGTTTGAAACAGATCACACTGTTACTACTTATTCAGTAGGCAAATTGTGTCAGAACTGGTTACAACATTCCACTTTGGCTGCAGTTAAACTGCATCTGTCCCAGTTGAATGAGAATATAGAGCTAAATGATTTTATAAAAGGCCCGGCTAGGGGTAGATCTAAACGCTGGCTTTATGCTGTGTACAATGAAATTTGGAAATTTTCACAGATTGAGGCAGCTAAACGCCTGAGAGGTATTGATCAAGCAAATTTGGAAAAAGTGCTTGCAGTGGTCGATAACAGTATTAACATGCTTTCTTCCAGGATTTACACGTTGGATAATATTGTTTCTTCTGTTGTTGATATTGTACATGATGAAGTGTCCACGTTATACCATGGTCAGAATCAATTACGTTCTGTAATGCAGTTTGCATGGACCCTAGAGACACTCAAGGCTGGTCGAGTTCCCTGGAACTCATTGAACGTTTCGTCCCTTTTCGCCCCTTTTAATCTGACTGAAAAGCAACGCATGCTTTCAATGCGTGATGCGTCATTTTCTATGTTACATATTGAAAAACTAGAATCCTTACCCTTCTCTGTTGCTGAAACCACTACTGCCACATGGCTTATTCATGGATTAATTACATTACCATTTCCCTTATACAAATCTACTAATTGTATGCGGTATATTGCTATAGGACGATATGAACCACTAGGCAATGCATTCCTCCATGAGGCATGGTCATTACCATACACATACAGATGTCTGAAGGATGGGAAAGAAGTGAATCTTAATGGTGAGGAATGCACACAGTCACCTGACCATTCATTAATATGCAGACACATTCAGTTACACGGTTCTTGTAATCAGGACCGGCCAAATTTAGCATGTGTTTTAAAAGGCACGCCAGTTCCAGCAGTAGTTCCCACATTTACATTATTGACTAATGGTAGTTATTTGCTTTTAAACAACGAAGTATGTTGTGGGTTATTAATTGGTGTGGCTTATGTGGTAACCGTATCAGAGCGTGTGGTGTGTTGCAAGAATGTTCTATACCCACCCACGCATGGGTCTTCAGATGTCTCCATCTGGCCACGGATTCCAACCTTGGAAGCGAAGTTCAATGGTTTAAGCAGAATAAGGGCCCTTTTGTCTCAAAAACAAGTGACCCTGAGTTCGGCCCGGGAAAATTATGTCCTTCACATAGCTAACACACGCACAGAGGTGCAGGCACTTTTAAACACTGACTTGCCGTTTCATTTCTGTGAGCTGGTGCACCAGATCTTTAATGCATCGTCCACGACTGGGCTCGCACATTTTTTTAAATTGGTTAGCAGTGGCCTCGTGACTACATTTGAAAAAGTTTTTGGTATCATTCCCACGTTTTTCCATTCTATTTTTTCGAGTTTGTTTGGTGGACTACCTGTTTTACTGGCTGTGGCTGCGGGCATTTTGTTGTTGTTTTTCTTCATAAAAAATGGATGCCCATCCTGCGCAAGAAGCCGTTCAACGCCTCCTGACACTGTGCCGTAATCGGATGCTCAATTACTATGGAACATTGCCGCTTGCAGCATTAAGCACGGCTTATAGATTGTCATTTCGGTTCACCGACTTCACGTGTGTCCAACCTGTGTTTCACTGCCTGAGCTGCGAGTTCGATTGGGCCATTGATTTGTGTCTATGCTTGAGGACTGCTCCTGACGTCGATTTTGATCAGCTAATGCGTCCCGTCGTGGCTCACGAGCTGATTTGTTCTGGCGAAAGAGTTATGGCCTTGGCAGCAATAAATGGAGTACTGGGCCAATGGGAGATCTCTGCAGCGGCGCATGCCTTTCTGACACACAGCGTTCTGGTGAACCCACCGAGTTGTCCTCTGACGTTACAGGAGGATCCGATGCTGGAGGAGCACGTATGTTCTTTCCCATTGCTGAATTGGATTGCTGAACTATTTTCGGATGATGGCAGTGATTTCATACTGGAGGCTGTTGCAACTTACTTTGCATATACTGTCCAATCGTGAGATGCCTGGGAGGATTGCTTTGTTATGGAATATGACTTTCCCCTTGCTGGATTGGAGGGATGAACTGTGCTCAAATGATGGAGAGTTCAATCATGTGATGTCGCTGAAAATAACGTCAATGTGGCACATGACTTTGGATATCGGATAAGTGCCTTGTTTTTTCTCTTACAGACATTTGAATTAATGCGACCTGGTCCTACATTTTATATTTTTGAGACCTGGCGGATAACTTTTGGTTCGAAAGTTTTGTTTTTAATTTTAGATTTGAGGCCACTGTAGGCATTCATACATATTCATTCATACATATTTTTTTAGCTTATTTTAGCTCAAGATTATTGAACTTTGCTTTCATTTTATGTATCTGATTTAGTATTGCCTTTTCCCTTATGTTTGACGGTGCTCGGATCAATGGGGGGTGTCATATGGATACTTCGTTACATATATTGCGTTAAGTTAGCATGAGTGTATTACATGTTTAAACAGCCATTTTTCATTCGGCTTCAGTTTTGCACACGACACCTACTTGTTGTTGTCGCTTTCAACCTAGAAGCGGTGATGTGATTTATTTGAGAATAATATGTTATTACTATGCTATCAGCTTTGCCTGGTACACTTGGTACAACTGTCTGCACACTGAGAGCTGCACACTCTAAGAATAACCTAACACAAGGTTGTTGGGAGGCCTGATCCTCGCACCACATTAGACATAACACAAATAATGTTGATGCCAACATTTTGGGCTCTACGCGGGTTTAAGATAGAGTTACACGGAATGAACGTAGACACTTGGTGCTGCGCATGAAGAGAGCTGGTAGCTGTTGATGTGATCTACTCCTACTGACATTTAGAGGTATGGGTCCGCCCTGCTAAAGCCCGAATGAGACCTTCTTAGATATAAAATAATATGCTAAATAGGGTGCGCGAAATATAGGTGATATAGATTTCTATAGATTTTGCATTGTAACATGCTATCACCTTTTGCTTACTATGGATTAGTGACTATGCTGCTAACTCTGATTTTTATAATCTGCATTTTGGTATTATACAAGATACTGCGTTTGAGAACTTTGCATTGAATAATAAATATTTCAAACTTGCACGTGTGTTCTTTGACTCTCAGTTTTTGGTTTGAAATGATTATATAACGAAAGAGTGTTCATGTGTTCCACGATTCCTGAGGTATTCTAAAGATCATGTTCTGGTTTGTCTAAGACATGGATCATTTCATAATGATCCATGAGACACTGTAGCTAGCTAGGTAAGGGGATTTCTGACACTGAGATGAGTTTTGGATCATCCTAACTCACTGAGGTTCTAGATCTCTATGCACAGTTCTGTGGGAGAACGGAAACCCTGCTACAATTCAGGAACTGAAGATTGCTGGGTTCTGCCACCAGCTATTTGAGGATGACTCCCTTCTGCTTACAAGTGTTCCCATCACATACAGAGAGTCACCTTTGACCCACTTCATCAACTAAACATGTTGCCAGCCACGATTACCAAGGGGCTGGCATTAGGTCTGGTAGCTGGGGTATCTTTGTATCCCCTTTGTGCCAGTTCTTATTTTCCACTTCTCAGACCATCCAAAGTTCAGAGTCTTTTCTTTATTGCTAAGTCTCCCGTGTTCATTAGTCATTTAACCTTTTAGAGAAAGCAGGGGTAGCCCTGTGTTCCAGGCAACCGTTGAAGACTTGGATCAAAATTTGCATCAACAAGCTTAAATCCACAATATGATCAAAATATATGAGATCAAGCTTAGCAAAAGATTTTGTTAAAACCCCAACTCACCAGCTCAGTTACATTTTTAGGTTTGTGAACTTGTAAGAGAAAATTGTATGGAAGAAATATATCAACCATGCTTCTGTCGTATGCTGTGAACGCTGGTGCATTGTTGTTTTAGGACCACTCAGTCCACAAGGGCTGAATGAAACACAGGACTACCCTTGCTTTCTCTAAATGGTTTGAAAGAATCTAGATAAAACAACAACTAAACCAAGCAGACTGAGTGCTGAAGACAAGATTCCTGAAAATGTTCGCTAAAAAATCATCTTAAAAATATAATTGAGAAATGTGTTTTTTTCACAATCTACACTTTGCAGGTAAAGGTGACAGGAACGTTGTCATGGCTGATGTCAGGTAAAGCATAAGTGTTTATAGAGATTCAAGTATGTGCAGTGATTTTGAAAGTCAGTGACATTTGGGACATTATAGTGATGTATTATGAACCTATTAGTTTGGTTTGTTTAGTTTAAATTCGGAAATGTTTCGTATTGATGAAAATGTATAGCATCCTGAAAGGGAGAGAGACAATAGGGATTGAAAAATGTCCCATTGTGGGTTCGATTAAATACTGTGGTTGAACATTATTCCTGAAATGCTTTTCAATAAATTATTTGAAATTGATGAAATTCTCTGCATCCTGTGTTCTCTTTGTACTCGGTGTTAGAAACCTCAAAATCATCAAAAGTTATGCATCCTCTGTCCTATCTCTGGTTCATATCTTGCTTGATATTAGTCAACAAAGCCATACAACCTTTTACATTCTTCTAGTTCTACGTGACAGCTTCTGGTATTTCTAGGGGCCTGGTACTTCTGTGTTCCTATAACTAAAGTAGACCAGGAGCAGATGGTTGCATTGGTGGTCGCCTGGATGACAACCAAGCAGGTATCGGCATAGTGTCATTGACGGTAACATGCCAGTGGGCTTGACCAGGAGCTATGGTGCCTGCATTGTAGAAATAAGTCTGCTCAGAAGGGCATCGAGTGAGAGAGATGAACCAGGATAGCTGACATGGAATAGTGGGCACTGCCAGCTGCCTCAGAACCTTTTTAGTGCATGGCTTGCAGGGGCTTTGGACATTGGTATCAGGGCACTGTCTGTGCTGACCTGTGCTCCAGGGGTCTGGTTTGAAGTATTGGAATGTTAGGAGGCCACTATTATTGGGTCCATGACATTGATCCTGTTCATCGATTCGAAGTATCACCTTCAGGATTTTGTGATGACTGTCATCGATAGGATTAAGTGGGCAAGCTTTGGTCCTAGATGATGGCAAGTGTAGTGGCACCATTGTAAGATGTACATATGTCATAGTAGGTAGAAAGTGAAAAACTAGATATGAGAAAATGTCATTTGAAATGTAGGGAACTTTCTCTTAGCACAGATTTCACCGAAAGGAATGGAATGTATATGATATCAATTTTGATTTAAAGGATGTGATATAGTTGTCTCTATTCGGAAATACAAGGTAAACAAATAAACATGTGTGTATGTTTCACTGCAAACTTCCATTAAACTTGTTTTGTTCGGTCTTGCCTTCTCACACCCTTCTTTCCCTGTAGCTCCTGAGACCATACCTCTACCTCCCGGCTGCACGTGGCCTAGTGCCTTGAAGAGAGACTCACGCATGGACCCATACACAAAGCAAACATAGGTTTATGGACAAAAATAGCTCCGTTTACTCCTCACCAGAGCACTAGGGCTACGAACAAAATTTCAGGAGTATACCTTATGCAAGAGGTGGGGAATGCGTGGTTCAAGGTGTGGTTGGCTTTGAGCGCTGGCTGGTGAGAGCCCACATATTTGTGTGTGTGTTGGCTTTCACACAACGCCATTTGACCATTTCTCAATCGGGGTTTCTCAACGGGGAAATATGTTTTCACAGTGGAGAAAAAAGTATCAAAAATGTGACTTGACGCTGCTGATTACCTTAATCCAATGTTGACTTCAATCTAGCTGCCAACTCAGCAATGGGAAACACCAAATGTCACATGACATTGCGGCTGGAATACATGGGACCTTGGCAGTGGTGCAGCTTTCAAATCATAGTACTCAGAATGGATGTGAATGCCCAAACACTTGTATATCTACTACCTCCCTCTGGAGTATGTGTAGGTGTGTGGATTTACGACTATTTTCTGGGAATCATGAGCCTTTGTGGCTCAATGGTTAGAGCGGCAGACCCTGATGCAGAGGTCTAGCCCGGGACCAGAATTCAATTCCCCGCCTCGGAGGGTCTTGGGCTCAAACATTCCACTGACCTGATAATTCTCACCTCGGTGCCTATTTCAGTCATGGAGTCCCACTCTGCAACTCTGGGCAATAGCTTGCTTAATCTCCACAACGGCCCCCACAACGCTAAGGATGCCTGGTGTCCCCCTTGGGGGTGCCCAGGAGTCGACGCCTCACAGGGAAAGCCAGGATGGGTTCCACAGCGGTATTCGTACAAGCGCATTGAGACCCTTGCGGGTGAGTAGTGCGCTATACAAGTATCAATTTACAATTTTGTCTGAGAAATCCTGACTGTGCAGCTCCAAAATGGAAAAGGGGCCCATATTGATTTTCACCCAAGATCTATATATTGGAGTGTAAATGACTGAACATAACACCAAGGGCTTCCCTTCAGTGTGAGGTGACTGAAACTTTGGATCAGGGAGAAGGAAGTTTGCCATGATTCTTTTAACCAAGTTAGGACAATCATAAACAAGTTTTTACCTTGCGTTCAAAGGATGCCCCCGGCGGAAAGATTGGAGCTATTGTGAAGACGCACATGCAATATCTTTTAGGGCAGGCGTTAGCCAAGAGCTTTTGAGTTTACTAAAATTAATTGTTTAATACGGTTATTTACAGGGGCATGAGACAGCCCTCTTCATTCATTGGTTTGATTTTGTGTCATTCACAGTTTTGAGGGGCAGTGGGTCAAGCTACTTCAGCTATGGTCTAACTTCACTGTGAGTGATGACATTCTGACCTTTCATAAGGAGCTCATTCGCACACATAGTAGTTCCATTATTGCCTGGGATTACTATGCCAGTGTGTGATTTTTGAGATTAAAAAATACGTTTGCGTTTAGTCAATTTTTTGTATGTTGGTGAAGGCCTGATAGGTCCTCCAGAAATAATGCTTCCTAAAAGCCATGACTAAACAAAACAACCATTGAAAAAGCCAAAAGGAGGGCAGGCAACAACAGTCCTATTGGCTTTGACAATTTGCCATTGTAATTACATGTCTATCAAACAAGTGTTGTCACCACCAGGAGCGTCCGACATGGCTCGTATGCAGGGGAAAAGGGAGAGGGAATGTGGGCTGCTTTTTAAACAAGCACTGGCTTTGCCAATAGGTCTCGCAGTAGGAAAGTTGGAGCTATTACAATTGCAAATAACAATGCCTTTTATTTTTGTTTTCATTTTAAAAACATAAAGGGCTTTGTCATTTACAAAACCAATAGCTCCAACTTTCCTACTGCGGGACCTATTGTGCACTGCACAGTGTGGGTGAAAGTGGCACTGCGTGTGTGTGAGTGGCTTTGAGTGAGTTGCGTTGCATGGGTGAGTGGCGTTGCATGTGTGAGTGTTGTTGCGTGGGTGAGTGGCGTTGCGTGGGTGAGTGGCGTTGCGTGGGTGAGTGACGTTGCGTGTGTGAGTTGCGTTGCGTGTGTGAGTGGCATTGCATGGGCGAGTGTGGCGTTGCGTGTGTGAGAGTGGGCTTGCGTGGGTGCGAGTGGCGTTGTGTGTCTGAAAGTGGTGCTGTGTGGGTAAAAGTGGCGTTATGTGGGTGAGTGGCGTTGCGTGGGTGAGTGGCGTTGCGTGGGTGAGTGGCGTTGCGTGTGTGAGTGGCGTTGCATGGGTGAGTGTGGCGTTGCGTGTGTGAGAGTGGGCTTGCGTGGGTGTGAGTGGCGTTGTGTGTCTGAAAGTGGTGCTGTGTGGGTAAAAGTGGCGTTATGTGGGTGAGTGGCGTTGCGTGGGTGAGTGGCGTTGCGTGGGTGAGTGGCATTGCGTGTGTGAGTGGCGTTGCGTGTGTGAGTGGCGTTGCATGTGTGAGTGGCGTTGCATGTGTGAGGGGCGTTGCATGTGTGAGTGGCGTTGCATGTGTGAGTGGCATTGCATGTGTGAGTGGCATTGCATGTGCATGTGTGAGTGGCGTTGCATGTATGAGTGGCGTTGCATGTGTGAGTGGCATTGCATGTGTGAGTGGCGTTGCATGTGTGAGTGGCGTTGCATGTGTGAGTGGCGTTGCATGTGTAAGTGGCGTTGCGTGGGTGAGTGGCGTTGCGTGGGTGAGTGGCGTTGCGTGGGTGAGTGGCGTTGCGTGTGTGAGTGGTGTTGCATGTGTGAGTGGCATTGCATGTGTGAGTGGCGTTGCATGTGTGAGTGGTGTTGCGTGGATGAGTGGCGTTGCGTGGATGAGTGGCTTTGCGTGGATGAGTGGCATTGCGTGGATGAGTGGCGATAAGTGGCGTTGCGTGGATGAGTGGCGTTGCGTGGGTGAGTTGTGTTGCGTGTGTTAGTGGTGTTGCTTGGGTGAGTGGCGTTGCATGTGTGAGTGGTGTTGCATGTGTGAGTGGCGTTGCGTGTGTGAGTGGCGTTGCGTGGCTGAGTGGCGTTGCGTAGGTGAGTGGCGTTGCGTGGATGAGTGGCGTTGCGTGGGTGAGTGGCGTTGCGTGGGTGAGTGGCATTGCGTGGGTGAGTGGTGTTGCATGGGTGAGTGGCGTTGCATGTGTGAGTGACGTTGCATGTGTGAGTGGCGTTGCATGTGTGAGTGGTGTTGCGTGTGTTAGTGGCGTTGCATGGATGAGTGGCGTTGCGTGGATGAGTGGCGTTGCGTGGATGAGTGGCGTTGCATGGATGAGTGGCGTTGCGTGGATGAGTGGCGTTGCGTGGATGAGTGGGGTTGCGTGGGTGAGTGGCGTTGCTTGGGTGAGTGTTGCATCGCGTGGGTGATAGTGGGCTTGTGTGGGTGTGAGTGGCGTTGCGTGTCTGTAAGTGTTGCTGTGTGGGTGAAAGTGGCACAAAGCCTTTGATGTGGCCTGGCGCAGGAGAAATGCTGCTGCTGCTAATTAAATATAAAAAGTGTTTAGGGACTCACGGCTGCCGAGAGTAACTAGGCAGTTCTGGGAGGGGGCTGCACACCAACTGAAGTGCTCTGGTTGCACGGCCTGCGGCCGGCCGTGTGAAGTGATAAGCCTTTGAAGTCCACAGGCATGCTGTGACGGAGGTGTGAGAGGTCTGGCAGGGAACAGATGGCCTGGCTGTGAAGCAGGGGGCGGGGCAGCGCTGGGGAAGCCTGTGGGAGGATGATTGATGCCTTTGATGTGGGGAGGGAGGAGAGCCTTTTGCGAGCCTGCAGGAGAAATGCTGCTGATGCGCGTGCATGTTTAATCACGTGATTCACTTGAACTTAAAGAAAACCGCGGCTGAAAGCCCATGGTTTGAAGAGGATTTTGGCCACTTGAATTCTCGTTCCCTCAATGCGCTTGCGCGCATTGTAGGTCACGAGACCTAAAAAACGTACCTTGCTGTCGCCGCCAGGTCCCGCGTCTTCTCTCCTGCTCGCCTGTGTCTGACTCCAGGTCAGAACAGGAAGCAGGCAGCCAGGCTGCCACCCTTAAGCCAATCACAACGCTCAATGGAGTGTTGTGATTGGTCTGAGCACTGTGACACGGCGCTCAGCCAGGGGCTATAGGGCTGGGCATTTCTCCATGCAGGCTGTAATGCAGCCTGTATGGAGAACAGGGAATGCGCAGGACTATTTTGGGCAGCCCGAGAGGGCCGACCAAACAGTCATTGCATACAGGAGTGTTTCACTACTCCTTCCCTGCAGCTTTGCCCCATCCCCTCATGTACTGCCGTACCAGGAGGAAAAAATAAAATGATGATAACATTCTGTTATTTTCATTTGATTTTTTTCCTTTCTTTGCTGATCCTGGCAGTGGGGCGACCATCCTTTGTCTTAGCGGAGTACCCGCCACTGGTCACCATGCACACGCCTGTGTTGGATTTATTGGTAGCAGGGAAAAAATAATGAGCTCTAGATATATTTAAAAGAAATCAAATTAAAACCTGTTTTATTTAAATACTTCTATTCGTTAACCAGTTCATAAAATATTTGGATTAGCAAAAGAATCGCCTACTAGTACATTCTCTTATATGTATATTAAACTCTTTTAGTGGTACGATTAAGTAATTAGCTACTCGAAGACATTCTGCTGCAATGTAAGCTGTCTCAGGGTGTTCATTGGGTAGGGAGCTGGCTGCCATAACTGCTCAGGTCATCTGTAACCAACAGGGGGAAATGTATGGTTATTTAATGCATTACTTTCATCTCTTTTATGATTGGTAGTCAATGTCTTTCACTTTCATAATGACACCAATAACATTTTAGAACTTAGAACGTTTTGTTCCCAGTGTGGTCATGTCTATACAATGCATGCACTGCTACAGCTTTTTTCCTTCCAATTTACTCACCTCGGCTTCTAGGAGTAGCTGTTATCCCTCCTTTGCAAGCATGTCTACTACTAACTGATCGCTTCAAACTGAACAATAAAACCAGCTCTGACTTCCCTTACCACTACAATGCACTGCTCGTGACCTCACATATTACATCACTTTTGTCATCTGAAATCTATGTTGCTGCAATTTATACTTAGATTGTTTTCATAGGTTTTTTTAAACACCAATTTTCTTAATAAGTAGTAGACCCCCAAATAACTCAATTTTAACCTTTTATCGGTGAATACATAGATAGATAGATAGATAGATAGATAGATAGATAGATAGATAGATAGATAGATAGATAGATAGATAGATAGATAGATAGATAGATAGATCCGTGATGTGACACATGTAGCTACAAATAATCTTACTATTGAGATTACTTATCACATTACTGTTAACACTATGAAAGTGACAACTATGAATGTTGTATTATTTATTGGTTTGAGTAGGTATTGTTATGTAATGATGTTGTGCTTTTAGGTGTTGTTACTTATTGGTATACATATTGGGGCGTCTTAAACGTTTATTTGGTGAGCGAGTTATTTTTTGCATGGCTATAGTGTAAGTTATTGATTGCATAACCTCAGAATTTCAATGGTTTTTAGGTTTTGCTTTGTAACCATACATTTACTTTAATTGTGAAGTTTTTTAAATGTTTGTTACCATGTTATAGCCAATCCTAACTATAACTTTATTTTAACTGTAGTTTTCTGTGAATAATATCTGTGTTTTTTACTGCATTAAATGTCTTGGAATGTATTCCCTTCGGCCAGCCCATGTTATGCCCTGCAAGTCACATACAACACCTGGAGAAAAATGTATTACTATCTGACCACCAAACAGTCTTCTGGCCAGGAAGAGCCAGTGAATCTGCCCTGCCCTCCACTTGGGACAACCAAAAAAACACAGTGGATAAGGAGAATAAGGCAGCACTCCTTCTCTTAGATCTATCAACAGCATTTAACATCATACATTATGAAATCTCACTGAGCAAATTAAATGATATAGCCATCAAAAGAAAAGTCCTTAACTAGATTGACTCCTACCATAAATATAGGTAAAGCAGCATCTCTATACCCACTTTTTTCTTTCATTCTAATAGCATCAAGAATGCAATTTCTCAAGGGTCAATTTTGTCATTGCTTTTGTTCAATGTTTACATCAAATCACTCTCGGAACTCTTCAATTCCTTCAACATCATATGCTACAACTATGCTGATGATACACAGATAATAATGAAACTGGAGAAACCAAATTACATTCGGCTCTTAAAACGGCCTCAATGCCACCAACCAACATTGGTAAAGATTCACCTCAAACGCTACACATCAAAAGAGAAATTCTAAATTATTTATTTATTTTTCTAAATTTGATACAGTGATGACAAGACCCGAGGGTATCAGAGCGCTTTACATGTTACAAGATTACATTTTCAAGATGTAAAGCGGTCCCCTCATGGGGACCGCTTAACCCGAGCAACCTGAACCCCTGTGCACCGAGTACTTTTGCAAGTGCAAGGGTCAAGACAGAGGGGAGGTTACTCCTATGTCCTTTGTCCTGTTTCATGCCAGAGCATAAGCCAATTGTCCCCAGAACTGGTTTGAGCTGGACTATGCACAGGGACACCAAGTGTGCCCCAAATGCAGACTTTCAGGCACTTTGGAAGTGCACCCACCCAGCCCCAATACACTAAATCCTGTCTGGGAAGTGGTTACACCTCCCTGTGACAGGACGCTTATTGTCCTGCCTTCCTCTGCACAAACTTGGCTCAGCAGCAGGAGGGCAGAAATGTGTCTCTGGTCATCAGCAACAATTTTGTGTTGCCCGGGTCGGAAAGGCTGGCACCGGAAAGACCAGTGACCCCACGAAGCTCGGTTCAGAAGGTTGGAATCATTCCTCCCACACCGGTTACCGGTGTGGAGGTATGATTCCAAGGTGTTTGATACCAAACACGACATGTTTTGTTTCAGCCATTTTCGAGCATTTACTGCAAGGTTATAATGCACCTCTACCTATATGTCTGGCTAATGATTCAGAAAAGGGGGTGGTGATGAACAGAGTGTCTGAATTAAGCAGACCACTCTTACCCAGTCCAAAGATCAGGACTTGATCCATCACCGTTTTTTAGCTCACTACACCATCCCAGCTCAGAACTTGGCTATATGCAAATTAGTCTGACCCTGGCCCAGTGCATCATGGGAACAGGGCAGACCAAACTACCAAGCCAATTCTTATACTGGGAAGGAAACAAGCTACCGGGGACGGGTTTCTGGCATTTCAGCCGTCTTCGGCCCGGCTTGCTTGAATCCTGATGGTGCAATGAGCTAGGGACTCACATCTGAGTATACCCTTCCACGCTTATGGTGGACAAAAATGATTCAGAAAAGGGGGTGGTGATGAACAGAGTGTTGAATTAAGCAGACCACTCTTACCCAGTCCAAAGATCAGGGCTTGATCCATCCCCGTTTTTTAGCGCACTGCACCATCCCAGCTCAGAACTTGGCTATATGCAAATTAGTCTGACCCTGGCCCAGTGCATCATGAGAACAGGGCAGACCAAACTACCAAGCCAATTCTTATACTGGGAAGGAAACAAGCTACCGGGGACCGGTTTCTGGCATTTCAGCCGTCTTCGGCCCGGCTTGCTTGAATCCTGATGGTGCTATGAGCTAGGGACTCACATCTGAGTATACCCTTCCATGCTTATGGTGGACAAAAATGATTCAGAAAAGGGGGTGGTGATGAACAGAATGTCTGAATTAAGCAGACCACTCTTACCCAGTCCAAAGATCAGGGCTTGACCCATCACCGTTTTTTAGCTCACTGCACCATCCCAGCTCAAAACTTGGCTATATGCAAATTAGTCTGACCCTGGCCCAGTGCATCATGGGAACAGGGCAGACTAAACTACCAAGCTAATTCTTCACCAGAAAGGAGACAAGCTACCGGGGACCGGTTTCTGGCATTTCAGCCGTCTTCGGCCCGGCTTGCTTGAATCCTGATGGTGCAGTGAGAAAGGGACTCATGTCTGAGTATACCCTGCCACACCTATAGTGGCCAAAAACGATTCAGAAAAGGGGGTGGTGATGAACAGAGTGTCTGAATTAAGCAGACCACTCTTACCCAGTCCAAAGATCAGGGCTTGATCCATCACCGTTATTTATCTCACTGCACCATCCCAGTTCAGAACCTGGCTATATGCAAATCAGTCTGTCCCTGGCCCAGTGCATCATGGGAACAGGGCAGACTAAACTACCAAGCCAATTCTTCACCAGAAAGGAGACAAGCTACCGGGGACCGGTTTCTGGCATTTCAGCCGTCTTCGGCCCGGCTTGCTTGAATCCTGATGGTGCAGTGAGAAAGGGACTCATGTCTGAGTATACCCTGCCACACCTATAGTGGCCAAAAACGATTCAGAAAAGGGGGTGGTGATGAACAGAGTGTCTGAATTAAGCAGACCACTCTTACCCAGTCCAAAGATCAGGGCTTGATCCATCACCGTTATTTATCTCACTGCACCATCCCAGTTCAGAACCTGGCTATATGCAAATCAGTCTGTCCCTGGCCCAGTGCATCATGGGAACAAGGCAGACTAAACTACCAAGCCAATTCTTCACCAGAAAGGAGACAAGCTACCGGGGACCGGTTTCTGGCATTTCAGCCGTCTTCGGCCCGGCTTGCTTGAATCCTGATGGTGCAGTGAGAAAGGGACTCATGTCTGAGTATACCCTGCCACACCTATAGTGGCCAAAAACGATTCAGAAAAGGGGGTGGTGATGAACAGAGTGTCTGAATTAAGCAGACCACTCTTACCCAGTCCAAAGATCAGGGCTTGATCCATCACCGTTATTTATCTCACTGCACCATCCCAGTTCAGAACCTGGCTATATGCAAATCAGTGTGTCCCTGGCCCAGTGCATCATGGGAACAGGGCAGACTAAACTACCAAGCCAATTCTTCACCAGAAAGGAGACAAGCTACCTGGGACCGGTTTCTGGCATGGACAGGGAGCAGCTGTGGGCAACATTGGTAGGGTATGAAATACAGGGTGATTTGTTAACCCTGATCCAAGCATTGCATACAGAAAATTGGGCTCAGATAATTTTGGACGAGGAGGGAGGATTGACCGAGAGGATCCCAATTGGAAATGGGTTGAGGCAGGGGTGTGTACTTGCCCCCTATTGTTCTCGCTGTTCATAGCTGATCTACCTCAAAAACTAAGAGAGGTCAGAGGGGCGAGCCCGAAAATGGGAGGAAATCAGATATCGTGCCTACTTTATGCTAATGACTTGGTGATTATGGACCAGACGGAGATAGGCCTTCAGAGAAAATTAAATAGATTTAAAGAATACTGTTTAATCAAAAAAATAGTAGTAAACATGGAGAAGACAAAAATTGTATGTTTTGGAAGGAGAAAAACAAAGTTCTCATGGTACCTTGGTACAGATTTGCTTGAGAGGGTAACAGATTATAGATATCTGGGAATGTGGTTCACCGGTACCCTGAAATGGAATACACATTGGCAAACTTTAAAAATGAGGGCATTGGCCTCTGTGAAAGGCCTAAAAAGATTTCATTGTACCTATGGAGAAATGTCAGATAGGCCAGTCATAAAAGCCTACCAAGCAATGGCCCCCCCACAATTTCTGTATGGAGCCGAGGTAATTTATTTAAGTGGTAAGAACTCCTGGGATAAAGAGGAGGGAAATATACTAAAACGTTTGTTCTTGCTGCCTAAATCATCAATGGTACAGGCAGCAAGACTTGAGTTGGGAAGTACCTCTTGGGCAATAACTACCTGTATGGCCCTAGTACGTTTCTGGCAGCGATTAGGAGCAGGGGAGTCTCTTAAAATCTCCCAGTGGGCCAAAGAGGAAATTGACACTAGCATGCTGCCCTGGGCGAAAGAGACTAGAGCATCAATAAGCGATGCATATGGGGTGCTTGAATTGAAGGCTTGTCCGCAGCAAGACCACGTGACAATAGGCAAGAAAGAATTAAGGCTTTTGGGATTTGATATGTCCCGTAAATATGACTGGGAGTACCTTTCACATAAAGCCCACATTACAATGGCTTGGGAGATTGACCAACATTTCCCCTATGTGGACCAGCTACCTAGCTACCGTTTAAGGTGGGAAGTTTTAAAAATGCGAATTGGGATAAACCCATGTTATGCGAATAACGGAGTTCAAAACCTTATGATAGACTGCAATGGTAGATGCACTTGTATATTAGGTACCGCCTGTGATATTTTACATATTTTATTAGATTGTACAAGGTTTTTAGACATACGAAGGTAGATTTTATGTCCGATTTAAAAAAATGATAAGCTCAGGAACAGGATACAAGCTGTTAACCTTTTGATGGAAATGGGGAACTTAGATATAGCCTATGCTATGGGGAAATATATGAATAAAGTTAAAGTGTTCCTCAAATGCACAGAGTAAGCACCAAAAGTGCTCCCCTTAGGATTACACGAGGTGGAACTATCAAGGGGTTACAGTCTTACTTGCCATATATATGAAGGTCCTGAGGTATATGTATGAATTAATTGATTTTAATATTTCAGAAGGTTATAACATTTTAAGAGAAAGCTAAACTATATGTGTTTTGGTGTGCAATATCTTTTTATGATACCGTTGTGTTTATGTTTTTTAATGTCATGATAAGAGGTAAATTGTACTTTTATGGTTGTAACAAACCAAATAAAGTTTTGTTTTGATTGACTGACTGGGGACTCAGTACTCAATGATATTTCCAGCAAAACAACATGTGGTGACAGCAGCAGGATTATTGTTCTTTGTGACGCCACAAGAAGTGTGATTGGATTGACCGCCAGGCACCCATCAGAATGGATAGGAGGCCAATGGGAGAACAGGGAAAGTCAACGGATCGCACTCTGAGAAAGGGAGGTCGGACCCAGTGGTCCCCCATGGCGGCAGAATCTCAACAGGAAAGAGTCAGATTGGTGCCGGCAATTGCTTCAATTAGTGCATCAGAGGCTGGAGACGTGCCCTCGCCCACAGGGGACGAAAACAAAGATTCGGACCGTGATCTTTGCTCCGTCACAATAGGGGGACACAGCCTAAGTCTCCAAGAAGTGACTCCAAGATCGGCAGATGACATTATCTGAACTATAACCAGCAAGCAAGTATAAGATGAGGGTCTACTCAAGAGAGGTCCATGGACTGGCGATTGGGAATGTCACATAATATGTAGAAGCAGTGTACCGGGTAGGGGGGACGCCCCCGGGTTGGCGGGGCTGTTGGTTTTACCTTCCTCCTAGGCAGCCTCCACTACCCCCGCTCACTATTCTTGTTTTGGTTCTAGATTCAACACTCACTTGTCCTGGGTGGGGTGTGGGAGTTTGGGGTTTAGAAGTTGTTAATTGGGGTCCCGGCAGGATCCATTAGTCAGTTGATATGTTGGTCGTAACCTCTGAGGGTTGCACTGACCCCCGTGAAAGGAATGGCTGCAAATGGGGGGTGGACCGAGGTAACCAAGTGCTGTACAAATGGATAATACCAATACTTACAAGCTCATGTCCTGGAATTTCAGAGGAATAAATACGATGAGGATGCAACACAAAGTATTTTCCTATTTAAATAGAAGAGGGTCCATATAGCTATTTTGCAGGAGATGCACCTCCTGGCTCCTGAAGGGGCTGGACTGCAGCAATGTTGGCGGGGATAAGCCCATTACACTTCCTTCTCAACATTTGCAAGGGGGGAGATGAGCTGGATAAGAGCAGGAGACCCATTTCAATGTACAGGAAACTGAATTGACACGGAGGGTCGATATGTTGTGATCAATGGATGCTTGGACGGCCAGGACAAGACAATTTTAAATCTGTATGGTCCTAACTCTGACCAAAGTGCGTTCCTGACTGCTATGTCTAACACATTGGCGCCCCACCAGTTACACTCCACAATTTCGGAGGGAGACTTTCATTGTGTGGCTGATCCGATCCTGGATCGCTCACATCCGCCGCTTAGAGATGCCCCGACAGTTAGGGTAGCGAGAACCTTCATGGAGTGGAAATCTTGATGGGGGTTGGTGGACACATGGAGGCACATACACCTAACCAGTAGGGATTATTCCCATATCTCACATGTGCATGATATACATACCCACCTGGACACCTTCATGTGCTCTGCTGACATTCATATACTTGTGCGGGGGTGGAATACATGTTGTGCACGAGATCTGATCACAACCCACTCTTGATGAGCTTACGATGGGGTCTGAGCCTCCAGCCCATCCCCACTTGGCGGCTCAAACCAGAAGCCCTGGAGGATCAAGTGTTCCTCGAGGAAACCGCAAGGCCATATAGCCCGCTTCTTCTCCGAGAACACCGACTCCACCTCATCCAGGTTGATGGAATGGGACACCTTCAAGGCAATGATCCGGGGAGATGTATGGCAACCTCCATAGGAGTGTGCCGCAATCTGGTGACAGACATACAAAAAGCAGACCAGACATTACGGGACCTAGAGAGGCGTAGACCCTCACACACAGAGATTTGCGTAGACCTCCTAGATGCAAAACAGAATGTAGCGGAGCTTGCGCAGAGATTGGGCTGCTTTGATTACAAAAAGTATATGGAGCTAAACCAGGCAGAAAGGGAAAAAAACTGGATCTCTTTTGGCATGGCTGGCCAACCCGGCTCTTAGGGGTACCCCCATAGTTGACATCATAGATCACAATGGGCATCACCTATATAGGCAGGAGGAGATAAACAATTTTAAGACTTTCGGTATTCACTGGAGGCACTTAGAAGTCCTAAAGTTAGGACTCCTAACTTCTGTGAATACAGAAATGAGTAAGTGCCTTCTGTGAATCCCAAAATGAGTAAGTGCCTTCTGTGAATACCAACATGGTAGTGAGTTTAGGATGTTGTCTTCAGTTTGTTCTGTGAATCGGACCCTGTGGGTTTAGCAGTGTTTGGTGCGGAAGAAGAAGTGTTTTATGCTCTGAGTGTAGCTGGGCCAGATTTGAGATTCACAGTGCCAACCTGAGTGTGTGCAGTCCATAAACTGAGCAAGAGGCGCATTTTCACACCTATTTGGAGCTATGGAAAGTCCTCTTCAAGTCTGTGGATGGCGGATGCACTTTCCAGAGGGAATATCTGAAAATCTCTATAGAGACAGAAATCGGTTTACGGTTTACGCTTTTAGTTTTATCTATTTTGAATTTACACGCACAAACAGTTTCTATTCGAAATAATAAAACAAATAACAATGTTTTAAAGCATGCAACCCTTGAATACATTTTTGGATCAGAAAAAAGAACAATATTCCCTAGTCATTCATCAGTTTTCGGTCTTGGGAGTGCTGTGGGATGAACCCTGGATTTTAGGCATGAGATCTTCTGGATAGTACATGTAAACGTACTTTACAGGCGCTCAAGAATTTTCGTTGGGGTCTCTAATAGAATCTTCTAAATCTGGGAGGGCTTGCATGAGGCTTTCAGGGTCTAAAGTTTTCCACTGTCTGTCTGCTATGGGCTCTGTGCACCTCAGCTGCTTGCCATGCTCAGTGCAATGCCCGCCTTCAATGAAGTGATTGACCCTGACATGGTATTCCAAGGAGAAAGGCAACTACTCTGATATTGCAGTTGACCTTATGTGGAAACAGATACTATACTGTGGCCACCTTAGTGTTTTGGTTCTTCTGCAAGGTATGGAAGTCTAAATAGTGCATCTTTTCATAAATACCTTAACATTTGCATTATTTTGATTGTTATCACATATATTGTGGGCGCTCAAGGTAAAAACAAACCTCATGATGGCTATGACCTTTCGTGCTAGGTCAATAATGTCTGCATATATAGTGCCAAGTCACTTTTGAAGGGGGTGTTGAACAACACACAGGGAGGAGGTTGGCCTACGAGTGATACACTCTTCACACTCAGGACTAGGATTTCATCAAAGGACAACGATTCTGGGTTTACGATGACTACCCGCCCCCAACCGTCAACTTGTAGTCTGATTTATGGTATTATGTAGGCTCTATGACTTTTATGGTTTTATCCTTAAAGCAGAATAAAGTTTTATTGATTGATTGACTACCCGCCCCATCCGCTTCTGCTCTGCATTTAGTAGAAATGATATAGTTGTGTTGAATGTATAATTGAACTAATGGAATGGAATGGAATGAGTATTTATAGAGCGGGGTAGTTACCCGGAGGCGTCCTAGCGCTGTGAACAGACGCGTGGGAGGTGCAGGGAGCACGTGCTCGTTTTTGAAAAGCTCGTTTTTTAGGCCTTTTCTGAAGGACAGTAGATTGGGTTCCCTGCGTAGTTGTAAAGGCAGGGCGTTCCAGAGTTTTGCCACGTTGTATCCAAAGGAGCGTCCGCCACACCTTGCCCTCTTGATTCGGGGCACTGTAAGTAGGTGTGAGAGAGTAAGGTTCGATGAGTTTCAGAAGATGGGGTGGAGTAAGCCTAAGTGCATTTTATGGCTGTGTGCTGCTTTTGATGGCAGATTTTGCAGCAACATGAGATTTTGGGAGGTGCACTGGTTGTTCTAGCTTTCGCAAATGAGTCTCTAGTTTGGAGCGGGGTTGCTCTATGATGGAGTTCCATGAAACGCAGAACCAGATGAGATAGTTATGCCTTCCTGAATACTTTTGTGGGTCACTTGGGGTGAGGGGGAAGATAGACTGGGTGATAATATGTGTGAAGCACTGATGCTTTTGTTACTGGGGACCGATATTGCAGTGCTGCTGCAAAACCGGCACCCAGTAACAAAACAGGCCCCCTCCGCTGCAAAAACCGGCTCCCACCTCTCCAGTCTCCCGGGGAAACGCCCGATGCCCGCTATGGCCAGTCCGACCCTCAATCTGTGTCCTGCATTTTTTTTTCCAACTGCCCTAATGCAGATTACTTTTTTATGTGGCTCAGGAGAGTTTTAGGAACGGAAGGGGGACTTAATAGATCTGTTAAAAAGGTACAGTTAAAATTATGATTGTGTTGAAAAGATTAGTTCTAGCGCGTCACAACAAGAGTACGAACAGATTTTCATATTTTCACCAAAAGAGAAGTCATTAAAAACATAATAGAATAAGGCAACCAGCCTGCTGTTCTCAGCGATAAGCTTTCACTTCGTAAAAATAGAAAGTAAATGCGTGTGCTGTGGGAAGGACGGGGTCGGACGCGGGTGAAAGGAGTGGTCGGCTCTTTCAGCCACATCCTATTATGCGGTTCGATGCTCGCGCGAGGCAGGGCGGCTCACTCAGAAGCAATGCTTTTTCGGGCAGACATCAATGCTGGCCGTGGACGGAGGCGTCCAGAACAAGCTGTGACCTCCACGGGCACCGCCCGATTATAAAGGTGAACCTTAAAGTGCAACCATCAGGGCTGGACCTGTCATCCAGCCCAGTTTTAAAGATAAGCACAGTGAATGCATGTATGATTACTGGATTTATAGGGCACTTCAGTCAAGATTATTCGCATATTAATTGGGCGGTCTGAAAACCCAACAGAGTTTTTACTATATGATGAGTCGACATGTCTTCATAGATGAAGCTTGTCACTGGAGGGCATCCCACTTTCAGCTCCACCTCCCACATCCAGACATAAAATGTGTGTGGGTGCCACAAATAGAAATGCAGCAGGCCGCTTGTCTTCATCGCATAGAACAGATCCATTAACCGTTTGATTGGGAATTTATTAAATGCGGTCAATTTTGAGAGGATCCAAGGAATGACCTGTAGGTAGGGTGAAAGGGGAGGGCTGGGATCTGGCCTGCGCTCTTTGGAAGCGCGTCAACGCCAGAAGGCCTCCAGTTCAGCCCCAGCTGCTTCGCCGCTCCGCGAACATATTAAATGCATGGATCGCATTAATCCCGCAGATCATTGGCCCAGGCGCTCACAGGCCGGCAGCTGTCTGCCCTGCATGGTGCAACTCAGACAATTATGAATCCCTCTGGTCTAATCTGAATAATGTTTGGCTTCATCGTTTGCATAATCCAACTAAAGTTCATTCATTGTATTTGGCTCCTGGGTGATGCTTGCGCAGAAAGGCCCGCTGGATGGGCCGGATTACATAGGGCGCGTGCCAGGAAATGATACAGCGGCACAGTTTTACCACATCAATTGTACCAACTAATCAGTGCAAAGTAGATAAACAAATTATTTTTGTACAGGACACTTGTTGGAAATAATGGTGAAAATTTGCACCTAAACCAGTGCAGTAAAGTCGCTGTTTCCCCTAAAAACCCATTCTTACTTTCTCTTACAACCTGGCCCCTCTATCTAAATTACCCTGCCTTTCTGACTCTGGCTTGCAAAGTTTAAATGTATATAAATGGGAATGGTTTACCTATACTTGACCTCGCAAATGAATGTACTTTTCTTGTTCAGTTTACAGTTGATTTAAAAAGCAATAACCATATTTTTTGAAAATATAATACGAAAAACTGGATTTATGATCTCAGTTTAAAAGCGTGGTTTCCTAAAACAGTCGTGATGACAGAGCAAACAGCTTAAAGTGCGTCATTGTGAAAGTCACTCTTCTGAAGCTGAGCATTCAGGACGTGTGCCCGGCAAAAGACATCAAGTCCTGGAATATTCTCTTCTGTTCCAGCCAGTGTGCCCTCCCTCGGTTACTGCTGAGTGAACGTCCTGTGCACTGCTCAGCGCCCACCGTGATGTTCCTGCTCATATCATTGTCTGCCCTCGTGGGATGTAATCTAGGGAAACTATGAGCAGGCCGCAACCCGGTTCTCACTCACAGACCCAGGAAAAAAAGGGATTTAAAGAATGTCTTAGTAAGCACTGAGCTGGGCACGGCCTGGTGCAAGCCTCTTTTCACCGCGTGCCGTTGTTTCCATCGCAGGTTCACTCTGGAAAAATATCAACGCGTGGGCCCGATTCACAGAACTAATTTAAGACAAAATCCTAAACTTACTACCATTTTGTTATTCACAGAAGGCACTCACTCATTTTGGTATTCACAGAAGGCACATACTCATTTTGGTATTCACAGAAGGCACTTACTCATTGATGAGTAAGTGCCTTCTGTGAATACCAAATTGAGTAACTTACTCATTTTGAGTAACTTACTCATTTTGAGTAACTTACTCATTTTGAGTAACTTACTCATTTTGTTATTCACAGAAGGCACTTACTCATTTTGTTATTCATAGAAGGCACATACTCATTTTGGTATTCACAGAAGGCACTTACTCATTGATGAGTAAGTGCCTTCTGTGAATACCAAATTGAGTAACTTACTCATTTTGAGTAACTTACTCATTTTGAGTAACTTACTCATTTTGTTATTCACAGAAGGCACTTACTCATTTTCGTATTCATAGAAGGCACTTACGCATTTTGGTATTCACAGAAGGCACTTACTCATTGATGAGTAAGTGCCTTCTGTGAATACCAAATTGAGTAATTTACTCATTTTGAGTAACTTTCTCATTTTGAGTAACTTACTCATTTTGAGTAACTTACTCATTTTGGTATTCACAGAAGGCACTTACTCATTGATGAGTAAGTGCCTTTTGTGAATACTAAAATGAGCAAGTGCCTTCTGTGAATACCATAATGGTAGTAAGTTTAGGATTTTGTCTTGTTAGTTCTGTGAATCGGGCCCTGCGCATGGGCATATATGTCACTGGAATTTCTATAGGCACTATTGGGAATATTTAGTGTACCAGGCGTTCCCCAACGTAATTGTTCCGCCCTAATTGCCCAATCGATTCTGTGACATTTAATGATGATGAAACACTGTAGTTTATAAATGGGGAATCCAGTTTGGCCACTGTTTGCTGCCAAGCAGGGGGCGGCGCCCAGGTCAGGATTCATGGCGCCGCCTTGTGTGTGGTTCCGTCAGGATGTTAATTAAATGCCATCAAAGATGATGTATGTGTGGTCTCTGTAGATGTATGGAGCAATCGGTAGCGGAGGAAAGCTGATGGTAAACAGCAAGTCTCTGGATGTTAAACACATGGACGCCAATTCACCAAAATGGCTGGGGTAGCAAATTTAATTTTAACCCAATGACTTTGCAGGAAGTGATGTCAAATGATCTTAGACCCACTTCTCAGCTGTCTGCTTCCCAGCTGTCAGTCTTTTTTATTATCCCTTTTCATGTCTTTCTCACCTGTTGCTCTTTCTCAACCTCCTGCTTCCTTCTCTAGCCTACTGTGTTTCTCACTGATCATATAATGTCTCAAACATCTTCCCCTCTCTCCCCTGACTTTCTCTCCTGTTCTCTTTTTCACCTACCTCCCAGCTCTCTTACACCCATGGCTCTTTCACACCTTTCTCTGTCTCACTGTCAGTTCCATATCTCTCACCTTTCCTTCTCCCGCCTCTCCATCAGCTGTTATTTTATAACCTTTCTCTGTCTTTATAGTTTTATATAGCACAAACTTGACCCAAATGTATTGCAGTACTTTACATGAGCAACAGGAAGGCCGGACTGGCCGCACCGGGCATCAGGTGTTTCCCCGGGAGGGTGGGCCCTGTTGTTACTGGGGGCTGGTTTTGTAGCACTGCAGCAGATTTAAAAGCACCACAGAGTTCGTTGTACATCTAACAGTTTTCAGGCAGCAATAAAAGTACCAAGATAACTCTGGTGATTAATGTACCTGCTGGAGAGAAATAGAGTTTTTTCTATTGGCAGTTTTGACTCATCTAAGGTAGCGCAGAGGGTTAATACGCCTGCTGCAAAGGGCGTGTTCTATGCAGATCACAGAACAGTATTTTATGTGCGTAGCTCAGTGGGTTACTGCTTTGTCACAGAGATCCTTTTGTTACTGTCAGTTCATAAGTTACAATTGCAACCTACGTTAGAAAGTTATGTTTTAATTTTATCCCAGTCTTTCATTATCCTAATTTTGGTAATAAGGGTTTGTTTAGGTAGAAATAAATTCTTATTAGTAAAGTCAACCCTAATCACTGTGTTACGTTCTGAATCGTAAGTTTATGCTTCCCCAGACCAAGCAATCTTAAAAAATGCCTACGGGTATGGATGACGTGAATCCTACACCTTATAGTCCACTGTGTCTAATGTAACATTTTCTATGCACTGCATTACACGCATATGATTCATTGCCGCTGTATGCTTGTGATGTCAAATGCTCTGATACACTACACTTGTATAAGAGGCGCTATAAAACAAATGAAATACATATGAGAGAGGAGCTATGGAGAGATGAGAGGCACTTTTAGAGAGTGATAGGGAGGGAATCATTGAAGAGCCCCAATAAAGATTGCTGTATACCGGTGCACTGTAAGGTCATCATTTACTATGATTCTAAAACTAATACAATTGAATATATAATGAAAAATGTGTTGTAGAATACACACTTTTTGCAATTTCCCCCATATTTTCTTGGGGAGAACCCCCCTAAGCCCCCTTGTAGTGGTCAGGCTCATTTGCTGCACTCGATCACTATGCACTGTGTAGGGGATGGTCTGACAAAATTTGCCATGGCTGCTTTGGGTTCCCCATCTGGCCCTGAGCACTGGTTACATTACACAAGGACACATTTTTTTAGGCACAGGGAGAATACGTGGTTTTGCCAGAATCACATAATGTTGAGCCGACACCAAGGCTCACACCTAGTTCCCCAGTTCCAAAGTCAGCAGCTCTGGCTGCTACACCACACTTTTTCCCTCTCTCTTCTTATCACCACTTGTTCTCACTCGCCTTAAACTGTATAGCCGCTGTAACTCCAATTCAGGTCTATCACATTATAACCATTCTCGCAGTTGTCTCCCTTCTTTCAGCTGTCATTTTCTCACCTGCCCACATCCCCACCTCTATCCGATCTATTTATTGCACCTCTCTCTCACACCTGCTTGCCTTCTGTCTGATCTGTATCTCTCATCATTGTTTCTTGCATCTCTCTCAACTGTCTCCCCCACAGCCTGCCTCTCTTCTCTCTGAGCAGCATGTTTCCCACTAGTCTCTCACCTCTTTTTATGTCTCCTTACTAACTCTCAGCTGCCACTTTATTACTTGTCTCTTCCATGTCCTTCTTTGAGCTGACGCTTTCTAACAAATCTCATCCACCTCCTTCTGCCTCTCAGTTGTCTATCACCAGCTGTCTCGTTATCATTTTCCCACAACCTGTCTTATCTCTTTCTCATCTTTTTCTCTCTGTATCACATCTCTAGAACAGGCATCTCACTTGTCTTCCCCTGTGTCAGACTCCTGTCTGTCTCTTTGTTACCTGTCTATAACCTATTGCTCTCATCTCTTACACTTACGGTTGCACCTGCCTATATCTCTCTCACACCTGTCACCTCTCTCTGATGTCTCTTTAATCCCTCTCAGTCTCTCTCTCTCTCACACACACACCCCTGTCTTTGTATTTCTGTCTCACTCGTCTCTCTATTGCGTCTTCCTGGTCTTTCTGTCGACAGTCCCCCCTCATTTCTCCTTATAGTCTTTCACCTTCCCCACACCTCTCTTTCGCTGTCTCTCTTGTATTTCTTGCTCCCTTCTCAATGTCAGTGGCCGCAGGAGACACCCAGGCATGTTTTTATTGGGGTTTGAATACAACATGGCTGAGGGACGCAGAAAGTAAATAAGGCTCACTACAGCCTTGTTTAACTCCTATTTCTGATACTTCCTCACCACCTCTGAGGCCAGGGGTCACAAAGACAGTGCCAGGGGTCGCAGGAGAGCATACAGGGGGTCGCAGCTGCAATCCCTGGTGACGCCTAAATTACGTCCTTGGTTAAAAAGAGGAAGGCAGGCTTGCAGGTAGTCTTTCAAGCATCTTAGTCAGGGCCACTAGAAATATGCGATTCTGCGGCTGCAGTTTTTATGCAAAAATATGGATTTGCCACATAATCGGTCATCTACTGCATAACCTGCAGATGTTTGCAAATAAAAATTTGTTTTGAGCTCACACAGATCAAAAGTTACTAAAAACATTGCAATATGTGTTGGACGTTCCTTCGAAAAGGTTAACTAATCACCTTTCATTTTCTTATTTATGTTTTTGGTTGTGAAACTGGTATTAATGAAGTGAACTATTTGCCCAGACAGTATTACCATTTGCAAGCATTACAACATAATGAACATAATGAAGTAATACTATCAAAAAATGTCCTGCATTATACCAGAGAATTTGTTTTTCCATGCAAAAGTTAGTCAACTCTGCTGCATAATTTGGAGCATCCCTGCCACATAATTCCACTGGCTCTTGGTGTGGGTGTCTCTCTCTCTCTCTCTCTCGCTCTCTCCCCCTCCCCTCATCTCTCTCTTTCTCCCCCTCTCCTCTCCACTCCACTCCACCTCACTCCACTCCATAGGTAAGTGCCGCCACAAACTTCCTGTGACACAATTAGAGCATGCCACTGAATGTCGCACATGACATCTAAAGAGTCCCTCATAGGCCACATTCTTAACCCGGCACCACAAATGGAGCAGCCTTGACCTGACCACCCGGAAGCGACTCGATGGTCACGAGGCGCTATACACATGCTAGAATACAGTACAGTAAAACACAATACCCAGAGCATCCTGGAGTATGAGCGCTCGACTCTGATTGTAGGGGTGCAATGTAGGCCCCCGGGGTCGCTTGCAATGTAGGCCCCTGGGGTCGCCGCTGCCCGTCCGTAGACTCCTGTTCAGTGCCTTTGTATATCTGAGTGATGGCAGAATGCTAGGGCCCCTCACCAGAGGCTGCTTGCACCCCAACCATCCATTTATTTTACACCACTGAGTAAATGAACACAAGAGAAGCAATGTCAAGAGCCTGGTACAAGTGGGTGAGCTATATGTTCGCTGTACGTGCGCCCATCAAAATGTTCTGCCCTTTCAACTATAAAAAGGCTGAAGAGCAGCATGTATATATTTGTGCTACAAAGCCAATAATAGAAAAACAAATCCATACACACATTACTAAATACTCACCCTAGAAATAGCGCTTTGGGGTTAACAAATATTATGGGGCCTAAAAGTTCCTAGACACTCTCCACCCTTCCTGGAAGAATTAAGTACTTACACGGTTTTTGGAAAAACGCATTACATCTATTCACTAATCAGCACACCTTAATTAAACAGTAGTATACAATTGTGGAAAATGCAATGAATAGTGAATTGTAATAATCAGATCAGATAACATGTTCTATATAATTGCAGCATTGTCAAACACTGGAACCACGTCTCACAGTATTTTGCAAGGTATGGCTGCCTGAATTGCTCTTCCAACTTGCATGCCAAGACAAGCAAACATGGGCCTAATGCCCAAGCTGTTTCAGTAACCTGGTAGTGTGCCTTTGATCCAGGGCAACCAACCCTACAGATTCGTTTCAGCTCACCCTCTTACCACGGACCATCCTCTCACATGAGTCAACCTTCCTAGTTGATCCCACCTTGTCATTGTGATTTGCATGCAGTAGCTTAACATGAATAAATGAACCCATAGATAAGTAAAATTCTTCACTCGTCGCGCTATATAAAACCTTATAAATAAATAAATAATATCAATGCACCAGCAGTGGCCTGACAGTTCCTTCACCCTAATGCCTAATGTCCCTCTCCCATGACATAAGATCCACAACTTTCACATTTACCAATGGTCTAACAACCTCCTCTCACTTGTGACCTGACGGGCATCTCTTTTCCGGCCTGGTGGCCCTCTAAGTGGCCTGCCTGCCGTGCAAATTAACTGCCACTTTTCCCAACAATCCCTGCTTGCAGCATTTCTTTGAGGAAATGCTAGCAGTCCACGGTTAGGGGGTGCAGTCATGACTCGGGCAGAGGAGGCAAAGTCTGACCAGATAAGGGCCCTCAGGGAACCCCTACCGGCGGTGGGGGCACCAGAAGTGCCGTGGCAAAAGCCTGCGAAAAGACGATTGGGGTGCTTCTTTTGAAAAACATGAACAGTCCACTTAAAGAAGAAGGGCGCCCTTCCCTTGACCACAACTGACTGTCGCATCGTCGCCTTTGAATACCAGTGCAGGAAGCACAGCATCGTTCACCCTCAGAGATGAGACCAAACGGGCAGAAGGACCCACGTGCTGAGTAGCGAGAGTCTCGGCCTCCCTACAGAAGAAAGATAGATTCTGGTGGGGTGGCGACAACCAAAGAAACAAGAACCCACGACGAGTCCAGACGCACCATCACCTGGAGCTAGACTGGCTGAGCTCAGGATGAAATCACTAGTTGTATCGGATCGTCAGGGACAACAAGGCGGCAAGGCCAGTAGGGTAGGCTTCACAGGGGCAACTCGAGCCATCACAACGGTGCGTATGGGGAGCAAGACAGTAAGATATTCTGACCAGGAACTCCGGCCTTGCGTTAGGATGGGCAGCCGGCCAGATCTCACATCGTAGAGTGTCGGTGTGGGCGGCGGTGCCCCCGAAGCCGTTGGCATCAGCACGTGGTCGAGGTGAGCACAGCTGTGGATTAGCAAGATTCCAGATGGCATGGACACTGTGGTGGGGGCGCTTTCCAAAGTGAATTATCAAACTAACAAAGGTTCAGGTATGTAATTATACAAAGCAATACAGTACAGTGGAAATTAAAATTACATGTAGCTGAAAAAATCACACATCCCAAAAAAACAGGGAGAGAGGCAAAACAATGATACTGATACAGAATATATATATACACTTTTTATTAAGACCATAATACAAAGTACAAGCATAAAATGGCGGTGCTCACATAATTACACAAAAAACAAAATCAGGAAACACAATTACAAGTGCAAACAGAAAAAGCAATGGCAGAGGCAGATAAGTTCACAAAAGAACAACACTGATTGGACAAAACACAAAACCAGGAATGGCAATTAATGCATCCTCTTGAATAATTCCCAAGGATGAGCGTCGACGGCGTTTCGACCAAATAAAATTTAACTGGTCATCATCAGGACAAACAAGATTTGACAGACCATCCAACACGGAATTCTGAAATAAATAAACATCGGACTCGCTGGAATTATGGGCCTCATTATGATGGAGGATTTTCCGCCTCCTCCGAGCCGGGGGAAGCCACCTCCGGCCCGGAGGAGGCGGAAAATCCTCTGCGGACTCACCAAAGACCCACCGCCGCATTACGATGGCTGGTGGGTCTTGCTTACTGTCCGCTGCTTTTCCGCCGCGGTCAGATTACAACCGCGGCGGAAAAGCTCTCATTTGGCTGGCAGTGTCTATCAGACACCGCCAGCCAAATTTGGAAGCATTTGTAAACATGCTTTTCCGCGGTGGTTTTTCCGCCGTGGAAAAGCATGTGTACTTTTGATTTTGGGGGCCCATTGCGGGCCCACAGGGTGTTGGCGGGTGATGGGTGCACATGGGGGGTACCTATGGTACCCCCCATCATTTACTTGCACAAAGCGGCAGGCACCGCGCAGTGCCTGCCGCTTTGTGCATGTAAATGTTAAACATGCACTTTTAACATTGCGGCGGGTGCTGCTTGAAGCAGCACCCGCCGCAATGTTAAATATCCAGGATGTGACCGCCAGGGTGGCGGTCACATCCTAATCGCACATGAGGGAACGCCGCAGCCCATGCGGACGTTCCCTCATCCTCTGGGGTCGCCGACGGACGCAAGTCCGTCCGCGATCCTAATGAGGCCCTTAGTCATCAATTATGAGTAAAATTACTATAAACCAATAAAATAAATGTAATAAAAAAAATAATAAAAGCAGAATAAGGACTAAATCTTATTAATTATACAAAAGGGTTAACAAATGCCATTGATCATCCCGAATATTTTACTGACCCCAGTAGCCTGAACGATATCTCCAGGAAAGGCTTGAAGGATCGCTGTCTGAAATATCTGGACGAGCAAAGATGGGATAAAGAGAGAGAAAAACAAACGGTAATGGCACATCAATTGATCTTGAGTGGTGAGGGCACTCAACAATACCTTTTGATGGTACCGAGCAGCTTTAGCCGCATGATATTGGCCCGTTTCTGACTTGGCTCCTTTTTCAGAATGGTACTATTTCCAGTGTTTAATGTTTGGTCAGTTGATACACTTGTATGTCCTTGTGATGATGTATCATTACAATCAACCTTGCACTGCACTTTATTCTGCAAATTATTTATGGTACCCAGAAAAAAAATTCTGAGACCAATTCTCAGATCCTGGAATATTAGAACCTGTAGCACAGCTTTGCTAAGATTACAGATGCTAGAATCACCAGTGATTGTGCTTGCTGTATCATCGTACCTGAAAGCAATAATTAGGTCCCGGTCAACAATGTAATGTAACTTCTAGTTTAAAGCCTGATTCTTTTTGTTTCACCTGACCGTGTGGCTTCTTATCAATATTTACTGTCAAGATTTGTATTTTATCAAATATATTTTATAGATTTTAGCCCATGTTTTTTAATAACTAGATTTTGGATTATTTTAAGTGAATCATGTCCTATCTGATGTATAGCCTTTATGAAATTCCTTGTGTAGTTACCAACTCTTTTTTATACATTTATCCTGTATTTGGCTGTATTGATTGTGATAGAGAATGTATGTATATATCCTTTTATCTGTTCTTTGTGCTTTTATGACTTCGTATGTAATGAAATCGAATAAAGCTTTATTACTACTTACTACTATATCTATAAAAGAAAAGGAATTATCCATGCGGTTAACAGAATACTAAGACGTCCATTAGGATAGCGGGCGGTGGCACCACCACGATGGTGGCGGGGCGGAAAAACAGCTTTTTCCACCTGCGAGCAGCGGAACTCACATCCGCCACATGATAGGTAAACATAGGTAATTTCCCGTCCGCCGCCGAGCGACCCGCACCGCCATCAAAGTGTGCCCACCACCGTGGCGGCGGGAGCCAATCGAGACTCTCCGCCGTGCCGAATGACGTCCGCCCCACTCGACAAATTAGGATGGCTCAAACAAGCAGACGCACCGCAGCGGAGACACCGCCCAGCCTGAGCAGGCGGAAACTCGACAGCGGAGCAAGATAGCCGATACCCGGTCCTGACCTCCATGAACCCAGCCCTCCATATGCATCCGGTGATATTCCTCCTACAATACTATCGTCAGATGGGCCGTCGCGGACGCCGCCGCAGGTACGCCAATTACACATATGCAACACACAACACACAGGCCGACACAGGGTCCAATCACCACACAGACACCCTGCTGGGGGAAACAACACATCCACAAGCCCACCCACACATCACCCACCTCACAACAAGGCACCCCTCAACATTCGGGACACACAACGACCGCCAACCAGCAGCAACGTCCCGGTCCAGGTCACGTCACCGCCGCGGTCAACACATGTGCACTTTGCAGTAGGCAGGCCAATCCAAGGCATGGGCAGGGCATAAACACCACAGGGACACACATCCCCCAACCACACAGCAACACACCCAATCAACCCACAGGCCAGGTGCCCATCCCGTGCACTCCCATGCACACCAACAAGCACTGCAATAACAAGCACAATACACACTCCCAGCACCACACAACACACAACCAGGGAGACAGCCTCTGCAGGAGTGGCGGACAAGGAACACACAACACCACTTCCACACACACTCAAGGCTCACAATCCTTGCCAGCACACACACACACAAACACACACCCTGGGTGTAGCCACAAACACAACACACACACAGGGATGCCTCAACCGATGCCTGCACAAGAACAACACACAAACAATACAGGAACACATACTGAACTCCAACAGAAACACACATACCCTGTCAGCCAAACTGGGGAAAATCAATGGCAGAACACACACAACAGGAGTACACAACAACATC
The DNA here is from genome assembly GCF_964263255.1 of Lissotriton vulgaris. Taxonomy (NCBI): domain Eukaryota; kingdom Metazoa; phylum Chordata; class Amphibia; order Caudata; family Salamandridae; genus Lissotriton; species Lissotriton vulgaris. The sequence goes on along the minus strand of NC_141689.1, from coordinate 1,251,876,737 downwards.
ACTCAGGAACTAATCACACACACCATAACACAAATCACACAAGAAGTGCATCTGGACCAACACACACCGCCACATCAAACCCATCACAGATGCACATGATACCTCGATCAACAAACACCACAAGACATCATGGGATTCACATCAGGCAATGCCAAGGCCACATACGCACAGCACCGCATGCACGACAAGCATTGTCTGCAGAACAGGCATGATTGACACTACTGCACCACACACCACAAATCAGCACTGCACAAATACAACACCACACCCAGGAACTGAAGCAAGACCACACCCTACATCCACACATCCAACACAACAACTACACGTGCACCACTAGAGCACTGGCCAGCACACACAGCTGAAGTGCACATGATCACTACAGAATGACCAATAGCACAAGGACATCACACAAAAGCCATTCGGGCAATGTCCAGAGTGAAACATCACTTATGGCCCAAGAACTGCACCACAAAGTACAAGCCCATACATGAAGTGATGGATAGGCACACACATGGAAACCAAAGGGGAAAGCTGACATTTAAGTCAAACAGCCTGCATGTCAGTAGCAGACATGTAAGGGGTGTACCACACCCAAATAGAGGGACGTAACACACACAATGGGCAGGCACAAGTGACACACATAAGGGATGGCCTAAAACCACACACACCATGCCATACAGGAGTGCCCAAACCACCATGTGCCTGCAATGCATGACTAATACAAACACAATGCCAGTGTGGAGTAGCAGGGCCACACAGTTCACACAAAAGCACCCAAGACAAATTGAGGATCAATCAAACACAACACGGATGTGCAACTCACACACTTTGTACACTCTAAAATGACAAACACAACAAGGAGGAGTTACACACAACACCATGGACACACCAACACACAGCACAGTGCACTACAAACAGCTCACACAAGTGCATACAATTCTCTACCCAGGGCAAGACAAAACAAACAACAAGCATACAACTCCTGGGTGATACATGTTTGTCTCACACAACACAGGGGCACACACACATCCACTACAAACTCACACCCTTCACACTGCACACCTCTGCTACACCCAACACCACGCATCTCATGTAGGCCATGGCACCAGGACCAAGGCCCAACACTAGATGACCATACACATACAAGCTGGGTACACAGAAAGCAATCCACACACATACTTCATCACATATCCCAGCCAGCTTCGATACATTTGCACAGCATCACACCCTGTGCTGGCAGTCTCCCACAACCAGACATGTGAACAGTGTAGACAACAACTGCAAATCTCTAACAAGATGATTGCATGCCAGCTAAAATAGCCATCTGCCTAGGTTGGGAGAGGGTGGAGGGAATGGAGTAGAAGATATGGAGTCAGAAACACTCAAGAAAGTTTTGAGGGAAGGTTTTATTTTTATATAAGATTTACGCCTTCTGCTAGCAAGTCTCTCTCTTGTAGTAGCTGCTGGGTCGAGGGGCGATCTTCTTGAGGATTCCAGCGTGTTCAGACTCAGGCGGCCGTGTCTCACGCCGATCCTGGACAGTCAAAGAAAAAGAGAGAAAAGGTCGATTTTAGAGGAAGGCTTTGGGGTTAAGAATAAGGGCCGGGAGTGAGGGTAACCCTGGTGCACAGTGAATTAACTAGCCGACGTGAGGAGTGCTCGTGAAAGGTACGGGGAGTTCTCTTTACACGTGGCTATCACAGTGAAGGTTACACATTAGGCTTTCGCATACGCCCAACCCAGCCCGCCACTTTGCCCCGTACCTGCTGGAGCCACGCTCCTCCCGCGGAAACGTGGGGGCGCGGCTCGTAGGAACGTTGGCCTCCTGGCTTCGCCGACTCCCTCCTAGTCTGCTGGGCGTTTTCTTCGGTATCCGTCTTTCCCGTGTAGCAAACTCCGATCTCTTCCTCCTGGGAAACGCTGTCCGTCCTTTCCTGGATCCGCCATTCTTTTGACGTCGTGCCGCATACGGAGGGCGTGTCATCACTATTCGGATACTCCCACTTAAAGGGCTCCGTCCACTCTTTGCTCCGCCAGCATAGGTCCCGGTCTTCTAATTCCCACGCATCTTGAGGGCCGGCTTCAGGCTGCTGAGAGAAGGGGAGGGAAGTAGGTGAAAGCGGGGTGACGGACCACCAGTGCTGATCCGAGGAAGCTGCGCCCAGGGAAGAGACCACCCCGTCACACCATCACAGATCACACAATTTGCAGGCTCAGAATGGACCTAAGACCCAGTCACCCCTGCCCAAAATTATGATGGCTGCAAAGAGCCTTGCAATGTTGAAGTGATACATGGATTTGTTAAATCTCCAATGGGGTCAACCCAGTATCCCTAAGAACCTGGGCAGTTAATCAATATTATAACAATTGGTTCCTTCAGGTGTACCACATTTCTTTTACTTACTCATAATTGTATGTAGTATATAAGGTAAAGATCAGAATCCGACACCATTCATGTATTTATGCACTATTTTATGAATTATAGTCATTCATAAATACTCTTTATAAATTGCAAGATAGGCTGTACAAAAAGTGATCAAAAAGTGCAAATAGTGACATTTAGTGGTCAGTGCTGGCGGTGCAAAGGTGACCAAACAACTATACAATAATTATATACAAAGGAAATGCAAACAGTACTTTAACTTGGTCTGCACAGTCTCAATTATACCACTGTATACTACATTTGTCAGTATTAAATACAGGATATTGGTATGACAGATCCAAATATTTGTCGATGTTTCGACCCTCTACAGTCCTGATGAAGACCCGTGTCTGACGCCTCATGTGCGCTCCCCTGCCAGTGTCCATGGCAGGGGAGAGGCCAACACAGCAGAGCAACAGTGCCAGTGTCCAAGGCACAGGTGAGAGCACGACACAGCAGAGCAACAAGGCCAGTGTCCAAGGCACAGGTGATAGGCCAACACAGCAGAGCAACAGGGCCAGTGTCCAAGGCACAGGTGATAGGCCAACACAGCAGAACAACAGGGCCAGTGTCCATGGCAGGGGAGAGGCCAACACAGCAGAGCAACAGGGCCAGTGTCCAAGGCAGGGGAGAGGCCAACACAGCAGAGCAACAGGACCAGTGGCCAAGGCAGGGGAGAGTCCAACACAGCAGAGCAACAGGACCAGTATCCAAGGCACAGGTGAGAGCACGACACAGCAGAGCAACAGGGTCAGTGTCCAAGGCACCTGTGATAGGCCAACACAGCAGAGCAACAGGGCAAGTGTCCAAGGCACAGGTGATAGGCCAACACAGCAGAGCAACAGGCCCAGTGTCCATGGCAGGGGAGAGGCCAACACAGCAGAGCAACAGGGCCAGTGTCCGTGGCAGGGGAGAGGCCAACACAGCAGAGCAACAGGGCCAGTGTCCATGGCAGGGGAGAGGCCAACACCGCAGAGAAACAGGACCAGTATCCAAGGCATAGGTGAGAGCACGACACAGCAGAGCAACAGGGCCAGTGTCCAAGGCACTTGTGATAGGCCAACACAGCAGAGCAACAGGGCAAGTGTCCAAGGCACATGTGATAGGCCAACACAGCAGAGCAACAGGGCCAGTGTCCATGGCAGGGGAGAGGCCAACACAGCAGAGCAACAGGGCCAGTGTCCATGGCAGGGGAGAGGCCAACACAGCAGAGCAATAGGGCCAGTGTCCAAGGCACAGGTGAGAGCACGACACAGCAGAGCAACAGGGCCAGTGTCCAAAGCACAGGTGATAGGCCAACACAGCAGAGCAACAGGGCCAATGTCCAAGGCACATGTGAGAGCACAACACAGCAGAGCAACAGGGCCAGTGTCCAAGGCACAGGTGATAGGCCAACACAGCAGAGCAACAGGGCCAGTGTCCATGGCAGGGGAGAGGCCAACACAGCAGAGCAACAGGGCCAGTGTCCGTGGCAGGGGAGAGGCCAACACAGCAGAGCAACAGGGCCAGTGTCCATGGCAGGGGAGAGGCCAACACCGCAGAGAAACAGGACCAGTATCCAAGGCACAGGTGAGAGCACGACACAGCAGAGCAACAGGGCCAGTGTCCAAGGCACTTGTGATAGGCCAACACAGCAGAGCAACAGGGCAAGTGTCCAAGGCACAGGTGATAGGCCAACACAGCAGAGCAACAGGGCCAGTGTCCATGCTAGTGAACAATGGTCAGGACTAGCACACCTGTATGAGGCACAGGCGCATAAGGGGGATGTCAACTCACTCCTGGAAGTCCTGCAGACTTGGACCTGGCTGTGTGTCGGTGACAGCCGGCCCACTAAACTGGGGTGACAGAGCCCCAGGTGATGTGGGGCTAACAGTGGATTGGCAAGCTGGAGGGCTGTGTGGACCAGGTGGCATAGTGGCACGTGGAGGTGGAGTCATGCAGATTTCTGACACAGTGTGGGTGGGAGAGGTTGGAGGGGTGCCCTTCCACTTTTTGGGAATATGAATTGGCTTCCCTGTCTTGGGGTTGATGGGAAGTGTTGATGACCCAACAGGCACACACACCAATCGTCCCACATCAGGTGCAGACACTGGCACTACCTCTGGTGATGTGCTGGATCCTGCGGAACGCTTGGTCTGGCTACGCCTCAGGACCTCCTTCCCTTCTTTGCCTGGTGTACCCCCTACAGTGGCCTGCGTTGCCTTTGTGCCGGGGTGGTGTCGACAGTGGCCTGCTTTGCCTTTGTGCCAGGGGTGGTGTCGACAGTGGCCTGCTTTGCCTTTGTGCCAGGGGTGGTGTCTACAGTTCCCTGCTTTGCCTTTGTGCCAGGGGTGGTGTCTACAGTTCCCTGCTTTGCCTTTTTGTCAGGGGTGGTGGCTACAGTTCCCTGCTTTGCCTTTTTGCCAGGGGCCGTGTCTACAGTGCCCTGATTAGCCTTTTTGACAGGGGTGGTGTCCACAGTGCTCTCCTCCACCTGCTTCAATTGACTTGGAATTGGGGTAGATGTGGTGGGTGGATGTGTCCCTGTGCTCTTCCTAGGTGTACCCCTGATATGCAACACCTCCTCAATAGACACAGACACTGCATGTGTAGGTCTGTGTAAAGTTTTAGTGACAGGAGAGTCTTTTGCCGGTGATGCCTCTGCGGCATATGAGCCTGATGCCTGCCTGATTGATCGCCTGGCCTTGATCTTCCCTGACTGGCTCTTGTCTGTGCATTGAGGGGTGGCCCTGCTCTTAAGTGGGGATGGTGTCTGTGGGCGGGAGTGCGTGGGTTGTGTCTGTTGTGTGCTCCTTGTGCTGTATCTTTTTGTTGATGCAGGCAAACCGTGGTCATTGTTACCTGATGTGGCCACTGACTAGGGGGTGGACAAAGGCACCAGAGCTGCAATGGGTGCATGTGCCTGTTGAAGAGCTGACGTTACTGTGGATGACAACGCCTGGACTGTACGGTGTAGGCCAACCACGGCAGAGTGTATGCCCTCCATGTATGCAACCACCTGGCCTAATTTCTTGTCATGGTCACTGAAGGCATTGACCAGGGCGGTCTGGCCCACACAAAGCTGGCGCAGGAGCTCTACACACTCTGCAGTGAGGGCAGCAGGGGGGACAGGTGCAGAGGCAGCGATGCCAGGTGTGAATGTGACCCGTCCCCTCTTAGTGACACGGATACGGGCAGCACCAGAAGAAGTGGATGGGAGGCTGGGCACTGGCCGCTGGGTGGTAGATGATGATGCAGACTCCCCATCCCGTGTGCCTGTCAGCATGGATGCATCCCCGCTGGCATCAGATGAAGTGCTACTCTGTGTCTCAGCCACAGATTCCTCCTGCATACTTCTGTCTCCCTCAGATGCACTGGTGGGCTCTGTGTCACTGGCCTCCGCTGCAGCTGTAGTGCTACTCTCGGCACCACTGGGTTCGGGCTCATGTTCCCCCATGGTCTCTTGCGAATCTGGATGAGAGAGAGATACAGGGTTGTGTAAGTGTCATCATCTGGTCACACGAATTCAAGACAATGCACTACAGTAGAGGCCCAAATCTACATGGTAACCACTCCCGCCCTGCAATCACTGTGCAGCAATAAACAACATAAACTACAACAGTGCCTGCAGCGCTGAATATCTGCCACGAGTGAGCCATGTTGATGCCACACAGCACTACACCCTGCCCGTAGATCAAGTGTACCACACACACAACTTGGCCTGCCCACACCTTGGGACATGATGAGGGTACAACACTTGTTACCACTAACAGACCTTCAGGGAACAGGAGGGGACAACACACACACCCTATTAGGACATCACAGTCCCCAATGCCACGTAGGCCATAGCAAGCACCATGTGGTAATCTGGGTCACATGATTTACAGATGTTGGGGCACCAACAATCATAGTGCAGGCGAATTCGGCATACATAAATTCACACTCAGCAAGTGGACACTGCTGGTCACCCCATGACAGATCACCCACACCATCCCAACGCTGAATGACTATGTGGATCCTAACACTTCTAGCAATGGGAAGGTACAGCAGGGAGGATCTGCTCAGTAACACCAGGGTGGCACAGTACCTGATACAAGCACACATCACAGCAGCCACTCACATGACACAGCATAGCACAGCAACACACGCACATCGCATGGCTCAACGCTGCCACTGGCCCTGTACACATGCATCCACTCCAAGCCTAAGTCACGCTTCCAAGACACTCACCAGCCCTGCTTTGATTGCCATGCTCCTTCAGACGTGCATCCAGGTCTGGATGAGTCACTGCCAAGATGCGTGCCATCACTGGAGTCATGCTGCGCTGTACCAAGCGCCCTGTGCGTAGTAGCATCCCCAATGTCATGTCTGCCACGGTTTTTGCAAGCCGACTGTTGTCATCCCACCTCTTGTGGCAGTGAGTGCGTCGGCGGTTGGATACCCCCAGGGCTTGCACCTTTGCCGCAATGGCCCTCCACACGGCCTTACGCTGGTTTACCTTGAGCTGCATGTATGAGAGTAAAGAAGTGTCAATCACCAGTACCACAATGTCAGGTGCCAACATCAATCAATACAGTACCCAGACTCAGGACCCAGACTCAGGACCCATTGTAGCCTCACTCCCTCCCAAACTGGGGGACCCCTCCCAAGGGTACTTAGCATGGCCCACACAGATGGGATTGCATGCACACATTGGGGCATAGAGGGTCCAGGATAATCTCACATATGCAAGATGCATTAACATGATATGCATCGACAGAAGTGTGTACGTCTGCAATTACACAGGGCACAGATGTGGCATATGTAATATTCAGTGGGAAGGAACTGGTGCAAGGAACATGTAGGTCTGGTGGTGTTTTACTAATGTGTGGGCAGCCACTGGTCCGACTCTCTGGGTCACACCGAGTCAGACAACAGGGGCACACAGAAATACTCAGACAAGAAATTATTGTCCTGGCACCTACATGGCAAACATTCCGTGGCTCTGTATAGCTGGCAATGTGACACTCCCCATTCACACATACAGGAGCAGGCATGGCAAAGAGTGACATTGTGACACACACACTCCCTCGCCCTGGAGACAGCTTGTCTGTCAGTGTTTGACACAACCCCACACTCTCAGGCATATACTGCAGCAGCCCAACTACACGTCTGACACCCTCCTGCCGACAGCTACCTTCATGGTGACTTACCATGACATTGGGACCACCAAACAGCCTTGGGTACTGTGCCAGCACCTCGTCCACAAGGACCTCTAGCTCCTCGCTGGTGAATGGACTGGCACGGATCTTCTCTTTCCTTGCCATCCCTGTGGACATGGAACACCTGTGGCGGAAGTGAGTGGTCCCAGGCAGCAGGCTCAGGAGGCAGCAGCAGGAGAGGGTCCCAGGCAGCAGGCTCAGGAGGCAGCAGCAGGAGAGGGTCCCAGGCAGCAGGCTCAGGAGGCAGGAGAGGGTCCCAGGCAGCAGGCTCTGTGAGCAGTGGAAATGTGAGGCTCACTCCCACACACTTATAGCCCCCTTGGGTCGTCTGTAAGGTGCAAAGCAGCACCAATTGGTTGTCAAGGTCTGCCTCTTTCAAAATCATCCAATGACCGCCTACGCGCTGGCGGACAACACCTTCCGTGATTTTCAAATGTGCATCATGCCACCGTGATCATCGCTCCCATTGGCTGTGGGCAATGCTCCATGGCGGTGATGCACCGCGGGTGCCCGGGGTGCGCTACCGCGATGGTGCATCATTCAAAATCATCCAATGACTGCCTACGCGCTGGCGGAGCATGCCCACCGCCATGTACACATGTCTATATGCCAATGGCTTCCGCACTTGTGAAAGGGGTGGTGCTGGTGTCACTCCGTCGGGGACAGGCGGTAGGTACAGCAAATCATGCGGCGGAGCATGCCCACCACCATGTACACATGTCCATATGCCAATGGCTTCCGCACTTGTGAAGGGGGTGGTGCTGGTGTCACTCCGCCGGGTACAGGCGGTAGGTACCACAAATCATGCGGCGGAGCATGCCCACCGCCATGTACACATGTCCATATGCCAATGGCCTCCGCAATTGTGAAAGGGGTGGTGCTGGTGTCACTCCGCCGGGGACAGGCGGTAGATTCAGCGATTTTCATGACCATGAATGACTATGTCAATCCTGAACACTGTATCAGTACACAGCAGCAACATGGTGAAGGGCACATCATTGTACACACAATGCTATACTTCCATGTCATCCACAGGTGGACGCACGTTCAGTGTGACACACTTTGGTCTGTGGTCCCTGCCATGTTACTAATGCATGTCATGGCTGATGATGCTTGACACTCTTGAGGTGGTGTTCATGATGTGGTACAAATCCATTTGTTGTGGGTCAGTGATGACCTTGACAAGGATTGTGTCACTGCATTGTATCGTATCAGACTGGTGCTTTCACAACAGGTCATGCACACAACTGAACGTTTTCCTGATACTGTGATCATTGTGTTGATGGATGTGTGCAGAGTTAAGATGATGCATTGAGGTGTTACAGGTACAGCAGATGGGTGTGATACAGACATGGTAATTTTCAAAACATTGGCCGATGTTGCTGCACCTTGCCTGCACATGTGAATTGTGATCTCCAGTATGTGCGCTTTCACATTCTCTGATGTGTTTGTGGCACTTGTGTATTGACAGTGGAGAGGTGTGCCCTCTGTGTATCAAAAGGCCAGCCATGTAACCTGGTTTGCCATCCATCTCTCTGGCAGTCAATGTTTTTGCATTACACCATTGATGGTATGTGCTGTGGCCATCTCATGATGGTTTTCACTGACATTTTCTTTTTTACTTCACAACTAGGAGGAGGCCAAATCTCCTACGCCACCTGACAGTGCTGGAGGACATGGAGAATATTGCAATAATTAGGAAATTCCGCCTGGATAGACCAACACTGAAGATTCTGTGTGATCTTTTGGAGCCCCACCTGCAGCCTCGCCGTCACTATCCAACTGCATTCACACCCACATACAAGGTGATGGCAGCACTCCACTTTGTTATGACAGGTTCCTTCCAGGAGACCGTGGCTAGCGCTGGAAGGATGTCACAGCCCATGTTCAGCATGGTGCTGAGGGATGTTCTTGCTGCCATGATGATGTATCGGAAACGCTACATCCATTTCCCTAGGGGAGGAGAATTGGCTGCCGGGAAGAGTGACTTCTATCCCCTTGGGCGCATCCCACATGTTGTTGGTGCCATTGTTTGCACCCATGTAGGTCTGGTGGCACCACAGGCGACGGAGCACATATATAGGAACCGCAAACATTATCATTCCATCAATGTGCAGGTGGTGTGCCTTGCGGACATGACCATTTCTCATGTGTGTGCGAAGTATCCTGGCTCGGCACATGATTCGTACATCATGAGGAACAGCATGGTGCCCCGGATGATGGAGCATCTGCATCCCGAGTGTGCTTGGATTGTGGGTGAGTATGCCTACTGATATGGCGTGTTGTGTGTCACCTGCTGCACTCTGGCTGAGCAACATTGCAATGGGTGTTTGTCATTCACAGGTGACTCAGCATATCCCAGAAGGCCATGGCTGTTGAGCCCCCTCAGGAATCCCAGGACCCCAGCTGACATCCGCTACAATGACGCCCATGGCAGGACCCGACGGGTAATCGAACGGACTTTTGGCCTGCTGAAGTCTTTATTCCGCTGCCTTGACAGGACAGGAGGTGCAATTGCATACTCGCCTGGGAAGGTATGCAAGATAGTTTTGTCATGCTGTATGCTGCACAACCTGGCCATCCACAGGGGGATCCCTCTGCTCCTGGATGATGGTGAGGAACCAAGGCCACCACCTGCTCAAGGACCTGAGTCTAGTGATGAGGACAGTGGAGAGGATGAAGGAGTAGACCTGTGCCAGCAGCTCATCGAACGCTACTTCACTTGAAGGTGGGTGACGAGGTACAACGTGTACATTGTGTGGTGTGGTTGCTGTTGTTGTGAAGGGCTATGCGCGGATGTAACAGAAAGGCACACATTCAATCACCTGTGTGTGGTAAAAGTGACATTGACGTTGCATATGTGAACGTATGCTGGACCCTATTTGTTCACACCTGCAGCCCATTGTCTAGTGTGCCTGTAGTGTCTTGTGTATGTTTTGTGTAGTGTTCTGCCTGTGATGGCACAATGAGACCAGTGACTGTTGTTCTGTTGTGTCTCCCTAGGTTTTACAGACAAATCCTGCACTACATACTGTACATCATTTGAACACATCATGGACATTGTCTACATTGTAAATATTGCACTAAAAACGATACAGCACAAAATCTGGTGCATCAGGTATTTTATTTTGGCAGTGGACATGTGATTTGTACAGGAATATTTACATGACAGTGGATAATGAGTAGTGAGTTGACAGTACTGTTCGCTGAGATGCAAGAGTAGAGTCCACATGGATGTGGTGACCCAGTCCAACAGACAGGTGACATTGCCAAGGAAATGTGGGTAAAGACAGTCCAAACAGTCAATCCAGTAGGGAAGAGGTTTGTCATCACGGCTGGCTCTGTGAATGGCGTGTGGCAGATGCTTTGCCTCCGGAGACTCCCAGGCTCTTCTTTGGACGCCCCCTTGGTCTTTTTGGCGGTGGGGGCCTGCTGAATGGCCAGCAGCGTCAGGGGAATCGTTCCTCTCTGTTGGCGCAGGTGAGGATGGTGCACTGTCATCCTGCGGCACAACAGGAGGGGACGGAGGTGGTGGTTGGGACACAGGCCTGTCTCTCTGCAATGCCACTTGCTGGCCCATGAGGTCCACCATCTGTCCAAGGCGGTTGTCGATGGACCTCATCAGCAGGATGAGCTCCCTTAACAGTTCATCCGACCGGCCACTTTGTCCCTGGACCTCTTGTTAGGCCTCCACTACTCTGGTGAAGTGGTTCAGGGATGGTGTCCACTCCTCCCGAGGTCTGGTGATGGCCCTGGCCCTCCCACCTGCTCTTCTGCCACAGACCTCTTGCCTCGCCACTGTGGGTCCACGCACTCTCTCCCTGCCCTCCACAGTAGTTGCTGTGGGCTGGTCATCCCCTGGGACAGGGAGGGTGCTGCAGGTTGTACTGGTGGTGCTAGTGGTAGTGGCGGTGGCGGTGGTGATGGTGGTGGCTGCGGTGGAGGCAGAGGCCTTGACAGCAGGGGTCTGCTGTGCTGTTGTTGCAGTAGACGTGGTGGTGGGGAGGATGGGGGCCTGTGACCTCTGGGTCTGTGGCACACCAGATGGGCCGGGCTGGAGCTCATCGTCCATACTGTCCTGGGAGTCCACATCAGAGAGCCCATGTGCCGGGGGTGGAGACTGGCTCTGCTGGTCGTTCGTGTGGTCCTCAGCAGTGAGTTCTTCATCACCTGTGGAGTAGATGGGGAATTGTCAGTGTTGGGCACTGTGCAAGTATTGTGTCAGCTGCGCATGAACGACTGTCTGTACACTACGCAAATATGAAGTAACCAGTAGTACAATTCATGGGAACACTGTGTATAATTTCATGGTGCAGAGGAACATCATTTACTCATACATGTTCGATGTCAATGCATTGCATGCAATTGTTGCTGCTTTTTTGGATGCAGGTCTCCAACACACATCAGGAAGAGTTAAGATAGCTACCTACCGGTTAAATGAGGGTGAACAGTGCAATGGCTGACACATGCTCCTGGGTGGGGAGACCTGCATCTAGCTCTGCTGTGGGACAGGGGGCATGGTGGGAGTGGTAGTGCAGGCCTCCCTCCAACAGACAGTCAACACAAGAAAGATTGCTACCTACCTGTTCGGTGAAGGGAACAGTGCAATGGCTGACACATGCTCCTAGGTGGGGAGGCCTGTATCTAGCTCTGCTGTGGGACAGGGGGCATGGTGGGAGTGGTAGTGCAGGCCTCCCTCCAACAGACAGACATCACAAGAAAGATTGCTACCTACCTGTTAGGTGAAGGGAACAGTGCAATGGCTGACACATGCTCCTGGGTGGGGAGGCCTGTATCCAGCTCTGCTGTGGGACAGGGGGCATGGTGGGAGTGGTACCTGTTAGGTGAAGGGAACAGTGCAATGACTGACACATGCTTCTGGGTGGGGAGGCCTGTATCCAGCTCTACTGTGGGACAGGGGTCATGGTGGGAGTGGTAGTGCAGCCCTTCCTCCAACAGACAGACATCACAAGAAAGATAGCTACCTACCTGTTAGGTGAAGGGAACAGTGCAATGGCCGACACATGCTCCTGGGTGGGGAGGCCTCCATGCTGCTGGAGTGTGGGCCAGGGAGTATGGTGGGAGTGGCGATTCAGGGCCTCCCACCCCCAAACTGTGCTCCATTACAAGATGGATACCGACCTATAAGTCTGTTTGTTGAACTGTGCAATGGCTGACACATGCTCCTGGGTGGGGAGGCCTGTATCCTGCTCAGCTGTGGGACAGGGGGCATGCTGGGAGTGGTGAGACAGGGCCTCCCACCCCCAAACTGTGCTCCATTACAAGATGGATACCGACCTGTAAGTCTGTTTGTTGAACTGTGCAATGGCTGACACATGCTCCTGGGTGGGGAGGCCTGTATCCTGCTCAGCTGTGGGACAGGGGGCATGCTGGGAGTGGTGAGTCAGGGCCTCCCACCCCCAAACTGTGCTCCATTACAAGATGGATACCGACCTGTAAGTCTGTTTGTTGAACTGTGCAATGGCTGACACATGCTGCTGGGTGGGGAGGCCTGTATCCTGCTCAGCTGTGGGACAGGGGGCATGCTGGGAGTGGTGAGTCAGGGCCTCCCACCCCCAAACTGTGCTCCATTACAAGATGGATACCGACCTGTAAGTCTGTTTGTTGAACTGTGCAATGGCTGACACATGCTCCTGGGTGGGGAGGCCTGAATCCTGCTCAGCTGCGGGACAGGGGGCATGGTGGGAGTGGTAGTGCAGGCCTCCCTCCAACAGACAGACATCACAAGAAAGATTGCTACCTACCTGTTAGGTGAAGGGAACAGTGCAATGGCTAAAACATGCTTCTGGGTGGGGAGGCCTGTATCCAGGTCAGCTGTGGAACAGGGGGCATGGTGGGAGTGGTAGTGCAGGCCTCCCTCCCCCATTCAGGCCTCCTAAGCAAGATGGCTAGCTACCTGTTGTGTGAGTGTGGACAGTGTAATGGTGTTTAGGTATAGCAAGGAAGTACTTCTCAGTGTGTTGTTTGGCATTTGTTTGTACTTACCAGCCTCCCCTCCCCCGGCTACTCCTGTGAGACTCTCAGGAAACAGTATGGCAAGCACCTTCTCCTCCCGTGGTGTGAATAATTTCGGTGGGATGGGAGGGCCACTGCCAGTCACGTTTGCCAGCGTCTAGTTCTTACTCCTCCGCTCCTTGACTACCCTCTTGAGATCATGCCACCGCTTCATGATCTCCTTCTTGGATCTTGGGGTGGTCCCTACTGCATTCACCCTTTGGACTTACCTTTCCCACATTTGTGTCCTCGTGGCTAATGGTGTCTGTTGGACCAGGCTACCAAACAGTTGTGGCTCTACTCTTACAATCTCATTGACCATGACTGTCAACTCACTCTCGGTGAATTTGGGCATTTTTTGTGTTGTCATGGTGTGAGGTGGTTGAGGTGTTTGAGGGTGCAGGAGTGTGGGTGCAGGGGTATGGTGTTGAGGTGTGAGGTGTGTTGTGTGCTGTTGGATTATTTGTGCTGGTGTAAAAGTGGTGGTGATGGTGGTGGTGGATACGTGTGCGTGCTGTGCTCTTTTGCCTCTCCTGTTAGATGTGGGGTATGGCCTTCTAATCTGGATTGTTGCACAGGATTGTGGTTTGTGTAGGGGGTGGCTTTATACTCAGCTGGGTGGGTGTGTCCAAGTGGATTTTGGGTGGCAGGTGTGTTGTGGGAGTTGTCCAGGGTTTTAATTTTAATTATAGCTTTATTTGTTTTGTTTGTATGTGTGTTATGTATTTGGGGGTCATGGCTGATTTTATTTGTGCATTGTTTGGCATCACTGCGGTGTTTTGGCTTCATCCGCCATGTTTTTCATGTACCGTCCGCTGCGGTGTTTATGCTGCAGGTCTCCCGCTATTTTTCCCATTCACTCCTGTGTGCGACCGCGGCGGTCGGTAACAGCGGTTCCGACCGCGACACCCTCGGGGTTATCATATTTTCCCGCGCGGTGTGTCCGCTGTCCTTGCGGCGGGTTGTAGCTTTTCCGCAGCTTTTCTGACAGCAGTGGTCGATTTTTGGCCATCACCTCCCGCGTCGGACGGCTTTGCTTGGCCCGCTACTGCCGCGGTCAGTCTTTAGTGGCGGTTGATCCTAATGTGGCCGCCGGTGTTTCCGTGGTGCAGGCGGGCGGTTGGTTTCCGCCTCCATGGCGGTCGGGTTGGTTTTCCGCCCGCTATCCTAATGACCCCCTAAATATTCACAGTTTTTGGCTTTGTGCTAATTATGATAATGAGCATAGGTGGAATAACAGTCAGAAAACATCAATAAATCAATATATCATTATGGACAGTGTTCATAAGAAGCATCTTACATATTGATGACATTCATAAACGATGATGATTTGTATATTGTAATAAAGTATTACGAGAGGTTGGTTTGGTATAAAGTTTGGTTGCTAGTTTTCCGTCATGCTGAAAATCTATCTGATCCTTACTAGAATGGGAGGTAAAGTACAAATCAGGAGAGCAAGAATTGAGCCGTTCAAGAAAAAGTGTCAAATTTGCTTCATTTCCAGTCCAAATGAAAGAAATATCATCAATGTATCGTCTCCAATGACGTACATTATCGAAAAAGGAGTCCCTTGAGCAGTCATAGATGATACATCTCTCAAAGTGATCCACATACAGAATTGCAAAATTGGGGTAAAAAAAAAACCCCATAGAAGTACCCTTGATTTGTAAAAAAAACTCACCATTGAATTCAAAATAATTATAAATGAGAGAACTGGCCAAAAGATCAATAATAAACTCAGTGGGAACATCAACTGGACCTGGTCGGGTTTCAAGAGCTTCCCTGATATCCCCAATCCTTTCCAACTTAGGAATGTTGGTATATAAGGACTCAATACCCAAACATACCAGCAATTCAGTTGCAGGGTCAAATCTATTTGTTCGAGCTGGATGATAATATCACCACTATCTCAGACATAGCGTTTCGTACGGACTGCCAAGTCTTTGATAAAAACATCAATATACTTGCAAAGAAGTTGAAGTGCTGAACCACAGCTGGACACAATAGATCTACCCGGCGGGGTAGTCAAGTTCTTATGAATCTTTGGTAAAGTATATAGGACTGGAGTCCTAGGAAATTTGACATTAAGAAAATCTAATTCATGAGTGTTTAGAAAACCACTATGTTAAGCTTTAAGTGTAAAATAAGAAATGAGTCTTTCGATTTCTTTCAAAGGGTTATATCTCAATGGTGTATGAGGTTAGATAGCTGTTCTGCTATCACGGTCTTATGTGTCACAGTTGGTTGAATTGTAATGCCATTGCCTTTAGCTGCAGGCTTACTGGTTAATTCTTTATTGGTCTTCAAAATATGGAGTGCTTTTCTCTCCTTCATAGAGATATTATATGGAATTCATTCAAACTCATTTCCCAAGGCGTGACCTCTTTCATGACCATGCTTCAAAAGCCAGTAATTCAACAGGCATTTTGTTACTGGGTGAATTGAATGTTGAGGGTAACTGAAGTTTCGAAGAATTGAACTTCTCAGTGTATGGATTGTCCTTAAAAAAAGTTTTCAACTGAAGTTTACGGAAAAAATGGTAAAAGTTTGACTTGAATGTCAAACAAACTAGTTTTTTTTGTTGGTACAAAACTTAATCCTTTACTAAGCAGAGTAATTTCAGATGAGGACAAAATGTGGCCAGAAAATTTTTAAATGGGAATCAGAGGTAAATTTGGAGGCACATTTGGACTTACACGTACTGTGGTGGACTCCATTGATAAATTTCCTGCGAGTCTGTCGCTCCTCTGATTGGAAATTTCATTGTTGGGGTGGAGGCCTGGTTTTGTCCCGGTCATTCTGGCCTAAAAAAATGGGGTATCTGCCTGGCGATGGGCCCGGAGCTGCACTCGTATCAGTCTTGATCAGAGAATGTCACAGCTGTGTTTCTTTTGAAAGGACCCCAAGTCTGATAATTATCCAAATATTGTTGTTGTGGTTGTGAGTAAAAATCGTCCAAAAGGTATGGGTGTGCTTTTTCTTGTTTGAAATTGGCAATATCTTTTTGAATTTTATTTGTCTTTCTTGTACGTTCAATCCTCACAAATTCGGCAATGGTCTTATTTACTTTATTTCAAAGCAGCTTTGACGTCAGTGATCAGATTACCTTAATTGATTCTCCTCTCGAGATCAGCAATGATCTCAAGTTCCTTTTTGCTGTGCTCTAGAGCTGTATCAATACCAAGAACTAACCAGTGACCAGAGCAAGTGACACCAATGTGATGAAGCCCTTTCGAAACTTAGGGTCATTAGTGAAAATCACTAGAACGTTGCACACTTGAAGTCCTACTGGAATAGTGTCTTTCTGGAGGTATTCAGTCTTCATTAATGCATGTAATGTGGTTCAAACATGTTTCTTTGACATTTTTCCAATGAATCAAGTAAAAACAGGTGTAGGTAAAGAGGGTTCCAATAAATATGAACTGCATTTTATCTTGGAAATGTAGTCCTCTGAATAAATTGTAGTGTCAACATCAGTCATAGTAGTTTAGACATGATGTCAAGGCACACGTGCCCTCACAGCAATCAGCTGTACTAAAATGGTTACAACAAACATGGACAACCCTATTACCCAAACCAGGTGTCAATGAAAATTATAATACTAACAAAGGTTCAGGTATGTAATTATACAAAGCAATACAATAGAGTGGAAAATAAAATTACAGTTAACTGAAAAATTCACATGAGCCAAAAAAAAGAGAGCGAGGGAAACAATGATACCCATACAGAATATATATACGCTTTTTACTAAGACCATAATACAAAGTACAAGCATAAATTTGCGGTGCTCACATAATTACACAAAAAACAAAATCAGTAAACACATTTACAAGTGTAAACAGAAAAAGCAATGGCATTACAGCCCCTCTGACTGCTTGACAGATCATAAGTTTTGGGGTCTTAAGCTCCCTTTCTTATAGTTCATTTGCAGACACCAAATATGATCCAGCGTCTGAGACTTTGAAGTTGAGTCTGTTTCTATTGAAGTGCCGACTCCTCTGCTGTCGTCTTCCTCTTGAAAGCAGTCTGTCACCGCAGGAGCGACTCCAAAGCACCACAACACAGGCCAGGGGAGTGACTAGACTTCACACCATGATGTCAGCCACAGTCATAGGTATATAAAAACGTTAGCCCAGGGCCTCAGCCCTACTCTTCATGATTCCCTTATTAGCCCCATCTCCTTTCTGAGATGTTTCCAGGCCTATTCCTTGCGATTTCTCTCTGAATCAAAGAGCACCCTTTGAAATGTATGGAGGACGCCTGGCTCCGCTCTCCAGTGTGTGTCCCATCCAGTTCATAGGAATGCAGCAATACAAAAATCTATCTGGGGGATTTCTCTATCTCCTCTGTATGTTTTTCCATGCAGGTCTGAGTCTCCCAGAATGGAACCCAGGGCCTTTCATGTAATGAAAGCATTAATACACCCTGCACAAGCATTCACCATGCATGCACTGTTCAGTACTGCATTATTCATTTATTATACCTTTCACAGGCATACACACACCCAGCGTAGATGCACCACTTATACACTGCACAGCACTACACACCAAACCGATGTAGGCCAAGGGTGAGTTAAGCACACAGGAGCTGAACTTTCAAAATGAGTGAGCCTATGGACCTCACTACAGTGACCCAGGTTAAATAGGACCTGTTCGCTTCTACTGATCACCACATGGTATGGTGCTAGCACTGCATTCATGCTGCTTAACTCTTGGTGAAAGGAGTAGCTTTCCACCACCATGAGGGCAATTCTTTGGAGGCCCCTCGCCAGTCCATCATGACAGCAATCCACGAGACAGGCCTACATCATGGTACACACACACGCTCTGTCTTTACCTATGAAAACTAAAATCTGCATTAGGGATCCAGACATCAGTACAGATGGGCACGTAGGGTAGGGGTGCCCGTCCGTTACCATGCATAGGACTTTTATCTCCCAACACGCCCATTGCCAAAAAACTATTTTTTCAAATGTCAGAGGTTTAGGTTCTCCTCCTTCCTTGGGACAAAAACATAAAACATTGGAATGCGATATCAACCGCACAGTAATCTCACAATACAACAGCCACTCATCGTCATTCACACCCACAACTAAACCTGAAAACTTTTGATTTAACTACAGGTAATGTTCAATGGTTAACCAGGATTAATTTAACATGCACGATCTTCACTAGATTGATCTGTGTAATGCAATACAAAATGGGGCTTCATATCAAGTAAATACTTGGTATGATAAATCTGATCCAACAATATCCTCTTTGTAGATTTAGACACAGTTGTTCAACTATGTACAATGTATGTATTTGGTATTTGTATAGCTTGAATCTAGCAGAAAGGCAGTGTTTCTTTAAAGTACTTCTACAGCATACAAGGAAGCCTCTTCCTGCATCCCTCTATGTCACTGTTTTCAGTGAGACTGTCGTGATTAACTCTTTTGCCAGTGAGATGTCACTCAGCCATCCCCACCTCCATCGCAGCCCTGGACACGCTTACTTGTGGAATAATCTAAATCCATTGTCAGAACAGCTTTATTCACTCTTCAACCCCACAGGGGCTATTCCTTAGCTCTAACCTGTCCCCCTCATGAGGCGTGGTTATCCCAGGAATCTCTTCTAGAATTTGTAATCAGGAAAACTTTCACATGATCATTCATCCACCAATCAATGAACCTTGCCATCCCATTTCATCCCTTTACTTACATTCGTGACCCTAAGGACCTCTCACCGCTTGAACTACAGTTTCAACCCCCACAAGCAGTTCTTTGTGCTGCTCCCCAAACCTGGAAGTTGGCCAGGGCCAGACTGGCCATAGCGGGCATCAGGCGTTTCCCAGAGAGGCTGTGAGGGTAGGGACCAGTTTTGTTAATGGGGGACGGGTTTGCAGTTGTGCTGCAATATCAGCCCCCAGTAAGAAAAGCAGAAGTGTCTCACACTTACATCACCACCTCCCCCCGGGGGATGGTACGACAAAATTGCCAGGACTTCTTTGGGTTCCCATTCCGGCCCTGAAGCTGGTCCATCCAGCTGCTGCTCTCTGCAGGATGGCGCCCAGAAGTCCATAAAGCTGTAGCATCTGTGCCACTTCCATTGTCCAAGTGAGGTTGGAGCCATCCCTCTCTTCCTAAGGCTCAGCAGCCAAGGGGTGACCTTTGGATAGGTTGATTTCTCAGTTGTTTTTCCTGATCATAGATCCAGTTTAATGGCGATAGGGTGCACAAATATATTCAACATAGAAGGTTAAAGTGCAGTGAATGAAGGCTTTGTGTTTCTGACCCAGCATTCATGCTATTTTTCTTGGTGTATGGCATGAGCTGCATAGTAAAGCAACCTTTCCCACAACTCATTGCAATGACTCCCTAACTCTAAAGTATTTGGAAACCTCTCATTGTCTCACTGAAAGCAAAATAATCTGCGATTTGAACATG
The DNA here is from genome assembly GCF_964263255.1 of Lissotriton vulgaris. NCBI lineage: Eukaryota > Metazoa > Chordata > Amphibia > Caudata > Salamandridae > Lissotriton > Lissotriton vulgaris. The sequence goes on along the minus strand of NC_141689.1, from coordinate 1,251,856,696 downwards.
GTTGTTTTTGTGTTTTTTACCTCAGGTTAGTGATTTGTTTTTGAAGCTGTCACCATCTTCTCATGTCATTCTTGTCATTTTGCATGTTTGGCATCAGTTCCATGACAAAGTATTGAGTGCAAAAATATTGTAAAGCAAAATAATGGCCCCAAAATATTAGCAGAAATATTGTTTTCCTATACTTATAATGACAAAGGAATGACAAAAATATTGTGACAAAAATATAATGGAAGGGAATACCGTCAAAACAAGGTAAGACTATTGACTTAAAATTGTAAAGTAATATTTTTAAAACAACATTATAGTTAAACATAATACAATGTATGCTACATACTTTTATTAAATTTATATATATATAAATATATTATATCAATAAAAAAACAAAGTTAAAGCTTAGTTATAGTTTGGATTTTTTTTCTTTTTACTAGCCAAATTTAAACGACACAAATGTTAGAAAATCTGAAGTTATAGTTATAACTTTCATTTCCAATGTATCCACTTCCTTCAAATTATTCTAAGTAGTGCATCTCCACACGTTCTTTTCAGCTCACAAACAAGACAACCCTAACTATAACTCGCCACTTGGAACAGAGTGGAGTAGAGTATTGTACAGCTGAGTGGAGCAGCATAGAGTACAGTAGTGTGTCACGCATTCGAGCTGCTTAGAGTGGATTGTTTTACAGTATCGTAGAATGACTCAAAGTCTTGTACAGTGGAGTGGTGCAATTTAATGTGGAGTAAAGTATAATAGACGATGTTAGTGTGTTGTAGAGTAGAGTGGCACAGAGTGTAGTGTACTTGTGCAGTGCAGCATAGTTAGTAAACTTATAAATTGGGGTGGGGTCTCGTTCAGTAGAGTGGAGTACTGTGTCGTAGAGTATAGAAAACTGTTGAATAGTCGGATAGAGTGTTGTACAATGGAGTGTACTGGCATAGAGCGTGGAGTGTATGGATATAGAGTGGAGTAGAGTGTCCCAGAGTGCCATGAAGGAAGTGGCCTGATTAGGGTCACTCGGGTCACTCACGACCACCTCTATGTCTTCCCAATAAATGTAGAGTCGGTCAGACAGTAGAGAATACAAACCAGTTAGTTTATTGGTAATATGCTGCAGCGGAGCCCAGTCTGACCAGTCTCCTGAGATGACTGCCGAGGGACTGTCTTTCACCAGCATAAAGGGAATAATTATACATTTGAGCATCAGCACAAGACACACCCACCCAGTAACTTTCCACACACAGCACTGAAGAACCAAGGGGCACACAGAGCTGAGCTAAGAGTCTGAGACCAGGCACACACGATCTCTCTGGCAAGATCATACAGTCTGTGCCTGCAGCTGGAACAGTGGGAGCAAACCTCTATCTGCAGGGAAAGGTATGCGCTTACACGCAACTTTCTCATACTTCAGTGAGGCCTAACCTTGGAGATGCAAATGCATCCCAGCAGCTTTCTGTTGAGGCAAGCAACATGAGACAGAAGCTTAGTTTCAATCATCGAGAAAAATGGTGGCTGCATGGCAGAAAATGGCAACACAGATGCTAACTTTAACTCACACAATATTTGTAGGGATTGATTACACGTGTATGCAATAGTGATTAATACAAAGTAGCTACATGAATGCTAACATAATACAGTGTAAAGCATAAGTGAAGGAGCAATTACGCATTCAATTCTAACACTTTTATAGAGTGGAGTTATACATAGTGGAGGAGAGCATTGTAGGGGGTAGAGTGGGGTGACGTACACTGTAGTGGAGTAGAATGGATTATTGTACAGTAGAGTAGCATACAGTGAAATAGTGTACAGCGGAACACTGTATGAATCTATGACATAATATTGACAGACGGAATATAGACATACAAAAATATCGACACAAAAATATCGACATCAAAAATATCGGACTTCTATCTACATAAAGGTAAGTACAAAAATATCGGGAAAAAATATCGTAGTACAAAAATATCGAAGTTAAAAATATCGTTTTTTTAAATGTATTCATAAAATGCAAAAAATAATTTAAAAATACAAATAATTTAACAAATTATAAATATAAACATTAAAACATATTTAAAAAATAATAACTAATACATATACATTTAAAATAAATTAAAAACTCTACATATAAATTAATATAAACACATTCCTGGTTTGCGTTTCCTCGTTTGTTGAAAAAACCAGAGTCGGAGCCCCAATGCGGTAAACGGTGCTTCAGATTTTATTCGGCAAGAGAAAACAACCCAACGCGTTTCCAGATCAGCCGATCTCTTGCTTACGGGTGGAGCTTACCAGTACCATCCTTCTTTTAAAGTTACATGCCATGTTTTGGATTTTACCACGTGAACAATAGACATAAAGAAATTAGTCTGTTATCGCAATGTTCATTACAATGTTTAAATAAAAGTTTCCTGTAAACATTAGTGTCATGTTAATATCCAGGATAGGAAAACATACAAACTCGAAGTTACATTTGCAATGGCAACAGTATTTACAAGGCAACATTAAATTCAAGGCATTTTTTACGATCAAAAGGTACTTGTTGCAACAATGTGAAAGTTTCACGATGCCGTCCTGTTCGGACTATTAATTCCCTGGCAACACATTGCTAGTGAGTGTTCATGCACACGCACAGTCGTTATGTATAGTCCTTGGTTACGGATACCGCCCCCGTGGGCTTGTGCCACATAGCTCAATTACGCCATTAACGGTAACTTCAAAAAATTCAGCCCAAGTGGGCGAAATCACAATTGTGTTCCAATTCCTGAAAAAAAGAAAGAAGGACATTGCTATGTATAACAATTATTTCTTAAAAGATCCGTGTTTTTTTTACTTAAAAACATCTTAAAATTCCAGAATTCAGTTACCCAACAAGCAGCAGCTACTCTTTACACCATATTTGACTCATTTTAGTTTTGGAGGTGAATTGCTAACTCTTCCCCCAAATTGTGTCCCACAGGCTGCATTGTGTTGTACATTATGATGTACTTGGATTCTAATTTTCTCAACTCCAACCACCTGTTCCCTCCCCTCTCATTGCTCTCAACACTGTCCAGGACATAGAATTTAATCAAGTTTGGGTTCTTATTGTGTTCTTCGGCAAAGTGCCTGGCTACGGCGTATTGTTGATTCACATTCCTGATGGCTCTTTGATGTTCCAAAATTCTCAGTTTAGCTTGCTTCGTGGTGCACCCTATATAAAATGTATTGCACGGACATTGCAGTGCATAAATGACATATTCAGTATTGCGGCTGAGATGTTTTGTGATCTTATGTGCACAACGCTCTTTTGACAGTTGTATTGTTTTGCAATTGTTACTGTATTTGCAGGCCTTGCACCTGTGGCATGGAAAAAATCCTTGTATTGTGTTGGACCTGTGACTCTCTTTTATCAGTGTGGTACTCAATACATCTTTTAAGGATTTAGCTTTCCTGAAGGTCAGTGAAGGCATGTCATGAATGAATTCTTTCAAATCCTTGTCCAACTTTAGGGTATCCCAGTATTTACCCAAACATTTTCGCAGCTTCCATGATTGGCAATCATAATTAGTGATGAACCGTATTCTATCGTCTTTTTTATGTTGTTTAGGGATCAACAGATTCTTTTGGCTCTAAACAGCTCGCCTACTGGAGGGTGTATTTGGAAGGGCACCCTCCACCAGGTACAGGAATTTGAATCCATCCTGAATCAGAATTCCCTTAATTTGAAGTTTACCAGTGTCATCAACAAAGAACAGTTTGAATTCTTAGATATAAAACTTGAGGTCATTGAGGGAACTTTAAACAGCTCCTTATTCCGTAAATCAACCGCAGGGAATAGTCTCCTCCATGCGGGTAGTTGTCACCCTCCTAACCTAATACGCAGTATACCAGTAGGCAAGCTGATTAGAGCCAAAAGAAACTGCAGCTCTGTTGAAAGTTTTTCCAGAGATAGCAAGATAATGGTGGACCGATTCTCAGAGAGGGGTTACAGTCAAAAGGTGATCCAGCAAGCGGTAGAAAGAGTAAACACTATGGACAGAAATGATCTGTTGATCCCTAAACAACATAAAAAAGACGATAGAATACGGTTCATCACTAATTATGATTGCCAATCATTGAAGCTACGAAAATGTTTGGGTAAATACTGGGATACACTAAAGTTGGACAAGGATTTGAAAGAATTCATTCATGACATGCCTTTACTGACCTTCAGGAAAGCTAAATCATTAAAAGATGTATTGAGTACCACACTGATAAAAGAGAGTCACAGGTCCAACACAATACAAGGATTTTTTCCATGCCGCAGGTGCAAGGCCTGCAAATACAGTAACAATTGCAAAACAATACAACTGTCAAAAGAGCGTTGTGCACATAAGATCACAAAACATCTCAGCTGCAATACTGAATATGTTATTTATGCACTGCAATGTCCGTGCAATAAATTTTATATAGGGTGCACCACGAAGCAAGCTAAACTGAGAATTTTGGAACATCAAAGACCCATCAGGAATGTGAATCAACAATACCCCGTAGCCAGGCACTTTGCCGAAGAACACAATAAGAACCCAAACTTGATGAAATTCTATGTCCTGGACAGTGTTGAGAGCAATGATAGGGGAGGGAACAGGTGGTTGGAGTTGAGAAAATTAGAATCGAAGTACATCATAATGTACAACACAATGCAGCCTGTGGGACACAATTTGGGGGAAGAGTTAGCAATTCACCTCCAAAACAAAAATGAGTCATATAGGGTGTATAGAGTAGCTGCTGCTTCTTGGGTGACTGAATTCTGGAATTTTAAGATGTTTTTAAGTAAAAAAACACGGATCTTTTAAGAAATAATTGTTATACATAGCAATGTCCTTGTTTCTTTTTTTCAGGAATTGGAACACAATTGTGATTTCGCCCACTTGTGCATGAACACTCACTAACAATGTATGCCAGGGAATTAATAGTCCAAACAGGACGGCATCGTGACATTTTCACATTGTTGCAACAAGTACCTTTTGATCGTAAAAGATGCCTTGAGTTTAATGTTGCCTTGTAAATACTGTTGCCATTGCAAATGTAACTTCGAGTTTGTATGTTTTCCTATCCTGGATGTTTACAGGAAACTTTTATTTAAACATTGTAATGAACATTGCGATAACAGACTAATTTCTTTATGTCTATTGATCACATGGCAAAATCCAAAACATGGCATGTAACTTTAAAAGAAGGATGGTACTGTTAAGCTCCACCCGTGAGCAAGAGATCGGCTGATCTCGAAACGCGTTGGGTTGTTTTTTCTTGCCGAATAAAATCTGAAGCACCGTTTACCGCATTAGGGCTCCGACTCTGGATTTTCAACAAACGAGGAAACGCAAACCAGGAGTGTGTTTATATTGAGGGGCTGGCGAACCCCATCGGGAGCCCGCCGTTCTAAGAGGCAGAAGCACGCCATCTCTGCATGTGTTTTATATAAATTAATATATATACTTACTCCACATATTGCAACAGTAGGAAAAGCGTTGGAAAGCGTAGGGGTAAAAATTACTATTTCCATTCCAGAGAGTGCAACAGTAGGGAAAGCGTTGGATAGCGTAGGGGTAAAAATTACTATTCCCACTCCTGAGAGTGCAACAGTAGGGAAAGCATTGGATAGCGTAGGGGTAAAAATTACTATTCCCACTCCAGAGAGTGCAACAGTGGGGAAAGCGTTGGATAGCGTAGGGGTAAAAATTACTATTCCCACTCCTGAGAGTTCAACAGTAGGGAAAGCATTGGATAGCGTAGGGGTAAAAATTACTATTCCCACTCCAGAGAGTGCAACAGTAGGGAAAGTGTTGGATAGCGTAGGGGTAAACATTACTATTCCCACTCCAAAGGGTGCAAAAGTAGGGAACGCGTTGGCTAGGGTAGGGGTAAAAATTACTATTCCCACTCCAGAGTGTGCAACAGTAGGGAAAGCGTTGGATAGCGTAGGGGTAAAAATTACTATTCCCACTCCAGAGGGTGCAACAGCAGGGAAAGCGTTGGATAGCGTAGGGGTAAAAAATACTATTCCCACTCCAAAGGGTGCAACAGTAGGGAAAGCGTTGGATAGTGTAAGGGTAAAAATTACTATTCCCACTCCAGAGGGTGCAACAGTAGGGAAAGCGTTGGATAGCGTAGAGGTAAAAATTACTATTCCCACTCGAGAGGGTGCAACAGTAGGGAAAGCGTTGGATAGCGTAGGGGTAAATATTACTATTCCCACTCCAGAGGGTGCAACAGTACGGAAAGCGTTGGATAGTGAGTGTAAAAATTACTTCCCACACAACTCCCTCTTTACCACACAACACACTACACATACAAAAAAACACAATTAATATAAATATCAATTAATCGATTAATAGCAATTAATATTATTACATTGATGTAATTATAAATGAACTAATTAACCAATATTAATTACCAATTAATAATTAATTACCAATTAATAATTAACAAGAAATTTACAAGAATAAACAATATTTATTAATAAATTATTTATAATTAATAATATGAAATAATTTAAAAAAACGTATTACCAATTAAATAATTAACAATTAATTAACAATAAATACCACTAAATAAATACAATCTCTTTAATTAATTTAATTTAATTATGTCACACCCTATTCCCCTATAAACACACAACCCACTACACATAAATAAATTGCATACATTGTCATTTAATCACTTAATACTAATAATTACCAGTTCATTATTAATTAATACTCATTTATTAATCACAAATATTTTAAAAAAATATTAATTAATTAATTATAATTAAATTACTTCCCACCCTATACCCCTATAAACCCACAACCCGCTCTGATACTAAAACGCAAAATGTAAACAAAATTACTAATTTCTAAACATACATTAAAACACATGTTTAACAAACATATAAACAACATAATAAAATACATAACACTAAACAAAATTTCGATATTAGTAACATACATACCTTAATATCGATATTTTGTCTATCGATATTATTGCACATCGATATTCTATACCATCGAAATTAAAACAACAATATTATTGTATATCGATATTTTAATTTCGATATTTTGTCTCTCTACCACACTGTACAGTGGTGTGTAGAAGAGTGGAGTGGCCTAGAGTAGAATAGCATAGAGTGGAGTGGTGTACAGTGAGGTGGCGTAGAGTGGAGTAGGGTATAGTGGATTAGTGCGGAGTGCAGTGGCATAGCGTAGAGTTGAGTAAACTGTTATAAATTGGAGTGACATCTCATACAGTAGTGTGGAATGCTGTGTCGTACAATGTTAGAAATTGTCGTAGAGCGGAATAGAGTGTTGTACAATAGAGCGTAGGGGTATAAAGTTAAGTAAAAATTGGACAGTGTAGTGTACATGGGTAGAGTGGAATAGAGTTTAGTAGAGTGCCATAGAGTGTAGTAGCGTTTTGTGGAGTGGAGTTATATAGAGTGCAGGAGTGTACTCTGGAGTGGCTTAGAATGAAGTAGTGTACAGTAGAATGACATACAGTGGATTAGCATACACTGGTGTGTCATAGGAGTGGAGTGGCATACAGTGGAATAGTGTAGAATGGAATAGCATATAGTGCAGTGACATACACTAAAGTAGTGTACACTGGAATTGAATAGGCTGGAGTGGCATAAAGAGTCGCATAGAGTGGTGTATTGTACATTGGAGTGCAGCATAGTGTAAAAGCGTATAATATAGCAGTGTAAAGTGAAATGGAGTACAGTTCAATGGTGCAGACTGGAGTGGTATACAGAGGAGAGGGGTAGAGTGTAATAGCATACAGTGAAGTGGCATACAGTAGAGTGACATCCAATGAAATAGTGTAGAATGGAGTGGCATAGAGTGAAGTGGGAAAGAGTGAAATACCATAGAGTAAAGTGACGAAGATTGAAGTTACATACAGTGTACTAGTGTAGAGGGAAGTGGCGTACAGTAGAATAACACAGAGTGGGGGACAGTGGAGGGGCATAGATTGGAATACCGTAGAGTGGAATAGCGTACAACGGAGTGGCTCACAGTGGAGTTGTGTGAAGTGGAGTGAAGTACAGTGGAGTGGGGTAGAATAGAATTGCATAGAGTGGAGTGGCACAGAGTGGAGTAGCATCCAATAGACTAGCTTAGAATGGAGTGGCATAGAGTGGAGTGGCGTACAGTGGAGTGGCACAGAGTATAGTAGTGTATAGTGGAGTGTGATATAGTAGAATAGCGTTCAGTTGATTGGCTTACAGTGCAGTGGCACAGAGTGGATTAGTGTATAGTGGAAAAGCATACAGTGCAGTGGCATACAGTGAGGTGGATTAGACTGGAGTGGGGTAGAGTGTAATAGCTTACAGTGAAGTGGTATACAGTGGAGTAGTGTACAAAGGAATTGCATAGAATGGAGTGGAGTATAGTGTAGTGGCAAACACTGGAGTGGCGTAGAGTGGAGTAGAGTACAGTGTAGTGCCATACAGTGAAATAACATATAGTGGAGTGTTTTAGATTGGATTGGCATACAGTGGAACAGCGTACATTGGAGTGGTGTACAGTGGAGTGGCATTGAGTGGAATAGCCTGTAGTGGAGTAGCGTACATTGGAATGGCATAGTGTAGAGTGGCGTACACTGTAGGGAAGCATAGTGAATTACTGTACAGTGGAGAACCAAACAATGGAATAGTGTACAGTGGAATACTGTACAGTGGAGTGTAGAAAAGTGGAGTTATATGGAGTAGAATAGCGTACAGTGGAGTGACGTAGAGTGAAGTAGGGTATAGTGGATTATCATAGAGTGCAGCGGCGTACATTATAGAGGCATAGCATCAAGGTGAGTAAACTGTTATACATTATTGTGACGTCTTATACAGTAGAGTGGAATGTTGTGTCGGAAGGTATTTGGAAACTGTCATAGAGTGGAGTAGAGTATTGTACAATGGAGTGTACAGGCATAGAGCTGAGAACAAACTTGGACAATGGAGTGTACAGGGAAAGAGTGGGGTAGAGTCTATTAGAGTGGCATAGAGTGTAGTAGAGTTTTGGGGAGTTGAGTTATATAGAGTGCAGGAGAGTACACTTGAGTAGCGTATAGTGGAGCAGTGTACAGTGGAGTGGCATATATTGAAAAAGAGTACACTGTAATGTCATAGAGTGGAGTAGCATACAGTGGAATAGCGTGCAGTGGAGTGGTGTTCAGTGGAATAGCATATAGTGGAGTAGTATACAGTGGAGTGGTGTACACTGGCGTAGAGTAGACTGGAATGGCATAGAGTGGAATGATGTCAATTGAAGTGGAGTGGAGAAGAGAGTAATAGTGTATATTTTAGAATCTTACAGTGGAATGTAATTGCAGACAGTGAAGTGACGTCCAATTAAATAGCTAAGAATGGAGTTGCATAGAGTGGAGTGGCATAAACTGGATTTGCATAGAAATACCAGCATTTGTAAAATGCACAGCTTCCTCCGGAGAGGTGTCCCGGCACTGGGGTCGGCGGGAAGATTAAGCAAGCTATTGCCCAGAGTCACAAGGTGCTGGGCTAACCTGCCGCCGGTGCCGGGGATCGAACTGGGAGCCCCCGTTTTCCGGAGTCAGCTGCCCTGGCTGTTGCACCACACCTCTTCCCTTAGAAGCATACAGTGGGGTAGCATACACTGTAGTGACATACAGTGGAATCAGTGGAATCACATAGAGTGGAGTGTAGTACAGTGGAATGGCATACAGTGGAATAGGATAGAATGCATGACGTACAGTGGAAGGGCATAGAGTGGAATAGCATATGGTGGAGTAATGTATATTGGAGTGGCATACAGAGGAGTGGCATTAACTGATGTGGCATAGAATGGAGTTGCGTACAGTGTAACAGCCTAGAGTGGAGTGGTGTAGAGTGTACTGTTGTACAGTGGAGTGGTTACAGTGGAGTGGTGTAGACTGAAGTGGCATACAGTGGAATGGAGTAGAGTGTAATAGCATACAGTTGACTGGCGTACATTGGAGTGGCGTCCAATAGAATAGCGTACAATTAAGTGGCGTAGAGTGGAGTGACATACACTGGAATGGTGTAAAGTGGAGTAGCATATAATGGAGTGGCATTCAGTGGAATACCATACAGTGGAGTGTTGTCGTAGAGTGGAGTGGCATACAGTGCAGTTGGGTACACTGAAGTGGCGTAGATTGCAGTTGCAAACAGTTTTATAGCATAGAGTGGAGTTGTGTCGGAGAATGAAGTAGTGTACAGCAGAATGAGTGTTGTAGAGTGGAGTGGCATACAGTGGAATAGTGTTGACTGCAGTGGCGTATAATGGAGCAGCGTCTAGTGAAGTGGTGTCAAATGGAGTGACGTAGACTTGAGTAGTGTTGAGAGGAGGTGTGTATAGTGTAAGAGCATAGTGTAGTGGTGTACAGTGGAGTTGTGTACAGTGGGTTGTGTTCAGTGTAAAAGCATACACTGGAGTGGTGTGTAGTTGAGTCTTGTACAAGGAGAGGCATAGAGTGCAGTTGTATAGAGTAGAATAGTGTATAATAGAATGGAGTTGAGTGGGGTGGTGAAGATTAGAGAGGTATACACTGGAATGGCATACACTGGAATACTGTACAGTGGAGTGGTGCTTAGTGTAGTGGTGTACAATGGAGCGGCGTTTGAATGTATGTGAAATTTGGCAGCAATGTAGATTATGGCATGCAGAGTAACGCAAAACAGCGAATTGCACTGCCTTGCATTTTCCATATTTACCAATTAACGCAGAGCCCCGCATTGTGGCCTTGTGTTTTTTTGTAAATCTCATTTAAGTCTTGCGTTGCCCATGTAACACCATGCGTGATGCAAGGGTATTGTAATGCAATAATACAGCTAGGCCTTAGTTATATATTTGGGCCACTTATACAATAGTAACTTTGGTTATAACATGCTAGGTTGCGATGACAAGCCAGCACATAATTGGGTAATAGTTATTTCTAGAAAATGAATAGGCAGTTACATTTCTTTTACTACACTTCGGCTGTGTGCTGTGTTAGGGCCGTAGATATAGGTAGGTAGGTAGTAGCTTTTATTGTAGTTCCGTACCTATTACAGCTTTATTAAAGTAGTAATAGATAGGGAAATTCATTTATATTTACGAAGTACTGTGATAGTACATAGTAAGTAATATATTTTTTAGGAAATGCTTCTTTTTTTTAAAACAAATGTTTACGTTTCACTGTATTTTCGCTGCATTTTTTAGGTATTTTTGCAGTACTCTGTACACTTTTTTTACAGTATTATATATGTTAAACATTTTAAATACACTGTGTTACACTATACTTGTGAAATATAGTGCATTGCAGTGTTTTTACAATCTGTTAAGATTTTTTTTAAAGTTTTGTTTAAGTACTGCAGTACTTTCTAGATAGTAAAGCGGTGGTCTGTCACAAAACAGTAGGGAAAGTGTTTGATTCTGGAAGGGTTACATTTGCTATTCCCATTCCAATCCACACAACAGTGGGGACATTTTTTAGACTAGTGATACTCCTGACCTTAACATGCGGCCCCCTGAGCAGCAGCAGCACTGGGTTGCTGTTTGCTCAACCCAGCACTAGTATTAAAATGTTTTTCTAAAATATACTGCAGGCACTTATTTAAAGGTTATTTGCAGTTAAACAAAAGGAAAAACCTAGGACCTTAACTTAAGCAACACCTTCATTTTTAAAGACAGCTAACATGTAAAAATACGATAGTCTTTTGAAAATTTAAAAAAATGTATTTCATTGACCTGTGGAACCATTTCACCTTAGTCAATCAAATTATATCAGTGCATTCAGTAGTATTTTTTTTAAATGATGGTTTTCAACCATGAATTTGGAAACTTTCATGCTTTCCACCACCCACCACACCCGAGGTCCTTTTATATGTGATAATGAAGAAAAAGGAGGGAAATTTAAATAAGCCAATTGCCCAAGGTCACACAATTTGATCAAGTGGAGAAGCAGGGATTTATCTCATTATTTCTGCTTGCACATCGCGCAATTAGGTTCAGCCAGTAGATATACATGCTTCACTTCACCTACACCCACTTTACAACCCCTTCACTGCTGGCATCAGTGCGGCCCTCGGTCACACCAAAGACCAAACTTTGTGGCCCCCGGGAACATGTTTGTGAGTACCCTTTTTTTAGACTTGTTAGATTTACTATTCACAATCCAGTGTAACCAACAGTGTAGAAAATGTATTTCTTTGCAGGGACAGTAAAAAGCAATCCACCTCCTAACCATTTTCTACAAAATATATAAATACCTAAAAAGAAATTAAAAAGAAATTCATAATATTGATGAAAAACATATTATATACTTATAAAGAAATGAATAAAAACATAATCAAAATTACAAAATGAAAGTACATTTTAAATAAAATTTCCTTACCAATCACAAAAAACAGGAATCCCCTAAAACACTAGCTTCCATAATACATTAGTAATTATTTAAAAAATATAAACGTGAGAAAAAATTCAATTACAATAAAATACATTTTACAAACATTGAAAATACTGAACACTAGATTATTCATTAATTATTCCCATGTCATTAACACTCAATATTAAATTATAAATTTTAAATAAATTTGACCAATAAAAGCACATATATAAATGGGCCGGCAGCCAATTGGAGGCACATAAGCAATCAGTGCCCTTTGGTCCAGTGGTTCTGGAATTAAATATTTCTGTACATGGAAACCTAATGGCAAATCAAACTGGCATCCAATAGTTGGTTAAAATGTCTTTGGTTATGATCCATCTCTTGGCCTAATTGATAAATGGGTAAAATTAGTATCTATTGCAATGGCGGTGGCCCGATCCTGTTTGCTTAAAAATGGTGATCACAACAGGTTCCAACAATGAGTGATTGGGTTCGGAAAATGAAGCAAGTCAGTAATAGTGAACGGCTATACGCAATGCAAAATAGGGCGATCATGAAGTTTGAAAAGCTGTGTGAACGGTATTTTGAGTAGAAATAAAGGTCAGAATAGATGACAACTGTTACTCTGCCATTTTGCACATCATATCCCCGTTTGCATTTTAAGTGATTAACACTGTTTATCTTGGGGGATTGTTAGAATGAAAGTATACATATTTTAGGAATTATATTTTCCACATCTTATCCTCGCATGCACTTTAAGCATTCCGTATTATCTATTTTCAGAGGCTGCTAGAATTATATATTATATATGTCTTATGTTTTTATTCCTGGTGATTGTTAAAGTAGTACCACTCTTTTTCTTAGTCTGCTTTGTGTATTTTTTGTATCTCTGAATATGTATGTTATATTTATTGAGTATTGGTGCATGACCAATATTTTGATACTGTGCTGCACAGATAGATTTAAAATTATGTTGGATTGCAATAAAATACAAAAATGTAAAAATAAAACTTAGAATTGCAAACCAACCCAACCCTAAGATATGTGGGAAGTGAGTTTGACAGGATCGTAATGAAAGGCACGTCTGTATTCTTGTAATTGTTTTTGGAAGGTTGAAATTTTCGCAGCCAATAGTTTGGAATCCACCTTTCTGAAAAGGAAGTTGTTGAAATCTGTTTTCAAGTGGACCTCCGAAGAGGACCATGTCACGTGGGGCACTTTCAATGCGTCCTGGGCTTTTAGCAAAAAAAACGTTGCTTTCTGGTATTTTTGAATCCTTACTGCATAATATGCAATATTTCAAGTTCCAGAATGCAACAAGTTTTGACTGTAAAACCCGGACTGCGTGATGGGTGTTACACGTGACAGAGTCACACGACACTGTTGGCTACTTTTTCTTTGTGTCTTAATACAAGCCTCTCAACTGCCTAAATAGCAGTAAATGTTTTTGGCCAGGTAAAGGAGATAGCCTTTTGCATGTATTCTTTCTTCGCAGGTGGTGCTTTGAAGCGCTGCTTGTGGTCTGCAGACTGTGAACAGGGGGTAGACACCTACCATTTTAAAACTCAGTATTTTCTGCACCCACTCCTTCCAGCTATCAGGTGCCATGGGTCAACTAATTTACCACAACTGTTTAATAAAATCATTAATTTCCACAACAAAAAGGTGAAAAAACAAATAAAAGCACAAATAATTATCAATTAAAATGTATTGACAATTTAACTTATACTATATTTCCAATACCATCCCACCATATTGCCCTGAAACACCAACATCTCACTACTAAAATATACATAACTAACAAAAATATGAATATTTAAATATACTTTTGAATCTGAAAAAATAATACATTTATAAAACAATTTCAAAATAAAACATTTTACTAAATTAATTACCAATTATATAATTAAGAAAGAAAAATTAATTACCATTAAAATGAAATTATTTATATTTTATTTAACTTCCCACTCTATTTTCCCTACAAAACCAACAACATGCTACTAAAGTATAAGTGACAAAAACTAAAATAAAAACATTTAACTATACCAAAAAATTACAAAAAAACAACAATTAAATAACAGAACAATTTAAATAATCAATAATAAATTACATTATTAATACACAATTACAATTTAATGAGCATTAATATGAAATTATTAATCATTTCAACAAACTTCCCACCCTATTCCGCATCAAAAAGATCCCGCTACTACAGTTAAATAGTTAATCAAAATGTAATAATGTAGATATTCATTAAGAAAATAATCTTAAAAACAGAAAGTAACTATTAAACAGGCAAGCAATGTAAATATGCATGAACTAAATACATCATTTACAATGCAATAATTAACAATACCATTAAATCAATTATAATTTAAAGCACTTTCTATACCCCTAGAAACCCAGCAACCTGCTACATCATTATTCATTTGTAACTCAAATAAAAATATAAAATAAAGATTTTAAAGCACAAACTATATTACACATTTTTTAACAATTATTCTAACAACGCTAACCCCTAAAGCTAATAATATTACTGATTCATGTTAAATTGAAAAAAAAAAACAATATTTTTACAAGGATATTCTTCAATATGATATCTCTGCGCTGATTATATTTTTAACACAATATTTTTGCATCACTCTATTAAAAACTCAATATTTTGTACAATCACCTTGGTATCAATATCAACACCTGGGGCAATTAAAGAACTTGAGAATGCATTATGCAAGCAACCTCCACATCAATCTTTCAAAGACTTCTGTAAAGTAGACGTCCAAATTTCAGAACGCTATCATCAGAATGATAGAGTGGTCATGGACATAGAGTTGGGTGGTAAAAAAAATCTTCTGATATGTAGAGGAGGCTATAAACCAAGAGTGAAATTTGCTCCATGACACAGGGAGAGTATGATAGGAAAAATTTCATATCTGAGCGTTCCGTAATCATTTTCAAGCGTTGTCTTGCTTGACGAGCAATACATTTCATTCTGCCCACTATATTCAGTGCTTAATTTGAAATGGTGTTTGCGGTGGGGAGGGCACTGGCACTCAGTTGTGGGTAATGAAACTTATTTTTCAGACTTTCACCCAGAGCAAGAGGGAGAAAAACACACAAGGGAAAAAGAATGAGGAAGAGAAACACGGAAATGCAATGACAAAGAAAGGAAGAAGCGAGGGATAAAAAAGAAACTGAAAGTGAGATAAAGGGGCAGGTAGTGTCTGGTGATCGATGGAAGAATGAGATACAATCAAGTCTATGCAGGCTTAGTATTTGATGCCTTCAGCATTTGATAGCACCAGCAAGGGCTTCTGAGTATAGCTTTGGGCCCCAGTACTTTACAAGTTAAGCACTGACTTAATTACCACCATAACAGCTTTGAGCAACCCCCACAATGTCCTTGTTCCTTCTCAGAGCATCATAATATCTATCTTCCAAGGATTCTCTGATCGGAATCAAAGGTCCTTCGATGCTGGGATCCTCTGCCAGGAACCCCTTTTTTGATTGCAGTTCCAGTATTTTAGGTTCTGGATGGACTTTAAAGTGTTACTCAGTGGGTAAAGTTGATCCCCATTAATTTTCGTTCTTTTGACAGGTTTTCCCATTTTAGTGTTGAGTTCTCTAAGACTTCCGTGTGATTTATACACATTTCCAATTTATTACCTAAAAAATTAATGGAACACCCTCAGAGATCAAACCTGACGTCATTTCCTAAAGCATATTGTTCTGTAAAAAGGAGTTCTGGACTCTTTAATGTAGTGGTGGCGGGATAATACCTGCTAAGAAATAGCACAAATTATTATGGAAACAACAGAGAACAGATGCTTTAATGCATTCCACATAAAAGATAGATATTTGGGTGAAGTACAAGCAGTTCTAATGGCATAGAAATAAACTAAGAAACAGGCTCAGAATGTATACCACAGCCATAAAATGGCTGTTCAACACCAACCTATGTAACAGGTTCTGTTACCAAGGGCCATCCCAAACCTGGTCACAGGCCAATGTAATACCCACAGTCAGAAAGGGAATTAGGGTACTCCCATTTTGTCACAGAACCCTTTTTCTTCATCTTTAGAAAATCTACCATTATAGCTATAACTCTCTGGATTATAGGATTGGACAGAGGACCAGGAAACATGTCTTGTGCCAAGCCAAACTTCAGGGCAGGGATAGGAACATAGGAGCAACATTACTGTCTACTAATGCCCATTGTAAAATACAAAACTCCCATTGGAAGTAAACTGCTACTGATATTAATGGGTCTGGAAGCATCCACATCATGGGAACCTTTTTCACGTAGTGTGCCCGTCACAAATACTTCAATAGGTTGACCAGTTTATCTTTTGAATCCATAAACCAGCGCAGGTTGTAAAGAAGGGAACCATGCCACTCCACTATTGTCCTCTGATAGCCTTCATGGACGCAGGGGTGTAACTTCAGGGGGGTGTTTGGGGTGTTACACCCTCCCAATAAATGTATTCTGTAGAAAATAGTTGTGAACAGTTACTTTCAGTCAGGTATGGCAAGGTGTTTATCAGATTAAACCTAGCATTTGCACACATAGAGTAAAACACACACAAACACTCTCATCTCTATTTTGAAGCTCTTAAAAGATTTTGGTTGTTTTACTAAATATTTACTTTTAAGTACAGCTAACATTCCTCACTGGTCTAGCTTTCCACTTACCCTTAAGCCCCCCTCATGTCCTGATTCTCAGATAATGTATTTAAAAAATATATAATTGGGCGTGGCCAAGATGGCGACGGAGTGAGACGCTCTTACGTGTCCCTCCGGCGCCTGACCCTTCTAAGCTTTGTATTTGCCTGCCAGGTGGCGTGTTCACTGCCGCCGGAGCCCTGCGGAGAATCCCCGAAGCGGAGGAGCAGCGACCGGTGCGGTCAGCGGGAGCAGGGGCCGCCTGGCGCGGACTGCGGAGCGGCAGCGAGTGGAGGCCCAGTGACCTTCGGCCTTGCGGCGTGCTGCGGCCTGGAAGCCTCGGCCTTGCGAAGCGAAGAGGGCCGGGCCCCCGGACACGCAGCGGCACAATCGGGACTTCGGCGGGGGGCCGTGGTGGGCTTCGAGCTCGCGGATCCCGTCCCGCCGCTTGCCAGACCTAACGCCTACCATCGGGGAGGAGCGGCTGCCTGAAGGGCTCCATAGTGGCCGGGAACGAGTGCTGGTGAGGCGGGACGGCTGGAGCCGATGGGAGCGGCGGCTGCGGTGCTGCGCCGGCACCGCCTCTGCTTTGGACTCAGGGCGAGCTACCCTGCCTGATTGCCTTACCTGCGGGGGTCCTGCGGTGTTCCTCTGTGTGATGCAGGAGGGGCGGAAGACATCAGAAGGTCGGAGGAGTCGAGTGGAGCAGCGGTTCATGTCGGCGATTTGAGGCCTGCGGATCCCCGACCTGGAGTGAGTGCAGGGCCCGGGCTCCCCGCCCTGAGGTGGCGGCAGGGTCGCGCTGCAGATAGTGCCACGCGGCCTACACCTTTGGCGCTTAGCGGTCTCGGACTGTCCTCTGCTTGGGGGGATCCTGGGAGAGAAGGAGGAGGGCCCTCTTACCGGGAGGCCATTGCTACGGTGCTGCCCCAGCTGGACGCTTGCTAGCTACCGTTTCTGGGCCCACCTACCTGGCCTGAGCTCGGGGTCTCACAACACCCGGCTCCCCCATTGTTGGACACAGCAGGTGGCTTGACTGAGACTTTGCGGGGGTGTCTCCTGGGGCGAGGAGTGCGGATCTCTGACTGAGTTGGCTGGAGGGTCGCCTTGCCCTCAGTTTCCCTCTCCAGTTATAGCGGGAAGTCTGGTCGTGGTATACATCACGGCTGCCTTGCCCTCCCGCCGAGGCGAGTTTCCCGAGATGTCTAACACGCTGCGCAAGGGGAGGCCAGGGAAAGATGGCGCATCGAAATCCTCTCAGCAGCCGGCTTCTCCCGGAGCCAGCGGATCGTCCAAGCAGTCAGATGACAATGCCCCCGCCACCAAGGCCTTTATGACTGAGCTCCTCACCTCTATTAAAGAAGACATCTCCGAACTTCGGGCCCAGTTGGCATCGGATCTCCGGGAAGTGAGGAGGGATGTGGATGGCATTGGAGAGAGGGTCCCAACACTGGAGGATCATGACTTGAGTGTGGCAAATGATGTCCACCAGTTGCAGCAAGACATCATCTGACTCACGGAACAAAATCTAGACCTCCAGACCCACACGGAAGACTTGGAGAACCGTTCCCGGAGGAACAACATTCGCATCCGCGCTGTGCCCTGGGATGGTGAAGCGGGAGACCTACGTGGCTATGTCCAGGCGCTCTTCCTACAGATCTTGGATGAGGAGGAGGTGCAGGACATTAGGATGGATAGAGTTCATAGAGTCGGCCTGCCCAGGCGAGGAGGGGGACCTCCTCCGGACATCCTTGTTTGTGTCCACGACTTCCAGTTGAAGGAACGCATCCTGCGAAAGGCCAGAGCCATCCCCTCTTTACAATTCAGGGAGCACCGTCCGCAGCTCTACCAGGACCTGGCGGCATCGACCCTCCAGAAGAGACGTGAGTTCCGCCCTGTGACCTCCTTCCTGCGGGAACGCAATATCTCCTACTCGTGGGGTCATCCCTTCCGCATAATCTTTAGGTGACAAAATAGACTGGCGCAGATTCGTTCTCTTCAAGTAGCAAAGGATCTTTTGGGCCTGGAAGATGCCACGTCAGCACAAGAGGCGAACACTTCACCGTCGCGGAGGCGCCGCCGGTCCTCCTCATGGCATAGGGTGGGCCCGTCCCCGGACCGGGTGCGGCCGGACCGCACTGCTAGTCTACAGGAGAGGGGGGAAGCAGTGGCAATGGTGGCATCGGCCACACTGGCAGATTCCCAGCAGAGCTCGGGCGCGGGCCTGAGCCATGGGCCGCTGATGCTTTGGTGCCGGAGGGGCACATGCTCTGGGGTCCTGTGGGTTGATTGTACTTTTGGAGAAGACACCCCGAACCGTGGCCCTGGGAGACACTACTTCGGTGCCCCAACCCCATCCCCAGGCCAGGGAGGGCCTTACGGACTACGGACTAATGGAACTGCGGAGTGCAATGTTCAGGTTCAGTGCACTGTGTTCTCTGTTAATGTTTTTTCTGTTCTTCTGTTTGCAGGGGGGGATGGGGGGGAGGAGCCGGGGGGGATTGCATAGGGGGGGCACTGGGGGTCAGGGGGGAAGGGTGGTGGAGGGGTGGTGGCGACCGATGGATGTGTGGGATGTGTGCTGTTCCCTATGGAAGGGTATTGGGCGGGTCATTGATATTGGTGTTTCTACTCAGGTGTTGTCACTGTGTTATGCTCTGCTGGTCATCCTGTACCTCGCACTGGACAACTGGCCTCTGGGGGGCCTGGAAACGCGGGACTTGTGGTGGGAGAGAGGGCTTGGGATTTGGATGGGGTGCTTAGAGATGGGACTGGCCCGGGGCGGATGGAGTGGATGTCGGAGAAGGTCGGGGGGCGGGCACTGATCACCCTATTGGGCACACAGCACGGGGGTTTACTATTTAATTATGCCTGTTAATGTGGGTACTTGAAATGTGAAGGGTCTCAATTCCCCGCAGAAGCGCCAGAAGCTATGGAAGTACCTGTCGGATCATCATCTTGATGTAGTGGGCCTCCAGGAAACTCACTTTGCTAAGAAAGATGAACTTAGACTCCGGCACAGACACTTCCCCCTCATTTATAGGGCGTCAGCGTCCACCAAGCATAGGGGGGTGGCTCTCCTTTTCCGGGCGTCCCTTCACTTTCAGCCTCTGGGGGTGGGCGGCGATAAGGAAGATCGTTGGTTAATGGTGAAAGGGTCGTTAAATGGTCGACAGTGTACTTTTGTGGTAGTTTATGCTCCCAATGCTAGACAGAATAGATTTTTACAGGAGTTGCTGGACAAGGTGGGGGATTTTGTAGAAGGGCACTTGTTCCTCTTGGGGGACTTCAACATGGTGTGGGACAGGGACATGGATAGTTCGGGGGCTCAAAGGGCAGACTCTGAGGTCTTTTTGGATGAAACGCAACGGCAGGTGGGCGCACTGGGGTTGGTGGACAGCTGGCGTTTTTTGCACCCTCAAACCAAGGATTATACTTTCTTTTCCCATGTCCATCGCTCTTACTCTCGTATAGACCATATCTTTGTTAGTCAGGCCCTTAGGGGGGATGTCCGAGTCTCCAGCGTTTTTCCACTCTCAGTATCTGATCATAGCCTGGTGGTTCTTGGATTGCACTGGTCAGTGGGGGGGGACGGTTGGCGGAAATGGTACTTCCCGGCAGCGTTGGTGCGGGATGAGGTGTCCTGTAAGGAGCTGCGGAGGGCTATAGGAGACTTCTTGGCTCTTAACCCACCATCTGACACCTCGGTGTATAACACTTGGGACGCGTGCAAGGCCTCGTTGCGGGGCACGTGCCTAGCCCTCAATGTGAACCTCAACAAACTTCGGAGGAAGGAGAGGGAAGACCTGGAGGCGGAACTCGCCATTTTGGAACAAGCACACATATCGAATCCGTCTAGGGTGACCCTCTGACCCCTGACAGCGGTGAGGGGGAAATTGAGAGCCCACTACAACAATCAGGCTGAATTTACTCTCTTGCTCCTCAGACGCGTCTCCTACTCTCAGGGGAACAAAGTGGGGCAGCACTTGGCCCAGCAACTCCGAGACAAGCGGGAGAAGGATTACATTGGGGGTATACAGGATCACACAGGTTCTATGCAGCACCGGGATGCAGACAAGGCGGCTCTTTTCGGCCGCTTTTACGCCGATCTCTACACAGGCGACGCCCTTGATCCGGAGGCCCATTCCGCGTTCTTGGACGGTCTCCCTATACCACGGGTCTCCAGAGAATGGAATGACTTGCTGTCTGCCCCCATCACTAGGGAGGAGGTATTGGACGCCATCAAGGCTCTGAAACTCCACAAAGCCCCGGGCCCTGATGGCTATACTGCCCTGTTTTACAAAACGTTTGCGTCAGAGCTGTGCGATTGCCTGGTCTCCCTCTTTAATGGGATGGCATCTGATGGAAGAACCTCTGAGACTATGGCCGAGGCCCTGATTACCGTTCTCCCCAAACCGGGGAAAGACCTTACCAAATGCGCGTCTTATCGCCCGATAGCTCTCCTCAATCTGGACGTTAAATTGTACTCTTCTATCATCGCAAGTAGGCTACAGGATTTGATGCCAGCCCTCATTCACCCGGACCAGTCCGGATTCATAAAAGGTCGGCAGACTCATGACAACCTGAGGGGAGTGATCCATCTGATTGAGAAGGCCAATAGATTCCACATACCGGCGGTATTAGTGGGGCTCGACGCGGAGAAAGCCTTTGACCGCGTTGATTGGGGTTTCTTGCATTGCACTCTGGAAGCCTTCGGGTTCTCTCCCCACTTCATACGAATGATTGAGGCTAACTACAGCAATCCCACATTTAGGGTGATGATTAATGGACATAGATCTGGATGCTTCCATCATTCGCGCGGAACGCGTCAGGGATGTCCACTCTCCCCACTTCTCTTTGCTTTAAGTATTGAGCCGTTGGCCCTTGCGATTCGGGAGAAGGAACAAATCTTGGGACTTCCCTTCGCGGGTGAAGAGCATAAGATTTCGCTGTTCGCGGATGATGTGTTGCTGTCGGTAGGAGACCCGGTGCTGTTGTTGCCCCATATTCACACGGTACTCTCTGACTTTGAAGCGGTACCGGGATTCAGAGTCAACTTCGACAAATCGTATATTCTGAACCTGACTCTTCCTCCTGAGGAGGTAAACCGGGTTCGAGCACTTACGCCACTGTCGTGGTCGACTTCGTCCTTGTTGTATCTGGGAGTACGGTTGACCTCTACCCTGGGCTCGCTATTCTCGGCTAACTTTCCCCCGATGTTGGCAACGATACGTGCGGAGCTGGAGAGGTGGAAACCGAAGTACATTTTGTGGCTAGGTAGGATTCACGCGCTCAAGATGGTCCTCCTTCCTAAATTTTTGTATCTCTTCCAGGCGCTACCTATACCGGTGGAGTTAGACTTTTTTCGCCGGCTTAAAACTTTGATGTTGAAGTTTGTGTGGCAAGGGGCCGGGCGCGACTCTCATATGCGGTAATGAGGCGTCCACAAGCGGAGGGAGGGTGGGGTTCCCGGACATGCACTTGTATTATAAAGCTGCACAGCTGAGGATACTGGTGGAATGGTCCCAGCAGCTTTCAGAGAAGCACTGGCTCCATATGGATCGGAGTGTGGCCGGGAGATCCATTTCGGATCTGGCCTGGAAGCCTAAAGCTGACCGACCCAGGAATGCATATATCAGCACGGTCTTAAAAGTCTGGGGCACGGTCAGTGGCGATGACTGTTGGACCACCTTCCCGTCTCCATTTACACCTATTCATTTCAACCCGGCTTTCCCTCCGGCCTTGAACGACGGACCTTTTGGTGTATGGAGAGAGGGTGGTTGCAGAGCCCTCACCCACTTGTTTCACGGTGTGACACCTCTCACCTTTCACAATTGTATGCGAGACTATGGTGTTCCACCCACTGAACGCTTTGACACCTTCAGCTCTTGCACTGGGCAACATCGGCTGGAGTGGTGGACGTCGCTACAAGACCATTGTCGAGGTTTGAGGCCTTTATTCTTCGCACGTCCACTATGAAAGGGACGATCTCCTTCTTTTATGGGTTGTTACTAGACACCGCAGTGTCTCCCCGTCCTCGTTACATGGACCATTGGGAGACTACTCTGGGCAGGGATATTTCCGAAAGCAAGTGGAAGAGCCTCTGGCGAGATGTGGCGGCGCATAATCATTCGATAGACCTTAGAGAGGCTCATATGAGGCTTCTTTTCGACTGGTACCTTTACCCATCCAAGTTGCATCGGATATTCCCGACTGCCTCAGATAGGTGCTGACGGGGTTTTTTTTATTTTATTTTATAAAACATTTATAAAGCGCGAACGAAGGCCCTTGGGCATCTCGGCGCTGAAGTTGCTGCAGTGTGTTAAGCCTCATCGGACAGGAGTTCATTGGTTAAAGAGCCACGTTGCGGTATGCTGGGTGACTCCCGCCACATCTGGTGGGATTGCCCTACCATCCGACCGTTCTGGTCCGAGATCTTATCTCACATTAAGTAGGTGATGGGCTATCCGATTCCAGAATCGATGGATTATGTCCTGTTGGGGCTTAGAGACCCACTGTTGAAACATCAGACTAGAGCCGACAAACGCATTATATGGCTGTGCTTGGGGGCGGCCAAGTTAACCTTGGCAGCCGCCTGGAAAAAAACGACTGCTCCAGCAATCTCTTTATGGCACGCACGGTTATGGCGACTACCGAGTATGGAGAGAATGTCGGACATATTTTTGGGTAATTTTAAAAAATTTCATGTTCCGCTGGGGTCCCTTGGTCAGATTTCTATCTCGAGGTTTACCATCTGCGGTTTGCCCCTCAGCGCTCCGTGCTTTACACCTCTTCCAAATTTAACCATCTGCTATCTATGAAGTTGCTGTGAATGAATGCTGGTCGCCACCACCGGGGAAAGGGTGGGGGGTGGGGGGAAGGAGGGTGTGTGGGGTGTTGGGATGGGGTTTTTAATTTCTCTTGGTTGCAACACTACTTCGCTTATGGAGACGGACTAGATTACCTTTTTCTATGACTGTGCTCCTGGTTGGGGATGTTCCCCTTCAATGGCATGCTTTGTATCATCTGCTGAAGGGTTTGCGCTTCCTTCATCTGTTGCAACTGACGAACAATGACTCTTCCACTTGCACTTAACAGTCGTATATGCCGTCTCCCCTTATATTTTTTACAATGCAGCGTTCTCCAGCACCCCCTGTGTGGGGTTATGTGGCGGATTGTCGCCTGTGTTTTTTCTCTTTTTCTCCTCCTTTTCTTTTGTTCTTTCCTCTCCCTTTCTACTCAAAAACTTGAATAAATAAAAATGTTATAAAAAAAATATATATATATAATTAATAATTTGCTTTTGTAGAGTGCATAGCTACCCTAGGGCATCCCAGTGCTAGCGGCTAGGCAGTAGGGTATGTGATAGGATTATATGATAGAGTGTTGAAATAACTAGGTTTTAAGACGTTTTAAGAAGGGAAGTTGGCAGGATTCCGAATGAAGTTGTAGGGGCAGTTTGTTCCAAAGTCTGGCTACATTGTAGAAAAGAGATCTTCCTCTGCTCCTTACCTTCCTAATTTTGGGGATAACTGCGAAGTTAAGATTGGCTTTCGAAGGCATGTTCTGGGGCGGTAGGAGGTGTTGCAGGAGCTGTTAATAACAGGGCCCTTACCCCACATGGTCCTATGAGCTATGCACTGGGCTTTGAATATTATTCTTTCCAGAATAGACAGCCAGTGTAAAGACTGCAGGGCTGGTTTGGCTGACTGAGTTTTCGGGACCCAAAGCAACAGTTTAGCAGCGCAGTTCTGCATGACTTGGGGCTTCCTTATCGTTGCTTTTGGTGATCTTAGGTACAGAGAGTTGCCATAGTCCATGCGCAATAGGACCAAGGCCTGAATCAGGATCCTCCTTGCCCCCATCGAAAGGAGAAGGAGAACCTTCCGGAGTAGTCTGAGGGTGCTAAAGCAGACCCCTGACACTATCACTGCTTGATGGTCAAACTTAAGAGAGTTATCCAACCAAACTCCCAGGCTTTTCATCCTGGTCTTGGGGGTTGGGGCAATGCCCAGGTAGGTAAGCCATTTCTGTTTAAGATCCATGCTGGAGGTGTTGCCGGTAGCATTAGTTCTGTTTTTCCTCTGTTACGTTTGAGGCAGGAGTGTTCCATCCAAGAGGTCACTTTCTCCAAACAGGTTTCAAAGTCTGAGGGGAAGTTTTGGAGGCCAGTGAGGGAAATTACCAGCTGTGTGTCCTCCTCATAGGTGACGAGTTTGATCCTGTGGGGTAGGATGATATCAGCGAGTGGCCGAATGTACGCAGTAAATATTGTATGGCTATACAATGAACCCTTTGGGACACTGCAGCTGAGTGTAAGCTCCTAGACGTCGACTCCCCTGAGAAGACCTGGAAAGTTCTGCTGTCTAAGTAGGATTGGACCCAGGTGGCCACCTCACTTAGGACCCCCGTTCCTCTAAGTCTCTCTAGTAGGATGTTAAAGTTGACCGTGTCAAAAGCTGAGCTTAGATCAAGAAGGATAATGGCTACTGCTCCTCCTTGATCAAGAATTAGTTTAGACTCTTCGACCACTGCAAGAAAGGCCATTTCAGTTCCATGTTGCGGACGGAAACCGGTCTGAGTAGAGTGCAAAAGGTCATGGGTTTCTAGAAATTCTGAGAGAGTCGAGTTCACATGCTTTTCTAGGACCTTAGTAATCGCTGGAAGCAACGAGATGGGACGGTAGTTGCCAAGGTCATCTCGGTCTAAGCTAGTTTTTGAAAGTAAATCCTTTACCATGACGTGTTTCAATGGCGGGGGGACCAATCCAGTGGAGATGGACAAATTTACCATTCCAAAATGATAGGGAGAATCACATTTCCAGCTTTGTGTAAGATGTCGGGGGCTGGGTCTAAGGGGGAACATGATTTTATTTGAGAGAACATTTCTGACAACTTATCTAGATTTAAGGTAGGCAGTTCCTTAAATGTATGTTCTGGAGGGAGTGGGAGCTTGTCCTTTAGAAAGAGGTCACTGGGGCGGGGTGAACTGGTGATTGCAGTATATTTATTTTAGATTTTTTTCTTGGAAAAAAAACTGTCAATTCGTTACACCACTCTGGGGAGGCCTCAGGGGAGAGTCCTAACTTTGCAAGCTCTAGGAGATGCTTTGCAGCGCGAAAAATTTCCCTGGGAGTGTTGGCGGCAGCGTGGATAATACCTTCATAATAGGTTGCTTGCACTATTTTTATTTACGTTTGATAGCGTTTTATAGATTCCCTGTATTTCTGTTTACTAATGTCATTGGATGCCCTTTGATTGTTGGGAAATCTAAAGCCAGCATACCCCCCCATCTTACTGACCAAGCTACTTCCCTGAATGGAAGGGAAATGGTGTCAGAGATACCAGTTCTCTCTAATTTATTTCAAGAAGTTACTTTTTTTTCTGCAGTCCCATCCATTACAGTGGGTAGTTCAGGCCAGCATTCACAGTGGGGAAGCGCTGGAACTCTAGGAGGAAAGCTCAGTCCCCAGTGGCAATCCATGTAACTATGCGGCTGCCCACGGCCCCCGCATGGGGCCACCTCAGAGGGTGGCCCCCCCTTAGATCCATTTGGGCACTTCCCCACCCCCACTCACTACTGTGAGACTCCAGGAGGAGTCACCTTACAGGGTGCGCCAGTCACGCCATGTCCCAGTGCGCCATGGGGTTGGGAGGGTATTTAGGCCTCCATTTTGCGTCCTCTTTATCCTGCAGCAATATTTTCTCCAAACAAAAGTTGTGTTGTGTATTAATTTCATGCATGCCTATTCTGCTGTGGTGTGGGTGGGGTCTTGTGCCTATAATGGAACTATGCCACTAGCTTGTTTTTGTTTTTATTTTTGCTGGGTCTTAAGAGCGAGGTCCATTGTGGGTTGTGGAAACACTGCAGGACTTCGGCACACGCCTCAACAGGCATGCTTTTAGAAGGAGTGGGTTTGGTGGGGGAAGGCGCAGAAGTGCCTCATGGGGGTTTCTGGGCACGAGGCCCCGCCCCCTCCTCACAAAAGTTGACGGGTCTGCTTAGGGCGGGCGAAGGTTACCGTATTTCTATGGTCAGGCAGTACCATGAGAGACAAGCTGGACATGTGCAAGGATGACAATCAGTGGCCCCAACATGCAGGGCCTTTGATTTGTGAAATAGGTGAACTGATTGCCAAGCTGGGGGCGGGGAGAACATGACTTCTGCTCGGATTTCAGCACTGCTTTCATTGCATGCACTAGCAGATGCAGATCTTTGTCTGTTTGACAGGCCTCTCTTGACACAGCGACCAATCTTGACTGGGGTCTCGCAAAGACACCCGTGGGTATTTGTGCACTTAACAAGTTAATTCAACATAACATAACGCCATGGTGTAAATGCCCATAATAGTCATTAGGCATGAGGTTATTATGGTTCTGGCAAACCACCTATGGCAAACCACAGTAATTATGCTGCAGGCAACTTGTGGTTTTGTCAGCATTTAATCTTAATAATGCGTGTCCCTCTGTGAGCCTTTGTGCTTTATGCTTTATGAACTTAGCTTTTGGATCTACAGACAACCACCCTGTATAGTATGGGTCCCTGAAGCTGGTTTAGGTGCTCCAGCACCCATCTCCCCATTTATAATGTGGCAGCGTCTCAGGCAGCTAAGGCCAGAATAAAGTAGCTCAAATGGTACAAACTAGAATTAAATCCCAAGCTGTCTCCCAGTAAGATATTCTTTTTGAAGCTGGCCAGAGACCGTGTATTTGTTAAATCACCAGGGCTGTGTAAGAAACCCCCTACTCGACCCTGGTTTGCAGCAGGTTGGGTGCAGTACTCAGGCTCTGGAAGAAAGTGTGGCAAGAGCCGTGGGAAAACGAGGCCAAAGGCGAATTTTATAGCCCTTGGCACACTCACAGCTCCTTGGCAATCTGATATGCTGAGATCAAAGTCTACAAGGGCATTGTACAACTTTTTGTTTGGATTTGCAATGTTCAAAACAATGTATTTATTTTTGTATTTAAAGAAATGTATTATGTTTATATATTTGTAGGTTCTGGTATTTTTCGAGCACCATACAAAATTAGCAATCATTGATCCATCGCTCATTTTTCATCTTCTGTAACTACTGCATTATTTATCATTTGTAATGATTTCTAATGTATATGGCACTTGCATCCACATGATTTAAATCAAACGTTTATGTGCAGTTTTTATTAGCCAATAGGATTTGTGGATATTCTGCATCCAGAAGATCACATTTACAGTTTTAAGCAGCAAGAGCTTGTCTTGCTGAGCTATCTAAATGGGAGTGGAAATTTGTACAATTTAAAAGAAATTAGAACCAGTTTAAAATATAAAATTTGTAAAATAATATTACATACGCATGAGTGTGTTTGAATTTCTATAATGCTCCAAGATAGATGACAAATCTATCATTCCACAGGGATATCTACACCATGACTGGAGAATCTATGTTGTCCTCACAACCAGCCTTGCCGAAATCCTTTTTTTTGCGCGGTTTCCTCTACTCGCGTGTCCATTATTGGCGTCTTCACCCTGCAAATCCCAAGAGGTCATCCAATCATACCTAGCTGTCCTAACAACCCTAAATTTCCTGAACATGTACGCACAGTTTTAAGGCATCTGCCTGATTGCTGTGGGTATCACATAATCCCAATGGCGCAGGTCTCCCATACCTCCACTCGGGGTCTAATAATATAGTTAAAGCGGCCAAGTAACACAGGACACTCCTTTGTGGGTGGGTCAAAATTGCTGGAGTTTGCCAAAATGAGAGGCCTTAGAACATGGGATATGCTGGGCATCTCAAAAGTGGGGGACATAGTAGAGGGTAAGAATCTTATTCCTTTCACCTCACTGCAAAAGGAGTACGACATGCACACAAACCGATACTACAAATAAATACATGTGGCTCACACATGGAAAACTCAGGGGTTGGACACAGAGGAAATTCCTGAATATGCACCACTGAAGGGGAGACTTCTCGTGGGGGAAAATTGGCGAAAATGCAGTCTCAAGGACTTACAAAACACTCATAACCAATAAGCTGGCTACCCTGATAAGATTATGGGCAAAGTGGGAGACAGAACAAGGACCCCTGGAAGACCTTGACTGGGACGCGGCATTGATGCACCCTCGTGAGGTTGCCATCAAATCACGCCTGCACTTAATACAATTCAAAATACTCCACAGGGCATACTACGACAGAGCTCACTTACACAAAATGGGGAGGGCAGACACACCTGAATGCCGGCGCTGTAAGACGGTGAGGGGGACCCACCTGCATATATTGTGGGAATGCCCAATTATCCAGAGGTACTGGAATACCCTAACGAAATAACTCAGTGAGATACTGGGGAGACAATATCTCTAGACCAGGGGTCTCCAAACTGGTCCTGGAGGGCCGGATCCATTCCAGATTTTTTGGATATCCCCATTGAGATACATGTAGTAATTTAAAAAATCTGGCATGGATCCGGCCCTCCAGGATCGGTTTGGAGACCCCTGCGCTAGACCATAAGTATGTACTAGTGGGAATACCCACAGAAGTAGACCTCCCCAGAGCCAAGGTATTATTGGCTAACTTAGGTACGATAGTGGCTAAACGAGATGTGGCATGACACTGGGGTGCACCAGAACACCCACAATACTTGAGTGGAGAGGGGGGATGGATTTATACATGACAGCTGTGAAGACTAAATAGAAGCCTCGAGGATGCCCGAGGAAATTTACCAGAATATGGGGCCGCTGGATGTGATATTATGGACTCCCCATGAGGGAGGAAGAAACACTAACTCAAGGCAGGACGTAAGCCACTATAGTGAAACTCGGATGGAAACGTAGATACTAAGGGGGAAAGGGTCTCGATAGGTACACTGACACAACCTGCCCAATTCAGAATCCATACTATAGTCATATGTCGATTGATCTATGTTGGTCTTTCAAAAATCTGTGATTGCAATGCTGTAACTACTTTAAAAATAATAAAAAGTAAAAAAAAAAATAGCAATAATAAATACATTTAATGCAGTTGATTTGACCCCTCAAAAAATGTGGGTGGAGTGCCCTGGCGTGTTCCCTTGGACCAGGCACGGCCCGTGCTGGGCGTTATACTGGGGCGGTGACGTCAGGCAGGGGAGGGTCAGGGTTTTCGTTGCCCACGCTGCATCACATTTGGCAATGCAGCGTGGGCAACGAAATTCGTTTTATTTATTTTTATCGGTACTCACCTCTAATGGTCCAGATCCCACATTTTCTAACCCCCCCACCCTGACCCTCCCCTGCCTGACGTCACCGCCCCAGTATAACGCCCAGCACGGGCTGTGACTGCCTTGGACTCCCCAATGAGTGCTTGCCTCAATCTAACTGCCGGTCACCCAGTCATTTTGCAGGGTTGCACTTCCGCATCAAACCATTAACTTGTTTCCTGCAACCCAATACCATGTGTGGTCCTCTCAATAGCGGCTTAAGCTCTGTACCTGCTAATGTGGGGCTGTATTAAGACTCTGTTGTTGGTTTTGGACCTCAGAGGTGTACTCTCGGCTGTGTCTCCTCTGCACTGCCTATGCGCAGCCAGGTCCCTAATGGTCCTTGCGCAGGAATCTCCTTTTAGATCTTGAGAGCCTCTGGTGGCTCACAGAGTCATTGCTGCATGTTGCAATGACCTGTCATGCTCCGGGTCGTTGCTGCCTATTTTTTAGGCCGGGGGTGTGGGTGTATGGGTAGGTTGCATACTGCTTCAGCCTAATCCTGTCACCCTCTCGCCATCTGCTGACACAGTGTTGAGCTTGTTCATTTAACTTCTCAGCTGTGCCTAGTGCCCCATGCCAGGCTTCACACGTATTGGAAGGGCAGGTTGGCCGGCCTGACCCCATATGGTTCTGATCACTCCCCAATACTCCAGCGCAGTTCCTTTTTTGGGCCCTCTTTCTCTCTGAAGTCTTCCCTACTCCATAGTGTCCAGAGTGGGTGCTCTCCATAGCTGTTGCCTTCCTCTTTTGATGGCTACTGGTGGTCCCTTCCACTGTGTTTCTACAGTATTCTTCAATGGAGACCTCTGGGTCTCACTTGATAACCCATTTCTCTTGCTTGTGGGGTGCTTCAGAGCGCCCCATCTCTTCCCGTTTGAAGACTGGGGTCAAGGAAGGGATGGGCTCCCTCACATCCTGAAACTTCCCCCCAGATTCACACTTCTCCTGTAACCTCCTATGTTCACTTAGCTTCTTACCTATACAGCTTACAGGCAGGGACACATATAAGGCACACCAATGGATTTACACATCAACACAATTCACATTACAGGTGTGCATCGAAACACACCTATAACACACAACACAGCCCAACAGACATATAGGAGCTATGCACCCAGATGCCATTGCAC
The DNA here is from genome assembly GCF_964263255.1 of Lissotriton vulgaris. NCBI lineage: Eukaryota > Metazoa > Chordata > Amphibia > Caudata > Salamandridae > Lissotriton > Lissotriton vulgaris. Next base: position 1,251,825,344 of record NC_141689.1, on the reverse strand, counting down.
AAGCACTCATGCACATAGACCATGAGGCGCACAGCCTCTCTTGTGTAGTCCTACAGCCATGCATGCACACCAGTCAACTCACATATTAGTGGAGAAGTGTGGCTCAGTGGTTAGAGGCGGCAGACCCGGAGGCTGAGAGCGGCCGTGGACCAGGGTTCGATTCCCGACGCGGCAGGGTCTCGGGCTCAAAAATTCCACGGACTCGTTAATTCTCGCGCCGGTGCCTACTCAACTCACGGGGTCACACTCTGCGACTCTGGGCAATAGCTTGCTTAATCTCCACTACGGCCCTCGCGGCGGGATGCCTGGCTTTCACCTTGTGGATACCCTGCCGGGGGTATCTCACAAGGGAATACCAGGACGGGTTCCCTAAGCAAGCGCCCTGAGACCTTCGGGTGATTTGTGCGCTTTATAAGTCAAATTACATTACATTACATTACATTACATATATCATGTTCACACATGAACTGCCTCATGTAAACCACTGAACAGCTTATATGTGTACTTACACTTAGCCCTACATTTAATAAAGTATACATCAGCATAAGGAGAAACTGATATGTAAGATGAGGCCAGACCTCGCTAAACCAAAGTTTCACTGCCGTGCTACAAATCATCCTAACACTGACTCACCCAGCCCAAGGTCACTCTCCTGTGTCCCTCCATGTGAACCATCAAAGACATGTGATAGGTTCTGAGGCGCTTCAGCAGAGACAGAACCCGCCGTGAGGGGAACGGCCACCACTTACCTGCACATGCTCCATCTTGCTTGTCTTCATCCCTCTTGGGCCACTGAGAACTCCTGCCGTGCAGCCGGAACAGCCATGAGGTGAACGGCTAGGCCCCTGACTACATTGCCCAGGAGGCCTTCGGAGGCGCAGGCTTGTGAGGTTGCTGGAGGGTGCCAGAGGCCCTCTTAACATGCCTGGCCCTCCCGCAGCGCGGGACGCGCTTCAGCAGAGATAGAGCCCGACGTGAGGGGAACGGCCACTGCTTACCTGCACTTGCTCCATCCTGCTTTGTCTTCATCCCTCTTAGGCCACTGAGAACTCCTGCCGTGCAGCCGGAACAGCCGTGAGGTGAACGGCTCGGCCCCTGACTAGATTGCCCAGGAGGCCTTGCGAGGCCCAGGCTCGTGACGTCGCTGGAGGGCGCCAGAGGCCCTCTCAACCGGCCCGGCCCTCCCGTAGCACGGGACGCACGCGGGCGTGCCCAGGCGCTGCCCGGGCCAAGGGCGGACCCGTCTGCGCCCGTCAGAGGCCGGAAGAGGCTGGGCTGGGCCAGCTCTCTAACACCTAAACACTGGGACCTGAAATTAAGGTACTGTTGATGCGTTACTCAGACTGATAAAAATTCGGAACTGTCCTTTTCTTACTGGTATCTAGTTAGCGCACTGTGTACCATAAATGACTTTGCATCGAGAACCCTGAGGAATTTTGCGTGTGCAGAACCTTTTTGTTTAGCTGGTTGCTTGAGATAGTGTTCTCTAGTATTGGTCCACCTATCAGGCATTTATGTAGCAGCATATACCCTACCGAGCCTGGTAGTTGTGGTCTCATTCTAATTACTCTCTTTGTCCTCTCAAAATCCAAATCTAATATCTAACGTGAGAGCTCAACCCAAGAGATTGCAAAATGGGGAAACGGGCATGTGTTGAGAAGAAACAGACCCTAGTCTTGCCCAAATCAAACACCTATAGATAGGATGTTGAAAAAAGCTCTGGGAGCAGTGGCTACTAAAATAGAGCGGACTGAGAGACGACTGTCTCTGACACCAAATCTAGAAATAGCATTGACGGATCTTAGTCCCACACAAACTACAGGGGTTTCAGTAATAGAGTTCTCTAGTGACCAACCTTCAATTACTGAAGTAGCCAGTTCCGAGTCACCCAGGGTTAATATACCAAACCAATCAGGCAGAAAAGGCAAACTTAAACCTAAGGTGAAAGCGATTGTAAGACAGAAAAAGCCTCAGGGCTCAACTCCCGATAACGGAAATTCTGGGAGGTGGAACCCAGAAGAGAGCGTAGAAATCATAAGCGATCAGCCAGTGTGGGTTACAAGTTGGTGGTGGATCTTCAGACTCAAATGAGGGATATAGTCAAGGATGAACTTACACCTCTACAAGAGAGGATAGATGGGTTGTCTGTAATTTTTAATGACTGGTTAAGAACTAGGGGGACAATTGAGGGTGCTTCTGGTCCTGATTGCAGGACACAAGTCCAGACCACCACAAGCAATGTATTGGTCAACCCTCGCCCAACCCCCATCGAACAAGCCCCGCCACCAAAATTAGATGGGGAGATACAGGCTTCGGAGGCAAATAGAGATAGTGTGGTAAGGCCATTTCCGGTCACTGTCAACTTAGCAAACCGTCCTCCCACATTGCCTAACTCCACAGGGAAATTACAATCAAAAACCAGGCAGGTGGGCGGTGGTGCTTCCACAAATATAGAAGCCACTAATTATTTCTACCCCCCTCCATTTATAAATGTACCTCCTACATCAACCCCATATGTTCTGATTATTGCAGGTATCCCTGAACTTAGAAGGAGCCAATCTGAATCCCACCAAGAATTAAAGAACAAATGTGTCCATTGGCTTGTAAATCATAGCCATTTTAGCTACAAGCACGTGGAAGAGATTTTAACCACACAGAGGGTGGGTTGGATAGGCAGACGACACAAGGACATACACGGAGATTGCATAGTAATTAATTTTAGAAATCCGCGGATGACCCAAAGAGTTTTAGCTAGAGAGGATGGTAGGAATAAGGGTGGTATTCAATCACTTCCATTAGGTTATTTCTACCCGCCCAATATGCCTCACCATGACACCTGGCATCTGGAGCAGGGTTGGAGACCTGACCCCAATAATTGTGCGTTGCCCCGTCCAGGCCAACACTGGCATAAGCAATCTATTTTTAACATTCCCACTGGAAACAGGTTTAGCGGCCTAGACGGAGTAGACTGACTAAAGGAAAATCCCTCAAATATTAAGGCACAAATATGCACTCCACAAATAGAAATTTTGACCCAGGTTAACATTACAGGGCCTTGCCTTCCGCGTGAGGAGGGTCCAACCGGTGGGAGCATGAGCTGCTCCCTAGGCTGCACCCACAATGGTGGCGACTCGGTTCTGATTGATAATTTCAAACACTGCTTATCCGTTGGGCCAAATCTTAAGGATGATAATGGAAAAACAAAGGTTTTACAGCATCCACCCCCTTTAGTGCCTCACAAACAGAATCCCCTCAATTGTCCCAAAATAAGGGTTCTATCATGGATCTTATCAACAAGATAGATGACTCTGATTGGGATTCTTTTATTAGCCAATTTGAGATCTGCATGTTTCAGGAAATATGGGCAAGAGTGGAGGTTCTTAAGTCTGGTTTTCCCTCTTTTACCATTCCCACAACATCCGGGGGTAAAGGGAGACCATCCGGAGGCCTTAGTACATGGGTGGGAGTCCACTAAGGCTGCACGGCTGAGCAGACTGACACAGGCTCTAACGACATATTATGTGTCACACTGCAGTTTCCATTAAAGAGTTATTTTAAATGTTTATTCTAGACCTACAGCCCTGGGTAAAGAGTCTACCACGTTGGAAGAAATAACTATGTTTTTAGGTACCATTGCTGACAACCTTATGGTAATCCTACGAGGGGACTTCAACAGTCAGTTCGAGCCTTTGGAGGGTATGCTCCTGGATAGCCTATGTGACGAGGACAACTTCTGGGCAATCCCGGAGACTAGATGCCCACCAGTTAAAAAATGGTCCCCTCTGGTGATCCAGATGAACTCTCTTATTTTGAAACACACTTTAACCCTTTCGATGCTGATGACGAGCTCAGCTCGTCATGATGCACGGTTGAGCTGTGCTGATGACGAGCTGAGCTCGTCATGAACAATGGGGATTTATAGACTGGCAGCACAGGACGGGAAAACACCTAGCAGCCAAGGTGTTAAGAGCGTGAAATGGTAGAACCTTGTCTGACACATCTAATAGTTACACCTTCCATAGAAAAGATTGTGGTTCATTATTAGATTATATTATAATTGACTCTAAATCCTGGGATAGATTGATTGATTTTAAAATTGTGCCTCGGCTAAATAGTGATCATCATGCACTAGTACTCGAACTAAAAGTGTTTAATTCAGGGAGTGCCCCAATCTTGGATAATACCATTGATTCCAGGTTGATCCTTTCCAACTGTAGGCGAAGAGCGCGATGGACTGATTTCAGTCAATCACAAGATAAATTGAGCACTCTATATGAAGCCCTACTCACGGTGCTTCCAACTCAAAAACCCATAATGGGGTTGACATAGACCTAGAGTTGGTTGAGATGAATCACGCTAGACTAGGAGAAGTCACATTGAACTTTTTTAATCCCAAAAACTAAAAAAATAACCGGCCAAGCAGGATGCCCCCCCCACCCTTGGTATGATGATCTTTGCCGTATGGCTAAAAGATCACTAGTAGCGTCTATTAAGGCTAATGATCGCCCGTAAATCAAAATTGCAAGGAAGGCATATAAAGTGGCCATTTCTGAAGCTAAAAAAGGGAGGGAAATGGAAAAGTGGGACACTTTGAGAACAGCCCCAGGGGATAGGCATATGAGGACTTTTTGGCGTGTTGTCAACACTGGTAGCTCAGGTCCCAAAACATTGGTAGACCCGAATCTGGATAAAGAGGTCTGGCGGGATCACTTTGAATCCTTTTATTCTAAGGAAGAAACATTGTCGGTGTGTCATCTGAAGGATGCCCTTTGGGGATCGATTTCCTCCCAAATCTTGGGGAAACTAAGGACCACGATGATGACAGCTTTAGTACAAGCATAAACCTAAATGAAATCAAGGGAGCTTTAGCGAAAATAGCCCCAGGCAGAGCACCAGGCTTGGATAAGATCCCTGGGGATCTTTTCCATAGCGAACCATCTGTCTGGGCCCCTTATTTTTGGGTGCTATTGCAGGGTATGAAGAGTCCCCCCAGTTGGGTTGGTGCGGAAATAATTCTGATTTATAAAAAAGGTTCACCACTCTTACCAGCCAACAATAGGCCAAGTAACCTGATAGACATCTCACAAAAAACTTTTGCGCGTATATTGCTGCTCAGGCTACAAACTTGGATGGAAGATCAGAAGATACTATCCCACTTACGGGCTGGGTTCAGGGAAAAATTGTCCACCCTGGACCAAGTACTCAGACTACAACTGTTGTACTGGAAGACCATGTGTCTGGAGGGTGGTAGTCTCTACTTAATATTTGTAGACCTGAGGTCAGCCTTTGACTTGGTCCCGAGGGAAAAACTGTGGACAGTCCTCCGTGAGATGGGGGTTCCAGTATATTTAACCCATCTCATTAAATGCCTCCACGAGGACAATTTTGCGCAAATCAGGTTTGGCAAGGATGGAAAGTTAACTGCACCCATTCCGATTAACTGTGGTGTTCGCCAGGGCTGTGTGCTTGCCCCCACTCTATTTAGCCTATATATAAACGGCCTGATAGACTCCTTGCTAGCAGAAAAAGACCTCAATGCACCTAAGTTAGCCTCCCGTATAATCCCAGCAATGATGTTTGCAGATGATACTTTATTAGTATCTAAATCACCTATGGGGATACAGAGGGTTCTTAATAAATTTGAAGTATTCTGTAGTGAAAGAGGACTAGAAAGCAATCTACAGAAAACCACATTTATGGCATTCAATAGCCCAAAAAGTACACAACCCAACCCTTTATTAAATGGTAAACCACTCGAAAGAGTTTCCTCTTTCGTTTATCTCGGCATCACCATTATAGAAACTATGGATTGGGGGGCACATATCATAAAATCATCTCTAAAACTAGCTCAATCATCAGGTGGCATCATGAAGGTTTTATGTAAGTCTAGTCAGAAACCAGTCAGTCCTGCCATTGAAATCTATAAGGCTCAAGCCCGAGGAGGGGCGCTATATGGTGCTGTACTACGGGGTCACTCTAATCTCGACAATTTATCACAGGTAGAGAATCACTTTCTCAGACAGTTGTTAAAACTCCCACGGAGCACCCCATTAATCCCGCTTCTATTATACTTGGGGCTAATGGCGATCGCAGAATTATCAAACTTCAAACCCTTAATGTACTGGCGTCGCCTGTGTACCACCCCTGAACTTTTATCATATAGGGAGGAACTATTAGAAGTAATAAACCTGCGGGGGGCTGTTAAATTGCCGTGGCTAGCGCACATTAAACACATGCTAACCAGCATGGAGCTGGGGGAACTCTGGGCTGATCCTGAGTCTGCCTGTTCATCACTACCTAGGAAACAACTGAAGGTCCATTATGAGGAGCATAAGATGGCACAGCTTCATAGATGCCCTCGAATAGTCAAATTAATCTCAGCATCTTTAGAAATTAAAGATAGGTTTTGCTTTTAGCCGGCTCTAGATGATATCAAACCAGCAGCCGCTAGAAAGCTTTACCTCCAGTGAAGGCATAGGGTTCTACCGCTCCGCTGTTTTACATACAAAGGGAGGGGTTTGCAAGCTTCGAATTGCCCGGCATGTGATTGCCCCGAAGAGTCAGTACTCCACATGTTCTTTAGCTGCCCTGGCTACTATAAAGCAAGAAAACGATGGCTGGTGCAGATTTGTAGGAACCTTGGAACTAGATGCTGCTTTGAGGCATTCAGAATACTGAAGCATGACACCTGTACCCCGATCGTTTACTCAGTTGCAGGTTTCCTATTTTCTATGTGGTGTACCCGTAGGATTCTTACAAAAACACCCTAAGAAGTGTTAGGATGTCCTTACGGTGGAAAAGCATCAATTTTATTTTTAAATAGCCGGGAATAATATCCTTCCGTGGTTGCCTCCGATAGTTTCAAATTTGGTGTTGTCATTCTGATTGGACCAAAGTCAGTCTATTCACTGGCACCAGTCAGGCTACAGGGAAATGGTAATTTGTTAGCTTACTTTTACAATTTTTGTAAAAACTTTTGCTTAGAAGTAACCTGTAGTTTTGGGGAATTCCAGTGTCAGGACTAAATTATCTGTTGTATGGGAAGAATGTTGGTCATCCCTTTTATGAATCTTTTTTATCTAACTTATGTATTTATTCACTTGCACTATGCACTTTCCAAAGGTGAACCCTTGTCTCCAGCCTAGAATAACCCTCTGTGATTTCTGTTTCTTTTATCACTCCGTTGTGACCCAATTTAGGGTTGTAGGCCTTGTCAAAAGGTGTGTGGAATCCTCTTATCTTTCATGTGCGCCAACAATGTTTATATTGATTTCTCTATTCTCTTTTAAATATATGTAATTGTCTTTTAATTGCAATTTTTTAAATGTACTTGTATATATTGTGATTGTACTTTTGAGGTCATATTGACCGAAATAAAGTTTATTGAACTGAACTGGTTCTGAATGAGAGTATGATCTCTGAAGCATGAATGCAGTGCCTAACATGGCTGTAGATTTAGTTGAGAAATGAAGGATTCGTCACTTAAAGAAGGAAGGAACATGGGAAATAAATGATCTGATGGATGCGCATTGTTTCTGCATTTACTTTTCAAGATACAGTCGCCATTGAACTTCACTAGAAACGCAAAACCGAAGGTCGTTGGGGAGTGACCGTCTGGTATTGAGTGCAATCAAATGGAGCTTTTTGTTTCTGCATAAAATAGTTCCCAGGGCCAACGGTTATGCACCAGAGAAGTTCTTAATTTGAGACAGTGATTGCCGTTGTGGGCCACCAGCACTCATTTTTGGGGACAGGCACTTATTTTTCTGCATCAGACATTTACCGAGAGCAAGAGAGGGAAAAACATACAAAGGGGAAAGTCTAAGAAGGAGAAAGAAGGAAAAAACTTCACATAGGTAGAAAGTACACACTCACACAACATATCCGAACTGCTCACTGGCCCTGCCCATCATCCAACAGATCCGCAAGAGCTCAGCCGGAGGAAGATCCTTCTCCTACCTTGCTGCAAAAACCTGGAACTCCATGCCTCTACACCTCAGGCAATTACCGTCACTGCCTCAATTCAGGAAGGACCTTAAGATCTGGCTCTTAGACTGAACCACAGACACCCCCCCCCCCACTCACAGAGCATTGAGACTCTTATGGATGAGTAGTTGCACTTTACAAGAAACCTGATTTATTGAACTTAACATCCTGAAGAAGGTGAAACCATTCATCCCACCATCAAAATTTAAGATCGCAGTCCAATATCCAGACTAGAATATGTAAGTTCCACCGTAACAGGTTTGTTAAGATCAAACGCAACACCACTCAAGGTGACCCTAAATGCTGAGGCGAGACTAATAACAGGACAAGATATTTCAAGCACATCACACTCTTTCTAAAGGCTCTCAACGGGCTCCCACTTGAAGCTAGGATCCTGCTGAAGATAGCGTGCATGACGCATAAAGCCCTGCACCATGATGCACCCAGGTCCCTCACAAATAAGCTCAAGATCTCAGGAAGCTGATACTTCTTACAAAGTACCAACTTTCTCCTGCTGGAATCACATAGATTCAGAAAAAAATAAGACCTACTCCTGCACCTTCTCTGCATCCACCTAGAGAATATGGAAATCTTACTCATCGGAGATTAGGTCTATTGTGGACAATCATTTTCAAGAAAGAGTTTAAGAGAATTTTCCTTACCAGATTTTTAACCCAATGTGCAGATCTAACAAAATTTGGAGACCCTTAAACCAGGGACACTATCTTGTCTAGATGCAGATATCTTTAGGCATACTGGCACGCCACCGGTCAGGCAGTCTTGAACTTCAAAAGTTTTACTCTTGTGTTTTTTTGATTGATGTTTATGGGATAATATGTTTTGTAACAAGATTCATTGGTTGTTCTGTACAATCCTCTGGGACTTGTTTGAGCTCTATAAAACTTTCTAAGTAAAATAAAGAAATACATAAAATAAAGGGTGTTATAATAGTCCAACCTTCTAGCCACAATAATACCTCTACCAACCTTCCTGCTCTACATCTAGGAGAGGGCGGGCTTGTCTCACCAATTTCAAGTGATAGTTTGGTGTAGCTCTTACTGAGTTAACCTAGCTGTCAAAATGTAACCGTACATCAAAGACTACTCTTAAAGTCTTATCTTTAATTCTATACTGGACCTGTTATCTCATCATTTCTCTAGCTGTTTTCACCTTGTGTCTGGCACTAGCAAAAGGAATAATAGCCCTAAAATACTAACTTAGTTCCCAATAGACACAATGTATAAAGCCCCTTGATACAGCAGGCCCTCTGTCTTTTTTTGTGTTTGGACTGAGCCAGTTCTCAATCATCCATTGATATCTATTGAGAGACACTTTATTAAACTTGATCCTGCTTCAGGTACCTGTGTGAGGAAGAATCAGCCGGGTGTCCCAAAGAATGCATGCTTTACCTTTGGTTTGTGGCGGATTAATGATGTCAAAGAAAACTATCTTACCAGGTAGATACATGTCTGCCCCCCAGGACCATTGGCATATATGTCACCACGTGAATGGACCGCTAGGACACCGGCGGGCTGACTGTTCAGCAGAGTTTATGCCTCGGCTCCTCTGGTGGAGGGCCGTCTGCTACATCTAGAGATCCCTAGCAGGCAGGTGGGGATCGCAGCGACATCAGTTGAGCAGGTGCAGCGACTCGACTGGAGGGTCTAAACATTACAGAGCAGGCTCTATCTTTAAACACAAGCTTGATAGAAAAAAATATTTTCAAGAATCAAACTTCCCAGATGGGAGCTTGCTTTTTGGAACATAACCATGCATACCACAATTCCCAAAGCTCAGGAAGCTTTCTCCCTGCATGTTGGGGGTCATTGTTTGATTGACCAATCAGGGACTGCCACACGTCTAATGGCGGTCTTGGGCGGGGAGATCTAGGTTGACCGGGATGATGGCTAATATGAATTGACAGCCCCGTGGAGGATGGGCCACCAGGTCAGAAGTTATGCAGGGGCATAGCTTTAAGGGGGGTTGTTTGGAGTGCTTCCCCCACCAAATAAATCTATTATCTAGTAAATAGTTGGGTACAAGAGTTTTCAGTTGTGTGTGAAAACGAGTCTGTCAGAATTTAACTGGTATTCTTACAAAAACACACACACACATTGTCTCTCGTCTATGTTTTAAATGTCTTAAAAATGTTGCCAATTTAGAAAGATATTGTGTTCTAAGTACCTCTTACAATCTTTACTCCACTCCTTTTCCACTGCCTCTTAAACTGCTCTTTGGCACGGCTTCCCTTATAATATTTTAACATAAAAGGCCAGCATGGTTGTCGGAAAACCTGAAGCTCAACCCCCCCCCCCTAATCTTACTGACCAAGCTACGCCCCTGAGGTTATGACAGTAAAGCCAGCCGAGGATCCACGGTTGTGAACCTGGCCCTTCAACATCTCTACATTTGGCAGGAGAACCCCAAGTTCGGTAGATTGGGAGCCCTACCGTTTGAAGGTGGGGGTTCTACTCTGTCACGTCTAAGAGATGCCCTAATTCTCTAGAACGAGGCATTGCTCAGAGGCACAAGTAAGTAAGTAAGTAAATATTTTATTGTATTTGGTTAATTAAAACCTTTACAAAATTTGCAAAGAGAATATAACATAAAATCATTAAAATGAAAAATGAATGAAAAACCTGCATTTACTCTCTGTTTTAAAAGGGAAGACAAAAAAATAAATAAAACAATTTGACGTTTGCTGAAATCGGCGCCTTTTGTAATCCTTAGTCATTTGATTTGATACCATTGTTCGCCATTTTTTCAGTTTGCATTATTAAGAGGCACGCCTTCTGAAAAAATCTGGTGGCCCTACAGGCTGTCTGCAGCTGCTGGCTGTTCAGTGCTAGCATAACTGCCGGCCGACATGTTTTAACTTGAAATGAGCGGAATATATGCAAGAGATAATAACGTCTCAGGATTGTGAGGGTTGGGCAAATGCACGGAAGATGAATCAAACTTTCTTCTGCATGACCACAGAGTCTGCAGAGTGGTGTTGGCCACGTTTGCTTCCATGCAGGGGTCTGGTCTTTTGAGATGTAAGTTCCCAGCCGTACTCGTAGGAGCATCTGTTGTGTAGATGGTGTAATATGGTTAACTAAGTATGGTTGCGGAACGCACCTCTCATATGATGCAAGTACCATCCAGCCGTGTTTTTTCTTTGCTAGTGCAGCTTTGTCAACGATCCAAGATTCTAGTTTTGCAGCACCATTGGCTGCTTTTTTGAAGGTCGCAGAGGTGTGACCGGTGTTCCAGGCCTCTTGCATATTAAGTTTTGACAGACCTTCTTCAAGTTTTGTTATCCATGTGTCTTTTCCTTTTGTTTGTTTATTTATTTCTGTCCAGCAGAGACCCATCAGCGTGTCCTCTTGAGCTGCTCTTAATTTCCAGCACATTTTTAGTATTGCCGCTTGTCTGGCTTGGTGATGATTTAATAGCCCAAATTCAAGGCGTACTTGCGCTTGTGAGGCGAACTTCGGAATTTGAAAGATGTGTTTGAACAGCACTGACAGTTGGAGATTCAGGAAGTTTGCGTCTTTGCCTCTGAATAGTTCTGAGCCGTACGTGATCGATGGCAAAAATTTAGCTGCGATCACCTTCAACAGATGTGAATTGGAAGGACAATTCAGTTTTGTTTTTAGTAGATTTAAAGCAAAGCGTAGTTTATTGGCCTGAGCTTTTCTTTGCAGTAGTTGATCTTTTAATGTCCATCTTGCGTCGACCAGTACTCCCAAGTACTTGTAAGAGGGGCTTTGTTCTATCATATTTCCCTCGATGTGCCATTTGAATTTTTGCCGCCCTGGCCGTGATGCAAAGCAGACGATTTTTGTTTTTTTGTAATTGAGTTGCAGCCCGTTCGTACGGGTAAATTCATACAGCCTTATGATGGAGCGTTGTAATCCCGAGGGAGTCTGGCTGCAAAGAACGATGTCATCGGCGTACTGCAAACTCCTTATTTTGTGCTGAGCTAGCTTAGGGGGGTCGCTTTCAATCTCCGCAATGCTCTTGTCCAGATCCGCGGTGAAGATATTAAAGAGGGTGGGGGCCAAGACATTCCCTGCTTGAGGCCATTTCTGGTGGGGATTTTTTCTGTTTTTCTGTCACCATTGCCTATTTTTATCTTGACCCAGGTCAATGTGTATAAGTCAATGATGGCCTGTAACAGCTTCGATGGTATGCCCCAGCTATCCATCTTTTTCCACAAGGTCTCCCTTGGGACTGTGTCAAACGCCGCTTTTAAGTCGACAAAGCAGGTATAGAGTTTTGTTGATTTGGCCTTTGCTCTGTCGACAAGGAGGTTTAGCGCTAACAGATTGCATGATGTGTTAGTTCCTGGCCTAAACCCCGTCTGGGTAATTGGCAGAATGTTGTTGGAGCTGACCCAATCCTCCAGTGCTTGCAGGAGGTTGGATGCGTATACTTTGGCCTCTACGTCGATAAGCGATATCAGCCTATAATTCGCTGGGTCTGTTCGCGCGCCTGCTTTGTAAATTGGATGCAGGATGCTCCCTCTCCATGAGGGGGGAATGCTTCCTGTTTGAAAAGCGTTGTTGTACAAAGGGGTAAGGTATTCAGCCCAAAACGCTTGGTCATGTTTAAAGAGTCCATTTGGCAAGCCATTTGGGCCTGGTGCACCTTGTGATCTCAATTTTTTTAGGATCAATTACACTTGTTGTGGCGTGATCCAATTTTCACCAAAGTTTTGGTCCGCTTCTTGTTTCTCATTTTTCTTGTATGTTGGATGGTCTACTTGAGAATTGGTCATTTGTGTTTTCTCTAGGTGGTGGATCCAGTCTTCCTGTAGTATGGTTGCATTAAAGACGTGGGCAGCTCCATTTGCTATTTTATTGATTTCTGCCCAGAATTTCCGATTGTTGTTTGTTTTGCTGGCTTCTAGTAGTTGTAGCCAAATTTCAGTTTGATGTTTTGTCTTTGCCAACCATATGTCTTTTTTGTATTTTTGCCTTAGATTATGAATTTGTCGTTTGGTGTCTGCACCCTTTGATGGATTTTTTCCTTGTAGTTTTCTGATTTTCTGATTTAGAATCCTTTTTTTGCGCCCTATTGGGCCCAGGAGCCACTGATGTGCTTCATTAGATTTTCTCATATGAATCTGGGGTTGCTGGCCAAATCTGCTGGTTAGACTTACAGTCATGTTTTCCCAATTATCCTGGTGTGACAGTAAGTTTTGCACGCCCTCTTCTGCCTGCACACTTTTCACAAATGTCATAATTTCTTCGACGTTCTTCCCATTCCAAACTAGTCGCTTAAGATTGTAGGGGCTCGGGATTTGGAGCAAATCTTTGCATGCTGGAGCCCTGGTATGTTGGAAGCTCAGCTCAATTGATTGTAGACTGTGGTCACTCTCCAATTTGTGGATTATTCTGTAGGTGACAATTGTTTGGAGTACCTCAAGGTCCACTATGGTGTAGTCTAATACGGCTTGGGCCTGTTTGGCAATTCTGGTCGAAGATGCGGGCTGATCTTGCGAAAAGCGGCCGTTCAAATTAAGCATTCCCAGTTCCGCGAACATTAGGGCACATTGTTGACCGTATTTGTCCTTTTTTAGATGGTTAGTTATTGTAGGGGGAATTGGTTTCCCATTCCTTTTGTTTCGTTGGATATTCTGTGCGTAATCGCTCTGTAAAAGGAACGTTCAAATCCCCGGAAACTATCAGCCCCGACTGTGGGAAGGTGGATTGCAAAGATTTGACTAGTGCCTTCAGGGTCAAGATTTTTTCTAATTTCCTCCTTGATTCTGGGTGTATATAGGTGTTGCAGATAACCAGTGACCGAAAGTCTTGTGTGACCTGTGCTCCTGGAGAAGGGACAGGCTGGGGTTCAATTTTGATGCACTGGATTCATGTTTGTCCCGTGTCGATTATGTCATAAGACCATGGGATGCTGGTATTCAGATACATCGATAGACCTCCGGAAGCCCTGCCTACTAGGGCCTTTTTGATGGCATGTTGTTGAATTTCTTTAAAGCCGGTTATTTGTTCGGGTGTGGTTGACCAGGTCTCTAGGAGTAATATAATATCAAATTGTTGTAGACATACTAGTAGTTCTGCGTCGTTTGTTTTGCCCCCGAGCCCGTTGATGTTCTATGAGCATACCTTCAAGTTCGATTTTCATGCCTCATCAGTCATGCCATCCACGGGGCTTGGGGTTGGGGGGAGAACTTTCCGGGGCAGGCTTGCGTCTCCTAACCAGCCTTGTCGGATAATGCGTAAGTTGGACCAGCCTCCCTTGATGCTTTCCGAGCTGCCAACAGCCCCCGCAGTATTCCTCTGTCGGGCGGTGGTCTTGACACAGCCAGCATTGCTAGCGGGCCCGTGTATCTTTCCGTTTCAACTGGTCTAATTTCGATTCCCCATTCTGCGAACTCTTCTCTGTGGAGCCAAAATTCTTTGGCTTTCTGAGGATCTTTCCATGTTGCCACTGTCCTCTCTCTTCCATTTGTATTTGGAATTGGTTTGAATTCAATACTTTCGATGTGATCCGTGTTCAAGTGGCGTAGTGTTTCAATTGAGTTGGTAAGTTTTAGAATGGCGCTCCGATTGAGAATGTCATGGTTCCCCCTGGAGCTGTAGTGGGGAATGATTTCATGTACTAAGGCTCCTGCAGAGTAAGGGGAATCCGTCTCTTCTCTCGGAGCCGCATGCCTGGTTTGGATATTATTTTTTTCGGAAATTGCCTGGTTGCCTTGATATAAGATGTTAGCCTGAGCTGCTGGCGCGATGCCAAAACCCAGCTGTGGGGGTCTGGGGCGCTCTGGGCCTTCTGGTCGGGCTTTTTGCTGCTGCGCCTTGGCCAAGGGATTTTCTTTTGGTCCTGTGCCCAACTTTGTGAAGTGGTGCGAAATGCTTTTTGTTCTACTAGTATCTTCTGCGCGTGTAAGCTGTCTGCCTGTTGTGTTTTTTTGATTACTTGTGGTGACTTGTGATCGCTTTGGCTGCTAAGGTGCATGTCTGATATGGCCGGTTGGGGCGGAGTTGGGGGTGGGAGGTCCTGCAAAATTTCCCCTTTGTCTTCTTGATCCTTTTTGCTTGGCTCTTTGCCATTCAGTCCGTTTGAGGTTGTTACTGGAATCGGAGTTTGTATTATATTGCTCGCCGTTGGGAGCTCTTGATCCTGGTCTTGATGCCTATTGGGCTCTTGGGCCTGGACCCTATTTGGCAATGCAATTGCTTTCTTTCCATGGTACTTCTTTTGTCTGGCTTTCCTCAAACGTTTGCGTTCTCGTTTTGTTAAGGCGTTGGTTTGTTTTATTTGCCCATTTGGGGATGAGCCGGGCTCTTTTCTCCCTTGCTTTACTGGGTCATTGGTGTCTGTAAGTTGGAATTGCATGTTTGTGGAAGTTGTTAACTGAGCGTTTGCTGTGGTTTCTATTGGGTTGCCTTCCGTAGGGTCCGTGAGTGAGCTCTCACTGAGCGTTGTTTCACTACTAGTTGTGCATGACCAGCGGTCAGGAGCCTTTTCTACAGCGGTGGTTTCAGTAAAAGTTTGCTGCGCTTTGGTTTTATTTTTTACATCTGACAAAATGTCTGTGAGGATGGTCGGAAGAGCTTTAAGTTGATTCAGTGTGTCAGTGCACTGGCATTCATGTTACTTTGTCTGAGGATCTTTCTGGACCCGTTCAATGAAGGAATTTAGGTCTAATATCTTTCTGTCTATTCCCACTACAAGTAAAGATACACTTCATGTTTAGAACAGGTGTTCATATCATGTATTTAGAATACTATACTACAAGCCATCAAAATGTTTTCAGATGCCTTTACTGTTATGGCTGTCACCCAACAATGAGGATTACAGGTTAAACCCATGATGGCACGATTTTCGATTTATGTACTGTTATTTAACATGCTTCCACTTCAAAACTTTTAAAGTTTACTCTGACTCCTCAAATGGTGCGAAATAATTTGTCACT
This sequence comes from Lissotriton vulgaris, assembly GCF_964263255.1. Classification (NCBI taxonomy): domain Eukaryota; kingdom Metazoa; phylum Chordata; class Amphibia; order Caudata; family Salamandridae; genus Lissotriton; species Lissotriton vulgaris. Next base: position 1,251,809,428 of record NC_141689.1, on the reverse strand, counting down.
TCTTATTGTTAGCTCTTTAATCAAGAATTAATTGATATGAAATCCTAACGATAATCAAGCGCGCCAGTTGGTTTTCGTTTAGCAGGAACTGACAACGTTATAAAACTCGGAATTGCCTAGGTTTGCAGATATTCTGCTAACGACCACACGTACAGGATTAGGAATAAGGATTGCACACTGGGATTAAAAGTGCTCCTTTCTTTGTATGAATAACACAATAATACATGCCCTGAGGGAAGGAATGCGGGTCTAATATTTGAGGAAATTGTCAAAAACGCTACGGACCATATTTGATCTTAGAAGCCTTTAAGGAGGATCAGTGGTAATTCTCTATGACCTGCTGTGATCTGGATAGTGAACTGTGCAGCAATTCAAGCTCTCTGGACGTATGTACAAGTAAGCATGTAGGGCATAAATGTTAACAAGAGTCTTTCCTGTGTGCTCCGTGCATGTACTCACCTGCATACACACAAGCTTTGACCAGTCTTTCTATTTGTTGTCTTGGTTGCTCCACCGTGTCTCCTGCCACTTATTTCCTGCCTTGCTGCTCAGGTGGCTTAATATTTTTGCTGTTCTTGCACCATTCTCTGCTTGACAGGGAGTTACATCTGTTAGTATTTCATATTGACTTGGGCTACTGCCTTACTGAGTTGTGTCTACACAAAGACTGTAGCAGATATGTTTCTACCCATGGCCTCAATAGTACAGGACCTAACTTGACACGGTTGGGAGAGGACTTCACCCTTTATATTATGGGATCTTGGGCTGCTCTTCTATAGGCCCAATGGGATGTTGGTTGATGCCTGGGGCACTGTTGTCCTTTAGGTGTCAATTCATGTGTCCACATGTTGGATGTCATTCAGTTGTGGTTTAGATGCTGCATGGGGTTCTGGTGTGTACCTGCTCCAGCCATTGTTGCGGGGACTAGGCTCTTTCACCCGGCGTAAGTTACGTTTCACAATGTGCTTGCCTCGTCTCGCAATGCCTTCTCCAGTGGTATCTCCTCAACACAAACGTTTTCTCGAGACCCCTTTGCATGGTCTTTAGATTCTTTCTTGAGGTACTTGATGTGGTTGATGTGGTATTGTAAAGTAATTCGAGTCGATCTAGCGCCACAGCGAACAACTAAGCTGCGGCTCCATGACGTTGCCACAGCTGTGTGGCAATTTTCAGTAAAAGCAATTCTGCCTGTTTCTGAGCAAGATGCACAGGTGGAGGAGAGAGGGGAGATTGTGAATGGCATTGCTAATTGTGATCTTTCATAATGAGATAGAAATTTTACTTAATAGATTTCAGGTGTCCTGATGGAGTTGTTTCCTCTCCAGGTGATGTGAAGTACCGGGTGATTAAGAACCCAGCGGTGCCAGGGAACACACCCTAAGACTTCGAGTCCTTCCTGTTTCAGACTACAGAAACACAGAGTCTTCTTGGTGAAGTAAAAGATCGTATTTATTGGCTGCAGCCAGTAACAGGTATCCTAGAAGTACAACACGGTGTATGTTCTCAGGAGGCTGCTCAATCTTACAAAGCCAGCCTTCTCTTTTATACAAAATATTATGCTTTAGGCAAACATTCCTTATTTTACAGTTGACCATTCACATATTTTCACTACAAAGAAAAAGCAAAGTCATGATGACAAGCCCATATTTTAGTTTGTCCAGCCCACAATCGATTACCCGGCAAGGCCTAGTATTTTCATCAGATATCGACGGACCCCCAATAAAAACGGGCACCTTCTCCTCGTAAAGCAAGTCATAAAGAAAGAAACAGGGACAGGTGTGTGTAAGATTAGGCATCGTTTGTGTGCAATGAAAGGTTTATGACATGTTGCGCCTTGATACTAATCTCATTCGGCCACTGGGAAAGGAGCTGGCCGAACAGGTTTGGCTTCGGGCAATGGAGGCAGCTTGCCCAGGTCACAGAGGAGTCAGCAAAGGTGTACGTGTCCTTCAGACTCGTTTTTGGCCTTAGTCATTTGGCCTATGTGAGGGCAATCACAAAATGGCTGCCGTTCACAAAATGGAACCCGAGGGTTCAGGACGGAAACTCTGATTTCAGGGTGATTTCGTCACTCGAATATGACGAAAATGCTTGTGCGTAGTATTCTAATCATTCTTGGTCTGCTGATACCAAAATCGTCATGATACGACGATGTTTATAACACGGGCCCAGAATTTTCAGTACCACAGATGTCTCCTGAATAGTGACCCACAGCTGGGGTTCAGGATTACTGTTTGCATGATAATAATCCTGAATGCTGCATTCAGTTGGAATTTTATTTTATTTATTTATTAAGTTTTATATAGCGCAAACTTGACCCGAGGGTATCAGAGCGCTTCACATAGTTTGTATAACGGCCGTTACATGAGACACATTTGGAGCAGAAAAAGTACAAAGTAGCAGTATGTTAACGAAGTATAAGAAAGACAGTTGGATATAGTTGCCAATACAGTTTTGAGGTAGATACAATACATATATAAATAGCACATTACAGATCACAGCAGTAATTGCACGAGGTTACAAGTTTTGTAAATAGAAATACTTATTAGCAATTATAATGGAAACATTTTGGCAGACAGTAATATAGATCAACACTAAGGTACTTAGGAAGCTAGGGTAAGGTCTCGAGACAGGGGGTGGGGGTGGAGAAAGGCACAGTTTTCCAAAGGTAGCAAGACTCAGATTTTCTCAGGGAGTGCAGGTTGAGGGAAAACAGACCATTCCGATGGATTAGGGGGGAGTGTTTAGAATAGATACTGGTTGACGAGAAGAAGTTTCAGCTTCTTTTTAAAGTGAGGGAATGAGTGATTGTCATGTAGGTCGTGTGGCAGCAAATTCCATATTCTGGGAGCATACTCGGAAAAGGCGCGGGTGCGAGATTTCTCTTTTTAAAATTTTTGTGCAATCAGGAATAGTCTGTTAGAGCTTCAAAGAGGTCTCTTTTGACCGGCTTTTGATACATTTTTTTTAGGTAGACTGGCTTTTCTGTGTATAGAGCTTTGTGAGTTATGCAAGCCATTTTGAATATAGCTCTTGCTTTGATTGGAAGCCAGTTGAGCTGCTTGAGAGTGGGAGTGATGTGGCAAAAGTGACTCCCCCCAAAAGTAGTCTAGCCTCTGCATGGAGTGTAGTTTTCAAAGGGACTAGAAGTGTTTTTGGTGCCCTCATTATTGTTGTGTTACCGTAGGCCAACTAGGGGAGGACTAAAGATTGTACCACAGTTTTTTGTTAAAGGGTTTGACTTTTTTTAGGGTGTTTCAACATGTACAGGGTGCTTTTTGCAGAGGCATTAATATGCTCTTTCATGCTTTAGTGATTGTCAAGTGTAATCCCCAGAGGTTTAACAGAGTTGGAGAGGGACAGTTTGCATTTTAAGGAGGTGTGGTTGTCGTGCCACTTGTAAACGAGAAAGCATTTTGCCTTAGGTTGGATGAAAAGAAGTCCAGTTTTGTTGGTGTTGAGTTATGAGATGGTTGCTAGTCAGCCAGGCTTGGACCGTAGCAAGGATGTTGTTTAGGTGCTGGATATCATTGATGGATGAGATTTTCATGTAGAGTTGGGTGTCATCTGCATAGAGCTGATAGGACATTTTTGCTTTATTCAGGATCACTGTCACGGGTTCCATATAGAGGTTGAAAAGGGCAGGAGACAGGATTGACACTTGAGGGGGTTCATGTGAGACTGGTGTTGTTTTTGAGGTTGAGTTTTATTAGCTGTGATCACTGGTTTAGGGAAGAGGCAAACCATTGAAGGACAGTTCCATTTGATGCCTTCATGTTGCGAGAGGGTGTTTAGGAGGATGGAATGGGTGACAGTATCAAAGACCAAGAGGTCTAGGAGGAGTAGGCAGGCCTGGCCATCATCTAGAGATCTGTGCAGGTCATCTATGATGTTCAGTATTGCAGTCTCTGTACTATCACCTTTCCTGAGTCCAGACGGGAAGGTGCAGTGCAAGTTGTATTTTTCAATGGCTTTGGCAGGAGAGGGAGGTTAGTTGTAGGTCTATAATTATTAAAGTTGTTCTGTTCAGCACCTGTTTTTTTGATTAGGGGGTTGACTTGGCAGAGTTTGAAGGAGGCCAGCATGTAGACCCTTGATAGGGAGGAGTTGAGGATTTTGGTCCATATTGGAGAGATGATGTGACTGAGGGTTTTTTTTTACAAGCGCAGCAGGTAAGGTGTCGAAGATGTGCATAGTCGGCTTCATGCTGGCGAGTAATTTAAGTACCGTATTTTCCGGCGTATAAGACGACTTTTGAACCCCTGAAAAAGTTTTTGAAAGTCGGGGGTCGTCTTATACGCCGGATACAAAATTAGACCCTTTGTTTTCATGGATTTTTCGACAGCGCTTGCGACCCAGCGGGAGCGTGGGGGGGCTCTAAACTGCCGTCCGACACAAACGGGTAAAGTCCGCGCTATATAAAATCGCATGCCTGCAGCCAGGGATACCGAGCAGCTTTGCACCATTTCCCGCCCACGCTTGCGACCCAGCGGGAGCGTGGGGGGGCTCTAAACTGCCGTCCGACACAAACGGGTAAAGTCCGCGCTATATAAAATCGCATGCCTGCAGCCAGGGATACCGAGCAGCTTCCACCGTGGAGACACAAACGGGTAAAGTCCGCGCTATATAAAATCGCATGCCTGCAGCCAGGGATACCGAGCAGCTTCCACCGTGGAGACACAAACGGGTAAAGTCCGCGCTATATAAAATCGCATGCCTGCAGCCAGGGATACCGAGCAGCTTCCACCGTGGAGCGGAACGTTTATTACATAAACCCAACGTTAAGTTACATGGATCAAGTGCCTAGACTGACCTGCACACGCGCCTCCACATCCCCAGGCAGATGGATGAGGCAGCAGGAGGTCCTGAAATATAACAGGCAGCTCTGAAGATGGCGGCCCCCACTGTGTTCCACATGTGCTGATCTCTCTCTCCTTCCAGAAATCTCATGCTCGTCGGAAGGAGGGGAGTGTCATTACCACGTGATCTCCTCAGTCCATGGAGATAGAAAGTTGGACTGCGCTGGAAGTGGGGGTCGTCTTATACGGCGAGTATAGCATGAAACCTAAAGTTTATCAAGCAAAGTGGGGGGTCGTCTTATACGCCGGGTCGTCTTATACGCCGGAAAATACGGTACTTCTTCTTCAGGGATATGGTTGAATTCCGTGCAGGTTGCATACTTTTTCAGTTGCAAGGGGTTGAGGTTAAAGAGCTGTGTTGTTGAGGTTGAGTGGGGGAGATAGTCGTCTTTTGAAAGTAGTGTTGCAGGTGGACTAATATCACAAGGGTCATCCTTGGTGCAGAGTGGAGAGGTCTGTGGTTCAAGGGAGAGCTCAATCTGATATAATTTGTTAAAGAAAAATATAGAAAATTCTTCATAGCACTTAGTTGAGTCATTAGTCGAGTTTTGGGGGAAAGAGGAGGTTTGACGATGTTGAAGAGGTCTTTGGGTCTGTTCCTAGACCTGTCCAGTTGTTGACTTTTCTCTGAAGAAGTGTTTTTTGTATTTAAGGTATTCAGCCCAGAGGACAAAGAGATTGGCTGGTGAAGGTTGCTTTCTCCAATTTCTCTCAATTACTTGGAGTTGTCACCTTTCATTGTTAAGATCTTGGTTGAACCAGGATCTGAAGGGCATACTTCTTGACTTCTTGAGTTTCAGAGTGAAGATACTCCAGCAAATTCTGTCGGTTTTGTGTTGTAATCGGCAACAAGGGAATCAGCGGCGGAGAGATCAGGTGGAGGTTGTATTTTGGAACTGACTAGAGCTTCTAACTCTGCTTGGGGGATTTGATGTAAGTTCCTTACCCAGTGCTCGGGTGGCTGTGTGGGCCATTGGTTGCAAGGCAGTGAGATCGAAAATAATTAGATGGTGATCAGATCAGTCGGATAGCAGAATAGATTGGAGGGATAGGGTCTTATTTTTGGAAACGATTGCATCAAGGGTCAATCCTTTGTGGTGAGTTGGAATATTGCAGTGTTGGGTAAAGTTGTTAGTTTTCAGGAGGAGGGAGAGTGCTTGTATTGTGGGATCTTTAGCATTATTCATGTGCAAGATCCCTTAGTATAACGTCTGTGCTGCCTTTGAGGAAGCATTGTGAAATTTGGTCTGTTAAGTCATCGAGGAATTGTGTGTTACCCTCTGGGGGGTGGTAGATGACATGAAATTTGATGGGGTTGAGGCCTTTAGAAGAGAGCTGAATGAACATGACTGGTTTCCCAGCTCAAAGTATGACGCTGTGCTGTTGTGCAGATGAGTGGTTACTGTTGGTGTGATGGCATGTGTCATGATGCATGATCATTGTTTATTAGGGGCTGACAGTGCCAGCCACCATTTCTGGAAATAGAGGTTTTGGCGATTAGATCAACACATTTGTGCACAGCGTGATTTACAGACGGACATCAAAGCTTTATTCGAGAATTATACTCATAAAAGCACAAACATACATTTAAAATACATTGTTTAAAAAAGACATTGTAAAACAATTGTACAGACATAAACATTAAAAATCTTTGATGTATGATTACACAAAAAACACAGAAAGTACTCCAGTCAATTTACATTAGTAGAGATTTCCCTCCGTCTAATGGACCATGCCCACCCCAAATACTTTGCTTTTCCTAAGACAATAGGCATATCAGTGGTGGTACAGAGTATTCGTAGTGCTTCAACACCCCTAAATGTCCCTAGATTTCTACAGACAGGAGCTAACCATACTCTTCTCGGGGTGGCGTAAGCTTTGCATAAGAATCGAAAGTGGCCTATACTTTCATCTGCCGCACCACAGGCTGGGCAGCAAGAGGTGGTCGAACTCCTCCATCTGCCTGTCAATGATCTTAGAGGGAGGGCACCCGATCTTAACTGGAAGAAAAGCTTCCTATTCCCTGGGTTGGTAATACTGTCCCAATATGGTTCCAATGCAGGATACAATATGACGTCAAAGAAACGCCCCGTCATTGTGTCAGATCTCGTTTTACTCCAGAGTCTTCCATCTACCCAATCCCAGTATAAGCCTTTGATCATATTTTTACTTGGGAAGGGTTCCCCAGACAGATTGTCCCATAGATTAGAGAGGCCAAGATCTCCTAATGCAGTCCTGAGATTTTTTAACCAGACTATCTTATGAAAGGTGTCAGCTTTGATTATGGCCTGGAACCCCTCTGCATAATGCCGGATCTCCGGGGTAGTCCAAAGGCGTCTCCAATAGAGAATCGGGCACAACCTCGCTTGGCTGCTAGCTGATCTTTTCCCTAGATCAAGACCAAGTGGGATTAATGGTGTACTCTGCGGGAGTCCTGTGATTCCCCTAAGGAACCTATTCTCAGATATCTGCAAGGGGAGGAGATTCCCAAATCCCCACAGCTCAGCCCCATACAGGGCAGACCCAAGAGCCTTGGCATCATATACAGCCAAGGCAGGTTTTATAGGCTTGGATTTCGACTTTTTGTGTTCCACCCTAAGCGCCCCCGAGATCTGTTGGTGCCTCAAAACCGCTTTTTCTATATGCTGGGACCATCTTGATTATTTGCTATCTGTATCCCAATGTAGGTAAATACAGTAACCACCTCAAGCTGACAGTTATTCAAGAGTATTTTTAACCGGGGTCTACGTTTTGATGTAAAAGCCATCAGCTTGGTCTTGGCCACGTTGACTTCCAGGCCATGCTCCCCACAGAAGAGGTCGAAAATGTTTAGAGCTCCCTGCAGGCCAGCCGGCGTTTTGGATAGAATCAACGTATCGTCGGCGAACATCAGGATCGGAACCCTGAGGCCCGCCAACAAAGGTGCGTCGACACTGGCTTCCAGCATCCGAGCCACTATCCCATTGACAAATAGGGAAAAGAGCAGGGGGGCCATTGCACACCCCTGTCGTACTCCACGTTCGATCGGGAAGGCGGCCATTCATACCCCATTGGACTTTAGCGAAGTTGCTTTCGTGCAACCTCATTATCAGGGTAAGTAACTCAGCCGGAAGACCAATTTCGCTCAGAACTGCCCAGAGCTTTCTCCTTGGGACCAGGTCGAAGGCAGCCTGCAGATCGACAAAGGCAAACATACAGGCTGCCCTCGCCAAGCAACACCGTCCCCCACTGCAGCAGAGCAAAGCGAAACACCTGGTCGACTGTACTTGTAGCCCGCCGAAAACCAGCCTGATAAGGGGACAGGGCATTGTTCTCATCAACCCAATCCATTAGTTGATTAACCACCATTCTCCCTATCACTTTTTGGACGGTGGCGATCAAGCTTATCGGCCTGTAATTGGCCGGGAGGGACCAATCCCCTTTTTTGTATATGGGTATGATGGTTGCTCCCTTCCATAATTCAGGGACAGCCGTTCCCTTAGCGATAGCATTTCCCAGAAGGAATACGTACCTGGCCCACCTCGCCTTGTCGTTTATAAAAACATCAGAGGGTATCCCATCTAAAACCGGGGCCCTTCCCCTGGGGGCAGTGCATATTGCGACCTCGGTTTCTTTAGGGGTAAATAAATTCCCAGTAGAGAATACAGCTGAAATTGCTTCCACATCCTTAAACTCAGTAGTCTCAGCATATTGGGGTTGGAAATAATCCACCCATGCACCCTCAGCGACATTGTTGTCGGGTTTATCTTGAGTTCCACCTCTACCCCACTTAACAATATTCCAGAATAACCTGGAGTCCTTAGCCCCGGAAGCCTCCTTTAGTTCTACCCAATGCTTTTTGTCCCATGCTTTTTTTTCTAGGGATATACTAGCCTTGTATTGCTTCCTAGCCCCACTAATCGCAGTCCTGTCCCTATTCCTAGTTGCTCTTCCCAAGCTTAGCCTGGCTTCCCTGCACTGATGGTTAAACCACCTAGCTGGTTTAGGTGGTTGTTTCCTATTTGTCTTGCGGGGCCTCAGGAAGTGCGGTTTTAGAAGGGAAAAGAGCTTGTCATGTATGTCAGTTATTTCCCTAGACCCTGGAATTACAGGGTTTGCAGCCTCCATAGCGTTGATTGCAATATCCACCTCAGAATTTATAAAGGCCATAGATACTGCATTAGCCAATACACTCGGCCAATTAAGTCTGCGCATGTCGTTGGCCATAATAGGCATTGGTCCATCACTCAATTGGGGATTCCCTGATGTGGCCAACCACCAATTGTGAGTCACACAGAGAGGATTGTGGTCACTCTCCAGTCTGCCCTCAATTTTCATGTCGCGTACCAACTGCCACAGATTAAGGCTACAAAGGACATAATCTATCCGACTTTGGTTACGACCATTGTCGAATGTGCAGGCACCTTCCCTATCACTCTTCGTTCTCCCATTTAAGGATCTTAATCCTTGTGCCAGACAAATGGCATTCAGTTGTAATATATCTTTTGTCCACCGCTTAACCGGAGCAAGATTTAAAATTGGAACGCCCCATTGCATATCCTCCTCTTGCCCCAAGGGATCGTCCGAGCTGTCCAACGGCTCGAAAGTCCTATTTAGGTTGCCAGCTACTACAACTTTATTTCCCAAGGACTGTATTTCCAGAAAAGTGGACAAAGCCTCTAAGATGGGTGAATTCCCTATGGTACTACCCCTGGCATAGATGTTATAAATATCTATCCCTCCCCCATTTTCTGATGCTATTCTTAACATTTGGATGTCCTTGCAACCCAGATCCACCACTTTGATTGTTACTTGTAAACGTTGCCGTATCCAAATTGTAAGGCCTCCCATCGGTCGACCCCTGCCACCTCTACTAGCCGGGATTGAAAAAATTTAGATAACCAGGAAGAAATATAGGGTCGCAGGCCCATGTCTCCTGGAATAGACATACATCAAAACCGTTAATGAAGTCTATCCAGTTTTGGGTTGCCAGCTTGCTACTCAACCCCGCGATGTTCCATGAAACCAACTTCTCTAAACAGGAGCCATCCATAGGTACTGCTCCTACCGAGGACATACCAGAGTGGCTTGTTGGGATTCCTTCGTACCCCTCCTTATCTCGGTTTTTACCTTCATTATTGTGCTCAACCTCCTGGGTTCCAACAGTACTAAGTGTAATTAGATCCTCGTTATCAAATTCCCCAGAAATTGAAGTAAACTCCCCACATGTTGCCTCCACATTCATAGTTTCCCAACTAGTTCTTATTTCATTTGATTCCACATTTTCAGTCAAAGGGGTTAATACAGGCTCCCCACGTGTATCCCAGAGATTCATATTTTCCCAGTTGTTCATGGAATAATCATAATTTGGTCAATAGACCCACCCCGGATCTGTCATCACTTCAAAACGATTATACGTTGGTACATTACAATGGTTTCCCCGTTGTAAGGGTACAGCGAAAGGAACAAATCCTGGGGAGGGGAGATTGTTATAACAACCTACTTCAGTGACCGTGCCAAATTGGATACCTGTTGGTCTTGGATAGAGAAATGTGAGATCAACACCAATTCCCCCACTGCTTATGCCCCAGTTTTGCCTCGTAATCGAGCGTACCACCCTGGGATCTTGGAAATTGACAACTATACAGTCCCCCTCCAGGCGCTTAGGAGTACAGCCTATCCAGTTTGTCCTTCTTACTCCACTAATCAACCCGTCCACTTCCCTGGGCAATAGTCTGTTTGTCTTTAACCAGTGCATTGCCTTGTTTTTTAGCATCTGGAAAGATTCTCTTTGCCCAGCCTGCAAAGGAGGTACGTTGGTAAGGATAGCTACGAAAGGGTAAGAATCTGGGGGGAGATTTATAGGAGGTATCCTACGGGGTGCCCTCATAGGGAGTGTATCAGGCAGACTAGGGGCAGGAACAACAGGACGGGATGTTGGATTGCTTGGGGGGGTTGGGAACTATTCAATACAGGATTGCCAGTTTTGGAGCTATCTTTGGTACCCTTAACTACAGTATCGGGTTGCTTTTTATGTTTAGGAGTATTGCTACTTGGTTGGTCCGATAAATGTAAATTAGTCTTGGGGATTTGTCACGTTGGTCGGGTCCTATTTGTAATAGTAACTACAGGGGGAGGAGGCTCAGCGGCAGACACACTGTTAACCTGCCCACTTGGGTTTGGAAGATTGTTACTATCCCCCGTCCTAAGATGGGACTTAAATAAGGATTTAGTGGAAAAGAAGTTATCTAGAGTAGCCTGCTCGAAATGGTCTAATCGATCAGCTAGTCAGGAGAGACCTCATCAACCTCTCCAACTCGAGGAGCAGGGGTGGAGCAGAAGGTAAGGTCTCGGCCAATCCCATCGCTGGAGGGTCACTAAGGTTAGATACAGGACTAGCCGGAGTAACTGCGTCCTTAGCAATCTTGACCCTGTCGGAGCCAGCCCCGATAGGCTCGCAAGGGGGACGCAAGCCTATTCCAATTTTCCTTATTTTTTTGGGATGTTTGGGAAGATAGCATTTCTTCAGGGCAGCACTTCTTTTCCTTTTGGTACACGGTTTATTAATAACCACGGGAGGTGACGCACTCGATTGGGCAGTGTCTACCTCACCAGTGGATAAATCAGTTGGTATAGTAGGTGAGGTAGGGACCAGAATGGTCCTATCATCTCCCACAAAGGAGTCAGCCGATAGGCCGGATGACTGGGAAAAAACATAAGGCGTTTCTAATACAGCTGGCAGGGTTAGGGATGATAAAGGAGGAACCAATGCCGGGAAACCCAGAGGTGGACGTTTCTCCAAGGAAATTTTAAGGAGTTCAATAGATAGCCTACGCTCGGCGCGTTTCTCCGCCAAAGCGATCTCTTTATCAATATCTTGGGTTGCCCGACTAAAGTATTTATCTAAAGGACCCAAAATTGCTGACCCCGCCTCAGGCTGGGGGGAGCTTTGGGCAGTGGTATTTGGAGGGGAAGGCATACTTAGCAAACAGTATACTTTAAGAGAGATAGTACTATGTAAGCCAAAAAAACAGAAATCTCTAAACACAGGAACAAATTATGACAATGAAGCGAAAGACGCAATGTCAGAGAGTGGGCCCAGCCCAGCCCAGCCTCCTTCGGCCCCTGACGGCCACAGACGGTCCCGCCTTTGTCCCGGGCTTCTCCCGGCGCACTCCCGCGCGCTCCCGCGTTGCGGATAGTGGGCTGGTTCTTATAGAGTGTGGTCAATACAGGGGGCGGGGTTAGCTGGGAGAGCGGGCCAGGTGGATCCAATCGGCCAAGCAGGGACTCCTGGGAGATGGAGTCCCCGCACACACGCTCGCAGCCCTGCCCTGCCCCTGATCACCCCTGAAGCGACGGTGAATTCCTCCTCAGCGACGCGGGACCCGCGAAGCGGGTACCGCTAGCTTTGACTGAAGATGAGCACAGCAACCAGCCCAGCAGGACGGACAAGGAATCAGCAAACTTCCAAGGCACAGAACGCAGTCAGAATCCTGCCAGTCAACAGCAGAGTAAAGGTTCTTATGGCCCTGTGTGCAGGGGGCGGGGCTAGCAGGGAGAGCGGGCCAGGTGGATCCAATCGGCCAAGCAGGGACTCCTGGGAGATGGAGTCACCGCACACACGCTTGTAGCCCTGCCCTGCCCCTGATCACCCCTGAAGCGACGGTGAATTCCTCCTCAGCGACGCGGGACCCGCGAAGCGGGTACCGCTAGCAGTAACTGAAGATGAGCACAGCAACCAGCCCAGCAGGACGGACAAGGAATCAGCAAACTTCCAAGGCACAGAACGCAAATATCGATATTTATTTAGTTATTTATTGAGCTTTTAGAGCGCGACAGCTACCCAGAAGGGTTTTCCGGCGCTGAGATAATGCAACTAGCAACAGTTGGAAGAGGCCACTCAGTTATTGATTAAAAAGCCATGTTTTGACGGCCCTGCGAAAGCGAGTATAACAGTCCTCTGCACGAATATAGAGAGGAAGGGAGTTCCAAAGCCTTGGCCCCAGGACGGCGAAGGATTTGCCGCCCATTCTGGAGAGTCTGAACTTAGGGACAATGAAAAGAATTTGAGAAGAGGAGCGGAGAGAGCGTGCAGGGCAATAGGATATCATGAGCATTGTGCTGAATTGGGTTGCTTATACCGCTGTTTCTTGTTAAATACCTTGATTCTTGTAGTGTGCCATTTACTGGTGTGCAAAATCTTCACCCCTCTTCTGTATTTCCTCATAGCGTGTGCCATGGCCCACTCAACACCCGAGCTTTTCAATGTTTCAAATGCGATTGCTTTTCAAAATAAATGTAACTTTTTATTTTATTATTTGTTTGTGAGAATGCCTGTGTTGTCCAATCTTATACCTTGAATGCAGGCCAAATAAAACCTTCCCCTCTTGTTTGAGATTCAAAAAACAAAAGACATGCGAAGATGCATAATTAATTATGGTGGGTGATCTTCGTCGAAATAGCTTCCTCCATTGCCCCTATTGGGGGAGGGGTGTAGGAAGGGATCATTTACAGTTGTTTTTAATGTCCATATGTCCAACATACTCTAAATTGTCTGCCAGAAGGGCAAAAGCTCATTTAACTGAAAACTGAATTCTCTCCGAAGTCCAAAGCTGTATTAAAATAATGCCCTGCTTGCTATAAAGTGGTTTGCACCACACTTGTGCCGTTTCCAAGGGCTGTGAATTCCAATTTATTGCTACTCAGTATACCACCCACCTTTGGAAGAATGGAAGAAAGGGAGGGGCTGCATTTTGAGGTTCTGAAGGCGCGACACAGAGATCACTGCTTATTGAGTACCAATTGCTCAACTCTGGAAACCATTATTAATACTTCAAAACCATCAGACACCTCCTGACGGCATGTGGGGTGGCCTTCATCTCCCTTATGCCAAACAATAAAAACTTCTAGGTGTGATCAAAACAGAGAACATGGTATTTTCCATCTAAGAACACATAGAGAGGGAAATGCACAAGTCACTGCCCCCACTTGACTTGTATGAGCACCTATCAAAGACAGACTATGTGCTGAGTAGAAGGATCCTTCGAATGAGAGAACATTGACCCTCTGGGCTGAAGACCAGAATTGTTGCTTGCCAAGTTGAAGAGCAACCCAGAAAGGCGTTTATGCATTGGTAATTGTAGAGGACGAATCGAGGTGGAGAGTAGACGAGAGTTGAACATGAATGGTTTACAATGGGGCAGGGTGTTTGTGGCAATGCAGAACCTCATTTGGGCCAAGTGGGTGGCTTGCAAGCTTGCCAGGTGACCAGAGGCCTAAGCTTCCGCGGACTGGTGGAGGAACACCTAACCTATCTTGAAATACCTGTCAGTTGGGTGGGGGTGTCACCGGCTGCATCGTAGGTGGAGCAGAATGCCGAGTCGTTGCCAAGCTTTTTTGACCCTGCTTCACCTACTTTCTCGTTTTACTCAAATAAACTCCCACAGTAGGAGCTTGTTTTAGAGAAACAAAAAGCAATAGTACCAGGATAGGATAGGATAGGATATGGTTTTATAGAGCGCTCGAATGCCGAAGCGTCTTGGCGCTGAGAGGTGAGATAGGGGATTTGGACGGCTGTGACTATGTTTTAAGGAGGTGGAAACAGCCGTGTTTTTGACACATACGTCGTTTTATTACCATATGCATCAGCCCATTTATTTTCCTAACCATTTTTCTGAGTCTGTCATGTCTCATTTGGCAGACCTGCGCAGGAGGGTAGCAACCATCACTGTGACCTGGCGGCTTGCTGGCAGTTGTGCCACCAAGTCAAGGGACACCCTGGCAGAGCCAGCTCGGGTCCCATAGGTTGACACCTGCAGTGGGCAACCCCCCACCCCCCGAATACACACACTCTAAGTGGTCACCTGCAAGGCAGTGAGTCGACGAGGTTGGTGAATATGGCGGCCCCAGTTTAATTCAAATTTCAGTATTAAAAAATCCTAACACTCTAGTCTAATGAAAGTGAATCAACAGGTAGGGAATGAAGTAACAGGAAGGTACAGCAAACACCAATTACACCACCATAAACAGGTTTTACACATGGTCTTAGAGAGAAAGAAACGAAAATAACCTTGGTCCAACCCTGGCTTGTTTTCCTCCATGGTGCAAAGTATCCCTGCCTGTAAATCTTTCATGTGAGAGAACCTTGCATGTGTGCCGGATCGATCTGAACCCTGCTGATAGCAGACTTGAGAAGCCGGACTGGATTGCGCTGCTTGGCCCATATCAAACCGAGATAAATGCGTTCCTGTGCAAACACAAGGAGGCATTTATTGCCCATGAATTGTAAAATGATTCATATGTGGCGAACCCTTCTCAGAGACCTAAGGTTACAAAAACCCCATAAATCCGAGCCCAGGGTGACAGTAACCATGACGGTTCACTATTTAATTGCTTTAAGTGGCTGGCATGAATTTAGCCCAGGACATGACCCATTTTCGCAGGTGGTGGCTGCACACAGTACAGCAGTGGATTTTGAGTTGACCCTGAATGACCAAGAATGGCATGTTTAGTGAGTAGGGCCTGATTTCAAGTTTGAAGGGGGAGGTGGGTGGGTAATGGTTGAGAGAGGTATTTCACGATAGAGTGTAGTCAGTTTCAATCCCGGTGTAGGCCAAGATGCACAGAGCTCCCTTTACATTGTGAGGACAATGACGACACTATGAGATGACTAACAGCAAAAAGCAGAAAGAAATGCATGAAAAGTGAAAGTCTGGGGTGCTAGTAAGATCCCCTGGCTTAAGTCAGTCAGGGATCGCCCGAGAAAGATTGGGCTGGGTATTCTTTGGTCGACGCCAACAGAAGTTGCGTCAATCGCGGAGCAGGTCCTGAAAAATGCCTTTTGGCAGCATGCTGATTTGCACACTCTAAGCTCCATCAAGGAAGGCTCCCTCACTGCTTACTTTGTTGAGTTTAAAACTGACAAGCTTATTTACACGCCCCTTGTCCCACCGGTGCATCATGTTGCGTGACGCACCGGAGGTGCAACCTGCTGCGTGACATTTACAAGCACACATAAAGTCACCCTGCATGCCTTTACTGGTGCTTGTAAATATCGACCTCTTTCACGCAACACTTTGCGTGTTAGGGGCATGACATGGGTGTTGCTGTTGGTTGTTCCAGATTTTCGAACAATTGTAAACCTGGAAATGCATCAGAATGGTACACCGCCTGAGGGGTGGTGTAGCGAGACGCAACGAGGGGAAATATTTTAATTTCTCCTTGTTTTTTTCCACTTTCAATGTGTACTGCATTCTACAGCACACATTGGAAGAAGGAAATCACCTCAATTGATTGTTTTTGGGCAGGAAGGTGCCCCTTCCTGCACAAAAACAATCTCCCCCACGACGCAGGCATCCTTGCACCAAGGTGCAAGGGTGCATGCGCCGACGCATGGCAGCCGTTTGTGCACCAGTGCAGGAAAGAACACAGAGATGCAACATATTGTTGCAAATATGTCGCATCCTTGTGCTTCAAAATAAACGTAGCGTGGTGCAGCAAAATTACTTGCGGCACTGCGCTGCATTAGTTTCTCGTAAATAGGGCCCTGAGTTTTATTTTGAGCCATTTTTGGAGGAGATTGAGCCCCACTAGGCTAGAACTTTGTTTATTACATTTTGCCTAGGGACCTTATAGACACATGCTTAAACTGCCACATACAAAAGTGGAAACCCCGCTCCTGCTAACCTGTACATTTGTTCTGGAGAGGCAGAAACGGCTGAACATCTTATCTCATTTTGCACAGTCTATCGTGGTTACAGGAGGAAGTGGATACTCCCCCTCTGTCCCAACCTGGGGGTGGAGAATATAGGATTGCGTTCAGAAAACTTAGAAGTGATACGCAACAGTGTATTGTTTTTGCTGTCTCAAGATATTTAATGTGCTTTTGGAGGTTAAGACAGAAAATGATGCTTACCTGAAGACTGTTTTTTATATACATGTATTTTAAGCTTTTATCTTGATATGCATATTTGCTCTTGGTTTGTTTTTATTCTTTTTTGGAATGTTATCTATTTTAAACTTATTATTTTATGGCCTTTGGTTGAAATAACGATTGTTTGAGTTAAGTTGAGTAAAAGTAAACAATGTTATGAGCATTTGCAATCAATGCGCTAATTTCAGATCACCCCTGCAGGTGCTGATGGCCACACATAAAACTTTGGGTGATATTCCGAGGACGGTAACATTCTGCTCGATATTTCCTCTACACCAGGTATCAATAGCCCCAGACCTGTGGAGAAATGCTTCTTATTTTGAAATTCTGGGGAATAACATGCAAATCACATGTGCTGATTTCCACTTCTTTTAACAGCTGATATCTCAGGGTGAAAAAAACATGTAATGCTGATGCATCCCGGTAACTCTTGCCACCACCCCCATCGGGATTACCAGGGGTACTGGTAATGTGCCCATAGTTTCACTGCAAATACTGCAAAGCAGTGCTAAATTTGTACCAGTACTTGCAGGAGGAGGGTATCAGTACTCATATTTAGGACTCGCCTGAGACAGTGCATGTGCTCTCGCTTGTGAGACATCTTGTTAGCTTAATGGAGGCTTAAAACATGCACATTTCTTACCACTGGTTGGCATCATCATCAGTTTTATTTCTGCTCTTTTGTTTGGTTAGTGTGTGCTGGTTTGATTTCCTCTTTAGGTCTTGCCTAAAGCAATCCCGTTAAGGATGCTGGCGAGATTATAGTATGGCTTTCAAAAGTGTACCCAAACTTCGGATCGGGTGCAGTGCATGTGAGCCGGGCGTGTGCACATCGCACACAATTTGGGAGCCTGTGCGCCTCAGCATCAGACTTCAAAGGAATCCACTCCCCCACATCAGACTTCAAAGGAATGCGCTCACCCGCCCCTGCCATGCAATGGCGAGAGCTTGTTTTTTTTTTTACAGCAATTTAGAGGCCTTACTGTTCCAGTCCTTCAGCACTCTGTTATCCCGGATGTTTTGCTAGTTCCAGTCATTGGTCCAAGGTTTGTCATCTTTACAGTTTGTTATAATTAACATTTAGCATTAATTACTTTTTCTGAACGTAATGAAATTATCTAGGGGATGCAGGGAAGGATTTCACAAACTATATGGCTTGATGGTTACTTTCAGAACCTGATGCCCCAAAAGTGCCTTACAGCTAAAACTCATGTCTTTATATATTGTAATGATTCCGATGGTAAGCAATACCAACTTTAATGAAGGGGGGATAATCTCCCTACCAAAACTTTGTGGTTCTTTTCCTGTTACGAGAATGTTTCTACTTGACGCACTTATAACAAGAACATGCATTGCCAATTGCAATGCATCTGGCTTTCATTTGTGAAATAATGCAAAATTTCTGCATGCTCGTGTCTGTAAATTAAAGCTACAAAGAGCACTAGTCAGAAAAAAAAATCCCAGCCCACTTGAAACACTCGTCTAATATTACCTAGTGCGGAATTCATCAATGCTTTCGCCCTTTGATCTATTAATCTATTTGCCATTGCTTCACATTTCTATCAGCCCACCCGCTGCCCCATCCAACCATTTTCATTCCTCCGTCCATTCATCCTTTCATATATATATATCCTCTCATTCACTGTTTCCCATCTGTCCATTCTTCTGTCGTTCCATCTATTCACCTTGTGAACTTTTCACCTTTCAACTACTGCCCCCTCACACACTGCCCACTCACACACTGCCCCCTCACGCACTGCCCCCTCACATACACACACAACCAACCCCACAAACACACACACAACACACAACCCCCCCCACACACACACAACCACACAACCACACACACACACACACCAGGATAGCAAAACATAGCATAGCATAACAAAACATAACATAGCATAGCAAAACATAGCATAATATAACAAAACATAGTATAGCATAACAAAACACAAAAAACATAGCATAACAAAACACAACAAAACATAGCATAGCACAACAAAACATAGCATAGCATAACAAAACATAGCATAGCATAAAAAAACACAACACGACATAGCCTAGCATCACAAAACACAGAGGAATAGCATAACAAAATAAAGCAAAGCATAACAAAACATAGCATGAGAAAGCATAGCATAGCATAACAAAACATAGCATAGCAAAACAAAGCATAGCATAATAAAACACAACATAACATAGCATAACATAGCATAACAAAACATAGCATAGCATAACAAAGCATAGCATAGCATAACAAAACATAGCATAGAAAAACAAAGCATAACATTATAAAACACAACAAAATGAAGCATAGCATAACAAAACATAGCATAGCATAACAAAGCATAGCATAGCAAAACACAGCAAAACATAGAGTAGCAGAACAAAACACAGCATAGCATAACAAACACAGCATAGCATAGCATAATAAAACAAAGCATAGGATAGCGAAACATAGCATAGCAGAGCAAAACAAAGCATAGGATAGCGAAACATAGCATAGCAGAGCAAAACAAAGCATAGGATAGCAAAACAAAATATAGCATAGCATAACAAAACAAAACATAGTATAGCAAAGCACAACAAAGCATAGCATATCATAACAAAACACAACAAAACATAGCATAGCATAACAAAACATAGCATAACAAAGCAAAGCATAGCATAACACAACAAAGCATAGCTAACCAAAACATAGCATAGTATAGAAAACATAGCATAGCATAACAAAACACAACAAAACATAGTAGAACAAAACATAGCATAACATAACAAAACATGCCATAGCATAACAAAACAT
Organism: Lissotriton vulgaris; assembly: GCF_964263255.1. Taxonomy (NCBI): domain Eukaryota; kingdom Metazoa; phylum Chordata; class Amphibia; order Caudata; family Salamandridae; genus Lissotriton; species Lissotriton vulgaris. The sequence goes on along the minus strand of NC_141689.1, from coordinate 1,251,789,852 downwards.
AGCACAGCATAACAAAACATAGCATAACAAAACAAAGCATAGCATAACATAACAAAGCATAGCATAACATAACAAAGCATAGCAAAACAAAACATAGCATAGTATAACAAAACATAGCATAGCATAACAAAACACAACAAAACATGTCATAACATAACAAAACATATAGCGTAACAAAACATAGCATAACAAAACATAGCAAAACACAACAAAACATAGTATAGCATAACTAAAAAACAAAACAAAACATAGCATAGCATTACAAAACATAGCATAGCAAAGCATAGTATAACAAAACATATCATAGTATAGCAAAACATAGCATAGCATAACAAAACACAACAAAACATAGCATAGCATAACAAAACAAAGCTTAGCATAGCATAGCATAACAAAACATAGCATAACTAAGCATAGCATAGCATAACATAGCATAACAAAACATAGCATAGCAAAACAAAACATAGCATAATAAAACACAACAAAACATAGCATAGCATAATAAAACATTGCATAGCATAGCAAAACACAACAAAACATAGCATAGCATAACAAAGCATAACATAACAAAACACAACCAAACATGTCATAACATAACAAAACATATCATAGCATAACAAAACAGCAAAACACAACAAAACATAGTATAGCATAACTAAAAAACACAACAAAACATAGCATAGCATTACAAAACATAGCATAGCAAAGCATAGTATAACAAAACATATCATAGCATAACAAAGCATAGCATAACAAAACACAACCAAACATAGCATATCATAATGAAACAAAACATAGGATAGCACAACAAAACATAGCATAGCATAACAAAACGTAGCATAACATAACAAAACATAGCATTACAAAACACAACAACACATATCATAAAGAACATAGCAAATCACAACAAAACATAGCATAGCTTAACAAAACACAACAAAACATAGCATAGCAAAACAAAACATATCATAGCATAGCAAAACATAGCATAGCATACTAAACACAACAAAACATATAATAACAAAACATAGCATAGCAAAACATAGCATAGCGTAATAAAACACAACACAACAAAACATAGCATAGCATAACAAAACATAGCATAGCAAAGCATAGCATAGCATAACAAACCATAGCATAGCATAACAAAACACAGCATAGCATAGCATAACAAATCAAAGCATAGGATAGCAAAACATAGCATAGCATAACAAAACAAAACATAGGATAGCACAACAAAACATAGCATAGTATACAGCATCACTCAGCACCACCACAGCATCACTCAGGGGCACCACAACATCACTATGCGCTACCACAGCATCACTGAACGCCACAGCATCACTCGTTCGCCACCACAACATCACTCAGCGCCACCACAGTATCAATCTGTGCTACCACTCAACAACAACTGGTTCAAAAATGTTCTCTCAATGTTTCAAGCTTTATGACAAATGTCACAAAAAGATGTTAATATTTCACTTCTGTTCTTGGATTTTCGTCACAATAAAATACACTGAACATCATCTTCACAAAATTTATTTGCAAAAGTTTAAGCTATTGCCTTTATAAATTACTTTTATGTAAGTATTCATTTTTTTATTATTAAAATCCATTGTTATTTGTAATATCAATACATGTAAGTCACGTAAATACAACACATATTGCATTACAAATGCTATAGGTGTCACATTTGCAAACGTTATAACTATTGACATTGTAAATGATAAGGCTATTAATTTCGCTATTTTCAAAACCAACACATAAATAAAAAATTTGTCATTTACAATACCAATAGCTCAAACTTTCCTAATGCGAGACCTATTTCATTGCAAATGCTTGTTATATGTTTGCACATTCCATCGCGCATGGCCAAAGAACCACCTTCATTCACACTGAGTGCCCTTCTGCGGCTTGCGCTTTGACGGCTGCCCTAATGTTTTCTTTTAGAAGATTCCCTTCATAATGCTTCATCTACGAGGAAGCACTCCTTAATAATGCATCTACGAGGAGAACTCCATTACACTGCATCTACGATGAAGCACTCCAAGAGGCTGCATCTACGAATCACTTCATAATACTGCATCTATAAGGAAGCCCTCCATAATACTGCATCTACGAGGAAGCACTCCATGATGCTGCATCTACGCGGAATCACTCCATAATACTGCATCTACGAGGAATCCCTCCATAATACTACATCTACGAGGAAGTCCTCCAAAATACTGCGTCTACGAGGAAGCCCTCCATTATACTGCATCAACAAGGAGCACTCCATAATACTGCATCTGCGAGGAAGCCCTCCATAATACTGCATCTACGAGGAGTACTAGATAATACTGCATCTACAAGGGAGTCCTCCATAAAACTACATCTACGAAGAAGCCCTCCATAATACTGCATCTACGAAGAAGCCCTCCATAATACTGCATCTACGAAGAAGCCTTCCATAATACTGCATCTACGAGGAAGCCATTCATAATACTGCATCTACGAAGAAGCCCTCTATAATACTGCATCTACGAGGAGCCAGCCAACATGGCGGACGAGCAAGCGTAGAGCTCCGCTTCAGTAACCCCTAATGATCCTGTATTTACCCTGCTGGAGGTGCCCCCAGAGCCTGTGCAGAGTCGTGCTGGTGTGAGAACGCAGAGGGAGCATACCGCGCTGGCTGTCGCTCACCTGGGTCGGTGCACGGCGGCAGGGTGACCCGCGGTGGAGGGCCGCGCGGAGTGACCGGCGGCCATTACAGCGGCGGAAAGAGGACCCGGGCCGCCATGTGCTGCTTCGGGCCCCCGGAGGACTGCGGGGCTTGCAGTGGAACTGGGCCTGCCGAGAGACGTTGCAGGCGGTGCCGCTGACGGAAGACGTGGGGGCCGCGCGCTGAAGGTCAGAGGCACGTGGAAACACCAGAGGCCAACGCTGATCGTGGCCTGGTGACGCCTGGAGGCCAGCCGCCGGAATCAGGCCTGTGACAACCACCCTGCGGTTCCCCTTTACGCTGACGGTGCTGGAGCGGTCGAGAGCGGGGCCCTGCCACCAACGCAGTGCGGGACTCGGGCGCACCACAGGAAGCCCTGAAGTGCTGTGAAACCTGGGCAGCCGGCATCAGTTTCCTGCAGGCGGACGGGGAACTTGGCGTCCCGGGTGTGGAGGTCGTCGGCGCCTGAGGCCTGAGGAGAGCGACGTGAGTGGTGCGCCTGCCCCACAGGGCGACATCCTGAGGACAGTGCTACGTTTGGCTCAGAGGTGAGGCGAGGGCCTGTGCCAGCGGCCTGGGCAGCCCCTGCAAGTCGAGAGTGCCGCAGGGGTAGAGCTACCCTTGCGACATACGCCACCATAGACTGTGGGACATGGTGGCCGGGGGAAGCAAGAGGGCGGGTGGACGACAGCGCTGTCCCTCCCGAGCCCTGGGGGCCTCTGGGGCTCAGGTGTTCCCGCACTGGCCGATCCCCCGGGCCGGATGGTGATCATGGGAGGCTAGCTGTCTGAGGCTCACGACGCCCGAGTGGTCACATCAGCCTGAGACTTAAACCAATTGGGCCGCCATCCAGAGTGCTGGGCGCCATCTTGGCGAAGGCGTGGGCACCATCTTGACTCTCCTGTGCCCGGAACGCTTCAGTGCCCTGTGCGAGGGGGCCAGTGGGAGAACACAGCCTGCGGAGTTGTCTGGCCCTGGTTGCGTGGAGGTGGCCTCAGTTGCTGGGATTGCTGACGCTTTGCCGTGGACATCATCTGTGTGTGGAGTCACCTGACCAATAGCCGCCTGGGTCTACACAGGTATGCCATCACTGTGGGCTGCGGAGTGCGGTGGGCTGCTGCTGGGGCGCACGTGGGTCTGGCGCCGGCTGGCAGAGACTGAGAATATTTAGACGCAGCTGCCCCATCCGGCCGGGGATTGCCCCCAGACTGGACAGTGGTGTGGGAGTGATTAATAGCATTGGATGCTGCCTGGGATCAACTGAGCGGCTGCACTTCCCCCCCTTCGTTGACAGCGCCGGACTCACCTTTGGGGCCGCTGATATTGCCTCACCTGGCGCTGATCCCATGTCGACTGCCTCAGGCCTGTGCTAGGTGGCGTGCTTAGGGAGGGCCCTGCGCACTCTGATCCGGGAGTAGCTCGCTGGATCTCAACATTGCGACGCCGGGCCTTGTCTTCCCGGCAGTCACGGGGAGGGCATAGCAGTTACTTAACAACGTGGAACTGTTGGGGTGGGGCCCTTGCGGGATTGCAGGGGCGTGCCCTGCTAGACTGAGAAATGCCGGTTGATTACACCTTGAAGCACTAGCGGGGTGAGTGCGATCCATGGGGTGCTGGAGCCTCACTCGCGGGGATGCCTGGTCTGGTTCAGAGCCTCCTCGAGCAGCGCCTGCCGGCATTGGACTGCGGAGGCGCCTTTTCCACCGAGCCCTTGGTAGGGACTGGGACAGAAGGTCGGACAGTTGGCCAGCGAGAGTGGATGCCGACTGGGCAGCAGCTTGCGATGGGCAGGCTCAGGGATAAAACACTGCAGAAACAGCAGGTCGCGGATGGATCGGGCCCCCCGCATGGCCCGCAGGGAGATGGCCTGGGCCCGGCGGCGGCCCTTGCAGCCAAGATGGACTCCGTACTGGCGGCAGGGGAATGCATTGGCACCACGCTGGAGCAGACAAAGTCCTCTCTTGAGACCAGAATAGATAAGGTGACGTCCGACTTCTCCTTCCTTCGCGCATACCATCGTAAATTGGCGGATGCAGTCACGGAGCAGCGACGGTCGTTCCAGGAGATGCAGCCTTGGTACCACGTGGGTCCAATGGAAGGCTGGCACCTTCCGGTACCTAGGGGTACAGGTCTATCGACAAGCGGCCGATCTGTTCGACGGCAACCTGGGTAGGGCGGTGACAGCGCTTAGATCCCAGATACGTTTTTGGACCACTCTTCGGCTGACCACGACGGGCAGGGTGGCCTTGACCAAAATGATCATGCTCCCTAGGCTCCTGTACTACTTTGTCAAATTGTCCCTCTATGTGCCACTCTCCTTCTTTTCCTCGCTCAACACGATACTGCGGGACTTCATATGGGGAACGTCCCGACACCAGCTGGCGCTTGCGAAACTGTTCTTGCCGACAGATAGCGGCAGACTGGCTGCTCCCTGCTTTGAGCATTACTATTTGGCGGCACAGCTCCAGTGGTTTGCCCGCTGGCTGGTGGACAGAGGTAGGGAAGACACCACCATGGCGGAGCCGCAGTACTCGCTAGAGCGAATATCCCAGCTCTTCCACCCGCTGGCGGCGCCTGCAAGACCTGCCCCGCTACTGCTGGCGGTAGCCTACAAGTGCTTCCGCAGAGCCCTCTACAGTACCCGGAAGGTCCTAACATATGCGTCTGCAGTGCCATTGGAGGCTTTCCTGGGGGGGTCGTTGTCCTTGCGCAGCCCATGTTGGACCACTGGAAAGAGGCAGACATAGTGACACTGGGAGACCTATACCGTGACGGTGCGCTGGCACTATACGAAACGCTGGTAGAGGCAGATGGGCTTCCCCCTGGGGGGTTCCTGCTACACCGGTCCCTAGTAGCTAAAATGACGGCCAAGTGGGGAGACGTGGCATCGGAGCCTGAGACACACTTAACCATACAGTACCTACATGTCATGAGGAGTGGTAGGCACTTAGTGCGCTAGTTTGAGGGGTCCTTGAGGGCGCATACAGGGATCAGTTTAACTCCCCTCATGGCTAAATGGGAGCAGGACATGGGCAGGGCATTGTCTGACAAGGACTGGGACAAAATACTGAAGAGCCGGTGCGCATCTCCAGAAACCTGCGCTTCCGCCAAATACAGCTTTGTGTGATACACAGGGTCTACCTCACACCTGCGCTCATAAATAGGTACTTCCACCGAGTGGACGCGTCCTGCCCCAGGTGCGGGGAACTAGATGCGGGGCTCCTCCACCTCCTATGGAGCTGTCCCAGGCTGGCCTCCTACTGGGGCGCAATAGGCGATTCGCTTCGTAGATGCACGGGTCGCACCATACCTCTGGAGTGGCCGGAGTACATACTGCACCAATTCAAGAGACCACCCAAAGACAGGGCATCCTCTCGCTTCTTGGACCTGGGGCTTGTGGTGGCCCACGCCTCCTCACGAGGTGCTGGAAGATGAGCGACCCGCCAAGTACGCAGGCGTGGAACTCTTCCCTTCAGGCATGGACCCGGGCGGAGTGGACTGCCATACGCAGGGAGGAAACGGTGGAGCTCCGGAGAGAACCTATGGCGGAGCGGTGGGAATGCATGCTTGGTGCCTTGCAGCGAGACGGTGGGGGCGGGGGGAGCATGAGACGCAGAGGATTGAGTGATATTGCCGGAGAGTTAGGGTGTGCCACGGGATGAGCTCCAGATTGACTACCTATTTGACTGGCAACCTCGATTGCTGGGGCATTCGGGCTCCTGGTGTGTAATGTAATGTAATTGTGTTCGGCGAACAGGTGTGTACGGAGAGGGGGGGGTTGTCTTTGGGGGGGGGGGGACCAGTAGGTAATGATGTGTTTTCTTCCTTTATTCTGTAGCTACAATCGTTTCTTCATATTTTCATTTGCTGTTTGGTTTCAACTGTTATATATAAAAAGTCAATCTTGAGCGTACAACTGGTGCTGGGAGGATCCATCCTCACTCATGCAGATGCACAGAGACTTAGCGTGTGCACAGCCATGGACTTATCTTGGGGCGATGGCCCTGACAGCACACGTTTGGCCAGCGTTGGGTGGGTAATATAACTTTGTGCCCCGTGATTTCCCGTTACAAAGCTTGTCGCAGTATACCCGACATAACCCTTTGCTGCACCGCCCATGAGAAACTGTCCAATGCATTGTGATTTCCATTACTGTACTGTTTATTTTTTTGAAAAAAATGCCAATAAACAGATTTGACAAAAAAAATTATAATACTACATCTACGAGGAAGCCATTCATAATACTGCATCTACTAGGAGGCCCTCCATAATACTGCATCTACGAGGAAGCCCTCCATAATACTGCATCTACGAGGAAGCCATTCATAATACTACATCTACGAAGGAGCCCGCCATAATACTGTATCTACGAGGAAGCCCTCCATAGTACTGCATCTAGGAGGAAGCCATTCATAATACTGCATCTACGAAGTAGCCCTCCATAATACTGCATCTACGAAGAAGCCCTCCATAATACTGCATCTACGAAGAAGCCATTCATAATACTGCATCTACGAAGAAGCCCTCCATAATACTGCATCTACGAAGAAGCCCTCCATAATACTGCATCTACAAGGAAGCCATTCATAATACTGCATCTACGAGGAAGCCATTCATAATACTGCATCTATGGAGAAGCCCTCCATAATACTTCATCTACGAGGAAGCCATTCATAATACTGCATGTATGAGGAAGCCATTCATAATACTACATCTACGAAGGAGCCCGCCATAATACTGTATCTACGAGGAAGCCCTCCATAGTACTGCATCTAGGAGGAAGCCATTCATAATACTGCATCTACGAAGTAGCCCTCCATAATACTGCATCTACGAAGAAGCCCTCCATAATACTGCATCTACGAAGAAGCCCTCCATAATACTGCATCTACAAGGAAGCCATTCATAATACTGCATCTACGAGGAAGCCATTCATAATACTGCATCTATGGAGAAGCCCTCCATAATACTTCATCTACGAGGAAGCCATTCATAATACTGCATGTACGAGGAAGCCATCCATAATACTGCTTCTACGAGGAAGCACTCCATAATACTGCATCTATGGAGAAGCCCTCCATAATATTGCATCTACAAGGAAGCCATTCATAATACTGCATCTACGAGGAAGCCATTTATAATACGGCATCTATGGAGAAGCCCTCCATAATACTGCATCTACGAAGAAGCCCTCCATAATACTGCATCTACGAGGAAGCCCTCCATAATACTGCATCTACGAGGAAGCCATCCATAATAATGCATCTACGAGGAAGCATTTCATAATACTGCATCTACGAGGAAGCCCTCCATAATACTGTATCTACGAGGAAGCCATTCATAATACTGCATCTACGAGGAAGCCATTCATAATACTACATCTACAGAGAAGCCCTCCATAATAATGCATCTAGGCGGAAGCCATTCATAATACTGCATCTACGAAGAAACACTCCATAATACTGCATCTACGAAGAAGCCCTCCATAATACTGCATCTACGAGGAAGCCATCCATAATTATTTATTTATTTATAAAGTTTTATATAGCGCGAACTTGATCCCGAAGGATATCAGAGCGCTTTACAATTTGAGGCAAAGGTAACATACTGCATCTACGAGTAAGCCCTCCATAATACTGCATCTACGAGGAAGCCATCCATAATAATGCATCTACGAGGAAGCCATTCAAAATACTGCATCTACGAGTAAGCCCTCCATAATACTGTATCTATGAGGAAGCCATTCATAATACTGCATCTACGAGGAAGCCATTCATAATACTGTATCTATGAGGAAGCCATTCATAATACTGCATCTACGAGGAAGCCCTCCATAATACCGCTCTGTCTCCTGCTTCAAACAAGCTTCACTGTGGCAGAAAAGCTTATTGTTTTTGTTGAATAAGAGACATGTCCTTACCTATTGCCTTTGCACCCTTCTGCCCAGACTTCTTTCCTCTGTCCATGTTGCTTTTGACCCCTTCCCTCCCACCCTTCCTCCCTGTGGCTTTTGACCCCTCTCTCCTTATATGCGTCCTTGTTACTGCTTCAAAAACATTAAACCTTAGTTGACAGTTTTCAGAGTGTGCGTGTCACTTACATTTTTCTGACTTTTGTCGTTTTAATTGTATTGCAGACATGATTTTCCTTCGTAGTGCCCTGTTTTCTTCCATTCATCCAGGCTGCCTTTACCCACTCCCTTCCTCCCACCGTCTGCCCGAGTACCTTTGCCCAGGGGCGGCTGGTCCACTGAGTTCGCTTGAGTACAGCCCCACTAACTTATTCAGACATACATGGAGAAGTTGCTTTTTGCAGCTATGGCAGCAGAAATGAAAACTGATGAACTGACACACCAGTCACTTCAAGTGCTGTCATTTCTGTTGTCTGTGTCCTGGCAGCGCTAAGTGTGCTTGTCACGGTGAAAGGGAAAGGGTTTCAGCAGAGTTGGGGGGATTGCGCATGTTTGAGGGGGCGCTTTACATCTCTGCTCTTTTCAAACTTTCGCAAGCCATACTGCGCATGCCCAAATCAGCACAGCATGTCTCAAGAATGGAGCCTGCTCGGGCGGTGCTTATTTTAGCCCAGCTATACACTGAAAATGGAGGCCTGGTATAAGCATGGTATCTCCACCCCAATCCAGCTAGAATGCCGCAACGCACCACTCACATTCGACAATCTAAAACACGCACACATCTTACCAAACATGGAGCTCTCTAACTTTCTAAAAATAAAGACGGCAATCACAAGAGCAGGCTTAAACAAGGGTACCCCCCAAATACTACAATACATGGCGAACCTAAACAAGGTAGGGCACCAGAAGTCTCACCTATACAAGCTCCTAAGCCCAGCGACAACAGGACTAAACAACAAAACACTAGAATACTGGGAGTCCCTACACACTAGGCAGCTTAGCGAAAAAGAGAGGTCTCGCTTTTGGTTATCAGCGTCCCAAAACAAAGTCACCTCAACACTAGTGCAAACAAAATACTGGCTCCTCCACAAGGCGTACTGGACCGCAGCACGCCTTGCGGCGTGTGGTATATGCGATAGCGAACTATGCTGAAACTGCCACAAACAAAAAGGGGACCTAGCGCACCTTATCCTCTACTGCCCCAAAGTCAAGACCTTCTGGGGTAAAATAAAAGGGTTCATAAATGACATGCTAGGGCTCTCATTTTAACTAGACTTCCAAGAGCTAGCCACTGCATTCATGGCCCCCGAAATCCAGTCCGGAGACGACAGCGAACTAGTTGACCTCCTGCTCACAGCGGCTGTTAAGGCCATCCTAACGAATTGGAAAGACACAGGGAAGGCATCTTTCAAAAGCTGGTTCAACTGGATCACCTTCTTACCGGGGGCGGACAACAGAACCTCTAACCGTGCACCCAACCCCAAACTTAAAGGGGAGATGTGGTTCTCCCTGGACAACTACCTGAGTACTCACAAGCCACCCTAGACAGACTTACAGGGCTCGACACCCCCCCCCCCCCATAATCAACAACCGTAAACCGCAATTTGGGATAACCTAGGCGGCTAACCATTACACAAACAACACAGTCCTCCTTTCCTGTCCTTTCTCTCCTCTCCTACTTCTGTTTCTCCTTTCAGCGGGGGTGAACACAAGTCCAACTATACCATCGCCTAGATCATGATTACCCTGCGACGCCTATGGAAGCCACACGTATGGCCCAAAGTGGAAGTTTTGTAACCCACCAGGCGCACAATGCAGCCCGCATGCTACCTCTAATGTATACCTATACACTGTACTCTGTATGTAAATAAAATCATCTCCCTAATAAAATCATTTGAAAAAAAAAAAAAAAGAAGACAGGTTAGAGCGGGGTGAATCAGGGTCAGCCCCAGCCCTATCCTGACTTCTGATTGGGTGTTGAACAGACCCATTTCCTGTTGGATAGGTGTGCACTGCTCAGCCTGCCAGATGCCTACAGGCAATATCCGCGGAGTTTATAATGAGCAACAAAGGTAAACATAGCTAGACACTTGTTGACTGAGCCTGAGTATGTTATAAAAACCTCGGTACTCCAGTGTGTAACCTTCACTGTAACTGCTGTAGAGGCCTTTCCATGTCTCATTCACCCTCAAATAATGTTTTCTTGTATGTTGCCATGCAGCAATACCTACTCGTGGGACATACACTGACTTTCAAACCAGAAGACCTCCATTTCAATCCCAGCATGCGTACTGGCCTGAATTGTGTGATTCCAGGCAACTGCTCAAGTTCCATGTCTGCTAATTATTATGAACACTGAGAGACTTTTCAGTTTCCACTGACAAGAAAAATTAGTTCTAGTACAGTATAATTATTTTTTTGTGCAGCGTTTTTATTCCAGATATTTACAAAATAAAGATGCCCACAAAATTCCAAAATACGGGCCCTTTCAAAGCGACTTGTCTTCACTTTAGTGGCGTAGCTTCCCTATTCCTTCTGCCAACCCTTCTTACCTCTCTATCAGCAAGAAACTGAGAACATGTTTAATTTGTCAGTGCAGGTACACCCACAGATACCTGTGAAAGTGCCATGAACTCCTTGGTGTTTACACGATCTGCCACAACCTAAATTAAATATTATAAAAAAGATATTAAAAAGCAAATTCAGGCTCCAGATTTATGCGCTTTAAATTACTTGTTCTAGATCATGTAGAGGAAAGGGCAGAGATGCTATGCCACTGGCAAAATGTACACTAGTAAAATGGCAACAATGTCATTACTACATATATAAACGAATGAAGTTGTCCAGGTTCTAATTTTTGATAAAACTTAACATAAGTATTTGTAGATCATAACTGTCAAAAGACCTCTTAGCTTATAGAAAGATAACGGGCCCGATCACAAAGGTAAACTGAGACGAAAGTCTAACTTTATGACTTTCGGTATTCACAAGGGGCATTTACGAGTAGTGGTCTTAAGTTTAGCTGAGACCAAAACTTAGACAAAAGTCTAACTTTACTACTAGTAAATGCCCTTTTGTGAATACTGAAAGTGGCAATGTTAGGTTTTCGTCTGTTTCCCTTAGTAAATCGGGCCCAACATGTATTTCTTACCTTCTTCGAAGATTATCAACTTTCGAAAGAAGAAAGGCTGAGTGGATAAGGCTGTATTTACATATGTGTGATGCTGATGCAGTAGTCCACCGAGCTACTAGATCCAGCTTGTACACTAAATACATATAATGTCCACTTATGAAACAAGCATTTGCAATACAATAGGTCTCACATTAGGAAAGTTTGAGCTATTGGTATTGTAAATGACAAATATTTTATTTATATGTTGGTTTTGAAAATAGCTAAATTAATAGCTTTGTCATTTACAATGCCAATAGTTTTAACTTTCGCAAACGTGACACCTATAGCATTTGTAATGCAATATGTATTGTATTTACATGACTTAGATGTATTAATATTACAAATAACAATGGCTTTTATTTTTTTTATAATTAATACTTAAATAAAAGTTATTGTAATTTATAATGGCAATAGCTTAAACTTTTGTAAATAATTTTTGGGAAGCTTATGTTCAGTGTATTTTATTGTGATGAAAATCCAAGAACAGCAGTGAAATTTTAACATCTTTTTGTGACATTTGTAAAAAAGCTTGAAACATTGAGAGAACATATTAGAACCAGTTGTTGTTGAATGGTTGCACAGAGTGATGCTGTGGCGTTCAGTGGTGCTGAGTGATGCTGTGGCCTTCAGTGGTGCTGAGTGATGCTGTGGCGTTGAGTGGTGCTGAGTGATGCTGTGGCATTGAGTGATGCTGTGACATTGAGTGGTGGGTGCTGTTGCATTCAGTGGTGCTGAGTGATTCTGTGGCGCCGAGTGATGCTGTGGCATTGAGTGATGCTGTGGCATTGAGTGCTGCTGAGACGTTGAGTGGTGCTGTGGTGTTGAGTGGTGCTGTGGTGTTGAGTGGTGCTGTGGTGTTGAGTGGTGCTGTGGCATTGAGTGGTGCTGTGGCGTTGAGTGGTGCTGTGACATTGAGTGGTGCTGTGGTGTTGAGTGGTGCTGTAGTGGTGCTGTGGCGTTGAGTGGTGCTGTGGCGCTGAGTGGTGCTGTGGTGTTGAGTGGTGCTGTGGTGTTGAGTGGTGCTGTGGCATTGAGTGGTGCTGTGGTATTGAGTGGTGCTGTTGTGTTGAGTGGTGCTGTGGTGTTGAGTGTTGCTGTGGTGTTGAGTGGTGCTGTGGCATTGAGTAGTGCTGTGGTGTTGAGTAGTGCTGTGGTGTTGAGTGGTGCTGTGGCGTTGAGTGGTGCTGAGTGATGCTGTTGCATTGAGTGATGCTGTGCGCTGAGTGGTGCTGTGGCATTGAGTGGTGTTGTGGCATTTAGGTGGTGTTGTAGCATTGAGCGGTGCTGTGCAATTGAGGGGTGCTGTGGCATTCAGTGGTGCTGAGTGATTCTGTGGCACTGAGAGATGCTGTGGTGTTGAGTGATGCTGTGGCATTGAGTGGTGCTGTAGTGGTTCTGTGATGTTGAGTGGTGCTGTGGCGTTGAGTGGTGCTGTGGCGTTGAGTGGTGCTGTGGTGTTGAGTGGTGCTGTGGCATTGAGGGATGCTGTGCGCTGAGTGGTGCTGTGTGTAGAGAGAGAGAGGGGGGGTTTATTGAGAGATAGAGATAGATATATATATAGAAAGAGAGAGAGATAGAGAGAGGGAGAGAGAGAGGGAGTGAGAGAGAGCGGTGTTTAGAGAGAGAGAGATAGAGAGAGGAGGTGTTTAGAGACAGAGCGAGATAGAGAGGTGTTTAGAGAGAGATATAGAGAGAGGTGTTTGGAGAGAAAGCGAGATAGAGAGGTGTTTAGAGAGGTAGAGATAGAGAGAGATAGAGGTGTGTTGAGATAGAGAGTGAGAGCAGTGTTTAGAGAGAGTGAGAGATGTGTGTAGAGGGAGAGAGAGAGAGGTGTTTAGAGAGCCATAGTGGTGCCTGTTGTCTGTTCCCAGCTAACACTTGCTAATGGCGTCGTACGCACTCACTGCAGCTTTGCTCCTCAGTACTACCTGCAGCCGCCCCGGGGTTTGAATTTTCGCATTGAGCGGCGCACCAGAGTTGAAATTGTCTCAGTTAAGAAGCTAAATGTGCCGGATACGGAGATTAGTGCCAGACAAAAGGCATCATTGCGCAATGTTTTCCATTTTGTGCACAGCTTTTGTTCCACATTAATAGGGTGAAAAGTGGATACTGTCTTTTGCTGATCTGAAAAGTTAGCGGGTGGGAATGGCCTCTGTGTGCAAGGGCGCAAAATAAACGTGGGCAGTGGGCGGGTGAAAGCATCCTCTAAATGGGAGGCGGGTGCAAGTAAGGACCACAGACACGGCTGCCCCTCCACACTGCTCCCGACCTGCCTCCCCTAACTGCCTGGTATCGTTGTTCTCCCCAGCTGCTTGCACTCGGCGCTACCACGATTTCTTCTCGCTTTGCAGGACCGCTTATTTGCATACAGCGCTGCTAATCATTTATTCATTTAAATAGCTCGCATTGTAGGAGAGCCTTATTTGTTTGTATACAGCGCTGCTATTTCACTCATTTGTTTATTTAATTAGCTCGCATTGTAGGAGCGCTCCATTTGTTTGCATACAGCGCTGCTAATTTGTCATTTCATCTTTCACTGCACGCTTTAATTGCAAACATCGACTTGAATCACGTAACCTACTCACATTGCAAGATTGTTATCTTTGTAAGTTAATGTGCCTTTAGAACGCTGCTTCACCTCGCCCGCTAAGTAGTTGCAGAGATATTTGTGCCCTCGCTGTGTTGGCTTTACTGACTTCTGCACTTTGCATTATTTTGCCTGTTTGTTTGCTCCGTCCCGCCGGCCATTTTGTTGTTGATATTATTGTTGTCGGCCCTGCCCGAGTCTCCGCCCCGCTCCCGCCTTCCCAGCTCACCCTCCCTCCCACTGAGACTATCAGGGCCGCGCTGAGAAGATCGCGCTGTGACCGTCCTGTTTACCACAGACACGGCCGCTCCTCCACGCTGCTCCCGACCTGCCTCCCCTAACTGCCTGGTATCGTTGTTCTCCCCAGCTGCTTGCACTCGGCGCTACCACGATTTCTTCTCGCTTTGCAGGACCGCTTATTTGCATACAGCGCTGCTAATCATTTATTCATTTAAATAGCTCGCATTGTAGGAGAGCCTTATTTGTTTGTATACAGCGCTGCTATTTCACTCATTTGTTTATTTAATTAGCTCGCATTGTAGGAGCGCTCCATTTGTTTGCATACAGCGCTGCTAATTTGTCATTTCATCTTTCACTGCACGCTTTAATTGCAAACATCGACTTGAATCACGTAACCTACTCACATTGCAAGATTGTTATCTTTGTAAGTTAATGTGCCTTTAGAACGCTGCTTCACCTCGCCTGCTAAGTAGTTGCAGAGATATTTGTGCCCTCGCTGTGTTGGCTTTACTGACTTCTGCACTTTGCATTATTTTGCCTGTTTGTTTGCTCCGTCCCGCCGGCCATTTTGTTGTTGATATTATTGTTGTCAGCCCTGCCCGAGTCTCCGCCCCGCTCCCGCCTTCCCAGCTCACCCTCCCTCGCCCCTCCCCTCTCACTATCTACATATGACAGTTGCTCTTGCGCGCAGCGACCGCGCCCCATTCGCGCCGAAGGTGCACCAAAGGTAAGCCCGTCTACGCCCGTCCGCGCCTGGACCGCGCCCAGCGCCAGACCCCCTGGTCCTCGTACCTCCCACCTCCCCCGCATTACTTACGATGCCACCACCCTCCTAGCCCTTAACCCCGGCCGACTCCCCCACTGCATCCAAGCCACTCCTGGACACACCCATGGTCCCTTCTCCTGCAAATCCTGCAAGTTCAACGGCAGCGAGATCAACTCTTCACCCACGGACACAAGCCACATATCTGACTCCATCTACCTAAAATGCATCCTGCTCAACACCCGCTCAGTCCACAGACACGCCATCGAACTTTGGAATCTACTAGACACCATCTCTCCCGACGTCGCCTTCCTGACAGAAACATGGATGAATGCCTCATCAGCCCCTGACATCACCATTGCCATCCCGGAAGGATACAAGATCATCCGTAAGGATCGCACCGACCAAACAGGAGGAGGCATCGCTATCGTCCATAAGAACTCCATCCGCATCTCAACGAGCTCAGACGTCAACCTCGCTAGCGCCGAACACCTTCACTTCTAGATCCACACCGACCCCAGGACCACACTCAGAGGCACTCTCCTCTACAGACCTCCAGGACCCCGTGCAAAATTCAGCGACGTTATCACTGACTTCATCACCCCACACGCCCTCCCCTCCGAGGAATACATCTTACTAGGAGACCTCAACTTTCACCTGGAAAAGAGCAACGACAACAACACCACCTCCCTTCGGGACAATCTCGCCAACCTCGGACTCAAACAACTTGTCTCTACGCCCACCCACATCGCAGGTCACACACTCGACCCCATCTTCACCTCCAGCAAACATGTCTCCTTCAGTCACACCACTACTCTCCACTGGACGGACCACAGCTGCGTACACTTTTTCTACAATAAAACCACCACTCACAACCGACCTCAACCTACTCTACGAAGAAACTGGAACAAAATCACAATCGACCGGATCTCCTCATCGCTTCTTCAAAACCCACCTGCCCACTCCTCAAACCCCGACCAAGCAGCGTTTAACCTCACCCAATGGCTATCCAACAGCGCCGACATCCTAGCACCGTCGAAAAAACATCAAATCAAACTTGGCAGCAAAAACGTCTCCTGGTTCAATGATGATCTTAAGAAATCGAAGAAACTCTGCCGCTCCCTCGAGAAGGCCTGGAAAAAAGACCCAAACACCAGCACCAGGGACGCCTTCAAAAACGCCACCTGCATACACCACCAACTAATCCGGTCTGCCAAGAAAGCCTCATTCAAAGACCGTCTAGATAACAACGCCCACAACAGCAAGGAATTATTCAACATCGTCAAAGAATTCACCAACCCCTCAGACAACTCCAACGACATCACCCCCTCTCAAGCCCTCTGCGACTCCCTAGCCTCGTTCTTCCACAACAAAATTGCAGACATCCACAACAGCTTCGACATCCAACACGGAGACCATCCCACCCAATCTTCTACCGTATCTGCACCCCCCTCGAACACCCTTAACGACTGGAACCCAATCTCCACCGAGGACACCATCCGCCTGATGAACTCCATCCACTCAGGATCCCCCACAGACCCATGTCCTCACCACATTTTCAACAAAGCAGACTCCATCATAGCACCACACCTCCGAGACGTCATCAACTGCTCCCTCAACTCCGCCACCGTCCCGGAGAGCTGGAAACACGCCAAACTCAGCGCCCTTCTGAAAAAACCCACAGCAGACCCCACCGAACTCAAAAACTACCGCCCCATCTCGCTCCTTCCATTCCCGGCCAAAGTCATCGAGAAAGCCGTCAATACCCAGCTCGCCGCCTTCCTCGAAAGCAACAAATCCCTCGACTCCTCACAGTCCGGCTTCCGAGCCAAACACAGCACGGAGACCGCTCTCATCGCAGCAACAGACGACATTCGAACTCTACTAGACAACAGAGACACAGTCGCCCTCATCCTCCTCGACCTCTCCGCAGCCTTTGACACAGTCTGCCATAGCACTCTTCTACAGCGCCTCAAAAACATCGGGATCCAAGGAAAAGCACTGGAATGGATCACCTCATTCCTCACCGGAAGAACCCAGAGAGTCCGCCTCCCACCATTAAAGTCCGAGGCCACTGAAGTCATCTGCAGCGTACCCCAAGGTTCCTCGCTCAGCCCCACCCTCTTCAACGTATACATGAGCCCCCTCACGACCATCGCTCGCCAACACAACCTCAACATCATCTCCTACGCTGATGACACCCAACTGATCCTATCACTCACCAAAGACCCCAACACCGCCAAAACCAACCTACATGAAGGTATGAAAGATGTAGCAGAGTGGATGAAGCACAGCCATCTGAAACTGAACTCAGACAAAACAGAAGTCCTTATCTTAGGCACCTCCCCCTCCGCTTGGGATGACTCTTGGTGGCCAGAGGCCCTTGGAAAAGCACCCATCCCGACGGACCACGCACGAAACCTGGGCGCCATCCTGGACTCCTCTCTCTCGATGAACAGACAAGTCAACGCAGTCTCATCTTCATGCTTCAACATCCTCCGCATGCTCAAAAAAACAT
Source organism: Lissotriton vulgaris (assembly GCF_964263255.1). Classification (NCBI taxonomy): domain Eukaryota; kingdom Metazoa; phylum Chordata; class Amphibia; order Caudata; family Salamandridae; genus Lissotriton; species Lissotriton vulgaris. The sequence continues at coordinate 1,251,771,960 of NC_141689.1, read as the reverse complement.
TTCGCTGGGTCCCAACCGAAACCAGAAAGACAGTCACCCATGCACTGGTTACAAGTCGCCTGGACTACGGAAACACCCTATACGCCGGTATCACCGCAAAACTCCAGAATAAACTCCAACGCACCCAGAACGCATCAGCCAGACTCATACTAGACATCCCACGCAAAGACCATATCTCTAGCCACCTGAAAAACCTCCACTGGCTCCCCGTCAATAAGAGGATCACTTTCCGCCTCCTAACCCACGCTCACAAAGCACTCTACGAACTTGGACCCGAATGCCTCAACACACGACTTTCCTTCTACACCCCCCTTCGCCAGCTACGATCTTCCAACCAAGCCCTTGCTACCATTCCGCGCATCAATAAAACCACCATGGGAGGTAGATCCTTCTCCTACCTCGCAGCTAAAACCTGGAACTCACTCCCCACTCACCTACGTCTCACACAGAACCACCTAGCGTTCAGAAAGCAACTTAAAACCTGGATATTCGACAAGTAACTCCCCTCCCCTCCTCAAGCGCCTTGAGACCCTCTGGGTATGTAGCGCGCTATATAAATTTTTGACTTGACTTGACTTGAAGGGAGAGTAATTGCTAAAAACATGCATTCGTATCTATTTTGGTCCAAAAAAATATATACATTATACTTTAATTACATATTTATTTTCCACATTTAGAAAATGCAAGCTTTTAAACTGCTGTGAGGGGGCAGAGGGTGGGAATAGCCTCAGGGCACTTCCAAGCGTGCTTTTATAATATATTTTTGTGGGTGTGCTGTTGCTGCATCGTTATCTCAGCTGCGATGTTGTTACAGTCCAGGAATGCAGAGCAAATGGCTACCACTGTCTGTCTGTAAGCAGTAAGACATATGCAGCTGACCCATGAAGTAATCGGGCTGAAGGCTCTCAGCAGGGCAAATGGTGGGCTCCTTGGCAAATGAAATAGTTGTGTTTGGCTTTAGCAGGGTAATGTAAGTGCCCTAGGACTCCTTCTGTGAAGTGCTTTGTTTGTGTAAATCACCGGGGCAAGGAGGGGAAGAAAGAAACAAACTCTTGGCATTGCTGTGGGGAGGGGGGGAAGAGAAATGCACGGCCTGGTGGCCGTGAAAGTGAAGTGAATAATTAGGGGAGGAGAAATGCCTACCTGAGGCCGAGCGCACGCTGGGGGAAGCTTCAGATGCCAGTGGGAGGGAGGCTGGGAGGGAGGCTGATTGCTTTGATGTGGACGTACAGATGGTGCCTGTGGGGGAAAAGCGCATGCTTGTTCACGTGAACTTTTGAAAATCCGCCGCGTTGGTTTGACAATTATTTTGCCCACTAAAATTCGATCCTATACCATTCCTTGCGGAATGGTTGAGGCTCGACCTAAAAACTGCAATTCCACATGAAACCTTTTAAAAACATTCTTTCACCTTTGAATAAACTCGTATAGTTTGCGTGAGATTCAGTTTTTCTAAAAGGCACCTAAGAACTACACTGTTGAGAGTTTTAACAACTCGAAAAGTCATCTCCGGGATGCACTGCTAGTGAAAAGCTTGGCTTACCAACTCGAAAAGTTAACCTAGGGCTGCACTGCTTGTGCAAAGAATGTTTTACAAATTCACAATATTTCCAGGTCCAGATTTTTTTCAAGGTTTCTAGGAGGAAGAATCCCCTGAGTCCCCTTCAAGTACGTGGGGCTTGTTCACTTTACTCATTAGCTTAGATCTAAGGCATGTACTTTCACAGCACCATTTTCCAAGTTCACCGGCCGCCACTGACTTTGCCTCCTGGTCAGTTTGTGTTGCCTTTGCCCCCTCTCTCCCACCCTCCGTCCTTGCAGCTTTTAACCCCTCTCTCTGTATTTCCATCTCTGTTACGACTTCAAGCATGCTACACCATAGTTGAGAAAGTTTATTTTTAGAGTATGCGTGTCACATATTGTTATGTCTTTTGTTTCTTTAGTTGCATTGCAGGCATGATATTCCTCTGTGTTGCCGCCTCGGCCGCCATCCGTCAATATCGCTTTGACCCCTCTTTTTGTTACCATACCATAGAATACCATACCATACCATACCATACAATGAAGGGTCACACCATAACATACCATATCATACTATACAGTTGCAAAGCATACCATACCATACTTTACCATACCATACTACACAATGACCGGCCATACCATAGGTAGCATACCATGCCATGCCATACCACCTCATACCATACCATAACATACCACACCACACCATACCATACCACACCATACTTTATGACAGGCCATACTATACCGCACAATACTATACAGTGCCAGGAAGTATCATAATATACAATGACAAGCCGTCCCATATCATACCATGCCATACCACGTACCATACCATCCCATACAATGCACATCAGTTGCGCTGTGCAACATGGTTAAAAAAACATCTAAAACGCCGAAAGACCTTGCACAGGCAAGACTCATTAGCTTTGCCAATGCTTATTGGGTTTGGAACGTACTTTTCATCCTTCGTTTTTGACCCAGAGAAAGAATGAGAAAGGTAGTAAGGGAGGATGAAGGAGGCTAGGAAAGATAGGAAAACAGTGACAAAGGGAGATAGTAGCGATGGAAAGAGACAGGACGTGTAGGGGGGTGTAAGAAAGAGGCATAAGGGGGAACCAAAACTATGTAATTTTGGGTTTCTGCAATCCTTTTAAGAATAACATCGGACCCATGTACTTATGATTTTCTTTTTAATTAAATGCTGCTGCAGTGTGAGAATAATGGATGCAAGTGTTGTCTGCATTTTAGCAAGATGCAGACTCACTAGAGTTACAGGAAACAAGCATTAGCAAAGCCAATGGTTAAAAAGTTTGTGCAAGGAGGATAAACTTTTCAAGCTTTGCTAGCATTAAAAAACCAGGGCCCATATTAGGTGATCGCCGTGCCGTCCCTGTATGTACCACAGAGCCCCTTCAAGCATGTCTGCTGGGTTCAGACAGGGACAATGTATCCTATTACAATCAATGCGCGGCCCCAGGGCAGAGGCAAATTGTGGCTGCCCTGGGGGGCAGTGCATTCAGTGAAATAAAGAGTGTCTGCTTGCAAGCTGCTCTGTGTGTCACTGTGCAGGTGACAGCTGCCGACACTTTAAAGAGAGGGATGGAGCTCAGGGGAATTTCAGGGGGGATCCATGGGTCCCCTCAGGGGCGGCCTTAGGCATGTGCAAGCTGTGCACATGCACAGGGCCACCAAACCCCAGGAGCCACCACGCCACTATATATCCTTAATATAGTAATCCTCTGAGGACGGATACATATTAGCGTGGCGTCCTCTGGCAGAGATTTGGCGGCCTCAGGCTCTGTTCCACTTCCAAACACCCTGACCCCCCCCCCTCTTCACTGGCCTCTGTGCTCCGCCCCGCCCGGCCCCCCTCTTCGGGGGCCCCTAACTACGCTCCCTGCCCAGGGCCGCCATGAGCCTAGAGCCGCCCCTGGTCCCCTGCCCTCAGACGGTGGACTAACAATGCACCACATTTTTGTAATGCACTATCAGTGAGCATCTCAAGGGTCTGTTAGTCTTTTAAATTCACTTTTGTAAAAGGCGCGAGCGCAGAGGCAAAGTGATTTTAACATTTGCATTGGGCCAGGGGCGCTTGCAAATGAGGCAAAGGCGTCTGAATCTAGCGCTAGTAATAGTGTGTGCCAGTGCTTTCAGTGTTACAGAAGGGCTCGTATAAGCATTGGTGTCCGCTTCTGTAATACTATAGTGCCCCAGGGGGGCACAATGGGCATAAGTACCCATTGCACCCACCTGGGGCCTATGCATAATACAACTCCAGGCATAGAATCGCCAGCAACGGTCCTGACTTCCCTCATGCACACAACATGGTCAGTAGCTCTGGATACTTCCCTCACATAGGAATTACAGCACAACAATAATTTATAAAGAAAATCGTCTTGTAATTTTTTTAGTGAAAAAATGTCCTTAAGCGTCTCTGACACACGCCATAGGTAAAGTCCCTTACAAGAAGCAGTACAAACGACTCCCCCATACACACCATACACAGCAAGAGCAAGGCAGTGAAACCATGTCTCTCTCTCTCTCTCACACACACACAAACACACACATATGTGCACACACTCATTCAGTCTCACAGGCACCCTTCTACAATAGCAACCTCTATGCCCTATCACCATGCCTTAGCAGTAGAAAAGCATTGGGTGTTCTTGCTGATGAGTTACAGTAATTTGTCCCATAAATTAGTGTTGTAGGCAAATGCTATTGTTGCTTTTTATCAAAGTAGGCTGGGTGCATTTGCTGCACATTCAATACCTATTTTTTCAATCCAGATTTGTGTAAAGCAGTACCTAGAATGCATACAAAGTAGTATATGGTGTTATTTAGTATCTGTCTATTTTCTAAAGTCAAATGAATGATATATGTCTCTGAAGAGCAGTGTTAGACTAGGGCTGGGTATCCTGGTGCTAATTGTAGGATTATCTCCAAAGCGCTATCATGAACAGACTGATGGACCACAAAGAAATAAAGGGGCCAGATTTTGAGAATTTTACAGAACAATAAAGGATTCTCCAACTTGGTCTAGGCCTAATTATCAGTGCTGAGGTAATTAATTCAAAGTAAAGGAGCTACTAGCCTTCTCAGGCTTTCAAGAACAATAGGTAGACCACAACTCAGGTGTTTTTAATCCAGCTACTTCATCAGGAACAGGTGTACAGCGGCGGTTCCCCCGTAATGGCAGATGAGCGTCACCCCACTGGCTCAGAGCCAGCAGCTGAAAACTAAATCAATATCTTAGTATTGTTTTATTTTTTAGCTGCTGGCTCTGAGCCAGTATCTGCAGGGAGGGGCGGGCCGTGCCATGGGAAGGGGGGAGGAGTGGTATGTGCACTTGTACGTGCTCATGTCACTTTGTCTGGCCGTCGTAGGCTGGCCAAACTGACATGCGCACTTTGCTTTCTCAGACCCGGCTGTATTGTACAACCGGTTTGGAGAAACAGCAGAGACTGCCTAAAGGAGCGCCTTTTTAGCCTGCTCAGGCCCATCTTTGCGCAGCTCTCATAGCTTGAGAGAAGTGCGGGGATTGCACAGGGAGTCTGTGATGCTGCCCAAGGAACTGCTGTGAGCAGCAGAGCAGAGAAGCATGGAGAGACGAGGCGGTCGTCACTATGAGGTACGTTTTTTCATTTATTAATCCCCAGAGTGCTCCGCCCTGTGCTCCCCTGTGCCCCCTCCACCCCTCCCCTCCACTTTTAAATGATATTGGCCGCCATTGCAGGTGAAATATATGGGTGAACCTCAGTGGAAAATGTAAAACAAGCACCAATTTCTGCACATTATTCTATAAATATATGTAGACCAGAGTTACTGATGTTTGTGATATAGGGGCAGAATAGGGGATACTGGGCTGCTTTCCAACTCTTACATAATGCAGCAGTAAGTATGGGCACAAGGTAAACTTACACTTGATGTAGTAACTTTAGTTCTTTTTTGTTTTCACAAACTACATTCCTGATTCACAAAGGTAAACTTACATTTTTGTGTAAGTTTAGTTTTTTTTTATTTTTAAGTTCAAATAAAGTTTTATTAGGGTAAACAAAATTGTCATTACAAAAAGTGATATGTAATACAACAGTAGCAATAAAAATAATAAGCTAGGATAACAACAATAAGTTACATCAAATTAAAGAGTGTGGGGGGAAAAAGAGGAAAAGGGGGAAACAAAAAATAATAAATGAGGCTTGGGACGAAAAGTGTATACTCGATGAGGCTTTGTACTACAGGAGACAATTTATTTATTTATTTATTTATTTATTTATTTATTTATTTGTATTCTTATAACGCGCCTGAATCAGCCCCGAAGGGTTATCTCCGCGCGTGGCTCCTGAGTAAGAGGGATAAATCGTATTAAGGGGATGGCAGAAAAAAAGGTCAGGTTAACCAGATGTGAATAGGAAAGTTTTTAATTTCTTCCTAAAGGAAAAAAGATTGGAGATTTGTCCCAGCTGCGGTGGTAGAGAGTTCCACAGCAAGGGGCCTTTTAGGGAGGGTGCTCGGCCACCCTGCCTTGCTCTGGTAACTTTCGGTATGTGTAGCAGCATAGTGTTGCTAGATCGCAGAGCACGTCCGGGAGAGTAGAGGAAAAAAATATCTTTTAGATATTTGGGACCAGACCCATATATGCACTTATGCATAATGCAGCAGAGTTTAAAACTCACCCTCTGTTGCACTGGGAGCCAGTGAAGGTGGCAAAGGAGGGGACGAGAAGGGGTACAGGGAGGAACATTCAGGATGAGTCTTGCCGCGGTGTTCTGCACCACCTGCAGTCTGCGTAGTTGTTCTTGGTTGGCGGAACTGAGTAGACTATTGCAGTAGTCTACCCGTCCAAGGATTAGGGCCTGAACCAGCGTTTTCCTATGGATGTTCGGTAGGAAAGGGAAGATACGCCGTAGGAGACCAATTGTGCGGAAACACGTTCCCGCGACCTGGCTGACATGATCTTTCATAATCAGATTTTGGTCCAGGCGTACCCCCAAATTTTTGATGGTCTGTTTGGGTGATGGGACAGGTCCTAGCTCAGATGGCCACCAATCCGGCGACCATAGCAGGGTGGCCCCTCCAAACAACATGACCTCCGTTTTGGTCACATTGCACTGGAGGAAGTTCTGGGCCATCCAACCAGCCACCGCTCTCATGCCGTTTTGAAAAGATTGCATGACTGCAGGTGTGATGGTTTGAAAGGGAAACAACAGCTGGGTATCGTCAGCGTAGGAAATTGGTGAGAACCCATAAGATCTAATAATCTCAGCCAGAGGGGCCACATATACGTTAAATAATGTGGGGCTCAAACATGAGCCCTGTGGCACACCTTTGGTAAGCTTCCTGCAGACAGATTTATGGGAGCCTAATTTAACACCTTGTTGTCTGCCTTCAAGAAAGCTTTCAAGCCATGCAAGAGCGGTCAATGCAAATATATGCGGGAAGCTAAGTATTAAAGAAAAAGAGGGAACAAAAGGTAATTCATGGGGGTTTCGAAACCTCTTGCTGCAATGGGGGAAGGTGAGATGAGCGTTTGGCGCAAACATCCAAGTAGAGGGTAACAGGAAGCCACAACGCATGTCTTTTCGGGGCCAGGGTAATGGGATAAACAAATGCAGTATCTAATCTATGATTATAGCATACATTGAACCACCAGGCTTTAAACGTAATACCCTCAGAATTCTTCCAGTTAACAGTAATCTGTTGAAACGCAACAGCTAATAGCAAATCAATAATATGAATATTCATTTCAACTTCAGTCCAGGAAGAGGATAGTGAACCGAGGAAAATGTCAGTGATAGAGAAAGGGATAGAAGTGTGAAAGATAGAATTGATTTGGTCCCATACTCTGATCCAGAATGCTTGCGTGAGAGGACAAAGGAAAAGCATGTGAAAAAGCGTGGCATTGGGGGCGGAGCAAGACCAACAAAGGTCCGGAGTTGTAGGGAATCTTTTGTGAAGGAGAGATGGCGTGTAAAGGAGTCGGTTGTAAAGAAAGAAAAGTGTTTGTGTAAGAGAAGCAGCTCTGGAAGACTTGCGAAGCTTAATCCAAATTTTATCCCATAAAGAGGTGGGCCAAGAGACTTTGAGTTCAGATTCCCACTGCGCCTCCACCGCAGTTTTAGGCCGGGGTAATGGAGGATTGTGAAAGGAATGATAAATGGAAGACGCTGAAGGGTTGGAGCGCAATTGGGAATGTAAAGAGGAAATCGGAGAAGTAGAATTCGTAAGTGGAGGAGAGTGAGAAAGGGAGTCGTATGCGGACATGACCGCAGTCTTGAGTAATACATATTTGTGGGCAAAAGAGGATGGGAGAGAGAAGGTTCAACTTAGAACAGGGAAAGGTGTGAAGACAGAACCAGTAAAAAGTTGGGAGACCCATATTAAACCACGTTGCCTCCAAGATTTCCAGTGGAAGGGTTTTAGTTTGATAAGAATACTGCTGTTATACCAAATCGTGGAGGTGAGAAGGTCAGCGGTAGAAGAGGGAGGAGGTGGGGTGAAGGCTAAAAGTAGTTTCGTGGTGTATTTGTGGATTGGAGTGGATACAAATTGGGGTTTGCGAGAAAAGGAGAGATACTCGGCAAAGGAGAAGGGAGAGAGAGAGAGGTGCTCAAGGTTAGCCCAAAGGGGAAGAGGTTCGGTAGGATCTTTAAGCCAGATAGCGGCCTGTTTTAGAAGGAAGGCTTTATGATAAGCGGGAAAGTTTGGAAAATTAACCCCTCCTTCCACTTTGGGGAGGCGCAATCTTGATAGAGACATGCGCGGTTTCTTTCCAGACCATAAAAAGGAGGATAAGGTGGTGTTGATTTTGGCAAAAAATTTGGCCGGGATGGAAACGGGGATATTCGAGATGGTGTAGAGGACAATTGGGGAGAGCATCATCTTAATGGTGTCAAGTCGACCCCACCAGGAAAGATATAAGGGATGCCATCTGGAGGTGAGGTCAGATAACTTCTGAGTGCATTTAGTAAGGCATAAGGAGATAGTATCCGAGACAGAAGGGGTAATATGCAAACCGAGGTATTTTATATGGGATGGGCTCCATTTGAAGTTAGAAGCCGCAAAGTCAGGCTTAAAGGTGAATTTGGTGAGGGGTAAAATTTCGCATTTGTCGTTGTTCAATTTATAACCGGAAAGATGAGAATATACATTAACTTCGGCAAGAAAAGCTGGGATGGAAACCGACGGGTTCGAAATGAAAAGTAGAATGTCGTCAGCATAGGCAGCTAATTTGATTTGCGAATGGGATAGAGGGAAGCCGTGAATGTTCGGATTTTGACGTAATTTAGATAGGAAAGGTTCTAGAGCAAGGTTGAAAAGAAAAGGGGAGAGGGGGCACCCCTGTCTTACTCCTCTGCCCAGGTTGAAAAAGGAGGAAATTAAACCATTAGCACAAACCGCTGCTCTAGGGTTTGCGTAAAGAAAGGAGATGAGGGAAATAAAATTAGGGCCAAACCCAAACAATTTTAATGCGGAGAATAGGAATGACCATTCTACTCTATCGAATGCCTTCTCAGCGTCAAGAGCAATTGCGGCTAGGGAATTACTGAAGCGTGATGACTTAGACAAGACATTAAAGAGGAGTCTAGTGTTGTCTGAAATGAAGCGTCCTTTAACAAATTCAGATTGCTCAGGGCCAAGGAGTTCTGGGAGAAAGGAGTCTAATCTGATGGCTAAAGATTTGGCATATATCTTGTAGTCGATGTTGACCAATGATATTGGTCTGTAATTCTTACAGTGTTGAGTGTCTTTCCCCTCTTTTGGTATAATACAAATATAAGCATCAGAAAAAGTGCCTGAAGAGGCTCCGTTAGTTTTAAAAGACTCCAAAAGGTGAAATAATTTGGGTAATAGAAGAGTGGCAAAATGTTGATAAAATTCGACAGTGAAACCATCAGGACCTGGGGCTTTGTCTTTCTTAAGGGATTGAAGTGCCGTGTGTAATTCCCGAACGGTGAGGGGAGTTTCAAGGAAGGTTAGGTCAACGGGAAAGTTGGAGGAAGGTTGAATGCTTGTGAAGAAAGTGGAGAGAGAGTGATCAGAAGGTTGCGTGCCAGAAGAATAAAGTGTAGAGTAAAAGCGGGAAAATTCCTCTAAAATATCCGCATCTTTATGTTGCAGAACTAAATTAGCATCAAAAACAGATTCAATATTCAGCTTATTTTGTTTAACCTTCAAATAGTTAGCGAGAACTTTCCCCGCCTTATTCTTCCCACCATAAAATTTCGAGCTGGATTTCAATAAGTACAATGATGCATCATCAGTAGACTGTTTGTTATAGTTCATTTTTGCATTAACAAGAGCTGTTAAACTTTCCTGTGTGTGAGAGGTATAAAAGGCATATTCCAGAGCTTTGATCTGCGATAAAAGATCATTGGTGCGTTTACGGGCAAGGCTACGCTTTGTAGCAACATGTCTGAGGATAAAGTCTCTGGCTGCAGCTTTATAAGCGTCCCATATAGTGTGGGTAGCTAAGGAAGGGGTATCATTTATAACAAAAAATTCGGTAGTAAACTCAATAAAGGAGGCCGTAAATTTGGGATCAAGAAGGAGGGCATTATTGAAACGCCACCGTTTGGGACCAGTGGATTTGGGTAAGAAGTCAATGTTGATTAGAACTGGGGCATGATCCGAAAACACAATGGGGCCTATTTCAGCTTGGGTGAGGGATTGGGATAAATGGTGAGAGAGAAAAATATAATCAATACGTGACTGGGAGTGGTGAGCAGGGGAATAGAATGTAAATTCTTTGCTGGTTGGGTTGCATAGTCGCCAGGCGTCTATCAGTTTGTGCTGAGAAATGGCGTGTGTGAAGAGCTTATGGGATTTATTAGGGACAAAAAAAGATTTGGAATTCCTGTCCAAAAAGGGATCTAGTGGCAGGTTGCAATCGCCTGCTAGAATAAAGTTGTCTTCAATGCATTGAGTAATACAAGAGGCAAACGCACTCCAAAAAGTAGGGTTTCCACCTGTGGGGGCATAAACATTAAGCAAGGAAAAAGGGACAACTTTAGAGGAAAGTTTAACAAATAACCATCTACCTTCGGGATCAGATTCAGAATGCAATACAGAGTGAGAAAAGGACTTTCGAATTAGCAAAACAACACCATTTCTTTTGCCATCACCAGGAGCTGAAAAAACCCTTCCCACCCAACCTCTTTGGAGCTTAGCAGCCTCAGTGTCAGATAAATGGGTTTCTTGAAGAAAGGCAACATCTACATTCAGTTTAGCTAAATGGGAAAGGATCTTTTGCCTCTTGATAGGTGAATTTAAACCTTTAACGTTCCAAGAAACAATGCGCACTGACATTAAGAATAATTAGAGAGAGAGAATGTAAATAAGAAATGGAAGAAAGCCTCATATAAATCGAGAAAGGAGGAACACGAGAAAAAAGAATAAGAAAGCCTGAAGAAGAGAAGGACAGATATAAGAGAATGAGAGAAGGCATTGGAGAGGAGGAGCGCTGGGAGATGAAAAGAAAATCGTGATAAGAGGATAATAGTAAACTGAGCAGAAGAGAACATAAGGCAAGAAGAGAAGTAAGCCATACATTTTGGAAAAAGAAGATAAGTTGGAGAGAACCATGGAATATTACACAAGAGTAAAGAGGGTGTAGCAGAAAGTTGCAGAGTAAAACTAGAAAAAGGGAGGAGGAGCAGAATGACAATAAGAGAATGGAATAGTAGGATCAAAAAGAAGAAGAAGAGTGGTTTGTAAGAGAGTGATGTTAAAGGATTAAACAGTAACCATGTAAAAATCAAGACAAGAACATGTAAAACAATAGGAAGCATGTCAACAATGGAAGAGGAAAAAAAAACAGGGCGATACTTACAAGGGATGGTGGGAAGTGGATACGTTCAGAGGACTGAACACAAGGGGAAAATGGAGATGAGAGGAGGGGGGGAAGACCAACCAACGGCGGGTAGGTAAACGGGGCCACAAGACGTCCAACCGGAGAGACGTGACGGAACATAGGGAGGTGTTCTGTGAAAGATAAGGAAAACAATAATATTAGAACCAGGTGAACGACGTATTTCCAGGTACAAAAGGGAAAGGGAACGAGGAGAAAACAAGATTAAACAGTTGAGTAACAGGAACGGACCAACACAGGCAATGAACATGAAAGGTATGCGATAGCTGAGGAACCTGTGGAAAAAAAAAGAACATAATAATATATTAAGAACTAGGAATCATAAGTTTCAAGGTAATCCAAAAATATCAACGACAAGAGTCAAGGTGGAAATGAAGAGGAAGGGCCAGAAAACTCCATGTCAGCTGTACCACAGGAATTCAGAAAACTTCGAAGTCGGAGAGGATCCTCAAAAGTCATAGTCTTGTTGTTTTGAGTGACTTTGAATAAGCATGGATGGAAAAGTCCATATCTGGCTCCAATGGAACGCAGTTCCGGTCGCATATCGAGAAATGCTTTGCGGCGTGAAGCAGTAGCCTTGGCATAGTCTTGGACGAAGAATAAGGTGGAATCCGACCATTTGAGATGAGGTATAGCTTTAGCCGCTAGTAGAACCTTCAGCAAATCTGTGTATTCAAGAAAATACATAATTACACCTCTAGGCTTTGTCGTAGGGGAGATGTTGGAAGGCGCTCGACCTAGCCTATGTGCTCGTTGAATATTGAGAGAGGTGCCTTCAGGAAGGTGCAAAAGCTTGGGCAGGAAGGATGTAAAGAAGGCAATGGCATCATTCCCCTCGCAACCTTCCTTCAGGCCGTAGAGGCGTAGGTTATTGCGCCTATTAATGTTTTCAAGGTCCTCCACCTGCTTCTGGAGTGACGAGATTTGCGTTTCCATGTGGACAACTTTGGTGGTAGCTTCCTGGAAGGATGAGACAGATTTTTCCACCTTGGAGACCCTAGTGTCCATTAAGGACCAATTGTCAGTCAAAGTTTGCAGCTTGGAATTTGTCTCCTCCATGAATGGGCGCAACGCTCTTATTTCCTCGAGGAGTAATTCTATAGAAATGGCTGATGTTGACTTTGGGGGAGACGGTGGATTTTGTTTCAGTCTCTTGATAGTGTTTTTCGACCCTGGTTGTGGAGGTGCTTCCATGGTAAGAGGTGATTCACCAGAGGAGGACTCTGCAGAAGCGTCTAAATTAGCCAACGCAGTAAAAAGCTTTGAATTTTTGATGAAGTTCCGTTTAGGGGTTTTACCAGGGCCCTCCACCATGAGAACACTAAGATGAAGAGTCAGCAATAAAGTACGGGCTAGTGAGCACTGCAGTTATTTGGAAGACGCAGCAGAGTCAATAGGAGGAGGAGCCAGCACCAAATGCAACAGATACTCGAAGGAGTCGGTGAATTATGGCAATGAAACTAAGGAAAGTCAAGTTGCAGTAGAGGCAGTTCACAACTGAGGTAACAGAGAGCCTAAAATGGCTGCCAAGCCAATACTGATGAGAAGGCAGGAATCCAAGTAAAAATAGAAGAAAAAACGGTTCCAAAAAAAAAAAAAAAAAAAAAGAATAAAGTCACCTGTGAGGGTTCTGGTGATTTGTCCTCATTTCCTGGTGTATTTTGACATTTTCGGTGAAGCGCTGATGTCAGGAGGCTGTCACCGTCGCAGACTCGCTCCTCAGACGAGCGCCGTCTGAAACGACAAAATGGCGGTCGCGGCTGAAGCAAAGCCGTGACCGAAAGAAAACGGGAGCCGCTGTGCGAGGCTGAGGGAGTCTGGAAGCGGTAGACAGCTTAGGAGGAAGATGGAGTGTTCCGACGTCGTTCGGTGTAGAGCATTGTCTTCTACGGAGGGTAGAACCGCCACGAAACTCCGGTTGAGACGGAGCTCTACCCCAGGACCTCCATCCGCATCGGGCGCTAAGCCACGCCCCCTTAGTTTTTTTTTTATATTCACAAACTATAAGTCAATGGTAAGTTCATGACTGCTGAGACTCCACAGTTGGGGTGGAGAACTCTGCACATAAAAAGATAGGACAGATCTATCTTTTTATGTACACTGTTCTCCATGCCGACTGGGAACTCGTACTATTAACTCATAGTTTGTGAATACAAAAAATTGTAAACTTACACAAATGTGTACACTTACCTTTGTGAATCAGGCCCTACAAGTATATTGTTAGTACTAGTACATTTACTAGTTGTAAAATTACACTCATAGTTTGGAAATACCAAACAGTAGTAAAGTTACTGCAGTGTAAGCTTAAACAAAACAGTAAGGGCCAGATGTACAACCATTTGAAATTTCGCCTGCAAATTGCGCTAGATTGCGACTTGCAATTTCAAATGTACAATAGTGTCTGAGACACTGATTGCGATTCCCAATGGGTCACAAAATGCGAGTCTCCTCAATATTCATGAGGCACTCGCAGTTTGCAACCCCATTTGGAATGTCTGAACCTCCCAGGGATGGTGGCCTGCTGGGCTCAGCAGACCTCCATGTCTGGGACAGCTTTTAAATAAAGCAGTTTTTTAGGGCTCGCCTGCTGTGCGCTTGCGCATAGCTGGCGAGCTATATTGCAGCTTAAACAGAGTTAAACCAACTCGGCGATTTCTTTGAGTGCCCGAGAGCGCGTGCACATCAAAGCCACCAGCCTCCTCGGGCATCTCAAGCTTCCCTCAGCCGGCATTTCTCCTCCCCTAATTAGTCATGCACGGCCGGCCGGTCAGCACATCAAAGGCTGCTGCTCCCGGCCCCTATTCTTCCCTTCTTGCCTCTCCCAGCCCCCCTTCCCACCACAGCAATGCAGAGGGCTTGTTTATATTGCAGCCTAACCATCTCGCATGCTGCTCTTGAAACAATAACCATTGTTGGTCATGATATAATAAACGCTCTAATTATTTTATCAGGGCCACACAGAATTTTATAAAGTCTTTTGCTGGCATTTTCGTTTTATGCTGATTGCTATTAACGCTCTAATTATTTTATCAGGGCCACACAGAATTTTATAAAGTCTTTTGCTGGCATTTTCGTTTTATGCTGATTGCTATTTTACACCTTTCACATGCTGGCGATTTGCTTCAAAGATATACATTCATCCTGAATCCCGTTACTAGAGCTTTCTCCTCTTCTGCTATATATGGGTTTTAGTTGAATTTCATTGATCTCTTTTACTAATGATTTATAAAAAGTGCCACCCACCACACAGCTCCACCTACACAGCTCCACCGATGCACCCACCACACAGCTCCACCGATGCACCCACCACACAGTTCCACCGATGCACTCACCACACAGTTCCACAGATGCACCCACCACCCAGCTCCACAGATGCACCCACCACCCAGCTCCACAGATGCACCCACCACCCAGCTCCACAGATGCACCCACCACCCAGCTCCACAGATGCACCCACCACACAGCTCCACAGATGCACCCACCACCCAGCTCCACCGATGCACCCACCACACAACTCCACAGATGCACCCACCACACAGCTCCACAGATGCACCCACCACACAGTTCCACTGATGCACCCACCTCCACCGATGCACCCACCACCCAGCTCCACCGACACAGCTCCACCGATGCACCCACCACACAGCTGCACTGATGCAACCACCACACAGCTCCACCGACACAGCTCCACCGATGCACCCACCACAGAGCTCCACAGATGACCCCACCACACAGCTCCACTGATGCACCCAAGACACAGCTCCACCGAGGCACCCACCACACAGCTCGACCGAGGCACCCACCACACAGCTCCACCGATGCACTCACCACACAGCTCCACCGAGGCACCCACCACACAGCTCCACAGAGCCACCCACCACACAGCTCCACCGATGCACCCACCACACAGCTCCACCGAGGCACCCACCACACAGCTCCACCGATGCACCCACCACACAGCTCCACCGATGCACCCACCACACAGCTCCACCGAGGCACCCACCACACAGCTCCACCGATGCACCCACCACACAGCTCCACTGACACAGCTCCACCAATGCACCCACCACACAGCTCCACAGAAGCACCCACCACACAGCTCCACCGATGCACCCACCACACAGCTCCACCAAGGCACCCACCATACAGGTCCACCAAGGCACCCACCACACAGCTCCACCTACACAGCTCCACCGATGCACCCACCACACAGTTCCACCGATGCACCCACCAGACAGCTCCACCGAGGAACCCACCACACAGCTCCACCGAAGCACCCACCACACAGCTCCACCGAGGCACCCACCACACAGCTCCACAGATGCACCCACCACACAGCTCCACAGATGCACCCACCACACAGCTCCGCAGATGCACCCACCACACAGCTCCACAGATGCACCCAGCACACAGCTCCACAGATGCACCCACCACACAGCTCCACCGAGGCACCCACCACACAGCTCCACCGAGGCACCCACCACACAGCTCCACTGATGCACCCACCTCCACCGATGCACCCACCACACAGCTCCACCGACACAGCTCCACCGATGCACCCACCACACAGCTCCACTGATGCAACCACCACACAGCTCCACCGACACAGCTCCACCGATGCACCCACCACAGAGCTCCACAGATGACCCCACCACACAGCTCCACTGATGCACCCAAGACACAGCTCCACCGAGGCACCCACCACACAGCTCCACCGAGGCACCCACCACACAGCTCCACCGATGCACCCACCACACAGCTCCACCTATGCACCCACCACACAGCTCCACCGAGGCACCCACCACACAGCTCCACAGAGCCACCCACCACACAGCTCCACCGATGCTCCCAACACACAGCTCCACCGAGGCACCCACCACACAGCTCCACCGATGCACCCACCACACAGCTCCACCGATGCACCCAGCACACAGCTCCACCGATGCACCCACGATACAGCTCCACCGAGGCACCAACCACACAGCTCCACCGATGCACCCACCACACAGCTCCACCGAGGCACCCACCACACAGCTCCACCGATGCACCCACCACACAGCTCCACTGACACAGCTCCACCAATGCACCCACCACACAGCTCCACAGAGGCACCCACCACACAGCTCCACCGATGCACCCACCACACAGCTCCACCAAGGCACCCACCATACAGCTCCACCAAGGCACCCACCACACAGCTCCACCTACACAGCTCCACTGATGCACCCACCACACAGTTCCACCGAGGCACCCACCACACAGCTCCACCGATGCACCCACCACACAGCTCCACCTATGCACCCACCACACAGCTCCACCGAGGCACCCACCACACAGCTCCACAGAGCCACCCACCACACAGCTCCACCGATGCACCCACCACACAGCTCCGCTGAAGCACCCACCACACAGCTCCACCGAGGCACCCACCACACAGCTCCACAGATGCACCCACCACCCAGCTCCACAGATGCACCCACCACCCAGCTCCACAGATGCACCCACCACACAGCTCCACAGATGCACCCACCACCCAGCTCCATCGATGCACCCACCACACAGCTCCACCGATGCACCCACCACACAGCTCCACCGATGCACCCACCACACAGCTCCACAGATGCACCCACCACACAGCTCCACCGAGGCACCCACCACACAGCTCCACCGAGGCACCCACCACACAGCTCCACCGAGGCACCCACCACACAGCTCCACCGATGCACCCACCACACAGCTCCACCTATGCACCCACCACACAGCTCCACCGACACAGCTCCACCGATGCACTCACCACAGAGCTCCACTGATGCAACCAACATACAGCTCCACCGACACAGCTCCACAGATGCCCCCACCACAGAGCTCCACAGATGCCCCCACCACACAGCTCCACCGATGCACCCACCACACAGCTCCGCCGATGCACCCGCCACACAGCTCCACCGATGAAGCCACCACACAGCTCCACCGATGCACCCACCACCACTGATGCACCCACCACACAGCTCCACCGACACAGCTCCACTGATGCACCCACCACACAGCTCCACCGATGCACCCACCACACAGCTCCACCGAGGCACCCACCATACAGCTCCACCGAGGCACCCACCACACAGCTCCACCGATGCACCCAGCACACAGCTACACCGAGGCACCCACGCACAGCTCCACCGAGGCACCCACCACACAGCTCCACAGATGCACCCACCACACAGCTCCACCGATGCACCCACCACACAGCTCCGCCGATGCACCCACCACACAGCTCCCCCGATGCACCCCCCACACAGCTCCGCCGATGCACCCACCACACAGCTCCGCTGATGCACCCACCACACAGCTCCGCCGAGGCACCCAGCACACAGCTACACCGAGGCACCCACCACACAGCTCCACCGAGGCACCCACCACACAGCTCCACCAATGCACCCACCACACAGCTCTGCCGATGCACCCACCACACAGCTCCGCCGATGCACCCACCACACAGCTCCGCCAATGCACCCACCACACAGCTCCGCTGATGCACCCACCACACAGCTCCGCCGAGGCACCCACCACACAGCTCCGCCGATGCACCCACCACACAGCTCCACTGATGCAACCACCATACAGCTCCACCGACACCGCTCCACCTATGCACCCACCACAGAGCTCCACAGATGCCCCCACCACAGAGCTCCACAGATGCCCCCACCACAGAGCTCCACAGATGCCCCCACCACACAGCTCCACCGATGCACCCACCACACAGCTTCACCGATGCACCCACCACACAGCTTCACTGATGCACCAACCACACAGCTCCACCGATGCACCCACCACACAGCTCCACCGATGCAGCCACCACACAGCTCCACCGACACAGCTCCACCGATGCACCCACCACCCAGCTCCACCGATGCACCCACCACACAGCTCCACCAATGTACCCACCACACAGCTCCACCGATGCACCCACCACACAGCTCCACCGACACAGCTCCACCGATGCACCCACCACACAGCTCCACCGATGCACCCACCACACAGCTCCACCGAGGCACCCACCATACAGCTCCACCAAGGCACCCACCACACAGCTCCACCGAGGCACCCAGCACACAGCTCCACCGATGCACCCACCACACAGCTCCACCGATGCACCCACCACACAGCTCCGCCGATGCACCCACCACACAGCTCCGCGGATGCACCCACCACACAGCTCCGCTGAGGCACCCACCACAGCTCCACCGATGCACCCACCACACAGCTCCGCCGATGCTCCAACTAAGCTCCACCAATGCACCCCCCAAAGAGCTCCACTGATGCACCCGCTAAGCTCCACCGATGCACTTACCACTCAGCGCAACCACAGCATCACTCAGCGCAACCTCAGCATCTCTCAGCGCAACCACAGCATCTCTCAGCGCAACCACAGCATCACTGGTTCAAATATGTTCTTTCAATGTTTCAAGCTGTTTTCAAGCTTTCACGCTTTATTACAAATCACAAAAAGATGTTAATATTTCACTTCTGTTCTTGAATTTTCGTCACAATAAAAAACACTGAACATAATCTTCACAAAAGTTATTTACAAAAGTTTAAGCTATTGCCATTACAAAATAAATAAATTATTTAAGTATTAATTAGTTTTAAAAATTAAAAGCCATTGTTATTTGTAATATCAATACATCTAAGTCACGTAAATACAAAACATGTTGCATTACAAATGCTATAGGTGTCACATTTGCGAAAGTTATAACTATTGGCATTGTAAAT
The DNA here is from genome assembly GCF_964263255.1 of Lissotriton vulgaris. NCBI lineage: Eukaryota > Metazoa > Chordata > Amphibia > Caudata > Salamandridae > Lissotriton > Lissotriton vulgaris. The sequence continues at coordinate 1,251,752,798 of NC_141689.1, read as the reverse complement.
GACAAAGCTATTAATTTAGCTATTTAAAAAAAAGCACATAAATAAAAAAAATTCATTTATAAGACCAATAGCTCAAACTTTCCTAATGCGAGCCCCATTGCATTTCCAATGCTTGTTTTTAATGCAGCCCGTTTCCTACCTGCCCCTAAAAAATATTTTCCCCTGCATTTGCAAAGGGGAATGGGTCCCCTGGGGACCTCTTCCCATTTGCGACTGCATTACCACCCTCTTTAGGAGGATGGTAAATTGCGAGTGTTTTGCAACCCCAATTGCGGTTGCAAAACATTCATACATGGCTTGTGAGTCGCTATTAGGAAGGAAACACCCCTTCCTAATACTGAGTCACAAAACAGTATTTTGCAAGTCGCAAATTATTTGCGATTCGCAAAATAGTGTTTGTACATGGCCCTAGCAGATTTAGAATGCACAAACGGGTCGCAAACCCTTTTGCGCATGCTAAATCTCGTCGTACATCTGGTCCAAAGTTTACCTCTATGTTTCAGTACTATGTGTTTTGAACAAGAGTGAACAGAAATTCTGTTAAATAAAATATAATTTTCAATAAAAAATGACGGGGAAAAAAAAGAATTGTCATGCAAATAAATTGTTTCCTCCATGTGCATTGTGGAGAAACAATAGCCAAAAGAATTGCACACCTACCACACACCTTCATAAAATCATGCTAATATGTAACTAATTGTTTACCACATAGATTTCAGTCTTCTGTCACATCATAAAGTCTATTACATATACTTGTTTTTGTCAGTTTATTTTTAGCTTCTGCGTTTTACTTTTTTATTGTTTGGGCTAGGAAATCCAAACAAATATAAACATGTGTACATTGAACTGGGGTTCATCTGCAATGGCCCTTTGGCAATGATTGATCCAAGAGAGCATATGATGTGACAAAATGACTTGATTTATTTCCTTTGGATCCAGTTTTGCAAGAACAGTGTAGTTTTCTATTGAAACAACTGCCACACTTAGCAGTGAAACATTAAATGAGAAACACTGTTCAAGATAGTGTGCATGAGTTTCAAGTCAAAACGTCTTTATTCGACCAATAAAATGGTAATACAAGCACATATTCTTAAAACCATCATACTGAAAAACATAACAGCGCCAAAAATACAAAAGATAAACTATTTAACCGTCTTTCCACAGACTGAGAACACAATAAGATCCTTTATATTGCAAAAACGTTTTATATGTAGATAGCAGCAAAATATGGTCGGGCAAGATTCTAGGCAGTTCATAAGATCAATGTGGCCTAAGCCATCCGCAGCAGATAAGATTAAAATAGGATGTATATTTGGGTTAGCTGAGAGAAAAATTAGATCTCCAACCTGTATTACAAAGCAGTATAAAAAAAAACATTAGCTAAGACTGGTAAAAATGACAGACAAAATATTTGGTGTTCCTGTAAAACGGTAAAAAAACTGAATATAACCTTTTACATTGCATAATGTTTCCTGAGATTTATAGCAGCAGTGATATAATTAAGTGTAGCCATACAAATTTCAGGTAAGGCTATAGATTGGATATATTTAGGGCCTTCTTTATGTGAGGAAAAGTGCTTGTGCAGAAGGATAGGGCGTAAAAATCGAACCGTTATCGTAAGATACACTCTGCAAAATAGCATAAAGTGTACAGTTGTTTGGGTTGAAACATCGTCACACGGGCATTTCGAAAAAGAAGTAACCCAAGAACCCTCCATGGGCAAAACAACTAAATGATGAATTAGATTTAATCTCAGCCTTGACAAGTAGACTCATTTAAACACCCTATTAAATATGGTTCAGTACCAGAATCAATAGACATTTGCATATAATGAATAATGAAACATGAATCAAGAGATTTTATTATCCTGCCCTCTTCACAGTATGAAAAGAAACTCTGTCTCACCCTTTCCTTCGTCTGAGTTCCTATTTTTTCAGGGATATTAAAAAAAATCAATCAGACCCAAGGTGTAAAAGTTTGTTTTATATAAGCCAGCCATGGGATAGCATTCACATTTTCAAGATTTAGGCAATCAATCAGAACTTCCCTTGATAGACCAGCCCTGGGTGTGCTCCAGAGTTTTAACCACAATAGCAACAGAGCTAAATTAATTGAGTCCATCACAAAACCGACCCCGCATCCGCATGTGTAATGAAAGTTGAGGTTGATTTTGGAAAAGCTGAACGTCTAGGTAAAAACTTATTTTCCACGGTTTGCAATTTCCCAGGAATATGTAACTCCATATCCTGCTCCATAAACACCAGGCATACACATTTACTTTTATTTGACTGGATCATTTAATTAAACGATTTATGGCCCAATTTGTTTGCAAATCGAAATATAATTTTCCCAGCATCCCCCCATCTTTTGTATTCTCTGGTTGATTAAATCCTCCCATGACCCATTCGCACTGATTAAGAGGCCCAAATAGTTAAAAAAGGATACTTTTGCAATCGGTGTCCCATTATTAGAATTTGTTTTTGATTTGGTGGATTTAGGATCGCAGGTCATGATATATGATTTTTGGTGATTTACCTTGAAGCTAAGACTACTCAAGAAATTATTAAAACCGTTGAAAATACTTTGGCGGTCATTTGCTGTTAACCCTAAAAAAACAGCATCATCCACGTATCATAGAACCGCAACTACACGTGAACCAATTCGCAGAATATCTTTAGTACATGCCCCCAAAGATCTATCGAGAGAAGTAATGTAAAATAGGAACAAAAATAGGGCCAGATACACCATTGTCTCACTCCTCTGTTCACCTTAATAGGTTTAGTGCAATCCCCTGAGAATGAATAACGCACTTTAAGGAATGTGTCCCAATGTAGTCGCTTAATTAGATCCAACAAACTAGGATCTACTCTTGCCTGAAGCATTAAAATCCATTGTTTTTTCCTGTCAACAAACTCAAAGGCACAGGAGAGGTCCATACATGTCATACGACGAGCACCTCTCCTGGCCTTGACATATTTGCCCCAGATAAAATGGAGATTAAGGGCCTGCTCCACTGTTCCTAGACTAGGTCTAAATCAGCCGCGACCGCTGCAGGTAGGAGCGGTGGGTCCGGCTGGGGGGGATTTCGAGAGACGACCATAAGGGAAAATGAAATTAATACATTTTGGTGATACAATCAATTAGTGAAATTAGTCTGTAGCAGGCAGACTGATTCCTATTACCCTTTTTACAGACTGGGATTACAGTCACATCTCTTCATGACTTAATTAGGTCACCTCTCACAGCAGCCCTCAAAACATTTGTTAAAAGAGGGGCCCAAAGATTGATGTTCTGCTTAAAAAGATCAATTGGAACCCCAATGGGGCCTGAAGCCTCATTGGTAGCTGCAGACTGAATAGCTGTGATAACAGCATGGAGATTTATAAGTTTAACCAACCAATTATCATCAATAGGTATGGAATTAAGCCTAATATCCTTGTCGCAGCCCAACAGTTCTTGCACAGGATTGAAACTAGTGGGAAAAGGAGTTATCCAGCCCTGTTCAAGTCTGTGACACTATACCATTTGGGGAGTTTGGTAAAGGGGCCGATTTACAACTTCCCAAAATAACCTTGGATTTCTCAGGTTAGATGCTTTTTCTAGATCATCCCAGGCCTTGAGTCTATGCTCCTGCCTTCTTTGTTCAAGAGTTTTCTTATAATTTATCCAGGCTACTCATATCTCTATGTTACGTGTGGCTTTCTTAATGGCATGTTTTAATGCTTTAAGCGCTGCAAACAGTTGGGGCTAAACCAAGAATTGGCCAAGTACTCCTTGAATGGTTTGTTGCTAGACAACTCAGTGGCTTCACATTTAAGAATTTTGATAAAACCTTCCACAATGTTCGCTGAAGAAATACCAGGTGAAAGACAAAAAAAAAATGTTGTCAGACGTCTTGTTAATCAGATTGCTTCAAAACATATCAGGATTGCTATTTCTCCAGTTTATTTGAACTTCTTTATTTGTTGAGTAATTCACAGGTAGCTTGTTGGAAACACCCTCTTCTCCTAGAGGACCTTGTTCAAACATATAGTAATAGGATTGTGATCACAAAAGGGAAGCAGAAAAGCCTCATATTTCAAAAGTTAGTGAGCCAAATCAGCATTTAAAAGGATAAAACTTATAGTGCTCCCTCTGACTCTTCTTATAAACTTTGGATGGCTTATATTGTCGTTAGGACAATAATCAGAAGCAAAGATTAAATTCTGAGATAAAATTATCTAATTTAGAGAGTCACCATTTGCAGAGTGTTTAAAATGGTTAATATCATCACCCTGATGGTTTGAAAAACTGCAATAAGATTCCCACAGAGAAACATTTAGTAATATTAAAATCTCCTGCACAGATAACTGAACAATCGCTCTTATTTTGTCTATCCCTAAAATCTGATAAAACCTTCCCCAGTTCTTGAACAATCTCTACTGGTTACGCAGGGAAACAATTGAAATAAAAATTAGCCACAACCACATTTAGCAGAGGTTTTTACCAACAAATGCACAGCTTTGTGGTATGGACTCTGCACTGTTACGCTTACCCTCAAATTCTTAATGGAACATGAAATAAAAATGGGCAAACCTCTCTTCCCCCTCCCCGCAGTTGAGAGAATCATTTGTGAGCTATACGTTCGATAGTCATTTATACTGATGGGATCAATACCCCATGTTTCTTGACAGCATACAACATCAAAGTTGTGCAGATAGACCAAACAGTCTTCATTATTTGCTTTATCCCTAAAAGCTGCAATGTTCCAAGATAGAAAATGGGAACCCTGCCCTCTATTGGTGTTGGACTTTGGGCTGCTTACACAACATACCAGAGGGACTGATGGAGAAATAGTATTAACTACTCCCTGGTGTCTAATTTCCTGCACACTACTGGTCAGGGTTGGATGTCAATCATTTTCTGTAAGCCCTGATACTATTTGAAATAGGATAGGATGAATAATGTTATCCAAACAAGGCTGGGGGTGCTAAGGGTTATGTATATGCTTATACTGACTATAGGAGCCTTATTAATCGTGGGCAGATAAACTATGCAATCTCCTCATCAGATTTCACTGTGGGGCCAACCCATTTGACTCTACGAGCCATTATAATTTGCTCAGTAACAACTGGGTTACAGACTGCGTTTCTCATTCACCAATCCTAAGGAAAGTAGATCCGCAGTATCCTGGGGGCACCCCAATGAAGCGACTAACCCACCAGCCTGCGTTTTTTAATTGCTAAAACCCATAATAATACCCCTATCAGAGATAGAGCCATGTCTTTGGCGAGGTTGACCAGCATCAGTGGGAAGCAACCCAGGAGCACATGCTGCATCATTAAGCCAATTTACTGGGGTCTGAGTAGCCAAAGACTCTTGAATCACCCTTGTAGGATTTAATCGACACTCTAGCTTAGCAGATTCCATAAAAGACATACGTTTGTCCTCGATCATCGCTAAGCATGCCAAAATAGTATTCAGAACATCCCCCATAAGATTTGTTAACCTAGAGCAGAAACAAACAAAAAAGATCGAAGTCTGTCTTCAGCCACACAATTTTCCTGAGGGAAGACCTGCTGATCAACATTTTGAGTGTGTCGAGTAGGAGGAGAATGTTGTTTGTTGGAAGCTGTAACAGGGTCCATCCTTTTCCTCTTTCCTTTTCAAACTATCAGTCCTCTCTACATTCTGAGTGATATCCTGAAGGTGGCCCAACAGGTTGATGGCAACCAACAACTGAAGGGGATGAGGCTATCGAAGCCGGCTGACTTGCCTGCAGAGTCTCACCCCCCTCCAACGATACAAGGGGCAGTGGAAGTGAGGAACGAGATAGCCTGCATTCAGCCACCTCAATCTCTTTATTTATGGCTCCAACCGCCCGCTGGAGGAACCCATCAAGAGTGGCAGACCCCGGGGTCGAAAGGATAGGGTTTGGCTTGGGTTTCCCCATTTCAGCAAAACAGAATAATACAGACCTACCCATTAGTACCCAAAAATATAAAATACATTTTTTCTTTCCAGCATAGTAAAAACCACAGTACCTTAGGTTGACCAAAGTTATTTTTGGAAGCCTCCGGTGGAAAAAACAAGAGGGTGGGCCCGCTGGGGGAGAAAGGCAATGCCTTTATGGCAATGGGAAGGCTGTCCCTGCCTCCATTGTCACCTGGAATGCTGTAAGACCGAGTCCCACCCCAGCCAGCCGCCAGAGGAGCAGGTGAGACAAGCATTTACAATGCAATGGTCTTGGCATTATTAAAGGTAGAGCTATTGGCATTGCTCATGAAATTCTTTTGTTTTTTGTTTTTTTAAATCATAAATAAATGGCATTGTCATTTACATTGCCAATAGCCTAATCGTTAAATAAATGGCATTGTCATTTACAATGCCAATAGCTTAATCGCTCGCAAATGCATGACCTATTGCATTTACACCCACACAGAGCCACACACACAAACTCACCCACCCACACACACATACCCACACACACAGAGCCACCCTCACACAGACAGAGCCACCCACACATAGAGCCACCTACAAAAAAAGCTATCCACACAGAGCCACACACACAGAGAGCCACACACACACAGCCACACACACACACACACACACACACAGAGCCACACACACACACAGAGCCACACACACACAGAGCCACACACACACAGAGACACACACAGACAGAGACACACCCAGACAGAGCCACACACACACTCACAGACAGAGCCCCGCACACACCCAGACAGAGCCACGCATACACACAGACAGAGCCACGCACACACACAGACAGAGCCACGCACACACACAGACAGAGCCACGCACACACACAGACAGGGTAACGAATAACTGAGCCAGTCTAGCTTTTCCCATTCAATTTAGTCAGTTGTAGGACTCCTTTAGCCGTGCATGCTACAAGTATCAGAATGCAAAGCATGGTTATCGCTGACAAGGGTCTAGCAAACTTGGGAACTCAGTTGGGTCCCCGACTGACATAGAAAGAAGCGGGGGACCCTTCAAGCATCTACGACAAGTAGCCATACATGAGATGACCTTCTGTCCTGACGGAATCCAGCTGCCCGTCCTCCCAAAGCTGGGAATATAGGGGTGCTGGAGGACTGCAGCCAGGAATTAAAGGGCCTACCAGTGGATGACGTCACAATAGATTCATGACCCCAGAAGATGTCATCAAAGAAAGTAGCATCCTAGAACGCCGATGTTTAGAGCTGTAGGATCTGGGGGTTGGGGGGTGATCTGGTCTTTCTGTACACTGGGCGCCCTTTAAGAAAAGAAATATTGCACGAGCAGCCCGTTGACAGACAACATCTCTGCCGAAGGGTCCGGCCCTAGCTTGCCTTTCATTCAATCATGCAAATTATGATGCAGCAACAATTTTTGGAAATGACAAACGTTTGCACAAAACTAGTAACTGCGCACACCCCTCAAACACAAACGTGGAAAAGATGGATATTTTGAGTTAAGAAAAAGGACAAATATTTCCCACTTCAGTGCAGAAAAATAAATAAAAACTTTGTATTTAAACATAGATCCCAAAATCTGGACAGTCGGATGGGGGCGGGGGCACGCGGCCCAATGCTGTCAGTTGCGAAAGAACGTGGTGTAAACAGACAACATTCAAGGTTAATGTTGGGGGGCGAGATGGGGGGGGGTTCTGGGCGCTAACTTCTCAAATATAACTCATTATTTGCATGCGCTCTCATCATATGATGTTTACAACAAGGGGTGGTGAGGGACAGAGTCTCTGAATTAAGCAGAAAGCTCTCACCCAGTCAAGAGATCAGGGCTAGATCCAACACCGTTTTTTAGCTCACTGCACCATCCCAGTTTCAGAACCTGGCTGTATGCAAATTAGTCTGTTCCTGTCCCAGTGCATGATGGGAACAGGGCAAACCAAACTACAAAAGCCAATTCTTACACTGGGAAGGAAACAAGCTCCGGGGACCGGTTTCTGGCATTACAGCCGTCTTCGGCCCGGTTTGCTTGAATCCTGATGGTGCAATGAGCAAGGGTCTCACATCTGAGAATACCCTTCCACGCTTAGGGTGGACAAAAATATTTACAACAAGGGGTGGTGAGGGACAGAGTCTCTGAATTGGACTGGGTAAGAGTGGTCTGCTCAATTCAGACACTCTGTTCATCACCACCCCCTTTTCTGAATCATCATATGATGAGCTTATAAACTATAGATTCTAATCCGTCCTTCACTACTTGGCCGGAATTGTGTGATCTTGGACAAAACTCTAACTGCCTAAATTCCGTATACGACTAAATTAGCGGTCTATAAAAGCAACAAATTTCATGATATTTAAAGAGCCCGATACATCCATTTAACTTGCGCAGACGCCCTCCCCAGGCTGCTTCAGCACACGCACCGCCGCCTGCACCCACCCCAGCCCCTGCCGGCACAGCCCCCAGCCCCTACATGCATAACCCCAGCGCCTCCCTGCACAGCCCCCAGTCAGTCCCTGCCTGCACCACCATCATTCCCTGCCTGCACAGCTGTCTTCCTGGACACGCTGTCAGTTTTCCGTGGCTTCTCCTGCGCCCTGAAGCGGGGGTCAGGGAGGGCTGCGGGGGTTGGGGAGGGCTGGGGGCCCCTTACCTTGGCCCGGGGGAAGCAGGACCAGATGAAGTCCTAGAGCGGCATGATGCGGCGAGGGGCGCGTCCTCGGACCCCGGTCAGTACGGGGGCGACCCTCGCTCAGCTGGACAGACCCCCCTGCCGGACAGCGCCATGATCCCTCTCATAGCTGCAGTGAGGCGCCCGGCGCGGGTGGAAGGAGGGACAGGGGGATGAGAGGAGGAGCTAAGTGGATGACTTCACAATAGATCTCATGACCCCAGAAGACGTCATCAAAGCTGTAGCATCTGGGGGGTGGGGGGTGGGGTGGGGGGTGATCTGGTCTTTCTGTACACTGGGCGCCCATTAAGAAAAGAAATCTTGCACAAGCAGCCCGTTGATAGACAACATCTCTGCCGAAGGGTCCGACCCTAGCTTGGCTTTCATTCAATCATGCAAATATGCAAATTATGATAGAGCAACAATTTTAGTAAATAACAAACATTTGCACAAAACTAGTAACTGCGCGCACCCCTCAAACACAAAAGTGGAAAAGATGGATATTCGGCAGGGGGCACGTCCTTGGACCCCGGTCAGTACGGGGGCTCAGCCGGATAGACCCCCCTGCCGGACAGCGCCATGATCCCTCTCACAGCTGGAGTGAGGAGCCTGGTGCGGGTCGAAGGAGGGACCGGAGGGTGAGAGGAGGAGCAGGCGATTTAAACTGCGCACAGTCACTCCGTTGGCTGGAAACGAGCCCCGCAAATTCCCCAAACATTACGAAAGTCCGCGCCGCAGAGAATTCTCTTTCCTGTCCCTGGAGAGGCGCTGCCTGCACCGGCTGCGGCGGAGAGCGAAACCAAAAGAGGAGAGAGGCAGACACAGGGCCGGCAAGAGAGAAACTATAGAAAAAGCTCCAGGAGAAACGGGCAGCGAGGAAAAGGAGAGAGTGAGGGAGAAAGATAACACAGCGCGAGGGAGAGAATGAGTGAAAAAGATGAGGATGAGAAGGGTCAGATGAAACCTTACTTCGAGTGGCAGCGAGGCTGTTCCGGGCAACAAAGGCGGCCGCAAACCTCCGAAATTTTCGGAATCGCAGGTGTGTTTTTTGCGTTTTGAGTGACGGATGATGTCACAGTCGAAAGAACGCAAAAAAAACACGCCCCGAATCCAAAAGAGACGGGGCTTCATTGGAGTGACGCCCCTCCCCTCCAATGGCTGGCCTCCATTTAGGAAGCCAGCCAATGGAGGAGAGAGGCGGGTTCAAGCCCCCATACTCCAAAAAATTAAGGGGCAGATTTATGAAGGGCTTGCGCCACGTTTACGCCGCCGTTACGTGACGCAACGGCACGGAAACGTGGCGCATCCCTGTGCCCTATTTACAACGTGACGCATCTAGGAGATGCGTCACATTGTACAGCACTGCGCCATGAGGAGGCGTTCCTGCGCAGGGGGGGCGTTCCTGCGCAGGGGGGGCGTTCCTGCGCAGGAACGCCTCCTGAAAGTGGCTGAGTGAAATCTATGAGATTTCACTTAGTCACTTTCAGAGCAATGCTGCGTCAAAACCCTGCGCCTGCTTGAAGCAGGCGTAAGGCTTGAGGCAGCATTGAAAGAATAGGCCCCCCCAGAGCATTGCTGGAGCTGCGTCGCGCTTGCGACGCAACTCTAGCAATGCGCCACATTTCCGGCACAGATGCGTCACGCATCTGTGCCGTTTTTGCCCCATGGTGCGCCGCATCATAAATGCGGCGCACCATGGGTGGCGTAGCTGTGGCACACTGTGGCGCATGTTAACTGGCGCATCCCTCGGGATGCGCCAGTTAACATAAATCTGCCCCTCAATCTCCTCCCGGAGACTGTGCAAGCACAGCCTTCGGCCCTCGACCTAAAAAAGGACCTCGGACTGTCCGGCTCTCCATGAGTTCTCTTTAAAGCTTGTTAACAATATTGAGGTTGGTGGCAGAGGAGGGGTGGCAATCTAAGAAATCTATAATGGTAACTGTAAGAAAAAACATTGTTATGTAGTGGTCCCCTACTTCTTCCTCTGTTGTTTTGCTGGGCTTAGGAATATATTTGCTAATACACTGCCAAACAGTGACAGGCACATATGCTTTTCTTCTAAACCATGTACTATAAATTGGTTTCAGCTAATTGGCTTATTTAACTCTCCTGCAAGACCATGATGGGGAACAGTCGGAACACTGCGGTCTAAACCACAAGTGTTCCGACTCCGCAATCCCTACCACGCATGTCTTAACAACGTATTTGCGTTAACCACAAATGTGTGTGGTTAAGGCAATGCCTGGTAGGGCTTGGGGGCGGACGGAAGCAGGAAGCAGGGCGAGATGCGCAGTGAGGTAACTACACAGCAATGAAAACATTGTTTTTTGCCATGTAGGAAAACATGCTTTTATATATTAGTTATGTCAGCTCTAAAGTGTGCTTTTCCTTCAGGGTTGGGTGCTTAATAAATAAAAGTGGAACATGCTTGCTATTAAGGAGAAATATTTCTCTTGGGTGAACATGTACAAAAAGCTGTTTTCCTCTGAGTAGGAAAAGCTATAATTTCCATGGAATGGCATAGTTGAACATAAAAGTTTAATTACTGTAACTTCTCCTGGGAAAATAATATAACTTTGATTCAAAGTTAAATGTTAATTAAAAATTGAATTCAATAGTGAATGTTGATTTTAGATACGTGTTTGGGAAAAGCAACTTTTAAAAACTACTTTTTGCTCAATGAAAGAGAACTAGTTTAGAACCAGTGTGTCTAGGAACCTATCACAAAGAATACACTTCCTTGATTACCTGTTGACGACTGCCTTCTGGACGACAATATGTTTGCAACTGGGCACAGGAAACCTGGAGTGGTGTCAACAGTGATCACTTAGCAAAGTTTAGCCAACTGGGAGGGGCAGGAATATGTGGAAACACAAAGGAGAGCCTTAACAGCCATTTCTATTGAAGTGGATATTGAAACTGGCGCTCTCAGGAACTGAAACCATTCATGGCCAGAGCCACACTAGACTTCTGTTTTCACTTCTAGAAATGGAGTAAACTTGTCCGGACTCTCCACATGGGAGTGATAGAAGGGGGGACACATATCCTGCAGGTAGACGAAGGCTAGGGCAATTTTGGATGAGGGACACTAGTATGTTTTGAAGACAACTGAGAAAGGAAGCACTGAAAAAGATTATAAGAGTTTATCGACATAGTTGCTAGGATTAGTTTTTAGGAATTATTTCATTGACTAGTGCATAGGATAAGACTGGCACCTCAACACCAACTCCTCAGAACATCCCTAGATCTGGTAAGAAGCATCAAAAATGAAGAAGACTGACTAGGTTTTGGAGGAAGAAGGTTCAAGGACTCATAACTCCTCTTGGCATCCTGGGGCTGGTGGGGCTCTGCAAGGACTGAGTTGTTGGCCCCCTATTTTTGATTCAGGGATATAAAAGGCAGTAGGGTCCCTTGATCTGAAAAAGACCCAGCTGACAACTGCGGACCAGGCCCTGAGTGAGCCCAGACTGGAGAGACACCTGGTGTCTAGAAGCTTACCAGAAGGACCTGAGAAATATAGGAGTGATGAGAAGGAACCTTCCCAGAAGGAGAAACGTTGTCACTCTGTCCAGCTTGAGAGAGCAGAGGTAAAGTGCACTTGCTTCTCAGTGAGGATACAATCTCAGCATGCAAGATATCCTCAACTGACCATTTGGAGCTTTATGCCATGAAGAAAAAGAAAACTTTAGTTAGACCTTGAAGCAAATATATTCAGCCTTGCAGACTGTGTCGCTGCAACTTCCAGTCTTCTCTTACTGAAGGGTTTTTGAAAACCAAAAAAGCAACTAAGCCACAAGATAGAACCTTGGAACGGAACTAGGCTGCACATCTACCCCCACTGCGAATGACCTCGGCTGCTACAAAAAGAAATGTGCCCTGTTATTAATGCTACAACGAAAGAACTTGATGACATGTACAACTTTGAGGCATCTCACTGGCATCAGTATCCTCCTTTGTCTCACTCAAGAATTTAGAGGACCAGTAAAACATATCAATACCAAGGTAAAAACTTTGACCAGTGTGACCAATTGGCTTTCCCAACCCCAGTTCCATCATGGTCTTTGGCCTGAAATTGAACCTAGGACCTGGTCAGTGACAAATTGTGAATGTCAATTGGTGCTTTGTATTTTCTTGATGCATTTAGCCGTACAATGTTAAAAATATCCATCTCCATTTTCTCTTATCTGATTTTGCTCATTTATGTGATGTTTTGCTTTTTGTTCTTGGTAGTTGTAAATTGGTTTTGGTTTGTATTAACTGAATAAAATTATAATGATGATGAAGTTGGAAGAGGTCTTCGCCTACCAAATTATTAATCCACTTTCTTAAATTTACAGAGATACTAATTGCCATTCCCAAAGCACCACACCTATAGGAGTCCATATTAGTCCAGTCATGTGTGTGAAGTTTGCAATCTGGATTTGCACATCCCAGCGTCCACACATGAATACCTGTAGCTACAAAGCATGCTGCACATAACATAGATATAACAAAATACATACGTGAATGGTGTGTGCATGGCAATATGTTACACATGCATCAGCATTGACTATAGTTTTTACAGGCAGGGCCAGAACCTAATCCAGCCCAGGTAAAAATGTTCAAACGAGCACCACATTGCAACATGTAAGTGAGTGCAACGAGCGAGCATCACCCTTTTTAGTCAATTCCGGGGAGAATTGGAGCTGGTACAGAAAACTTTGCAGACCACACACCAGTCCTGTGGATCAGTGCATTATGGATTGGGATATGACCCAGAGTAATTTCCAGTGGTTGAGAGTAATTCAAGTATTCCACCCTTCACTTTTTTTTGCATTGTTCGGTTTAACTGGTGCAGAGGCAAATGAACTGGCAGGCAGGGCACTGTCTGTATACACATAGAATAATGCATTATCAGCGTACCCCCTTATTGCGCTACTTGAAGGGGAAAAGGTCTTCAGGGACAACCCGGACACCTCTCTGTGGGTTCAGTCATTCATTGCACCTGCCAGCAGGGGGTTCCCTGTCTCTCTTTGAAATGCAGGCTGATTGCCGCCGACACAGCGAAAGGCTGGCCACCAGATTCAAACTACTGGTCCACCTTTCACTAAATATTTTGCCCCCGATGCTGGCACAAGTGTGCTGCTGTGCCGGGGACAGCACATTTACTGTCATTGCGTGCACTGTCAGTCTGTGGTCAGCACTTCCAGTTAAAGGTGGTCACGGCACAGACCATTGCAGTGTGTCCTATTTGTCATACATATGCAAAAGAAACAATTGATGGACGGAATGCTAGACAATGCAAACATTCACCCCCGGTCACAAGGATCTGGGTTTAATCCATCATTCTTTTGCTCACAACACCACCCCAGTTTGGACCCAGCCATATGCAAATCAGTCTTGACTAACCCTGGGCGTAGTGGGCGTAGTGGGGCTTCGCAGAGCTACGTGAAGTGGGCGAGAAACTACGCCCACCTCCGCACTCCGCGTAGCCCCACTACGCACCGCAGGCCTCCCTCCCGCCCTCCCTAAATACTTTAAATTAAAAGTGTAAAATATTCAAAAGGCACTTACCTTGCCCGCCGCTGCCCCGTGGCTCGCTATCTTCATTGCTGCCGTCTTGTTTACTAATGCGCATGCGGGGGCGGCCGCGCATGCGCATTTTTTCATGAGAAATGCGCATGCGCGGCCGCCCGCGCATGCGCATTAGTACACAAGACGGCAGAATGAAGATAGCGAGCAGGCAGCGGCGGGCAAGGTAAGTGCTTTTTAATTATTTTACACTTTTAATTTAAAGTATTTAGGGAGGGCGGGAGGGAGGCGGGTGGCGGCCAGCTACGCTCCGTCTGCGGAGCGTGCGTAGTGCCGCCTGGCTACGCCCGTTACGCAAAATGCGGAGTAGACGGCACTACGCACACTCCGTGCACGGAGCATAGCTGGCCGCCCACCCTTAGTCTTGACCCTGTTCCTTCTGGGAACAGACCAGCCCGAACTGCCATCCTCCCTGGACTGGAAACAAGCATCCAGGGACTGGTTTCAGGGCATCACCGTTCATCAGCCAGGCTAGTTTGAATCCAGTGGTTTAGTGAGCATGGGACCCACGTCTGGGCATACCCTTCCCACTAAGGGCGACATATGCAAAAGAAACAATTGATGGACAGAATGCTGGACAATGCAAACATTCACCCGAGGTCACAAGGATCTGGGTTTAATCCATCATTCTTTTGCTCACAACACCACCCCAGTTTGGACCCAGCCATATGCAAATCAGTCTTGACCCTGTTCCTTCTGGGAACAGACCAGCCCGAACTGCCATCCTCCCTGGACTGGAAACAAGCTTCCAGGGACCGGTTTCAGGGCATCACCCTTCATCAGCCAGGCTAGCTTGAATCCAGTGGTGTAGTGAGCATGGGACCCACGTCTGGGCATACCCTTCCCACTTAGGGCGACATATGCACAAAAAAAATTGATGGACGGAATGTTGGACAATGCAAACATTCACCCCCAGTTGTTTGCCTAGCACTATTTGTAATACCGGCCCAGGGGTTTCACCTTCTGTCCAACACTCCATCGCTTCCTAGCGAAGTTTACTCTGTACGAAATACCACTACTTCCATACACATCAGTGCGAATCAGTGCATTCATCATTACTTAGCTATCATTTAAGAAATAGTTTAGGTTTAACACTAACTTTATTTTTCTATTTTATTTTGTATGGTTTTACATAGCACAAATATTGCCAACGAAGGAGGGAGCTCGTCCATATCACCCTGTATTCATTTTCAAATATTTTCACCCATGATTTTTTAATGGGGGTTTGTAATTTAAATGTAATGTCAATCCAAACAAGTTTTTCCCCTTTTAAATACTGTCTCTGTCGTCTCCATAAGCCCAGTTGCCCTTCATTCTCTAAGGAATGCATTGGTTGTGTGTGGTCATGTCTATAACTGGCTTGCAGACTTTTCTAAAACATGATTGAAAAAAATCGATATTTGCTTTGTCGCCCTGTTTGTTCCAGAGTCCCCAAACTCTATCTATGAGCGACGTGAGTCTAGCTTACTTACTTACATATGCTACTCAGACTTTCACTGCAATGTGAAGGTTGGATTGGGTTGCAGTGGTATTTCGGGGCTGCTAGATCCAGTACACAACACATCTAGAAATGCTTGCCGCGTTGAGGTTACCCACTCAAGATGCGTAAAGACCCCTAGAAGGTAACACTTTGCACCTCCCCAACATGGATCTCCATAGGATAGCATTTTGCCATTGTTTTCAATAACTTTACCTTTGGCAGAGAGATCCTGTGTCAGATCGCTGATCTCTTGCGCAATGTAGACTATGCAGGTTTTTCTTACTTGTCACAGACTGACCAACAACCGAGCTCGCTCCCAGTGGATGCACTTTGCTTTCGCTTGTCTATGCCTAGACAAACGCACACCTGTATGATTATCTGTCTAGTAGGTATGTGCACCAGCCTGCCTACTTATCAATCCTTCTACTTTTAAGTTTGGTAGGTATGTCTACCAGTCCATGTATATCAATCTGTCCATCTCTCCCATAGCTCTGGTAGGTGAGAACATAGACATAGCTCATACAAGTTAGGTGGAAGGCAAGACCGAACACCCCCGCAGAAACATCCCACTGGAATAATCCAGGATATCAATCAGATTCACTCAAGGTAGACTGGAGGATCTCAAGATCTACCCTTGTCCTACGAAACACCATTGAAGAGAAATCCCTCCTCTTACGACCATACCACTCACACTTACTCCTCCAAGGGGATGGTTGAAATGCTCTCAGCAGCTCCACCTAGAGAACTTCTGTCAAGTAAATGCACAACTGCAGACGTCCCTTATACGCACAAGAATGTAAATTGCTACGCTTCACAAATCCCCCAAAGATTTTAAGGCAGAAGAGGCTAAACAGATGTTCCACTATTTCTTCTCAATTGGTATAACTTCACTGGTTTAGAAGTTCCTTAAAGGAGTCTATTGAAGGCTGTGTGCCTTTGTCACAAAACCATTTATGCCCCTTACTTGAGACACTACTTGTATGCAAGGTTTTCATGGTCTACCACATCACGCACACTTCGCTCCAGCTCTCTTCACTTTGTAGTGGTTACCAAATTTAGAAAGGCCAGATTGTGTGGCTGTGCTCTTTCTGTGGTCGCATCTAAACCCTGGAACACTCTACTACTCAATCTGTGGGCTGAGAAAAACTTACTGAAATCCATCCAAAGGGAAAAAGCACCTATCCTCGACCATGTTGTGTCTCTGGCTCTCACTTACCGTACAGTGGCAGGACATCTTTTTCTGTCTATAATCATGTGCATTATAATCTATTAAATCAAATCAAATTTAATACATAAAAAGGGGATTGGGATGATAGGAGGACTAGTGAAGGTAGTGGCGTAGCAAGGGGGGCAGGAGGGGCGAGCAGGAGTTTTGGAGGCGGCAGCCTCCCCCGCTCTTACATGCATTTGCCGCAGGATGGCAAACGCAGGAACCTCCAGCAGCCCTGCTAACCTCCCTGCTCGTCCATGCGGCTGCCGCTGGTCAGCAAATGCAGGGACCACCATTGGCAGCAAAGTGTCCAGCCACACCACTGAGTGAAGAGTTCTAAGGTGAGACAAGGTGATGCAACAGCCCAGATCTGTCTCAGCAAAGTTAAATCCTTAATATTTTTAAATCCCAAATTATTCAGCGGGTTCCTGGGATGGGACTTGCACCCACTTTTGGTGCAAAAGGGAGTGAACTTTGAGGTCTTTATCTAGTCAATCTCACACCTATAGTTTCTGTGTTCTGCAAATTCTGTTTTAGACAGTTGCTCCTTAGTGTGGGAATGAAGTTATAATTCAAAAATTAAGTGCATCACCCTCTTGGAGGTGATAGTCTAAAGAGACATCATGTCGTCTTGGTAACTATTTTAAGAAAGACATTTGTCACGTTTTCATTTGCTGCCCAGCCCTAATGGCAGAGCGCAAAAGACTGTTGAGACAGTTTTTTATTAGAAATACTATACGAACATGTCATCAAGCAGTAAAAGCCTGTCTTCAAGGGGACAATTTGATATTTTGTAGAAAATTCCTGAAATTCATGCCTATTGCCGGTCCGAATTAGCATAGAGTGAGCTGTAATGGTAATTATTAGTGGCATATGTAGTGTGCAGGAGGCCTATTTAAATATTGTTAGGAAAAAAGGTAAAATATGGCAAACAGAACAAAAATGATGATATAAAGTGGTCTTGAGTAGTATGAATTTTAATGCTGTTACCCCGAACCATGAACATAATAGTTGGTATTATTAATTATAGTATACGGGGTTGTCTTTTTACTGTTGTCATGAGATAGTTTTAAAATTAAATAGATGATTTCTTAAAGGCATGTAGCACTTTGTTTCGACTACTTTGCACAAATTAGTCACTTAGTGTTACAACACTGTTTGTAGAAACCCTTTAAATGCAAGCATACTAAGAGGGTGCAATTAGGCCCATGCTCTAATATTGTAATAATTAAGTCCTCCGTACTAACTTTTAATTGGGCAATGATAATTGGATTACATTTCATAATTGGTGGTCTACTGCTGTGGATCGCTATTAGAGGACACTTGGCCTAGGTTAACGATTTCTCACGCGAGGCCTAATGAAGTAAACCTTGGGGGTTCTAATTGATTGAAGATAGATTTTATGATGTTATTTATTGAAGATGTTCTATTTGACAATTATATTGTCATATATTGTGAGTTTTAATGAACTGTAAAATAGTGTTTTTCCTACTTGAGATTTTAAGCTGGTGTGTTTAATTAATATGAACAGTTTTCAAATAATATAATTGAGTTGAACTTAACGTAACAATTCTTTTCAGATAGGCCTAGTGATGCCTCAAATTCACTTGCAGTTGTTGTGCATTGAACATTTTGAAAATAAACATGGCTCATTTCTCTGTCTGGGCCACTCAAGCTAAAATGTGTCCTTCATAATTTTGTAAAATACTCTTAATTTAAGCAGTTTTATGGTCCGGTTTTTATTGCATCTTAAAATGTATTTTCCTTTGTGTTTCTAATCTTCCTGGAGGAAGGAGCAGAGCTCAACTGTATCACAAGGACACTTCCTCTGGCTAGCGGAGGTTGTGTATATAATTTAATATGCCATTGGTTTCTCTTGTGTGGCAGAATACAAGATTATTCATTAATATTAGAGCAAATGTTATTTTCCACCTGATGTGTTTTCTGTTTTTACCATTTGCATTTGATATCGTGATGTATCATTTGTTTCACACCATGTCAACATTATGACTTGCCTGCTTTAAAAATTATATAACACACTGGGGCATATTAGCAAGAACCTCGTTAAAATTATCGCCATTTTAGCAGCAACCTGGGCTTCTATTGGAATTCTATAACGCATATTAGCAAGCACATTATCGCTGTTTTAGCTGCAGTTACTTGTCGCTAAAACGGCGATAATTTTGACAAGGTTCTTGCTAATATGCCCCACTGTTTTTTAAAACGTCCTTCTTGGATTTTCTTAGAGAGCAGACTCCATATTAGTCTGTTTATGTGCTCAACAATTATAGATTTTTCAGGATTTTTCTCTTTCCTTTGAACTGAGCAGACTTCATACCTGAAAAATGTCTGGCTGACAAAACAAATAAGATCATGCCTATCGATCTCCCCCCTGAGGCTAGCCCATTTGTAGTTATCCTTGCAGGCATACCGGAATTAAAACCAGAGATCAAAGAATCTGTTGCCTCATTAAAAAACAAGGCGGTCAATTGGCTCACCCTAAACAGACCCCTCCCCCTAGGAATAGCAAGTGAGGTACTTATGGTAAGAAGAGTCCCCTGGCTAGGTAACACAAAGAAATCCATTAAAGGGGACTGTGTCCTGATTAATTTCAGGGACCCTAGGACTGTTTCTCACATATGTGGATGGCCATACCGTGACCAGGGGACATCTATCCAGTCCCTACCCCTATCCTTTTTCTACCCACCCTGGTGTAATGCTGGGGAGGAGGAGGGCTGGGATTCAGTCCCAATGAGAGGGAGAGGTTCGGGAAGCAGGGAGAGAGGAGAATTCCACCGTCCGACAGTTCAGCAGCTTGCCCATCCCACATTGTACAACAGGTTCAGCTGCCTGGAAAAGATTTACTGACTCCACCCATTAGGGAGGGGGGTGACCCATCACCGATTTAGGGCAGAGCATGCAGGCAAGATCACCTCTTCTAGTCGTGGCACCGCTGAAGAACCGGGTTTTAGAACCCAGCAGCGCCAGGGAAAACGCTCAAAGTCTTCGGATTTCCCTGCCTCGGCAAACAGAGACACAGGACAATTCTCGATGACGTCAAAGACCAAAGTTTATTGGCTGCAACCAGTAACAGAGATCTACGAAGCACAACACGGGTGGTTCGCTAGAGACTGCACAATTTCAATGAACGAAGCATGGTCTTTTATGCCAAAAATCACATTCCAGGCTAGCATCGATTACATACAAAGTAACCAATCACAGTGTGACATTTCAAAAGTAGCGCATGACAACAATCCCACTTTCCGTTGTCCAGCCCACCAGAAATGACCAAGCAAATTCCAATTCCTGTTCGATCAGGCCGGACAAACCCATCATAAAACCTTAACCCAAATCAGTGATTATGTCGTAAAGGAAGGAGCAGAAACAGATTGGAAGCAAGATAGAAGGGTGGGTGCAGTGTACTGTAAATTCGGCAATGTCCTGCTCTTTGATCTTTATCTGACCAGCTGCTTAACAAGAAACTGGCTCAGCGAGGTTAGCCTCGGCAAGGGAGTCAGTTCGGCCAGGTCATTCAGAAGTCAGCTAAGGTGTACGTGTCCCAAGGACTCGCTCGGCCGCAGTCATTGGCCTATGTGAGGTCAACCACACAAAATGGCTGCCGTCCACAAAATGGAACCCAAGGGTTCATACGAAATCCTTGAATACGTAGTGTTTTCATTGATCGATTTAGACGAAAACACTCGTACACACCGCACTCGTGATTTGCGGTTCGCTGACACCAAAATCGTCTATTTCCGATGACCTTTATTGAACGGGTTCGGAACCACCGAACCTCAGACCCTCAAACTACGGAACTACAGACCCTCCTTTTGCCCTTACATAGGCAATAAACCCAAGCCCATGTCAGTCTGAATTTAGGTCTATTTTCATCAGATCATCGATATGTTGCTGTAGCATCATCCTAGTTCTTAGTACCTCTCTCTGGACAGGTCTCCTCGCACACGAAGTAGCACAAAGGCCACAAATAGCAGGAGCACACTGTACACAGAGACAGAACAGGAAAAGGATAGCTAAGATCATCCCAATGACCATCAGAATTTTCCACCCCAAGTGGATATCAATCCCCAAAACCATCCCATCAATGACCAATCTCCTTTGTCTAAATGTACAGAATCGGAGATCTTATGTAGCTTGGAAATGGCCTGGAGGACTGACGGAGCGTTGTCTGGAATGAAAACGCAGCAGCTCGATTGAATCAGTTTACATACTCCACCTCGGTCTGCAAGTATGACGTCAAGAGCAACTCTATTCTGAAGTGTCATAAGTCTATCCGACTGGAGTTCAGCAGTCAAGTTACTAAGGGCACCGGCAGTTTCGACTATGGTGGACTCAACCACTCTCGTCAACTGGCGAATGTTCCTGCTGTTAGCCATCGGTCCCCAGAATGGCAGAAAACCCTTAAAGAAATCTCCCAACTCTTGCCCCGCGGTATCTTCCTGACTGAAGACACCTCTAGCAACTCTCGTCTTATGGTAATCTGCCGCAGCTGTAAAAGTGGGAGGCAACAGGAAAGAAACAAAATATGTGCCCGAAAAGTCAGGGGCAACCATGTATAGGCTTTGTCATAGCAAACAAAATAAGTACCCTTAGCGGTTAGAAATGATGGGGAAGTCTGAGACGTAAGTATATAAGTCTCAGTGCAGACACTCTTCCCTAGCTGAGCTTTCGGATTCTTGCCATTACCCTGCAGACAATAGCGACCCTGATGGGGCACTATCCAAATCGGTGGAGAACTTTTCGCTCGCTGGTTAACACTCAGACTATCTCCATATCCAGTAACGTTCCAACCAATGTATGCTTGTGTCTCATCTCTCGGGATAGTGTCATAGGAACTAATTCTCCTAATCATATCGACTATACCCTTGACCAGAGCACTATTCTTCGGATTATCTTTCACTGAACGTTGGGGTTAGACACTATGAGCATAAATGAACATCGTTCTGTTAGCCCAAATAGAACCATTATAGCTGAAAGACAAAACCAAGTAAGGAATACCTTTATCGGTCGTATGGGGCATTAGGCCACAAATCCAACAATTCGTTGTGTTCATAACTAACTGGTGTTGGTGCAAAAGTTGAATAAAGGAATTATTAGCAAATTCCAGTCTTCTA
Organism: Lissotriton vulgaris; assembly: GCF_964263255.1. NCBI lineage: Eukaryota > Metazoa > Chordata > Amphibia > Caudata > Salamandridae > Lissotriton > Lissotriton vulgaris. Next base: position 1,251,730,788 of record NC_141689.1, on the reverse strand, counting down.
ACTACTTCAGGTTCGAGCAGAGGGTGAAAAGAATGTGAAGAAATAGTAGGTGGAGGTGTAGGTTACACAGTGGGAATAAACGTCACTTTAAAAGAGAATGTCACATAGCCAATTAAAAATATCATTAAACTCAATAGCAAAAATAAGCACAATATTAAAAATCTTTACCGTGTTATCAGTTTGTGTATCTTATTTTTAAAACTCATTGTCTCTACAGGTCTCTCCAACTCGAAGAAATCCATCCTCACTAAATATACTGCTCACGGTGGTAGGGAGTTCTATGCTAAGGAATGCCTTTGTCAACCCAGGGCAACTCCCTTAGGCCAACCAGAACCGTCGACCTATTGTCTCGGGCTTGCACTCCAAAGACTTGTCTACCGCGACCCTACAGCTGAACCCGGATGGCAGTTCGAAAAACAAAAATAAGTAGTTTCTCAGAGGAGGGTTAACCTGTAAACAGAAAAATCATAAAAACGTAATTTATTTTTTATTAGTCCCACGACTCTTGGTCGCAAATTATAACGATCTTTGCCAGGCAATGTCTGTTCTTTAAACAGGAGTTCAGGCTCAGTAGTGTTCAAACGATTCAAAGGAGGCACAGCTTCTTGCAGAAGATCGTCACTTTCTTTCTCAGTGTTCGTTCCAATCAAACGGGCATCGCTGAATGCAAGAAACGTGGCACAGTTTCAGTTTCAGAGTCTGGAAGTCCCTTCTGGACCCACCGGTCGTACGGCAAGGACAACGGAGCCCGTTTGCAGTGTACGCCGTGGATCCAGTGTTTCTTGCCTTGCACTCGAACTGCAGAACGTGTAGACAGGAGGACCAGGTGCGGTTCTGTCCAGCGGGGCTGCTCGTTCTTGCTCCGCTGAAAATTCTTCTCGAAAATCCAATCACCGGGTTCAATGGTGTGACCTGGATCTTCAGAAGCCTGTGGTAGACTATCATGAACCTGTTGGTGTAAGACACGCAGTTTAGCCATCAGTTCGTACAAGTAATCAAGTAACACAGGATATTCGAGTTCACAGAACTTTGTTGGTCTTGGCACGCCCCAAAAATTCGCCGGGCGACCAAACACATACGGACTCAAACCCATTTGTGAATGCACAGTCATTCTTGTGGACAAAAGTGCTAAAGGCAAAGCATCTGGCCATTGTAAACCAGAGCTCGCTTGAATCTTGGCCAATTTCAATTTTAAAGTGCCATTATAGCACTCGACTAAACCAGCTGATTGGGGGTGATTTGCAGCGTGGAACTTCTGCCGTATACCTAATCCCTCCATACTCTCTTCATCACTTGACCCACAAATTCACTCCCATTATCACTCCAGATAATTCTCGGCAATCCAAATCTCGGGAAAAACTCTTTGATAAGGGATTTCGCTGTGGACAAGGCAGTATTGTCCTTCAAAGGGTAAGCTTCCACCCACCTAGAAAAGGAGCACACAACCACCAAAACATATTTCAGGTTGTTGCACCTCTCCATGTGGATGAAATCTAGATGCAAAGCCTCGAACGGATACGTAGGAGGAGCAAAATGACCAGCTGGTGTTGGAGTTCCCTTACCAGGATTGTACATCAAACACACCATACAGTTCTTAACCAGATCCTCTGCACATTTGGGGATTCCTACATTCTGCCAAACTGGAGCCAACAACTTGCAAATCCCTTTCATGCTAATATGTGCCATCCCATGAGCCATCGTAACAACTGGAAGCACATACGCGTCGGGCAACAACCATCTTTGATGCTCAGACAAATCAGTCCAACAACAATTCAAGTCCAATCTACCCTTACTTTCTCTCCATTCATTCAGCTCTTTCTCTGTAGCTTCAGCTTGGATGGATTTCACACTCTCAATCGTATCTTCACACATACTTTTCTCTGGAACCCATCTCGCCGGACCTGCAACATACATTCGGCTCATCACATTTCTCGCAGTTTCTTTCGCAACTTTGTCCGCAAACGCATTTCCGCGACCAACATCATCCGTAACTTTCTTATGGGCACTGCATTTCACAATCGCTACTTGTACCGGCAATGTAAGTGATTCAGGAGTTCCTTCACCGACTGCCCATGCTGGATCTTTGTCCCATGCGAAGTCAAAAACCCACGCTCACGCCACAAACATCCAAAACTGTGAGCCATACACCAAGGGCATACTGACTGTCAGTGTACACATTCACTTGCTTTCCTTTTGCCAACACACATGCTCTCGTTAATGCAATCAACTCTGCTGCTTGCGCTGAATTGTGTGGGATACGTGCAGCTTCAACAATCGTATGCAAAGTCGTAACAGCATATGCCGCAGTCGTATCACCATTCGGCAGCTTAAAGCACGAACCATCAACCCACAAAGTACCATCACACTCTGGAAGAAATCGGATTCATAACCGGGGCGCCAGAAACACCTACAGAAACATTCTCAAAGCCAGACAAAGGTGCGCCAGGGAGTTTAGAGTGCACAATAGAACTCTTCGTAGCACCAGTATCTAACAGAAAAGGCTCTGACACACCAGATGCAATCACTTCGACATAGGGTCCACTCTGATCTACTGGAACTGAAACAACTCCCTCTCTTTGTCTATGGCTGTCCTAACAATCATTACCATCCACTTCCTCACCTTGGACGTAGTAATCGTCCGTATAGTACTGAGCGGTCCTACCAGACGCACCATTCTGCTGATCAAAACTATTCATTGAGTTCTGTGGAGGCAAAGAACGCACATTCTGTCCACGACCTCTACCTCTAGGCGCTTGTTGAGCACCTCGACCTCTCACACCAGAAGCACCATTTGTGCGCTGTAACAAAACCGGACAACTATTCTTAAAACGGCCCTCTTCTTTGCAATACGCACACTGATTAGGCCCATACGGAAAACGTTGTTGAGAAGACTCGTTCCTTTGCGAGTTTCTCGAATATTGCTGATTCTGCTGATAATCACGTTGATTATTAGTACGGGTGGATAAGCTTGTTGTAGAAGAACTTTAGTCTTCAATTCCTTAGTCTTCTTATCCGCTTCCTCTACCTCATCTTTGTGCCTATTTTCATTGTACTGAGCTGTCGCTAAAATCTGCGCTGACGTGGAAACAGCCCAAGCACTCTCAGAATCTTTCAATTTATTGCACAATACGGGAAGCAGATTATGTACGAATTTGTCGACAAACAATCTCTGGCCACCCTCAGTAGCCATATCCTGACCACTGTGGTCTACAAAAATCTCTTCAAACCGCGTGAAAAAGTTAGACACCGTTTCATCTTTCTTCTGCTTGCACGCAGACAACTTGTCCAAATTGACACGCACTTCAGGCAATAAAGTCTTCATATAAGTAATAATCTTACCAGGGAGTTCAGCAATCATATCCTCAGGCTAAGCGCCACCTACTTGTCTATTATCGGTATCTCTGAGATTAACCCAAGTATCACCTAATTCTTCCACGTGATCCGTATGACAAATCTTACTCCAAATAGGCTGTGGAACAACATTCCCAAACAACATGTCTATGTCTGCCTAATTCATGATACACGAACCCACAGTGAGTGAGCTCTTTATAGTACCCTGCTGGATTTTTGCGCGGATCAGGCAAAGACTTCTTAATAGCTTGGACTTCAACACGCTTCCAAGGAACATGTACCCAAACACTCTGAAAGTATGGCGGAATGGCTGGATTAGCAGCTGCATCAACCGGTCTCTAGACTGAAGGACCGGGTTTTAGAACCCAGCGGCGTCAGGGAGAACGCCCGATGCCTTCGAGTTCCCCTGTCTTGGCAAACAGAGACACAGGATACTTCTTGACCAAAGACCAAATTTATTGGCTGCAACCAGGAACAGAGATCTACGAAGCACACACGCGTGGTTCGCTAGAGACTGCACAAATTCAATGAGCGGAGCATGGTCTTTTATGCCAAAAATCAAGCCTCAAGCAACATTCCAAATTAGCATTGGGTTCATACAAACCGACCAATGACAGTGTCACAATTCAAAAGTAGCGTATGACGACAATCCCACTTTCCGTTGTCCAGCCCACCAGAAATGACCAAGCAAATTCCAGATTTCCTGTTCGATCAGGCCGGACAAACCCATCATAAAACCCTCAACCCAAATCAGTGATTATGTCGTAAAGGAAGGAACAGAAACAGATTGGAAGTGAGATAGAAAGGTGGGAGCAGTGTACCATAAACTCGGGCCTGCCCTACTCTTTGATCTTTATCAGGCCAGCTGCTTTACAAGGAACTGGCTCAGCGAGGTCAGCCTCGGGCAAGGAGTCAGTTCGGCCAGGTTATTCAGAAGTCAGCTAAGGCATACGTGTCTCAAGGACTCGTTCGGCCTATGTGAGGGCAACCATACAAAATGGCTGCCGTACACAAAATGGAACCCGAAGGTTCGAACTAAATCCTTAAATACAGAGTGTTCCCATTGATCGATTCATGCGAAAACACTCAGACACACTACACTCGTCATTTGCGGTCTGCTGACACCAAAATCGTCTATTTCCGAAGACCTTTATTGAACGGGTTCGTAATCATCGAACCTCACTCACGAACCACGGAACTACAGACCCTCCTTTTGCCCTTACATAGGCAACAGACCCAAACCCATGTCAATCTGAATCCGGATCTATATTCATCAGATCATCGATATGTTGCTGTAGCATCATCCTATTACTTAGTACCTCTCTCTGGACAGGTCTCCTTGCACACAAAGTAGCACAGAGGCCACAAATAGCAGGAGCACACTGTACACAGAGACAGAACAGGAAAAGGATAGCTAAGACCATCCCAATGAACATCAAAATCTTCCAACCCCAAGTGGATATCAATCCCCATAACCATCCCATCAACGACCAATCTCCTTTGTCCAAATGGACAGAATCGGAGATCTTATGTAGCTTGGAAATGGCCTGGAAAACTGACGGAGCGTTGTCTGGAATGAAAACGAAGCAGCTCGATTGAATCAGTTTACAAACTCCACCTCGATCTGCTAGTATAACATCAAGGGCAACTCTATTTTGGAGTGTCATAAGTCTATCAGACTGGAGCTCAGCAGTCAAGTTACTAAGGGCACCGGCAGTTTCGACTATGGTGGACTCAACCACTCTCGTCAACTGGCGAATATTCCTGCTGTTAGCCATCGGTCCCCAGAATGGCAGAAAACCCTTAAAGAAATCTCCCAACTCTTGCCCTGCAGTGTCTTCTTGACTAAAGACACCTCTAGCAACTCTCGTCTTATGGTAATCTGCTGCAGCTGTAAAAGTGGGAGGCAACAGGAAAGAAACTAAACATGTGCCCGAAAAATCAGGGGGCAACCATGTATATGCTTTGTCATAGGAAACAAAGTAGGTACCCTTAGCAGCTAAAAATGCTGGGGAAGACTGGGACGTAAATACATAGGTGTCAGTACAAACGCTCTTCCCTAACTGAGCTCTCGGATTCTTGCCATTACCCTGCAGACAATAGCGACCCTGATGGGGCACTATCCAAATCGGTGGAGAACTTTTCGCTCGCTGGTTGACACTCAGACTAACTCCATATCCAGTAATACCCCAACCACTATAGGGTTGCTTCTCATCCATCGGAATAGTTTCAACGGCATTAGTCCCTTTGACCATGTCGACTATGCCTCTAGAAACTGCACTATTCTTTGGGTTGCCTTTCGGTGAACGTTGAGGATAGACACCATGGGCATAAATAAACATCGTTCTATAAGCCCAAATCGAACCATTTAAACTAAAGGGCAAAACTAAGTATCGAATACCCTTATCAGTCTTATGGGGCATTAGACCACAAATCCAACAGTTTTTTGTGTTCATCACTAACTGGTGTTGGTGCAAAAGTTGGATAAAGGAATTATTGGCAAATTCCAATCATCTAACTACCTCATGTTCAGGCAAAGGATGAAAAGAATGAGAAGAAATAGTAGGTGTAGGTGTAGGTTGCACAGTGGGATTAAACGCTACTTTAAAAGAGAATGTCACAGAACCAATTATGAATGTCATCAGACCCAATAGTAAAAATACACACAGTATTATAAAACGTTTCTTTGATATGAGTTTACATATCTTCTTTCTAAAAATCATTGTCCGTGCAGGTCTCTCCAACTCGAAGAAATCCATCCTAAACTAAATATGCTGCTCGCGATGGTAGGGTGTTTCTGCTAAGGAATGCCTCTGTCAACCCAGGGCAACTCCCTTAGGCCAACCAGAACCCTCGACCTAGTGTCTCAGGCTTGCACTCCAAAGACTTTTGGCAACAGCGACCCTACAGCTGAACCCGGATGGCGGTTCGAAAAACAAAAATGAGTAGATCCTCGGTGGAGAGTTAACCTGCAAACAGAAAAATCATAAAAAACTTTATTTGTCTTTATTTATTTGTCCATGACTCTCGGTCGCAAATTATAGCGGCTTCTTCCAGGCAATTCTTGATCTTTGTATAAGAGTTCAGGCTCGATAGTGTTCAATCGATTCGAAGGAGGCACAGCTTCTTGCAAAATGTCATCACTTTCTCTTTCAGTGTTCGTACCAATTAAACAAGCATCGCTGAATGGCAAAAATCATGGAACAGTGTCTGTTTCAGAGTCTGGAAGTCCCTCCTGGACCCACTTATCATACGGTAAGGGCAAAGGTGCACGCTTACAGTGTACGCCGTGGATCCAGTTTCGTTTGCCTTGTACCCTAACTGCAGATCGTGTAGACAAGAGGACTTGGAAGGGTCCCGTCCAGCAGGGCTGATCGTTCTTGTTCCGCTGGAAATTTCTCACAAAGACCCACGAACCAGGTTCAATAGCGTGGCCTGGATCCTCAGAAGCTTGTGGAAGGCTATCGTGAACCTGTTGGTGTAAAACACGCAATTTAGTCGTCAAGCAACACAGGATGTTCAATCTTACTGAATCTATTTGGTCTAGGCACACCCGAAATATTTGCTGGGCGACCAAAGACCACTTCATACGGACTCGAACCCACTCTCGAATGCACAGTAATTCTGGTGGACAAAAGTGCTAAAGGCAAAGCATCTAGCCACTGTAGACCAGTGCTCGCTTGGATTTTGGCTAATTTTAGCTTCAAGGTGCCATTATAGCACTCAACTAAACCAGCTGATTGGGGTGATTTGCAGCGTGGAATTGTTGCCGAATCCCTAGTCCCTCACACACACTCTTCATAACTTGACCCACAAATTCACTCCCGTTGTCACTCCAGATAATTCTCGGCATTCCAAATCTAGGGAAAAATTCCTTTATCAAAACTTTCGCTGTGGACAGGGCAGTATTGTCCTTAAGGGGATAAGCTTCTACCCATCTAGAAAAGGAGCAAAAAACCACTAAAACATATTTCAAGTTGTTGCATCTCTCCATGTGGATAAAATCTAGCTGCAAAGCCTCGAATGGATACGTAGGAGGAGCAAAATGACCAGCTGGTGTTGGAGTTCCCTTACCAGGATTGTACATTAAGCTCACCATACAGTTCTTAACCAAATTCTCTGCACATTTTGCAATTCCCGCATTCTGCCAAACCAAAGCCAACAACTTGCAAATCCCTTTCACGCTGATATGTGCCTTGCCATGAGCCATTGTAACAACTGGAAGCACATACGCGTTAGGCAGCAACCATCTCTGATGCTCAGACAAATCAGTCCAACAACCATTCAAATCCAATCTACCTCTACTTTCTCTCCATTCATTCAACTCTTTCTCAGTAACTTCAGCTTGAATGGATTTCACACTCTCAATCGTATCTTCACACATACTCTTCTCTAGAACCCATCTCGCCGGACCCGCAACATACATTCGACTCATCACATTTCTCGCAGTTTCTTTCGCAACTTCATCCGCAAACGCGTTTCCGCGACCAACATCATCCGTAACTTTCTTATGGGCACTGCATTTAACAATCTCTACTTGTAACGGCAAAGTAAGAGATTCAAGAAGTTCATTCACCAACTGTCCATGCTGGATCTTTGTCCCATGCGAAGTCAGGAACCCACGTTCACGCCACAATTGTCCAAAACTATGAGCCACGCCAAATGCTTATTGTCTGTCAGTATACACATTCACTCGTTTTCCTTTCGCCTAGACACATGCTCTCGTTAATGCAATCAACTCCGCTGCTTGTGCTGAATTATGTGGAATACGTGCAGCTTCAACAATCGTATGCAAAGTCGTAACAGCATATGCCGCAGTCGTATCACCATTCGGCAACTTAAAGCAAGAACCATCAACCCACAAAGTACCATCACACTCAGGAAGAGGAGTGTCCCTAAGGTCTTCTCTCCCTTTCGTCTCTTCTTCAGTTCTCAGAAAACAGTCATGCTGTTCTTCACTATCTGTCTCAACTGTAATTGGCAACAACGTGGCTGGATTCAACGTGTTGCATCGTTTAATGAGCACATGACTCGCTAACAACGTCAACTCGTAACCCGACAACCGAGCACTAGTTAAATGCTATGTCTTCGTACGGTTCAACAAGGTATCCACTGCATGTGGAACCATGACCACTAACGTGTTGTCCATAACCAAACCAGCAGACTGTCGAATTGAAACAGCCGCTGCTGCTGTTGCTCTCAAGCAACTCGGCAACGCTCTAGCTACAGGATCTAAAGTCGATGAAAAGTAAGCACACGGACGTTGCTTATCGCCAAACTGCTGAGTCAAGACTGACAATGCACATCCCTCTCTCTCGTGAACATACAATGTGAAAGGCTTACTGTAGTCGGGGGTACCCAACACAGGAGCCGAACACAACGCATTGCGTAGTTCAAAAAAGCTCTTTTTGACATTCGTCAGTCCAAGGAATAGGATTTGGAGTATCCTTAACAGTAAGAGCTATCAAAGGCTTCGCTAACAAAGAAAAATTAGGGATCCACTGTCTACAGTACGCCGTAATACCCAAAAAAGCAAGTACTTCTCTCTGTGTCGTAGGCACACTCATTTTCGCAATAGCTTGAATTCTCTCTGGGGTCAGTTTCCTTCCCTCTTTCGATAAGAGGTGACCTAAGTAGGTTACTTCTTGTCGACAATATTGCAACTTGGAGAGAGAAACTTTGTGATGGAAATCAGACAAGTGGCGTAACAACAACAAAGTGGCTTCCCTACAAATCTCCTCTGTATCAGCGGCAACTAGCAAATCATCAACATATTGAATGAGGGCTGCACCATCAGGTAAAATCAACAGATCAAGTTGTGTCTTTAAAGCTTGACTATAGATCGATGGACTCTCGCAATAGCCTTGAGGAACGCGCTTAAAGCGGAAACTTCGTCCTCCTAAAGAGAATCCAAAGATGTCCCTACTTTCCACGGCAATCGGGATACTGAAGAAAGCATTCTTCAAGTCGATCACCGAAAACCATGTGCCCGTAGCCGGAATCAGAGTCAACAAAGCTGTAATATCAGGCACAACAGGAAACTGTGGAACGACAATCTTGTTCACTTCGCGAAGATCGATGACAAATCTATATACAGGAGGCTGTGAAGAATCAGTTCTCATCAGAACAGGCAAAACAGGACTATTGCACACATTACCTCTCGTTTCCTCAATAACACCCTTTTCGACCAGATCATAAATGATCTCTAAAAGTGCTCTCTCACCATCACTCGAGATACGGTACTGTGGAATGACCGGAACTTAGCATTCGCCTTCAGCGTCATAACATATGGGGGAATTTCCAGTAGGCCCACATCATTTGGACCAGTAGCCCACAAGGAAACCGGTAAAGAAGACAACTCAGATGGAAAACTATCTTTCTGCAGGTACATCGGAGAGATCACTCTCTCACCTAAAGTAAGATGTACTCCTGACGGAGAACAATACAGTGTTGCATACAATCTCTTCAATAAATCCAATTCCAACAAATTCTCATTACAACCTGTAGTCAAAAGAAGGGGTGCTTTGAACTTACAAGGACCAACAGAAAGAGACAACGGAGCAGAAATCGGATTTGTAATGGGGGCGCCAGAAAAACCTACGGAAACATTATCAAAGCCAGACAAAGGTGCGCCAGGGAGTTTAGAGTGCATAATAGAACTCTTTGTAGCACCAGTATCTAGCAGAAAAGGTTCTGACACACCTGATGCAATCACTTCAACATAAGGTCCACTCTAATCTACTGGAACTGAAACAACTCCCTCTCTTTGTCCATGGCTGTCCTAACAATCATTACCATTCGCTTCGTCACCTTCAATATAGTAATCATCTACATAGTACTGTGCTGTCCTACCAGACGAACTTTGCTGTTGATCAAAACTATTCATCGAGTTCTGTGGAGGCAAAGGACGTACGTTCTGTCCACGACCTCTACCTCTAGGCACTTGTTGAGCACCTCTACCTCGTACACCAGAAGCACCATTCTTGCGCTGCAACAAAACCGGACAACTATTGTTGTAATGGCCCTCTTCTTTACAATACGCACACTGATTAGGCCCATACGGGAAACACTGTTGAGAAAACTCGTTCCTTTGCGAGTTTCTCGAATATTACTGAGGTTGCTGATAATCGCGCTGACTATTAGTACGGGTGGATAAGCTTGTTGTAGATGAACTTTGGTCTTCAATTCCTTAGTCTTCTTATCCGCTTTCTCTAACTCATCTTTGCGCCTATTTTCATAGTACTGAGCAGTAGCTAAAACCTGCGCTGACGTAGAGACTGGCCAAGCACTCTCGGAATCCTTCAACTTAGTGCACAACTCGGGAAGCAAATTAGGTACAAACTTGTCAACGAACAATCTCTGGCCGCCCTCGGTAGCCATATCCTGACCACTATGATCTACAAAAGTCTCTTCAAACCGCGTAAGGAAATCAGACACAGTCTTGTCTTTCTTCTGCTTACATGCAGACAACTTGTCCCAATTAACACGCACTTCGGGCATCAAAGTCTTCATAAAAGTAATTATTCTACCAGGAAGTTCAGCAACCACATCTTCAGGCTTAGCACCTCCAACTTGTCTGTCATTTGCAGCAACAATATTAACCCATGTATCACCTAATTCATTATCATGATCCGTATGTCGAATCACATTCCAGATAGGCTGTGGAACAACGTTACCAAACAACATGTCTATATCTGCTAAATTCATGACCCACGAACCCACAGTTTGAGTGAGCTCTTTGTAATATTCCGCCGGATTTTTGCGCGGATCAGGTAAAGACTGCTTAAGCGCTAAGACTTCAGCACGTTTCCAAGGAACATGTACCCACACTCGCTGAAAGTGCACAGCAACAGGTGGAAGAGCATTTGCATCAGCAGGTCTCCAAACTGGAGGAACCTCTCGCATCGGATACTGACGCGCTTTTCTCCTAACTGACGAATCAGGCTCAAACAACCGCTCAGAAGGAGCATTATTACGAAACGACAACAACGTCGACACCGCTTTCTCAATGTCGAGAAGACTCACAATCATCCCTTTCGCAAACTCGGAACGCACTCGATACAATTCTTCAGGAGCTTTACCCACTTCGTCAATCCATTGTTCATGGAGGAACACACATATCATTTCAAAAACGTACCGTTGCTTTGGTGCTTTCCATTGCCGGAAAACATCCATAATACCCTCAAGATCATACTGGGAGGTATACGTAACCCATCTACGTGCCATATGATCCAAAACTGCACGCTCATCTGTGTCAGGCAATTGACAACGCAATTGTCTACTTTCACTTACCGGAGACATACCCAATTGTCCCAACAAAGGAGTAAAGAAACCAGAAACTGCAGCAGTCATTCGCTGTCTAGTAGAAGGAGAAGATGGAAGTATAAGGGAAGATGGAACAATAGTGGAAGAATCCAAAGTCGGAACAGAAGAAGCATTAAGAACAGGCGTAGGAGTAGCAAGCAAAGGAGAAGGCAAAGTTGGCGGCCCCTGAGGAGGCTGCGCCAAAGGAACAGTAGCCACTGGAAAAGGAGCTGGCTGTGGAGGAATCGCAGGTGGCACAAGAACTGGAAGTTGCACAGCCACAACTGGTGGCGGTGGTGCCGTACCACTCTGTGCATAAGGTGGTGGCGAACTCAATAGATGAGACATTAAAGACTGGACTGAAGACTGGAGGAGTGCAGGGTCACAGGTAGCGCAAGAGATTGGTTGGCTTCTTATCTGGGTAGCCGGCAACAGCTGGTCTCGCTTCCTCCTTTCCGCTCTGAGCCACGGAAAGTGGGACAGGGGGTTCCACAGGGCTCGGCCATCAGCCCGATACTTTTCAATCTGTATCTTCGCCCCCTAGTCCAGCTTATTAAATCTTTTGGTGTCTCGGCTTTTAATTACGCCGATGACACCCAGCTGGTCTTTTCTCTGGAAGGTAACAACGCGGTCTCACTGGAAACTTTCCATCGCTGTATGGCAGCTACAGCAGATTGGCTTCGAGCCAATTCCCTCCAATTTAACAGCTCTAAGACGGAGGTGCTCCACTGCTCCAGTGACCGAATTCCGCGGGCTCTTCCAGAGAACTTCTGGCCCACTGCTATCCCGGAACCAGTAGCGGCTGCGGAATCAGCCCGCAACTTGGGGGTTATTTTTGGCCCGAACCTACAGCTCGACCTGCACGTAAACAAAACTATCTCTACGTGCATGATGCTGTTACACATGTTGCGCAAAGTTCTGCCTCTTCTCCCCGCCCAGGCCAGGCCAGAGGTAGTTCGCAGTACTATTTTAAGTCGTTTAGACTACTGCAATGCGCTGCTTCTGGAGGCCCCAAAAAACCTGGTGGGGAAGTTACAACGGGTGCAGAACATGGCGGCCAAGCTGGCTCTCTCGCGGGCTAGATCTAGCTCTTCCACTCTGGCTTTAAGAGACCTGCACTGGCTCCCGGTGCATTTGCGAGTGATGTATAAGGCCGCGTGTCTGGTGTTCAAGGCCGTACACCAACAGGGCCCAATACCACTTCGCGACATGTTTGCTTGGTATGCTGCTTCGCGGCCCCTCCGCTCATCCTCAGCCAGCTTGTTGGTGGTCCCGAGGTTCCAGAGAGTCAGAATGGGTGGCCGCTCATTTAGTGTTGCGGCGGCCAGACTATGGAACTCCCTTCCTCTCTCTCTGAGAAGCCATAAGGATTACCTACCATTTAGGAAAGCGCTGAAAACGCATTTGTTCCCGAAAATTGTTTGAGCAGTGAGTTGTGTGTCTGCCGAAGTTCAAAGCGCCAGGATGCCCTCTGGGTGATAGGTTGCGCTTTATAAGTATACAAAATAAATAAATAAATAAATAAATAAAGGATCTTTCGCAAGATCTGTCTTGTCTTTCTGCTCTTTAGGTGGCAAAACTGGGTAGCATCTATCTACCGCTAACGTCTTCGCTCTAAGCATCTGTTCGCTCTCTTGCTCTTCCTCATTATCCCTAAATGCAATGGCAGCTTGTACCATTGACATACCTCGTTTACGTTTATTCTTCTTCGCTAGTTTAATTTCTTTCTGTTTGGCTTCTTTGCGCCATATGCGGAAAGAGTCAAACATTGCCGCCCGGGGTTTCTTCTTGAACAATTTCACTTCAAGATTATCTAAAATCTCTGCTTCAAAACTACCGTAACGGGGCCACTGTAGGACACCGTCTTTCCTCGTATATTTTACCCAGATCTCATTATAGCTAATAGGACCCACACCATGTTTCACGTACAAGTCATATGTAGGAGTTCCAATTGGAGGAACCGGACACAAATCCTCTAACCGGGAATCCTTAGAACAACCACAACCAAACAATTTTCCAAGTCTGCTAAGACCAGGCATCTTGCTCACTAGTCTAGCTTCAAACTACAAGGGAAATCTCAAAACGATAGTCTCGCGAATACACGAGTCCCTTGGCTTTGGGGCCTGCAGGTACCAAATCAAAGCGATCCACTAAAGGATAACAAAACAAACTAAGGACTAGGAGACGCTCCACTCATACTTAACTGAAATGTCGATGGCGTCACCAGAAGACCAGTCACTCGTCTCACTCTACAAACATCTAAGGCTCCAAGACAAGGCGACAGTCAGGGCAGCAGTCCTTCATAGCCGTCGGAAAGCGGGGAACCTCGCAGCAAAGACTTTCGGACCACGACGACATACAGGGGTCGATGAAGTGGTAGGCCTTCCTACAGAATTTTCACACGAAGCTCCTCACGATCGTTGGGCTTGGACCGGTACCGCTGAAGTCGCCCCACGTGGGGCTCCAACTGAAGGACCGGGTTTTAGAACCCAGCGACATCAGGGAGAACGCCCTATGCCTTCGAGTTCCCCTGTCTTGGCAAACAGAGACACAGGATACTTCTTGATGACGTCAAAGACCAAAGTTTATTGGCTGCAACCAGGAACAGAGATCTACGAGGCACATACGGGTGGTTCACTAGAGACTGCACAAATTCAATGAGCGGAGCGTGGTCTTTTATGCCAAAAATCAAGCCTCAAGCAACATTCCAAGTTAGCATTGGGTTTATACAAACTGACCAATGACAGTGTCACAATTCAAAAGTAGCGTATGATGACAATCCCACTTTCCGTTGTCCAGCCCACCAGAAATGACCAAGCAAATTCCAGATTTCCTGTTCGATCAGGCCGGACAAACCCATCATAAAACCCTCAACCCAAATCAGTGATTATGTCGTAAAGGAAGGAACCGAAACAGATTGGAAGTGAGATAGAAAGGTGGGAGCAGTGTACCATAAACTCGGGCCTGCCTTACTCTTTGATCTTTATCAGACCAGCTGCTTTACAAGGAACTGGCTCAGCGAGGTCAGCCTCGGGCAAGGAGTCAGTTCAGCCAGGTTATTCAGAAGTCAGCTAAGGAATACGTGTTTCAAGGACTCGTTCGGCCGCAGTCTTCGGCCTATGTGATGGCAACCATACAAAATGGCTCCCGTACACAAAATGGAACCGAAGGTTCGAACTAAATCCTTAAATACAGAGTGTTCCCATTGATAGATTTATGCGAAAACACTCAGACACACTACACTCGTCATTTGCGGTCTGCTGACACCCAAATTGTCTATTTCCGACGACCTTTATTGAACAGGTTCGGAATCATCGAACCTCACGAACGAACCACGGAACTACAAGACTGGAGGAACCTCACGCATCGGATACTGACGCACTGCTCTCCTTACGGACGAATCAGGCTCAAACAGTCGCTCAGAAGGAGTGTCACTACGAAATGACAATAAAGCCGCAACTGCTTTCTCAACATCATGAGGACCCACAACGGTCCCTTTCGCAAATTCGGAACGTACTCGGTACAACTCAGAAGGAGCTTGACCCGCTTCGTCAATCCACTGTTCATGAAGGAACACACACATCATCTCAAAGACGTACCGTTGCTTTGGTGCTTCCCATTGAAGGAAAACATTCATAATACCCTCAAGATCATACTGTGTAGCATACGTAACCCATTTACGCGCCATGAGCTCCAAAACTGTACGCTCGTTAGCATCAGGCAACTGACTATGTGATTGTCTACGCTCGACAACAGGAGACATACCCAATGGTCCCAATAAAGGAGAAAAGAAGCTAGAAACTACAGCAGTCATTCTCTGTCTAGTAGAAGGAGAAGGTGAAAGAATAAGAGAAGACGGAACAATAGTAGCAGAATCCAAAGTCGGAACAGAAGGAGTATTATATATAGGCTTAGGAGTGGCAGATGAAGGGGGAGGTAAAGTTGGCGGCCCCTGAGGAGGCTGCGCCAAAGGAATAGGAGCCAACGGAAGAGGAGCTGGCTGTGGAGGAAACGCAGGCGGCAAAGCAACCGGAGGTTGCGCAACTACAACTGGTGGCGGTGGTGCCGTAGCATTCTGTGCATAAGGAGGTGGCGAACTCAATAGATGCGACATTAAAGGATCATTCCCAAGATCTTTCTTCTCTTCGTGCTCTTTAGGTGGCAAAACTGGGTAGCACGTATCTACCGCTAACTTCCTAACCCTAAGCATCTGTTTGCTCTCTTGCTCTTCCTCATTATCCCTAAACGCTATAGCAGCTTGCACCATTGATAAACCTCATTCTCGTTTATTCTTCTTTGCTAATTTAATTTCTTTCTGTTTGGCTTCTTTGCGCCATATGCGGAAAGAGTCAAACATTGCCGGCCGGGCTTTCTTTTTAAACAGTTTAACTTCGAGATTGTCTAAAATCATATTCCAGGCTAGCATCGATTACATACAAACTAACCAATCACAGTGTGACATTTCAAAAGTAGCGCATGACGACAATCCCACTTTCTGTTGTCCAGCCCACCAGAAATGACCAAGCAAATTCCAATTCCTGTTCAATCAGGCCGGACAAACCCAACATAAAACCTTAACTCAAATCAGTGATTATGTCGTAAAGGAAGGAGCAGAAACAGATTGGAAGCAAGATAGAAGGGTGGGTGCAGTGTACTGTAAATTCGGCAATGTCCTGCTCTTTGATCTTTATCTGACCAGCTGCTTAACAAGGAACTGGCTCAGCGAGGTCAACCTCGGGCAAGGGAGTCAGTTCGGCCAGGTCATTCGGAAGTCAGCTAAGGTGTACGTGTCCCAAGGACTTGCTCGGCCGCAGTCATCGGCCTATGTGAGGGCAACCACACAAAATGGCTGCCGTCCATAAAATGGAACCCAAGGGTTCATACGAAATCCTTGAATACGTAGTGTTCTCATTGATCGATTTAGACGAAAACACTCGTACACACCGCACTCGTGATTTGCGGTTCGCTGACACCAAAATCGTCTATTTCCGACGACCTTTATTGAACGGGTTTGGAACCACCGAACCTCAGACCCTCAAACTACGGAACTACACCGCTAGCATTCTAGGGATCAAACCCCCAGTAGCACTACAGCATGATAAGGAATGCCAACACCTCATATCTGGGCCACTACCTAGAAATATGCAACTTTCAGCTAGACAGGGGGATCTAATTCACAATGTAACATCGCCGGCTAGCCCAACCGGCCAGCGGGTCTCCCCAAGTCCTACTTCTAATCCCAAACCACCTGGGCCACTAACTAGAAATATGCAACCTTTAGCTAGACTAGGGGAACTAAACCAAGCTGTAACATCGCCGGTTAGCCCACCCGGCCAGGGGGTTACTCCGAGTCCCACTTCTAATCCCAATCCAGCTCCATTAAAGATACTGTCTTGGAATCTGGCTGGTTTGGGAAATAAGCTTGATTCCATAGACTGGAGCACATTTATAGACTCGAAAGATGTATGTATGTTTCAAGAAATTTGGGCAAGAGAGGAACATACTCGCCCTGGTTTTGCAGCATTTTCCATTCCTGCTCGATGGGGGTGCAAGGGGCGCCCCTCTGGTGGTCTTGCCATCTGGGTGGCAACACACCTGGGTTGCAAGGCAACATCTTATTCCACAGCTTCTGAGGACGTCCAATGCGTCCTCATGGAATGGCCCAATTCCATCAAACTGGCAGTGGTAAATGTTCACTCTAGGCCGGTAAACATTACTAGGGAGTCAAGTACCATTGAGGAACTTTCCACCTTCCTTAATGATATTGCCAAGGATACACCGTTCGTGGTGGGGGGCGATCTGAACTGCCATTTCGAGCCACTCATAGGATTACTAGATGGAACCACAATGGAGGAGGACGTGCTGTGGCTAGTACCTCCTACGGTCGCCCCTCCTCCTAGAGCCTGGACACCTTTAGCAGTTCAGATCTCCGCTCTAACCCTCAAACACGCTATTAGGGCCTGCAATGGGCGCCTGAATTCAGACATCCCCTCTCAATGTACATATAATAAAGTGGGTATGGAGTCGAGATTGGACTATATTTTAGTCCAATTGTCCTCCTGGTCTAAAATCAAGGACTTCAGGGTGATAGCAAGGGATGACAGCGACCATAATGCGCTTGAATTAGAATTTTCTCTCCCTGGTCTAGTTAATGAACATAGGGCTGGCGAAGACGGGGCTGCTACAGGGTTGTCCCTGGCAAATAACAGACGTAGAGTGAGGTGGGAAAAACTAGCCACTAACCCAGAAAAGGTCTCAAAGCTGTATGGCTGTGTTATTCCCATACTAGAAAAGGTGAGTGCACTAGTGTTGCACTTATATATATGCACTCCAACGCCCATGAGATGCATAAAAAACTTTGGTCCGCTCATGAGGATCACATTAAGAACACTGCTGAAGTCCTTTTTTCCCCGGTAAAAATCTGGGGTAGCATGCGCCACTGTGCTAAGTGGTACAATGCCGCCTGCCAAAAGGCTAAAGCAGATCTATTGATTTCCCTAAAGCAAGGTAACAATAGATCTGCAATACAGGCAAGGAAAAGGGACTACAAGCGCTTGATCACCCATGCCAAGGCAGAATGGGATCAGGAGGAATGGGAGAATCTCACCGTCACATTAGCAGTCAGGGATTCCCGCAAATTTTGGCGAATTGTAAATACGGGGTCCGGTGAGCCACCCGCGGCCGTTGAACCTAATATCTCAGCCAAGGTTTGGCAAGAACACTTTCAAGCTCTTTATATGGAAGCCGATGTGGATACAGATGGGGTTTTAACTTACCCATTGTCAACTATTGGCCCACAACTGGAGGGGGACCTTTTTATTGAGGAAGAGGTCCGAGCTGCCATTTCTTGGCTGGCATCTGGCAAAGCTCCAGGCCTGGATGGGCTCCCAGGTGACCTTTTTATGCAAGAGCCAGATGTATGGGCTCCCTACCTGCTGACGATCTTCAATGCTGTACTAAGGGGCATGGAGGTGCCCTGTACTTGGCTGGGCGCAGAGATTGTCCCCATATTCAAGAAGGGTTCACCTCTGCACCCAGCCAAGTAATGTAGTTAATGTAGTGTAGTTGAGCTTATATAGCGCACAGCTACCCGCAGTGGGTGTCCCGGCGCTTGCTTAGGGAACCCGTCCTGATATTCCCCTGTGTGATAGCCCCAGCGGGTACCCACAAGGTGAAAGTCAGGCATCCCGCCGCGAGGGGCCGTTGTGGAGATTAAGCAAGCTATTGCCCAGAGTCGCAGAGTGTGAACCCGTGAGTCGAGAAGGCACCGGAGCGAGAATTATCGAGTCTGTGGAATTTTTAGCCCAAGACCCGCCGAGGCGGGGAATTGAACCCTGGTCCAGGACCGATCTCAGCTTCCGGGTCTGCCGCCTCTAACCCCTGAGCCACACTTCTCCACACAGGCCTATCAGTCTCATAGATGTGTCACAAAAGCTATTCGGGAGACTGATACTAGATCGCCTCCAAGATTGGATCGAAGAGTTTCCTATTCTGAGCCCTTACCAGGCAGGGTTCAGAAAGAAAACCTCAACAACCGATCAGATCTTTCGTCATAATCTCCTATTCTGGAAAACTGCTATAATCGAGGGCGGCAGCTTATATACGGTCTTCGTAGACCTGCGCGCCGCCTTCGATTTGGTGCCAAGACATAAACTGTGGTCCGTGCTAGCGGAGTTAGGTATTCCATCTGACATCTTGCATATTTTGATAAGACTCCACCAAGACAACTTTGCACGGGTCAGGTGTGGTATGAACGGGATGCTTTCAGCAAGAGACCCGTTGACAGAGCCTGTTCAGGCGAGGTCACCCCCACTCCGCTGCTCCTGCCCGCTGCTCTGCTGCCTCGCTGCCGCATCGTGGATCTTCCCCCCTCTGCTGCCTCGCTGCTGATTTCAGTGCCGCCTCTGTGTTTCCCCCGTGTCTGCCTGTTGCCGTGTGAGGCATTGCCGCCTCTGTGTTTCCCCCGTGTCTGCCTGTTGCTGTGTGACTAGCCTCTACCTCCTGTGCTGCCCTACCTCCGTGTTGCCTTTTCGTTTTTCCCTCTGCCTTGCCTTGCCTCCACCACCCCCTGCTCCCCCCCTCTGCTCTCATCCCCCGACCTTGGGTGCCGCTCCCTGCCGCCGAGCCGCCCCAGTCTCCCTTCCCGCCACAGACCTCCGTCGACCCCGCCCCCCTCCTGTCCATTGGCCGCCCCGCTCCCGCCACCCAGTTGACCCGCCCTCCCGGCTCCTTCTTAAGGGGACCGTGCGCAGGGACAAGGAGTGACCACTGAGCCTGTTCAGGCGAGGTCACCCCCACTCCGCTGCTCCTGCCTGCTGCTCTGCTGCCTCGCTGCCGCATCGTGGATCTTCCCCCCTCTGCTGCCTCGCTGCTGATTCCAGTGCCGCCTCTGTGTTTCCCCCGTGTCTGCCTGTTGCCGTGTGAGGCATTGCCGCCTCTGTGTTTCCCCCGTGTCTGCCTGTTGCCGTGTGACTAGCCTCTACCTCCTGTGCTGCCCTACCTCCGTGTTGCCTTTTCATTTTTCCCTCTGCCTTGCCTTGCCTCCACCACCCCCTGCTCCCCCCCTCTGCTCTCATCCCCCTACCTTGGGTGCCGCTCCCTGCCGCCGAGCCGCCCCAGTCTCCCTTCCCGCCACAGACCTCCGTCGACCCCGCCCCCCTCCTGTCCATTGGCCGCCCCGCTCCCGCAACCCAGCTGACCCACCCTCCCGGCTCCTTCTTATGACGCCCGCAGAGCGACCGCGCAGCGGACGCGTGCAGCGGGAGCACCGAATGAGCGCCAAAGGTGCGCCAATGGTAAGCCCGCCTGCGCCCGTCCGTGCCTGGCCCACGCCCAGTGCCAAGACCCCTGGCCCCCGCAGTCACCAGCCCAACCGCCGGACCTACGACACCACCGAACTCAACGCACTCAGCGCCGGCCGAACCCCGGGTTGCTACCGAGTCACACCAAGACGCACCCACGGGCCCTTCTGCTGCCACTCCTGCAAGTTCACCTGCATCCGGACCTGCACTACTCCAGCACCGACCAAGACCAAGACGAGCAACAGCAGCAGCCACCTGAAATGCGTCCTGCTCAACACCCGCTCCGTCCACAGACACGCCGTCGAGCTCTGGAACCTGCTTGACACAACTTCACCAGACGTCGCCTTCCTCACGGAAACCTGGATGAACGCCTCTTCAGCGCCCGACATCGCCATCGCCATCCCAGACGGCTACAAGATCATCCGAAGGGACCGCATCAACCAGACCGGAGGAGGCATCACCATCATCCACAAGAACACCATCCGCATCACGACCAACACCGACGACACCCTCGCACCCGCCGAGCACCTGCACTTCCAGGTCCACATCAACCCCAAGACCACCCTCAGATGCACCCTCATCTACAGACCCCCGGGACCACGTACACAATTCAGCGAAGACATCACCGACTTCATCAGCCCACACGCCCTCCCCTCCGCTGACTACATCCTCCTCGGGGACCTCAACTTCCACCTGGAGAACAACAACGACCGCAACACCACCACCCTGCTGGACAACCTCGCAAACCTCGGACTCAAGCAGCTGGTGACCACCCCCACCCACTACACCGGACACACACTCGACCCCGTCTTCTCATCCAGCAAGGACATCACCTTTATCCACGCCACCGCACTCCACTGGACGGACCACAGCTGCGTCCACTTCAGCTTCAAAAGGACCACGAGCCACCACCACCAGCAACAGGTTGCACGCAGAAGCTGGAACAAGATCACAGCCGACCAGCTCGCGACTTCCCTGAGCAAGAACCCACCCACCAGCGCAACGAACCCCAGCCAAGCGGCCACCAACCTCACGAAGTGGATCAGCGACTGCGCAGACGACCTCGCCCCGCTGAGGACCCCGCCTAGCAGACCCGGCAGCAAGAAGGCCCCATGGTTCACCGACGAACTCAAGAGCTCCAAGAAGAACTGCCGAGCCCTCGAGAGAACCTGGCGCAGAGACCCTACACCGGACAACATGACTGCCCTCAAGCTCGCCACCCGTAAACACCACCAACTTATCCACGCCACCAAGAAAACTGCATTCAAGGAACGACTGGACAACAACGCACACAACAGCAAGGAACTCTTCACCATCGTTAAAGAGCTCTCCAACCCCAACGCCGGAAACAACAACATCACCCCTTCGCAAGACCTCTGCAACTCCCTCGCCTCCTACCTCCACAACAAGATCGCGGACATACACATCAGCTTCAGCACTCAACCGACGCACGCCACGACCGAACCACTGCCCCCCACCACCACCCTCCACGCCTGGACCCCGATCAGCACCGAAGATACCGTCCGCACGATGAACTACATCCACTCCGGATCTCCGACCGACCCCTGCCTTCACCACGTCTTCAACAAGGCCGACGCTGTCATTGCACCCCACCTGCGGGACATCATCAACACCTCCTTCGACACCGCTACCTTCCCGGAGAGCTGGAAGCACGCCGAACTCAGCGCTCTACTAAAGAAGCCATCAGCCGACCCCACCGACCTCAAGAACTACTGCCCCATCTCGCTGCTCCCGTTCCCTGCAAAAGTCATCGAGAAGACCTTCAACAAGCAGCTGGCCGCCTTCCTCGAGATGAACGGATCCCTCGACCTCTCGCAGTCTGGCTTCCGGGCCAACCACAGCACCGAGACCGCCCTGATCGCAGCCACCGATGACATCCGAGCACTGCTTGACAACGGAGAAACAGCAGCCCTCATCCTCCTAGACCTCTCCGCAGCCTTCGACACTGTCTGCCACCGTACACTAGTGCAGCGACTCAGCAACGTCGGAATCCAGGAGAAGGCACTGGAGTGGATCATCTCCTTCCTCGCCGGAAGGACACAGAGAGTCCGCCTCCCCCCGTTCAGATCTGAAGCCACCGAAGTCATCTGCGGCGTTCCTCAAGGCTCCTCGCTCAGTCCAACCCTCTTCAACGTCTACATGAGCCCCCTCGCAGACATCGCACACCAGCACAACCTCAACATCATCTCCTACGCCGACGACACCCAGCTGATCCTCTCCCTCACCAACGACCCCGCCACCACTAGAGCCAACCTTCAAGAAGGGATGAAAGAGGTAGCCGAATGGATGAAGAACAGCCGCCTGAAACTGATCTCGGACAAGCGGAAGTCCACATCCTGGGATCCTCACCCTCCTCCTGGGACAACTCCTGGTGGCCCCCCGCCCTAGGCAGCGCACCAAAACCAACAGACCACGCACACAACCTGGGCTTCATCCTGGACTCCTCGCTCTCCATGACCAGACAAGTCAACGCTGTCTCCTCGTCGTGCTTCAACATCCTGCGCATTCTACGTAAGATCTTCCGGTGGATCCCCACCGAGACCAGGAAGACGGTCACCCAGGCCTTCGTCACCAGCCGTCTGGACTACGGCAACTCCCTCTACGCCGGAACCACCACCAAACTCCAGAAGAGACTCCAGCGGATCCAGAACGCCTCAGCACGACTTATCCTGGACATCCCCCGTCGCAGCCACATCTCCGGACACCTGAGAGACCTGCACTGGCTCCCAGTCAACAAGAGAATCACCTTCCGTCTCCTCACCCACGCACACAAAGCCCTACACAACCAAGGCCCAGGATACCTCAACAGCCGCCTCAACTTCTACGCCCCCAAACGCCAGCTTCGATCGACCGGCCACGCCCTCGCCGCCGTCCCCCGCATCCGAAGAGCCACCACAGGGGGACGGTCCTTCTCCTACCTCGCCGCCAAGACATGGAACTCCCTCCCGACCCACCTCCGCCTGACACAGGACCACGTCGCCTTCAGGAAGCAACTCAAGACCTGGCTGTTCGAGCAGTAGCGGACCCCCCTCCCCTAGCGCCTTGAGACCCTCTGGGTGAGTAGTGCGCTATATAAATGCTTTGATTGATTGATTGAGGGGTGAGACAGGGTTGCGTACTCGCACCTACACTGTTCTGCCTCTTTGTCAACGGGGTAATCACCCATCTAACCAGGATTAATTATATAGATGCCCCAAGGCTTAATGGCAGCAGGGTGCCTGCAATCATGTTTGCGGACGACACCCTGCTCCTGTCTAAATCCCCGATGGGGATACAATGAGTTCTGGATAGTTTCGTGGAATTTTGCGGGGAGCGGGGGCTGGAGATTAATGCTCTGAAAACCAAATATATGATTTTCAACCCCCCATCCTCAACTCGCCCCAACCCAATTATAGGCACATCGAGACTAGAGAGGGTCCATACATTCAAGTATTTTGGGGTGACTCTCAATCAAAATATGACCTGGGACACCCACCGAACAAAGGCCAATCTTAAATTGGCGCAGCTCATAGGTGGTATCTCCAGGAAATCAAATAGAGCAACTTATAAACCCCTTGGCCCAGCGCTCAAAATATATAAAATGCAGGCGAGGGGGGCAGTCACATATGGCGGAGAATTGTGGGGGCACACACCTGTATTAAATCTGATGATCACAGAAAACAAGTTCATCAGGCAGCTGGCGGCCCTACCTTCCAGCACCCCGCTTCTCCCTCTTAGACTTGACTTGGGCCTTAGATCAATAGATGAAGAATTGGGTCTAAAACCAGTATCATTCTGGCACCGACTTTGGACTACTCCAGAGCTCTTGACATATAGGATGGAGCTGAAGGAAATTTTAAGCCTACCAAATGCAACGAAGACTCCCTGGTTAAAATATATAAAAAATACATGCGAGAACCTGGGAAGGCCAGAGCTATGGTCAGACCCTGAAAATGCTTGTAGCAAGGTTACACGCAAACATTTATCAAAGGAATATTATGATCTAAAATTAAATATTTTACTAGGGAACGTGCGGCTGAGGTCTCTGACAAGGTCATTTATCCAATTTAAAGACTCCTACCACCTGGAACATGTCTTCGATGGTATTTGCCCAGCCTTAACAAGGAAATTGTTTTTACAGTGGAGATATGGCACTCTCCCCCTCAGAGCATTTACAAGCACCTGGTCCCTTTCTTCCTCCGCCAAGCAATGCCCCGCATGTTCATCTCAGCTAGAAAACGAAATACACGTTGCATTCCTCTGTAAAGCTTATCAAAAACCCAGAAAGTACTGGCTTGTTCCTCTGCTTAAAAACTTAGGTTGAAGGTGTTGCATCCCAGCCTACAGAATACTAAAGACTGATTTAATGCCCCCAACAGTGTTTGCCATAGCTAAATTTTTAACTGCGATGTGGCACAGGCGCACTCGTCACATTTTGAATTCTGATATTGATTTGGTACAGGCCTCATAATTATTATTGCATAGACTAGCCCAAATTGGAATGATCTGTAATTGCTTTCATCAATCACCAGAAATGTGACTTTCATAATATGTAGCAGTCGTATTTGTACCTTGCACCAGCACTAGCACTTTGAACCTGTACAATAAGATAACAATTGCAATGAGTTTCTTTTAACTTACGTTTTATGCTTATGTATTATTCATGAATGTTTTTTAATCTATGATGTACATCTTTTATGATCCAAGTGATCGAAATAAAGATACATGAAATTAAATGAGTATATAATTTAATATGCCATTGGTTTCTCTTGTGTGGCAGAATACAAGATTATTCATTAGTATTAGAGCAAATGTTACTTTCCACCTGATGTGTTTTCTGTTTTTACCATTTGATATTGTGATGTATCATTTGATTCACACCATGTCAACATTATGACTTCCCTGCTTTAAAAATTATATAACACACTGGGGCATATTAGCAAGAACCTCGTTAAAATTATCACCATTGTAGCAGCAAGAAACTGCAGCTAAAACGGCGATAATAGGCTTGCCAATATGCGTTATAGAATTCCAATAGAAGGCCAGGTTAGATGTCCTGCACATCTAACCTGGGCTACTATTGGAATTCTATAACGCATATTAGCAAGCATATTATCGCCGTTTTAGCTGCAGTTTCCTGTCGCTAAAATGGCGATAATTTTAACAAGGTTCTTGCTAATATGCCCCACTGTTTTTTAAAACGTCCTTCTTGGATTTTCCTAGAGAGCAGACTCCATGTCAGTCTGTTTATGTGCTCAGCAATTATAGATTTTTCAGGATTTTTCTCTTTTCTTTGAATTGAGCAGACTTCATACCTGAATAATGTCTCTAATGTCTAGTGCTAATTCCGATTTAGATGCATTTTGAGAGATATTTGCATTTTGATTTGAACTCACTATTTTTGACTCCTATAATGATTCAAAATGTAAAGAAACTTTAATGGTTTTGACTTTGAACCTTGTCTGGAGTAAGTGATTTGACTTGATTTATCTCTATTCCGGGGCCATCACCATTTGGGAACTACACAAGATCCCCAATCCCGAAAATGACCTCTTAAGAAAAAATAATTTAGTATCAATCGTTTTTGGAAAAAGACTATTGCACCAACATTAGTAGTCCCCAAATCTCACAATGAAATTATAGCCTTTTCCTGCTGTGATTCTTATGCCATCCCTTATTCTGGAGGTCGTGATTCATCACAATACATATTTAATTAATAGATAATATAGTTGTCAATATAGTTGAACAGATGTCTTGTACAGCGGATCATACTTTTTAAATCTTACATTTATTATTAGCTCATTACAGTTTCCCAATACATGTATTCAACAATCTTTGCAAATGTATACCCTATGTGTCTTACTTCTCTTTTTCAGCGAGGGCCATCCGGATATGGAGTGGGCAAGCTGGCACTGGCAAGATACTGTAAAAAAGAGCTGGGTTGACTTGGGGTACTTAGATTGATCAATAATAATGCTCGCATTGATTTCTCTAACTTACATTAATGGTCTCTTTTCTTCAGCTCTGAAGCTTATCATCTAATAATATACGTGTATCCAATCATGATGTGGCTCTCACAGATGTTACTGGCCTGCTTCTCCCTCATCTATAGGATGACAACAGGCAAAGTCTGTTGAATGGCTTTGCTTAGAAAAGCAGAAATACCCAGTTCAGGTCGATTGCTTTTTTAAGTAAATGCTCAGGAGGATTTTCCATAAACCCCTCATACCTCAATTGAGCAATATTCTTGTAGAATTAACAAACTGTATTACAGGGCATCGTCATTGGCACAATAGTCCTTTACCTTCATAATTGCTATACTTAATTTTAAGTAGGCGCTGCTCCAATAGAAAGTGAGTAACTAGAAAAACAATTCTGAAGAGCTTGTGTAACCTTTCAAAACAGCAATCCTTGCGCAAAAATGTAACAATAAACTGTGATCATGAAAAATGATAGCAGGAAAAGAGCATGGGGACACAGCTAAATCATGTTGAAGTGTAAACATAAAATGCCACTTATATACACAAAAGCCAGACAGCAAGGCGATAGAAACTTCGAGGCTGTAAAACACTTGTTGCAGTTTTTGTGACTTGACCGAACATACCATAATATTTAAAGTCAAAGCTTCTGAATGGAGCCAGGTTACAGCTCACGCTTGGGGCTAAGATGAGGCTTTTTTCTTGAACACTTTTGATTGTCTTCTCTCAATATACTTGTTTATTTGTGAGAGAACATTCTACACACCGCTCCTGCTTTAACTAAGGTGCGCATGCGGAGTGGTCGATTGTATGTAAGATCTAGAATAGTCCACCAGCATGGCCCAGGGCTATGTATGCATATGGCAAATACAATAAAAAGAGGCAAAATGTTTTTCTGCCATCAGCGCTGCACCAAAGTTGCATCTGTTATTGATGAGAGTACATCCTGTTCAGTTATCAATTATATGAACAAATACAAAGAAGATGGCAAAGGTGGTCATATTGCTAGCACATACAAGAATTCAAGAAATTTTAAACAATCATATGTTGAGTTGGTTTGCTCAATAAAACGAAAGACACTATGTCATCCAAGCAGTGTCATATGTAGGAGCAAACCATACATACAAATTTTGAACAAGTGTTTAGAGCACCACCACAAAAGGAGGTATCAAGGTCCATGTTTTAATGGGTATTTTTAGTTGTATTCAACAGTACATCATAATATGTACACACAGGCCAAAGGATGGTTCCATATTCTTTTTTACAAAATGTTAACTTAGACAACAGCTTTTTTTTTCTTTGTTGATAGTTCCATATTCTGTATTCCAAATTTCAACTTGGGCAACAGCCGACACGTGTTTCGTCGTGAAACGACTTTTTCAAGGCTGTAAGATTCAAAGCGAAAACCCATTAGTAAAAGTAAAAACTGTCTAACAACATATGGACAGATGTATTCTTATATATCGTGCACCAATCAGGTGTAAACATTCACACCAGGTGGTACAGGACAAATCTCGTACACTGAAAGACACCTTCTGTGCCAGTTTATAGAAACATGTGCCAAAAAGAAGAAAAGAATATTATGGAAGAAACTTCACCAGAGAAAGACGTGTGAAAAATGCAACGTACAGTGAAAGTGAAAAAGATAAGCAAAAAATAGTCACATCAAAGATAGACGTCAAGACACCCGCAAACAACTAGAGAAGTAAAGACATAAACACTTAATAGATCAGAAAACTACCTTTTGGAAACAGTTCTGAGAAATTGTCACAGCGTAGTACAATGGTATATTTTTCCTCAGTAGATAATAATCCGTCCACTGGGCCGTAGGTGCGCACAAATCTATAAAACAATCACTAAGATAAACAAGGCCATCCCAGAAAACACAGAATGCTCAACTCCAAATCAAGTCAATAAGAACTTAATGGCGATTCGCCCATACCGAACCAAGGCATGTCTATCATTGTCTACAATTAGAACGTAACAAATTTTGGGGGTAACATGGGCAGGGAGGGGAGAGAGAGGTGATATTTCACCCATATTGTAATGAGTCATTTATGAAAATTGTCCTGTTTTAAAACAATTATCTATGTCCATAAAAATACAATCATTTAAAGTTGCACACTTAGTATACTCCGAGTACCGGCCAAATCTAAAACACTCAGAAGCATGTATATGCATACCTTAGTGCAAGAACCAGTGTCTTCAATCTATGGAGGAGTATCAGACTTTGGAGCTAGGGCCTTGATAAGTCACTAGCACTCTAGGTGACAAGTAGAGATCGAGAACAATATATTACTTTCTATACACAATCAAGTATATCAATAAAAGTAAATCCAAAACGAGAGACACACTTCTGGTCCACAGATCACCAAAACTATAACAAAATCCATTGATCATACTGAAAGCAACCGACTTCTGTGGGTGTTAAAATCATTACACACATAGGTTTTTTGTATTTGGGAATTCACAGCACAGGCAAGATCCGCTCAAATAAATGCTGAAACGGTTATATCCCGTATTAATGCATATCTTTTTTTTATATTTTAGAAAAGTTCTAATGTTTATGAGAATACGCGTAAGAGAATCTTGATAAGGACATGGAGGTTAGGACCCAGTCCCTTATTACTGATTGGTGCCCCCATAGATAGTTGTCATGGTGAACGTTTCAGCTCAAACTACCAGTGTTTATGCCAGAGAGTTCGATACATATATTCTAAAAGGCCCCATATTTGGTGTGGCAGACTTATACAGACAATACATAACATGGCAGAAACTTTCACTCTACAAATTCAATGTTAATGTCAATGTCGCCTAATGCAAATAGTATGATGTATGATGCGTCAGAGGTTAAGTCAGACCCATCTCGTTATGGGGTAGACATAACATGGAAAATGTGCTACTACTGTTTAAGCCCAAAGTCAGGGCTTTAAGTGGGCCGGGTCTCACCGGTGCTGAACAGTGTAGTTTTTTAAAGGAGGCCTCAAAACGGGTCTCTATCAGGCTCTGTTTTGTGCCCTGACGCAGGCGGTCCGTTTTATTCTAGCATTACAGAGGAAGGGAAATAATTTAAAGAGAGTTCTTTTCTCTCTGGATTTCCCTTCTCTTTTCAAAACTCAGGAGCAGCAACATTGTCGTGGTGTCATCAGGGCTTTAAGTGTAAGCTTTTTCAATATTATATGCAAGCCATAGTTGCTGCTTATTTATCTTATGCAACTAACAACCATTGACAAAACCAATAGTCCTGACTTCTTGCAGGTATGATGTTACATGCTGTATCATATATCTGGATGCAATGACAGAAACCGCAAAAAACACAGTTGATGGACAGAATGCAGAACAATGTCTTACATTCATCCCAGTACAAAGATCTGGGCCTAAATCCATCGTTTTTTTGCACTCCACACCACCCTAGGTCAGACAATGGCTATATGCAAATCAGCCTTGACCCTGTGCCTCATGAGAACAGTCCAGCCCGAACTACCAAGCCATGTCTTCCCTAGACCGGAATCAAGCATCCAAGGACCGGTTTCTGGCTATCAGCCTTCTTCAGCCTGGATAGCTTGACTCCAGTGATGTGGAGAGCCTGGGACTCACGTCTGAGAATACCCAGCCCACTCGGGGTGAAAATTCCAAAAAAAACAGTTGATGGACAGAATGCAGAACAATGTCTTACAATCACCCCAGTACAAATATCTGGGCCTAAATCCATCGTTTTTTTGCACTCCACACCACCCTAGGTCAGACAATGGCTGTATGCATATCAGCCTTGACACTGTGCCTCATGGGAACAGTCCAGCCTGAACTACCAAGCCATGTCTTTCCTAGACCGGAATCAAGCATCCAAGGACCGGTTTCTGGCTATCAGCCTTCTTCAGCCTGGATAGCTTGACTCCAGTGATGTGGAGAGCCTGGGACTCACGTCTGAGCATACCCAGCCCACTCGGGGTGAACATTGCAAAAAACACAGTTGATGGACAGAATGCAGAACAATGCCTTACATTCACCCCAGTACAAAGATCTGGGCCTAGATCCATCGTTTTTTTGCACTCCACACCACCCTAGGTCAGACAATGGCTATATGCAAATCAGCCCAGATCTTTGTACTGCGGTGAATGTAAGACATTGCTCTGCATTCTGTCCATCAACTGCATTTTTTGCAATGACAGAAACAGCGGCACACTATGCTGAGCACAGATCTTTAGCTTAGTGTTTTTAAGCCACGCCCTTAATTACATTTGCCACGCCCCTTTGAGAGACCCCCCAGTTTTTTCCTCCCACTTAAAGTCCTGCCCAATAGAGAATCAGTCAATCTCTTGGATGGTTGTTATCATGTTATACAAAGTGATAAATGGTATGATTTTTACAAAACACTGGACAACAGACAAACAACAGAGAAACATCAACACAAAAAAGCATAATAAATAGTACAAGTAATTGTGTGCACAGATACAGGATGAGATCATTCGCATGGCATTGTTATAGTTGTAGTAAAATCAGAATTTGTACTACAGGTAGAAGACATTGATCTATATAACAGTTATTACTTCCTGTACTTAATCTCTCAAAAGGACATGCGGCTCCCTGTCTAAATTAAGACCCCAACCCACTGCTCTGAGTTGAGTGATCCATCTAGTCTCTATTTGTCTTAGTTGTTATACTCTATCTCCTCCCCTTTGGTGGATAGGTACCACCGCTAGGCCATGGAATTTGACAAGATGTAGCTCCACCGAGCTATGATTCTCACTGAAAGGCCCCACAAGTGGATAGTTCCTATGTACATTCTGTATGGCTCTAAAATGTTCCTGCAGTCTCTCCTTTAAGGGGCGTATAGTGCTGCCAATGTAGATTTTCTTGCACACACAAATAATACAGTATACTACAAATTTGGAATTGCAATTTATAAATGAATTGTTTTTATATTCCTATGGTGTATTGTACCAGAAGAATTTTATTTTGTCCATCAAGAATGGACACATATTACAATGCCCACATTTGTGGACACCATTTGGAAGAGGAGGTAGCCATTGTGTGCTTTGTCTGGTCATGTTGGTATCCAGAAAGCTTGGAGAAAGACTATTCCTCAAAGTTCTTCCCCTCATATAGGTAAAACTTGGTTTAGAGGGGAGAGGTTTGTTCAGATCAGAGTCTGTTTTGAGGATGTGCCAATGCTTTTTTACAATATTGTAGAAAATGTGGCTAAGTGTATGGAAAGGTGTGATAATATAGATCCTTTCACCCTTGTTTCTTATCGTTGCCTGGGTTTCTGCCAAAATGTCAAATAGATCACAACTATGCAGCTATGAAAGCCAATGTTCACAACCATTGAACAATTCAAGCAATATCCAAAAAGGTAAAATGTTATGTGGTATCCGGTCAGTGTTTGTGGAACTTGGAACATGTTATTAGAATGTTAGATATTTGAGAGGAGGGGACTGTCCAGGATACTATTGAGCGAAAGTTGCATGATGGGGCTTTACATAAAATACGCTTACGTCGTGTATGCGGCCCCTTGGATCATTTTCTTTGCCCTGGAAGGATTCATCTCACATTTGGTGAGAGTACCTTTAACTAGCATTTGGTGTATCTTGTCCCTCTACATATATTCCTCTGAATCATGGCGTCCGCACTCCTGTTACTTGTTCCACAGGCGAGGGGTGTCTGTCGGTTTTCTGTATACTACCTGCTTTGGTTTTGCATGTTAGTGCTTCATTTGTGCTGGATTGGTTTTCAGTCGAGAGTACCGTATACTCCCTTGGAGTCTTGCACACATATTCCCAGGGCTTAGGCTCCAGCAATTAACCTGCTCATGCACACATTGCACCAGCATTAAACGATTGCCTTATTGCACTTCTTGTACATATATTCCCAGGGCATTGGTCCCAGCACTTGCTCGACCACATAGGGTGCCACTGAAAAAATGAATCAATTGTCAGTAGCGTTCAGTAGGTGGCACACCATAATCGCACATGCAGTTGTGGAAGGTGAGCGGCTCATAGCCATGAAACAAGTGTGTAAGTGCATGGCAACCTCCCGCCTTCCATCTATCAAAGGGCCCCTCAACTAGCGCCGGCGGGAATGCAGGATTAAAGTGAATAGGTGTGAAGGGGGAAGGAAAGGAAGTCCACCGCTCGTCATGAGAGACCGCGTCCCAAACCTTCAGAGTGGTGCTAGTAGGGGTGCTAATGTATGCGTTGCGAGGCCGATCCCCTTTCGCCTTCCAAACCAGGTCCCAAATAGAGCGCCCGCCACACTCCTGTCCATGTGCAACCAATGCTTCTACGACTCCATTTGAGTCCATTCAGCCAACACCCGGAGTTGTGCCGCTTTATAGTAAAGGAGCAAGTCCGGCAGGCCAGCCCCACCCTTCCTCTGAGGTCGGCGAAGCGTAAGAAAGGAAAGTCTGGCTCGGCCCCCTTGCCAGACGTAGCGCAGAATCATAGTTTTCAGTCGCCGAAAGAAACCCCCGTCCAAGGGAATGGGGAGGGCTTGGAACAAGTACAGAAGCTTGGGGAGCAGCGTCATCTTGACGGCATTTACACGCCCAAGCCAAGAAATAAACATAGGCTTCCAGCGAGTCAGCTCAGCCTGTATCTGAGACAACAGAGGAGGGAAGTTAGCTGCATATAGGGTGGCGACGGAAGAGGTCAGCTGGACCCCAAGATATTGAATGGAGGAGCCCGCCCAGGCCAGGGGAGTGAGCGGTCGAATGCGCTCTACTTCAGAGGGCGGAAGCGTGAGATTAAGTATGTATGATTTGCCGGGGTTCACACGAAACCCTGCCACCGCTTCGAATTGGGACAGCACGTCCTGCACCCGCGGGAGGGAGGTCCCGGGGTCAGTTAGCGACAGAAGGACATCGTCAGCAAACAAAGAGATTTTATGCTGTTCCCCGGAAAAGGGGAGGCCCACAATATCCGGATCCTCACAAACTCTAATAGCAAGAGGCTCTATGCTAAGTGCAAAAAGTAAGGGGGATAGGGGGCAGCCCTGCCTGGTGCCTCGAGAATGAGCAAAAAATGGAGAGACATGGCCGTTCACCATGACCCTCGAGCGCGGGTCGTGATAGTTGGCCCGAAGCATAGTTATAAACGTGGGGGAAAAGCCAAATGCCTGTAGAGTGCTAAAGAGAAAGTTCCAGTCCACCCGCTCGAATGCCTTTTCGGCGTCAAGGCCGAGCAGGACAGCTGGGATCCGAAAGCGTTCGGCCTTCTCAATCAGGTGAACTAGGCGTCTAGTGTTATCGTGGGTCTGGCGACCCTTTATAAAGCCCGATTGATCCGGATGAATGAGAGCGGGCATAAGGTCCTTAAGGCGAGCGGCCAAGATAGAAGAATACAACTTAGCATCAATATTCAGGAGGGCAATGGGTCGATAGGATTCACACCTGGAGGGGTCTTTCCCCATCTTGGGAATTATCAAAATCATAGCCTCCGCCATTGAACCCGAGGTGTGGCCCTCATCCCTCATGGTGTTGAAGAGGAGCACCAAACGGTCCCCCAACTCGGATGCGAACGTCTGATAAAAGGAGGCTGTATAGCCGTCCAGGCCCGGTGCTTTATGCGGCTTAAGAGACCGAATGGCAGAGAGTACCTCCTCCCTAGTAATCGGGGCCTCCAGAAGGTCATTCCACTCTTTGGAGACCTGCGGTAGCGCTAGGTTCTCCAGATATGCTCGTTGAGCGGACGGCACCAAGCGATCCGCCGAGTACAGAGCAGCATAGAAGTCACCAAAGAGCGCTGCCTTATCCGCGTCCTTGTGTTCCACTACCCCGAAGGGGTTCAGAATACCACCCACATATTCTCTTTCACGTTTATCACGGAGCTGCCGTGCTAAGTGCTTCCCCACTTTGTTGCCCTGAGCGTAGGAGAGGCGCCGTAAGCGTAGTAGAGTATATTCTGCTCGGTTATTATAATGCACCCTGAGCTTCCCTCGTACCGCCGCTAGAGGGCGAAGCGTCCTTCTAGAAGGATTCTGCTTATGTGCAGTTTCCAACGTGACCAGTTCCGCCTCCAACGCCTCCCTTTCTTCCCGCCGAAGCCTATTCAGGGCGGAGTTCAGAGCAATGCATGTACCACGTGTCGACGCCTTGAAGGCGTCCCATTGGGTAAAGATTGAGGTGTCGCCAGTCTTATTCAGCTCAAAGAACTCCCTAATGGCCGCCCGAAGCTTCTTGCAGGATTCCTCATCTCGCGTGAGGGATGCCGGGAAATACCATTTGCGATGAGGGGACGAATCAGGGGCCCAGTTCAAGCATGTCGCCAAAAGGCTATGATCCGAAACTGAAAGTGGAAAAATTTTGCTATCACGCAGGTCACCCTGTAAAGATTGATGCACAAAGATATGGTCGAGACGGGAGTATGTGTGGTGAACATGTGAATAGAACGTGTAGTCCCTAGTGCAGGGGTGGAGGGAGCGCC
Source organism: Lissotriton vulgaris (assembly GCF_964263255.1). Classification (NCBI taxonomy): domain Eukaryota; kingdom Metazoa; phylum Chordata; class Amphibia; order Caudata; family Salamandridae; genus Lissotriton; species Lissotriton vulgaris. The sequence goes on along the minus strand of NC_141689.1, from coordinate 1,251,695,934 downwards.
ATCTATCAATAAGGCCCAGACTTAACAAAGTATCACGCAGCTCCGGGGAAAAGAGACCCATCTCAGTTCTCTGTTGATGCGAACAATCAAAATCTTTATCCCAAACCAAGTTGAAATCCCCCAGCACAATCAACGCTCCCTCCCCAAAGTCCCCAATCACATTCAAGAGAGACTCAAGGAACCCATGCTGCCCCGTATTTGGAGCATAGACCACCACCCATGTGCAAAGTTTACCCATGAGCATCCCCTTCACCATCAACCACCTCCCTTCTTTGTCCCCCCGCACCCCCACAGGTTGAAACTGAAGGGCAGATCGGAACAAAAGTGCCACGCCACGGTGCTTAGTAGTGGCAGATGATTTATAAATCAGGGGATACTGCCTGTGCTTGAGCCTGGATTCATCTTTGCGAGCCAAATGAGTCTCCTGCAGGCCCACCACATCCAGCTGATGATCCAGAATATATTTCCAAATCTTTTGACGCTTCTGAGGCGAGTTAAGGCCTTTAACGTTCCAAGAGCCTATCGTAACAGGCAACATCGAGACCAACCTCCACACCCAGCGCTTCCATTAATGCAGCCCAACTCTAAAGACACACCAGACACACCACAGCCACACCAGGTCCCAATCCACCACCACTGGGGTCCATCCCCAACAAGCCCACCGGAGCCCTCAGGAGTCTCAAAAACAAACCATAGAAAGAGGAAAACAAAAAGTAGAGAAAGAACAATGAAAGTCAGACATGACCGTAAGGGTCGGGGGTAGAAGACCCAGGTAATGCCCCCCCCCCCGATTCCAGGGCCGAGGTGACCCTCCATTGGAGAAAAGTCCCACAGAGTACCTGAGGTGGTAGAGCCCTCCGGCTCCCACTGGCCGCTGAGAATGGGGCCTAAGCCGCCGAGGAGCTGTCCACTCGGCTCGATTCAGTCACCTGGGCCACCGAGGCCAAAGCATCTCCCCTCTCAGTCTGGCTCGCTGACGGGGAAGGCCCCTCCATTGTGCGCTGTCGGCCCGCTCTCTGCCAAGGCGGGGATCGGGAGCGGCAGATGTTTTCTCCATTCCCAGCAAGTCCCTGGCGGCTGCCACAGTCCGCACTTGCACCAGTCTATTTTGCCATCAGAAGATTAGCCGAAAGGGGTGACCCCAGGAGTAGGACACTCCGTGTTCCCTCAGGAAAGCCGTGACTGGGCGAAAGTCCCGTCGCTTCTGCAGGGTGGTGGCCTCCAGGTCCTGAAAAAGTTGGGGGCTGTGTCCGCGAAAGAGCAAATTGTTAGTGTCCCTCGCCTTCCGCAGGATCATCTCCTTCAGCTGAAAGTCGTGGACACAAACCAAGATGTCGGGGGCGGCGAGCGCGCGCCACGAGGCAGGCCCACCCGATGTACCCTGTCCAGCTTGACTTCATCGCGATCGTCCTCCGCCAAGATGTGTAGAAAGAGAGCCTCCACATATTCCCGCAGATTTCCACCGTCTCCATCTGAGGGCACGCTCTAATTCGAATGTTATTGCGACGGGACCTGTTTTCCAGATCCTCGCAGTGGGTCTGGAGATCCAGATTCTGCTCACGAAGCTGGAGCAGGTCCTGCTGTAGCTGATGGACATCCCCACTGAGGCCCAAGTCATGGTCCTCCAGGGTAGCTACACGCTCGCCAATGCCGTCTACATCACGACGGACTTCACGGAGGTCGGAGGCCAGTTGCGCTTTCAGTTCCGTGATATCCTCCTTGATGGAGGAAAAAAGCTCGATCAGGAAGGCCTTCGTGACCGGGCCGTCAGCGTCGTCTTTGGTCGGCAACTTGCTAGGGCCTGGGGGCGAACCAGACGCCCCCTTCCCGGGACCTTCCTTCCCCGGTTTATTCAGGCGATTCCTCGTCGACATGGTGCGACGTCCCAATGCCGAAGATAGGAGGCAAGATGGCACCACTTCTCCGATCGTTCGCCGATGACGCTGTCCAGCAAGGCCCCAGACAGGACGGCGCCTCCTTGTCACCTCTGTACGGCGATAATCGCCAGCCGGGCCACTGGAACCACAGGCGGGCTCGTCACAGCGCCAATGTAGGGGACACGCACAGAAGAGCTTCACTCGGTCGCCAGCCAAAGTCTCGAGTCCCCTCTCGCAAAGGGTCAAAGCCGCCCAGACAAAGCCCCGTAGGCCGCTCCGGAGCAAGTGCGTCACCAAAGTAACACCTCGGCCAAGTCCGCCGTCCCGTGTCGTAGCTCGACGGGAGAAGGGACAAACCAATGCAGGGCGCCTCAGGAGACCCAGGAGAATCAAAGCCGGGGCTTTAATCGCCCGATACCGCTAAACAAAGCTATGAAGGGCTCGGGGTGCCGGAGGAGCTCGCAGGCACGTCTTACTCCGTCGCTATCTTGGCCACGCCCCCCCGGTCATTAGTTTTTGTATTTTTAAAAACAAAATCATGCTTTGGGATTTTGTTTTTGAAAATACAAAAACATGTTAGAAGTTTGATGGACGGTACTGTCATGGTAACAGAGCTGTACGTCAATTTTTTTACTGGGCCGGTGGGACATTTCTAAAGTCAGAGGTCGCCCTGACAGAGTAAGTACCGTTCCCTGAACTATAAATCAAGTCTGTACTGTCAATTCTCTTAAAATTCTGATTCAGTCAGGGGGAACAAAATAAGGGTTGGGTCAAGGAGAGTGGAGGAGAAGAGAAGGTGATGACGAAGGGAAGAGGCAGGGGTAAAAGGTTTGCAGAGCTGCAACAACAATCTTCATTTCCATATTATTTGAACCCATTTTCTGAGCATATATTTATTTTTGTTTCAGTCTATCCTTTCCTTCTAGTCCTTATTTGTTTATAGGTGGATACATGGGTATTGGCCGCATGGATAATGTTGATTTCAGAAATATTTAATTTTTCTCCCCAGACCTCAGCTTATCGCTCGGGTATCAGTTTTCGATAGTAGGCAGCTTTGTGTTGTTCTTTCTCTTTTCTTCTACGATCTTTCCATTTTCCCTCAGAAATGCAACCTTTCCTACATTTTTCTTGTCCTCCCTGGAAGAGACCCCTTAATAAGTGCTTCAGTTTATCAGCTGAGAAAAAGATATAGTGATGCAGCGCTGGCTCAACCCTCTTACCATTATTATCCAGTGGATCTTTTTTGCCGACTTAGAGGTAAAGGGAATTCGCATTTAATCAAACAATCTCATTAACAGTACAACTTATTTTGCTACACAATAAGGACCAGGAATTAGTGACTATAGTCACTAAGGTTTATTACAAGTTATCAGTCAAGTTAAGTAAACAAATCTCAATACCCATCGATATTGAAGCAGTGTATATCTGGCTCCATATTTACACATAACAGATACTCAATATAAACGTGCACTTAGCACATGTACTCTGTGTGCCCTAACGATATTAATGTAAAGTGTTGCACTTGACTTCACTATTGAACTGCATTCACAGTAGGATTAGAGTTCTACAGGGAATGCACTTCAATAATGAGGTCAAGTGCAACACTTTACATTATTATCGTTAGGGCATACAGAGTGCATGTGCTAAGTGCACGTTTATATTGAGTATCTGTTATGTGTAAAGATGGAGCCAGATTTACACTGCTTCAATACCGATTGGTGCAATGCCTATGATTTGAGGGGGAAAAAGTGTGTATCATTTTATCAGATTTGAGTGATGATGAGGATGGGGCGTGGCCAGCAGGAACAGCATGGGGGACGCGTTTTAATAGCGCTCCGTCCCCTGTCCCCATAATCCATCACTATTATCCTGCAAGGCCGGCGCCTGGTAGAATCGGACGGTGGGGGATGCTTTGAGGACACCCCCGGGAACCTGTGGAAGCTATTGCGAGGACCTTAGGACATGTGGTCCGAGATGGCGTGGGGGTCTGCCGTGTCGTTGCAGACCTGTGGGCAGAGGAGGCTGCTCAAAACATTGCTGGTCGGGCCCGACGTGCCTCTGGACCCGATGGGTGGAGAGCGGTGTGCCCCGAGGGGGAGCAGTGCGTGACGGCCAGAAGGCGTCCTGGCCCCGGAGCACCCCCTGACATCGCGGACCGGGAAATTGCAGCTGTAAAACTTTCCAGCTGTGTAGGCAGCAACGTGATGGCGGACGGGTCACAGACATGATGTGCCGTGTATAATCCTAGAGCAGGCTCTGGATTTGGTGTGTTCAGCAACACCGCAGGCAAGCAGAGCGGAGCGATACATGAAGCGGCCAGCTCCTGGGGCAAGGTGAGCTGTTTGGAGCCCGTCCTGGCTGCGATTGTCATACTGCACACCTCAACTGCAGCCTGAGACACGAGGAACACAGCATTCTCTCCGTAACTGCCATTAAGGAGGTCTGCTCGTGGGCGGCTGATTACCCAGTGTTACAAAGCGGGAGGCTGATGTAAACTCCCTGTAGTTGATGACTTCCTGTGCATGACTATACTTATTACACTCCCCTATGATATGGAGTGAGGGGACTGGTGCTGCTCACAGAGAAAGAAGGGTTTTGTAGAACCTGCACTGGATTGTATGGCGAAAAGGACCCCCACTGCTGGTCCAATCGGTTGGTGACCCACACTCAGGTGGCTGGTGTGTGTCTAGGTCAGTAGAGGGTGACCTCTTGGATATTCCTACTACTGGAGCCACGTCTAGCGGCTGGGGACCAGCCGGAGGGTATATTACTGATGGGAGCTCTCATGTGGTGCACTTACCCAGAGTCACGACTGCACAGTGGTACGAGTTGCTATCCCTGGGCCCTTTAGTGGCAGTACAAGTGGAAAGGACCCATGACACGGCACGGGAGGAGTAGGCGGCATGAGCCTGGTGTTGACACGTACTCTGGGTCTCAGGGTGCGAGGACTGACATTAAACTGGGTGACGCTGTGGAGTGACCCTGCGGGAAGCTCCAGTGGTGCGGTTGACATCTTTTTGCTGGCCACAAGACCATTGGTTGCACTAGGGTGTCGGGGTCGAGGGCCTCCTCACAGGTGGCGGGCACGTGTGATGCTGACCCACCACAACCAATGAAGGAACAAATGGCTCAGGATGATCGTCTGGATACTATACTACAAGCCATTGAGCGCACCAGTGCATCCATGGAATCTAAACTGGACTAAGTAGCTCGGGACCGTAACCTACTACACGTGGACCATTGGAATCTGCAGGATCAGGTTGAAGCTGTGGAGCAGGAGATCGCTGAATTGAATCCTGCCACGGAGTTCTAAGACAAACAACAGAATGCCCACAAGGCTCAGATTCAGTACCTAGAACACTGCATTGAGGATGCAGAGGGCCACTCACGGCGGAATAACATCAGACTGATTGGGATGCCGGAGGGTGCGGAGGGTCAGAATGCGGTTGCCTTTTTGGAATCCTGCCTCAAGACCATTCTGTCACTTGCTGTATTCTCCCTCTTCTTCACCATTGAGCGGGCACATCGTGTTCCGGGCAGGAGACTGGACCCGGGGAACAGGGCACGTCCACTCATTTTCAAGATCTTGCACTTTAGAGACCGGGATGTAATCCTTCGAGAGACCAGGAAATTAGATGATATCCAGTACGAAAACGCTAAAGTGTTGTTCTTCCCAGACTACACAATGAAGGTCCAGCATCAGCGGGGATCTTTCTTACTGGTGAAGCGTCAACTTCGGCAGCTCAATATCTCCTACTCGCTGTTATTCCCGGCCAGGCTCTGCGTTGTTTCAGACGGGAAGTCCAGTTTCTTCAACACACATCAGGATGTATGGGACTGGCTGGAGACATCGGATCTGTACTCTGGCCCGAGACCTGCGGTCACTGCTGCTACCGGATGGACTGGCATAGCTGGTGACAGAATTGCTCGGAGACGCCGGCCAAGACGGTGGTCCCAGGGATGGAAGGCGGCACCTGGTCCAGATCAAATTCATAGAGTGGCAAGAATTGATTGGTATTGCACAGAAGACAACAGAAGTAACGCCACACAAAGACAAATCAAACACTTCTTATCATACATCAGGGGATGGGGGCTCTTCCGTGGGGGACTCTTCTGACAAAGCATCTATGAGAATGCCGGACGTTACACCCCAAACAGTGGAAGGTATTGTATGAAACCGGCTGATCGGAAAGCATACTGTCGAGTGCTATTATTCGTTTTGCTGCTTTGGACTCCTGATGTCCTCTGGGGTCTGTGTGTGTGCTATTAGGATGTGGCCTGGGGATCAGTCAAAGGATTCCTGGGGGTGTTGATCTTCTTGTTTTCTAACCTGGGTTTGCTTTGCGCTATGGCAATGCTTACAGATTTTTCTTTGGGTGGGGACTTCAAGAATGTACCCTGCTTTGTGTCACAATCCCCTGTTCTCCATAACCTTTCGGAGCCAGTAGGACAGGTGGCTATGTCGCAGTCTGTTGTGTTTGGACGACTCCCTGCTGTTTTGGGGATTGCCCCTATATATTTTTTATCTCCCCTGTCTAGTATTTCTCATTTGCTTTCTGTTGCAGGAGCCCGGTGGGAAAGCATCAAAAATGTTGATATGCACATCAGACTGTTGCTCAGCAAGTACTGGGGCAGAGGGTCCCAGATTCATTATGGCGTGCCTTTCTTAGTTTTGCCGTGGGTCAGGTAATACTTACTTGGAAAGTCCGGGGCCTCCACACGCCTTCCCGCTGATATACTTTGTATTCCTATTTAAAGCGTCACCATGTACAAATAGCGTTATTTCAGGGGACTCACCTGAATGCAACAGAGGCTGCCCGACTGCAGCGAAGATTGAGAGGTAAACTATAAACTATATACCGCTGATTACTCCCTGTTTGCTAGGGGGGCCCTTATCTGGATACGCCCAGGGACACTCTTTGCAGTAGATGAGACTCATGTGGACAAGGAGGGCAGATATGTGTTAGTGAAGGGTAAATTGGATGGGCGGTCTGTATTACCGGGGAATGTGTATGCACAGAATGTGGACTAGGGTCAGTTTTTTGGTCAGCTGTCCCTTGTCTTTGGGAGGTGGTGTTAGACTCCGTGGTTGCTGGGGGGGGGGATTTCAATAGTGTCTGAGAATTAAGGGTCGATCGATCCTTTCCCCCACTCAGGAACACGGCCGCGGCGACTAATTCAGTGGCGCTGAATAGATGGGCATGGGGCTGGGATCTGATTGATGTTTGGAGGCACCATCATACGGGGAAGAGGATATATTCCTTTTTCTCTGTAACTCATAAATTACATGTCAGGCTGGACAGGTTCTTTGGGTCCCCCTGCCTCCTCCCGTATATTTCAAAATCAGAGTATTAAGGGCGCACACATTGTACATCACTGTGTAGTGCTTGCTTGGGCAGGAGGGATCCCAGGCGTTCGCACCTGGAGGCTGCAACCGGCCCAGTTGGAATACTCTGTGTTTCGGGAGGCAGTTGGTGAGGTGATCGGTGAGTATTTCGAGCTTAACACAGAGACTGCCTCCTCTGCACTTGTGGAGTGGGAGGCTATGAAAGTCATCTTGTGGAGGAAATGCTTCGGGTTGGGTTGTGGGATGCAACAGCAGGTAACCTCGGATTTGGTTGAGGTGGAAAAACGCTTGTTGCCATTAGAATCTAGGGCTGTTACAGATGCTGGGGGATTGGCTACTTTAAAATGAGCGCAAAAGAAACAAGATGAGCTTCTTGAACGACAGCGTTGCTTTAACTTTGCAGCGCACTCCACGACAGTACACGCCAAAGCAAATCGCTCCAGGCCTCTCCTTGCTTGGCTGATAAAACAGGAGCAATTGGGTAGACAAATTACGGCTCTACGTTCCCCAGGTGGAGAGCTTCGATTCACACAGTTGGAGATCCATAGGGAACTGACGACTCCTTTCACGAAGCTGTATAGAGTTGGTCCGCATCTCTCGGAAGATGAGATTCAACAAAATTTGGGGCAACTCCCGTTCCCAGTATTGACACCTTACCAACAATTTGACCTAGATGCTCTGCTAATGATTGATGAAATGCGAGGTGCAAAAAGGACTCTGCCGTCCGGCAAGGTCCCTCATCCCGACGGTCCCCCCCATGAATTTTATAAAACATATGTGGACCCCCTGGGGTCCCAGCTGCTCCGGACATAATCGGAGGCACTTGAATCTCTTGCCCTCCCTGCTTCAATGACGGAGGCTACGTTGATTACACTCTCTAAACCAGGTAGGGGCTCTACTTCCGTGGGGGTGTATCATCCCCTGGAACTCCTGAATGGGGATTATAAGATATCAGCAGGTATCCTGGCGAATAGATTGGGGCCGTTGGTTCCTCATCTGGTCCACCAGGACCAAAATGGATTTGTACTGGCTTGTAACACATCGCTTAACATTCGACGATTGCTAAGGGCGATGAGCTGTACTACCGTGGACTGGCCAACGTTTGGTTGTGTCGTGCTGGACCTAGAGTAGGCCTTCGACACAGTTGAGTGGTCTTTCCTGTTTGCAGTGCTCCATCACTATGGATTTGGACCCTACATATTAAGCCTTATTATTGTACGGGGCTCCTATGGTTCGATTGCGGCTGTGATCTCTTTTTTCCGAACCCATTTTGATCGGACTGGGGACTCGTCAGGGATGCCCTCTTTCCCTGCTGATCTTCGCTTTAGATTGAACCTTCAGCAATGACATTGTGCGCCTCAGCAACAGACTGGGGGATGTCCCTTGGGGATGGCATACATGCCGTTTCACTTTATGCTGATGACATCTTATTGTATGTATGTGAAATCCTGGCAATTCCGCAGATCATCCTGCCACGGTAAAATCTTTCGCATCATTGTCTGGGCTAGGGGTCCACTGGGGTAAATCCTGTCTATACCCATTTAATCCTACTAGAGTGGATCCGGGCTGGATCGTAAATGGGACGGCGGTGCAGTGGCAACCGGTGGCGTTCAGATACTTGGGTGTTCGTATCTACCACAGCACGCAAGACCTTATGGATAGGAATATCACAAGGGCGGTTACTGCACTCAGGTCTCAGAATGAATTAAGGAAGATGCTTCTACTTTCAGTCATAGGCAGGGTGGAGTTCATCAAAATGGTAATGCTACCAAGTCTTTTTTATTACTTTGCTACCTTACCGCTCCACCTACCAGTGCCCTTTTTCCGATCTTTGGAGAGGTTTGCTCGCAATTTCATCTGTAATAATTCCAGATGCTGAGTGGCATTTACAAAGCTATATCTACCTCGCACAAAAGGGGGGGTTGGCCCTGCTATATTTTGAGCATTACTACCTGGCGTCTCAAATCTTGTGGGTGGCGAAATGGGTGGTGCAGCTCCATTTGTCAGACTCAGCGGAACAGGATCCTCTGTACTCCCTAGACAGGATTCTTTATTTATTTCATCCCAGTAATAAACTGAATGAACCTCTTCCCTTGCTGCTGTCGATAGCGCGGAAATGCTTTCACAGGGCACTATGTCTTACTAGAAGTATAATACCATACGCACCTAGTGTACCTATACTGGGAATGCCGACCGGGCGTGGACGTGTTGAGAATATAGACCTTGTCTCATGGGTGGACGCTGGTGTAACCACCCTTGGAGACTTATACGACGACGGAACACTACGGTCGTTTCTCGCTATCACGAACGTAGAGAATATACCTCTTGGCCAATTTCTGAATCATGCCTTGTGAACGGCCGCAATGAGACATTGGTGGGGGGGACGTAACTCAGGAGCCCCTGATGAACCTCCTAGTGCAATGTGTGCACGTTATGGGCACGGGATGACACTTGGTGAAATGGTTCGCAGACTCGATCAGGGGACATACCTTGGCGATTTAACGCCACTGCGAGTTAAATGGAAGGCAGACCGGGGGAGGCCTTACTCAGAAAAGGAATGGTCTATGTTTCTGGAAAGCCCTAAACAAGTCCCCAGAAACGCTCGGTTCAAGTTAATTCAATTGTATATTGTGCATAGGGCATATCTCTCCCCGGATAAAATTAACTGGATTTTAATAGACAAGAGGAGAGCTGTCCATGCTGCAAGTTGGTAGATGCAGCTATTTTATATGTGCTCTGGTCCTGTCCCGCTCTGCAGATTTACTGGAGGGGGGTGCTCAATGTGTTAAGCACCTGCACCAATAGAGAGGTGCTGAGGATGTGGGAGTCATGCATCACTTGTGTGTTTGTCAGAAATAAAAAACATAAAGCATCCACCAGGTTTCTTGATCTGGGCTTTATTGTGGCTAAGCGTCTGATCACTCGTAAGTGGAAGTACGAGGAATCCCCACCAATGAATGCCTGGTTCCTCTCCATGCTGAATAGGGTGAGGGCAGAAGCGGTCTCCCTGATATGGAAAGATACGCCCGGCTTTATTTTCCCATCTCCACTAAATGGAATACTATGTTGTGTGCACTGCAGGGGCTGCTAATGTTGGAGGATTCGTTAGAAGTCCCCCTTCCTGATGGCCAGTGAGACTGGCTTTAGTAGACACATGTCCCAAAGGGAGTGTTGATATACTGACTGTAACCTCTGTTCACTTCACTAGACGATCTAGATTCTGAGCAGTTTGTTGGGAAACTTTTAGAGTAGTTGTGGAGACCCAGCTCTCTGTCGCTGGGGGGCCTTGATTCCCTTTCCTCCCTTTCTGTGGCTCTTGCTTCCCCTTCTTCCCCTTCCCTGATTAGTTTTTCCCTAAGTTTGGTGTTTCATATAAAAGTTTGAATCTATACACTGAACTATATGATATGGCAGAGTGAAGCCATACGACGCGTGATTATGTGAACTGTTGCATGTTGTATAAGTTGCAGTCACGATGCACCGAATTGCGGTCGCTTTGATTCTTTTGATTATGGGAGGGAAATGCTATAGTTAACAGAATATACTAAATGTTATTACTGATACTGTATATGCTTAATGATGTGACCAAGTAGCTATATTGTTGTTTACTTATCTGGACTTCCGGATTACCTATTGGTTCTGTATGATGCTTTCCCTTATACTGCACTATTTTGTATTCATGTATACAAAATAAAACAGAAAAAAAGTCTTTAATAAATAGATCAAACAAAAAATTGATGAGGATGAGAGCTTGAGTGAGTTTGACATTTGTATAAAAATATTGAAGTGTTGAAGAGTTTGTAGCTGTTTTAAGGACGTTAGCTAAAACTTGCATGTTTGATGCCAATAAAGAACAAAGAAGAAAGAATTATTTCATGTTAAAATGAAGCAATGAGAAGGAGAGGAAAGATCTTTGGTTAAGGATGATTCTGATTCTGATTCTGATTTCAGTGGAGTCATTATATTAGTTAAAAAATTAGAACACTATTGTGTGTGTGGAAGAGATTTGCAAGATACACACACAATAATCCACACAATAGGGACACCATGTATTTGGAGCATAAATTACTCTTGGAAATATTACTAGCAATACTAGGCTCAACTGTGTTGAAATGACATCAATAATATGCACACTTGGTAAGGACCCTATTCTAATCCCTCTCAGCACCCTTACACAAGCGTTCCTCCAGCCCTGTCAGTCACTGTCACTAGCCGGGTGAGGAGAGGGCAGTTGGTCTGCCGCGCTGAGGGCCAAAAAGGGAACAATCAATGAATGGAGAATGAAGCAGGAGAGCCTCTTGGAAGAAGTAGGCACCCCGTCTAGTACATGTCGATCAGAGTCGCACCAAGGCAATCCAGGCGCATTGTTTGGTGTACATTGATCTGGGTTGCACCAGGCTGTTCCGGCCACACACAATAAAAAGTTGCAAATTCCTTACCTCTCTGGAAACAAGTCACAACGTCCAGTGTACAATTTGACATGGGTTACACCAGACAATTCTGGTCACACACACAAGTGCAAGTTTAGCAATGCCTCATGAGATGGAATGAGTCACTACTACAGGCTATGACCCGACACTTGAGGGTCGCAACCTGTGATTCGGACACCACTTGCAAAGAGCATGCAGTTGGCGTGTCACAAAAGAGAAGAGCAGCACTATTCCAGCAGGACTACAAGTCTAAAATATCCCAGTCTTCTTTGTAACAAACTAGACTTTAGTGGGGTAGGCACAAAGTGTTCCAGGGACTGGATTGTGTTGTCAATTCAGACAGCAATAAGAATCAGTGAAGAAGAATTGAAAGAGATAACAACATTGGAGGAAGAGATTAGTAGTGATTCAGCTATCACAGTCAAAGTCATTGCTAGAGTCAATTGAGAAAACCATATCTGATTTTAAGACATACACTGTCAATCAGAAAACAGCGAAAGTCACCAAGGACATCAATTTTTTTTAATTGACTTGGTATATTCCTTTTTAAAAGAGTATTCCTATTGAATAATAATCCCAGTATCCTGAATTTGCAATACAGAGGGCGGTCACAAAGGAAGTTTATTACCTTTTCGGATACCTCCTCCGATTCTGACCAAGGGCCCTTTAACTACTATCAACCGTATTTCCAATACGTAAGGGCTCGAACTTTTTTAGACAGAGGTGGAAACAGGGGAGAGTTTTCTTAGTAGTATGGAGAGGACCGAAACCGAATCAAGAAGAAGAGTACTTCAGGACAAGGTGGAGGGTGTACAGACGGTAGATCATGACTCGAATCAAGAGACAACAGTTACCAGCAAGCATATCCTAGTCTACAATTTACTCAAACATACCTTGACTAGTACTGAATTAAATTTACCACAAAAAGGACTATCATTTGTCCTGGTGGCCATGCAGAATCCAGTTGACACTAAGACGGAAGTGTTGCAGTTTCTTCATAAAATTAGACTAAAAGTATTCTGCTCGGGAGTCAATGTGACTGCAGAGACTAATGTGAGTGGAATTAAAAATAAATCATCTAATCCAAGGGGTTCGATAAATGGTATCTCACAAATCAAGGACATCTGGGAGAGGGAGCGGTGCGATCATTTGCGTCACTTAAATCCCAATATGAGTTGACAGACACTTAGCAGTTCCGTTACCTTCAGATCCGTCATGCCCTGCTTACTCATGTACCAAGTGGCACTGTGCTTCAGGAAGCCTCCCCACTGGAGGACAGAGTCCTAAATGGGCACCTCCCAGAAAAATCCATCTTCTTAATATATAGGAAATTAATTAACAATATGGAAGACCCGTTACTAGCCCTCAGAGAGCAGTGGACTAGGGATCGTCTAGAAATTGATGATGAGGACTGGCAGGAGGCGGTCTCCTCCCCACGAGTAGTAGCAATCCCAGCCAGGTTGAGACTAATACAACTAAAAATATTGCACAGGATATATGTCACAGGTCCTGGCCTTGTTCGTATGGGATGAGCTGAAAGTGACGACTGCAGGAGAGGGTGTGGGGAGCTGGGAACGTTTATACACACACTATGGTAATGTCAGCAGATACAACAATACTGGAGTGACATCCACCGCACATTGAGATCTGTGCTAGGAGTAGATCTGCAACCGGAAACCCATAGATGCTTATTAAATATCTGGGAACCTACTGATCTTAATACATACACCACGCAATGGGAAACTTTAGCATACATAAGCGCGAAACGTAATATTGCACAGAAGTGGGGGGCCTGTCAACCGCCCCAATTGAAGAACTGGAAGGAAGATCTGGACTAGTGTATGTATAGAGAAAAGTCAGTCTTCATTGCTAGGGGATGCCCCGGGAAGTGGATTAAAATAATGGGGAGCATGGAACCGCTATAGAGGTGATATTTGGCTCCCACCAAGTCACCAATTAGACACTGACACTGTTGGTACCCCTTGATCTGATTTATGTAATAATGATAATGTATTCTGCACACTGTACGATATTGCTGTGACGAAGAAGTAGCCTGCCTGTATTTGATGGATGTGCTTTGATTTAACTGTTTAATAAAAAGAAATATAAACAAAAATCATCTTTTTGCCCTGAAAATGTGGCAATGCCCGGTGAAGTTTCTATTTCTATTTCTATTTCTATTTAGGGGGTTTTGTAAAGCGCTTGGTGATGCACAGCGGCGTGTCCCCGCGCTAAGGAGAGAAATTTACTGGGATCTACAGAAGCGGCCTACCTTACTGAGCGAATAGTGTAGTTTTAAGCTTGGCTCTAAAGATTAGTTCAGATGGTTCTAATCGCAATGCCATTGGTAATTTGTTCCATCTTGAGGCTGCAAGGTACCTAAAGGACCTTCCACCCATCCGCGCTCTAGACACCTTGGTACAGGACGGCTCATAAGACGTCAGTAGTCCCTGCAAAGGGAGAGGAGACCGCCCGTTGATAATCCGATGGCACGTGCATAGTGCTTTGAATTCTACCCTACTTCTAACCGGGAGCCAATGCAGCGACCGGAGGGTAGCAGCAGAAGCGGCTCTTCTGGGTAGTCTGAGCACCAATCGGGCGGCGGCATTCTGCAGGACCTGTAGGCGGCTAAGATTCTTCTCCAAGGTCCCTAAATAGAGAAGATTGCCGTAGTCCATCTTAGATGTAACTAGTGCATGCACCAAGGTTTGTCGGGCTTTCATAGGTAAAAACTTCAAAGTCTTCCTGAGACTTCTGAGGGTCCCAAAACATGATCCGACCACCTGGTTGATCTGGGGGCCGAAAGTAAGGTCAGTATCGAACCAGATGCCCAGGTTCTTTGCTTTCTGGCACGGGATGGGTGTTGGACCAAGACAAGATGGCCACCATGCCGACGTCCACGCTGATTGGCATCCCCCCACGACCAGCACCTCGGTCTTGCCTCTGTTGAGCTTGAGACAGTTGGCGGACATCCAGGCTGCAAGATCTTGCATGCAAGCTCTGAAGATGTCCGCTGAAAGACCGGGTGCACGCGACAGGGAGATAACCAACTGCGTGTCGTCGGCATACGACACCAATCGGAGGCCGTAACTCTCTACTAAGGTGGCGATCGGGGCAACATAAAGGTTAAAAAGTGTTAGACTCAGGGACGAACCCTGCGGCACTCCCTGGTCCAAAGAGATCCGTTCAGAGTAGTGGTCACCCTGCCTCACTTGAAAGCCTCGGCCAGTAAGAAATGAGTATATCCATTTCAAGTTCTAATGTTCAAAGACTAAATACTAAAGGAAATTGACATTCTTAATGACAAATATTTTTTTTTTTACAACTGTAATTGTTCTAGAGACGAATTGATTGCTTTGAAAAATCTAGCTGAGAACCCTCAAACATTGATTAAGCCTGCTGATAAAGGCAAGGGGTTTGTGCTATGGGATAGTGAGGCGTTCGACAATGAAATAATGAGTCAGCTTAACAATTTAACACATTAGATAACCCTACACCATGTTTGCAAGCACAAATTCTACATTTGACCACCAAAGCATTGCAAGGGGTTTTATATTTGCAAAAAGGAATATGAGTTTCTGAATACTACTGCTCAGAAAGTACCTAATATATATGCTTTACCAAAAATCCACAAAAACTGTGAGCAACCACCTGGGAGACCTATTATATCTGTGAGCGGTTCATTGTTGGAACTCGTAGCCAAATATATAGACTTTTTCTTAAAACCTTTTGTCGCTAAAACCAAAGCATATATCAGAGACACAATGGACCTGATCACTAAAATGGAAAATATGCAGTTTGATAGAGACAAACAGTTGTTGGTCTCTTTCGACATTGAAACTCTCTATACAAATATACCCCCAGGAAGAAGCACTAGCTGTGTTGAAAGTGGTCTTAGATCAGAGAGAACGGCCACATCAGGTGCCAACAGATTTTTTTGCCTCGCTGGCTGCCTTATGCTTAAAGAATAATTGTATTGCTTTCAACGATAACCTGTATTTACAGGTTAAGGGGTTAGCTATGGGGTGTTGTTTTGCCCCGGAGATAGCAAACCGTGTAATGGATTGCTTTGAAAATCAGTATATCTTCAATGAATCGAACCCCTTTAATCACAAATCACATTGTGGCTGCGTTTCATAGATGATATTGTGATGGTGTGGGAGGGTGACCATGAGACTTTGGAGAGTTTCATAGCTGGTTGAATTTTACAACACATGATTTAAACTTCACCATGACACATAGCGAGGATAAGATCCATTTTTTGAATGTCTGGATTACCAGTAGCGAGGGTAAACTGGAAGTCAGTTTGTACACAAAACCGACCAACCGCAATATGCTATTACATTTCACAAGCGGACATCCAAGAAGTTTAAAAGAGAACTTGCCCTATGGGCAATTTCTCAGATTTAGACATAACTGCACCAAAAGGGTAGATTACTTCGGGAATGCAGAAATATTGCAAAACAAATTATTAGAGAGAGGATATCCAAGAAAATTGGTGAGATCAGCACTCAAACAGGCGTGGTTTACTCCGAGAGAGGAGTTTGTGACTTCAAATTCGAAACCTGATTTAAATCCACTGACATGTGTTTTAACGTATAACCCTACGGCAGACAAGATCAAGAGAATAATGTTGCAGCACTGGAGGTTGGTGAGCCATCCAGACATTCCAAGACCCCTATTTGCGTTCCGTAAAGGAAAAAACCTCAGACAGCATTTGGTTAAATCCACACGACCATCAGAAACCAAAAAGGATTTAAGAAGCATGATGGGACTTACACCTTTGGTTGGTCATTTCAGGTGTAATAACTGTGCTGCTTGTCCTATGACCAATGATTCCAAATGTGTTATATTGAATGATAAAAAGCATGTTCAACATAGTTTTTCCAACTGCAATACAAAAAACGTGGTTTACTGTTTGTCATGCCTGTGTTGAAAAATCTAAATAGGACACACAATGCAACCTGTGAAAATGTGCATTTTGCAACATAAATCACAAATACGTTGTAAGACGCAGTGTGCCCCATTAGTCCAACACTACCAACAGTGCAACCATGATGAAACTGACATTCAATGGTCAGTACTGATGGCAGTTAAGTATAGTAATAAAGCTATCCTACAAGCATCACTCAATAGGTTAGAGGCACGCATGATTGAAAAATACAGAACTGGGGTGCTGGGGCTTAACGACCATGCCGAAACTTGGGCCCTGATCTGAATTGATTCACTGAGGTGATCTCACAGTTTAAGGTAATCTGTTCATTTGAGAAAATGCATATATATCATTGAAAATGTTTGTAGGATTGTTTGTAAACTGTTCATAAAGTTGTGATTGAAGATCAAAACGCAACATAACATATCTGCTGTGAAAGTTTTGTTAATTAATATTTTCGATTTGTTTGCACCAAAGATCTGTGACAATGTATCTGTGATACTGTATCCTGTAGTCTGGATTTCGTGTTCAGGATCTCTTTACGCGGTATTTTTAGTTTGATATTATATAGTATTTAGTTGTATTTCAAGTTACTAAATAGCATAGAATTATCTTCTTCCTTTTATTAATAACTCATGGCTTCACACACTAAACATGCATTTACGGGGACAGTGTGGTGTCAGGTTCAATTATATATGCCGAGCGGGAGCGAAAAAGCAAATCCCAGAAGTGAAGACGAAAGGGACCGAAACTCCATGAATTGTGAACGTAGGTAAGCCATAAGGGAGATGATGTGGTCCGTCGGCTTAAAATGCCGACTCTGGTGCTGGAAACCAGGGTTCGAGCCTCGAGGTTGCGTCCAAATCCTGTGATTCTGGGCAAATCACATAGGGCCATATGTAAGTAATCACTATTTACCGATTTTTAAACACCGAATTTTACCAATTCGGTATTTGAAAATCGGTAAATAGTATGTAGGTAATAATTCGGTAAATTTTACAGAATCAGTAATATTCGGTATTACCGATTCGGCATTTACCGTTTCAGTAATTCCCATTCATTCCTATGAGCCTGGAGGCCCATAAGAATGAATGGAAATAGGGGGAACATATCCAAGGGTGGCATGGTGTCACATTGACACCCTGTTGCATCCCTGAATCGTGCATGTGTGCACATGTGGCACACATACATGCCCTAAGGGCATGTATGTCTGCCACATGACACTGACAAAAAAGCAAAACAATGCTTTTTTAAAGGTATTCGGTATTTACCACCAACTCATAGTTGGTGGTAAATAACAAATCCTGAATGCAAAAACGCACTCACTTGAGTGCCTCCTACATAGGTTTCAGGATTTGGTAATTTTCAGAATCAAAATTTTAAGAATTCAGTAATTTAACGATTCCTTAAATTATCGATTCAGTTACCGAATCCTTGAAACCTGCCTCCTACATCTCAAATCCCTAAATACCGGTCGGTAACGGTCAAAATTTACCGAATTTTACCATTACCGACCGGTATTACCTCACCTACATATGGCCCTAAATCTCCCCGTGCCTGAATGTGTAATGTAAATACGGTGCTCATGTAAAGCGCTCCAATACCTTTGGGTTGAGTTCGCGCTATATAAAATATGTAAAAAATAAATAAATAGAGGATGTGGTGAGTCCCGTACAATAACGATGATGGCACACTGACTGGTGCATTTCTGTTATTGAATTAGCTTAACGATTTTGAAGGACAGAGCTGGAATTGGACACACTGTTAATAAACGTGAGATTGAGTGACGCGGAGTGTGGGGAGGAAGAACTGGTGCTTGACTTGTGGTACAGGTACGCCAAGCACGCAGTTTGCGCTTTCACATTGGAAATTGAATTGTTTTTATTGAGACGTGAAATGACAGCTTCATTCTTTATGTCTATAGTGTGCCCGTGATCTGACATAATAGGCATGATTTTTATGAAGGCTGTCTTGAATATGTGGACCTTGCCCTAGATATATTTCATTGAGCATGGGAGGTATTGTAAGTGAGTCTAGTGTCTGCTTTGGCGGGTTATGGGCTGTTAAGGTTGCACGAATTCTTGGGCGCATGTTGGAGGTGAAGGTGATTAATCTACAATATGAAGTACTGGTGTCGATTTTAACTTTTATTGAAAAAAACTATTTTTTATTAAAATAAATTATATACGTTTTGACACATATTTTAGAACAATAGAGGGGCACTCTTATTATTGGTAGAATTATGTGGCACAAATTTTTATTTATGGGCACATACTCATATCTGGGTGATCAGTACATCCAGGACACACATAGGCGATTTATTGATATTTTAATTTGGATTATTTAACTTTAGGTTGCTCCTTATACTGAGGTGCCGGGTTTTTAGAGACCCGGTGGTGCCAGGGGACCACACCCGAAGACCTCTAGGTTCTTCCTGTTCTGGACTTACAGAAACACGTAGTCTTCTAGGTGAAGTCAAAGATCGAGTTTATTGGCTGCAACCAAGTAACATGCGTCCTAGAAGTACGACAACACGGGCCGTAAGTTCTCAGGAGACTGTTCGTTTTTACAGAACCAGACTTCTCCTTATATACATAAATAACGGCTGCAGGCAAGAATTCTTAAGTTTACGATATGGCAATACAAATATTTCCACAATAATACAAAGAGCGAAGTCATGCTGGTCAGCACATATTTTAGATGTCCAGTTTGTGATGGATTACCCCGCCAAATCCAGAACTCCCATCAGATATCGATGAAATGCCAATAAGGTCGAGCCCCCTCCCATCATAAAACGGGTCATAAACAAGAATCATGGACAGGTATGTGTGTATGGAAAACAGGGTTTGTATACAGTGTAGGGTTTATGACATGTTGTGCTTTGATGATATCGGGCTCGGCCACTGGGCGAGGAGCTGCCCAAACAGGCTTGGCTGGAGGCAGTGGAGTCAGCTCGGCCAGGTCATGGGGGAGTCAACTACAAAGGACGTGTCCTTTTAGATCAAGCTTGGTTTTAATCAATTGACAACAAGCCATAAGATGGATGCCGTTTACAAAATGGAGTCTGCGGGTTCGAGACGCAAATCAAGATTTGAGGGTGTTAGCATCGCTTAATCATGACGCAAATGCATGGGGATGATGTCCTAATCATTACCGGTTCGTAGATACCAAATTCGTCATGATACGAAGGTATTTTATAACACGAGTGTTGGACCCTGAGGCTGGTGAAACGGAGGGGTCCAGAATTGCAGTACCACAGACCCTCCTTTTGCCCTTATATAAGGCAATAACTCGCGCTAGTCGGAGTCCAAATCGGTATTGATGAATTCACGGAGATGCTGCTGTAGCATTATTCTGTTGCTCAGTTCGTCCCTTGACACAGGCTTCCTTACACATGAAGTGGCGCAGAGGCCACATATTGCAGGAGCGCACTGTACAAACAGGCAGAACATAAACAGAACGGCTAAGATCATCCCAATGAAGATCAGAGTTTTCCATCCCCAGGCAGAGATCAGTTCCCAGAACCACCCTAGCAGAGACCAATCCCCTTTCTCTGTGTGGAGGGAATCGGAGATTTTGTGTAATTTGGAGATGGCCTGGTACACTGTCGGAGCATTATCGGGGATGAAAATGCAGCAACTAGATTGGATCACTCTACATACACCACCACGGTCTGCAAGTATGACATCTAGGGCAACCCGGTTTTGAAGGGTCATAAGCCGATCCGACTGGAGCTCAGCTGTCAGGTTGCTAAGGGCACCGGCCGTTTCAGTCACGGTGGACTCAACTATCCTCGTTAATTGTCGAATGTTCCTGCTGTTCACCATAGGCCCCCAAAATGGCAGAAAACCCTTTGCGAAGTCTCCAAATTCTTGACCCGCAGTGTCGTCTTGACTCAAGACACCCCTAACTGTCCTTGTCCGATGGTAATCTGCCCCGGTCGTGTAGGTGGGTGGCAGCAGAAACAAGATGAAGCATGTGCCCGAGAAGTCGGCAGGCAACCAAGTGTATGCCTTGTCATGGCAGATGAAGTATGTACCCTTAGCCACCAAAAATGGAGGGGAAGTTCGGGAGGCAAACACGTATGTTTCCGTGCATATGCTCTTCCACAATTGTGCTTCGGGATCCCTGCCAATGCCTTGCA
This sequence comes from Lissotriton vulgaris, assembly GCF_964263255.1. Taxonomy (NCBI): domain Eukaryota; kingdom Metazoa; phylum Chordata; class Amphibia; order Caudata; family Salamandridae; genus Lissotriton; species Lissotriton vulgaris. Next base: position 1,251,675,203 of record NC_141689.1, on the reverse strand, counting down.
GACATAAGTGACCACGGTGGGGTACTACCCATACTGAGGAGGATTTCTTTGATTTCTGGCTCTCACTTAATGAAATCCCATACTTGGTAATGTTCCACCTACTGTATGGGGTAAACTCATCTTTGGGAGTGGCTCTGATCGTGTCAATATCTCTACTCATGTTCTTGATTCCTGCTATTAATGCCTTGTTGTTTGAGTTCTCTCTCCGAACGTATGGTTCAAGGGAAAACAGGAACATTGTCTGGAAAGCCCACAAAGAACCGTAATAACTGAAGGGCAGGACGAAGTAAGGGATACCCTTATTGGTTGTGTGCGGCATGAGTCCACATATCCAACAGTTCATGTTGTTCATAACAGATTGGTGCTTGTGTAGGAGTAAGACAAATGAATTATTTACAAATTCGAGTCTTCTGGCCGACTCGTGTTCAGGTAGGGGATGGAAGGAGTGTGTGGAATCAGTGGGAGAAGGTGCGAGTTGTGTGTTGTGTATGAATGGAACTCGAAAAATGGACAGAGCAAAGCTAGTCAAAAACATTATTATACTACACAACATTAGGATGCTTAACACTAGAAAACGTCTCGTTGCCATGATAGTACATATTTTCTTTTCAAAAGTCATGTGTCTAGCAGGTCTCTCAACCCCTGGAAACTCCATCCTCTGGTTGCTGCCCACGGTGGGTGGTTGCTTCTGCCAAGATGTGCGCTCCGTCCAGTCCGGGGTGATTCCCTCAGACTGACCAGAACCGTTGACCTAGGCGTCCCCGGCTGCACTCTTCGGACTTCAACCGCGGCCTTAGCAGCAGAACCGGATGGCGGTTCGAAAATCAAAAATGAGCTAGTTCCCTGGGCGAGAGAGCTGTGGAATCAAAAATAGTTCATGGGGAAAAAGGAGATCGCACTAGTTCGAGAATGTCAGTTCCTGGGTCTTGACCTCAGATTATATCGTTCTTTCCCAGGCACGGTGTGATCTTCAAACAGTGTTTCAGGTTCGGTAGTGTCCAACTGCAGCGACGGTGGCACAGATCCTTGCAGAATGCAATCGCTCTCTTTGTCGGTACCAGTTCCTTTTAATCGTGCATCGCTGAAGGGGACAAAACGGGGTACAGATTCGGTCTCGGAGTCAGCGACTCCTTGCTGGACCCATCGGTCGTATGGAAGGGGCAACGGGACCCTTTTGCAATGGGCGCCGTGCACCCAATGTTTCTTTCCGTGGACACGTACTGCAGAGCGGGTCGACAGCAAAACCTGGAAAGGTCCGGTCCAGCGAGGCTCCTCGTTCTTGGTACGTCTGAAATTCCGAATCAGGATCCAGGAGCCGGGTTCGATAGTGTGGCCTGGATCGTCGGACGCAGGTGGAGAGGAGCTGTGGACCTGTTGATGTAAAGCATGCAGTTTAGTTGTCAATTCGTGCAAATAGTCAAACAGTACAGGGTGCTCGATTTCACTCATCCTCTTAGGCCTTGGCACACCCCAGATGTTAGCTGGGTGGCCAAACACTATCTCGTAAGGGCTGAGTCCTAATCTAGAATGGACAATCATCCTGGTAGACAGGAGTGCTAAAGGCAGGGCGTCTGGCCACTTGAGGCCTGTGCTGGCTTGGATCTTGGCCAGTTTCAATTTTAACGTGCCATTATAGCACTCTACCAATCCTGCCGATTGGGGGTGGTTTGCAGCGTGGAACTTCTGGCGGATACCTAGACACTCACACACTCTCTTCATCACTTGTCCCACAAATTCACTTCCGTTATCACTCCAGACAATCCTAGGCATGCCGAATCTAGGGAAGAATTCCTTGACAAGGGCTTTGGCAGTTGACAATGCAGTGTTGTCCTAAAGGGGGTATGCTTCTACCCATCTAGAGAAGGCGCAAACAACAACAAGTACATATTTCAGGTTATTGCACCTCTCCATGTGAATGAAGTCGAGTTGCAAGACCTCGAACGGATGCGTTGGAGGTGCAAAGTGACCAGTTGGGGTTGGGGTTCCCCTACCGGGATTGTGCTTCAAACACACCATACAGTTTCTGACCAGATTCTCTGCACATTTTGGGATACCACTATTCTGCCATACTGGGGCCAACAGCTTACATATTCCTTTCACGCTGATGTGTGCCATTCCATGGGCCATCGCCACTACTGCGAGCACATAGGCGTTAGGTAACAACCATCGCTGATGTTCTGACAGTTCGACCCAACAACCATTCGCGTCTAACCTACCCTTGCTTTCTCTCCATTCATTCACCTCTTTCTCAGTCGCGTCAGATTGTATAGATTTCACGCTTTCGATGGTGTCCTCACACATACCCACATCAGGGGTCCATCTAGCAGGACCTACAACATACATCCGACTCATTGTGTTCCTTGCAGTCTCTTTCGCGACCTCATCGGCAAATGCATTCCCTCGACCAACATCATCTCGGATCTTCCTATGCGCGCTACACTTCACAATCGCAACCTGTAGGGGTAAGGTCAGTGACTCGAGAAGGTCGTGTACTAGCTGGCCATGTTGTATTTTTGCACCATGTGACGTTAGGAACCCACGTTCACGCCACAATCTTCCAAAACTGTGGGCGACGCCAAAGGCGTACTGACTATCAGTGTACACATTCACTCGTTTTCCTTTCGCCAACACGCACGCTCTTGTGAGTGCTATTAGTTCTGCCGCTTGTGCAGAATTCTGGGGGATGCGAGCTGTCTCTACAATCGTATGTAATGTTGTCACGGCATATGCTGCAGGCGTGTCACCATTCGGCAACTTGAAACATGAACCATCAACCCATAAATTATCATTACATTCAGGGAAAGGAGTGTCCTGTAAGTCTACTCTCCCTTTTGTCTCTTCCTCTGTCCTAAAGCAGCAGCAATCTTCAGACCAAGGCAAAGGATTGGGTGTGTCTTTACGCATTAATGCCAGTAATGGTTTAGCCAGCAGTGAGAAATTCGGTATCCATTGTCTACAGTATGATGTAATGCCCAAGAAGGCACGCACTTCTCTTTGTGTCCTTGGGACACTCAGTTCTGCAATCGCCTGTATTCTTTCTGGGGTCAGTCTCCTTCCCTCCTTCGATAAGATGTGACCTAAGTAGGTTACTTCTTGTCGGCAAAATTGTAATTTGGAAAGCGAGACTTTGTGCTTCATGTCACATAAATGACGCAGTAATGACAACGTGGCTTGTTTGCAAATCTCTTCAGTATCTGCAGCGATCAGTAAGTCGTCTACATACTGTATCAGAGTCACACCATCAGGTAGAACGATCGTATCGAGTTGCGTTTTCAGAGCCTGACTGAATACTGATGGACTCTCACAGTAGCCCTGAGGAGCGCGTCTGAAGCGGAAACTTCGTCCTCCTAGATTGAAGCCGAAGATATCTCTGCTCTCCTCGGCAATCGGGATGCTGAAGAAAGCATTCTTCAGGTCAATCACCGAAAACCAATTGGCTGAGGCTGGAACCATTGTCAATAAGGCAGTAATGTCGGGGACGACTGGAAACTGCGGTACAACGATCTTATTCACTTCCCTTAGGTCGATCACGAATCGGTACACAGGGGGTTGTGAAGGATCGGTACGCTTTAAGACAGGCAAAACAGGACTGTTGCAAATGTTGCCTGTAGTTTCTTCAATAACGTCTTTCTCAATCAGATCGTATATTATTTCTAGCAAAGCCTCTTCACATTCTTTTGACATTTTATATTGGGGAATACGTGGTAACCTGACGTCAGTTTTCAACGTTATGACTTACGGTGCTATCTCCAAGTGACCCACATCATTAGAACCATTCGTCCAAAGTACATCTGGAAGAGATGATAACTCCGTCGGGATTCTTTCTTTTGACACATACATCAGGGAAATCACTCTTTTACCAAGCGTAAGCTGTACTCCTGAAGGAGAACAGTACAAGGTCGCATATAGTCTCTTCAGTAAATCCAACCCTAACAAATTTTCGCCACAACCTGTGGTAAGGATGAGGGGTGCTTCTAATTCGCATGGGCCAACAGAAAGGGGCATGGGACTGGAGATCGGGTTTCTAACAGGGGCGCCAGAAAAACACGCTGAAACATTCATTTCGCCGGACAAAGGTGCACCAGGAAGTTTTGAGTGCATAATCAAACTTTTTGTAGCACCAGTATCCAGCAGAAATGGCTCCGACACTCCAGATGTAATTACCTCTACATAAGGTCCATTCTGATCAACTGGAACTGAAACAACTCCCTCTCTTTGTCAATGGCTGTCCTAGTAATTATTACCCTCATTCTCAGTCTCCGCGTAATAGTCATCTGCATAGTACTGAGCTGACCTAGAAGATGTATTATTCTGTTGGTCAAAGCTATTCATAGAATTCTGAGGCGGAAAAGAAGTGGTGTTTTGGGAGAAATTTCCACGGCCCCTACCTCTAGGAACCTGTTGAACACCTCTACCTCTTGCGCCGGAAACACCGCTTAAACGTCGTGCAAGAGCTTGGCAATTACTTTTGAAATGACCCTCTTCCTTGCAGTATGCACATTGATTCGGGCCATACGGAGAACGCTGATGGAAAAACTCGTTTCCTTGCGCGTTTCTCGAATACTGCTGTGGTTGCTGATAATTTGGCTGACTAGGGGTGCGAGGCGGGTACGCTTGCTGGAGAAGAACTTTAGTCTTTAGTTCCTTAGTTTTCTTCTCTGTCTTATCTAGCTCGTCTTTGTGCCTATTTTCATAGTACTGGGCTGTGGCTAAGATCTGTGCTGACGTGGAAACAGCCCAAGCACTCTCTGAATCTTTCAATTTATTGCATAATTCAGGAAGCAAATTATGTACAAATTTGTCTACAAACAATCTTTGGCCACCCTCGGTAGCCATATCCTGACAACTGTGATCGGTGAAAGTCTCCTCAAACCTCGTGAAAAAGTCAGACACGTTCTCATCTTTCTTTTGCTTGCATGCAGATAGCTTGTCCCAATTTACACGTAATTCAGGCATTAACGTTTTCATGTACGCGATAATCCTACCAGGAAGGTCTGCTATTAAAGGCTCGGGTTTAGAACCACCAATTTGTCTAGCATCAGTAGCAGTAATATTAGCCCATGAGTCACCTAGTTCTTGATCGGGATCCGCATGACGAATTTTACTCCATAAAGGATGCGGAACAACATTCCCAAACAGCATGTCTATATCTGCTAAATTCATTATGCATGAGCTGGCAGTCTGTGATAATTCCTTGTAATACCCTGCTGGGTTTTTACGTGGATCAGGTAGTGTCTGTTTGAGTGCTAAAACTTCGGATCTTTTCCAGGGGACATGTACCCATACACGCTGGAAATGCGGTGGAACAGGCGGTTGCGCGTTCGCATCGCCTTCCCTCCATACCGGAGGAACCTCTCTCATGGGGTACTGTCGCACTCTTTTTCTGTCAGACACATCATCCTCATCAAACGATCTAGAGCTATTTCCCGTGCTCCTATAAGATAACAACAAATCCATTGCTTTCTCAACATCTGTGCCTATAATCATGCCTTCATAAAATTTGAATCGCATGCGGGCTAGTTCCTGCATTCTGCGTTTCGGGTCATTGTCTCGTACATCTTCCCAGAGGTACACACACATCTCCTCAAATACGTATCTTTGAGTGGATGGGTCCCACTGACGGAAAACTTCCATAACAGACTGAAGATCATATCTTACAGTATCAGTAACCCATTTGCGTGCTAACTCATTCAGTACTTCTCTTTCCTCGTAGTCGGCTAGTTGACTGCGCAACTGTCTACGTTCTGGTTTAGGGGTCGTTTTAGGCGACCCAAAGAAGGGCGAGAATAGACCAGTGACAGTTCTTGCCACTCTCTGCCTGACAGAAGGAGAAGCTTGCGGCGAAACAGATGCGCCAGAGAAGACAGGCTGATGTAAGGAGGAAGTCGAAGCGACAGCAGAGGAAGTTGAGGCAGTAGCAGACGTAGTATCGTAGTGAATAGTTGGAGCAGTAGGCAAGGTTGTGGAAGTAGAAGTAGTATGTAGCAAAGGCGGCGGCCCTTGAGAAGGCTGCGCCGGAGAAGTAGGAACCAGCTGAAGAGAAGCTGGTGTTTGTGCAAGAGCTGTATTTCGTGCACCTGGGTGCGGTATAACAAAGCGCTTCGGGGGTGCAGTAGCATCTAGCGCATATGGGGGTGGTGAATTCAATAAGTGCGACATTAAAGGATCATTCTCTGATTTCCCTTTTGAACTTTGTCCTTCACGTGGCAACATCGGGTAGCATTTATCTGCTGCTAACTTCTTGCTTCTGAGCATTTGTTCGCTTTCTTGCTCTTCTTCATTATCTCTGTATGCAATGGCGGCTTGCACCATTGACATACCTCTTCTATTCTTCTTTGCTAATCTTATTTCTTTCTGTTTGGCTTCTTTGCGCCATAAGCGAAAAGAGTCAAACATCGCCGGCCGGGCTTTCTTCTTAAACAATTTGACCTCGAGGTTGTCTAATATTTCTGAGTCAAAACTACCATGTTGGGGCCATTTCAAAACACCATCCTTGCGGGTGTATTTTATCCATACCTCGTTATACGTGATAGGACCTACTCCATGCTTTATATATAACTCATATGTTGGAGTTCCAATCGGAGGAACCGGACACGAATCCTCTAATCGGGAGTCCTTACTACAACCAAGACAAAACAAGTTTCCAAGTCTGCTGAGACCAGGCATCTTCGCTCACTAGTCTAGCTTCAAACTTCAACGGATTATCTAATTATGATATTATCGTTAAGCATGGGCGAATTTTGCGAATCTCGCGTTCGCGAATTTTGCGGATTTGCGAACTCGCAATCCGCAAAATCCGCGAATTTTGCGGATTTGCGAACTCGCAATCCGCAAAATCCGCGAATTCTCGCGAATTTGCAGATTTTTTTTTTGTGTGTTTGCGCGGGTTTCTGCCAGTTCGCGAGGGTTTTGTACAATGTCGCAAATTGCGAACTTACCTGTCGGGTCGCAAGTTTCGCGAACTTGTTGTTTCTACGTGTCCAGCCTGTTTGGGACACTCTTCTTCATCACTGCCACTCTCTGTCACCACTGCCACTCTCTGACTACTCATGCCACCCTCTGGCCCACCCATGCCACCCTCTGTTTCATCACAGCACCCTCTGGTTGTCCAGCAGTGTACATTATTGTGGCAACGCAAGCACACCTTCCCTGCCTCAAGTGACCTGAATTAATTTGGGGCTGATTAATGTGTCACAGAATATTTTTTTAGCTGGCACCTGCTTCCTTAGTGCTTCCTGATTAGTGATCTTTTGAACTTGCTAAGTGCTTTCATTGTTGCAAAATTAGTTACAACACCTGCCCTGCCCCAACTGACAATAATGAATTAGGGGCTGATTAATGGATTTGAACCTCCAGCCTGGCTCCTGCTTGTCTCCCTTAGCTGTAATTCAGGACCTTTGTGGCATATGTGTAACTATTCTGAGGTTCAGAGCAGGGTCACATAATAGTTGCAACTGGCAACTGAACTCTGGAGGGGCCCCTCAGGAAGCACTACAGGAAATGGCTACTAATGATGAGCCTGAACTTTTGAACCTGGTAAGTAGTTTCAGTTTTGCTAAGATCGTATTTCTGCAATTTTGCACTTATTCGCGGGGCGCGAAGTTGTACTAGGAAGCCGCGAACTCACGCGAACAGTGCGAGCAAAATCCGCTGCTCGCGGATTTGCGGATTTTGCGGGAGATTCGCGAATCTCGCGGATTGCGAATTTACCGAAAATCCGCAAAATCCGCGAGCGAAACGGATTTTCCGCCCATGCTTAATTATCGTGAATACACAAACCCCTCGGTTTTGGTGCTTGCAAGTACCAATAATACAAACCGTATCTCTGGGATACCAAAACTAAGAACCAAACTAAGGACTGGGAGACGCTCCACTTATACTTAACTGAATATTGAAGATCGGTGACATCACTAGAAGACTCGTCTATCGTTTCGCTCTACCAAGGATCACTGGGTCCAAAACAGGGCGATAGTCAGGGCAGCAGTCCTTCGTAGCCGTCGGGACGTGGGGAACCTCGCAGCAAAGACCTTCGGAACCACGTCGACATGCAGGGGTCGCTGAAGTGGCTGGCCGTCCTCCGGAATTTTCACACGAAGCTCCTCACGAACATCTGGCTTGGACCGTCACCGCTTGATATCGCCGCGAGTTGAGCGCCAACTGAGGGGCCGGGTTTTTAGAGACCCGGTGGTGCCAGGGGACCACACCCGAAGACCTCTAGGTTCTCCCTGTTCTGGACTTACAGAAACACGTAGTCTTCTAGGTGAAGTCAAAGATCGAGTTTATTGGCTGCAACCAAGTAACATGCGTCCTAGAAGTACAACAACACGGGCCGTAAGTTCTCAGGAGACTGTTTGTTTTTACAGAACCAGACTTCTCCTTATATACATAAATAACGGCTGCAGGCAAGAATTCTTACGTTTACGATATGGCACTACAAATATTTCCACAATAATACAAAGAGCGAAGTCATGCTGGTCAGCACATATTTTAGATGTCCAGTTTGTGATGGATTACCCCGCCAAATCCAGAACTCCCATCAGATATCGATGAAATGCCAATAAGGTCGAGCCCCCTCCCATCATAAAACGGGTCATAAACAAGAATCATGGACAGGTGTGTGTGTATGGAAAACAGGGTTTGTATGCAGTGTAGGGTTTATGACATGTTGTGCTTTGATGATATCGGGCTCGGCCACTGGGCGAGGAGCTGCCCAAACAGGCTTGGCTGGAGGCAGTGGAGTCAGCTCGGCCAGGTCATGGGGGAGTCAGCTACAAAGGACGTGTCCTTTTAGATCAAGCTTGGTTTTAATCAATTGACTTATATGAGGGCAAGCCATAAGATGGATGCCGTTTAGAAAATGGAGTCTGCGGGTTCGAGACGCAAACCAAGATTTGAGGGTGTTAGCATCGCTTAATCATGACGCAAATGCATGGGGATGATGTCCTAATCATTACCGGTTCGTAGATACCAAATTCGTCATGATACGACGGTATTTTATAACACGAGTGTTGGACCCCGAGGCTGGTGAAACAGAGGGGTCCAGAATTGCAGTACCACAATACCCTTGTCATGATGAGGCCCGGATGAAAAAAGGCTGAAACGCATTGACTGTTGGTGCATGGGGGAATCCATTAAATAAAGAAATATGTGTACTAAATTGAATATACACAATGTAAGAGGTGTAGTCTGGACCTCTTGTGTATATAGGCAATCCAGTCTCCAGGCACAATTCTTAGTTCTATGTTCACACCGCGTTGGGATCCAGCAGACGATGTGGGCACATAAGAGCGCCCCGCTCTCCAGGTGTCACAAGTAGAAGGTGTGGGCCCCTCCTAGGAGATCTTTGATGTCCCTGAGACCTCCAAAAGTACAGGGGTCAAGCCACCAAGGCCTTGGAGAGCACACTTCAGGGTGCCTCACAGCAGCAGGTAGTCAGCCAAGGCCAGCCACTATTCAGGAGGTGCTCACTGTTCCTTTCAATGGCAGTACTCCTCCTTGAGCACAACAGATTCCTCTGGCAGTGTGCACCATGCAGTTCCAGGTTCTCCAGTCCCACGTCCCCACAAGTTTATCTCTGCGCTGCTGAAGTATGGCACCAGTAGTTATACTGTAGTGTGCCTTTGAAGTGCTGGTGATTCCAAGGATCTCCCTTTGAACCCTAGATGTCTCCCCTAAATATCAGTTTTGTCTGAATGAGGCTGTGGAATGCATTTCTTAATCTGTAGTGAGGCCATGATCTGGCTTCAGAGTCCAAGAGTCACAACCTCTTCCTCCAATCTATTCAGCCAGGTCCTCAAATGGCAGAGGTTTGACATTCCAGTTGCATGCCAAATCTTTTGTAGCTGTCACTGGGGAATGTACAGATGTGCTCCCCCAGCCTCCAGTGTGGACTGGAGCCAAGCAAAAAAGGCACACAAAGAGATTTCGAGCAGGTAAGCTTGTAATGACAAAACCACCTTTACCACTGGAAAGGGTTTGCCATTGTGAATCCAATGATAGGAAACATTATTAGGATGTTCCACTGCAATCCACTATTGCAGCCTGAATTAATGTCAACCATTTCCCTATGTTAGCCTATGGGAATAGCCAACCTCATAGGGAATGAAAACGCACATGGGTATTCCTCACTACCTGGTCAGGAAACACACGTGTGTACTTGCACGGCCTTTGACGTACCATTTGCTTTACCCTTTAAGACATGCCCTCAGGGTGCTATAGTGGTTGTGAAAGATCCACTCAGTATAGCTAGTGATTTAGAAAGGAAAGCCAGAGTAGAAGCGCAGTTGCGCACACACAGACCTGCAATGGCTGGCTGGACACATGTTTTGAAACACCATAGGTGCAAGTGCGCACACATAGGCCTGCAATGGCAGACCTGACCTATGTTTAGAGACATCAGGTAAGCACCACTTCCTAACGTCAGCAGGGAGGATGTGTGCAGTTTCACACTCCAATTACAGTGGGAAAGTGCTAAGGCCACTACATGAGAATCAGCCAAAACAAAGGAGGAAAAAGGTTTAGGGAAACGCTACCTGAGGAGTATCAGGTAGAACAATAAACCTCTAAGGGTGACCTTTTTGAAGAAAGTCTTAGATGTAATTTCTTTAAGGATTTGTAATTGGGTGGGAGCTTAGCAAGAGTATGTGTTTTACATCAAGTATATCCCAGGCTGGTGGGCTGTCCAATAGCACTTGAGTTTATAATAGGAAAGTACACAATTGCTAGGAAAGGATTGCTTTACTTATCCATGGGCCTTAGTAGCATCTTTGACCTTGTAGATTGCTTTAGACTCCGGAGAATTTCATCTAAGATAGGCTTGCACATCCATTGATAGAATTTCTTCGTGCCCTGCATCAGGGGGTCAGTGTTTCAGTCAGATACGCCATAGAGGGTGAATGTACTGTATCTTTTGACCTGCCCCGGGGTTTATTTCAGGGTTGTATCTTAGCCTCCATTTTATTTATTTTATACATAAATGGCCTGCATCCTTTTTTAGTTTCACAAGGGGAGGATGTACAGAAATTGAAATCTAGCTACATCCCGGCTTAGCTTAATGCCGATGATGTAGTCTTGCTTTCCCGTACACCTACAGGCCTTTGTGGTCTTATAGATACTTTTGTCATGTTTATGGATGACTTTGATTCAGAAATTAACATTTCAAAGACCCATTATTTGGTATGTGGGAAGAAGCACTGCAGAATGAGACCTATTTCAATTGAGGGACAAAATATTACACAGGTCAGTAAGTTCTCCTGTTTAGGAGTAACTACCAATTCATATGGTAGGTGGTTACCATGTATTTCTAAGCAATGTTTCCATTGTAATAACTCTGTTGGGGCCCTGTGTGGGCTGGCAACTAGAGTTGGTAACTTCTAGAAGTCTTCCAGAAGTCGGTAAACTTAAATGTTTGCCACTCCTGACTTTCGGGGCCACCGTATCGGGGTATCGCGAATGCTCCAGATTACAAAAGGAGAACCACTTTTGTAGGAGATTGTTAGGCGTAGGACCAGGTAGACCCCATTTTTTCCTCCACAAGGAACTAGAATTAACTTATGTGGAAGGCTGCATAAACACTTGCAACCCCCCCTCCTTTGAATTGAATAACTGACACTATAACAGGATCAACAATATTGTGTCCCAAAAATATTGTGTCAAGAATATTGTTTACAAAAATATTGTTTCCCTATCCTTATAATTGTAAGTACAAAATATTGTTAAAAAATATACACAAATATTGTTTCTTAATAGATATAAAATAGTCATTCTTAAATATTTTAATATATTTAATTGAAATAATGTTAATTAATTAAATCTCATTAATATGTACTACTACATATAAATATATACTTATATAAACACACACATATATGCGTGTGATATATATATATGATGTAACACCATTTTTTAAATATATATTTGACATTATGTGAATTTCTTTGTTAAATTCTTTAAGTTTACTATTATAATATATATATTTATATATATCATATCAAATCATATATATTGAACTATGTATGTTGCAGGATTAATTAGCTGGCACTTAAACTCAGATCACCGGTTCCCCAACCGGTAGCAAATCCATATGGAAAAAATGTACATGCAATCCGAGGACAAACTCTCAAAGAAGATTAATTCACTTCCAATCAATGTATGGTTTTATTTCAATTTCACATCAATAGTTGACACAGCCAAAGTCAACACGTGTTTCGCAATGCCATCACTTCTTCAAGGCTGTTAATTTATAAATACAAAAGCAAAAACTATTCTAGGTACATGCTTCAAAACTAAAGTGAATCAATCAAAAGCCCAAGATGTATCACATCATTTCTGGATCTTGCTAAAAAGATATTCTTCACAAAAACATTTGCAGAAAAGTGTAAATAATGATACAAAATAACATAATACAATGACCTTGTAGTGACATGAGATATTCTGATAAAATGAAAGTATCCTGGTGGAAAAACTTTATATGTGAACTCAATCACATAATAGATAAACCGATCTTGAAATAGTGTTAAGAACACATCAAAACCCTTATTATTTAAAATCCTCATCATAAATGATTTTTACATTATTCTATCATTATTCTTATACAATATCTCTAGCCTGCTTTGGTAGTGCTTAAATCTTATGACCTGATCCTACCAATGGTCTTTTCAAAGAACATATTGTTCTAATGTAACTATCGAGATTGTGCTATCTACGGATATCATAATTCAAGAATCATCATTCATTTCCAGAACTACTGATGGTGACCTACCTGATAACTTCCAATCACTGTGGCCCCTTTGTGGGAGTCTGTTCTAATTCCAGGTATGTAAATACCTATATCTGTAATGATGATACAAGGAAGTGTGTTTCAATTTATATTCAGTATTCACATTTTGTTTTTAGATACTTGTTTCACTACTCAACAACCACTTTTTATATTAAAGAATTGCTGTTCAAACCCATCATACCAAGGGCAATTTTCATCCAATATGTCTCATGAAATATTTACCCTTGATTTGAATATCTATTTCGTATTGTCGCCAAACATCCCAATATGAGTTGTATCCTAGAATTTCAAAACATCTTCCTCAGACTCAAATATCAAAGGTATACAATCAAAAGACATCCTCATAAAAGTTGCATTCCAAATTTCAAAATAAGTATCAGAATAACTAAAAATCAGTATGGCCACTTCAGACAAGTCATCCATTGAAATCCCAATTTCAAAATAAAAAATATCTAAGATAATAATACAATAAAATAATGTTATTGATGATCCAAAATTATTCATATATTCTAGGAAAAAGATGTATTATTGCCAATATATAAATACCATGAACTCACCTACTGAGCAATATTTACGCTAATTAGTCCTCAATACTTACAAACTTGATCTGTTGACCCCATAATAAGGGAAACTAAAAATACAAAATGAGAAATAATATATAAAGATAATATATAAATGCAAGATAACTAATACGGGATCACAAAATATATCTATAAACTACACCTCCACCATATTTAACCACATCTTTAAAATATTCTCACCTCCTCATGTTCCAAACAATCATATCCAAAATCGACGGCTACGTGTTAAAACCTAGCCATTTAGCAGATCGTCTTTATATGCAACTTCCAAATAGCCCACCAAGCAAAACTCACAAATGTTAGTCTCCAGAAATAAAACAAAGTACTTCAGTTTTTTTATTTTTTATTCATATGTTGTTGTTGACAACTTTTAATCTACGATTTGATGTTATTTGAAGCCACACTAAATTTAAAAGAACACTCCTGTGTTCCAACCCTCACTTGACATTCCTTAATAGTCTGATGTCTCATCCTTCATGCTACGTTCCACATTCATTGTTGATATACACAAAGCATATCTTTAGTTATAAACCTGCATCACCATGCTAAATCCATATATAGTCAAACATACATTAGAGAAATAAAAAAGTCGTACTATAAATAAAATATATATAAATCACACTTTTATGCTCATATCTCCTGCTTCACATTCATTGGTAATCTTATATTTGTTGATTCTATACCCTATCCAGAATGCATATGGCACTTTCAAAGAATCACAATCATGAATATAATAGAACATTCTACTCCTAAACTTCTTAAAATCATGTTGGATTTCAAACTTTCCAGATTAAAAAATCTGATTACCATATAAACATATCTTCTTATACTAGAATGTACCTCCAATACAGTTAAAGAAGATTCCTACTTTCTGTACTTAAAATCCCCCTTTCCACTCGTTAATAGACAATTCTTATTTCCTCTGTATCTCGTTCTCAATCCAAAGTTCTCGTAATCAAAAAGCCACTGTTTTAAATAAAAGGTCCCTACAGACCCGCACACATTTAATTCTTACACTAACATATTTATTATTCTAAATATACCTCTAATGAAGTTGAATTGAAATCCTTCTCCTACACTCGGCCTCCCATCTTCCACATATTAAAGGCCTGTTATTTCTTCCTCTATGTCACAATCTCAATCACATGATCACAAAACCACTTTTAAAAATGTAAAGACTGTTCACTTTCAACCATTATTCTTATGCTGTTCATAACCTACAAAATAAAGTGAAAAATGTATCTGTTCTATCCTCTCACAGATCAATAATGTTATTTTAGATACTAGTTTCCCTTAGAACAGTGTATACAGTTCTTCATCTAAATTCAATCTCAAGTCTACTGCGTTAGACCTGACAGCCTTAGGGTGGTCGTCCCCAACCTTTGGGGTCCATTAGGATTTCGCGGTGGTGGCTGGCCGGATAAACAGCTTTTTCTGCCCGCGAGCAGCGGTACTCACGTCCGCCACATTAGGATAACAAAACATAGGTCAATGCCGGTCCGCGCCGGAGCGACGGGCACCGCCATCAAAGAGCGCCTGCCACCGTGGCGTCGGGAGCCAATCGAGACTCTCCGCTGTGCCAAATGACGTCTGCCCCGCTCGACAAATTAGGATGGCCCAAACAAGCTGACGCACCGCAGCGGAGACACCGCCCAGCCTGAGCAGGCGGAAAGTTAACAGCGGAGCGCAAAATCCGAGACCCGGTCATGAGCGCCATGGATCCAGCCCTCCATATGCATCCGGTGATGTACCTGCTACAACACGACTGCCAGATGGGCCATTGAGGACGACGCCGCAGGTATGCAACTACACATATGCAACACACATGCTGACACAGGGCCCAAGCACCACACAGACACCCTGCTGGGGGAAACAACACATCCACACGGGCACCCACACATCACCCACCTGACAACAAGGCACCCCTCTGCATCCGGAACACACATCGTCCGCCAACCAGTAGCAACGTCCCAGTCACGTAACCACCGCGGTCCACACATGCGCACTATGCAGAAGGCAGGGCCACTCCAAGGCATGGGCAGGGCACAAACACCATAGGGACACACCACCCCCAACCACACATCAACACCCCCCAACAAGTCACTGGCCAGGTGCCCATTCCGTGCACCACCCAGGCACACCAACAAGCACTGCAACAACAAGCACAATGCACACTCTCTGCACCACAAAACACACAACCAGGGACACAGTCACTACAGGAGTGGCTGACAAAGAACACACAACACCAGTGCCACACACACTGAAGGCTCACAATCCCTCCCATTACATACACACACAAACAAACACACACCCTGGGTGTAGCCACAAACACAACACACACAGGGATGCCTCAACAGATGCCTGCACAAGAACAACATACAAACACTACAGGAACACATACTGAACTCCAACAGAAACAGACATACCCTGTCAGCCAAACTGGGGAAAAGCAATGGGAGCACAGACACAACAGGAGTACACAACAACATCACTCCGGAACAAAACACACACACCATAACACTAATCACACAAGAAGTGCATCTGGACAAACACACACTGCCACATCAAACCACCACACATGCACATGAAACCCCAATCAACAAACACCACAAGACATCAGGGGATGCACATCAGGCAATGCCAAGGCCACATACACACAGCACTGCATGCAGAACAAGCAGTGTGTGCATAACAAGCACAAGAGCCACACACACACACACACATGACTGACACAACCTCATCACACACACCACAAAACAGCACTGCACAAATACAACAGTACACCCAGGAACTGAAGCAATACCACAGCCAACATCCACACATACAGCACAACAACACATGGACCATTCTGGGATACAAGAGTCCAGCCACCTCCACCAGAGCACTGGCCAGCACACACAGCTGAAGTGCACATGACCACAACAGAATGACCAATAGCCCAAGGACAGCACACTTAGGGCCAGATGTAGGTGGCCCAATACCGGTCGGAAACGGCCGAAATTACCAAATTTTGGCCGTTACCGACCGGTATTGGGCATTTGGGATGTAGGGGACCCAAAAACATCCAAATCGGTAAATTTACTGAATCGGTAAAGTTTCTGAATCGGTAACTTTACCGAATCGGAAAATATACTGAATCAGTAATTGTTCCGATTCGGTAAAGTTTCCGAATTGGAAACTTTACCGAATCGGAAAATGTACCGAATCGGTAATTTTTCCGAATCGGAAACTTTACCGAATTGGTAAATTTACCGAATCGGAAATTAAGAAATGGAAAAAATGAATTTCAAGATGTAGGTACCCTTTTAAATACCGGATTTGCATGAAATTCAGTATTTAAGAGTCTGTATTTACCATGGATTGAAACCAGGTGGTAACCAGGTGCAGGCTATAAAAAAGGCCCCAAAATGCACCAGTTTCACCAGAATGGCGGCATTTTATGTCATTGCGAGGCAGCTACCGCTACAGGCAGAAGGAGAGAGGGTCTGGAGGAGGGAGGAGCAGGTGTACAGGCAGAGGATCACTCTATTCCAGCTAACTGAGCCTGAGATTCTACAAAGGTACAAACTGGCCCCCCAAACTATCCTGGACCTAATCAGGGACCTCCACCCACTGTTGGACCATCCAACCCCAAGGGCGCACGCCATCCCACCCCATGTGCAGGTGCTGTGCAGCCTACACCTGCTTGCATCTGGGAGTTACCAGAGTGTGGTTGCTGTGATAGTTGGGGTGTCCCAGAGCTGTCTGTCCCGTTTCTTCCAAAAAGAGTACCCACGACTCTTACATCATCCAGAACAGTGGGATCTACGCACGCCTGACAGCGGGGAAATTTGACGAAGGATACTTGCGAGGTAACACACTGTGTGAAACTCCCCTGATACGTATACCAGATGTATGTGTGTGTGTGCTTGTGAGTAATGTTTTTTCTTCTTGCAATTAGGGGACAGTGCGTATGCCCTCCGGTCCTTCATCCTCACACCCTACCTCAACCCTACAACACCAAGCCAGAGGAGATACAACAGGGCACACAAAACAAATCAAAACATTGTGGAGCGCACCTTTGGTATGTGGAAGAGCAGATTTCACTGCCTACATAAGAGTGGAGGGGCCAGTACACACCGATCACCTGCTGCAAGATGATTGCAGCCTGTGCAATGCTGCACAACCTTGCGGTTAAGAAGGGCACCAAAGTGGATATCACTGATTATGAGGACCATGATGACGAGCAAGCACTGCCTGAACCACACACATCTGGAGTTGGTACACCAACTGATGGCAAACACAGATGGGAAGAGGTCACACGCAACTTCTTTTAAGTAAGTAAAGAGACACAGACAGGTGGAGTATGCACCCAATTGTTGAACACGTTATCTTGTTCAGTTGTGGAATGTGTTGTCTGTTTCCATGATGGTACGTCACTGTCACCGGCCAATGTAATTGGGGCTATATATGTGACGTCACTGCTGTCACTTGCCATCTGACAGCTGTCACTGCTACTTACTGCCAGCTAATTCCCCGGGCTCCCCGTGGGCCTTTTATGTTTAATAAACCTAATTAAATACTTTATAGTTGTCTTTATTGACCCCCACTACAATTGGCGACGAGGGCGTGGAGATCAAAGGCTCACGGATGACGAGCTCGAATCTGCATACCGGACCGCACCTTTGAATGAAGACTGGTTGCGGAATTATCGGTACTAGTGCAGTTGTGGGAAAATATTGAGGATAATAACGAACTGGAAGTAAGTGCACTTTCGGCAAATAATGTGAAGTAAATGGAGTTCTGCCATCGCGCGCTAATCTTTGGTGTAGCGCTCAGCCTTTAACGCGCTCTAGCCTGTGACAAGCTAAATTTACTATTCAAAAAAGAATACAGATCGAGTTACCGATCAGAAAGCTTAACTTTTTTCAAGCCGTCTCTGTGCTGGATTAGTAAGTCCTGAGGGAGATTGCCGGCAATGTGAAAATCCTCTCAGACGTGTCGCGTGAGGCATTCTGGGAGGAAACCACGATCATACAGGATTGGATGAGAGGATTAAACGTCATCACTTGTGATCATTGCGGCCATTTTGAAAAAAAAATCTCCTCAGTTTTACCGATCCTGTGTATTCGATCTAATGAATACAACAGAGTAAACGAGGAACAAACTGAGTGAAGAGGCAATAGAACTATATCAGAAGCAAATAAAGTGCAAACTAATAAGGAATTTGGAAATATAAAATACTTTTAAAAAGTGAGGAAAGAAAATAAAGTCAAAATGAACAAAGAGTTGTCTTACTCATGGAAATAAAATAAAACATAGTGGAGAATATAAATAACATATGAGTGTGAAGAACTACATTAAGTATTACAAGTGTAACTGAGGAAAGTATCTACAAAAAAGGGTAAACATGGCTCAAAGTAATAATATATGTGCACCACCACGCTTCCTTGATGAGCCAGGAAAGCCGGCTATGAGGTGGAGGAATTGGATAAGAGCATTTGAAAACTATATTATATCAATTGATGGAAAGGCTTATGATGCAGAAAGGAAATGCTCTATTTTATTTGGACTACTAGGGAAAGCCGGACAGGATGTATTCGATAGCCTACTGGAATATGAAAGTCCACCAGGCACATTTATTCCAATAAATGAGTACGAGGAAGCTGTAAAAAGGCTAGAGAAACAGTTTGATGAGGAAAACAATGTCATGGTTGGTAGGCATGAATTTGCAAAGAGGAAGCAACAGGAAGGAGAAACCATTGATGAGTACATTGCGTGTTTAAGGATCTTAGCTATGGAATGCGAGTTCGAGGACATGACTGACATTTATATTAGAGACCAAATTGTTTTCTATTGCTATTCAAAAAAGGTGCAAGAAAGGTTACTTGCATGTAAAAAGCCAACCTTGCAAGAAGTTATTGATATCACTAGAGGGATAGAAAGATCGTTAGTGTCTACTAAAATGTTATCGAATGCTAGTGGTAATACAAATGTATTTTATATGCAGGAAAAAAAGAAAGGGGACAGCGTGAGAGGTGAGAAAAGCTGGGGTGAGAAAAGAACTGGAGGTAAGCAATTGAGCTGTTTCAGGTGTCGATCTAAAGAACATCTTGCTGATAGCAAAACGTGCCCAGCAATCAATAAGAAATGTATCAAATGCAAAAGATATGGACATTTAACTGCTTTGTGCAAAACTAAAAGAGCCAATAGTAATGTGAATGTAAATACTGTTGGGGATTTTGATGAGGAAATGTGCGCAAACATTATCTTATATGTAGAAATGGAAGAAGGTAAGATAAAAGGGCCCATCGGTGAAGGGAAAATTGGTGAAATAGAGTTACAGTTTACTGCCGACTCTGAGTCGCCCATAACTACTATTTCTGATAAAATGTTTGAAGATAAATGGTCAAATATAGAATTGATTGAATCAGATGTCAATCCAAAAGCATTTGGCGAAAAAGACATAAACATGCTAGGATATTTTCCTGATGTTGTCACCTTTAGAGGTAGGAAGATTAATACTAAAGTGTATGTGGCTGAAAAAGGGAGAATTTTAATAGGATGGAGAGACTTAGCCAAATTAAGAGTAATGTTAGTACCTGGTGCTAAAGATCCTATAATTTTGAGAGAGGATTGGGTGAACAATGTGAGTTTGGATGTCAACAGAAATGATTTAAAAGGTACATTAGACAAATTTGTGAAAGTGTTCAAGAATGAGATTGGATGCGTAAAGGGGTTCGTCCACGACATAAAATTGAAAAAAGGAGCCATTCCCAGTAAGCATAAAGTAAGGTCCATACCTTTGTCAATAAAGAAGGAGTTGAAGGAGGTATTGGATAAGTTAACTAGAGAGGGAGTCATTGAGGAGGCAAATGAATCAGAATGGGTTTCTGCTATCGTTGTGTCCAAGAAGAAAAAGACAGGTGACCTTAGGCTATGTGTGGATCTAAGGTCCCTGAATAAGAACATAATTGTAAATTGTCACCCTCTCCCCAAAATCCAAGAAATTTTACAGTCGGTATCTGGCTCGAAGTTTTTCAGTTTGATTGACTTGAAAGCAGCCTACCACCAGGTATGCCTAACTGATGAATCGAAAAATCTAACAACATTTGTAACACCATTTGGGGCATACAGATATGTCCGTTTACCATTTGGTTTAGCATCCTCATCTGGAGTTTTTCAGAAATTAATGGACGTTTTGTTTAATGGCTTAAGTGGAGTGGAGGCATTCCAGGATGACATCCTGGTGCATTCAAAAACTGAAAAAGAGCACCTGGATTTGATTGAAAAAGTATTGAGCATACTGGAAAAGAAAGGTATGACTGTATCAAAGGAAAAATGCAAATTTATGACAGAAAAAGTGGAATACTTAGGTCATGTATTGACTTCTGAGGGAATCACTCCTAAAGATGACCTGGTACATGCAATTAGAGAGGCACCAGAACCTAAAGACAAAGACAAACTAAAGTCATTTTTGGGCCTCAGTGAATATTATGCCAAATTCATACAAGGGTACGCTAAAAAAGTAGAACCACTCAGGAGGCTATTAAGGAAAAATGTGTCCTACAAGTGGTTGGACGAACAAATGCAAGCTTTCAAAATTGTGAAGGAGGAAATAGCAGGAGCTCCTGCTCTAAAACCCTATAACTCTGAACTCGAGAATGTTGTAACAGTTGATGCCAGTGCTGAAGGAATAGGTGCGGCGTTTTGTCAGCTAGAAGGAAGAAAAGAAAACACCATCGCATTTATTTCGAGGAAGTTGAACGAAACTGAAGTAAACTACAGTACAATTGAAAGGGAGGCATTGGCATGTGTATGGGCTGTACAAAAATTGAAAGACTATTTATGGGGCAAAAGATTCACCATTGTCACGGACCATAAACCATTAGTATACATGATGGATGGTGAGGGTCGTGGCAACGGCAAGGCGAGCTCAAGACTAATTAGGCTGTTATCTAAGCTCCAAGAATATAATTTCGAGATACAACATATTAAAGGAGGCAAGAACTACAGAGCAGATTGTTTGTCTCGCTTACCTGTAGACATAGAAGTAGAAGAGGCACTTGATGACATTGAATGTGTGGTGGCATTAATTGACGCCACTGTCATGTATGAAGGATCTATAACAGAGGAGGAATGGCAAGAAAACATGGAGAAGGACGCTACCCTGGAAAGAGGGATGTACTTAGTAAGAACCAAGTGGCCTCATATAAGGAACTTGCAAAATGAATTAAAGAGCTACCAGCAAGTAAGCAATGAATTGTCATTGGAAAATGGTTATCTAAAGAGAGGAGAACTTTTTGTGCCACCAAATGGATTGAGGAAGAAATTAATTTCCCTTGCCCAAAAGGGTCATCCAGGAAGTACTGCAACTAGAAACATCATCAAGATGAACTATTGGTGGCCCGGAGTTGATAAAGAAATAAAAGAGTACATTGACAAGTGTGAGCAATGTTTGAAATCGGACAAACATTGGAGAATAGAAAAAAACGAACTACAAATGGTTGAAATCCCAAGCGGACCGTGGGCAAAAGTTGCTATTGATTTTGCTAGTCCCTTCCAAATTTTACCAAATGAATGTAAAAATCTGATTGTTCTCACTGATTACTACTCAAAGTGGGTCTATTTTAAATTTGTAAATGCAGTAACAACTGAGATAGTAATAACATTTTTGAAGAAAATATTTGACAAAGAAGGCCAGCCAAAAGTGTTAGTATCTGACAACGGCGCACAGTTGGTTTCAAAACAAATGACTGATTTTCTAGGAAAAGCAGGAATCGAACAGGTGAAAGCACCCTTGTATAGTCCTAAGAGTAACGGCCAGGTGGAGAGGGTAAATAAATACATAAAGGAAGGCATCCAACTGGCTGTGGCATCTGAGATGGATGTAAAAGAGTTCATAAGAGTGAAAATCAATGCATATAATAACACACCAAATGAAACTACTAAGCAAACACCGTTCTTCCTAATGAGAGGGAGGAAATGTAACAGTCAAATTACGCCCAAATTCAATAACTGGAACAAGGAGTATGTAATTTCAGAAGAAATAGATGTCATAAACCTTATGGTAAGGAAGAAAATTGTGGAAAAGCAAGAAAAAGCAAAGATATACTCTGGCATGGTTAACAGAGTAAAAGTAAAAGATGTACAACCGGGTGATTGGGTGTTATTGAGAAAACCTGGGCTGGTATCAAAGAGAGAGACAAAATTCAGTAAGCCAGTTAAAGTTTGCAAAGCATCCAAAGGTGCCGTTCAAGTCGAAGGATGTGGTTGGCGGAGCAAAGACAATGTGGTAATCTTAAAAAAAGCAGCAGGGGGTGCCGGAAAACACTTTATTCTGGGGGTCCCCCTACTGCAGTTAAAAAAGTGGAACTAGCTCGCTGGGTGACGGCAGATTAGGTAGCGTAACCCTAGACGAGACTAGAGTGAGGGTTGGTCAAAATGTTTCTCGCCTGGGAAATTTCCCACGATTCGTCAGGACCTAGTGAAGGTGAAGTTTAAAAGGAAAGAAAGAAAAACATGCTGGTGTCATGTGTTTCGTGTAGTTTTACCTCAGGGGTTAATCCTATGCCTAATGGTCTTGGACTAATTACCACCTGAGCAGTCGGTGGGTCGGTACAACGGGGTTGTGCCTACAGTTCTAGCTCAAGCTTCCCGTGTCCGTGCGGAATCACCTACCCATCACCGCCGACCTCCAGAATAAAGTGTTTTCCGGCACCCTCTGCTACATTTTAATCACTTTTTCTTCAGGAAATGTACTGCCCTGACCCACATACCCGCACTTCACCAATAGGCTGTTGGACAAAAAGATCTCCGCCAAAAGAGCCCCTCTCTGAGGTGAGCCCGTCGGGGATTACACCGCCTCCCCGACGAGGAGCAACGCCTATGATGAAGCATGACACCCTTTCGGGTGTGTGAGGCAAACACGTCCAACATAATGGATGCCCAAAGGTGTAAGACACACACCTACGGTCACGCCAGTCTGTTTAATCTTCTTTAGGAACAGTTCAGCACTCTCCTTTGTTGAACGTGTGACTCGCACGGGCACAAGCTGACACTGGACCTTCCCCCCTTGTTTTGGGTGGTAATTGGTGCCCATCTGATCGACTGATCTCTCTCCATCCTCCTTGACGACTGAAATCTTAAAGAAAGGTCAAGAAAAAATAATAATGAGAAATGGTGAAAGTGAGGAAAGAGGTCTAGATGACAGCATACTGGAGTGGGAAAACGTATCTGAAATACAAAGCAACTCCAGCAAAGTAGCTAGCCCAAATGTTTCTTTGGAAGAAGGGGAAGAAAACAGGAGTCGCCCCACTGACACAGATAATGGTACTACAATAAATGATGCATCCGTGTCAGTTAGGAGCATGGTCAGAGTTGTATCCCCCAAGGAACATGGAAATGACATTGCGTGCCCTAGTACCACTGGGGTGCAGTCTAAGAGTGGAAGACTTGTTAGGATGCCAAAATACCTTGATGACTATGTTATGGAATAACTTGTATTTTCTTTCAGCAGTTGCATTTGGGGGAAAGGGAGATGTTGAACACGTTATCTTGTTCAGTTGTGGAATGTGTTGTCTGTTTCCATGATGGTACGTCACTGTCACCAGCCAATGCAATTGGGGCTATATATGTGACGTCACTTCTGTCACTTGCCATCTGACAGCTGTCACTGCTACTTACTGCCAGCTAATTCCCCGGGCTCCTCGTGGGCCTTTTATGTTTAATAAACCTTATTAAATACTTTATAGTTGTCTTTATTGACCCCCACTACACCAATGTAGATTATTTGTGTCATGATGTGGGTTACTAAAGCACAAATGTGCAACAAACATTTTTTAACTTAAATGATGTCATTCCTGGTTCACTTCACCATGAACTGTCTTTGTCATTTTCGCCCTCGCTTCCCAGGGCCACTTGTATGGTGCTCACTGTGCTCACTTTCTTGCTGGCCTGTGGCCTCAGCGTGGCGCCTGCTGCTCCTCCTTGTCTCTGGGACAAGGGAGCTTGCAATGCTGCTCCTGCTTGTGCTCTCTTCACTCACGGGCACATCCAGAGCAGCTGTTTGTGCTGTTTGGGCATTTAACAGCGCCTCAAGAGCACTTTTCATCCTGCCCATGCCCCTAGTGACCTCATTGCTGTTTTGGGTCATTGCCTCCTGCATGTTACTGCTTCTCCTGCATAGCAGGGATGTGGCAGTGGCCAGGCGGTTGATTGCTTTATTTTGGCCATGAGCATGCTGCCTTTCCTTGCGCCTTGACTGTAAATCAGTGTCTAGTTTGGTGCATAAAAAAAAACTGCACCGATTGGCTCATTTCAGGCATCCCTGCTGCCATCTCTTTGTTCACTTCTACAAGCTCCCTGATGCCCTTTCCTATGTCTCCTATGTTAATGTTCAGGGACCTCAGTTGGCGTTGGCATGACTGGATGGCTCTTCTCTGCATCCTCTGTATTCTCACCATGGACCCCTCCAGGCCACTGAACACACTTTGACCCTCCACAGGTGTATCTGCACACCTTTCAAGGACTCTGCGGCGTCTTCCACCAGTATGGCCCACCTCTGCACTAGGGTGCAGTGTGCCAGGGCTATCATCCACAGGCAAGTTGTGCGTTTCTTCCCTCGCCATGTCAGCTGCTGCTGACTCCATTTCTACAAGTGGGGCCACAACATGCCTCCTGCTTGGTTGTGATGCAGGTATGTCATCGTGTGATGCTGGCATTTCTGGGGATGACAGCAACAGAGGGGATTGAGATCTTAGAGGGGACGCCTGCAACTCTGGGACCATTTCTGAGTCTTGTGCAGGAGGATGGCTACTTGGTGCACCTGTGTGCTGTGGTACGTTCTGGGTAGTTGGACCTGGCTCCTGACTCTCCTCCCTCTCTGGTGGTGTGCCTTCAGTCTCCTGCAAACGCCTGCGAGACGTTTCACCTGTGGACATATGAGCGTACATTAGCTAAGCGCTACTGTCTCACAGTCACTACAATTAAAATATTTCACACTTTTGCTTTATTCTCTGGGCAATCATTTCCCTAACTTGGTGGTTGCTGTGCTGTATGACATGTTCTTACATTTCCTGACTTCATGTACCATGATGCATTGCTCCTGTATAGTGCTAGCAGTACTGGACTGGGGTTCACTTGGCCAAAAAGGGTACAGGTAAGGATGATGGTAGGGGGGGAATGCTGTGCATGTGTCTTACATTTTCTGCTTGGAGCTCTGGCAGAGCTGTCTACTTCTCCCAGTCCGCAGACCCTGTCTGGTTCAATGGTTGAAGCCACAATCTCCTCCAGGTCAGTAAGGGGGGGTGCTGGGTTCTTGCCTCCGCCAGTTTTTGTTGCCTGCTAGTGGTGTTAAGCCAATTTTTTCTTAGTTTGGCTCCTGAGGTCGTAGAATCGCTTTTTCAGGTCCTCTGCATCTCTGGTAGTCCCCCCAACTGCATTAACTGTGTCCAGTATGTCCAGCCAGTTTTTCCTTTTGGCAGATTCTGCCACAGTGAGGGACTGCCTGCCAAACAGTTTTTGGTGCACCTTCACCACCTCCTCAACAAGGACCTGCAGTTCCATGCTGCTGAATTTGAGTTTCCTCCTCCTCTCTGTCTGCTCTTTTTCTTTACTGCTTGGCATTTTGCAGTTTTTAAAGTGCTAAAAACATTTTCTGCTGCTCAGGGACTCAGCTCAGCTCCTACTGCCTTTCCAGAAGCTTCTAATTGGTTGCAGCTGCCTGTGTAGCCACTTCCTGGTAGGGAGGGGGAGGGTGGTAGCACCTGATTGGCTGCCTACTTATGTTTCACTTTTGTTTGCTTTCCGATTCGGAAATTACCAAATCGGTATTTACTGAATCGGTATTTACAAAAGGCCCATAGGAATGAATGGGTAATACCGATTCGGTAAATACCGATTCGGTAATTTCCGAATGTCCAATTCCGAATTTTACCAAATCGGTATTTTTTACCGATTTTTTATCTACATACCATTTACCGATTCTAAAATACCGATTCGGTAAAATTCGGTATTTTAGAATCTGTAAAATCGGATTACCTACATATGGCCCCTAATTTCTAACATACTGTTGTAAATGTATTTATTCAAAACATCTTTTTTCTCTAAATCACCCCCTCTTCTGTCACACACAATGTGCTCAATACCAAAACAAATTAATCTTACTCAATTCTCACAGGGAGTGTTCCGTTTGAAAATGTGTATCCATGAGATATTTTGAATCATTGCTCTTAATCGCTCTAATGTGTTTCTTCCATCTCTCTTTTAATGTTCTTGTTGCGGAGTGAACAAATTGTTTATTGCAAATGCAAATCACCAACCAAACACAATTCAAAATATTACAGTTGATAAATGGCACAATCTCGAAAACATGTTTTTAGTGACATCAGTAACATCCCTTTTGCTATCAGATACATACATGCAACAAATGCAATTTCCACATTTAAAGCAATCTTTTGGTGCTAGAGGTAACCATTTTGATCATAAGAAGAAGGCTCCAAATTCTCTTGATACTTCAGAGTATTACTGGGACTTAATGAAGTTTTCAATGTATGTGCCTTCTTTAAAGTAGTCAGTGGTTTCCGCTGTATAATTTTAGAAATCTCGAGGTCAAGAGAAAGAACTTTCCAATGATTCAAAAGACTTTTATAGATTATATTGTTACCCTCAAAATATGTTGTGATAAACCTGATTTCATCCTTTATTGATTCTGGGTTCTGTTACTTTTTCTTTCAGTAGTTTATCTCAACTAATTGTATTTGTTCATTCTTTAGCCAAAGCCAATATTTTTTTTATCATAACCTTATGAAAAAATCTCTTTGGGATTGCTATTGATTGTGTTTAATGTTCACATTGCAAAGTACAATTGCTTTTGGCCCTTAGAAATTCCCCATAAAGGATATTGTGAACTCAAATGACCAGATTTTGCATGTTAGGTAGCATTTGTGGATGTTGGCTTTCTAAAATGTCTAGAGACAAGTTTTCCTTCATTAACATATAGCTCCAAATCTAAAAAGACAAATATTGGTTTTGCTGTGTTAAAGATTTAAAGTAAAAATAAATCTGTTCTTGTTGAGATGTTGATTAAAAAATGTCAGTTCTGCAACAAAAACTGTCTCAATCATAATTATATTGTTAATGTAATGACCCCAATATACAGGTTCGTTAGATTCTTCCCAGGGACCCGTCCAGGCATGCTCCTTACAAGGTCATCGTATTATGTTATTTTTTTTCATTACGTATACATTTCTGCAATGTTTTTTGAAGAATATTCTTTAGTAAGATCCAATCATTATGTGATACAACTTGGGTTTTTGATTGATTCACTTTAGTTTTGAAGCATAAACATAAAATTGTTTTTGCTTTTACCTTTTATGAATTACCGGCCCTGAAGAAGCAACGGTGTTGCATAACACTTATTGGCTGTCGCTGTGTCAACTATTGTTGTGCAAGCGGAATAAAACCATAAACCATACATTGATTGTATGTATATATGTATATATATATATATATATATATATATATATATATATATATATATATATATATATATATATATATATATATATATATATATATATATATATATATATATATATATATATTTCTCCACGAAAGTCTGCCACAAAAGAAGAAGACTTGAGGCGGCACTCGAGGTTCGTGATGACTTCAGTCCTTTATTCTTTTCACCATGGGCATTAACGTATTTCGGGGGTTTGCTTTCCTTTTTCAAAATGCCCCCCTGGTAATTAATTCGCCACTGTTGTTAAGCAGTCCCGTTTTAAGGAGGTTGTGTCCTTCCCACTGCCTGAAGTAGTGTGGGCTGCCTCAAAGACACGGTCTGGAATCGCCTCTGTTTCCACATGTGTATATATATATATATACATATATATATGTGTATATTACCTACTGGCGGTCGCCAGTAGGTAGTTATAGTTAGGACCTAGTTTCCATAGGAAATCCTCAACATTCTATTTGGAATAACTTTGGCCCTGGTTGAAGAATCTTAGCGAATTTCTCAAAGAAGATGGCTCGGTCCGCTGCGCTCCTTCCCTAAAAGTTTGGGGGGGATTGGTCAAGTGGGGGCTGAGATAAAAGGGGGGTCCCAAAACATGTTTTCTCCATGTTATTTTCCATAGGACCTTTAGACTCGGCTACAGGTTGAACGGGTGAATGGATTTATAAGAAATTTGGCAAAACTGTACAGTCCGGCTCGCAGATTACGCTTTTTTTGGAATGGTGTAAATCCGTTCAGTAGTTGCTGAGGAAATTAAAGTTAAAGTCAATTATATATCTATACGCGCGCACACGTGCGCGCACCCAAACGGCTGCGCGCGCGAGCGGAATTTTGTTGCGTGACGTCTGTTAACGTTCGATTCGAAGGAAATCAGGAAGTGTTGACCGCCATTTTGTCATTGCGAGTAAATATATTGTTGATTTCAAAGCGTTGGAATATGGAAAGGGGAGAAGGTAGAGATTGTTTTGCTGCGTAGGTTTTCTCAGGGTGTGCAGTAAGGCCCTTAAAGGCGAAAATATATATATATATATTTTTTTTAAAGTTGCGTGGTGCGCGCACTCGGTCGCGCACACCTTTTTACAAGAGTGTGAAAATGGAGATAAATCAGAAGTTTGAGTGCTTAGATATAAGGTGGCTCTGAAAAGAGCCATTGTGTTAATTGAGTGTTTTCTGCATTTATAAGTAAGTACCGATGCAGAGCCTGATGTTGCAGAGGAAGATTCTGTTTCCCTCATTCGTGAAATGAACACCGTCTCTCCTATAGACGTCTTGCATGTGGTATCGCAAGTTGTTGTGGTAAATAGAACCCATGCTATAATCTCTGAGGAACGCAGAAACAGATTTATTTACATGTCTCCTTGCTTTCTCAAATTGTGCACAATGGTGATTGGACCAATTCCATTTCTGTCTTTGGCATATATTGGAATATACTAAGGCAGATCGAGGAAAAAGTGTCATCAATTGTCGAAAGGTGTCTTTTAGAAGCATTTCCAGACCTACCCCAGTGATTGTGCCTAGATCGTTCCCACCACAGTGCACAATTATAAGGTCTGGTTCTGGGAGATGCATAAAAGTTTTCACCAATGGAATCAATTGGTGACATTTCAATCCTCTTTTGGAAATCCATGTTATGTGTACATTTGGTAAGCTGAGGTTGCAAATTCGTCTGCTTACTGCATATTTTTCACTCCAGTGAATATAACTGTGTCCTATTAGCCAGACCTTCATTTTCAAGGGATTTGTAGTCGTCCTCCGATCGATTTGGAAGTGGAATGGTAGTTAGAAGTTGAAATTCTAAATAAAGAAAAAGGAAGAGGCTGGGTGTGGTTTAAAAAATAAAAATGATTGGTTGATTGTAAGAAGTGGAGATTGAACAGTACGTTGCATGTTAATGTTTATGTTAAACGAAAAGTACTATTGGGTGTGAAAAAAAAAGACATGTAACAGAGCTGTGGATTGGCAGGTGTTTCTGGAGGGAAAACAGTGTTGTTACTTTGCTGAAGAACGTTGAGATATGAACTTTTGACCTGTGCCTTCAGCCAGGTGCAGAATGAGGTGTTACCATGGAAACAGCCAGAGATGGCAGTGGGTGATGGGTGAGTTTTATGTGACATTGAAAATATTGTGAGGGAGAACCAACTGAAATGTAATTGCTTACGTTACGCGCTCCGCATTGCTTCCGGGAAGCTGCGCTTCGCGCCTCGCGCACCGGAGCACTTCCGGGTGCGCTAACGCGGCGCGTCATATGACGGATTACGCAAGAACACGATACGTCGTTGGGGCTCCACTGGAACTGATCGAATTGGTAGTCTACAGTGTTTCTGGATGTTTCAGACTGAAGCTGGCGTCAGCATGAGAGCACCTCGTGGCTACGTCGTGGCCATTCCGCGAGCAATCATGGCAGTCGCTCCCCACCGGAAGTCTGCAGGAGTCGGGGGCCTCAGTGACTCTTGTAGAATCTTCAAGGCTGACGGGACGCTTTTGGGAATGGGGCTCATGCCCTAGCAGTCAAGCGTCCGAGTTCCAGGGTTGCCCAGAGCCATCCTTGCAGGCCAGGCCCAAGTCTGTGGAGCCGACCGCCATTTCCTGAGCTCCGTGGCAGCCGCCTGTCGCTGTATCGGAAGAGTGGGTGCAATTCAGCCGGATGGCGGGTGAGACGGTGTAAATGTGATGGTTGGACCAGGGCACCGCAGGACGTGTCTTCAGGTCAAATGGATTGTGGGACAAGGTCCAGAATGGAAGAGGCATCAAAAGGCAAGAAGTTCCGCCTGACCCCGGGAGCCGGCCGCCTATGTCGTGGGCGATCTCAGGCCATACCAGGGGAACAAGACTTGGGGAGGGGGCAGGAGCCAAGCGCCCCCTCCGAGTCCGCGTTTCTTGGACCCTGAAGTATGGCACTCAACATTCAGAACTTATGACATTTGTGCAAGGCAGGGACATCGAAGCCTCTCAGGGACCAAGTATATCCAGAGTCCTTCCTACAGAAGGTGGTGGGGGTGGCGGCATTAACAAGGCATCCCCCACACAACTTGTCGGACCCTGAAGTATGGCTCTCAACATCCAGAACTTATGACATTTGTGCAAGGCAGGGATATCCAGAGTCCTTCCTACAGAAGGTGGTGGGGGTGGCGGCATTAGCAAGGTATCCCCCCACACAACTTGTCGGACATGACCTCTGGATGTACTGGGTGTTCAATTTCAGAATTGAAACTACTAAGAAGCAATTAGAAGTGTTGTTTTCATGTTGCAGTAGGTTCCATGTAAATAGTTATTTAATACAACGTTTTATCCTGTTACTTTGCTGGTGTGTTGTATATATTTATAATATTTGCATAGTGTTTGTCGTTATTTTGGGCGGGGTGGGTGGCGGAGCCGAGGTGTCTTGCAGCCATCATGGCGTCGAGCTCGGTTCCTCTCTCTATATTCATGTTTTTTCTAACGATTTATATGTTATAGTTTGCTAGCACGATACAGCGGATAGTCCGCATTTTATATATATGTCCTTTTTATTAGGGGGGTCCTCCGGTGGAGTCGGACGATCTACCTCTAATAAACGGTCCGGGTTGAACCAACTAGCAACAAACGGGGCAGAGATAGGCATGACGGGTTACAAAGGGGACAAAAGTGTGCACTACCTATTCTTCACTATCTGCAAAAACTAAATAGAGTATTGCGACTTTATGCTTATTTGTGAACAGAGAATGACCCAAAGAGAACCAATTTTGAACAATCATAGGCTATTGGCAGTGGGCAGAGAGGCCATGACACAGAAAATGGCTGTTACTTACGTGCATGATGGGGCCTAAAAGGGACTAGATGGCGTGGCCACTGTTTCGCGACTTTCACTTTACTTTTAACAATGGCTGTGGTGAACATAAATGAACGCCGCTTATGTATACCTAATTGTAGTCATTTTCCACAAAAAAGCTTTTGATATTTGCTATTAAAAAACAAAGAAAAACACTGAAAAAACCATAGGTTATAGACCATATATAGTTAAATATCTGAAGTCCATCTCTGCACTGCATGGAGATACAGGTCGTCGATCAGAAGATGTGCTGGCCACCTCTAATGGTAATAGCGTGGCCAGGGCTCTTGTCGTTGCCTCTGCAAATTGCAGAGGGTGCACTTGTTTGACATGCCGCACCATGGTATGTATGGAAAATAAATATTTTTTTGCTGGATTTCTTCTTAAGAGAACCAAGTCACATATCATGCAGGTTACTTTTGGTGCATTCACTTTCTTTTGATCTTCAGGATAAGTGAAAAATTGCCAGATGAAAGATTTATTTTTTCTTATTAAAGGTAGTCGATCATTTTGGTCAGATTCGGAAGATGAATGAGATACGGTAGCCATTTCACCAAAGTCTTCCAAAAGATGTAGGACGTTGTTGTCTCCTGAGAGTAGAAAAGATAGTGAGGGAAGTGGGTGGAGTGCTGCGTGTAAATTCCAGAATTGAAACTATTAAGAACCAATTGAAAGTGTTGTTTTCATGTTGCAGTAGGCTGCCATGTAAATAGTTATTTAATAAAACGTTTTACCCTGTTACTTTGCTGGTGTGTTGTGTATCTTTATAATATTTGTCGTTATTTTGGGTGGGGTGGACGGCGGAGCCGAGCTGTCTTGCAGCCATCATGGCGTCGAGCTCGGTTTCTCTCACTAGTTTCATATTTCTCATGAGGGGTTGTTCCTAATTTTTCTATTTTAGCGAGGTCAAAAAAAGATCTCATCAGTGGCCTACTGATTTTGCTCGATTCCTTTTGTTTTTTCTAACGATTTATATGTTATAGTTTGCTAGCACGATACAGCGGCTAGTCCGCATTTTATATATATGTCCTTTTTATTAGGGGTGTCTTCCGGTGGAGTCGGACGATCTACCTCTAATAAACGGTCCGGGTTGAACCAACTACCATCATGATTTTGTATATCTTCTGAGCTGGATTTAAGCGCACAATTGTTAAAGTATGAAACGTTTTATATTTCTAAAAAAAATACCAAGGTGTGTACATCCGGTAACGCACGAAAGTTTAAAAAGACATTCGGCTCCATTTACTGAAAAGTTTCATAAGAATAAAAAAGAAGTCTAGGTACAGTCTCTTTGACGTACTATAAGTTCTTTGAGGGGTGTATGAAGAATCTCAATAAGTTCAAATCGCAACGTTTTCACGAAATATATAGGCCTGTGCGCGCACTCGGTCGCGCACGAAAGCCAGGAAATGCGATATCCATTTTATTGACAACTGTTGCCGAGAGTGCGCACACCGGGTCGCGCACGAAAGTTTAGTAAGGCTATTTTTATTTACAGACAAATTTTAATGTGTTTAAAAAAAGGCAAGATACAGACTTTCGAATTCTGTATTGCTTTACAAGGAGTCTCTATGGAACTTAAACAGTGAAGAAAACGGCTTGTTTTCGAAAAAAATATTGCCAGAACTTTATTGCCAAAAGTATAGGTTGCATACACGACATTTTTCTGAATTAGCATTTTAAAAACCAATGAAATTCACAGAAAAAACCATAGGTTTTACACACGTTATAGTTAGGAAGTAGCATTTAAAAAACCTATGAAATTCACTGAAAAAACCATAGGTTTGACACATGTTATAGTTAGCTGGAAATTTTACTGACATAAAACCAATGAAATTCCACGTTATAGTTAGTTGGACTCACTATAACTTGCGCGTGCAATGCACTGCTGATGACGTCACATATTACATCACTCATGACATGGTCAGTGACATCACTCATGACATCACTGATGACACCATCCAGTGAATATGTGTCTTTCTGAAAAATAAATATTAGTGAGTAATGTTTAAATATTTAAATATATATATTAGTGTTTCACTTTGTGTATAAGTGGCTACATGTGTTGGTAAGTAGCTACATGCGTATGTATATGGGTTATTAGATGTTTCTCTTAGTATCAGTATGAGTGTCTATATGGTTTGGTGGGGGTATTACTTAGCACATAGATGCATGAGTGACTGACTCTCTGTTTGTATGTGTTTTGAAGACAGCATATGTGCAGGACTGTATGGGTGGATGAGTGTGTATATGTGTTTGTTAGTGAGTGAATGACTGTCTCACTAGTGTCTTTATCAGTAACGACATATGTTTTAATCTAGTATATGTGAATATTGATGTATATAAGTGAGTATATGTGATAGTAAGAGATTGAAAGAGTTCCTGTTTAAATAAGTATGTGTTTCTATAAGTGATTGTTTAAGAGAATAAATATGTGTAATTTTCAATAGAAGTAAGGTGGAAGTGTGTGTATAACTCTATAATCAAATAAATGGATGTTCAATAGTTTATTTGCACGTGTGAGTATGTCTGTGAGTAACTTTTCGATGATTGTCGGTGTGTAACAGGATGTATAGGTGTATCATTTCATATGATGAGTGAGTATATGTATGAGTGGATGTGTATATAGATGGTGGAATTACTTGTTGTAACTGATATGGGTATCTGCATTTTTTTTTTAATTTCAGTTTCTATTTTTGAATATGTGTTTCAAGGATTACATTACAGTGAAAGGAGGTCTGTCACTATGTCACAAGGATGGTGTCATCAGTGATGTCATGAGTGATGTCACTGACCATGTCATGAGTGATGTAATATGTGACGTCATCAGCAGTGCATTGCACGCGCAAGTTATAGTGAGTCCAACTAACTATAACGTGGAATTTCATTGGTTTTATGTCAGTAAAATTTCCAGCTAACTATAACATGTGTCAAACCTATGGTTTTTTCAGTGAATATATATATATATACATATATATGTATATATACATGTATATATATATATATATATATATATATATATATATATATATATATATATATATATATATATATATATATATATATATATATATTCACTGAAAAAACCATAGGTTTCAGGCAGGTTATAGTTAGGAATTATCATTTGAAAAACCTTTGAAATTCACTGAAACAACCATAGGTTTCAGGCAGGTTATAGTTAGGAATTATCATTTAAAAAACCTTAGAAATTCACTGAAAAAACCATAGGTTTCAGCGGTGTTATATTAAGCTGGACATTTCACTCATACAAAACCATTGAATTCCTCCGTTATAGTTAGTTGTACTAACTGTAACTCTTGCGCACGCAATCCACTGGTGATGGTGTCTCATATTACATCATTCATGACATGGTCATAGACATCACTGATGACATCACCGATGACATCTCAAATGACATCACTGATGACTTACCGGTGACATCATCCAGTGAATGTGGTTTGGTTTGTTATTTAAATATGTATTATATATGTATATCACTCTGCATTTAAGAATCAGAGGATATATACTCATATTGACGGAGGATTTAGTAGCAGTGTGATTGACTATTTACTTGACTAATTTATGGTCTCTTACTACATATACTGGATAGTTACTAAACTGTGTGAATATCTGTATTACTTTGTCAGTTGTTGTGTAAACTATTGCACCAGTTGGTTACTAGCTACGTGAAAGTCTATATTAGTTATTGATTAGTTAAGTGACTATTTGTATGGGAGAATGAATGTGTGTGTGGTTCAGTGGGGGATCTGTGACTTCCCAAAGATATGTGAATAGTTA
Source organism: Lissotriton vulgaris (assembly GCF_964263255.1). Classification (NCBI taxonomy): domain Eukaryota; kingdom Metazoa; phylum Chordata; class Amphibia; order Caudata; family Salamandridae; genus Lissotriton; species Lissotriton vulgaris. The sequence continues at coordinate 1,251,639,741 of NC_141689.1, read as the reverse complement.
ATTCAGCAGGTTTATGATGTTAAGACTACGTGTTATAATAGTTGTTTGGGTGAGTGAATATCTTCATGGGTGTGGTGATGAGCAAATATATTTCTCAATGGTACATATCCAACAAAGTAGGAAAATAAAAGGCAGTGTATGTGACAGTTGTATATAAATAAGTATACATAAGACTCATTGATTGCATGAGTGACTGTATAGATAACTGTATACTTGTAATAGTGATTTCATAACACACTAAGGGCCTCATTAGGATCGTGGACGGACTTGCGTCCGTCCGCGAACCCAGAGGATGAGGGAACGTCCGCATGGGCTGCGGCGTTCCCTCATGTGCGATTAGGATGTGACCGCCACCCTGGCGGTCACATCCTGGATATTTAACATTGCGACGGGTGCTGCTTCAAGCAGCACCCGCCGCAATGTTAAAAGTGCATGTTTAACATTTACATGCACAAAGCGGCAGGCACCGCGCGGTGCCTGCCGCTTTGTGCAAGTAAATGCTGGGGGGTACCATAGGTACCCCCCATGTGCACCCCCCACCCGCCAACACCCTGGGGGCCCGCAACGGGCCCCCAAAATCAAATGTACACATGCTTTTCCACGGCGGAAAAACCGCTGCGGAAAAGCATGTTTACAAATGCTTCCTAATTTGGCTGGCGCTGAGGAGTAGGATGACTGCATAACTGAATAGGATGTGTGCTGGTGTGTAATGCCAATATAGGTGTATAAGTATATTCAATAGTGTTCTGTTGATCATTGACAACATGTATGAGTGAATCTATAGGTAATTGATTAGATGTGTGTACATCTAGGAATCACTGAGTGGGTTTTTGGATACTTGTATTGCTGTGTCAATGGATTCATATATGGTAGTCTACAGTGAGTGTATGATGAGGTGTATCTGATTGTCATGTGGACGATGTCATCAGTGATGTCATCAGTGATGTCATTTGAGATGTCATCAGTGATGTCACTGACCATGTCATGAATTATGTAATATGTGACATCATCACCAGTGGATTGTGGGCGTGAGAGTTACAGTTAGCACAACTAACTATAACGGAGGAATTTCAATGGTTTTGTATGAGTGAAATGTCCAGCTAACTATAACAACCCTGAAACCTATGGTTTTTTTCCGAGAATTTCTAAGGTTTTTTAAATGATAATTCCTAACTATACCCTGCCTGGAACCTATGTTTTTTTTCAGTGAACTTCAACGTTTTTTTAAATGATAATTCCTAACTGTATCCTGCCTGAAACGTATGCTTTTTTCAGTGAATTTCAAAGGTTTTTTAAATGATAATTCCTAATCATAATGTTCATTAAGCATATCTGTATTTTTCTATCTTTTTTCATTATCATCCCGTTCTCAATGTAGTAAAAACTGCAAATATTGCCACTCTTCAATTTATTCCTTCCTCCAAGAAAATTGCTACAAACCTGAACCACAACTAACGTTAATAATATACAAACTAGGTGTTATCATAGAAAAAACCAAAAACAAAACACCACTTCCCATACTTTCAACAACAAACCAAATCTACATTTCTACCTAAAAAAAGGAGATAGTTCCATTTACTACTAACAAATTAATATCAACATTTAACTAGTGTAAGGACGTTGACTATGTTACGTCCAACTCACACCCATATCTAAAGACAAATATGTAATAGAGGTATTAATTACGCAGTTCCAACACCCAACAAAATCACAACACCTAGCGCCACCACCACTACAACCACCCCTCCTGACCCCTACCCCTCTACTACCTCAGAGGCAGCGCAAAACAGGGCAACAGACCTTCCCAAAATAATATATTCCCTCAACAGCACACTAGCTCAATGTTCAGAGATGTGGCAATCAACTTTGCATAAGCGAAGGAACTCTCACATCAATAATAATGCACACAACGCTAACACTACTGGTGATATGCTATACACAACTCACTATACAAACCAAAAACTTTTCCGTGTGTAGATATACTATTGATACATGCAGTGTACTGCACAGTGGACGCAACCATTTTATCTCAGATCTGGGGAATATCTCAGTCATGTAGCTGTGTTGTCTCCCCCCCCTTGAAGCAGAAGCAGAGTGAGCAACTCCAGCGTAAGAGTATAAATAAATAGCCTACGCCTTGGGCGTGGTTCACTTCTGCAAAGACAAAAGACTCTGCCACAGTGAAGGTCCTCACTCTGCCACGTGGCTGCCGCCATGACCACGTGCCTCCTCGATACATGCCCATTGTGAACTCAGCGCCACAGCACCGCAGACTTATGTCTGTATCGACTTCTGCCTTCGATCGCCAATGCGGACAGCAGGGTTTACAACTTGAATTCAACTTTGGATCTATACTATGGACAGCATTGAAGTTAGCGTTGATTTATGTAAGGCAGAGACAATTGTACTCTATGTCCTCAGACTTTGTTAAAATAAGTGACAAAAATTCTTTGTCGATAACTGCTGACTACTGCCTTCGATCTACAGTGCAGACTGCAGAGCTTACAACTTGAATTCAGCTTTGGATCTACACTACGAACAGCATGAAATTCAGCCTTGATTTATTTAAACAAATAACAAATGGGACACCCAATAAACCCTTGTAGTTATGGGCAATGAACTGTATCTTATAAGGGTATCTACAAGGGATTTTGTTCCAAATATCACTTGATAGTTATATGTTTTAAATTAATAAGTAAGTCATATGATCAAACTCATATGTGTCCATAGAACAACAACAATTAATGATAAGAGCAATAATGGAAAAATGCTAGTGAAAAGCAATGAGAAAAGCAATAAGAAAGCACACGGAGAAACCTGTTTGTATTGAACGGATATGTATTTCAAAATTTCATATCTTTAAAACATGAGTACATGGGGATACATACAGAGAATCAATCAATTGCAAGAGGTCATGAACCGATGTCTGACTAATAAACAACAAAAAACAGTTCATAACAGTCATCAACTCCTTTGAATGTAAGAGTAACTAAACACAGCAATGTATAAATGTTACTCAAAGAAAAAAAAATTCTTTTGGAGATGATGAAGAAGTCGACTTTTCGGTCTTGGCAGCAAGAGTCTATAAGACCATCATCAGGACAATTGATTATTTGCAATAATCAATTAAATAGACTATTGATTCATTATTTGCAGAGTACAATACCAAACTAAGTATAACACCTATCAAACCTATACAATGTCCCTTTAGTATGCTTCCTTCAAAAACTTATTTTATATCAGTTATAGACTTAGTTGAATAATAACATTCATGCTGCAAGTGCAAAGGCACACTCAATGACAGTCTACACTGCGGACAGCACAGGTCACAATTTGAACTACAATGTCCCTGAAACATACATATTTCGACAATGTATTCCATACATGTTTCATCTTTTATTTCAATCGTGATTACAGATGATGCAGTCCAGTAGGCAACAGACAATACTTCCAGTGCAGACCGCTCGAACCACACATCATCGCAGAGTGCACACACGCTGAGCACCAGACCTACCACTAACTCAGTGCACCATAAATAATCGCCACATGGCTTTATTAAGGCAAAATTCAGTAGTCAAAAGACATTCTTACCAGTGCGGTCTGCCTGAACCACGCATCATAGCAGGCTCCACACAAACCGCCCATACCTCAGTGCACCACAACTCATGAACCCTTTACGATGGAATCTTCTGTGTATTATTTCACATATAGTGCTCCTACCTTTGTAAAGCAGAAGTCATAAACCATTTACGATTGAATATCTGTGTATGATATCATGATTACTATTCTACTTTTTACCAATAGCAACATAATAAAATAGAGTTGAGCACACGTGCCCCTACCCACTTCAACTATATATCTGTGTCTGTGTATTTATTATGTTTGTAAAATTCTGCTCCTGCACCCTACCACATTATATTGTGCTGTAAACAACGTATGCAACCATCTTACCTTTGTATATAAGACGAGTACCGAGTTCCTCTAGGACAGGTAGTGGAGGGGAGCAAAGCTGAAATTGGGTCAATGCAGACCACTGTTGTGCGTGTACAGGAGAGGGAGTTCTCCTTGTCGGAACTAGGGCTCTCAAACACCCAGCAATCTAGGTGTCATGCTTTATCATTTGCGCCTGCCCCTCGTCAGGTCGGCGCTGCAATTCCTGACGGGCACCCGAAACCGGGGTTCTTTATCGGGATCTTCTGTCCCTGCCGGTGGGTGCAGTGGGGGTGAGGGCCCTAGTATGTGTAGGTGTGAGTAGAATTGTGAGCTAAAATAGGTCAGTTAGTCCTAGCCAATATTTTATTCCGAAGGTAAACTCCCTAGAATAAAAGAGTCCAGCACACTTGCTGTTTGGATTAGCAACAATGTGTGGTGAGCTTGTGACCTGTGTGCACAGTTAAGTGTTCCATGAACTGTTACTAAGGTAACAGGCAGTAAGCAGTTTGGGGGTAGGTTTGAAAGGTACTTGCTGTACAGAAGCTGTTATATTTACCCAGGATCCTCTACATGACAGAGGGGAAAGCAAACTGAGACGACAGAACACTATGTACATTTAGAGCGAAAGAAGTACACAACTCTTCGAATTTACCTCAAGAGAGGGCTCGAGGAATAGCCACTGACGTTACAAAACCTCATGTACAATTTGCCTACTCTGTACTCAACAATTGGCAATTCTTTATCGATTACAATCAGACACTGTAGCTTCACAATTCACAGTGTTCACTTCACTAAATACTTTGTGCCTATATAAATGGGAGACAGGATTGTCGACATTCCAAAACTTAGGGGCATATGTACAAGGACGGCGTTAAAATTATCGCCACTTTAACGGCAGCAAACTACAGCTAAAACTGCGATAATGGACTTTAAAATCCTTTGTTGTCTTATCGGAAGATTTTTTCAACACTGCTGTTTGCTATGGTAAGGTGAGAGCCGAGGCTCCCGCCCTGCCATAGCAAACTTGGAGGCATATCATCAAGTAATGGCGTTAAAATTATCGCCGCTTTAGCGGCAGGAAACTGCCGCTAAAGCTGCGATAATGGGCTTGATAATATGCCATAGAGAATCCTAATAGAAGCCCATGTTCTGGTGTTAACATGGGCTACTATTGGAATTCTCTACGGCATATTATCAAGCCCATTATCGCCGTTACTGCAGCTAAAGTGGCAATAATTTTAACCCCGGTCCTTGATAATATGCCCCTTGGTTTGCATTTTGAAAGAGAGAACACGAAAACCTACTCTCTCTTTTAAAATGCAAAGCAGAATGCTTTTCCCCACAGGGAGCTGCATATTAGCAGGTCCCCATGTGGAAAAGTAATGGTGGCTTCCGAAGGACACAGGGAGCTGACTGGCACCGTAGGGACATTGGGCCTCCACCCACAGTCCTCAACGTTGAATATATGCCCATGGGATGGGATCCCGAGGAAGAATACAAATTTGTAGTAGGTGATATTTAATTTTTTACGGTAAAATTAGGAGTCTGTAATTGGCATATTTACAAGGACAGTGTTAAAATGTTCTGGTGTTACCCTGGGCTTCTATTGGGATTTCCACAAATTCTCAAAAGCCTATTATTAAGCCCATTATGGCCGCTTTAACAGCACTTTCCTAACGCTAAAGTGACGATAACTTTAATGCTGTCCTTGTAAATATGCAGACAATATCGCAAGAAATACAGCGATAATTCATGTTGAGAAGTGAAAAGCTTGTTAATATAAGACTGTGGACTTAACATATCAATCCACCTCGCATGTTAAACATGCTTAAGTCTACTTCAGAACAGATGTTAGGATCCGACATAAACCGCAATTACCAAGAGTTTTGCTATCGGTCCTCAAATTCAGGGCCGCCTTGTTTATGACAACGCTGTTGTCATACCTCCCTCTTCCATGTTATATTGTCATAGGAACACCTACCTTGCCACTGGGAACGCCTACATTGCAACTCATTGCAGATACGAGGCGAGACATTAGCAAACCGGCTGCTAACATGCGTTCCTGCATCTTAGGTTTGCCTAGTAAATAGGTCGATATAATTTTCATCGCATTTTTGGCTTCCTAAAAAAAATTGCGGCAAAATGGCACTTCCTAATATGCCCTCAAGTTTGCTATGACAGAGCGGGAACCTCGACTCCCCCCCTGCCATAGCAAACAGCAGTGTCCCAGGGGTAGGCTCCCCAAGACACAGCAGGAACTACTCCTGGGGGGGTGGTGTTGCCCAAGGCTTTCGACTGCTCCAGAAAGGAGACCACGCGGCCCCCCTCCCAAAATATAAAAGGACCCGGAGGGTGGTAATCCCCGGGGCTTAGACGGTCCTTTGAGCTCCCTCACCCATTTATTTTGTAGCACCGAGGAATGGCGGTCCCCAGGCTACAGGGACCCCTGAACCCCTATCAAATGTAATATTTTAGACCACGGGATTTGGCCCCGCCAGGTAGCTAATTTTTAAACAAGCACAGGAGACCGCACTTTGTTTTTATTTTATTTACGGCGGATCCATGCACCCAGCGCACATTTCTCAATTTTTTCAACAAAAAAAATAATTTGTTTGTGGGACCCCCTAAGCAGGTCTAGAGGGTCAAAATATTTCTTACCTGCCCCCTTTATACGCTTTGAACACTTGTTCCACTAATTTCTAGATTCTCTTTTCTACTGAGGCACAAAATGGCTGCCAACACTTCCTGGTTTCGAATGTTGACAACCACTTGACAGCCAATTAGCATTCAGCGTGTGATCAGGACGGTGGGCCTAGAGTGCGCGCAGGATGCGCGGATCCCACCGAGGCCATAGACATATATTGGGCCAAGGGAATAATATTCTGTCTGAGGCACAATATGGATTTAGGTCAGGGAGGAGTACAGAGGATCAATGCCTTTCCAAATATACTAGAGCAAAAGGGGGAAGTATATTCCTTGGCTTCATGGATTTGTCCACAGCCTTCGATCTTGTTAATAGATCTAGACTGTGGGCAATGCTCCTGAAGATGGGCCTCGATAGCTCCTTGGTACACTTTCTGGCGGAGCTCCATAAAGATCTGAGAGCCCGCATTAGAATGACAACTGACGGAAAATGTACGGAGAGCTTTAGATCAACCAGAGGGGTCCGTCAGGGCTGTATACTGGCGCCAATGTTATTCACGTTATACGTGAATTCTTTGGAGGATGACTTAATGGTGCTCCTCTATGCCGATGATGCGGTGCTAATAGCCAGGACCCCAATCGCCCTGCAAAAGTTACTTGACTCATTCGGTAACTTTATGTCTAGTCTTGACCTGGTGGTTAATAAGAGTAAATCTCACACTATGTCAGCAGGATGCGGCAAATTTAAAGAAAAAACCTTCTTCTGCGAAGGTGAGGTCATCACAAGTGTTAAAGTTTTTACCTATTTGGGGGTTATTTTCGATCAAAGGGGAACTTGGACACCGCAGTTAACATCAAAGCAAATGCGGTGAGAAGTTCATCCTCTGCAATCCTGGGGTTTGCAAAGAGATTAGGGGGAAAACCAATCGAGGCTATCTTGGCCATCTACAAAGCCAAGACTGCCGCGATTGCTAGATACGGGGCTGCAGTCTGGGGATATGCTAATTCTAAATGTATCCAGACAGAGGAAAACAAATTTCTTCGATCTCTGCTGGGTCTACCCCAGTCAACTCCTACCCATTCCTTACACCTTGAGCTAGGCCTGGGTTATATTTTAGATACAATAAATCTAGCTCCGCTCCTGATGTGGATCAAGCTCTGGCTAAATCCGAACCTTAGCCTTAACCACAGGATTATTAAAGACTGTCCTAATTTAGACCACAGGAGGGATATTCAGTGGTTGTCATATGTTGAGTCCCTGGCCGCGAAGCTGGGACGCCCTGAAATCTTTGATAGTCCAGAATCCCTGTGTAAAGCTGACTTATTGTGGGTGAAGACTAACTTTATCAGGTTACGTACTGCCGAGCGCGAAGCGGATGAGCTATGCAAACCCTCTGTGAGGGCACATGTAATGATAACCCCATCATTTGAGTTGGCTCCTTATCTGGCAGTGGTCACTAATTCTTTTCATAGATGGCTACTGTCCAAGTTCCGCTTTAATCAAATTTATACGGTTCTGTGGGACGAGAAAGATTGGTGTAAGCTTGAGGAGTCGTCCCCATGCAAATGTGATGGTTTTTCCACCCAGGATAATGCGCATTTTTTGTTCTTTTGTTCTTTTTATTGTGAACCTCGTATTCGATATTTAAAACCAATCTTGAAGGAGATGGGTTTCACGCAGTACAAGCCCGCACTGTTATATTTACAGATGATGAATTCTCCTGTAATTATGTATTGCACTGCTAGTTTTTTGGCTGCATCTGTTAGATGTAAGAGATCAAGGTCAAGATTGGAATTACAATTGAGGATAGATACTTAAATCCATGTCTACTGTACTGTTGAGCGCAAACTGTAATGAATTTTGTGTAAATAATGCCTTTTTAACCTGCTTTTAAAAACCTACTTAATGTTTAATACTGTATTAATTTATTTTAAGATGTCTGAATTGTATGATATATGACGTAGAATACTTTTATGATTTTAATTAATCGAATAAAGTGGACTTTGAACTTGAACTTGAACTTGATGTACCTTTAATTTTAATTTTCTCAGGAACTACTGAACAGATTAACATCATTTAAGCAAATGGCACGAGTCTGAAGCAAGGACTACCTCTTTGCCAAATTTGGTGTAATTCCGTTCAGCAGTTTGGGCTGTAGCCGCGATGAAAGGTTCCTATGGAAAATTGCATGGGGAAAACATGTTTTGGGACCCCCCTTTTTTCTCGGCCCACGCTTCATGATTCACCCCGAGACTTTCAGGATAGGAGCGGACTGCAGCGCCCCACCAGTTTTGAAGATTTCGCGAAGATTGGTCAACCGGCGCCAAAGTTTTTCCAAATAGAATGTTGCAGATTTGTTGAAAATGGGATATGAGAACCAGTAAACGCCGGATGAAGGGACATTGATTGGTAGGCAGGAAACGGTAAACCACCCCCTCTTCCCGTTCAAGCCAAAATCGACCTACACCCCTATGATGCCAAAAGATGGGTTAGACATTTTTGCAGAAAATAAGATCAAGGACCTTAAAAATCTGGCACTTAAAAGTAACAAAGAATTCTCGGAAGTGCACAACATCAATAGGACAATATATAACAATGTCATGGGCAAAATCAAAGAGCGCCAGGATGTTGTGGTAAGATGGTCGGATAAGGGGGGCAATGTAGTGCTGTGGCCCCTAGAGGATTATAATGCAGAAGCACTAAAACAACTTGGTGAAAGAGAATGATATTGCCGCATAGCTCCAACTTTCATTGTAGGTGTACAGGAGAAATATCATAAATCACTTTACGAGTGGAGAAATGCCAACTTTATCTCAAAATCAGAATTTGAATATCTTAAAAGTGATTATCCTGTGACTCCCCACCTATACCTTATCCCAAAGATCCACAAAAACGCCACAAACCCCCCAGGGAGGCCTATCATTGCGGCAATTGGGGGTCTTTTTGAAAGTACTTCATGTTTTATCGACTTTTTCTTGCAACCCTTAGTGTGTGAACTCCCTTCACACATCAAAGATACAGGCGACTTCTTAACTAGGATATATGACATCAACTGGACTGATGACTGTGTACAAATGACCCTCAATGTGAATTTCCTATATACAAGCATTCGACACAGAGATGGACTTAATGCTTTGCAACTTTACCTGAACAAGAGGCCAGCTAACATGTATGAACATTCCTTGATGCTGTTGCATATGGCAGATTGGTGCCTTGAGAATAATGTATTTATCTTTAACAAATTGTTTTATAAACAACTTCAGGGCACAGCTATGGGTACTTGCTTCGCCCCAGCTATGCTAATTTGCATATGGGCTGGTGGGAAGAGCAAGTACTCATGACGACTCAAAAAACTGCTATGACTGAAAATGTGCACATCTATGTCCGTTTTATAGACGACATATTTGTTTTATGGCATGGAACAACTGAAAGTGCAGAAAAATTCGCCCAGGAGTTAAATGATAACAACTTGAATTTAACTTTCACTAGTCATACTAGCAAAAACTGCATTCAGTTTTTGGATATAGAATTGTATGTAGAAAACAATTGTTTGTAAACTAGAGCTTACAGAAAAAGTACGGCAGGAAATGCTATCCTGCACGCTAACAGTTTCCACCACAATAGTGTCAAAGAGGGAATCCCATACGCTGAATGCCTTAGAAGGAGGAGTAATTGCAGCACAGAGGAGGGGCCTTAGTAGATCTACCAATGAACTTTTCAGTAGACTGCATATAAGAGGGTACAAAACAGAGACTCTTGCAAAAGCCAAAACTAGAAGTGAATCAGTAACCAGGGAACACCTACTGTTCAAAGATAGGGAACAAAGCAAGAAAAGTATAGCAGGGACCCCGAGACTCATCACAGGATTCAATGCCTATCACAACACAGTCAAAAAAATACTGTACAGACATTGGAATGCTGTCCGGAGTGATCCAGTATTAGGCCCCACATGCCCTAAAGTCCCAGCTATAAGTTACAGAAGAGCGAGGTCCATGCGTCAAGAGCTAGTACGCAATGCGCCAGCGAGAGCGAACAGCCAGAATTGGTTACAATCCCCCAAAGGCTTCACCAGGTGCAGCAGATGCAAGGCCTGCAAACACTGTACAAATACAAAATCTGTCAACATGCCTTTCAGACAGACACCGTACATTATATGGGGGAGTTACAACTGCAAGACTGATTTTGCAGTATAAGTCTTGCAATGCACATGCTCTAAAATCTTGCAATGCACATGCTCTAAAATCTATGTCGGCAGCACCATCCACCAGGTTCACGTTCACATCCTCCAACACTTCAGGTCCATAGCGAACGATGACCAGACCTACCCAGTGGCACGTCACATTAATTTGTGCCATGGGGGGAATGTCCAAGACCTCTCCTACTTTGTCATCGACAATGTGTCTAGGAACCCAAGGGGAGGCAATCGACAAATTACCGAGGCTTGAATCGAGATATATCATTCTCTTCAACTCCAAGATCCCACAGGAGATGAATGCCGATGAAGCGCTGAGTGTCCACTCTTAATGTCCTTCTACTTATTTATTTAGCTGCAGTCCCCTCCACTGCTTTTCCTTTCCCCGATAGCATTACGGTTCTCTCTTTCATAGAAAACCTTTTGAGTTTTAATTTCCCATTTTTATTATTTTTCCCTTAAATTAAATATAATTTATACATTTCTTTTCCCTACTACCTTCGTCAAACAATGTGGGCCTTTCTCAATTGTACTGAATTGGGTAAAGCCCGCCCCTTCTCCCAACACATATTATCCATTGTCTGTATGCCCACTTGGGCAGAACTGACGTTTGCGGTATGGTAATGAATCATTTTCAAGTCGTGTCCGATAGCCTCCCTTTCTTTACCCTTTGTACTTACAGAATTAGCCTTATAGATAAGGTTATCTTTATTGTATATGGCGCCCCAGGAATAATTGATGCAATTAGTTACCATGCACATTTACTTTATGTGGAACTTCTATGTCTATGACATGTAGTGCACACGAGGGTACAGTTAATAGAGGCATTAGGACATTAATTAGACTCAGTAACTTAACGCTCTCTAAATATGAGTGAATTCCTTAACTCATATGTAGAGAAAAGGGAGGCAGACTGCTGATTGTAATTTTGCCTGTTTGTTTGTTTTTTCTTCCAACACTGAATGTATTTTCTTATTACATGTATTACTTTTTGCACTGTCATGGGTATATGGAACCTTCTATGTCTATGAGGTGTTTGGTAACCCAGGCAACCAAAGGGAAAATGGTGGGTCTGTATATAATTGAGTCATTTACAGAACTGTACATGCAGTGATCAAGGCGGTCCTGCCGCCGAAACGCGTCTGTCTTTGTTGAAATAAACAGTGTTTATGACAAAACTACTCACAGAGTCGGTGCCTGCTTGTGGAAGTGACTGTCAGGATGGAAATATATATATATATATATATATATATTACCTACTGGCTATCGCCAGTAGGTATATATAGTTAGGATTTTTTCCCTATGGGATTTTTGAAAATTCTATGTCTAATAACTTTGGCGTTTGTGGACGGAATCGGCTGAAATTATCAGGAAAATGGCACATTTTGTTTCTGAGCAGCCCCTGAAAATTTGGTGGGGTTTCGTCAAGGGGGGGCCGAGAAAAAAGGGGGGTCCCAAAACACGTTTTTCCCATTCATTTTTCCATAGGGCGGTTGGACTCACTTTTAGCTCGAACGGCTGAATGGATTTGCACGAAACTTGGCAAAATTGTAGGGACTGTTAGCCCGATGTGCCTTTGCTAGGTCTCAATATATGTGCTCCAGAAGTTTTTGAGAAATTAACGTTCAAAACAAGAGATATATCTGTAACAGCGCTCCGGGCAGCGATCCGGTCCGCTTACTTTTCGCGAAACGGAACTTTGCGCGCAGAAAGCTGATTGGCTCTCCGGTGTCTGTCAACATTCTAAACAGTCTGGAGCGGCCGCCATCTTATCTCTCGGTAGGATCGAGAGAGAAGAAGAGGTGAAAAACGAAGGGGGAATTTAATGAAAGGGGGCAAGGTATACCCCTCTTGACCCCCTAGGATTGTTGTTGGGGTTATTAAAGGGTCCCGTGGGGAAAATAAAAAAAAAATGATTTTTCACGGTAGAAGCGCTTCACGGGCCGCGAACTGGGCCACAAACTGGTAGCGAAACGGGAATTCGCCATTTTGTGCTTCGTTTTAATTGTTTAGAGACAAAAATTATCGCCGCACATTGGCCACAATGCATGAATATCGCTGAAAAGTCAGCGATATTCATGCATTATCCAGCAAATGCTCTTAGCCATGTTATCCACCTTCCATTGGATAACAGAAAGCTGATTGGCTCTCCGGTGTCTGTCAACATTCTAAACAGTCCGGAGCGGCCGCCATCTTATCTCTCGGTAGGATCGAGAGAGAAGAAGAGGTGAAAAACGAAGGGGGAATTTATTGAAAGGGGGCAAGGTATACCCCTCTTGACCCCCTAGGAATGTTGTTGGGGTTATTAAAGGGTCCCGTGGGGAAAATAAAAAAAAAATGATTTTTCACGGTAGAAGCGCTTCACGGGCCGCGAACTGGGCCGCAAACTGGTGGCGAAACGGGAATTCGCCATTTTGTGCTTCGTTTTAATTGTTTAGAGACAAAAATTATCGCCGCACATCGGCCACAATGCATGAATATCGCTGAAAAGTCAGCGATATTCATGCATTATCCAGCAAATGCTCTTAGCCATGTTATCCACCTTCCATTGGATAACATGGCTAAAAACTGCTCTGTGCGTGAGCTTTTTTTTTTTTTTTGCTGCATGACGTTTGTTAACGTTCGATTCGATGGAAATCAGGAAGTGTTGACCACCATTTTGTCACTGCGAGTAAATATTTTGTTATAAATGAATCCTTATTGATAAACATTGTCTGCGCCATCTTGCGTTTTTGTCCAATGCCACAATTTTGTCGTGCACGGCAGCCATTTTAGATGCCTTGACCAGGGCCACTCTCTGCACGCCGCCGATCCTCAGCATGGCTCCCCACCCTCGCAAGCATCTCCCCCACGCACTGGTCACCCCCGCTGTTTCTCTCATGCATGGGCCATATACTTCCCCCCATCTGCGCTGCTCTTCTCTGAGAATCACACCCTGTGCCCGCCCGACACCTCCCTTTCACCCTATTCACTACCGCACCCTCTGACACTCCTCTTCCTCTGTGTCCGATTGTCCAGGCCGGACCTAGGCTATCACCTAGCCCTGCGGATGTAGTTTATGGCCCCAGCTGTAGAGTATCCAGACATGCCAACCCTCCCGATTCAGGCGTGAGACTACTGATTTCAGTGCTAGTCTCCCGCCTCCCGATTCCTGCAAGCCAAAACCCGGGGGCATATTACCAACAACTAGCGATAATTTTTGTCTCTAACTTGTTTAGAGACAAAAATTATCGCCGCACATCGGCGAATTTTATCGCATATAAACCTTGCTATTAGCAAGGTTTATCGCAAATGCGATAAAAAACGGCCACAATGCATGAATATCGTTGAAAAGTCAGCGATATTCATGCATTATCCAGCAAATGCTCTTAGCCATGTTATCCACTTCCCATTGGATAACATGGCTAAAACTGCTCAGGGCAGGTGTTAGGTTTTGGAGATATTCGCGCTTAGCGCGAATATCTCCAAAAGTTGGTAATAGGAGATAGCGATGGTTAGGGACTGTTTCCAGTCGCTAAAATCTTGGCACGCCCACTTTGCATGTCATTAGTGATAAATACCACTGATATGCAAAGCGGGGCCCAAGATGGTCGCTATCACCTTTTAGCTGTCACTAACTGGTGTTAGCGACAGCTTGGTAATAGGGAGATAATTTTATCTCTTTTTTTTTGGCTTTTAAAGCCCAAAAAGCGGAAATAACCCCCCTTGATAATATGCCCCATGATTTCTCGGGGGTTTCAGCTGACAGGGCTTGGTATTGTGTTACGTGCTAATTCTTCCAGGAAACGTCAGAGGGTCGATGCAGGGGTTCTAGAAGGGGTGATAAACCATTTAAGCCTCATGAACAAGCGCATGGTCTTTTAAAGATTTGTGAAGTACTCGGGGCGGCGGTGTGTGTGTGCCCTCTTTCAGGAGCGGGCGGGGGGGGCACTGCCAGCAACTTGCCAGGCCAGGCAGTGTTCAACACGTGCATCACCCTTTCTCTGCCTGCTATTGCGCTTCATGCTTCGGAAAGGTAAGAAAAAGAACGTGCATTTGAGTTTGAAATGTCCGATCTTGTAGCAGTACACTTGCAAAGCCCACACATGACAATAACCCGATTCAAGGCCCCATTCACTCGATTTTTTAAAGATATATAGCACTCCAACAAAGTTAGATTTTAAAACTTTATTAACATTTAACTATAATGAACGGAACAAAAACTGTAAAAACATTTAAACATTTTTCACCCAAAAAAGCAACAATGGTCAGAAGCTGTCTTTTGTGCGAATAGTCCCAAGGCAGCACAACGTGCAGAGTTCTGGACGGCACCCAGGTGATGTCGCCTGGGTGCCGCACTGGTTTTGGGATCCTACAATGCTGCTCCGAAAATTGGCGTGGGGCGTCCCGGGTGGGGCGGGGGGAGGCCTCGTCAGTAGCGGTCTGTTGTGCGAATAGTCCCAAGGCAGCAGAACGCGCTGAGATGTTGATGGCACCCAGGTGATGTCCAGTAAACTGCCGCACTGGTTTTGGTATCCTACAATGCTGCTCCGAAAATTTGCGTGCGGCGGCCCGGGGGGGGGGGGCGTGGGGGAGGCGGCGTGAACAGGCCTCCCCAGGTGGCGGCCATCCAGCTGAGTTGCGCCCGCTCTTGCGGCTACAGCGTCTCGCTCACCATGTTGTTGAGTTGCTCCCACTCTTGCAGTGCAGCGATAGGCGCCTGCCACATGACTCTTAAAATGGCGGACGGCTCTTCGGTTTTGGGCCTGGTCCACTGAAATGGCCCTGGGACACCTTGGAACTCGGACGCTTGCCTGCTAGGGCTTGGGCTCCATTCTCGAAAAGCGTCCCCTCAGCCGTGAAGATTCTACAAAAGTCTTGGGGGCCCCCGACTCCCGCAGGCTTCCGGTGGGGAGCGGCTGCCATGATTGCTCGCGGAATGACCACCACGGAGCCACGAGATGGTGGTGCTCTCATGCTGACGCCAGCTTCAGTCTGAATGATCCAGAAACAAGGTGGGGCTTTCATCGTTTGGGAAAAAAAATGTTCTAAACCAATGAAAAGTGTTATTTTTAGGTCATATGACCAAGCCTTCCATCTTTAGGAAACCAAAAGTAAAATGATCCAATGAAAAGTTTTATAAACAAGTCACATGACCTGTTATGCGGCATAGGGCTACAAAAAGCGTAGAAAATCCGTTGGCACGTGAGGCGGCGTCAGTAGCGGACCGATGTGCGAATAGGCCGAAGGCAGCACAACGCGCCGAGATCCGGATGGCACCGAGTTAGTGTCCAGCAAGTTGCTGCACTGGTGTGGCTATCCTACAATGCTGCGCCGAAAGACGGCGTGTCCAGCTGAGTTGCGGTCACTCTTGCGGTACAGTGACTCGAACGCGCCGAGATCCGGATGGCACCGAGGTGGTGTCCAGCAAATTGCCGCACTGGTGTGGCCATCCTACAATGCTGCGCCGAAAGACGGCGTGTCCAGCTGAGTTGCGGTCACTCTTGCGGTACAGTGACTCGAACGCGCCGCGATCCGGATGGCACCGAGGTGGTGTCCAGCAAATTGCCGCACTGGTGTGGCTATCCTACAATGCTGCGCCGAAAGACGGCGTGTTCAGCTGAGTTCCGGTCACTCTTCCGGCACAGTGACTCGAACGCGCCGAGATCCGGATGGCACCGAGGTGGTGTCCAGCAAGTTGCCGCACTGGTGTGGCCATCCTACAATGCTGCGCCGAAAGTCGGCGTGGGGTGCCCCGTTGGCTTATGAGGTGATGTCAGTAGTGGACCGATGTGTGAATAGGTCGGAACCAGCACAAGGCGCCAAGATCCGAATGGCAAGTCCTGGATGTTGAGTGCCTCAGTTGAGATTTCTGAGCAGTGCTTGTAAGACTGTCTGAAGCTTATGTGCACCTGCTGCAGCTTCACTATTGCCCTGGTGTGGCCAAAGGTCGCACATGACATAGGCAGCCGGCTCCCGAGGTCCGGCGGAACTTTTTTCCTTTTCCTTTCTGCTTCTTTTCCTACAATCCGTTTCATCTGAAGACACGACCAGGTCCCTCAATGTGTGCAGGGGGACGCTATTGATTGAATGAAAATGGCGGCTTGACACAAAGCTGACTCAAGCGTTGCTGTTGATGCTATACAGACAAAAATTGGTTTTCAGTTTGTACATTCTTCAGGATTTTTTTTTCTATCCAAGTCTGATTGAGAGTTTGTAGAAAAATGGCTTCAGATTTTCCACATACTACTCTTCAACATTCTTCCTAAATGTAACAATGTGAAACTCACTAGGAGAACGGCTGTTTCTGTTTCCTTTCAAAATGCTGCCAACAATATTTTCTGAATGGAAGACACCATCTTGTAGCATAAAGGGCCGAAAGGGGTTCTGGTCTGGCCGATGGTTGGTGGAGACATTTTGACTATATCTTGGACCTGCCCGGCCTCGCACAAAATGGCGCCGGTATAAATGGGACTCGTAACTCCTTGCCCGCAAATGTATATCTAGAAAATGTTATTGTAAGTGGCCCTGTCGTATTTTAATTACAAAATGTACGTCCACCGATTCCGCAACTGTTAGACACCTTTGTTCTTGCAACCTAATGGCCCGCTCGTTACGTTCCTCTACAGTGTAAATGTCTCCTCATCATATACGATTTCAGTTTGCTCCGTGGCCGGCCCACGTGGTTATAGGCCCGTATTTGTATACTGACATTTTCACAATAAAGGTTTTTAAAACAAAACACGGTAGTAGTATTTACATTGGTAAAGTTTTTACTTTTAGTCACTGTTTTCGAATCAGTAAAAGGCAAGTGAAATAAAGCAGTCCAATTACATGACGGATAAAAGGTATAATATGTAGGAACGCAGTAAAGATAAATGGTCAAGGGCAGTTGTGTTTTTCATTTCTGCAACATAAAGTGATCGATAAGAATCTGATAATCAGGCGTATCGGCGACTAAGACAGCAGGCTGAGTCTCTTTTACTCAACGGCTCCGTCATGGAACGAAGAAACGCCCTTTTTCTCGAAAAAGGAATATATTTTACTTGCAGGACAGTTGTAAATTTTCCGGGAAAGTACATTAGCCTGGAATATTATAACATATATGTTTTAAAAAAAATAATGTTCGAAAACAATAAAAAGCGTAATTTTTAGGTCATATGACCAAGCTTTTCATCATTAAAATAACAAAAGCAAAATGAACCAATGAAAAGTTTTATTAACAAGTCACATGACCTGTTATGCTTACGTTACGCGCTGCGCGCCGCGCCTCGGATCACTTCCGGGTGCGCTAACGCGGCGTGTCATATAACGCATTACGCGACAACGTAGGTCAAGAATATAGTCAAAATGTCTCCACCAACCAGCGTTCGGAACACAACCCCTTTCAGCAGTCCAAAAAGTTCTGTTAAATGACAACAGAGGGGACAGGCAAGAAGAACCATCAGTCAAAGAGGGGAGGGCAAGTTCTTCTCTTTGGGTCATGTTGGGGCGCTACCGGAACTGATCGAATTGGTAGTCTAAAGTGTTTCTGGATGTTTCAGACTAAAGCTGGCGTCAGCATGAGAGCACTACCATCTCGTAGCTCCGTCGTGGCCATTCCACGAGCAATCATGGCAGCCGCTCCCCACCAGAAGCCTGCTGGAGTCGGAGGCCCCCAAGACTTTTGTAGAATCTTCACGGCTGAGGGGACGCTTTCGAGAATGGGACCCAAGCCCTATCAGGGAAGCGTCCGAGTTCAAAGGTGTCCCAGGGCCATTTTAGTGGACCAGGCCCAAAACCGAAGAGCCGGCCGCCATTTTGAGAGTCCTGTGGCAGCCGCCTATCGCTGCACCGCAAGAGCGGGAGCAACTCAACTACATGATGAGCGAGACGCTGTAGTCGCAAGAGCGGGCGGTAAACAGCAGAATGGCGGAAGAGGCACAGTGTAGCAAAAGCGGGCGGAATGGCAACTGAAACGGTAAAGGGGCGCCCCACTACAGCGTGTCTTCAGGTCAAACGGATTGTGGGACAAGGTCCAGAATTGAAGAATCATCAAAAGGCAAAAAGTTCCGCCGGACCCCGGGAGCCGGCCGCTTATGTCGGGGGCGATCTCAGGCTACACCAGTGCTATAAGACTTGGGGAGGGTGTCGGAGCCAAGCGTCTTCTCCGAGTCCATGGCCATCACACCGCCCCTCAGGGGCCTCCGTCAAGCTGTTTAGGAAGGTAACATATCACATTGTTTTCTAATGCAGTCAGGTCCACAAACGACACTCACTTACTTTGAGAATAGTGAAGCTGCAGTAGGTGGAAATAAGCTTCAGACAGTGTTACAAGCACTGCTCAGAACTCTTAACTATGGCACCCAACATCCAGAACTTATGCCATTTGAGAATGGCAGTGACATTGAAGCAACTCAGGGACCAAAACCATTAACGTACTTTCACGTATGAAAAACTTACTTGGGGAGGGGGCAGGAGCTCAGTTCATCTCACTATTTTCGTATTTCTCATGAAGGGTTGTTCCTAATATTTCTATTTTAGCGAGGTCAAAAAGAGATCCAATTAGTGGCCTACTGATTTTGCTCGATTACTTTTATTTTTTTACACGATTTTTCACTATCTGCAAAGACTAAACAGAGTATTGCGACTTTGTGCTTGTTTGTAAATAGAGAATGATCCAAAGAGAACCAATTCTAAAACAGTAAATGCTTGGATAACAATCAATCAAATGGAGAGACAAGCAGGCACGACGGATTACAACGGGGGCAAAGGCCTGCGTTAACTACCGTTCACTATCTGCAAAGAGAGAGTACTACTAAGAGAAAAGAGGGGAGGGGGGGGGGCAGCGTTCAAAGCACATCAGCGTGCATAAATACGAAAATGTTTTTATCTATCACGTACTTGACATTTTAAAGCTTTTCATATTTGCTATTAAAAAACCAATGAAATTCACAGAAAAAACCATAGGTTATAGTGGATATATAGTTAGGAATTTGCATTTACAAAACCTTGAAAATTCAATGAAAAAACCATTGGTTTTAGGCCATATATAGTTAGGGATTTGCATTTACAAAACCTTATTTTACTCGCATAAAACCATTGAAATTCCATATATAGTTATAAGCGCTAACTATATATCGCGCACCCGCAATCCACTGCTGATGATGTCACATATTACATCATTCATGACATGGTTAGTGACATCACTGATGACATCACTGATGACATCTCAAGGTTTTGTAAATGCAAATTCCTAACTATATATCCACTATAACCTATGGTTTTTTCTGTGAATATATATATATATATATATGAACAAGAGTACAACGTACTCGAAATGCGTCATTTGAAGGGTCTTAAATAAACATAACATCCTGCCTGTTAAACGTGGGGTCTGCCTTCTTCTTTCGCCGCGCTGCTTGCGTGGAGGTTCGAGGATTTGCACTATATATATATATATATATATATATATATATATATATATATATATATATACATATTTATATATATTATATTATAATATATTATAATATATATATTATATTATATATATATATATATATATGAGAGTGGAGATGGGTGGCTAGAGTTGTCATTGGAGATTTGGAATGAGAATAGATGTTAACAGACATAGAAATAAAACTGAGAGAACAGCAAATTGTTTTTGCAGGTATGGTAATTAGGTTGTCATATATAAAAGTATATTTAGATAAAAAATTGTGAATGAATATAAGCTGAAAAAATGTGTAGCTTCTAGACACTATACTAGAAGGGAGCTTAGAGGAGAACATTAACTTAAAATACAGCGAGCAGGAAAGGAGAAAGAGAAATTGATATACTGAAAGTAAAGTAATTTTACTAAGCCAGTATGAATGAATGTGTTCGAAATTAGATGTGGATGTTTGCTTACAGTATGTCATTTAATAGTATGTAATTCACACACTCACACAGTCAGGCAGGTACTTACATACCCAGTTACACTCCCACAAAAGCACTTATGTACCCACCACTCATATAGCCAGACAGTGAATGCATCACCCAGTCACACACCCATAAAACCATTCACACACCCATTTACTCACTGATAGGGCCAATTTTAAGTACTAATTCACCCTTAGAGCCTGGGGGGACATCCGCAGAAGGCAATCTGTACTACAAGAAGAGTTTGAAGAGGACGTCTTCAGCACTCTTGGGAAGAAAGAACTCTGACTGTCGTTGACCTCAGAATCAGGACCCCCAAAGGGTAGTGGCTCTGAAAAAGAGGGAGAGGAGCAGAGAAATGACTAGGAAAAGGCTCCAGTGTAGAGAGGAAATACCCTAAAGTGAGAATTCCTATCGGATTTGATGCAGGAATGACTGTCTCCTCTCAAACACACTCCCCTATGGACCCCAAGGACAGACAGGCTGAGTGGAACCTGAGGCTGCAGCTGCCCAGCTCACTGCAGAGGAAAGAATTATGAGGCTAAGATAGCCTTGGAGGAGAAAAGGGTCTTGCTGGCTCATGAATTGAATGTCAAGGAGCTGGACTTGAAGGACAAATAGATGTCTAGCAAAATGGTGGGAGCACCACTACTGTGTCCAATGCTGAAGAAGGAGTCCATATACACAGAGACTTGGTGCCTAACGTTAAGGAGGGGTTGATATAGACATATGGTTTCAGGCATAGGAATTAGCTCTAGTGGTACAGAGGATCTCTGAGGAGTATTGGGGAGCTGGCCTTTGGAGTCTTATCCCTGGTGATCGTAGGGACAACCTACTGGTCCTAGAGAAGGGGAAGAGGTTGAGGTGTCCCACCATAAAGGAGGCCTTGTCAGTAAGTACGAATTCACACCAGAGGAGTGCAGATTGAGATTCAGGGGTAGTCAGACATTGTGTCATTAACCCAGGGAGGATTTTGTAGGGTACTTTTTAAATATTTGTAAAACGGATTGTTGTTTTTTAAGAAGGTTTTGCTAACAGCTTTATACTTTTTCTCTTTTTTCAAAGAGAACTGGGAAGAAGCAACTGGCTTCAGACTGTGAAAAAATGATGATTCAACAGGGAAATAAGAAAATAATTAAGTATGTCTGCTGACAGTACTTTCCACTTCCATGTAATTTGAAACGTAATACTTGCTGCTTTAGGTGTTTTTCCTCAGTGTCCTTCGTAATGCTAAATGTAATATACTGTTCCATGAAAGAAAGTACAGACTCCTCTGTGTCTTTTCCAAATGTAAGTGCATCTTTTACCTAGAACTGTATATGAATATGTGGAGCATCTCTTGGTTGGTACTCTGTTTGCAAAAAGAAACCAGTAATTTCTCCAAAAGGAGGATTTTTTTGTTGCAAAAGAAGGACAGCATAGTTTTAAATCTGTGCTTAAAGTACCTGTAAACATCTGCCAGATCCAAAGAGTAAAGTTCTCCTTGTGTCTTGAACTTGATGTCATAGTATGCAGAGTTTTTTTCTACAATCTTTATGATAGGTTTTCCCCCACTGTTCATTGATGATTCTTTCAACAGTACGTCACTTTTGGTGTATGAGTATAGAACCTGAGAACAGTGAAAAAGGGAAAATGCACCCACAGAAGACATTTATACGGTGACAAGCATGCAACATTTCCCACAGTGAGTAAGCATCTCACTTAAATTATTCAAGGCAGGTGGTTTATAATATAGGCACAAAAAGAAGGTCAGACCATAAAGGTCCAGCACCAGGCGAACAACGTGTTGTGGCCTTAAAATCCTAATGCCAAATCGGTGCACTGGGTCTGGGATGTGACCTACATGCATCCCATAGGAGCGGTATAAAAACCACCACAAATGACCCTGCACTCAAAACATACAGGTGAACTGTTTATGACGGCAATTATACACCATAGTATAGAAACAGAACAGAGTATAAAAGATTGCTTCTCAATTTTAAAGAAAAACAGTCGAAATTTGATTATAGAAACACATTGTCTTTATTCTTATAATCCATAAATTTAATTCTTTAAAATACAGATGCACACTGGACAAGACTGTCAACGCGTTTCGTGCCTCTTGGGAATTCTTCAGGTCTCAAAAGATTTTTCCATATTTTCTGTATTTTACAACTCGTGTATGACGTTCAGAGCACCCAAAGTTTATGGACTGTTTTCGTTTGGTTTCACGTATTAATACGCAAGAGTAGCCAGGTGTCCACAGGACACGCTGTACTAGGCTCTCCCGATGTGATAAAGTAGGCTAAGTATCTCCCTCCGCGGGTGTGTGGTTGTTCGGTTCAATAAAGTTGAAAAAAGTGGTATTATAATGACTGCAGCAGATAGTGGTTCTTCCAAGGGTGCTGTACAGGTGGACTGCCCTGCTGCACCTAGTTTGCACTGCATCATCCAGTTGTAAACCCTTCCATGAATTGTTTTTAAGTACTTGTCACAAACATTACACTACAGATATATATCTGTAACCTTCTTTTCCCTTGATAGTATTGTAAGATGCTTCCAAACATCGCTTTGTTTGTGCTTCCTGGAGTTCTTGTGCAGAAACGTGTGTTTGTAAATAGTTAAATAAGTTATGTTGTTTTTATTTGTTAATCATTTGGTGTAAATTGTTTTGTAATGTGTTCATACAATGTATTTGTAAAGTTATAAACATCTATATTACTAATTTAACTTATGGGTTACAAACTAACCCATACAGGTATTCATACATGAACTCACACACCTATAGAGGCATTCACACAGGTACTGACATACACACACATACACTCATACACCTAGTCAATACCCTATACAGTCCGCTACACATCCATTTACACGTGCAAACAGATACTTAGAAAGTCCTAAACCCATACAGTCATTCACACACCAATTCACACATATACCAAGCTATACACTGATACACCCACTCACACACCCATACACACATATACACCAATTCAGCTACTCATGCACCCAGACATACACTGATAAAACCACACAGAGACTGACACATCCATGCACAGACCAATACAGTCACTGACACACCCAGGCACTTACCAGTACAGCTACTGACAGACCCAGGATCACACTAATACAATCCCTCACATACTCAAGGACACACCAATACAACTACTGACATACCCAGACACACTAATACAACGACTGACACACCCAGCCATACTCTGATACAGAAACTGACACATTCAGGCACATACGTATATAGCCAATAACACACCCACTCACATTTCGATACAGCTACTTAGACATTCAGCCAAACACTGATACAGCCTCTCAAAAAACATATACATACTGATACAGCCAGTTACACACCCAACCACACACTAATGCAGACATTAACACCCAGCCCAACACTAACACATGCAATAGGACACCACACCTGGACAGACACATGCCTACATACACCAATGAAGACACCGACACACCCAGGCATACGCCAGAGCAGACAATGACACATCCAGCCAAACACTAATGCATCCAATAGCAGACCCAGGCACACACTGATGCATACACTGACACACCTAGGCATACAGTAATACAGACACTGACACACCCAGCAAAACACTAATGCACCCAATAACATATCCAGGCACACAATTACACATCTAGGGGCTTACCAATGCAGACACTGACACACATAGGCATAGAGCAATGCAGACACTGATACACCCAGCCAAACAACAATGCATACAATAACACACACATTCACACAGTGATGCATACACTGGCACACCCAGGGACATACCAATGCATTCACTGGCACGTTCAGGCACACAGTAATGCAGACACTGACACACCCAGCCAAACATTAATGTATCCAATAACACACCCAGGCACACAATAACACACACACTGACACACCCAGGGCCTTATCAATGAAGAAACTGACACACAAACGCATGCATATACTGACACACCGAGGGACATACCAATGCATGCCCTGACTCACTGAGGCAAACATCAATGCAGACACTGACACACCCAGCCAAACACGAATGCATCCAATAAGACACCGAGGCACATATAGATGCACACACTGACACACCCAGTCTCACACTAATACAATCACACATTAAAAATACAGAGCTTACTCTTTGTTTGACCGGATGGTGGTTCTAAAAAGAAACATTTATTTTCTAGAAGGGTTTTCTAACAGTTTTCTATATTTTTTCTTCTTTTTTATTTCTCAAACAAAAAGTGAACAGAGTAGTAGGGTAAGGTTGTGGATATTTAAAAGAAACAACTCCCTTCAGTCTTCAAAAAACATTACGTGGTAACTATAAGCAAAAAAAAAACTAACATTGATGATCCTTCACTGTATTCAAGTATGCACCCACAGAGGATATTGTCATAGCAACAAGCATGTGGCACATCACACAGTGAGTTACCATCTCACTCAATCAATTTTTCAAAGGAGCTGGTATTGTAATTACTGCAGCTAATGGTGGTTCCCCCAAGAGTGCTGTAGAAGTGGACTGTCCTCCTGCACCTGCTTTCTCCCTCATCATCCAGTTGCAGACCTGTTCATTAATTATATTTAAGTGCTTTCACATGCAACTTGTATCATGTGAATACTTCTTTGCGGTGCCTCTGGATAACTGCTAGCCGCAAATATTCCGCTGTTCGTACATATTTTGCTGTTATCTTCTTTTCTCCAGAAGATATTGTAAAGTTCTTCCAGACACCGCTTTCTTATTTTCAAGGTGATGTATTCCTCCTCATCCTGAACAGGTTGTGGATGTTCATCCTGAACAGAAGATGTAGCTTCAGCCATTCTCTGAAAGCAGAGCACAACTGGTTCTCAATCCTCTTTCTAGAGTCTTCACTGGAGAACTAACTATTTTTGGGTGTGATTTTCCATATACATGGGTGGAGTCCTAATATATCAAATCAAAAGGAAATAGCTAAGGCATCCCAAACTAAGTATAATACATCATCAGACATATTACAGGCCTATCTAGACCATATTGAAATACCTCAAGTAGGAAGGTAGGACCCTTCTGCATCCGTACCCCCACTTTTTGCCTGGTACTAAGCTGTTTTTTGTCTAGTCTGACTGGGATCCTGCTAATCAGTACCCCAGTCTCTCTCCTTTCTCCCTAAACTGTCATGGTATGTACTCAGGTACACTCCAGATTGGATACTGGGGTACCCTTGTCCGTCCCTAGTATATGGTACCCAGGTACCCCAGGGGTCTCCCATGGGCTGAAGCATGTATTATGCCACCCATGAGAGGCCATGCAAAATGGAACTACAGACCTGCCTTTGCAGTCTGTGTAAGTTGGTGCATGCACCACTTACTAAAGATAGAGGTTTACTATATCTGAGTGTCACTGTACTTAAAACCTATAAGTCACCCCTATAGCAGGCCTTTATAATCCTAAAGGCAGGGTGCGCTGTTCTAAGTGAGAGGGTGCCCCTGCATGAGCAGGACACCACTGCAGCCCACAGAGTCCATTCTCCAGGGTTGCCAGTGAAGCAGCCATAAACTAATATGAGGGGCATTGCCTGACCGTGCGATGACCACCTTGTAATCAGCTACAACAAACACTATTGTGTTGGAATCATACCGTTACTCGTGTGGAAGTTATGATTCCACCCACCGGGAGAGCCCTTCGTTAGGCTCTCGGTGTTCCCGGTACCAGACATCTAGCCCCAGACAGCACAAAATGGTTGTTGCCAACCAGACACACATTTCAGCCCTCCTGCTGCTGAGCCAAGCTAGACCAGGGGAAGGCAGAACAATGGGCATCCTGTCACAGGGAGGTGTAACCACCTCCCAGACAGGATTTAGTGTATTAGGGCTGGGTGGGTGCACTTGCCAGCACCTGAAGTCTGAATGTGGGGCACATTTGGTGTCCCTGTGCATAGTCCAGTTCAAACCAGCCCTAGAAGCAATTGGCTCCCGCTCTGGCGCGAAACTGTGCAAAGTACCTGGGAGTAACCTCCCCCCTGTCCAGACTCTCCCCTGGGAGGGCCCCTGAATCTTCCCAACCCTTTTCCTAGGGTACTTAAGGACTTACCTGGGTGTATGTCCCTAGATTCGTCGTGGACAAGATTCAGAACTGAAACTACTACACTTCTACCGTATGGGCACTCTGGACTTCACTGGACTTCCATTAGGCTTTACTTCATCTCCCTTTCAGTCTGCTGCCTCGTCTGTGCCTGGGCACCATACAGGATCCATGCAGGACCTATGAAGCAGCAAAGACACTTGAAGATAATCTCCCTTGAAGTGAAGGAGTCACTTCCCTGCATTCGCAGGCACCTCAACATGGCTGACAGGTCTGCTGATCCCGAGCTCCTGCGGACTCCAAAGGGTTCAAAACACATGTGGTGATTATCTACGTCTCCCGAGGCCTGAGCTGCCTTCTCACCAAGTCTGAGGTCGGAATCCCTTAGGGGGCTACAGTAACCGAACCCCTGTGCATTGCATACTTTTTCAAGTGCATATGCTTGCTGGCAACTCTGCGACAAGTGCATTGGGCTCCAAGTAGCCCCAACCTCCGGCAACTTCTTCCAACAAGATCTTCAGCCACATCACCTCGTGGGCACAATGGCCTGCTCCTTTTGGTGAGCTGCTCGAGGTCCTCTTGCGATCCCTGTGCCTCCGGCTTATGGGTCCAATTGAGGGTCATCTTTATTTTCATTGGACTCCCCTGAGTGCTTGGGGCCTGGCCTGACACCCCTGCTTGTGGTGAGCCTCCTGGACCTTGCTGGTCCCCACCGTGCTCCTTCTTGACTTCCTGCGTGGGTTGCTTTAGCCAAGGCTTGTTGATGCTCCCGCCAGATACCGACCCCTCAGCACTCGACATACTTCGTGGGACAGCTTGTATCCAGCTCCTGATCATCCTCAGTATCGCCTGGTCCTCACAGCTTCAGAGTCAGGGTCACCGTGATCTTATCTGAAGCACCTGACATCGAGGGCATTCGTCTTCCAAGTCTCCTGGTCACTCCCGAGTGACACAGACATTGTCCCATCTGCTTTCAGGTACTCCTCTTCAAGAATCCATGTTTGTATTCCTAGGGAAACTTTCTCCTCTTTCAGCAGCGGCACTTTCCTGAAGCTCTCCATTGGATTTGACAGCGGTTTCCGGCACCACTTCACCCCTATGTATCCGCTTCCCTGGGATAGGTAACTTAGGTACTATGGTATCCACGGTGGGGAGTTTCTCCAACCTTCTGTCTTCCACGGGGTTTCTTCAGGGTCCACTGGAAAAGGTCCCTAATTCTTAAAATTCCAACCGTGACTTGCTTATATACTTGTACGGAGCACGCGTTCGTGTTCACACACTGCACACACACTCTCCATGGGAAACCTATCTATTCACCTTGGTTGGGTCCTTGGGGTCCCAGCAATTATACGTCCTCTCGATATTGTCCGGATTTGAGTCGTGGTTTTTATACCACTTACTTAGTATATGGTTTGGTCCCCCCAGGGGGCCCACTGTGTATTAGTGCTATTTACTGTCATTTGTTTGCTACAGTATTGTGTGTTTTGGGTCTATCTCCGTGTAGGAGATACTGTTATATAATAAATACATATTTTTATAAGTACTTTGTGTGGTTCTTTTTCATTTAATCTGTACAATAAGATTATATCCTAGTAACACAAGCTGCTTTACACTCCTTCAAGACTAAACCTGAAGGCTGCTCTCCACAGCTACCACTTGGATAGCTTTCTAAGGTTGTCTGAGACCTCTTAAATCACCATAAGGGTTGTCTGGACTGGTGCAAGGTTGCCCATTTAGTGGACATCATATACAAGGCCAACTTCTCACACCTCAGCTGGACCCTGCAGTGGCAGAGGCCCTGGCAGCCCCTATAACTAAAGAAGAATTACTATCTGCTATTAGTCACCTCAAAACGGCCAAGTGCCCTGGCAGTAATGGCCTCCCGGACTAATTTTGTCAGAGATTCGCGCCGCTTCTGGTGGATAAACTATTAGAGGTATATAATGAGGCAAGAGAGAGAAAAACAATGCCTTCATCTATGCGGGAAGTGTTGATCTCTATGATTCTAAAACCAGATAAAAATCCAGTGTTACCTTGCTCTTATAGGACGATTTCCCTTTTGAACTTGAACAATAAATTATTGAGCGGGATTCTAGTTGCTACCCTACTAACTCACATGCCACATTTAATACATCCGGATCAAGTTGAGTTTATACCTAGGAGGAACAGGCATATATTTGGCATGTCCCGATAACACTGTAGGAGGACTGCGTTCTAGCAATATTGGATATAGAGCAGCCATTCGACTCTGTGGAGTGGGAATACATCTGGGCAGTCCCCTGCAAAATGGGTTTCTCCAGTGGTTTCAATTGTTATATACGAACCCGAAAGCCTGAGTGTGCCTCAGGGGAGCAGTATCAGACAAATTTAGCTTGACCAGGGGAATAAGGCAGGGATGCCCCCTGTCACCTCTGCTGTTTGCGGCAGGGATGGAGACTGGCGAGGGTTGGGGAATCCCTTTGGGAGACACTATGCATGTTGTCTCCCTATAGACGGACAACATGTTGATCTACCTAAGAAGCCCAACCCATGCACTGCCTGTCCTCCTGAATGAATTGGAGAAATTTGGAGTGTTCTCCGGTCTCTTTATAAACCTTGGAAAGTCAAAAATAATCCCAATTGCGAGATTGACGCAGGAGCCACCTGGGACCCACCCTGAGATGGGTGTGCCATGGACAGAAGGTAGGAGATATTTGGGATTTCAATTGTGGCAATCACCCACTCTATTCCTGGAGCATAATATAGGGAGAATAATTGAAGGTATCGGGGCTTCAGTGGGATTCTGGAAGTCCCTGACTCTTTGCTTGCTGGGAAGAGTGGCGATCATAAAAATGATAATACTACCTTGATGCCTTCATGCCCTACAGCATTCCTTTCATGAAATCTCAAAAGACATATTTTACGTTGTTAGACAGTTTAATAGTGGAATTACTGTTGGGCAACAAACTTAAGTGGGTAAAATTAGAAACTCTCCAACGGAAGAGGGTGGATGGAGGTCTGGAGATGCTCTGTATGTACCTTTACTACATAGCGGCTCCATTGCAACACACGGCTCATTGGCTGAAGGAAGATAGTAACTGAGAACAAATATTACGGAGGGGCACCTATGGGAGAAGCCCCCTTCCCTAGTTACTTATGATGGGTAATGCGATCCCAAAAGAATGCCCATATATAATTAGACACGTTGTGAAAGTGTGGAAGGATACAGTTAGAAGATTAATCTGGAGAACACCTTATTCCCCAGACATGCCTTTGTGGGTTATAAGACCCTTTAAAAAAATTGCAGACTCTATTTCAGTCCATCGCTGGAAAAGGGGAGGATGCCAAACTATGGGGGATTAGTATAATAACGGCAGGTTTCTGACACGGGAGGAGGCTATGGTTAATTTTTAACTAGGAGTGGGACAATGTTTGCAGTATGGGAAGATAGCAGCAGTCGCCCATGAGTTGTGGACCGCCTTCCTGGAGAAGCCCCCTAGTACAGTGGTGCTCACGATGCTTGTACCTATGGTGGGAGGAAGTTGCTTAATTTCCCATATATACAAAGCTCTTTGAGATGATAAGCCAACCACAGCCTTTCCGATACAGACAAGGAGGGAGGAAGAAGCGTAGGAACCCATATCAGAGCGGAACTAGGCAAGGGTGCATGAGGGGGCAAGGGAAATAAGTTTCAATGCATGATTTAAATTAATTCAATATAACATAATACTCCAAGTATATTTAACCCCGTACAGAGTAAGTAAAATGTATCCGGAACAGTCGGATGCTTGCCCTAGATGTGGTGAAGCAGTAGCTCGCTTTGTTCATATGATATGGGCATGCTGGAGTTTGAGTCTCTTTTGGGAAGGCGTGCTGGACAAAATACACAAGGCCACAGGATGGTCCATTCCTGCGACAATACGCTGAGTCCTACTGGACCTAATACCCAGTCCAAAACAGAAAAAGCTAAGCAGAAAATTTGTATTCCTTGGGTTAGTTATGGCAAAATGAAGAGTGGCAATATCATGGTTAAGACCGTCCCCTCCACTTATAATTAATTGGTTAAGGGATTAAAATGAATGTGCGACAGCAGGGTTAATATGGATGAAAAAAATCAGGACCGATGAAAAACTTAAGGATGATGTTCAGACCCCAAGAAGAAGAGGTGGAAGAGGGGAATAATGCACAACCAAACATGGGTACTGGAGGGACGGGGGTAGGAAATTCTGAAGCAAGATAACAAGCACTGCATTCAGGAGGATGGTTACTGAAATCAAGAAGCAAACGCAGATAAAAAGACTCAGACACGAAAGGGGGTGTGGAAGTGGCAGGAGTTATGTTTTGATTTATTGGCACAGAAGTTATTATAATTGTGTTACACTGCCAAGATAAAAGAACACTAATATTATGTATACTATGTTAAACATACTATTGGATTAATCAGTGAAATGCTAATAAAGTTTGTTTAAATAAATCCAGTCAAAAGGAAAGCTTTGGGTGTGTCATTTTCCGAATTCGCGAATCCGGTCCCTAGATTCGCGAAACTCGTTAAATGGGTAACTTTCTTGAAACAGAGATGTACGGTGCCTTATATATACTCTGAAATATATTCACACTGATGTCATCAGTGAAAATGGAGGGGGGGTACATATTTAAAGTAATTTATGGAATTTTCGGCAAATCCACGTATTCACATTTGCGGATTCATTCCGATCATCTGTTTGGGATTAAAAACCTTAGAGTACTGGTCCCGTCTATGTTTTTAGACCGGCTGAGGTAGCGCGGAACGAAAAAATATTTTGAAAAAAAATACAATTTGTTTATTACAATTTTTTAAAATATACTTCACATTAAGTACATATTTGATTTTTTCCTTTTAAAAAGTGCATACAGTATATTTATAAAAAAAAAGAACGTCTGTAGTTTAAAAAAAAAAAATTAAAAATCAAGGTAAATTGTAGCATACTTAGGGCCTGATTATGATGTGGGAAGGAATAGCTCCAACCAACAGTCAGAGCCCTCCTGCCAAGATCGTAATCTGTGATGTCTTCAGTGATACACTGACCATGTCATGAGTGATGTAATATGTTACATCATAAGCAGTGCATTGCAGTGATGTAAGTTATAGTTCACATAGGTAATTATAACTGGTAAATTACAATGGTTTTGTACGAGTGAAATCTGTGCCTACCTATAACGCCCTGGAACCTTTGGTTTTTTCAGTGAATATATGTATATATCTATATCTATATATCTATCTATAGGTAGATAGATAGATAGATAGATAGATAGATAGATAGATAGATAGATAGATAGATAGATAGATAGATAGATAGATAGATAGATAGATAGATAGATAGATAGATAGATAGATAGATAGATAGATAGATACATGGAACATTAAAAAACTTAACAATTTAATTGGAAAACATTAAATAAATGAATACACAAGTAAAATAAAAAAAATGAAAAACAAAAAGACATATTTTCCAAAATATTATCAAAATTTCTAAAAATATAAACAATTACTATAAAATGTAAATTATAAACCATATTAATAATACATATGCTTAACCAATATTAGGGAAGGTATTTGAGACTGGTAATAATACATACACTATTCCCACTCCGGTCTATGTAACAGTAGAGAAAATGTAGGGCTTCAGAGGGGTTAAATATATCATTCCCACTCCAAACAGTCAACAGTAGGGAAAGTGTTGGACTTCCAAGGGGTTACCTGTACTATTCCCTCTCCAGTCTGTGCAACAGTAGGTAAACTAGTTCACTTCAAACACATTACAGATTTGAAAAACTATTACTTTAGAAAACATGAAACTCTTAATATAAAAAGTATTACTTAAAATAACATATATATGTGTATATCAAAGCTCCAAGGTTCCCACCTGTGGAGACGCACTCTGACATCCACTGCAGCAACCTTCATGAGGTAAAAGCTGGATCGGTGGGCGGATCCAGTTTACAGCATGCCTGTCGATTGACGCCTGACGCGTTTTGTGCTCATTGCACTCTCCAGAGGCGAGACAGTCATTTTGACATAGAGGCCACACTTCCCACTTAAAAATATAAGCCTCCAATGGGGAACTCCAATGAGTCCACTTTGGTTTGTGGGTCTTGTAGTGTGTGCCTCAGTTATGTGCCGCTGTCTGAGACGTTTCAAGCCCACCAGTGGGCCTCCATTCGCACATCCGACTTGTCAATCCTCCATGGTTGCCTCCACATTGAGACTCCTTGATTTGGAGCTCCGTGGCCCCAAATTACCGGGTGGTGCATCACCCGCGGCTGGGAGGCAGCGTAACAATCAAAGCTCCAAGGTTACCACCTGTGGAGACGCACTCTGACATCCAGTGCGGCAACCTTCATGAGGTAAAAGCCGGATCGGCGGGCGGATCCAGTTTACAGCATGCCTGTTGAATCACGCCTGATGCGTTTCATGCTCATTGCACTCCTCAGAGGCGCAACAGTCATTTTGGCATAGAGGCCACACCTCCCACTTAAAAATATGAGCCCTCCAACGGGCGACTCGAATGAGTCCACTTTGGTTTTTGGGTCTTGTAGTGTGTGCCTCAGTTATGTGCCACTATCTTACACTTTTCAAGACCACCAATGGGCCTCTACTCGCACGTCCGGTTAGTCAATCCTCCATGGATGCCTCCACATTGAGACTCCCTGATTCGGAGCTCCGTGGCCCCAAATTACAGGGTAGTGCATCTCCCGCGGCTTGGAGGCTGCGTAAAAATCAAAGCTCCAAGGTTCCCACCTGTGGAGACGCACTATGACATCCACTGCAGCAACCTTCATGAGGTAAAAGCTGGATCGGCGGGCGGATCCACTTTACAGCATGCCCGTCGTTTCATGCCTGATGCGTTTTGTGCATGATCTAATCAAATAGAAGAATTTTCAAGAAGACCCTCATTCGAGGAGAAAATCGGTCTCCCTGGGGGTTTGGTAGGATGCTTATGAAACCTCATCCATGAGGCCTGCCTTCCACCAAAGCAGGTCTCATAGATTATGATGAATATCAGTTTTTGAAATATAATAGCCTTTATCTTCTACTGAAGGTTCATAAGCATCCTACCAAACCACCGGGGAGACCGATTGTCTCCTCAAATGGGGGTCTTCTTGAAAATACATATATTTTCTTAGATCATTTCTTGGCACCATTTGTAACTGATTTGAGATCCTACAGTAAAGATAGCAGTGATTTTCTAAAAAGAGTGCATGACATCAAAAGGGAGAAAGGCTTTCTGATGATGTCTTTGGACGTTTGTTCTCTCTATACATGCATTGATCAGGAAAAGGGTGTCAAAGCTTGTATGAATTATTTTCAGAGGTGACCATTTGATATGTTTGATCATTCACAAATGTTGGAGCAAACAATGCTTTATTGTCTACAAGAAAATATTTTTTTGTTTGACAAAATATTGTATCAACAGAAATCAGGTAGCGCCATGGGCACCTGTTTTGCCCCCAGCCTAGTAAACTTGTTCCTAGGCTGGTAGGAGGAACAGGTGGTGTGGGCTGATACCAATAAGAAATACACTGAACATGTGCCCCTGTGGTTAAGGTATATTGATGACCTTTTTATCATTTGGGATGGAGGGAAAGACTACGCTTTAAAATTCATTGAGTCTTTATCTTGAAACAACCATAAATTTGAGTTTCAAACATAAAATAAGTGATACATCATGTGCATTTTTGGATATTGCAATCACGGTACAGAACAACAAGTTGATAACCAGCCTATTTAGGAAGGAAGTGGCAGGCAACAGTACTCTGCATGCACACAGTCATCATCCTGTCTCTCTTTTGAATAGTATTCCATATGGAGAACTGTTACGTGTTCCCAGAAATTGCAACACCGATGATGGTTATAAAAAAGAACACAACACAATGATACAAAGATTCAAAAGGAGAGGATATTCTGATAAGGTTTTGTCTCATGCAAGTAATAAACTTCAAGGTGTCAAACAGACAGAGGCTCTATTCAAGAGGAGTAAGAAACCCACAGAAAACCAATTGGACAATTTTACCAGAATGATTACCAATTTTCACGTAAGATCAAATAATTTCAAAATGATTATAAAGAGACATTGGGGTCTCATTCAAGCTGACCCCGTAATTGGTAAAAGTGTTGGGGCTTCCCCTGTAGTAATCTATAGCAGACCAAGATCCCTGAAAGACAAGTTAGTTCAAAATTTTCAACAATCTGAGTCATCTACCAATTGGTTGCAAAGAAAAGGCTTTCACAAATGCAACTCATGCAAAGCATGTAAATATAGTTATAGTCGCAGGAGCTTTAAAACCTATGAAGGCAAGGATAGACGTATCTGCAAATTCATTACCTGTACCACCAAATTCGTAATTTACATTCTAGAGTGCCCATGTGGTCTCAGATATGTAGGGAGAATGAAACTACAGCTTAAAAAACCCATCTTAGAATACCAAAGAGCGATAACCAATTTCAATGATCTCGTAGCTAGACACTTTTATGACACCCACAACAGTGACAACAAACAACTCAAATTCTATGGAATTGATAGAACAATGAAACACATACGAGGAGGGGACAGGGAGAAACAGTTACGCATTCTGGAATCATGTTACATAATTGACTTAAAAACCAGCATGCCATTTGGTTTGAATAAGGAAGAGGAATTGTCGACACACTTAGGAATCTAGTCTTCCATACAGTTTCTACCATGCCCATAAATTCCTTACAGCAATATATCTCTTTTAAAATGATTTTCCTCTGTAACTTTTTTCTTCAAAGGGAACCTCTACTCATATATTTTATTCTTTTGGGTGCAGTTAGACCATACCACGACTAGCTATGATCCAAAATCTGAAGAATTGGTATGATTTATTTAGCATTTGCTATGAAACATATGTCTGATTGGGGCGCTTGCCCGAGTTTAGTTCAAATTGACATGTCCGATAGAGGATCCTGGCAATCTGCACTATCTAATAAATATTTCTGCAATTTGTACTTTTATGTACTTTTATAAAATAGAGCATGTACTTGACATGTCTTTTGATATAGGACATTCCATATTGCAACATGATCCTACTTTTTCGTGGTTTCACATGTATTTTTGCACTCAAGAAATCTAAATAAGCAATTTTTTCCTAACCAATCCTTAAGCTATGATATAATATATTTTTTGTTATGAACAATAGAAGATAGTATTATTGGTTTCCTATTTCTATTACCTTCCTAGTGATATATCGTATAAAGATATTGTTGACAAATTTCAATAATTTACATTTTTTCACCAGAGAATTTTTTAATTCATTATTTGAAAAGTGTTGCAAATTCAATTGGGAAAAAGTTGGTTCCGAAAGATTTCTTCTATGTCTGTCATGACGTCATGTGTACTTAATGGCTCTGTTAGTTCTGTTGCACAAACTTGACAAAGGCCGCCTCGGCTGAAACGCGTTATTTTGCACTAATAAACATACTTGTGGATAGAGTTGGTGTGCCAATTCCTTTCGCTTGAGACTGGATTTCACTGATATTTTGTGGCTTCTGCCACCACTGCTGTCACTGACATAGGAAGGCAGGAGTACGACATTTTGGCAGTGTTGGAAAAAGAATTAAAAAAAAATATGCAATGTAATAATTAATTTTCAAGTTAAAAATAATGGTTATTTAAGTATTACATAGTTAACTTGCCACCCTAAACACCTACAAACCTGCCCACCTATGCCCATACACTGCAGGAGCGAAGACAACCCCGTTCCCCTGAACCCACCAATCCGTGACTCACACCGTAAACAATACCATGAACCAACGAACTGGTTAGGGACAGGGGGCGGGAATAAGGGAAGGACGAACAAGGGATCCCAGGTCTTCTTCTCCAAGGGAAAGAGTCCTTCTGCCAGGACCATGTAACTCCACGTACTGTATTACAGGGGATTGGCCAAATCGCCGTCTGCCACACAAGAAAAACAACACAATGTCAATATCCCCAATATACAAGCCCTCTTTCTCTTCTCATGCCCCCCACACACACCTCCCTGTAACACTCCTCCTTACCCACAGAAGCTGTAATAATCGCCTGGTGGAGTGCTCCGTCCAGGAGTAGATGCTGAGTCCGGCAGGCAGATAATGGGGGGGGGGGGGGACCAGGGGGACCAGGGGAAGATAGGGCGAAGCAGCAGGGGATTGCTTCAGGGAACTGGAACCAACGGAGGCCAAAGGGGAGAAGAGGAGGAAAAAGTCGTGAAAACGACTAAAAAAACCTCCAATAGCCAAAGCAACGAGAGTCTTCCTTTCTTATGGCCAAACGAGGGTCCAAAACATACAAACACAGGGGCTGAAGGGCAGAGCAACTCAATCTTCGTTGCGCGTCGCTTCAAACGCGGAAGCGCCCAAACCGGCACTCCGCCTCCTCACAACGATGCGGAGGGCCTGCAGAAGACGCGGAAGTGCGGGGCAGCGTCAGAGCACTCAAACACACCAATTGACACCGAGTGATCCCGCCGGACCACCGATCTCCAAGACAGAAGCGCCGGAGCCCCAGTCACTCCTAAATCCCAGCCGGGATAAAATGACTCAATACTGCCCAAGGATTTGGAACTGCACCTAAAACATATAAACAAAACGGAACAAGACAAAACAGACAAACACAGGCTACCAAAAAACCCCACACACACAAGGGCAGGACCAGGGAAATCCAAAGGGAAAACGTAGAGTCAAAAACACAATACAGGGAATATCACGAGCCCGTGATTTAGATCAGTATTCCCAAACAAACTACAACTCTCAGCTAGGAACAGGAACCACAATGCTAGATAACGAGCACCAGAGACAGGGGGAATCAGCCTTTTAACCCCACCTAGCGTCACATGGGCTTCGTTATACATGGCAAGAGAAAGAGGACTGTGAAGGGCCAAGGCAAGTTCCTAACAGTACCCCCTCCCAACGATCCTCCCCACAGGGCAGGGTTTAGATGGATGTTGACGATGGAACATACGAACAAGACGAGGGGAGTGTACTCCCCCAGCCGGCTCCCAAGTCCGGTCCTCAGGGGCATACCCTTTCCAATCTATCAAATAGAACAGACGTCCCTTGCGTCTTTCTGAATCCAGGATAGCCCGGACCTCATACTCCTTCTGTCCATCCACAAGAAGAGGGGGAGGAGGTGGCAGAACCTGTGAGGAAGGTACATAAGGCTTTAGTAGGGACGTATGAAATACGGGATGAACCCTATAGTCACTGGGCAGTTCTAATTTCATGGCCACAGGGTTTATGATCTGTACTATTGGGAACGGTCCCGCATATCTGGGTTGTAATTTACGAGAGCCCTCAAGCCTCAGATTTTTCGTAGCCAACCATACCTGGTCTCCAACCTGATACACAGGCGCAGGGACACGATGTTTGTCCGCATGCAACTTCATAGCAGCCTTAGCTGCCAACAACTGCTCCCGGGCAATATCCCATATCTTGCCCAAACGACCACACACATCATCTATGGCTGGCACATGGCCAGTGGGTTGAATAGCCAATGCCCTGGGGTGGTAACCTAATGAACAGAAAAAGGGTGTCATGCCCAGGGCCGAGTGCTGACTGTTGTTATATGCAAACTCGGCGATGGGAAGAGCCGTAACCCAATCACATGCCAGTGATGACGTCAGACACCTAAGATACTGTTCCATAGTCTGGTTTGTGCGCTCGGTCTGGCCGTCAGACTGTGGATGATATGCAGTTGACAATCTGACGTCCACCCGCAACACTGCACACAATTCCCTCCAAAAATGGGAAACGAACTGAGCCCCCCTATCTGTCACCACTGCAGAAGGCAACCCATGTATTCGCACTATTGAAGACATAAAAACCAAAGCCATCTCTCTGGCGGTAGGAATCTTCGGAAGAGGAATAAAATGGGCCATCTTGGTAAACAAGTCAACCACAACCAAAATAGCAGTGAACCCAGAAACAGAAGGTAGCTCAGTCACAAAATCCATGCTGATGGTGTGCCAAGGTGAAGGAGGGACTTCCAGAGGTTTCAGCAGACCCGATGGTTTACTATGTAAGGGCTTACTGATAGCACATACCGGACAAGCCGTAACATACCCCTGAACATCCCTAGCCAACGATTCCCACCAAAACCACCTAGCACACATCTCCTTCGTCTTTGGGATCCCAGGATGCGCCACCAGGGCCGATGAATGGCACCATTCCATGACCTGATCTCTCAATGAAGGGGGTACAAACAACCGATCCTCATAATACAATAAGTCATCCCGGAACGATGCCTGGGGCAAAGACACCCAAGGCGTAAGATCCATCCTGCGCAACTGGTTCTTTACCGACGCAGTGAACGCTTCCCCATCCACCACCCCGACAATCCTGTCTTCAGATATCATAGGCCTAGTCTCCTTCTCCTTACCCTGTTCACGGGAGTCTACATGGATACGGGATAAGGCATCAGACTTAACCTGCTGCGCTGCCGGCCGATATGTAATAATGAAATCGAACTCATTAAAAAAGAGAACCCACCGCATTTGGCGTGGTGTCAAGGCTCGCGCTGAACGGAAAAACTCCAGATTTTTATGGTCCGTATAAATGGTAACGGTGTGCCTCGCCCCCCACAGATAATGCCTCCATTCCTCAAAGGACAACTTAACCGCCAACAGCTCCCTTTCTGCCACTGTGTAATTACGCTCCGCAGGCAGCAGGGTCTTGGAGAAAAAAGCAATAGGATGCATACACCCAGTCTCAACCTCTCTCTGGGACAGTACTCCACCAACTGCACACAACGATGCGTCCGTCTCCACAAAAAATGGCAGAGCTGGGTCAGGATGGATCAACACAGGTGCCGATGTAAACGCACCCAACAGCCGCTGGAAAGCCCCCTGCGCCTCTGTGGACCACTCAAAGGGTACACCCTTTCGCAAAAGCTGAGTCAGGGGAGCCACGATGTCCGAAAAATGGGAGATAAAACGCCTATAAAAATTGGCGAATCCCAACAACACCTGTATATGTTTTACAGACGTTGGAACTGGCCAGGTGAGTATGGCCTCAATCTTTCTTGGATCCATCCGAACCCCTCCGGCAGACACCACAAACCCAAGGAACTCCACCTGCGTAGTGCTAAATTGGCATTTCGCCAGTTTTGCATATAGGTTATGCTCCCGCAACTTGCGTAGGACCTGGATCACATGCTGCTGGTGCTCAGCCCCTGTCTCAGAGAAAATCAAGATATCATCCAGGTATACTATCACACTCCGATCCAAGAACTCCCGAAGCACCTCGTTTATGAAGTACTGGAATGCCGCCGGTGCATTACACAGCCCGAAGGGCATTACACAGTACTCATAAAGTCCATGCTTCGTTTTAAAAGCCGTCTTCCACTCATCCCCATTTCTCACACGCACCAAGTGATAGGCGCCCCGCAAGTCCAACTTGGTGAACACCTTTGCGCTGCGAAGCTGATCTAACAACACGGGGATGAGTGGAAGAGGGTACTTGTTCTTGATGGTGGCTTTGTTTAACGTGCGATAGTCCACACATGCCCGCAGAGTACCTTCCTTCTTCGGAATAAAGAAGATAGCCGAAGAAACAGGCGAACATGATGGACGGATAAACCCCAGACGCAACATCTCGTCGAGATACACCTTCAGGTGCAACTCCTCCGGTTCGGAGAGAGCATACACTCTACTACAAGGAAGGGGCGCCCCAGGAATAAGATCGATCTTACAATCGAATGACCTATGTGGAGGTAAACCCTGCGCCTTTTCTACATCGAACACCTCCCTATACTCCTGGTATTGCAAAGGTATTGCATCCATGTCAGTAGTAGCACAAGATAATGACAACTCCTTTTCCCCTGCATCTCTGTAGCAATGTTTTATACAATACGAGGAATCAAGAGACACCAGCCTTTGTGCCCAATCTATCCTGGGGTTGTGCTCTTGCAACCACGGCACACCTAAAACCATCCCAAATGAGGGAGCATCAATGAGATCAAAACACACCATCTCGGAGTGTCCGTTCTCACATACCAGGCACAGAGGCATAGTCCTCTTTGTAATTGAACCAGATGTTAATTCTGTGCCATCAATCGCCCGCACGGGTTCGGGTTGATCTTTTATGCAACAGGGAACCTTCAATTTATCAGCCAAAGTGATATCAAGGAAATTCCCCGTAGCCCCCGAATCCAACAATACCGACACTGGTACTCTACTCTCTCCTCCAAGTACCAAATGCGCATTAATGATGAAATGTCTAGGAGCCCTGTCAACTACCCCAAGCACCTCGTACTGTCGCTCCTTCCGTTCATGGTACAAACAGGCCACCCTCTTCCCATAGGAGGATCCAGAGGGTTTCACGGGACATTCCCTCGCAAAGTGCCCACCCTGGCCACAATACAGACACAGACCCATCTCACGCCTTCTTTTCTTTTCTTCATCGGACAAAGGCCCCCTTACTCCACCTATCTCCATTGGTTCAGAGAGACCTTTTGTCTCACCAGCTCCCAGGGGCTTATGATCAGGCTTCACAAACCCTCCCCGAGACACCTGGTAACGACTCTTCTCCCCCCGTCTCTCCGCCAAGCGATGGTTCAGCTTAACCACCAGATCGATAAAAGCCGCGCAATCAAGTGGGGGGTCCACTACCTGTGAGACTATGTCCTTAAGATCTTCGGATAATCCCTGATAGAACAAAGATGTTCTCTTATCCTCGGGCCAGTGTGTCTCCGACACCAACCGATTAAAGGTGGAAATATACGTCAGGAGGTCCTGGCGTCCTTGTCTTAACTTCAGAAGTTCTGTGTCACTTGCCTGCATAAAGGCATGTTTCGCGAACAACCCGCGCATCAGTTCTTTAAATGCCGGATAGTTAGTCAACACCGGATCATCCCTATCCACTAGGGGTATAGCCCACTGTGCCGCTGTGCCAGCCAAGTATGATATCGTAAACGCCACTTTGGCCGAATCATTGGGAAAAGCAGTTGGTTTGCACATGAAGTGCAGTTGGCATTGGTTCATAAAAGTGCCAAACTTGGCGCTATCCCCTGCAAACCTCTCTGGTGGCGCCAATGGTACAGGTACAGGAGTGTTCACAGTAACTGATACTGGTACCCCCCCACTAGCTCCCTGCCCTGGCCCACCTGTGTATTGAAATGTGGCTGGTTGTATTACCGGGGTCTGAGGTGTCCTAAGCTGCACCCTTTCTCTACTAAGCAGTGCCCCAACCTCCTGCTTCATGGCCACATTTTCCTGTCGTAAATCATGGATCTGGCTTTGAAGTGCAGTCAATGCGCCCATGACATCCTGTAAAGTGGGAGATGTACCCGCCGTAGCACCCACATCCTCATCCATCGTCGCTCAGGCAGTGCAATTATTACGTGGGCTCGTTATTCTGTTGGCTCCTGCCCACCTATGCCCATACACTGCAGGAGCGAAGACAACCCCGTTCCCCTGAACCCACCAATCCGTGACTCACACCGTAAACAATACCATGAACCAACGAACTGGTTAGGGACAGGGGGCGGGAATAAGGGAAGGACGAACAAGGGATCCCAGGTCTTCTTCTCCAAGGGAAAGAGTCCTTCTGCCAGGACCATGTAACTCCACGTACTGTATTACAGGGGATTGGCCAAATCGCCGTCTGCCACACAAGAAAAACAACACAATGTCAATATCCCCAATATACAAGCCCTCTTTCTCTTCTCATGCCCCCCACACACACCTCCCTGTAACACTCCTCCTTACCCACAGAAGCTGTAATAATCGCCTGGTGGAGTGCTCCGTCCAGGAGTAGATGCTGAGTCCGGCAGGCAGATAATGGGGGGGGGGGGGGACCAGGGGGACCAGGGGAAGATAGGGCGAAGCAGCAGGGGATTGCTTCAGGGAACTGGAACCAACGGAGGCCAAAGGGGAGAAGAGGAGGAAAAAGTCGTGAAAACGACTAAAAAAACCTCCAATAGCCAAAGCAACGAGAGTCTTCCTTTCTTATGGCCAAACGAGGGTCCAAAACATACAAACACAGGGGCTGAAGGGCAGAGCAACTCAATCTTCGTTGCGCGTCGCTTCAAACGCGGAAGCGCCCAAACCGGCACTCCGCCTCCTCACAACGATGCGGAGGGCCTGCAGAAGACGCGGAAGTGCGGGGCAGCGTCAGAGCACTCAAACACACCAATTGACACCGAGTGATCCCGCCGGACCACCGATCTCCAAGACAGAAGCGCCGGAGCCCCAGTCACTCCTAAATCCCAGCCGGGATAAAATGACTCAATACTGCCCAAGGATTTGGAACTGCACCTAAAACATATAAACAAAACGGAACAAGACAAAACAGACAAACACAGGCTACCAAAAAACCCCACACACACAAGGGCAGGACCAGGGAAATCCAAAGGGAAAACGTAGAGTCAAAAACACAATACAGGGAATATCACGAGCCCGTGATTTAGATCAGTATTCCCAAACAAACTACAACTCTCAGCTAGGAACAGGAACCACAATGCTAGATAACGAGCACCAGAGACAGGGGGAATCAGCCTTTTAACCCCACCTAGCGTCACATGGGCTTCGTTATACATGGCAAGAGAAAGAGGACTGTGAAGGGCCAAGGCAAGTTCCTAACACAACTCACATCTAAAATATAACTAAAATTAATAAGTATACCACAATTTACATAACTGATAATCAATTAAATAACGAATTTACTATTTATCATTTTTGGTTAATTAATAATTACTTAATTAACTTCCTACCCAACAACCCCACAAACTCAGCAGCCCACGCCTACAATATAACTAAAATATATAATATTTAGACAATGTACATAAATATTAATCAATTAAATAATTAATAATAAATTAAAAAGTAATTGTTAATTCAATATCACCTAATTAACTTCCCATCCTAAACCGCTACAAACATAGCAACCTAGACCTAAATTATAAGTAAATTATATTAGTATTACATAATATACTTCACATACTTACTTAAAAACGATTATTTAATTAATAATGAGCTATTACTTAATTAACTCTTCACCTTATCCCTACAAACCCAAACACCCACAACGGCAATATAAATTACTATTAGCAATTGAATTCAAATTTCAAAATCACTCAAAATTCTAACTATATTTAAAAAAATTAAAACACATACAAACAATAACACACCATTAATATATGAACTAAAAAACATTAAAGAATCAAAAAAACAATGTTCTTGTCAACAATAGTATTGAAAATGATATTAACAACAATGGTATTTCTAATACCGTTATTAATCACCTGAAAAACGATATTCTTGACAGCTATATTTCTGTCTCCCAATATTTAAAACTGGATGTTTTGTTCAGATACCCTTTGGATTATGCTGTGGGGGAATCAACATATTGCATTCAATTGTGATGCCGTTACTGATTGCTTAGCCTGTGATTCGGGTTATAAGATTCTGTGGCTGCTCTATATCAGGAACACTGCAGATGTGCTGGGAAGGCCTCATTTGTATACCTGTCCACATTTGTTGGAGAAAGGGGAGAGTAGAAGGGTCATAGAGCTATTCATGGTTTGCATCTGCCGCTAGAAAGGGCAGAGAAATTGAAAAACTGTCCTTGAAAGGATATATTGCGTATAACATATATGGGGACTGAACGTTATCTTTACCAATGTGAGAAATGTTTGGGACTGGTCACTTTTAACCTAATTTTGCATGTGTTCAATTAGAAGTAACCTCTGTTTTCCACCGGCACATTATGTCCCGAACTTTATTTTGGTCTTCTCCTGCCATGATAATTCTCTAAAGAGGTCGTTGCACTTTACTCTCTTTTGCAAATATTTTGAGCCTTTCAGACAAAGATATCTATTACCCATTTTAAAAAGTCATGGCTTCCGACAATATCGTATATCCACACAAGGGATCTAGTAGGGAGGGACCCGACCAGAGGCGCACTAATCCCTAGTCTAGACAACAACGCGCACAACAGCAAAGAGGTCTTCAACATTGTGAAGGAACTCTCCAACCCCAGCTCCAACACCAACGACGTCCCACCCTCGCAAGACTTGTGCGACTTGCTGGCCACCTTCTTCCATCGCAAGATCGCAGACATCCACGACAGCTTCAACACCACGACCGCCCGACAACCACTGAGACCTCCGACCCCACGACCACCATCGGCACCAACCGCCTGATCTCCTGGACCAACATCAACGACAACAACACC
Source organism: Lissotriton vulgaris (assembly GCF_964263255.1). NCBI lineage: Eukaryota > Metazoa > Chordata > Amphibia > Caudata > Salamandridae > Lissotriton > Lissotriton vulgaris. Next base: position 1,251,594,853 of record NC_141689.1, on the reverse strand, counting down.
ATCAAGATCATGAACACCATCCACTCCGAAACTCTGTCAGACCCAAGCCCACACCACACCTTCAACAAAGCCAGCACAGCCAAAGCACCCCGTCTCCGGAAAGTCATCAACACCTCCTTCGAGACAGCAACCTTCCCGGACAGCTGGAAGCACGCCGAGATCAACGCCTTCCTTAAGAAACCCAAGGCGGACCCCAAGGACCTCAAGAACATCTGGCCCATCTCCCTGTTCTCGTTCCTGGCAAAGGGCATCAAGAAGACCGTCAACAAACAACTGACCCGCTACCTCGAGGAGAACAACATCTTGGACCCTTCCCAGTCCGGGTTTCGCAGAAACCACGGCACCGAGACTGCCCTCATCGCCGCCACCGATGACATCAAGTCCCTGCTGGACAACAGAGAAACGCGGCCCTCATCCTCCTGGACCTGTCAGCTGCCTTCGACATGGTCTGCCACCACACACTACCAATACGCCTCCACAACGCTGGGATTAAAGAGAAGGTCCTGGACTGGACCACCTCCATCCTCTCTGGCAGAACACAGTGCGTCTGCCTTCCCCCCTTCGGCTCCGAAGCCACCGAGATCATCTGTGGCGTACCCCAGGGCTCATTCCTCAGCCCAACTGTTCAACATCTATATAGCACTGCTCGCCCATGTCACCCGTCGGCACGACCTCAACATCATCTCCTATGCCATTAACACCCAGCTGATCCTCTCCCTCACCAAGGACCCCCACATCGCCAAAACCAACCTTCATGAAGGAATGAAGGCCGTCGCTGAATGGATGAGGAACAGCTGACTCAAGCTGAACTCGGACAAGACGGAGGTCCTCGTCCTTGGATCCACCCCTTCAGTCTGGGACAACTCCTGGTGGCCGACCGCACTGGGAACCACCCCAACACCCAGCGATCATGCACCCAACCTAGGGGTCATCCTCGACTCCACCCTCTCCATGACTAAACAGGTCAATGCCATCTCCTCCCCTCCTCCTGCTTCAACACCCTCCGCATGCTCCGCAGGATCTACAAGTGGATCCCCACTGAAACGAGAAGAAAGGTCAACCCGGCCCTCGTCAGCAGCAGGTTGGACAACGGAAACGCCCTCTACGCAGGAGCGTCGGTCAAACTCCTGAGATGGCTCCAACGCATCCAGAACACCTCTTTATGCCTGATCCTCGACATCCCTTGCTGCAGCCACATCACACCCAACCTGAGAGACCTGCACTGGCTCCCAGTCAACAAGAGGATAACCTTCAAGCTCTTCACCCACGTACACAAGGCACTCCACAACACCGGACCAACGTACCTCAACAGACGACTCAGCTTCTACAGCCCCACCCCCAACTCCTCTCCGCCGACCTCGCCCTCGCCACAGTCCCCTGCTTCTGAAGAGCAACCTCCGGCGGCAGATCGTTCTCCCACCTCGCCGTCAAGACCTGGAACACCCTCCCCATCCACCTACGGCAGACCCAGGACCTGCTGACCTTCAGAAAACTCCTCAAGACCAGGCTTTTCAAGCAGTAGCAACATTCCCCACTCCAGCGCCTTGAGACCCTCACGGGTAAGTAGTGCACTTTACAAATGATATGATTGATTGATTGATTGATTGATTGATTGATTGATTGATTGATAGTCATCATGAAACTCACAACATGTACACCTGGTCATAAAGTGAGCACAATGTGGCAAAAATCATGTATCCAAATAGTGTCCTGTTACTAATGCTTCATCATGGGGTTCCCTCCTCACACCCGGACTGCAAGGTCCATGGTGTGGGCTTCAACTCCCCATGATGAAGCATGTCACCTGCGGGTGAGAGTTCTTGTCCTAAAAGGATTTCTTTTATGGCAGCTCTATCACACATAAACGAATTAGTAACAGGACACTATTTAGATAAATTATTTTTGCCACATTGTGTTCACTTTATGACCAGGCATACATGTTGTGAGTTTCATTTCGACAATATAGACCAGAGTTTAATTTTCTGCGTATATTGTACGACCCTGCTGTATGCTACTCAAGGAGACCTTTTTAAAGGATGCACTGCCCTGGCATTATACAATTAATTTTTAGCTCATTCATAAACAATTTTTATTTATTTAAAATTTTCTGTAATTTTTTTTATTCAGTTTATCAATGTTCTTTTATAATTATTTTTTAAATCATCGAATAAAGATTGAAATGAAGCAGCTACATAAATGAGCTCATGATGGAGTTTCTACATGGACTTCATAATAAGTAACTGTGTACGTGGTTTTGGCTGAGCAACCTAGATTTTCAAAATTGACACTCCAGGTGCTAAGGCGCATCACGTCTCATTTTGGAGACAGGATCTTCCAAAGGGCAGAGTCAGCATAACCAGAAAATTGCGGGTGGTTACAAGTCAAACAAAACAAAAATTCTTTATTAGATTTTACAGATAAAACCATAAAAGACATAAGATATCAATGAAATTAACATACAGGTTATCATAGTCAAACTCATTCATATTTTAAACCCCCATCAAAAAGAGAACAAAGAAAAAGCAAACAGTCAAAACAATAGAGCAGGCCTAACTTGGGTAAAATTCATTGGCCTTAAAATCGGAAACAGAAACTTGTGCCGCTGATTATTATATTTTGGGCTAAGAATAGTGACATGCAAGATATCGCTAATCGATGTGCTGGCACAATCGAAAAGGGGCAGGTCCGAGTACGAAAAACAACCATGATTGGAGGGGACAAGGTGGGGAAATAGATTCAGCCTGAGTTGGGTCAACAAACGACATTGATGACGTGTCATATTCCATGTTAAATATGGTTCAATATGGCTGACAGTTTGCACTAAAATTGCATGTTGCATAGAGTGTTTTGTTAGTGCAAGGTCCTCACGCTCTGCTGCCAACTTTCCCTAAAAGCTGTTTCGACCTTTTTGCCCACAGAGCGAGTTAAGACAGAGGGATTGTCATACAGATCGGACAACCTTAGGGCCCCCAGGTTATGTGTCACATATGCCAGCCAAGGTAGCAGAGAGGATTTTTCCAGTATTAAACAATCATGCAGAATTAATCTGTTAAAACCACGTTCCTCCTTTAACCAGAACAAATTCCAGAGCTTTAAGGGACTAAGGAGTCGTTGGTCAATGAGAAAGTCTAAGCCTAGCTCCTCATGGATAATTTCAGAGGGAACACATTGGGGAACCTCTAATAGACCGCTTAAAAATGTACTACTTGGAGAGGAGCAGCCTATCCATTTTCCCATATTTCACTACCGTAGCTTATTAAAGGGATGCATTTGGCCCTGTAAATTCACAGGACAAATTGAGGGTGAGTGCGTCCAAGTCGACGGGAAAAATCTTTAATACTGAATGTCACTCTGTTAAAGGACTAAACATTCTGGGATATGAGTGAGTGCCACTTCAGCTCTGAATCTAATTAAACCCCCAAATATTTTTAGTTTTCTACCTGGCTAATGTGTTGGTCTTCAACAACATGTTTCATTGTTTAAGCATTAGGGTGGTCCAGTTTCATAAGGTGTGACTTGGAGAAATTCGTTGACAGGTCGAGGCTACTCATGAAATTGATAAAAAGGATAAGAAGTTTTTGTAAGCTTTTAGCTGTACTGGGGATTAAAACTGTATCATCTGCATAGAGCAAGGCAGGTATGTGAAAGCCTCTTGCTTTAGGAACGTCAACACCTGGTGCAGATAAGGTTTTCTCAATGTGATTGATATAAAGAATAAATAGGAAAGGGGCTAAAATACAACCCTGTTGCAAACCGCGCTGAAGTTTAAAGTGCTCAGTGCACTCTCCACTCCGGCCAAACCGGACCCTGGCTGAAAGGTGAGTGTGTAAATCACGACAGATTCTTATTAACTCCTTAACCACGGAGCAAATTCCGCAGTGGTGCGGGAGTTCTAATGAGTGGGCGGCGCTGTGTCGGCCAACGGACGTGTGCAGCACTAGCCAGGTAGTGCTCTGGATGGCCGTTGGCCGGCTCACGCACGGAAAGGGTTAAAGCTGGGTCCACATCCATCTGTTTCATCATGGACCAAAGCTTGGAGCAATTCACTCTGTCAAAAGCAGAGCTAAGGTCCATGAAGGCCAGATGGACTGACCCCTTTTTAACCTTAGTATGTGTACATGTTAATAAATAAGGGTTAAGAGTTTGCTCTATGGTCCCCCGACCAGGGCAAAACCCATATTGTAAGTCAGTTAAAAAGCCTCTATCATTGGGCCAATCTGCTAGGCGGTTTAATAAAATCCGGCCAATGATTTTCACCTCTGAGTCTATGAGGGAGATGGGCCTTAACCATGCTGGGTCTGATCTAATGCCCTTTTTAAAAACTGGAACTATTATCGAATGTGACCAGGTTAACGGGAGAGGGTCAGCAACTGCGGCATTTAGATGTAATGTCAGTAGCGGTGTCCATAGATCAATACAGTTTTTATAAAGGTACCCTGGCACCCCGTCAGTCCCTGGAGACGTATTAGATGGCAATTGGGAGATAGCTGCACCAACCTCAGGTAAGTTGAAAGTAACATGGTCCTTTGGTAGTCTTTTGATGAATCCGGCTCGTCATCTAGGCTATAACTTTTTTTAATTAAATTTTATTAACAATACCACAGCTGTGTACAATATTTCTCGTGCATTGAAGATGGAGCAATCAGGGTACAAATATAACAGGCAGAAGATATTACAGTATAACCTTCAACTAGGAGTCAAAAAAATAATTTACACATCCTGCGGCATAGTCTGACAGACAGGTCTTACCTATATACTTTAGCTTCACTAAATTGGCGCTTTATTCAAAGGTAACCCATCATATTCTGCCTATGCCTGGAAGCCACATCTCGAAGCGGTTACACTAATCATCATACGACTCGCCCATATCTCTAACCGCTATATATTGTTTATACAGACTCCAAAAACTTTTCGGGCAACTCTGTGTGGGCATTAGGGCACTATATGTTTCAGACTGCGTGTTACAGAATTTCATATCTTTTTCCCATTAAGATTTTGTGGGCGGGGGGCCTCGAGGCCAATGCATCACCACTTTGCGCTTCGCGAGAAGCAAGCCTAGACCTATAAGTTTCCTTACATCTTTTTGTAGGGGTTTCGTGTATCCCAATAGCTTAGTCAGGGGATCAGGAGAGATTTGTGTTCCTATTATTTCCCACATTTCAAGGGATATTTGCTTCCAGAAGGCAGCAATCTGAGGCCAAGACCAGGCAACATGGAGAAAATCTGCACCGCTTACGCCACAGCGCTCACAATGGTCCGACTCTCTTAAACCGTTTCTGTGTGGAATCTCCGGGGTGTAATACACCCTGTTAAGGTACTTGAAGTGTATTTATCTGTGTTTTCCATGTAATGAGAGCATCTGTGTTATCTCGCAGCAGTACCTCCACTTTTTGTCATCAAGTGGCATACCTAAATCCACCTGCCATTTCCCTTCTTAGCCGACGCGTTTCGTCTCAAACACTGAGACTTCTTCAGGGCTCAAAAATCAGTATTGGTCAAAAATCAACACAGCAAAGTGAGATTCCTTGGGAATGGCAGGGTATAATGATTCCTCTAGATCTTGGAAAAATGTAATTGGATAGCTTGCACAAGGAATAACAGTGTATATCGTACTTATTCTTGTTAAGCTGTTTACATCATACTTTGTCTTGTTATGCAGAAATAGGCATGGTAGCCAAAGGAGAATCATTTGTCACCGGTCGAACAGCATCTGTTCGACACTGTTATTCCTTGTGCAAGCTATCCAATTACATTTTTCCAAGATCTAGAGGAATCATTATAACCTGCCATTCCCAAGGAATCTCACTTTGCTGTATTGATTTTTGACCAATACTGATTTTTGAGCCCTGAAGAAGTCTCAGTGTTTGAGACGAAACGCGTCGGCTAAGAAGGGAAATCCACATATGTTCTTGGATTTTTGCCTGTCTTGGATTACCACAATAAAGAATTTAAATCAGAAACTTTGCAACAGTCCGGACCTATTTATTACAAGATCTTGCACTTTTATATATATTGAGAACAATAGAGACTGCCAAAGAACATTTCTTAGATGGGTGCGGATTCTTTATTGTTTATTGCATTTTTTGGGCTTTGCCCTTGAAGGAACAGACTGGGTTGTGTTCCTTGGATTCACAAGCACCATCGCCATAACTCTCAAGTCACAGGTGAAAGCAGGTGCTGTTTTGTTTTGCCTCAACCTTTGCTTTTTGAAATAAACGGATTCTAAAATAGTGAAATTGCGTGAGTGGAGACGCACGCTGCTCATCGGTAGTAGTCTCTTCCCAAGTGTGAACCTTACCTTCCAAGAAGAAGTCACCCATCGTATAAATACGGATAGCCTTGAGGGACTGGACAAACACACTCTCTACACTCATTAAGACCCACTGACACCAGTCCACCGGTAGCTGTGGGGAATATAATAGTGTATCTGCTTGTCTTTTTAATAGATCGTGCCAAGCATGCACTGGCTATTGGGTGATTATACAGAACTGAGACTAATCTCAGAAAAATCTCTCCTACACCCAGGCTTCGCAATACTGCCATCATGAATGACCACTCGACTGAGTCGAACGCCTTCACGGCGTCCAGGAATACTGCCGCAGCTTTAACATCCGACCTAGCAAGTTGTATAGCCCCAAACACCTTCCTGAGATTTTGGGTTAACGTGCGTCCCCGCGCAAAACCTGCCTGTTCTGGTCCTAAAAGAGTCAGGAGAAGGGGAGCAAGTCTATTGGCAGAAATGTTGGCAAATATTTTCTTGTCCACATTGGGGAGTGAGGATGAACAGGACTGAGGAGATTTACCTGGCTTAAGCAGAGTGACAATAAGAGCCTCCCTCATTGTTTGAGGCATTATGCCTGTGTTGCTAGATTCCTCGAATAGGCTACTTAGATGTGGGACCAGTAGGTCCTTGTAGGCCTTGTAAAAGGAGACGGTGAGCCCATCTTGGCCTGGGGCCCTACCCTCCCGCATAGAATTCAAGGCAACCTGGATCTCAGTGGAGTCCAGCGGTCTCAATAAGTATTCCCTGTGCCCATTTGAGAGCTAGGGGTAGCTGTACTTGTTCTAAATAATCTAAAATTAAATTTTCATCAACTACTATCTTCGAGCTGTACAGATCTTCATAATACCTGCTGAAATTTTGTGTTATGGCAGAAGTGTCACTCAGTATACTGCCATCCTCCTCAATTAGTTCAGATACCCCAGATGAATCTCTTTGGCGACGAGGTTGTGCTGCTAGCACTGTCCCTGGCCTGTCCCTCTCACCGTAAGATTTAGCTACTGCATACTTTCCCATGTGTTTAACTTCATTGTCTGCTTCTTCGCTATATTCTTCCAGGGTTTTTTTTTAAGTGTCAGCGACCTGCGGGTCACTGCCTCTGAGTGCCTCTTGCTCTAGCCTGCCCGGTTGACAATCAAGAGTCAAGAGTCTGCCCCTTATGGAGTGGCGGACACCCACATGTTTACTAATGGCCACACCTCTAATTTACACTTTGAATGCCTCCCAGACTGGGGGAAAGTGTTCAACCGAGCCAGTGTTAATGTAAAAAAAAGTCAGAGATAGCTGTGGCAAGCTCAGCCTTAAACACAGAGTCTAGTAGTGAGTATGGGGGGACTCTCCATGTGAATGAGGCAACCCCGCGCAGGGGAATTTCAACCACTAAAATAATTGGAGAGTGATCTGAAAAAGAGCTTGGCAGCACTGTGCACTCACAGACATGTGGTAGTAGGAAGCCTGACATAAGCATGTAATCAATTCTAGTGTGTAGGTCATGAGGGGCAGAGTGGTGCTTAAACCCGCCCGCCTTTGCATGCTTAGCCCTCCAGATATCGACCAGACTCAACTGCACTGCAATATCGCAGCTGTCGAGGGGCGCCTGGCCGGACCACCGGACTTAACCAAAATTGGGTTTAAAACACAATTTAGATTGTCTCCCCATAATTGCGGTAACATCGAATGGTCAGTAGTGCAAGTTAATCGAGTTTTATAGAATTGGGGGTTCTCATAATTCGGCCCATATATATTAACAACCAGTAGGTCCAAACCTTTCCCATGGCATCTAGAGATGGCATACCTGCTGTTGGGATCAGTCTTAAGCGCAACTAGCGAAATCCCTGATTTATGGTTAACCCAAGTTAACACCACTCTAGCATGAGAGGAGAATCCTACCGCTTGGAATGCGACCTGGAGCCTTCTATTATTGAGTATGCTACTATTAGGGGGGAGGTGTGTCTCCTGAAGCAAGGCAACATCTATTTCATGACGTTTAAGGAAAGCCAATATTTGCATAGTTTTCTAAAGTCGTTCAACCCTTTAGCATTCCACGTTAAAAATCGGACTTTGCCCGGTAGACTATGCATTGTGTCCCCTAGCATCTATTTTACCTACTCTGCTCTATCACCTGTAGACCACAATGTTTTAAACTCTCTGTTGCTGTCTTCAAATCATCAGAGTAATACATAAGCTGTGAATGTGAAACAAAGACCCCTCCCACCTCCTCCCAAGCTATGCACTACTCAACTATGTAGATGCGAGCAATCTCCTACCTCCCCATTACAGTTCTTAACATTCTTAATAAACATGAAAGTTACACACAAAACAATACTGGTATTATTCCAATTAGGAGTTAACACACAGGGTGGATGTTACCGGCCATTATCACTAATAGCCAACATAACCCCTCCACCTGGCATGAAGTAATTTATCACCGCAGGGTAGAACCGCCCGTTCAAGGCAAATAACGAAACAGGCCAGGTGGGAAGCAAACTTAACTACGAATTATATATGCGAATAACAAATTGTTCATGCCCACACAGTCTAAAGATTATATTAAGTCAAGACTGCATTCCTAGTTATCAGGCTGTCGGACTGGGTATCGCCCCATTTATGAATAGCCAAGATGAAATAGGATAGCAAAACAATGTTAGATAGAAACATCCATCAAAAGTTAGTCATTATCATCCAGATTTCCAGTCGAACCGCTGCCCCATTCTCCGAGATCAGGGCCTTCTTTTGTGTCCCCACCATATTCCACTCTCTGAGTGCTTTTTGGAGAGACTTAGGATTTGAGAAGACTTTGGCTTTGTCATTGACCACAATTTTCAGCCTAGCAGGGTAGAGCATAGCTTATTCAATGTGTTGTTTTCTCAATTTACAATTCAGTGGGATAAATTGCCTTCTGGTCTCTTGGACTTTTTTAGGTGAAATCTGGAAATAATGAGATGGAGGAGCCTTCATATTTCAGTTTGCCCAATTCTCTTGCTTTTTTCAGAGCAGCGTCCCAGTCCCTGTAATTGAGCAACTTTGTAATGATAGGACGTGGTGGTGCGCCAGGGGAATGCTTTGGGCCCAACGAGCGGTGCGCGCGCTCTACAACAAACATAGACGTGAAGGTTTCAAAGCCCAGCAGGGTGATTAGCAGTTTTTTCACAAATACTTCCATGACCCCCGTTGCTGTGGATTCCGGAAGGCCAATAATGCGCAGGTTGCTACGTCGTGACCGGGGCTCCAAATCCTCCGTTTTATCCTGCAAAGCAATCAAGGCTTTCTCGGTCTGCTTTTGGGTGTTGTACATTTCAGTTTGCGCCTCCTCTACCTCTGTGATTCGCCGCTCTGACATGTCCAGATGATCTGCTGTTTGTCCAGCCTTTCGGACATACGATCCATTCTAAGTGATAGGGAGTCAATTTTCCCATTGATTGTGGATAGGCTTTTTTGCATTGCAGCTAAAATCTGTTTGATGTCTCCACCTGGGCCCTCAGATTCTTCACTCGACCCCGGCGCGGCCGGATCCAAGGACTCGTCTCTGTGCCTGGATTTCCGTAGTTTGAAGTTCAGCTTTGGCTGTGATTTATCTAGGTGTCGTCCACGTGTTCAGAGCCTTAGCAGTTGATATATACGTCAGGGGCCCTCAGTCATGTAATAAGAAATACTGTAGAGCAAGTAGAGGGAAACCATACACCAAAGAGGCTCAACAAAGCTCCAGCCCCTATGATCCACCCTCAGGCTTGGAGTAGAAGTGCACTTCCCTGGGAGAGGCCCCAACTGCAGTAAACATAAGCACCCACAGTCACAGCTCCGGGGAGTTCATGCGACCAGGACGTGTATAAACTGCCCCCAGTAGGTTCAGGTCTCAGGCTACACTTATCTGACCCTGGTGCCAGGGCACATCAATGCCAGTCAATGGTGTGCACCCCGCTGGGTGGAAACCGCAATCCAATCTGCCTCACCGGAAAGTCAATACTCCAGTCGTAGTGTAGTGTGCAGAGCAAGTTGCAGCCCTCTGGGAAAGCCAGCGATAACGCAGGCCTTCACAGACACTGGCAGGGATCAGGAAACACTCTGCAGAACATCGCGGTTAAAAGGATCATAGCCAACCAGCACTGGCGTAGGCCGACTATTAGGCCGCTCTTCAAGCTGAGCACTAGGGGAGCCTCAGAGCACCGCTCACCATTGAAATCAAGGCAGGACAGGTGAATACTGGACCGTGCACCGCAGGCCAAGAACCAGGCCGTACAGCACTCTCACGGCTCTGGGAAGGTCACGCCTGTGATCTTCACGCCTCCCAACGCCAGAAGGCCCTGCGATGCAGCAGCCCGCACCAGCTCCCAGAGCACGAGAACCGGGACACTCCTGGCACCACCAGGCAAACCCCCAGGTACCTCATGCCACAGTGACGAGGTCAGCGGAGGAGAGGCACGACCACACACCGAGGGCCGGAAGCCTAGCTGCACAGCACGCCGGTGGCCCAGGACAGATCGCGCCTTAGCGTTTCTCAAACTCCGGTTCCGGCATGCCTCATGATGTGGCAACTCACAGCAGGACTCAAGGAGCGAGTCTCGGTTCAATCTTGTCGTTGCAAGGTAGCTCTCTTTTTACCGGAGTTCCTTAGCAGCTTTTACAACAGCGAACCCTGGGTGAAAAGCGTATAATGTCAGATCGGATTAGGAGCTTGCAGAGTCGTGGCCATCTTCAATCCTGGCAAGCTCCGCTCCCCATCTAGGCTATAAATAGCAGCAAAATGGTCGACCAAGGGCTGGGGGGGAAATAGTGCAGGCCTGGTTGGAAAGATGGTCGTTAATAAAAAGAGGGGAATTAACAGTGCTCCATAAGTCACTATAGTCAATCACTTACATTTCAATTTGTGGGTGCTTCTCTCTTTATTGCCTAGGAACAAAGCTGTGTACAACAATTGTTGCTCTGTGATACGTGAAGCTTGAATGTATTATTTATGCAACTTGTCAGAAGGACATAGAGGATTCTCCCACATAACAATCAAAGCGCACAAACCAGCAGTAGTTCGTGACACTTTCAATTGGTGACAGATGAGTGCGCATAGAGCCAGCACTAATGTGGTCCATTGTGGTGTTTTATGGACCACAGGATGGAGTGTACAGTATTTGCTTACTGCCCCTAGAATGCAGTGTGATTTGTTGTGATGTGCATCCCTAAGATGCAGCTCAACGTGAAGGATAAATGCATCTTAGTGCGGAGCGATAGTCTCCCCAAGATGTAGTGTAGAGTACAGTTTGGTGGATACGGTGTGATAAATTAGAATTCTTAGCCTGCAGTGTTTTGGGTTTGTGCCCTTATGTTGCAGTGTGCTGTGGTGGGTTGGGTTCTCGAGTAACAAGTAAAAGAAAGGGAGGCCTCCTTAATAATCCAATGGGGGACAAGGAGAAAAGGAGTGAAGAACTTAACAAGTCCCAGTAATCAACTCTTGAAAAACCTTTTTGTATATCACCCTCATAACTCAAAGTGCCAACTGAATAGAAACGTGCACCATATTAGACATACAATGAAAACACAAAAATTGCACTAAATTAGTAAAACATTATTTGTTTGTTAAAAAATTGCACAATTTATTACAAATCAATAAAATCAGTAATGGATAACATCAATACAGTGCCATACAATAAAAAAAAAATGTCATGTTATATTTTAAAAAAAGGTGCCTATACACATGTGTAACAGATAAAAACCATAAGATTCACAATTGTCAAGATAGTCAAAACCACACAATTCAGAGTTGTCAAGGTTGTCAACGCAGCATTTCTGTGTATTACGATATCACCTTCATCAGGACAAACAATTCTGCAGACGTTTAATTATGCCTCTCGTTTTAATTGGAGGTTTGTAAGTTCATATTGTAGATCATGGGAAAGACGCTCTGGTCTACCAAGTCAAATGTAAAATTCCTTTCTGTGCATTTCAGGAACTCAATGATGAGGATAAGGCCGGAGGGGGGCCACCGTTTTTAGAGAGTGTCACCTATGGACAGGGTTATATGGCCCTCACAGCAGCGTGACTGGATTCTTTTATCTTCTACCAGTGCTGAGATTCTGTGTTTGCAGTGATTCTTTCAATTTCACCTAATAGTCTTTATTCGGCCTCCCTGCACCCCTCTCGGCTCGTCACAGTCTCGATTCAATCGATGTTTATGAGGGTGATATACAAAAAGGTTTTTCAAGAGTTGATTACTGGGACTTGTTAAGTTCTTCACTTGGGTTCTCGAGTACACACAGCTGTGTTCTGTATTAGCATTTGTAGAATGAATTGAAGTATGATTAGGTACTGATCTTACGGTGGTGGGTTAGCGTCCATTGAATCCGATTGTGTGGTTGGTTAGTGTTAGATTTGGGGGTCTCTAGTTGGCACAGGAGGTAGGTACTTGTGACAAATAGGGACCCTTGCCCCTAGTCAGGGTAAGGGTGCACTCCTAAAATAACCCCTGCTCACCCCCTCACCCCCTTGGCACGAGCAGACAGGCTTATCTCAGCGCCAGTGTGTAAAGCATTTGTGACCACATACTGTAACCCAGTGACAACACTACAAATGGACACCACACCAGGTTTATATAAAAAATAAGTCTTCTTTATATAGACTTAACACAAGAACATTAAACAACAGATATCCACAATACTATACTTAAAAATGGTAGCATTAGCTTAGTTCAGTTCAGTTCTTAAGATGCGATACTTTGCGTCAATGTACCTTACGATGCGTTGCGCTTCCACAAGCAATGTTGCAGCGTTAGAAATGCGGCAAGGTTCCGGTGCAAAGAAATAAAGACGTGAAGATCTTCCAGATGCGGCACACTTCTCCGATGATGCGAGAAGTCTCAGTTCGAAGCGTCAACTGCAGGAGCGACACCCTTGTTCAGCGATGCGACGGCAACAGCCTTGGCTGCGGCACTCTTCTACGACATTTGCGAGCCCCTTCCGCGCAATGCAACAACTACAGCGGCGATATCAAAGATCCAACGGCAGCAGCTCTGACAGCAGCACGCTTCTCTGTGGATGCGAGGCACTTTTCTCGATGCGGTGTAGTGCAACAGCTTCAGCGGCAACATCCACTATGCGATGGCAGCAGCAGCGACACGCTTCCTCTTCGTTGCGAGATGCTTCTCTCGATGCGGTGCAATGCGTCTGCTACAGCAGTGACACCCTCTTTCGGAGTTGCGATGGCAGCGGCTGCGACAGCGACAGCGACACGCTTCTTCCTCTTGAGTCACGCTTCCAGCTCCTTGCTACAAGCAGTCCCTTAAAAGCCCCAAAACAGCAGCATGCACTTCCAAAGAACTCTGGGGAGCTGGGGTTTGAAGTCTGTTGTCCCTGAGAATTCAGCAGGAGGCAAGCTCTGTTCCAAGCCCTTGGAGATCCTTCACAAGTTGAAAATAAAGCACACAAAGTTCTTTCTCCTTTCTTTGGCAGTCAGGCAACCACTGCAGGCCAATCCCCCAAGCAGTACTTCAGCTTAGGGAGAGCCTCTCCTCAGTTTCTTCAGGTTCCTCACCTCAGCAAAGGTTTCTTCTTGTAGTCCAAAAGGGATTTAATTTCTTGAGATCAGGGTCCCAATATTTATATACCAAAATCCTTTGTCTTCTGAGGGCAGAGGAGCCTTTGCCCAGTCCAAATCAGTTCTGGAGCACTCTGTTTACATGACTCCTTCTTTCCTTTTACGGTGCAGGGCAGAAACATCAGACACCCCACAGGAGGTGGAGCCAGCATTGTGGAGGAAAGGCACAGCCCTGGAGCACTCTGTTGACATGATTCCTTCTCTCCTTTCACAGTGCAGGGCAGAGACATCAGACGCACCACAGGGGGTGAAACCAGCACTATGGGGGGTAGGCACAGTCTTTTTCAGGTCCCAGGTGCAACTCCTCCCTCCCATCTAGATGCAGATCTCTCTATTCACCATTGGGCTGACTCATTCTGTCTCCTGTCACTCACAAACTCCAGACAAGGAATACACAACCTAGCAGAGGCAGGCTTGGAAAGTTAGACAAGAAAATACCAGCTTTCTAAAAGAGGTATTTTCAAACACAGAATGTTAAAACCAACTTCACTAAAAGATGTGTTTTATCATTCTGAGTTCAGGCATACTTAACTCGAATTTCTACCATGTTCCCTGAGTCAGTTAGGATTATAAGATGTAATAATCTATCTGCCCATTCTGGCCTATAGAGAACAGGTATCCTTGCAATCGTGAAAAACGAAAATGGCTGTAATTCACTATTAGGACATGCCACACACATCGGGGTTTTTTCCTACCTTATACTTACAATGCACCCTGCCCTTGGGCCTTCCATAGGGGTGTCTGATATGAAGAAAAGGGAAGGTGTAGGGACTGGCAAGTGGGTGCCCTTGCCCAGTCAGCATGGCAGTACCAGACTGCACACAGGCTCTGCAACGGCAGTCCTTAGACACACTTGTACAGGCTACTTCTGTGGGTGGCACAACCAGTGCTGCATAGCAGCATATGGTTTAGAAGTCCTGGGCACACTCAGTGCACTGTACTAGGGTCTGACAAGTAAACCAACTAAGCCAATCATTGAATCACTAATCCATACATCAATTTATATTAGGGAGAGCATATGAACCTCGCACTGGTCAGAAGTGGTAAAGTGCCCAGAGTCATAAAATAGCCAACAAGAGGTCAGAAATAATATAGGAGGAAGGCAAAAAGTTCGGGGATGCCTGCAAAAAGGGCCAAGTCCAACACAAAGATATAGTTGAGATTGGTGGGTTGGTATTCCTAGGATACACTACATGCCATTTTACTGGTGTCCCTAGTGTTCCAAGCATTACTTTGGGTAAGTGTCTCCACAGTGCAATTGGTTGTCATGAGAAGGGTTTGTATAGTGTAGTATGGTTCTTTGGTGTATTTAAGATTGGGTGAAGTGTGGTGCGCTAACATAAATGGGGTGCAATGTGGTGAGTTGGTGTTCTTTGGATGGAGTGCAGAGCAGAATGTTGGCATTGTAGAGTGCAGTGTGAGGAGTCCGTTTCTCTAGGATTCAGTGGAATGTGGTTGTTTACTTGCTCTAGGGTGCAGTGCTAGGCGGTGCATTCCTGTCCGTAGGATTCAGTGTGGTGAGGTAGTGTCCTTGGGATGCAGAGAAGTCTACTCTGCCTCTGTCCAGAGGATGTAGTAGTGTGCTAGTGTCCCAAAGTTGAAGTGTGGTCAGTACTTTCTTTAGGGTGCAGTGCAATGTGATTGGCTCTTGTGCATTCAATGCAGTAAAATGTAGTTGGCTAGCATCACTAGAAAAGAGTGTAGCTTAGAATCCATCTAATGCAGTGTGCTGAGTTAGAGATCTTGGCATGCAGCACAGTGCTGTACGTTAGTGCCTCTAAGATGCATTGTCATTAAATGTATTGGTATCCTAGGTCTATATGGTGAGGTAGAGTGGGAGAGAGTCCCCTGTTTTTGGAGCAATGTGGTGTGTTAGCTTTCTTTGTGTATGATGCAGTGGGTTAGTGTTGCTTGAATGGTATGCAGTAAGGTGTGTTGGCATTCTAGGGTGCTGTATGTCAGATACTGCACCGCCGTGCAGTATGGTGCAGCCATGTCTCCAGGCTGCAGTGCAGTGGCGCAGTGACCCTTGGACATATAGTAGTATAGCAGGCTATCACTGAGAGGATGCAGTGTAGTGTGCAGGGGTAGTCTCCCAAGCATGCAGTGTAGTGCACTGGGGCCGATTCGTTTCCATAGGATACAGTATATTGTGGTGGGTTAATATCCATAGGACACAGTGCAGTATGGAGAATGAGTGTCTCTAGGGTGCAGACAGTTTGGTGTGTTGCCATCCCTAGAGTTCATTGTTTTCTCATGTAATGCAGTCCATGTAGTTGGCTGGCGTCCATGGTCTACACATAGTGCAATGAGTTAATGTCCCTGTGATTCAGTGCATGAGTTTACTGTTTCTAGGATGCCTTGCAGTACAGCATGATAGGATAATGAACCAATGTACAGGACAACATAATATCTTAGAAGTCTTAGGATGCAGTGTAGTGTGGTGAGTTGATATGCCTATGAATGCAGTGCAATGTATTCCATAGGAAGCTTTTAATAAATGAATGTTCCTAGCATACAGTGCTTTGTCGCGTGGGAGTGCTCCTACGGTGCAGCACGGTGTTAAGAGTACTTCTAGGATGCCATATGG
Source organism: Lissotriton vulgaris (assembly GCF_964263255.1). NCBI lineage: Eukaryota > Metazoa > Chordata > Amphibia > Caudata > Salamandridae > Lissotriton > Lissotriton vulgaris. Next base: position 1,251,578,405 of record NC_141689.1, on the reverse strand, counting down.
TGAGTTAGACTTCATATGGTGAACTTTAGAAGTTTAAAGGCCCTGTGATGAAATGCATTGTGGTAGCCTAATGCACCTTAGATGCATTCAGGGGATGGGCTACTGTTCCAAATGTGTGGTACAGGGTTGATTTGCGAGTATCCATAGGATGCCACACATGTCCCAGCATGCACCTCTAGAGTGCAGTTCAGGCTTGCTTGTTGGTGTCCATGATATGCAGTGTGCTTCTTTAGTTTACCCAGAATGCACTATAATGTGGTGGGTTTGTATCCTTAGGATGCAGTGTAGTACGTTAGTGTCTTAAGGATGCCGTTTAGTCTATTGCTTTACTTTCCCTAGGATACAGTGATGTTGTGTTCCTTAGGATGCATTGCTGTGGAATGATGTCCCTATGGTTTAATGGGGTGAATTCATTTCACTAGAATGCAGTACATTGTTGCAGTTAGGTGTCCTGGGGATGGAGTCCAAAAGGTGAGTCAATGTATTTAAGATGCAGTGCAGTGTTTATGTTTGTGTGGAGCAGTCAGCTTTTACTTATTTCTATACTTCGTTGCAACGCTCCAAGTGAGATGGGTATGCCCAGATGTGGGCCCAGTGCACACTGTGCCAGTGGAACTAAGCTATACCAAATTGATGAGCCCTAATAAGGGCACACCCGGTCTTGGGTTGCTTGTGTTTCAGTTCAGGGAGGACTTGGACTGGCAGTTTGGGCTGGATTGGTCTGACTGGAGCAATGTCAAGATTGATTTGCATTTAGCTGCGACCAAACTGAGAGGACATCATGTGCGGAAAACAATGGACTGGGATGCAGAATGAATACTTGCCAGTGGTGATATAAATTCAAGCATTCCACCCATCACTTTTTTTGTATACTTTAGTGTGATGTCCTATGTAGAACAGGTATGCTCAGATGTGTCATAGGAACCAAGTTATACTCAACTGAGGAGCACTAATAAAGGTAAAATTGGTCTTGGGTTGCTTCTGTTCTGGTTTAGAGAGGACCTGGCAGATAGTGCTGAACAGTTGTAATTGGAGCAGGGTCACAGCTGTTTTGCATATGGCTTGGTCCAAAGGGAGGTGGCATGGTATGCAGAATAACAATGGACTGAGATGTGGCCCCAGTAATTACCTGTGGCTGAGATCCATTAAAGCAGCCCATCCATCACTTTCTGGTATACTTCACTGTGTCGCCCTAAGTAGGACGGATATGCCCAGACGTGGGTCTTGTGAACACTGTGCCACTGGAACCAGGTTATACCCAACTGATGAGCCCTAATTAGGTAAAAAGGGTCTTGGGTTGCTTGCATTCCCGCTCAGGGAGGGCCTAGACTGACAGTTGGGGCTGTACTGTTCAGAATGGAGCAGGGTCAAGACTGATTTGCATACTCCTGATCCAAACTGAGAGGGCATGGTGTGCAGATTAATGATGTATTGGGACTCAGCCCCTAGTAATTACAAGAAGATGAGATGAATTCAAGCATCCAAAAAATGGAGAAAGGGGCAATGCCACTTGCAGGTGGAGGTGTGCACATGTATACCATGACCTGAATGGTCTTATATCAAACTTTTTGCTATTTCCATTAATGAGATCATCATAACTTTATCTTGATTTCAAACAAAATTTATTTGTTATGTTTTCTTTAGTTCTTCAAAGCAAATTGAGTTAATCCATTCTTTTGTGACGGTTTACAACTTTAACATTCAACATCTTCCCAATGCATTTCGGGTCAGAGTCGACCCTTCCTCGGGGGTCTGTGTAGGAAAACAAGGAATATAATGAGCTATTCAGCTACTATTTAAACTTCATCATAATTATACTATCATAGTATAAGTGATTCATTATGTCATGTCTAACCAGATATCCACCTGCAAGTGAAATTTCCCCTTTCTCCATTTTTTGAATTATAATAGAGGGTTCCTTGACAAAACACTTAAAAGAAGTGAGTTGTACAAAATCAAAACAGTGAGAAAAAGTAAGAAAATAAGATAAAGCAGAGTGCTAGATGGACAATAATAAAGATGAATTCAAGCATTCCATCCATCACTTTCCTGTATACTTCAGAGATCCAATGAATGCTATATGTGTCAGATAAATAGTCTAGACTCAACAGAGTGTCATCTGGGTCGATTATACATTGTCACAGTAATGGATAGCACAATGTGTGCTTCAGTCCACTTGTGACATTTACCTTCAGCCCTAGGTACACCTTGGTACCATATACTAGGAGAGTTGTGAAAGGCGAAGTACAAACACTTTAGCACTAGTTAGTAGGGATACATTTAACTGGAATCCATAGCCAACAAAAATTGGATTCCACAAAAAGACATAAAATCTGGGGGGAGGGGCCTGCAGAAAGGGCAACGTTCCAACACACATGCTGCTGCATAACAATCCGATACAAAAGGGAGTGGTGATGGACGGAGCATTTGAATCAATCAAACACTCACACCCAGTCAAAAGATCTGGTTTGATCCATCACCGTTCTTTAGCCCACTCTGCCACCCCAGTTCAGACATGGCTATATGCAAATCAGTCTGACCCTGTGCCTCATGGGAACAGTCCAGCCCGAACTGCCAAGCCACGTCTTCCCTGGACCGGAAACAAGCTTCCGAGGACCGGGTTCTGGCAAAGAACGGTGATGGATTAAACCCAGATCTTTTGACTGGGTGTGAGTGTTTGATTGATTCAGATGCTCCGTCCATCACCACCCCCTTTTGTACCGCATAACAATCCGAGTCATCTGTCCAGGTTTGTTCCAAATAAAACCACTGATTTATTCCCCAGTATTGCACATCCCCTGGGTCCAGTGGTGTACCCACCATGACACTTGAAATTGTACCTCCCTTCCCTAATTAAATAGCAATAGGTGCACCAGACCTGCCCATTTCATGGGCAGTATTTTTCTGCACTATTCCCTTTTAGTTTTGTTTCCTAGCCTGTTGACTTTTCACTTCATGCATGTGAATGCCAGTAATATGTAAAGGTAGAGATTTCTATGCCTCCCTTCCCTCCAGCAAGACTACATATACCCTCCATTGGTATACCACATCTGTCATTCGTGAACATGATGCTGCAATTAAAGAATCACATCTTTGCCGTCACCCTGCAGCATCACTTTTTGGACTTAAAACCAGTGCTTAAATTGAGCCTGTGTTTTACGGTTTTCGGCACCGGCACTTAATTGCCAACACAGACACTTATGACAGTCTGCTGCATGGTGGCGCTGTTTGTCTACTTTAGAGATGAGTAAAGCAGCAGTTGCTTATGAATTCAATGTACATTAAAAATTACTAATACCTGCCACTCAAATCATTCTTATAGCGATGTGGGCCTGACTAGTCTGAATTGCCATACTCATAGGAATGTGGTGGTTAGTTGTGGTTGAACTGGCAGCACTGACAGAGGCAATGGGTGGTGCAAGCTGCAGTGGCCTAATGATGAGGGCCCTGGCACTTATTTTGTTACAAATTAAGCACTGCGTAAAACATTCTACATCCCCAACTTATTATGTGGTCTTCGCCACAACTTTAAAGTATGTAAACCCAGAGAAAATTCTTGCCTATTGATATAAACAGCGAGTTCAGTAACTTCTGTTCACTACTATTGTTTATTGTGTAGGGACGTGATTCTTCCTGTCAGCCCCTTTTCCCTCAACATCATCAGTGCTATTACTATATTTGTAGTAATAGTTGCTTTACTCCTCCTGTCAGCCGGTCATCACAGTGATCTTACTTCATTTACCTCTTCCAATTCAGGCATCACTGCTCAGCTAGTAGTGTTTAATGTCAAACACTGGGATGTGTTTTGCTTCCAAAGTGGTGCCCCTCACCCTGCCAAAGTCAGTGCAGCTGGCTCTGTTAGAGCATCCACCTCTTTGTGCATGGTTCCTGACGTTGGTCATTTTGCTCTCTCGGGTCGAGGTTCATCTCTGCCTCACCTGGCCTCTGCACCTCTCAGCTTTGCATCTGGCAAGACCATTCTGAATCTGTGCCTTCTATCACTAGAAGCTCTGAGTTATTGTGATCGCGTACTGTTAGGCCACCTCTGTACCCCTGAGAACTCCCTTTTCTCTCAATGCCCTGCTGTCAATGTCTTTAGTTTCCTTTCTGCTCAAGGTGATGATTAATTTACAAAAGGGAGTGGTGATGAACAGAGTGTCTGAATTGAGCAGACCACTCTTACCCAGTCCAAAGATCAGGGCTTGATCCATCACCGTTATTTATCTCACTGCCCCATCCCAGCTCAGAACCTGGCTATATGCAAATCAGTCTGTCCCTGGCCCAGTGCATCATGGGAACAGGGCAGACTAAACTACCAAGCCAATTCTTTACCAGAAAGGAGACAAGCTACCGGGGACCGGTTTCTGGCATTTCAGCCTCTTCGGCCCGGCTTGCTTGAATCCTGATGGAGCAGTGAGAAAGGGACTCATGTCTGAGTATACCCTGCCACACCTATAGTGGCCAAAATCGATTTACAAAAGGGGGTGGTGATGAACAGAGTGTCTGAATTGAGCAGACCACTCTTACCCAGTCCAAAGATCAGGGCTTGATCCATCACCGTTATTTATCTCACTGCCCCATCCCAGCTCAGAACCTGGCTATATGCAAATCAGTCTGTCCCTGGCCCAGTGCATCATGGGAACAGGGCAGACTAAACTACCAAGCCAATTCTTTACCAGAAAGGAGACAAGCTACCGGGGACCGGTTTCTGGCATTTCAGCCTCTTCGGCCCGGCTTGCTTGAATCCTGATGGAGCAGTGAGAAAGGGACTCATGTCTGAGTATACCCTGCCACACCTATAGTGGCCAAAATCGATTTACAAAAGGGGGTGGTGATGAACAGAGTGTCTGAATTGAGCAGACCACTCTTACCCAGTCCAAAGATCAGGGCTTGATCCATCACCGTTATTTATCTCACTGCCCCATCCCAGCTCAGAACCTGGCTATATGCAAATCAGTCTGTCCCTGGCCCAGTGCATCATGGGAACAGGGCAGACTAAACTACCAAGCCAATTCTTTACCAGAAAGGAGACAAGCTACCGGGGACCGGTTTCTGGCATTTCAGCCTCTTCGGCCCGGCTTGCTTGAATCCTGATGGAGCAGTGAGAAAGGGACTCATGTCTGAGTATACCCTGCCACACCTATAGTGGCCAAAATCGATTTACAAAAGGGGGTGGTGATGAACAGAGTGTCTGAATTGAGCAGACCACTCTTACCCAGTCCAAAGATCAGGGCTTGATCCATCACCGTTATTTATCTCACTGCCCCATCCCAGCTCAGAACCTGGCTATATGCAAATCAGTCTGTCCCTGGCCCAGTGCATCATGGGAACAGGGCAGACTAAACTACCAAGGTGATGATTAGACACCCTTTGAGACAGTCCCAGACATCCTCAGGATTAGAAAATGCCACATAACCCTTTGGCGATTCTGTCCAGGTGAAGTCTGGGGAAATCAGGGTGTAGTGTTCTTGTATATCATTGGGTCATGCTTTCAGGATCTTTGAAAGACCACATCCCTATCTCGATAGTTAAAGAGTCTGACTTTTATGGCCCTCATTGAGGTTTCTCGGTTCGGTTGTGGGGCTGGCACCATCTACCTGCTCCACGGAGACAAATCTAGATAGTTATAAAGCAGCTGCTGCTCATATGCGCAACAGTCCCAAGGTGCAGACCATCAGGAATATATGTATACATATAAGCCATTTAAATCCAGTTATGTCCGTTTATTCTTCTTGTTCCTCTTTTTATAAATCTTCTTAATGGTTAACGTCAAACATCGTGATCCCAATATACATATGCTTGCGAATTGCCATCCAGGCCTAATACAGCAGCACATAAAAATTCACGTAAATGTTGAATAATTACAGTGTTGTTAAACCAATGCATTTCGGGATCATACCCTTCCTCAGGGGTCACTGTAGTATAAAAAGAGCATTTCAGATTTTTGATTCGTATATTTTAACAACCTTAATTTAAAAAAAAACATTTTGTTAAATAAAATGAAAACATGAAGAAAATTAATGATAATAAACACACTTTAACTCTGTTTATAGATCTCTTGACCCACAACATTTTGCCACAGAAATACCAGGTTGCATGTGACCACCATGTGAAAAACCGTAAACTAAAATGTGAAAAACATGTCCTTACTAACTCTACCTGCTCACAAATTTTGATAAGCCCATTGGCTTAAGGACCTTTATTATCCAGTTTCCCACAAACAGGTCAATACACGGGCGTGTCACTCTGTACAGAATCCCCAACAGTCTGATATTGTTGTGCCGAGTCCTCTCTTCTGCATTTTCAAGGAGGGCTCATATAAGTTGTTTTCTGTTTGCAACTTCTCCACAGTGGTATTTAAGGATTTTGCTTCTGTGATAGTTCTCAGAAGAGTGCGTCTGAAATATCTACCCCTTCCCTCATTTTCTGGAAATCAGTGCATAGGAGGTTAACCTTGATATTCATTGTATCATTTTTGCACAGCAAGGCAAATTTAGAGTCGCTAACAGCCACCAACATCTCTATTGGAGTTGTTCCATTTACCATTGTGATGTCTTGGTCGGTGAGGTCTCCTGTGCTTAGGCTTGTCTTGTATCTTGAGATTCATCCAGCTGGTGTTGTTGAAGGGGGTGGGGGTGAGGCTTGGTACCCCTCTCTTGCCCTGTTATTCATCTCCTGAGACTACTGACAGATGATGTCTTCAGGCTACCTACTTGGTTGTCTCATCTTCATGCACTGTAGCTCAGGCACTGATTGAGATGTGTTCATTGGCTTGTCTTCAAAGGCGTATGTCTCCAGTCATGGCTGGCATTTAATATTCCTCTTGGGGGGCCACGTAGGGGTGTTGGCAGTACTTGCTGCCATCTGCCCACAGAGTTTCCCAGTTCACATCCAGCATCAGGGTATCTCATCAATGGACTGTATGGAGTTTTTGTGGTGGGTTGCTGAGTTTTCACCACGCCCCTGAGTCTGACCTCGAGGCCACAGGCATGATGCGGGACTGGGACTCCGTTTATGTGCATTTGATCCCAGCAAGTATTTGCAATGTGGGGCGAGGATGGATTCCACCACACTGGCCAACGTCTGCCTTCTTCGGTTTCTGGCCTCATCTATTTGGCCTTTGATCTCTGGTAAGGGGATCCAACTCCAATATTTATTCAGGACATTCATTCCCTCTTCACCATCAGCCCCTCGCCAAAGCGCCAAAGGGAATGCCAAGAGCAAGGCACACCCAGTGTGTAGTCCACCAGGCCTGCAGATGCCGCATCAAATGCATGGCGAATGGGGGAGGGGCAGCGGTTCTGCTTGTGAGTGCTCCCATGGTGTATGTCAGCAGCAGTTTCTTGGGCAATGCAAGTCTTTAGAGGCTCTGTGCGCAGGGTTTATCCTTACTACTGGAGGCGCTGCCAGACTCACCCAAAGCATGGCCAATACAGTGGTTAATTTGAGCCCTGGTTGGCAGTGGGGCCAACCAGCACTAATTTTTGGGGAACAGTACTTATTTTTCCTCATCAGATATTGATCGCGAGCAAAAAAAAGAAAAGCATACAAATGGGAATGAAGGAGGAAGAGAAACACAGAAAAACTGGTACAAATGGAGAAAATAGGGACCGGGTAGAGTGGGATGAAGGGGCAGCTGTGTCTGGTAGTGGATAAAAGAAGCCTGAGGTGAATTCAACTCTACGCAGACTTGGTATTCAGTACATCGAATTGTAAGGCTGCCATTGGAGCAGAGCCTTGGGCACCCGCAATCAAACTAAGCACTGGGCCCACCACGCCCTCAGGGGCTGCTCCCTCTACATGGATTGTGGTGGGAGGGAGTGCAGCTCTACTCCTTATTTCTCCTGCGGTTCACGCCAGCGTTGTGGCAGGTCTGAGGCATGTATTACAGTGCTACTTTAGTGGGTGGCACAATGTGTGCAGCAGCTCACATGAGATGTTTAATTTACAGGTCCTGGGTGTGTGTAGTAACACTTAGATGGGTCTTATAAGTAAAATAAATGTGCTCATTGAGTGTATGCCAATTTACCATGTTTTAGGTAGAGAGCACAAGCACTTTATCTCTGGTTAGCAGTGGTAAAGTACACAGAGTCCTAATGCCAATAAAAATAGGCTCAGCAAAAACAAGGAGTGAAGGCAAAAAGTCTGAGGGAATACCACACCAAGGATGTCAGGGCTAAGTACATAGTGCCTATATAGGCAACGATCCCCACCCCATGCCAAGAACATGCATGATGCAATAAATAACACAACACAATTTTGGTTGGGAAAAGATTGCTGCAGGTTTATTCCATACAAGGTATGCAACAATGGTGGGTTATCTTATGGGTGATCCAAGGGCAGGCAGTGGTGACTGACCTACGCTGACCTACGCTGCCCTACCTGCCTGATGAGCCAAAAGGCACTGTGGCCAATCCATTCAGTTCTACCAATGATGATGGGATTCCCCTCCCTTGGATCCTGTAGACCACTGGTCCACCATCTTACTCACATCCCTTTTGGGCGGAGCATTGCAAGAACAGCCCCCTGTTTTTCAGGCTTACAACCACCCTCAGGACTATCGGGGCACCGACAAATTTCTTCCAGGGACCTGCCATAAGGACTCCTGGTATTTGGCACTGGCACCCCTATTGTGCTTCTGAAGATCTACCCTTCGTAACCATTCTGTCTCCGGATCACCCTGTAACTCCGCCTGCAACACAAACAAAAACATTACAAGGTCCTACCTAATCATGCTCCCCAGCCACACGTCGGGTATGCGGTAGGGCAGGAAATGGCTTGACTGGCAGAAAAGAGGGCACCAGAAATGCAGGGGGAGGTATAAGTACCTTCCCCCAACCATCTGTGCGCGGGATATGAAGCGGCCTGTAAGTCGGGCTGTGGGACTCCTCCCTGGTTCACCAGACTAGAGGTGGCCCACTGCGTGGGTCGCAGGCAGCCGTATAGTGCATATATAGGCAACACTCCTCACCCCAAGCCAAGACCATGCATGATGCAATAAATAACACAACACAATTTTGTTAGGGAAAAGATTGCTGCACCATTCTGTCTCATTATCGCCCTGTAACTCTGCCAAAGCTCTGGTCGTGGTCCCCGTTGCCTCCAGAGCCCCCCACCAAGACTGTCAATTTCCTCACCTGCAACCTGCTATTTCCAGGGCCTCGCTAATGTGCAGTAAGAACAAATCCATGCCCACCTGTGACAAGTCCACCCCATCCTCATCCAAATAACCTTTGGTGTTCACTTGAATAAACCTGTGCCTGATGAAGCCAAAGCCCCTTTGGTCTGTGAACTTGTGGATGGCGCAATTTATCCTTCTCCGGGAATGTTCAACAGCCTCACATGACCTTGCAACCTGCCAAACCCCACGCAGAACTACTTCTGACCACCACAACTCGCATTGCCCAATGTATTTGCTAATTTCGCCCATGTCTTCCTTGATTGCCTGCAACAGTGCCCCTCTGCCCATAACCGTGAGGTCGTTGCCTCCCAGATGGATGACCAGAATGTTAGGGGGCCTCCCCATTTTGCTAGTGTCTGCTGCAGTTTGTCGAGTAGGCTGTGCCATCTCATGCCAGGCTACCCCAGCCAGACGATCTGGTTCTGTGAGAACCCATGCTTCCAGGTCCTGTGTTCCGCCCATTGTGCCAACCTGGTAATGCACGAGTGGCCGATCAACCACACCTTGAACCCTGGCAAAATAAATGCGGACGCTGCGATTTGGCCATAAGATGTGTGTGTAGCACTTTGTTGCTCATTGGTAAAATTATACTGCCTAAAGTAACTTGCCAGTTTTTAACGTGTGTTTTTTACTTACTTGGCAAACTTCCTCTTTCACTGCTCCTGACCCCGTTCCGACGCGGCAAGTGCCGATTGATCGGAGGGTCTCCCAGTGAGCACCACAACTTCCGCCTGCTCCCTCACTTCCGGCGAGGTTAGCGGGCCAGTTGTTAGAGCCTCAAGTCTATTTCAGAGGCTTTCAGAGGCGCTCCTGTTGTGGACGCGGCGATTTGGCCGTAAGATGTGTGCGTAGCGCTTTGTTACTCATTGGTAAAATTATATTGCCTAAAGTAACTTGCCAGATTTTAATGTGTGTTTTTTACTTACTTGGCAAACTTCCTCTTTCACTGCTCCTGACCCCGTTCCGACGCGGCAAGTGCCGATTGATCGGAGGGTCTCCCAGTGAGCACCACAACTTCCGCCTGCTCCCTCACTTCCAGCGAGGTTAGCGGGCCAGTTGTCATCGTTATCAGGATTATTTAAATGGAAACTAGAAGGAGGCGCAGCGGACGCACGCAGCGGGTGCGCCGGTGGCGCGCCTAAGGCACGCCAAAGGCAAGCCCGTCTGCGCCCGTCCACACACAGCCGGGACCAGGAGCCAGTTATAATGTCCAACTGACCACCTATACCTCCTCTGACCTCCACAACTTACAGCATAACTGGCCTATCAGTGCTAATGCCAGGATAGCTGCAATGAAAGAAGGTATCCTGGTCTCTAGAACTACCCACCCTGATTATCACACCCAATGTGTTTCCCTCTCCCCCCACAAGGATTCCCCGATGCCCTCTAACCCTAACCCCCCGGTTGCAGGCCCCCTTGCTATCACCTATTTAAACACGCGCTCGATGGTGAAGCATCAGCTTGAGATCTTTCACTTGCTTGACGCTGACATCCCTGATATCCTGCTCCTGTCGGAAACCTGGCTTACGGGTGATTCCACCCCCGACATCCTCGCAGCAATACCCGCTGGATATTACATACTCCAAACTAATAGGGTGCCGGGTAAACCAGGGGGTGAAGTAGTAGCTATTATTCGTCAAAAACACAAATTTACCACCTTAGAAATTGATAGTTTTTCCTGTGTCGACAGTCTTATTCTGAAATTTGTCTCCCCTAAGTTCTCCTTCATTTGTGCCCTTTTTTACAGACCCCCTGATCATATGCCCCTGTTCTCCCAGTTTTTCGGTGAATTAGTCTCCCAGCTAGTCATCAACCATGCCAGGATTATTATCCTTGGTGATTTCAACTATTGGCCCTCAGACACTCGTGAAAGCACCTCCTCGGTGGAGTTCTCGGACCTTCTTCTAGGCATGCATTTCATCCAACATGTCCACAAAGCTACTCACGCTAAGGGGCAAATTCTGGACCAAGTCTGGACCTCCAAAATTGATATTACTCCCCCCCTAATTTCTCCCTGCTCTTGGTCTGATCACTCTCTTATCTCCTTTACCATGGCTTACACCCCCTCCATTTTGCCACCTTTAGCAGGTAACCTCTTGGCTAGAAACTGGAAACTAGCTAATATGGGCGAATTCCACACGCTGCTAAGAGCTTCTGCTCCCAATGAACAGGTCCCCATCTCTCGCCAGGCCTCTAACCTCGAAAGCTGGCTAGAATTAGCCAGTGATAAGGTTACCCCTCTGAAAAAAATAAAAATCGAACGCCCCCACGACGCCCAACGCTGGTTCTCTGAGGACCTAAAAAAGGAAAAGCTGGCCCTCAGGCAGGCAGAGCGCCGCTGATGAGAAAACGGTATATGTAGCCCTGCTAAGACATTACAAAAACTCCATCCTTCAGACTAAGTTGGCCTACTTCTCGCAAAAAATCACCAACTCATCCACAAAGGCCAAAGATATCTTCTCAATTGTCAATGAACTCACACAACCTTACTGAGTGACTGCTAAATCGGTCCCTTCGCAAACACTATGTGACTCACTGAACTCTTTATTTATCAATAAAATTATTTCCATTAAAAACAATATTCCTACCCCCACTTCCCCCACCATCCCTCTCACATCCTGTAAGAACAAACTCACGCTAGATCACATTCCCTTGATCTCTAGAGAAGAGTTCTTGACTCTTCTGAACAAAGTGGGCTCTGGCTCTCCTAATGATTGTTGCCCTCCACACATCCTGAAGGAGGCCTTTCTCGCCTGCCCTGATCCTCCGCTTTTACTCCTTAACAACTCTCTGAAATCTGGCATTGTTTCAGATACTTTCAAATGTGCCGCTGCTGTCCCCATTTTGAAAAAAACCAACGCAGACCCCTCGGTACTGAGTAACTTTCAACCTATTTCTCTGCTCCCCTACCTTAGCAAAATATTAGAGGCCCATGTTACAAACTGCCTCAGCTCATTTATTGAGCATTTCCAGTTTCTTGACCCCTGACAGGCGGGCTTCACACCAGCACACTCCACAGAATCTGTCATCTTGGCTGTAATGGACGAGCTTAGGAGTGGAGCCGATAAAAACATCGCCCAGGTACTGGTGCTACTGGATCTATCCGCGGCATTTGACACAGTCGATCATGAACTTCTGGTCGACCGTGTCAATAATGCTGGCATCCAGGGTCTGGCCCTCAAATGGATCAGATCCTTTCTACATCGTCGCTTCCAGGCGGTCCGCCTGTCTACCTTTTCAGCAGGGAAAACGAAAATGACCTGTGGGGTCCCTCAGGGCTCTGCTTTATCGCCCCTTCTATTTAATTTATACATGCAATCCCTGATTGTATCCCTACGCAACAGCCCGTCACAATCTTCAATTATGCCGACGACCTTCAGTTGGTATTCAATCTCGATTCCACCAATGCATCCATTAGTAATTTCCAATCTACCATGATTTTTATTAGTGAATGGATGTACTGGAGTCAATTGAAACTCAATCCCGACAAGACAGAGCTTGGCCGGAGGGCCCGCTAACCCCTGGAACTCTAGTTTTTGGCTGCCATCCCTGGGCATCCCACCTCGCCCTGCAGACTTTGTAAAAAGTCTTGGTGTCATCATTTGTAATGACTTGTTCCTGAAGCCGCAAATCAATGCTGTAGTCTCCTCGTGTTTCTTCCATCTCTGCAGAATTCGGAAAATCTGCAGGTTTTTGACCACGGAAGCCCTCACACTTGTTATCATGGCCCTGGTCACCTCTCACATTGATTATGCAAACGCTCTCTATGTTGGCATTCCAGCTTACCAGCTTCACCGCCTACAACTTGTACAAAATCAGGCAGCTAGGCTCATTTTCCGCCAACCTAAGCACCAACATGTTACCCCCCTGTTGAAGAACCTCCACTGGCTCCCGGTAGCCAAGCGTTGGGTTTTTAATCTTGGCTGTACCATCTTTAAAGCACTTGTTGATCAGGGCCCTGTCTTCATCTCTTCCAGGATCCATCGGTATGTCCCTTCCTGTGATCTTCGCTCCTCCTATCACAATCTGCTCATCATCCCCGCCTTCAAACAAAAAAAACACGGTGGCCTTAGGTTTTTCTTTCTGGCCCCCCATTTTTGGAACTCCCTTCCGAATGAGCTGAGACTAGTAACCAGCTACACCTTATTCAGAACCCTTCTTAAAACTTTTCTGTTTCTGCAAGCCTATGAATAAGGCTCCACAAATCTTCTTGTCATAGTCCTTCCGCTCCTAGCGCCATGAAACCGCTTGGTGTCCGTGCGCTGTACAAATAATTTTAACATAACATAACATAACATAACAAATGGATGCAACATTTCACCCACTATTTTAATGATGCTACATATTACACACTACAAGTATAGGAACACACCATATCACACTTCACACAAAACTGTACAATAGACATAAACAGCATAAGGGTACCACACAACCTGTCCTTATATAGGTGCCTAGCCAACTCCAGAGCCTGTTGAACCCCTCACGGGTGGATGTAGCACTCATAACAACGAGACTCCCAGCGTCCCACCTTTTTAAGCGCTCTGGTGACATGCCAACTTTGAAGGCCACGGTGGCTACCCTTATTCTAAAAGAATGACTGCAATATCTCTTGTCTGGGTGCGCCTGGCAGACAACGCCAAGCAAGCTATCATGACCCGGTCAACCTGGAATTTTGTGAGTTGCACCAGATCAGCATGAATTAAAAAATAGCCTGTTGCGTTCGGGCAGACGGCTAGATAATCGCTGACCCAAACGACTGGGCAGTACGGTCTGACACCCAGCGGTAGTAAAACTACATCTGCCCCTCTCCCTGCCTGGTCAGTTTTGGACTTTCTAATGCAAATTACTAGGGAGTGACTTGTCAGCTGGACATCCTGGCTGCATAAGGCATCACCTGACGTATCTGTTTTGGAACTAGCCACTAGTTTGCTTATCCAAAATGCACCAAAAAATGCCAGGCAAAATGCTGCTGCGAAGAGACTGGCCTCAAAGTGAGAATTGGTGGCCTTGCCAACAGCCTTGAGCATGCCCTGCAGTGTGTTGAAATCGATGGGTGCCCTGTTGTCTGGTACCTTGATCTCTTCTCTGGCCCACCCCTTAAGAGCATCCCGAATGAGAAAGTCCTTGGCTGGATCCTGCAACCCCATGAGTTTTCCTTTGTGACTTACAGCTGCCAAGTGACCATTGTCCCACGAGTGGCTCTTCCCCTGTTCATTAGCCCATAGTACAAACGATTGAACCCTGTTCTCAAGGGAGGTTGAATCTTGCCCCAGCACCCCTGTTATCTTTAGAAAAGTGGAGACATGGGCCTGGTACTGCTTTCTGGTCCAGGGTGCGAGGGAAAGTTCACCCATTTTTCTTAAGCAGTGTTCCACCGTAGGCTATGCCAGAGGTGCCCCGGTAAGGAGGTCATCTCTGCTCTCGCTCGTGGCCAGGCTTTCCAGAAATGGAGCCACTGAAAACGAGAGAGAGCGTCAGCTGTGACATTCTTGATCCTCTCAATGTGTTGCACCCTGAACTCCACATTGCAGCGCAGTCAAGCCCTGACTAGCTCCCTTAGCAAACAAAGAACCAGGGGGCACTTAGCTGTCTGCCCGTTAATGGCCTGCACCACTGCCATGTTGTCTAACCAGAACAAGACTCTTCTGGATTCTAAAGCCTCCGGCCATAAGTGCAGGACAGCCACTATCAGAAACAACTCAAGTACAGTGACATTCACTGTGATCTTCTTCCTGCACCAAGCATTTGCCACTTTTCGGCACACCATTCACTGCCCAATATTGCCCCAAAGCACTCCCTGCCTGACACATCAGTGAATAGGCAAAGTTCTGGACTACCCGCCCAAGGTGATCTCCAAATCACAGTACCATTGACCTTCAACAAAAACTCATGCCATATTAGTAAGTTCTCCCTCAAACCTGTACGCAGTCTGACCATTTGATGATATTCTTTCACATTTGCTGTGGCTCTGGCTAGTCTTCTTGCGAAAACTCTGCCTGCTGGGATCACCCTGGCTGAGAAGTTTAGTTTTCCTTAGAGGCTCTGGATGACACCCAGGATATCCCTGTCTTTACCCAAGACAGCCTGGATATCCTGGGACAAGGTCCACACCTTTTCCACTGGAAACCTAGACATGCCCTCAACCGTGTCCAACTCAATACCCAGAAAAGTGAGAATCTGCACCGGACCCTCAGTCTTCCCAGGTGCCAAGGGGACCCCTAAGTGCCCAGTTAGCTCCTGGAAGCATTGCAATGCCTCGCTGCAGTCCTGTGTCCCTGCTCCCCCAATTAATAGAAAGTCATCAGAGTAGTGCATTACTCCTTCTATGCTATGTGTCCAAGTGAGTGCCCATTGTAGAAAACAACGAAAGGCCTCAAAGAACGCACAGGCCACCACGCAACCCATAGGCATACATCTGTCGAAGAAAAAGCATCCCTGCCACTTGAAACCCAGCAGGTAGTGACTCTCTGAGTGGACCAGGAGCAGGCGGAAGGCCGACTCAATGTCCGCCTTAGCCAACCAGGCCCCTTTACCTGCTCTCCTCACCATGTCGACCGCTACATCAAAGGAACAGTAAGAAATGGAACATGTTCCATCCTCAAGCCAGTGGTTCCCCAAATCGCCTTCAGGGTGGCAGGTGGTGGATCAAACGGAAAGAACCTGGATCTTCTTTGGGGACCACCCCCAAGGGAGAAACCAGAAAGTTGTAGAGCGGGGGCAGGGTGAATGGCCCTGCCACCCTACCCAAGGCTGCTTCCTTCATAACCTTCTCTTGTACCACTTCTGGGAGTTCCCTTGCTGACCTGAGGGTATCTGCATCCCTGCAACCCAGCGGGCCTAGATATGGGATCCTAAAACCCTCAATGAATCTATCAGCAAAGAGGGTGCCAGAAAGTCAGGGGGATGTATTAGTACCTTCCCTCGACCCTCTGTGTGCCGGATATGACGCGGCCTGCGTGTCGGGCTGTGGGACTCCTCCCTGGGTCGCCAGACTAGAGAGGGTGATGGTGTGCTTAAGTGGCATTAAAGTGGCCACCCTTGGGGGGACATGGCCAACTGCCGGGCATGAAGGACGTGAGCTGAAAGAGCTCCATCCCCTACCCTGACAAATAGAAAAACATGCTGGCATATACTGGACCTGCACGGCTGGGTCGCCCACCCTGGCGTGGAGGAACACTCCTGGACCCGGCGGTTGTGTTTCTGAACGCCATACATCAGCCGAACCCTGACAAAAAGTACGCAGATCATAAATGGCATCGGAGCCGTGGAACAACGAGGGGAGGAGCCACGTCCCTAGCGAGACTGTCCTGCTGACCTTCTGCAATCGCTGCGGCGCATATGGAGGCCGTGGGTGGTGTCGCCAAAAAGATTGCAGCCATCGTGCATGATCGGCGGTGAAGCGACAGAAACCTGCGGTGAGCATCTGATCTTCCGACTCACGGCGCAGGAACAGAGACCGCGACGGGAAACATGGTGGATATGGGCAGGACGGACCTGAGCCGGAATTAAAACTGGTGGGGAAGAGATGCGCCCTGATAAGTGTGGGAGCGAGTGCAGGGAGGACGGGCGCTACGGAGCGTGGAGTCAGCAGCCGCACTAACCCCCCCCCTGCCTGTGGCATATTTCGGCAGCTATGAGGTGAACCGCGATCGCGAGGCAGAATTGAGGAACTGCCCTTTGTACAGCATCGGACATCGCGGCACCCCGCTGCACACGGGAGACCGCGAACTGCATGAGGCCATTCTGCAGAGTACTGCACTCACTGCCTCTATCTGATGTGTGTGCTGACCTTTTGTGCACAGAACAGAGCACTATTGCTGGGCCCCCTTGTGCCTATTTGTGCCCCTGCCCCCAGGATTAGTGACCACAAATACAGAGATTGGTGATGTCCTCCAACTGCTGTTTGCCCTGAATGTGTTGGTGTGCAGGGGTTCAGGCTGTGACTACATTGACACTGTCACTGCTGGGGTTACTTTATTGCTCACTGACGGCACGGGGCAGGCATTCCTGACGGTGTGGGCGAGGGTTGCAGGCTCGGCACATGGATAAGATTCAGGACCTGTGACCTGCGGGACTTGTGGCTGCAGGCGTCCTGTTGTGCAATGAAGATCGGAACTTGTTTGTGGGTGCCGCACTGTGGGATATAGTGCCCTAGTGGCCCATCAGGTGACCATACTGGAGCAGAGGCAGACAAGCGGACACCAAGGAGCGATTGGACGCACCACCAAGAGCAAGCAGGTGGATGCAGCCGCTGGCGGCGAAATTCAGCTCCCATTTAGAAGTGACCCCTCCAATGCCTCTGACAATGACGTGTTACTTCCCACTGGAACCGATCCGCACAATGCAAAGCTGGACTTAATCTTGAAAGACATACGGGACTCGAGGAAGGCGCTGGAGGTGCATATGGCAACGATGCCTACCAACCTCAGCCTACTACAGGCAATCACAAGAAACTGGTCGATAAGGTTAAGTCAAATAAGGTAGCACTAGATGATCTCATACCCCAGCAGACCATGCACTCCACGCAACTCGAACAATTCCAACGCCAATTGAAAGGCCTGTAGGACAGAATGGATGATTCAGAAGGGAGGTCCCACCACAATAACATCTGCATACTTGGTATGCCAGAGCGCAGCGAGGGATCCAAACCCACACAATTCGTTTAAGACTGGCTGAGAGATCATGTGGCGACGGAAGGCCTAACGTCCTTGTACAGTGTGGAGAGGGCGCACCGAGTGCCTCCCAGACCTCCTCAGCCGGGCGCACCACCCCGCCCGCTGATAGTGTGCATACTACATTACAAGGACCGTGACACAATCCTACAAGCTGCCAGAAAAAAAGCTCCCATACGCTTTGAGAACAAGACTATCTCTCTCTATCCGGATTTTACCCCGGCGGTCCAGAAAGCTAGAGCTACTTTTTGGGGAGTCAAGAAGACCCTGCATGCACGCAACTTGAAATATGCACTACTCTTCCCTGCTAGACTGAAAGTTCTTCAAGACAAACAATCATATTTCTTTGAAAACCTAGAGGAAACGGTGGACTGGCTCGAAATAACTTTTAGACCAGGGACCTCTCAGACATCACTTCCGTCAGGACAGCTACGGCGGGCCTCTCCGATACGATCTACCGGACAACCCAGACTGGGATCTGGCAGCTCTATGAATGCAATGGACGCTGGTCCAACATCGGAACAGATCACCAGCAGCCAGAAAGATGCACTCCTGACAGCAGCGGCTCTGGCTGCTCACGATGCTCAGACTGCGGCGACCTTGGAACGCTCTTCAGATGGGGACACGGTGCGCATTGACTCTGAAACTAACATAACGCTATTCCCTTTGATTACGGCACAGGTTGCCAAAGACTTCTAATGTTGTGGTCAGGTGGTCCAGGAGTGGTAACGAATACAGAGAAATGTGCAATATATGCCACTGTTGGTGACTGCTGTATTGGGTGTAGTATAACTAAGCTGTATAGGGAAATATGCTAATGTATCCAGGACATTTTCAAGGGGGCAATACATTGCCTCTACGAACTGTCACAGTTCTGGCCTTTAACCCCTAGGCGATTGCGATTATACGTTTACTGTTTGGAATCCATGTTGGATTTTTGTTTCGGGTTTGGTCCTCTGATGTTTTCCGAGGGAACCTAGTATCGGGGAATATATATGGTAACGCATGTTCAGTGCACAAACAGTTTATTTTTACGAGGATTCAGTTTCAACACAATGCATGGCTAGTACACTTTATGCACCGTGATGGCATTACATAACAAATACACTTACTGCATCTGGAATGTGAGGGGCATGGGCTCTGTCCATAAAAGGCACTGTATCTTGGCGCAACTAAATAGAAGGAAGGTTGCTGTAGCTTACCTACAACAAACCCACCTTAATGTTGATGAGGTAGCCAAGCTGCAGAAGAAGTGGAGGGGGCAACTGTTTGCTACTATGTACTCAGCTTTCTCTAGGGGGTTGGCAGTGTGGATGCGAAGCAATGTCCCTTTCAGACTCCTAAAGCAGAAAATAGACATCAACAGCAGATATGTGTTACTTCATGGACTTTTGGACAGGGCACATGTGGTCATGGATTGATTATATATCAACCAAACATTGATCAAGACAAGTACCTAACTACACTAAGCGCAGCATTGACAGACCAAACTGAGTATCCTCGGGTGATAGGGGGCGACTTTAATGCTGTATTAGATGTCGACTTAGACAGGTCCCACTCCATTGCATGCTACAGAAAGCAAAAAACAAGCTGAGGCACTTAAGAGGTGGGCAGAGGGATGGGAACTTCGGGTCGCATGGCGGGCTAAACATCCAGAATTCAGGGAGTATTCCTTTTATTCACCACCACACAGGCTACACACACGGGTAGACCAGTTCCTCTGTTCCGACACCCTGTTGGGGTCCATTACTTCTGTACTCCATATGGGTAAAACCCTCTCAGACCATAACCCGGTGGAGTTAACCGTGCTTGGGGTAAGGTTCCAACTCCAATTCCGACTTGGAAGCTGCAGCCCGTTATGCTGGAAGACCCGGTCTTCCGCCATGCCGCCATGCCCTGTCGGAGACGATTGATCATTATTTTTTGGAAAATGCAGGATCTGCTAGCACTCGCCAGACGGAATGGGATGACTTTAAAATGGTCATCAGGGGAGTGGCAATAGGCACTAGAACAGGAGTTCGAATTGCTCTAAAAGAACGGCTCACAAAGCTGGAGGTTACCTTCGCGGTACTAGAACGGGAGGCCTCAGGACGGGTGAACAACTGACACAACTAGGCGAGGCCAACATTCAGTACGCTGAACTACTTGACGAGCTACGTGTCATCATTTACCGGCTATATATACAGAAACAACACACACTAGCAGATAGGTCATGGCCGCTGCTGGCACGGTTGGATCGTAATGCCCCTCCCCTGACACCCATATTGGAAATACAGAACAGTGTGGATGCTGTGGTGAACACACAATTAGACATCAATAACGCGTTCAGGGACTATTATGAACGACTCTATGGTCCACTTTCTGGACTTATTGACGTTGATTTCGAACACTTTTTTGACAGACTGCACCTACCACAACTCACACAGCAACAACGTGACGAGCTAATGAGGTCAATAACGGGGGCGGAAATTCGACAGGCGATTAAGGCTTTACCGCGTAATAAAACTCCAGGGAGTGATGGCTTACCGGCCGAATTTTATGCAGTGTATGCTGACCTGCTGATTCCCCGCTTGCAATGTATATATCAAGAATCGTTGGAAGTGTGTGGGCTCCCTGCTACTGCCCTACAGGCATTAGTGGTCTCTTTATGAAAACCGGGGAGGGATGGTTTACTTATCTCAAGCTACAGACCTCTATCACTTCTGAATACGGACTATAAGATTCTGAGCAAATTGTTGGCCTCTTGCCTCGGTCAGTTTATTCCTACATAATACACACTGATCAATGTGGGTTTGTATCAGGTAGAAATACAGCACTTAATATCAGATGACTCCACCGGGTCATGTTGGGCACACTTGGCACAGGTACCAAAGAGGGATGTATATCACTTGATTTGAGACAGGCATTCGATTCTTTGCGCTGGGACTATATGTTCTTTGCCCTTGCATGGTTTGGTATACCAGATGAATATATAGCATTGAGACCTTGACTTCTGTCACAGGCCTGCACTCTCCCCAACAGCTCCTGCTCAACGCCTCTGCCGCTGAGCCCCCTGCCCTGGGTGTTCGAGGCTGCTGCCTCTGAGTATTGCGCTTTTTTGTTTAATTCTGCCTAACTTTGTTTTTTTTGCGTAACTGTGTTCATTTTCTCCACATCGCTTTGTCTTTCTTTCTTTTTTTTCCTGTTATCGGACTTGATTTCCCTCCTGAGTGTTCAAGGCTGCTGCTTCTCAGTATTGCGTTTTTTTGTTCAATTGTGCCTAGCTGTGTGTGTTGCTTAACTGTGTTCATTGTTGCCACATCGGTCTGTCTTTCAATATTTTCCCTGTTATTGGACTTGATTTACCTCCTGGGTTTTCGAGGCAACTGCTTCGGACCTTTGACCCTGCTTGCAGGCAGGTTGCCCCCACGCCGCTGCTCTTCACCTGATTGCCCTTGCTGCCTCCGTGTTTCCTGAGTTTATTTTCTCTCCTTCCCCCTGCCCGTGCACTAGTTCCCCCCACCCTCCACCGCTCCCAATCGGCCCCCTCCGGCCGCTGCTTCCCTGCGGCCCCGCCCCCCTGCTCACCAATTCACCTCCCTGCTCTCACCTCCCAGCTGCTCCTCCCTCCCAACCCACCTCACATGCAGGCCGAGAAGCGGCCCCGCAGCGGCCGCGCGCAGCTGGCGTGCCGCTGGCGCCCTAAAGGCACGCCTAAGGCAAGCCCGTCTGCGACTGTCCGCGCCTGGACCGCACCCAGCGCCAGAACCCCTGGACCCCGCGAATGCCACGACACCAGAATCCACTACGACGCCAGCACCCTCCATGCACTCAACACCAACCGAAACCACACCTGCTTCCAGGCCACCCCGAAACGGACCCACGGACCCTTCTCCTGCCACACCTGCAGCTTCACCTGCGACAGAACCACCAAACCTGCAAAGACTGGACCCAACCACCTCCACTGCATACTCCTCAACACCCGCTCCGCACACAAACATGCCGTCGAGCTCTGGGATCTGCTCAACACCTTCGCCCCAGATGTGGCCTTCTTTACACAGACCTGGTGGAATGACTCCTTGGAGCCCGACATCGCCATAGCCATCCCGGACGGCTACAAGATCACCCGCAGGGACAGTGCCAACGGAATCGGAGGAGGAATAGCCATGGTCCACAAGTCCACCCTCAAGGTCGCGACTCACGCTGCGGACACCCTCAAGACCGCCGAACACCTGCAATTCTGGATCCACATAGACCCCAACACCACACTCAGAGGAACACTTATCTACAGACCCCCCGGACCCCGGGCTCAGTTCAGCGACTCCATCGCCGACCTCGCCAGCACCCACGCACTCACCTCCACGGACTACATCCTCCTCGGGGACCTGAACTTCCACCTCGAGAACAACAACATCGCCAACTCCGCCACCCTGATCGACAACCTCGGCCTCAGACAACTCGTCACCGCACCCACCCACACCGCTGGCCACACGCTTGACCCCATCTTCTCCACAGGCTCCCACGTTGCCTTCGACCACACCACTGAACTCCACTGGACCGACCACCGCTGCATCCATTTCACCTTCAAGAAACCAACCACGCACCACCGCACCCAACAGCTGCCTCGCCGCTGCTGGAGCAAAGTCACCGAAGACCAGCTGATCACCGCCTTCGCCCAGAACCCACCCTCCGACCCCACCAACCCAGACGCCGCAGCCCGCAACCTCAGACAGTGGATCGACGACTGCGCCAACACCCTCGCCCCACTCAAGAAACCCTCCAACAGCCACGCCAACAAGAGAGCCACCTGGTTCAGCAACGAGCTCCAGGCCTCCAAACGCGCATGCCGGAAACTGGAGAAGACATGGCTCCATGAACGCACACCGGACAGCCACGCAGCCCACAAGGACGCCTCCTGCACCCACCACCACCTCATCAGATTAGCCAAGAGATCCTCCTTCAAAGACCACTTGGATAACAACGCACACAACAGCAAAGAGCTCTTCAGCATAGTAAAGGAACTCTCCAACCCCAACGACATCCCGCCCTCACAAGAACTGTGCGACTCACTTGCCATCTTCTTCCACCGCAAGATCGCTGACATCCACGACAGCTTCAACACCACGACCGCCCGACTACGCCGGACTCCACCCCCCTGTGAACACCACCAGCGCCAACCGCCAGACCTCCTGGTCCAACATCAACGACGACGAGACACACAAGGTCATGAACTCCATCCACTCAGGAACTCCGTCTGACCCGTGCCCACACCACGTATTCAACAAAGCAGACGCAGCCATCGCACCCCAACTAAGGAAGGTCATCGGGGGCGTGGCGTGGCCGCTGTGCGGAATGGCTGCCTAAATACGCAGCTCCGCCGACCGAGCGCAAAATCCGGCAATATTCCGTCTTTCTGACCCTGCATCTTGGCACGCTGAGGACTGGAGATTATCGTGACCATCCGATTTGCAATCCTGCTGAGCTGGGGCCGTGGTGACCGAGATTGTGTGGTTGGCACTGCGGGATACTCTGAGCCGCGGTAAGGCCTGACTCCCCTGGAGAGACCGGGGACTAAATTGGCGGATACCCCGAGGAAGGCGTATGAGGAGGTTATGAGGTGGTGCGGTGCTGACCTTAGCCGTCCTGTGACTTCAGAGCGGGCACAGGAAACCGCGATAAGAGCACATTAGAGCGGTCTATCAGGGTGGATGTTGCGTCGGCTGTTCCTCTGGTGCTGGGGATTGGAGCGCTGGTGGTCTCCCGCGGTGAGGCTGCGGGATTCGGGAGAAGCTGCGGATTGCTGATACACGCTGCAGCCAAAGGTACCAAGGGGGGATTTGCTGCGCGTCGAACGCCTACAGATCTATCATGTTAGTAATTGTGAAACCTAAGGCCCAGAAGATTCTGGTGTGCTTAATCGCCGGAGTGCTCAGGACAAACTTACTACACAATCACGAGCTGCCATTTTGAGACGGACTGCAGGGCCCGGCGAAACAGCACTTCTCCACCTCGATACACCCTCATTTTTGGAGGAGGGCACGGTGTGATCCACGCAGCCATCAGATCAACATATATATGAACACTTATGGACATGCTAGCACCGATAAGATGTACCGCAGATATGGGCTATTTACAAGGACTCTAGTGGAAAGTGGCATACAGCAATTATAGTGAATGGACCATGTAAAGTAGACCAAAACTCCATTTGGCAGCTAACAGTTGAAATACACATATGCCAGGGGACGTCCTTACCCCCAGTGCAGACATAAATAGCTAGGATTTTTGGAGGAAGAGAGTGTATTGTGCACCGCGCAACTTACTACATGCGATTGACGTCACCGGGCTTATAGAGGGATTGTGCTATGGCTCCATGGATTTTCGGGACCTGTGTAGATGCGGACCGCCTATGTGTGCCTGATGACGAGATCCCTCGACGCTGAACCCTGTTGTCTGCGAACGCCGTGGGAGATTGATATGTAGCAGAATAGGCACAGAGGTTCCTGCGAATCTGATAGTATTCAGGGGATTGGAACAATGACACACTGGCGTTGAATAAATAGTGCATTGTGGCATCGTCGGATCACATCACTGCAAGAAGACAACTGGTGCATTCAAAGCGAGGCGAATTGGAACGGCGCTAGATTCCTTACTATCGCGCGCTCATCTGGGGTCGCTGGTTCTGGGCCGACCAGTCCTGCAGAACTACAATCTAAGTTGCTAGAAGGAGTGAGAGATATTGCGAACCAGGCCCCGAGTGGAGCATTCGCGCAGGCGCTGCCATGGGAAAAACGGACACACGCCAGCCCAAAATAACTTTTGATAAGACCAAACAGAAGACGCCAGGCCAGGAACAAAATGATCAAGAATTGGTGGGGGAAGGCACATCGCAAGTACCGGCAGAAGACATTAGATCCATGTTCCAAGATTTGAAAACGAGCCTGCAGGGCTTGGACACCAAAATGGACACCCTGGCGGCTCGAATGGACGGTATTACTAGACGAATGGATAAGCAAGAAGGCAGGGTGAGCGTCTTGGAAACGCGAGTAACCGAAATGGAAGAGGATCAAATGGAGCTCGTCAAGAAAGTGAGAGGCATGGACAAAGTACTGGCCCTTATCCAACAGAAAAATGAGGATTTGGAAGCGAGATCGAGACGGAACAATGTACGCGTAACGGGAGTGGCGGAATCCATGGACATATCGAACTTGGAGCGCTATATTGAAACAATGATGAAGGACCTGTTTGGAGAAGGCTTGTCCCCGATGTTCTTGATTGAGAGGGAGCACAGAGCACTAGGGCCCAGACCTAAACCAGGGGCGCCGCCCAGGCCGATATTAGCCAGGATCCTAAATTCCAGGGATCGTGACACAATACTACGCATGGCAAGGGACAAGGGCAAGATTCAGTATCATGGCAATGACATTGCTATATATACGGACTTTACCCTGCAAGTACAGGCAGCCCGCAGGGAATTTATACCAGCGAAAAAGATTTTTCAACAAACAGGCACTAAATATGCCTTGATATACCCAGCGAAATTAAGAGTGCAAGGTCCTGGAAGGCCTACCTTTTTTGTAGATATGACGGCAGCGCTCAAATACGCCAAGCAATTGGCCAAAGATTAGAAAAAGCAGGCGATCCGGAGGAGCGGGAGTCGGCTGACAGGCTAAGTGACATTGAATAATATGTATATCTTGGTAAAATATTGAATCTGAAATGTTGGATTAGTGCAAGGGTTGCTGTGGCGCTCGTCTGCAGATCAGGGTGGGATGCTTTCCTGTCAGTTGGGAGGAAACCCCATTATGTAGCGGGATCTGCATGTCTGCACTAGCTACATTGATTGACTCGGTCGGGTGGGTCCTTGAGATGCAGAGGTTATATCAGAGCTCGGTCACCCTGTGCCTAGAGCAGGGAAGTAAGGTGGCCACCCTGCGTACCCCCTGGGATGATTCCCATGCTTGGATGTTTTTTTCTTTAATATTGGTTTTGGTTGGGGCAAGGGGATGGGAGGTGGGGAGGGTGATTACACAACCTGATTGGGGGATTGGTGTGGGAGGGCTGGGAGGGAGAGTGAGACTGGAGGTTTGTATGAAAGAGTTGGGCTGGGGGGAAATTCGAATGCAAAAGTTGAGGCTATACATGCATGCATTTTTGAGTTGGAAGTACCTAACTGTGCTATTGCGAAAGAAGATGAATCACTAAAGTTCGTACGGTGTAATTCGTACCCATCCAATGCTAGTTCACACATACCACTGCTTATATTGATGTGGCTGTGCAGACCATCTGGAATAAGGACCGAGATGTGTGCATGTATATTGAACATGTTGGATATATTGAATGTACAAACGATACATTACTTACCTGAAACATTAAAACTAAGCATTAAGGATGATAAACAAGACCCTGAGCTGCTGTGAAGACCATTACGTGCATTTCTTGGAACATACGTGGAATGAATGACCGTAGAAAGACTAGACTGGTACATTCCTACTTGTCACGAAAGGGAGTGGATATTTGTTTGTTACAAGAAACTCACTTGGCCACAGATAAGTCTCCTGCGTTCAAGCACAGTAGATGGGAAGAAATAGCAGAGGCCCCGTACTCAAATTATGCCAGGGGGGTGGCGATATTAATCCGCATTGGTCTACAATGGCAAACTCACAGGAAAATAGTTGATCTGGAAGACAGGTTTCTACTGCTGCACGGCACGTTGTGTGGACTGCAAATTTTACTAGTAAATGTCTACAGCCCAAATGCGGACTGTCCTGGCTTCTTCTTGAGTCTATGGCATCAAATACAGACATGCTGCTCAGTGGCTCTACTTTGGGGAGGAGACTTTAATGTTGTGTTATCCACTACACTTGACAGACAAGGGGTTCCCCGTGAGCACCACCCCAGAGCGGTGGAGATGTTGGGGGAAAATATATTGGAAGCCAAATTGATAGATTCATGGAGGGCCTTGCATCCAACTGTTCGGGCAGGCACGTGCATAACAGCTCACAGAAATGCTTGGTCGCGACTAGACTATTGGCTACTGTCCAGAGACCTTCACGCTAGGGTGATAGAGGCAATGCATTTCCCAAGGTCGCTCTCCGATCACCCGTCTGTAACTGTAACGATTGCTACACCACCGAAATATGTGCAACCGTTTAGCTGGCGGTTCCCCTCGAGGGCACTGCTTGACCAGGTATTTCGTGAGGAGCTCCGTGGTAAACTGTCAGAATACTTTGAGCTTAACGAAGGCTTGGTAGAATCGCCGGGCACGCTATGGGAGGCCTGCAAGGCGGTGACGAGAGGAAACTGCTTAGGGTGCTACGATCTATCAGGGACACACTAGACCGCTTAGAGAGATAGCTGGCGAGTTTAGAAACCGCACTCGCAACGGCACCATCAAATTCCACACGAGCGGAATTCAGGGCGAAACTTACACAGTTCCAGGAGGAGGCAGAGAGAGAGACAGCCTTTCTTGACAAATATACACAGGCTAGGAGGTACGGAGAAGGAGATCGTTCAGGAAAAACTCTGGCTGCCCTGCTGCGTGCACCCAGGGGAACAGAATATATTATGGAACTACGGGATAAGGCAGGCGGAATGGCTAGAACGCCGCCAGACATTCTGTACACGATGACTGAATATTACAAATCATTATACACATCTCGGGCAGTGCCGGAAGAGACGGAGATAACAGAATATTTAGATTTGATAGCTCTGGCGCGGTTTAATGACGGGGCTAGACAGTACATGAATCTCCCGATCTCAGCTGATGATATACGAGATGTAATTGCAGGCATGCCAGCTGATAAAGCTCCAGGTCCGGATGGACTAACAGCAGCCTTTTATAAAGTGTACGTAGACATTGTTGCCCCTAGACTGCATAGTGTATATATGGAATCAATTGAGACAGGAATTCTACCGCCAACACTAAGGGAAGCCATGATAATAACGCTATTGAAGCCGAATAAGGACCCGACTTGCCCGGACCCATACCGCCCTCTATCGTTAATTAATCTAGACGCAAAAATGTATGCCAAATTGTTAGCGGATAGATTAAAGCCTATGTTACCCCAAATTGTATTGTCTGATCAATCGGGTTTTGTACCGGGTAGATCAACCTCACATAATTTAAGAGTTCTGTTCGGTTTACTACACTATTTAGATCCTAAGGTACAGGCGGCAACCACCTTATTAGATGCAACTAAGGCTTTTGACTCCCTTGAGTGGCGATTCTTGTTCGCCTTGTTCACACGAATGGTGTTCAGCTCTCTATTGATCCAACAAATAGGAATATTATACAACGCACCCATGGCACGGTTGAGGGTAAATGGGCAGATCTCAGAACCAATAAACATCACAAGGGGGACCAGGCAGGGATGCCCCTTGTCGCCATTGCTGTTTGCTATTGCAACGGAGCCTCTGGTGGCACGGCTGAGACAGCACCACACACACCTTAGCATTGGATTCACCTCGCGAGGCTTGCTTATATCTATGTACGCAGATGACATGACCATTTATATGATGAATCCCACCGAAAACTTTGATCCACTGATGAGGGAGTTTGTGCGATATGGTGGACTCACGGACATTCACATCAACTGGACAAAGTTGGTGATATTACCGCTAACTGACGAAACCAAAAAATGCCAAACTGAGTTCCCCATAGAGTGGGCGACAGACGAGGTCAAATACCAGATTCAGCCGTTCAGTTCAGGAGATATGGCTGTCCAATTACGGTATGGCGATGGACTGGCTGGAAGTCAAAGTGCAACGGTGGAAAACCTTGCCACTGTACCTTATGGGGCGGATTGCAATAACCAAGATGGTAGTACTGCCGAAATTCCTGTATTTATTTGTTAATATTCCCCTGCCACTCACTAGTCCATTCTTTAAACGTTTGAGGACTGCCCTTTTGGAACTGATCTGAGCGGGAAGACAACCTAGGGTGTCATGGAAACTACTCACACTTCCATTTCATCAGGGAGGCCTCGCAGCCCCAGATTTTGAATTGTATGCTTACAGTGCACAAGCCCAATACCTGAATTACTGGCAGCACCCTATTCCATACCAACCGCATGTGGCGATTGAGGGGGATGTTGCAGCGCCTAACCCGATTTAGGTAACTTTATATCATCCATACAAGAGATCCCCGTCGGACATCGACACAGTCGAGACAGTAAGATGGGCCTGGTCAAATATAACTAAACGTGCTGGTCTTGCGGAGCTTTATGCACCGTCAATGCCACTGGGAGGGTACCCGCTACTGGGGCCATTGACGGATAGGGCATTGACGGAAAGAGCACACAAGTGCGGCCTAGACACCGCAGGAGACCTATACCCGGATGACACTTTTATATCTTTGCAGAAAATGTGCGAGCCGAATGCCCCTACCGCCTCTGAGATGCTGCTTTACTATCAGCTAAGGGCGGCATGCAAAGCTAGGTATCCAGATTTCCCTGCGGCACCACCAACACTACCGGCGCTGGAGAATATTCTCGCCAATAGCTAGCCTTGCAAATTGATAACACGCATTTATAGTATTACCCAGGACACTGCTCCTGTTCTACAAACTTTGTCGAGAATATTGTGGGAAAGAGAAGCAAACATTGATATAACTGAAAAGCAATGGCTTTTTTGCTGCTCACAACTTGAGAACCTGTCACCTAACCATAGGTTAAGGCTCATCCATTTTAATTACCTGCATAGGACATATCGCACACCGAAACAACTTTTTCGTGTGGGACTCCAAAATGATGCAAGATGCTGGAGGTGTGGGGAACAAGAGGCAACCTTCTTACATTTGACATGGGAATGTGCACACATAGGGAGTTACTGGATTGAGGTATTGCGACATATAGGACACATAGTTCAGCTAGATTTGCGAATAGATCCGCTTATGGTGCTATTGGGATTTGTTATGGATATACCGTGTGATTCCCGCAAATTGGTGGCTCTTTTGATACTGTTGGCTAAGAGACAAATTGCATTGCACTGGAAGAGAGCAGCCCCACCGACAGTTGCCGGATGGGTCAAATCGGCTGTATATTGTAAAGATCAACTGACGACATATTGGGAACTCATGCCACAGCGCTCTAGACCTGTAGATATATGGGAACCTTTGGTAGGATGGCTGAGTCGAACAGGGGCAGACCTGAGTGGCTGATTGCGACAGAGTATGGTGCAGACGGGGTATGAGTTCTGAAGAAAAGGCATGGACAAATGACTGGGCCGTATGGTTCAAGTGACACAAGTTTCGAGAGCAGGACTGTCTGAGAAGGTTATTGAGATGGACGTACCATATTCAGTTGTTCTGGGTGGCTTTTGAACTGTGCTCAAATGGGAAGTGGGATAGGAGGTCAGCGAGATTGGGACAATGGGTACTGATACCACTGTACACATTTCTTCATGGCTTTCTTTCTGCTAAGATATTTTTCCATCAAATGTGTAGCTGATATTTTTGGGGGGATCATATTGGTATGAGTTATTATTAACTATGGATAACGTTGACAACCTGACTTTATAAAAGCGCTTTGTGAATATATAGAATCAACTTGCTGCCTGCCTCTGGGTTGTTGGCTAAAGAGCAGTGTCAAATTTGTGAAGACAAATAAAGGTTTGTTTAAAGAAGAAAAAACTATGGAAGGCCATCAACATCTCCTTCAAAACAGCAACATTCCCAGAAAGCTGGAAGCATGCCGAAATTAACGCCCTCCTCAAGAAGCCCAAAGCGGACCCTAAGGACCTCAAGAACTTCTGGACCATCTCCCTGCTCCAGTTCCCGGCAAAGGTCATCGAGAAAATCATCAACATGCAACTGGACCGCCACCTAGAAGACAACAACATCTTGGACCCGTCCCAGTCCAGATTCTGACGAAACCACAGCACTGAGACAGCCCTCATCGCCGCCACAGACGACATCAGGCGCCAACTAGACAACGGCGAAACATCAGCCCTCATCCTCCTGGACCCGTCAGCCGCCTTTGACACGGTCTGCCATCGCACTCTAAAGACACACCTCCTAGAAGCCGGAATCCAAGAGAAGGCTCTTGACTGGACCAGGTCCTTCCTCTCCGAAGGAACCCAGAGTGTCCGCCTCCGACCCTTCCGATCCAAAGCCACCGACATCATTTGCGGCGTCCCCCAAGGCTCGTCCCTCAGCCAAATGATGTTCAACATCTACATGGCCCCCCTCGCACAAGTGGCCCGCCATCACGACCTCAACATCATCTCCTACACCAACGACACCCAGCTCATCCTCTCCCTCACCAAGGACCCACGCGCCGCCAAAACCAACCTGTTGCGGGGCAAGAGTAACTGAGTCAGACACCTTAGTGAGGGTTTTTAGTGATGGCTTTATTTTCATGAACACTTTTCTCCGCCTGCTGGTGAGCCTCTCTCTGGCCAAGGCCGCCGGGCCCACCTTGGTGTTTCTTAGGAGATCCAGGCTGTAGGAGGTACAGAAGAGAGGTGGGGCCCTCCGTAGTTCAGGGATCTCTCTCCGTAATGGGGTACTAAACCTGAACCAAAAAGAAAAGAACAAACACAGGGATTAGGACGGACGTCCTGACTCACAGTATGCGAGGACCGGGAGTGAAGGAAACTGAGTGCTTGAGTGCTCACAGAAGTACGTCTGGTGTGCTCAGGTGCTCGTGAAGAGGGTAAGGGGATTACAGGCGTTACATGATATTTACAACTATGTACAGGCGGGTTTTAAGTGGCAGGCTGGTTACGGCGTCCCACCCAACCCGCTACTCTGCCCCGTACCTGTTCAAGCCACGCTCCTCCCATGGGAACGTGGCAGGGCGGCTCGTGGGATCGTTGGCCTCCTGGCTTGTCGGGGACGCCGGCAATGTTCTGAGCCTGGCACGTCTCATCTTCTTCCTCCTGGGTCTTCGGGTTCTCTCTCCTCCTCCACTCGCTTTCGCCTCCTTCGTCCTCCTGGGAAACGCCGTCCGTCTTCTTCCTGGTTCCTCCTTCTTTTGATAAGCACGGCATGATGACGTCCACCAGGGAAGGCGTGTCGTCCCACTTAAAGGAGCCTTGTCCATTTCCTTCCTCCTGACTCCATAGGGGCTGATTCTCCGGTTGCCATTCCTTGTTGAAAAATGGATCGGGCTGCTGTTGAGAGGGGACAGAAGCCGATGAGATGGGGACTACTGACCACCATTCCCTTATCTGGTCCTGTCCCTCGTGAGAACGCCCCACCCCGTCACACAACCTCCACGAGGGAATGAAGGCTGTCGCCGATTGGATGAGGAGCAGCCGTCTGAAGCTGAACTCGGACAAGACGGAGGTCCTCATCCTCTGACCCACCCCCTCAGCCTGGGACAACTCCCGGTGGCCGACCACACTGGGAACAGCACCAACACCCACCGACCATGCACGCAATCTAGGATTCATCCTCAACTCCTCCCTCTCCATGTCGAAGCAGGTCAACGCCGTCTCCTCCTCCTGCTATAACATCCTCTGCATGCTCCGCAGGATCTACAAGTGGATCCCCACCGAAACAAGAAGAACGGCGACACAGGCCCTCCTCAGCAGCAGATTGGACTACGGCAACGCAATCTATGCAGGAATCCCAGCCAAACACCTACGACGACTACAACGTATCCAAAACGTCTCCGCCCGACTGATTGTCAACACCCCCTGCCGCAGTCACATCACCCCCCACCTGAGAGACCTACACTGGCTCCCCGTTGACAAGAGGATCACCTTCAAGCTCCTCACCCACGCACACAAAGCACTCCAAAACGCCGGACCAGCCTACCAGAACAGCAGACTCAGCTTCCACACCCCCACTTGCCAGCTCCGCTCTGCAAACCTCGCCCTCGCCGCTGTCCCCCGCATCCAACGAAAGACCTCCGGCGGCAGATCCTTCTCCTACCTCGCCGCCAAGACCTGGAACACCCTCCCTACCCACATATGGCAGACCCAGGACCTGCTCGCCTTCAGAAGACTCCTCAAGACCTGGCTCTTCGAGCAGTAGCTTGATTGATTGATAGCATGGGTGCGCCTACTATACACAAACCCCACCGCACGGGCGAGTACAGGCCAGCACATCTCAAGACAATATATAGTGGCTCAGGGAACCAGGCAGGGCTGCCCCTTGTCGCCATTATTGTTTATCCTGGTTCTTGAACCGCTTTTGCACAGACTCCGTGCCTTTGCAACCTGTAAGGGAATAACGCGGGGTCGCACATCTCACACTGTCTCAGCATTCGCAGACGATCTTATTCTTTATATAAAAGACATAGAGGTTGACCCGCACCCAATGCCTTCTATATTTGAGTCATTTCAAGACCTTTCTGGACTGGCTATTAATGCTGATAAGTCGTATGCGTATTTCTTTGATGAATCGGCGGGGGCGGTCCCTTTCAATTCGGCCCCTGGACATTTCAAATAGCGCCTGCTACTTTTAAATACATTGGAATACAGATTTATCGCAATGCCACGGACCTCTTAGATGGCAATTTACGTGCATAATGCTATGATAGCCAATTGCAGTGGCTAGCTTATTGGCTTGCAGGACGTAACTTGTATGAATTGGACATGACACTAGGAGGCAGGGACAAGGGGATTATTCACAGGCTTTTACTACCTCAGGCACCCCTACCGGCATCAACGCCCCACTTATTGAAGTTAGCCATTACTTACTGGAGGAGTGCGGTGAGATACACTTGACTGATAGTACCGTATGCCCCCACTATCCCGCTACTGGGTATCCCGACAAGATCGGGATTGACTACTAACCGAGCTCTCTGGGCGTGGACGGATGGGGAGGGTCACCACGATAGGAGAGTTTTATCTGGAAGGTGTCCTAATACCGCACAAAACATTTGTGCGCATACACGGTGCCCCTGATACAATGTTCCTATCACACGCACACATATCCAGATACATATATACATCACATGGACGCCGGATGATACTGAACCGACCACGAATGCCCTACTTACCATGCAATACCTAATGGGACACGGAGCACGACTGACAAAATGGCTCACCCACGTTATTCCCACTGAGACAGCGATCTCCTTACGACTGGTATGTGACAGATGGGAAGAGGACGTAGACCGTGAGTTTACAGTTAAGGAATGGGATACTATAGTGGGATACCCCAGGAAGGTGTCTCATAATCCTAGATTCAAATGTATTCAATTGATGTAGCTACAAAGAGCTTATTTAACACCACGCAGATTGAACACTATGTTTCCGGGAGGAAGTGATACCTGCCCGCGCTGTCATGCACCCAATGCGGGATTGATACACATGGTGTGGGATTGCCCCCGTCTGGGGTACTACTGGGCGACAGTGTGCAAACTACTAGCAGATATAACCCTGGTGCGCCATACAGTCACCTTGGAATATTGCATACTGGGACTAGGGCCTCGTAGAAAGAAGGGTAATCCCGCCTCCCGATTTACTAACCTTGCACTCCTTCTGGCTAAAAAAGCCATAACCACACGATGGAAAGCTTCTAGAGCCCCGTCCATACAGGACTGGCATGCGGAAGTGGTGAGATGGGGCAGGGGTGAGGGGGCTGAACTAAAAAAAGAGAAGTATAGGGGGCTAAGGAAAACACCTATCTCGCTGAGCTGGAATGCAATGATGGAGTAATATGCTGCAATAGATATATTATCCTACTAGGGTGTACTGTTATTATAGATTGGGGGACTGGAGGACCACTGCTATGTGACACAGGGGCTCCTTAAATTATCCATGGGTTGTTACATTGCGTGATTCACGTGACTGGACAATGTACCTAAGTCAGATTGTGGAACCGAGATGAACATGAATCTAGCTGTGGAAATGTGAAAATGGGAAAATGCTGATATAGATACTTATTGCCGGGCATGAGGGGAGGGGAGGGAAGGGTGGGTCAGTTTTAGTTGAGTTGTTATCAACGTGTTGAGCACTGATAGATTTGATTAATCATGGTATGTTTTATTAGACTCCTGGTATGGGAACAAAAGCTGGAAATTATCTGTACTGGTTGGCAATCGGAGATTCCATTACAGATTTTAGATTACTAGGCAATGTCTTGCGTGGATTCTCATAGTGCTTCGGCACTGTCTCTGTGTATTTTTCTACACTGATTGCAAATGTATATAATTATGCCGTGTACCACTATGATACTGTATCACGTTATAATGCCTGAGCTGATTGTTGTGTAAAATCAATAAAAATAAAAAAAAATTAAAAAAGTGGCTGCCCTTTTAGGTGGCCCTCTGCGTGGGCCGCGGGCAGCCGCATTTCACCAGGGTCTTTATTGTCTGCGTATCTGTATAACTCGCATAAGCATGAGTGTTGTTGCTGAGAATGTTCTGGAGCAAGTGAGAGCTGAAGTGTCCTGTGATGTCATCATTGCAATGTTGCTGGTGGTGCTGAGGTGAAGGAGAATGTGAGTCAAGTGGGAGTTGGAGGTCAGCCTGACACGAACAAGGAATTAGAAGAGAGAAGGGGTGGAGGTCAGGATCTAGATGCAGGAGTTAGAAGGGAGGTGAGCTGGAGTAGATAACCCTTGCCAAGATTGCCAGGGACCCCGAGGATATATTCATGCAGGTACCCCCTGAGTTTTACTTCTTAGAGCACTAGCTCAGACCCCTCTTGTTCTACGTTTTCTGAAACCATATGCAGTGTTTCTGTGAACCGCCGGCTCTTCCTCAGGCATGCACTGCAGGTTAAGAGCTGAGCCCTGAGGTAACCAGTGGCCAGGGGGACTGTTGGGATTCCGTATTCACTAATGCATTTTGGGAAATAATGCAATACATTGAAGTGTGAGACACTTACATAGAAATAATCAACCACTGATATGGTGGTAACTAGTAAGACCTCCAATGCACCACATATTATGTTTATTTTCCCGATGGGTTAAGTTTGACACTAACACCGAGCTATGGCCTGATTACGATCTTGGAGGCCTGGGTTACTCCGTCACAAACATGATGGATATCCTGTCCGCCAAACTACGGTGGACAAGATATCCGTCTCGGTAGTGACAGAGTATCCCATCCGCCAAGATCGTCATCAGGCCAAACGTTGGTCCCATAAACTATTGGATAAAACATAGGCATGGACCAGGCTGAGGGTGAAAACTCTGCAGAAAAGAATAGAATAAAGTAACAGGTCAAGCAGACTTTCACCTATACATTATGCGTTTTGTCAGTTTTACAGTGTAAGTAATAGAATGATTTACACCCAACCAGGGCCGGACTGGCTCCTGGGCCTTTCTAAGTAAACATAGGAAAAGCAAATGGCTTTAAAACCATTTTTTTGCTTTCTTTATTTAGAAGCAAATGCAGGTCCTCATCAACAAAATCAGCCCCCACTGCAGTGAAATCGGCCCCCAGCTTGGCAGCCCACCAAAACGCCCGGTAGCCGGTCCGGCCTTGCACCAACTGCAGAGTCACCCGTGTTTTGCCAGGACTTTACCATGACCACCATCTTGCAATGACCCAAGTCATGGCCATGGTTGGTGCTTCAATCATTTCAACTTCCTTGAAAAACCCACCCCACCCACGTGGCTTTCACACCATAATAGCACAATAGCGTTTTGAGAGGCCCGCCCTCCCCTCCCTCCATTGCTGCTTGAACTCATTCTAGGTAGGGTCTCTCCTACATTCTAGACACGAGGTGTACATTATAAATCACGTCAATAGCTCCAGCCGCATCTTTGTTAAAATGACATTCTCAAAAGACACTCACTTGTTCATTATATTTTAAATGACAGTTTCAACCCTCATTAAAATGTCTTATACTTTCTTCAGAAGCATGGCAGACCAATACGGCTTCAAGCGGGAAACAGACTTGAGAAATGTCCGGTTTTTGAGATCCGTGCTCGACCACAGATTTCGAGATCACGTGTTACTTCCCAGAACACCAAATCTATTTCAGACTGATCCTGGTGATACGAAGTCTAGGGTTACATTCTTTTTTTTTATATAAAGGGAATACGCAACTTATTCTTTTATGGGAAGAAATACAAATCCAAAGGCCAAACAGAACTCTTCAGAGGCTGTTCCGGTGGAATGTTTCCTCACTTAGGAATCCACGCATTTGGATTGGTTGAGGGGAAGGTAAACATTGTGACCAATCGGAGCTCACGGACTGCACAACAATGGATTCAGCAGTGGCATATCCAGGGCCCAACTGTCTCACCTTCCACCGCTCTGAGATGAAAAGTAGCCCTCCTTTAGCCCAACTAAGACTCTTCAAATGGGAAACAGGGAAGAAACAATCTTAGAAAAAGAGGCACCCGGACCAAAGAAACCATGGAAACTGAAGAAAATAAAGCGGAGGAAGCCACCCATCCGTAAGTAACTTGAAAAGCAATTTTTCAAAAAAGTAACAGCGCAGCTGCGAAACACGCTGTAAAATAATATGCCTTAAGGACGCAGATTTTGTATTTCCCTGTTATTATACAGTTCCCTCACATTGACACATTCATACATATCACATGTCGTAACAGGGAGACCAAAAAGGAAACCAACAAAGGGAATAAAGAGGCAAGATAGAACAATCACTTTGGCCTAAGTTACATTTTTGCAGCTGCAATTTCTCTCCCCAACGTGATGGCGGTAGTTCTTCCACCTCAGTGAAGGTTGAAATGCCGCCTTTTGAGTTCGTCACCTTGGCAGGGGACGGGTCGCCACCAAAGTGCCATAGAAAGAGCCACTTTTAGGAGTGAACCTCTGGAAAGATTTCCACCAGTTGCAAAGTTGCATGGGGAACTAACGAAATGCTTCAATTTCTTACCGGTAATTGCATTACTCCGAGTACGTTTTCACCCTAATTAATTACTGAATGAGGCGCGGCGGCCTCATTAAGTAATTAATTAGGAGGGGAAACGTCAGAGGGAGGTAATTTGGGTATTAGAAATGTAGCCGCAAGGTGGGTGCACATTCTCCTGGCCTCGATTTGGACTCCACCGACCGTGCTGGGCTGCAATTCCAAGCAAGATGTTTCCTTCCAGAAGTTGCGAATGAAGGTTTAGGCCGCACAATGCATGAAGGGACATATTGAAGAGTACAGGGACAGTGGATTGCTACCTCACCAGATGGTGAGGCACCCCAAGCTGCTGCGGTGTCCATACTCCTGCAATATCATTGTGTTTGGTGTACGATCTTGCAACGTCTCAGGATGTGAAAAGTGCTCTTAACGACTGGTAGTTGAATTAACAGCAGGAGCTTCCTTCCCACAAGAACATTTTAATTGGAGGCGCAAAGAGTCTGCCATTTTCTAGTAGTATCAGTATCTTTATTGTATGATTGTTTAAAAGCATTACAATACAATTTAAAATAGGTAATCATGTAAGAGCATCAAAACAAATATATAGGTATAGAAAATAGAAAGGGTAGAAAATATATAAGAATTAAGTAGAAAAGTGAGGGAGATATTAAAATATAGACATCGCACTGACAACAATAGTAGGCACTCCTTAGAAAATATTTGCAGAGCGAAAGGAGTTCTTGTGGTAGGCGGTCCCTACATCATGAACTCCTTTCACTCTGCAAAATTGGTATCGCCCTCACTTTTCACGTCACGCTTATTGTCATTTATTGTGTGCGCGCCTGAATGCTATTATTTTGGAATAAACACCTGTCATATACTGCCCTACATGTCCCTCTGTATATTACTTAAAGCTCCCTTTTAAGAATGAACTTCCTACTCTCAGTCATAGTGCCCCCCACAGGGTCATTTCTGAATGGACCTTTAGGCCACACCAGAACCATTGTTTTCCTAATTACCACCCCAGGTTCACATATTGGGGTACCCTTGTTTTCTCTGTTACCAGATTCTGAGTTAAAGCCGCACAATCTACACCTTTCCTCACTTTTGACTCTGATATAGGAATTGATCACCAATACATGACAGGGTTTGCTGAAAAGGCGCTTGCCTTAAATGAATGAAATGTACTTTGCATTTTTAGTTTCCACTTTTAAAAATAAACCATGGCTTATCCGTTCCTCTCATAGATTTTCTACTTTAAGATTGCCCAGATGTGAATTCAGGAATTCTTTCATGGAATTTTATACTTCAGTTTGTTCCCTATTATGTCTGACCATATATGGTGGCTTAATGTATGTTCCTTACAGATCTTTATCTTATGCAAACATTTGACAAAAACTAAATGTCTTGCTAATGTCTACTTAATCAGATCAACTTCCAACCTTATCAGGGTTTGAGAAGCATTTGGAGGGAGGCAAGATGTATCCATATACAGATGACAAGCCATCTTATGCAAGACATTGTGAAGGATCCTAAAAGTGATTCTAAGTCATATGTTAAAGATGGTAACAGCTCAAACTTATTACTTTTGATATGGGCTCAAAAGTGGGTTCCGCTATTTTTGCCGGCAGTGCTTTTTAAAGTACAGCCTGAAGAGTTGGCTTTTATTTTAATTGATAAGTTATGCTTCTTAAAAGTTCCTCGTTCATCAGATATGATGCCAAGGTATCTGTAATTCATCACCTTTTCATTTTTTCCCTTTATTTACGTACTAGGTACCTTGCTTTCTCATTTTCCTTCCAATTATCATTAACTTTGTCCTATTAAGTTTTATTTCCATCTTGTGTTTTTTGCTGTATGTGCCAAGCTCATTAAGAAGTCTCTGGAGCCCTATTAGTGTTTTGATCATGAGAACTATATCATACCCGTACTGTAGGCAAGGGAAGTTCTCCTAGCTAGGATGTGCTGCCACTGTGTTTACATAGAAATTTAAGTTTGGTATATAGAGATTAAACAATAAGGGGAGCAATACACATCGTAGCGTGAGGCCGTTTTTAGTGTATATTTTTCTTGATACTACTCTATTTTTTGCCAATTTTAGCCCCTAGCCACTTATTCAGGCCTTTAAATTTGTAGACTTTGCATTTTAGGTCGAGCCTGGGCAGCGCATGCAATGCTCTGCGAGGCATGCTGTATTGAGGCACAGCAAAAAGGCTCTGCCCATTTCCCACCCATCTTTACAATTGGCTCCTGTTACTGTCCTTGCGAAATTGTTGCTTTTTATTTGTGAATAGGCTTAGTAGTCCCTCCTTGGTACCGCCTTGTATGCATTTGTAACCTCCCATAACGACTGGACTTTTTACTTATGTTGTTACACGGTCTGCTTTGTAAGTCGTGAGCACTATTTTCTTTAATGATCTTCCCCTATTCCACTCACGGCATCGCAGAAGCAGCCTGTTTTTATATTGTTTTCATTTAAATTAACTAAAGCGGTCGTGCTTATTTAATTATTTAATTTACAGCGTGGGCTGCTTTTATTTTAGCAGGCGCGCTTATTTAATTTACAGCGCGGGCCGTTTTCACTGTAGCGGTTGCGCAAAATGACAATGCCTTTTATATAGGTGTTGCTTTAAAAAACACATAAATAAAAGGCATTGTCATTTACAATGGCAATAGCTTAACTGGCAGTTTTCCCGTCCTGTGCTGAAAAATTCAGGATGCCATATATTCATGACGAGCTCAGCTCGTCATCAGCACACGACACCCGACAGCATCGAAAGGGTTAAACGCTCGCTAATGCGAGACCTATTACATTGCAAATGCTTGTTCCTCTTTGCTGCTGTACTCATCTAGTATTGTCTTGAAGTTATTGTAGAGATGTGTTGATATTGTGTTGTTTTGTTTTTATAAGGTACTGGTTTTTCTTACAGGTTAGTAGGATTTTAATTTTTGCCATCCTAGTTTGGAGACTGTGTCAGACCGGGGGGGGGGGGGAGGGGGGGGGGGGCTTGTCTAATCTGTATATTC
This sequence comes from Lissotriton vulgaris, assembly GCF_964263255.1. Taxonomy (NCBI): domain Eukaryota; kingdom Metazoa; phylum Chordata; class Amphibia; order Caudata; family Salamandridae; genus Lissotriton; species Lissotriton vulgaris. Next base: position 1,251,537,824 of record NC_141689.1, on the reverse strand, counting down.
ACTGCTTTTTAATTTACTGCATTGTTTTAACAAAGTGCACTGTCTGGGAATTGTTCCTTTGGCCGAAATCAGTTTATTTCTCATACGCTAGCTGTGTTAAATGTGACACGGTATAAACACTACTTTTGGGGGCATGTTTGCTAAATTTTAAACTCACCTGAGACCACTATTTCCTATCAAGCGCTCGGCCCCTGCGGTACCCGGAAGTTAGTCGGGACCGCACTGCACCGGGGTTGGCGTTCTAGTCTTTTTAGACCCACCACTATATCACGCGCACTGGAGCGACTGCGCAGCTGGCGCGCCAAAGGCGCGCTGAACGCGACCAGCTCCAGGACCCCTGGCCAAACTGTACCAAGAGTCTATGGTAGGCAATCCTTGTTAGACTTGAGAGCTATACATATCTCCTCAGCCCGATAGTAAACCAGGGGGCCACTGTACAAACTGCATGTTTAAACTTCTTGCTAACACTGGGGTAAGCTCTACGGCCACAGGTAATTTGGGGAAAGGAGGGGAGAAGAAAGAGTCTACTAAAAATAGCAATTGGGGTTTCAATGGCTTAGTGACAGAACACATTAAATGCTTGTTAGTTAATGTTCGCTCGGTAGCTAAACACAAACAGCTGGAAGACCTCATCCAACTCTTTCAATTAGACTGTCTTTCTAACTGAAACATGGACAAACAGCATCTCAGCCCCGACTGGAACATTGCTGTCCCAGAGGGCTATGCCTACATCTCTCAGGATAGAGAGACGGGCAAAGGAGGAGGGATAGCGAGTATCTATCGTGACCACTTCAAACTACAGCTTAAAATGGATTTTCGCATCAAACTAAATAACTTTCAGACTTTCCAAGGGATGTTAATTTATTGCCTGCCAGGAACTAGAGCAGCTTTTTCTCAAGCCCTCCTGACGCTCTTGGAACTCTATACTGACCCGCTTCCTCTCACGATTCCTGGTGATTTCAATTATCACCTAGAAGTAAACAACAACGTAGATACTGCTAGGCTGTTAGATAGTCTTGAGGCTTTCAACCTCAGACATTTGATAAGTGGATCTACCCATCTGGCAGGTCACACGCTGGACAGGATTTTCACAAGTGACTCCGACATCACGGTTTCTAATTTACAAGCTCTACCATGGACAGACCACAAGGCCATTAATTTCAAACTTAAACTTACCCAGACACAACCAGGAGCCCAAGCCAAAGTCTCAAAGGCATTAATCAGGCAATGGGACAAAACCAAGGATGGAGACTTAGAGTCGGCGTTAAACTTCTCCCCGAAAACCCTAGACTCTGATAATAAGAAGGCAGCTCAGCAGTTTAACGACTGGCTAACATCAGCAGCTGACAAAGTTGCGCCTAAGAAGTTAGCGACAGTAAAAAGAGTCAAAACGTCATCGCCTTGGCACACCCCTGAACTTAAAAGCTTGAAAGTCAATTGTAGAAGAGCAGAGCGCCAATGGCGGCAAAATTACGATAGTGACATGAAAGCCCTCTACAACCATACCATTCTAGTATATAACATTTTACTGTAAAAATAAAGGAACTGTTCAAAACAGTTAACATGTTGGCTAAACCACAGCAAGTCAAAGGGTTCAAGCCAGATCAACTTCTATGTAACAAAGTGGCAAACTACTTTCAAGAGAAGGTGAGAGAAATATATAACAATTTCTCAAGCCATGTTAGATCATTGGACCCGATAACGCCCAACATTAGTCCACAATACAAATTGACTTGTTTTCAGCCAAAGTGATTGAAAAACTCTTACTCTCTATAAAATCAGGTGCACCCACTGATCCCTGCCTCCCCTCTATTATGCATTAAGCAGCTCATAAGATATGCAAAATCTGACCCTATTATGAATCAAGTTCTAGCCACAGGCCGTTATCCCGCAACCTGGAAAATGGCAGTCATTATGCCCCTTCTAAAAAAAACAAATTCAGATCCTAGTGAACCTAAGAACTACCGCCCAATATCCGGTCTCCCTATCACAGCAAAAGTGCTAGAACAACAACTTAACATAGTGCTTACAGAATATCTCGACGAAAACAATCTGTTGGATCCATCACAGCATGGTTTTTGTTTGCGCCACTGGACGGAATCAGCACTAATTGTCACAGCTGAAGAGATCCGCAGAACTGTAGATGCAGGGGGAAGGGTGGTCCTCGTACTCCTTGACCTATCAGCCGCTTTTGATACTGTTAACCATGCGTTTTTGGTACAGAGGCTGAGGGATATAGGAGTCGAAGGGACCGCCCTGTGCTACTGTCCTCCTTCCTGGAGGCAAGGGAGCAGCAGCTGTTCTGGGACGACATGCAGTCTAAAAGCTTTCACCTCCCCTGTAGAGTGCCGCAGGGATCTGCGTTATCCCCGACCCTATTTCATCTGTATCTCACCCCTTTGGCCGAAGTAGTAAGGAGACATGGCTTTGGACTGGTCTCGTATGCTGATGATTCTCAGCTTATCATTTCCATCACCGACCAACCAGAGACCACGGCTACTAGGTTTCACGCCTGCCTTACCGACATCATGGCCTGGATGTGTCAGAGCTATCAAAAAATCAATACAGAGAAGACAGAGGTGATGGAATTTGGGCCAGGCACACCTTTATGGAACCAGGCCCGGTTGCCACTTGAGGCCGGAGAATGTCCTTGTCCTGTTGAAAAGGTCAGAAATTTAGGGATCATGTTCGACAATAAACTGAATTTTAGTGCACAGGTGAACAGTCTCATTTCTTCATGTTTTCTCCTTCTAAAAATGTTGAGAACATTTCTTTCATTTATACCCAAAGAGCTCCAAAAAACAGTGATGGTAGCTTTACTTTTGTCAAATTCCAACTGCAAAAACTGCAGTCTTTGCAAAATGCGGCAGCTAGAATCCTTCTGGGGTTACACAGAGGACAGCCAACCTCAGTTGGAATTAGATCACTTCACTGGCTGCCGATTAGACAGCGCATTGAATTTAACTCCTTAACCTTAGTACATAAGGCAATAAACAGGGGGAGCGCCGTGGATCTTCAAAAAAATTTCACACCATATGTACCCTCACGTGCCCTCAGGTCGGCCAGCCATGGTCTCATAGAAACTGTGAAGTTCAAACGAGCCAGATGGGGTAGCTGAGCTATAACATACTGCGCGACCAAGCTCTGGAACAAACTACCTTTGTCCCTGAGACACCAGCCTAACCTTCAGTGCTTTAGAAAGAACCTAAAAACCTGGCTTTTTACAACCACATTGGCTACGCTCCCACCTCTTTTTTTTCTACCCTCACACCTCAGCGCCAAGACCCCTCGGCATTCGAGCGCTTTATAAGCATTTAAACATAAAACATAAACAGTTTGAATGAAGCTCGTAGTATGTGTGGGGCACATTTACTAAATACTTCCACAGCCATCAAAAATGATCAAATTTACTGAAAATCCAGTGAACCTTCGAAAGCAATTTTCAGAGCGTACTTGCTGTCACAATCCCTCTAGTTCTCATATTTCAGTAAAATTATGTTCTATAATATTTTCACGTTCAACTTTCACCTGAATGGTAACTCGATCTAGGGGGCTTTGCAGTGTTTATTTAACAATGGGAGGAACTCACGGGCTGTTTTTCCTATTTATTTGAAGTGAGGTCTCTAACAAGCACTGTAAATGAACTGGCCACACGCATAGTTCTACCCAAGAAAAAGTACAATGTACGGGGACCAGATTAACCCATGTTCTAGGGACACCATTTCTACTCCTGGGCTTTCCCTGAACACACTATTGTCATCAGGTGCATTACTTTGATTCAATTGAAGTGAAGCGCGACTACAACTCCCATCATGCAGTCTTTTGTTAAATTAAAACCTGGACTGGAAACTTGGTGTTCCGCTGACATGAAATCCTGTGGTTAGCCTAGTACAAGAGTTTATTTATTTGTTTAATTTTTTTAGGAACTTGTATGGCGCTCAGCTACCCCCAATGGGGGTTTGCCGGCGGTACGGACGGTTAGCAGTTGAACGAATTACTGAGCGGCTTAAGGGTTGGTAAACAGCCAGGTTTTTAAGTTGCCTTGAAATAAGCATTCTGATTCTTTCATACGAAGGGACAGTGGTAAGCTGTTCCAAGATTGAGCAGTAATAACTGAGAAAGCTCTACCCCCCATTCTAGAGCGACGAAAATGGGGAGTCCGTAAGAGGCAAAGATGATTCGATTTGAGTGATCGTTTGGACTGAGCATGCTTAAGTCTAGCTCTGAGATAGGCAGGACCCTGACCCTGCATTGCTCTGTACGCCAGGACCAGAGATTTAAACTGAATGCGCCTAGTCACGGGCAGCCAGTGTAACTTTTTTAAGTGTGGTGAGATTGAGTGACTATATGGAATGTTGTAAATCATTCTTGCCGCCGCATTCTGGACAATCTGCAAGAGCTTGACCAAGTAGGCCGGCGCTCCAACATACAGGCTGTTTCCATAATTCAGGTGTGATGTTATAAGGGCATGAATGATGGTTCGGCGAGCATCTAAAGGAAGAAAAAGGAGAATTTTATTAATCCTGCGTAGTTTACCAAACACGCAGATGAGACCCTATTTATTTGAGCCTTGCACGACAGTTCATTGTCAAATAGGAATCCAAGATTCCTGGCTGGTTCCTCCGGAACAGGGGGGGGATTCAGCTCAGGTGGCCACCAAAGTAGGGGCAGAGGGGGATGTTTTTGATTAAAAAACAACACCTCGGTTTTATCCGAGTTGAGTCTGAGAGTGTTGAGTGACATCCAGGAGGAGATGTTGCTAAGGCAGCGTCTGAAGTTAGAAAAGGTAGCATCCGAGTGATTTCTAAATGAAAACACTAGTTGTGTGTCGTCAGCGTATGAGATCACTCTGACCCCCACAAGATTCTGCCACAGTGGCCAGCGGAGACAGGTAGATATTAAAAAACAGTGGGCTCAGTGCAGATCCCTGAGGGACACCACAACTGAGTGGTTTCTTCTCCGAGACAAAAGATTGAAGGAAGACCTGTTGGGTGTGACCGCTTAGAAAAGATCTAATCCAGGCCAAAGGGGTGCCCTGAATTCCAAGACTATACAGTCTCTCAATCAATATGGCATGGGAGACTGTATTGAATGCCGCGGACAGGTCGAGGAGCACTAGCATTGCAGCATCGCCTACGTCCACGCATTTGTGGATGGTCTCTGCAACCTCCAGAAGTGCAGTCTCTGTACTATAGCCGGATCTGAAACTGGTCTGGAACCACGTTCTCCAGAATTTTAGCTGGTTTAGGTAAAAGGGAAATGGTCCTGTAGTTGCTAAAAACCCAGTTAAATTCTACGCCCTAAATGCTTCGTTTTGGGGTAACTACGGTGGCGAGGTAAGTTTATTCTGTACATTATATTGAGATTTATGAGAGTGTATTCTAAAGGCATTGCTTTTAGAAAAATAAATAAGCAGTGTAATGTCAACCATGTCGTCATTCTTAAGTGGCTCTCAGTTTACAGTGACGTGTGCCCTGGTATGCTTCATCAACCAACCTTAGGATTTGTGAAACAAACAGAAGAGTTACTCTAAGTAACTAATGGTGGCATGTTTCTTGTCATTTGTGTGTGCTGGTTTTATTATTGTTTTAGATGTACTATGCAATGGCCTATTTGTTAAACATAGTGAACTGTGAACCTCGACTGACATTTATTTTAACAACCGTGATGCCATTGACTGGGGTAGTTTTACAGCTTTCTTATCTACTCATGCTCTGAAGGTATGGTTTTTGTTAGGTTGTTCTTTAGATATTATCTGCTAGTACTTCCGTAGCTAGGGTTCAGATGGAATATTTTTCCTGGGATTGCGTCAATGGTCTTAAAGCAAGGAAATAGGTTGTCTTTCTCGGAATATAGCATAACTGACAGTGAACACGCCTAGTGTAGAAGATGGGCTTTTGTTTTGTTGTTTGTGACCGGATGTATGTCATAACGTTGAGGTCAAGAATATTAACCTGCACATATACCTCAGGCTCTTAGATTGAAAAACAATCTACGAATGTTGATGTGACATTTTACTGGTTATTATTGACACTTGATCATGTTTTGATTAATGGTCCTAGTTTGGGAGATTTAGAGATTAAATAGCTCAATCCTTGATTCATTATTTTGATTATTACATTTCTGGGTTGTTGTTGGGTCTCTGGTTTTAAAATATTTTGTTGGGTGAAATATTGCCATTTCCACAGCAATTAACTCCTAGAAATAGGTTTCATGGACAGGGTAAGTGAAAGGAGAACCTCTTGAGAATCCATTGTGTGGAACGGAGAAACCAGAAGACAGTTGACTTCACACTGTCTGAGCAATGGTGCTGGGATTTTGGTGAATGGGTATACATCTGACAATTTGTAGGGAAGGTTTAAGAGAAGGTTGATGGAATAAGTCTACCTTTGGAATTACTTATCCGTATACCTTTAGTAGTAGTGGTTGGATAATTTTTTTTTTATTGCAAATGCAGAAGTATAGAATACCGCTTTAAGTAGGGTATTAGAACAAAATAATTATCATTTAAATATGGGAAAGCAGGACATGAAGGTAATGAAAGCCCAAGGTTTTTGGGCATGGGTAGAAAAATGACCTACCAGGAGCAACCTGTGTAGGTAAGAGGGGTGGGATGGGGAGGGCGGGATTGGGGCGGGGGCGGACTTGACAGGCGACAAGGAGGGAAAATTGTTTAGTTTTTCCTTATCGTCATCTGTTGAGTCCCCCCTCACCCTGCCTCACCGCTCTTACCTGCACAAGCCGCTCCTGTGACCCTCTATGAAGAAGTAATGGATTACAAATACTATTCTATTTTATTTTATGGCACAAATACATTGGAAGCATATTCCATGATTAGGATCATCCATAAAATTGCTCAGTTGCGAAAGAGATTAAGGTACAGGAAATGCAAATATTTATTTGTCATGGTCTGGAATGAAAATAACATGATCTAAATGATATGGTCTTATACAAAATATTTAAAGGTGGTTATCCAGTGCATAGTTTTTGAAATTGTATTTTCAATTTTTTGAGAGTGGGAAATAGTCCATTCCACTGGAAAAGCTACACCGTATTCAGTATTAATAGAAAGGCGTATTTATTCCCATTTTTAATTGTGAATGGTTCCTCTACTGCTGTAAATTGTTTTTTATGGTAATTATCAGGGCCGGACTGGGATACCAAGGCAGCCTTGGCAAGTTTTGTCAGACCAACCTTTGTGCGCTGCATAGCGAGCAAGCCTAACCACTACAAGGGTAGTTGGTTGTGGTGGGATCAGCCCCCCAAGACAATTTGGGAAAATTGCATTACTGGTGCATTCTACAGCACAATTTGTATTATATTTTCAAACGTATTTACTTTTAAAGAATAGGAACTGATGGCCTAACAAAGCATCAGGATACAACAGTCTTTATTAGGGCTCTTCAATGATTCCCTCACTACCACTCTCCAACAGTGCCCATCATCTTGCCATAGCTACTTGCTCACATGTATTTCATTTGTTTTATAGTGCCTCTTATAGCAGTGTAGGGAATCAAAACACTTTCATCACACACTTGGAGACAACGAGTAATAAGTCTGTAGCTATTTTTGACATTTATGGATCTGTCCGCAGCCTTTGACTGCGTGAGCCACAATAAATTGTGGTCTATCATGGAGTCTTTGGCCGTGGACCCACCCATAATTTCATTCATCAGAGACCTGTATAGACATGCAAAGGCAGTAGTCCATTATGGGGAAAAAGGGAAGTGCACAAAACCCTTTAGGATTGATAAAGGGGTAAGACAGGGTTGTGTTCTTGCCCCCTTTCTCTTCTCCCTTTAAACAAACAAACTTTCTGAAGCTCTGATTGAAAAATGCAAGGATGTCCCAGTGGTAGGCTCATATCCCCTACCTGTCATGCTTTATACAGATGAGGCCGTCCTTTTAGCCAGAACACCAATGGCCTTGCAGCTTTTGATCGAGACATATTCCACATATATGGTAGAACTAGGCCTAAATGTTAATAAAACAAAAACTTAAGTGATGGCCATGGGCAGGGCCAAGTAGCAGAAAGTAATGAGCTTTCATATAAATGGCAGAAGACTGGATAGAGTGGACAATTGTATGTACCTGGAAATCTTTGGTGGGGATGATAAATTAAAATGGTCCACTATTGTGAGGAACAGGGCACTCCTAATGTCCAAAAGCATTGCTGGCATCTGGAAGTTTGCAGCAAAAATAGGGAATAAACCAGTAAAAGAAAAGCTAGAAATCTATCATGCGAAACAAGATCCATAGTGTCAAATGGTGCAGCCGTTTGGGGAATTGCAGACATTAACTACCTTCAATTATTAGAAGATACATTTCTAAAGAATCTATTAGCTACCCCTACATTGTGCCCAAACATTTTAATTCACAAAGAATTATACTTCCCATTCATTTCTGATACCCTGAAAATTGCTCCCCTTCCAGTCTGGCTTTCAATTTGGAAAAGGGAATCAGTCCCTTTGAACCATCTAGTACTAAGGGACATCCTAAACTTGGACCGAGCTTCCTTGATGAGCTCGCTAGCTTACGTGAAACAGTCCCTCACAGAATTAGATCTGGAGTATCTGTTCAACTCACCGTCCGAGTGTATATCCTTTTCTAAATCGCATCTATAAGAGCTCTTTTATAACAGATGCAACTCATACAGGTGGCAAAAAAATCAAAATAAAATCACAGTGATCACATACTTTGCATCACTAACTCCAAGTAGTGGTCATTTATCCTACATCTCATTTGTCACGATCATCAGCCACCGCTTTGTGTTGACTAGATTTTGACTGAATTATATCCTATTAATAGCCGCCTACCCGGCTCAAGTAAATTCGATAAACCAGCTATCTTTCTGCCCTTGTGACGGTCTTTCCCCCCAATCTATTTCACATATTTTATTCTTTTGTTCATTCTACACGGTAGAGTGGAAAACATTCATTATTCCACTGTTGAAAAAATTGCCAAATTTCTTCACTGTCCTTCAAATCAGAAAAAATGCACTTTAATCTGCATGGGTTACACTTTTAGAATTTGCACTACCACTCACCAGCGGGGGCAAGCCGTATTATGTATACTGCTTTACAACTTTTTAGATCAATTTTATAGCTGTTTTATGAATTTAACATCATCTTTTTTTTAGTAGTTACTAAAGCTGTTTTGTATGATGCATTCTACACTTCGATGATTTTATCTACTTTTTTATGCATTTATTTGAATGCAAAATAAAAATGTCATGAAGTCTGTAAATCAGTGTATAGAAAATGTTACATAAGACAAAGAGGACTACGGGGTGGAGAATTCGCATGTCCACCATACCAGTAGGCATTTTTTAAGAGTGGTTCGTCTGGAAAAGCACAAACTCCGGATTCAAAATGTAGCACAGTGTTTAGGGCTGACTTTACTAATAAAAATGTATTTCTATCCAAACAAACCCTTTTTAGTAACATTAGGATAATGAAAGACTGGGAAAACATAACTTTCTAACCTGTACCATGCACATCTCTGATGGCAGTTAATAGCTCACTGTGCCAGATAACGATAGTAAATTATGAACAGCACAGTAACAAAAGGATCATTGCGACAAAAGCAGCAACCCAATGAGCTATGCACATAAATTACAGTTCTGTGATCTGCTTGGTAGGCATTCTTTGTAGAAGGCATATGAACCCTCTGCGCTACCTCTGATGAGTCAAAACTACCACTAGACAAAATTATCTTTCCAGCAGGAAGATTAATCACCAGAGATACCTTTACACATTTATTGTTGTCTTAAAGCTGGTGGAAATACCAGGAAGTCCGCAGTGAGCGCTTTTAAAACCATAGCATATTTAAAAACACAGAGGCTGGAGACGAAAGCGAGTCCTCAGTGGATTATGCTGGCCTGTGGATTTTGTGACTGGGGTTCGATATTGCAGCACTGCATCCAAACCAGCCCCCCATTAACAAAACCATCCCCACCCTTCCAGACGCCTGGGGAAATACCCGATGCTCAGTGCTGCCAGTCTGGCCTCAGTAATTATAACTGGGTTACAAAAATGGGCTGATAAATATTACATATTATGGCTATTTAGACATGGTTGAAAAAGGCTCATCCAATTCACAAAAAATGCTCAGATTTCAGTCCCTCCAAATCAAATATTGTATTAAAAAGGTTTTGTAACTTTTTATTGACTTTCCAATTGCTTTAGAGTAAGAATTAAAGAAACAGCTGAGATGGAAATGAAAGCCTCTTAATGGTATCTTGGTTGGCAGCTTTGTGTCCACCACCTTGGAGGTGTGTGCGAAAATGTCAGTCCAGTAACTGCCTATGTGGGAGCACAACCAGGCGATATGCAGAAAAAACACATCAGCATTTGGGGCAGGTCGATGAACGGGTGAGGTTAATCCTGGCTTGGATGCTCGGTTTCATGTATGTGCATCGTAACATTTTAAATGTAGAGGTTTGTGCCTATTGTTAGGAGACACCCGTTTGGTCTGCACACAGCAATAATTCCAGATATCATCCAGTATGGGAAGTTGTAAGTCTTCCAACCAGGCTTCGCAGAATCGGCCATCAGCAGTGGGCAACAGATCGAGGCAGGTACGGTACAAACCTGTTTGGCATACTTAATTTACTTATAAGCCCCTAGTAAATTAAATGCTACCAGTAGGCCTGCAGCACTGATTGTTCCACCCAATTAAGTAGCTCTTTAAACATGTCTCAGGCCTGCCATTGCAGAGCCTGTGTGCGCAGTTTTAAACTACCATGTCGACCTTGCAAGTTTAACCTCTTGCAACGCCAAACCACAATTTATAATGGATATAAGTCACCCCCAGCGCAGGCCCTGGACAGCCCAGAGGGCAGGGTGCAATGCATTTAAACAAGCAGAGCATATACATTTTTGGGCCAGATGTAGGTATCCAAATACCGGTCGGTAACGGCCGAAAATACCGATTTTCGGCCATTACCGACCGGTATTTGGATACTGAGATGTAGCGCATATTAAAATAAAGATTCTGTAATTTTACCAAATAGGTAATTTTACCGAATCAGTCATTTTACCAAATCAGTACATTTACTGATTCGGTCAAATTACCGAATCTGTATTTTGAGATGTAGGTGGCACTGTAACCAGTGCCACAGGGCTTTAAGGATTCGTTATTTACCACCAACTATTAGTTGGTGGTAAATAACGAATACCTGTGTATATGCAAGTCTATGCATGTACATCTGTATGTGTGCCACATGGCACACAAGCCCTAATCATGGGTGCCACAGGGTGTCAAAGTGACACCCTGCCACCCTTGAATTATTCGGTATTTACCGAATCGGTAATTACCGATTCGGTAATTGACATTCATTCCTATGGGCCTCCAGGCCCATAGGAATGAAGGGCAATTACCGATTCGGTAATTACCGAATCTTACAGATTCGGAAAAAAATACAGAATATTTACGAAAGATGTAACATGTTAAAGACATTCAGGGACATTATATTACGCATCACACTGTACGTATCTCAAGGGTTACCCTGAGGCTGCAGGAAGATATGATTGGGGAGAAAAACTGAAAAGGTGGCTGACGTACACATATGTTGAAATGTAAATGATTTTCTCCTGATTTGCACAGCTATGAATAAAGAGTTGGGAAAAAAAAGAAAGACTGCACTGCTGCTGCACGTTCTGTACCATTAGTGTGTATAGGGAAAGATTGTAATGCTGCATGTGCTGTACCATTAGTGTGCATAAAGAAAGACTGCACTACTGCTGCACGTGCTGTACCATTAGTGTGCATAAGGGAAGACTGCACTGCAGTGGCACATGCTCTACCATTAGTGTGCATAAAGAAAGACTGCACGTGCTGTAACATTAGTGTGTATAAGGAAAGACTGCACTGCTGCTGCACGTGCTGCACCTTTTGTATGGATGTGAAGCTTGCACCACTGCTGCCAGTCCTGTGGCTGCTCTGTATTTGGTGGAACAATGGCCTGCCTAACAGCTGAGTGTGACATTTGTGAGAGATTGTGTTTTTTGCTGTCTCGCTCCACCGATTTAATGTGCAATGGAGAGCTCTGTACCGTTGTTGCTTGTGCTACATCGTTTGTGTGTGTGATGATTCACTGTTGCTGCCTGTTTTTTTGTGAGATGGACTCTTGCACTGCTTATGCTGACGGTGTCGCTCTTACCTCGGAGTGAGGAAAGCTTGTACTGTTGCAACCCACTTTTTCACCTGTTCTGAGCACAAAGGGTAATTTTGTCCAGTGTGATTCCTGATGTGGTTAAAGACTGCTTATCCTTTTGCTGCCTGTTCTGTGCATCACTAGTGCACACCAGGGTAGTACCTGCACCTTTGGAATGAGGCAAACACTGCCAAGCCCTTTACGGGCCTGATTCACAAAGGCAAACTTAGACTTGAAGTCTAAGTTTATACTGAAATCTAAGTTTGGACCTGAAGCCGAAGGGCCCAATTCAAAAAGGTAAATTTAGACCTGAAGTCCAAATTTACCTTTGTGAATCAGGCCCTTAGACTTCATGTCTGAACTTAGACTTTAGGTCTAAGTTTACTTTTGAGAATCGGGAAAGTTTACCATTGTGAACTGGGCCCTTAGACTTCAGGTCTGCACTTAGACTTTAGGTCTAAGTTTACTTTTGAAAATCGGGCAAGTTTACCATTGTGAACTGGGCCCTTAGACTTCATGTCTGAACTTAGACTTTAGGTCTAAGTTTACTTTTGAGAATCGGGAAAGTTTACCATTGTGAACTGGGCCCTTAGACTTCAGGTCTGCACTTAGACTTTAGGTCTAAGTTTACTTTTGAAAATCGGGCAAGTTTACCATTGTGAACTGGGCCCTTAGACTTCAGGTCTGAACTTAGACTACAGGTCTAAGTTTACTTTTGAGAATCGGGCAGGTTTACCATTGTGAACTGGGCCCTTAGACTTCAGGTCTGAACTTAGACTACAGGTCTAAGTTTACTTTTGAGAATCGGGCAGGTTTACCATTGTGAACTGGGCCCTTAGACTTCAGGTCTGAACTTAGACTTTAGGTCTAAGTTTACTTTTGAGAAAAGGGCAAGTTTACCATTGTGAACTGGGCCCTTAGACTTCAGGTCTGAACTTAGACTACAGGTCTAAGTTTAATTTTGAGAATCGGGCAGGTTTACCATTGTGAACTGGGCCCTTAGACTTCAGGTCTGAACTTAGACTACAGGTCTAAGTTTACTTTTGAGAATCGGGCAGGCTTACCATTGTGAACTGGGCCCCTAGACTTCAGGTCTGAACTTAGACTACAGGTCTAAGTTTACTTTTGAGAATCGGGCAGGTTTACCATTGTGAACTGGGCCCTTAGACTTCAGGTCTGAACTTAGACTTTAGGTCTAAGTTTACTTCTGAGAAAAGGGCAAGTTTTTCCATTGTTAACTGGGCCCTTAGACTTCAGGTCTAAACTTAGACTTTAGGTCTAAGCTTATTTTTGAGAATCGGGCACGTTTACCATTGTGAACTGGGCCCTTAGACTTCAGGTCTAAACTTAGACTTTAGGTCTAAGTTTACTTTTGAGAATCGGGCAAGTTTACCACTGGAACTGGGCCCTTAGACCTCAGGTCTAAACTTAGACTTTCAATCTAAGTTTACCTTTGTGAATCATGACCTTAGATGTCACGTCTAAGTTTACTTTGTGAATCAGTCCATCCGTATTTATTGTGCATGAAGGAGGCAGAGGTAGTATAAAAAGGTTAGACAAATTAATTTCCACACTTTATAGTTCCAAAAATAGTGTCTGTTTTTCTAAATGGATTTATTTGTGCTCTCCATTCATTCGTAATTTTATAATTCTAAATGTATTTACAATGTTGAAATGCAAACGTATACATGAACCTACTGTTTTCACCATAGAAACTGTGTTTATGTGGTTAAAAAATGTATGTTTATCCCTCTCATTTTGCCTCCACTAAGAGTTGTGGTTTTGACCTACAAACGTGCAGTGAAAGAGAATACAATAGGCCATGTGGATGACAGGGGGACCTGGTGCACAATGAAGTTTAAGGAGGTGATAGAGTGGTTGAGGGATTCGGGTGGAGAATGCAAGGAGCCTATTACTCTTGATTGCATTAGGGCCCATTATAGCAGATGAGGCAGTGGCGTAGCAAGGCGGAGAGGGGTGGTCCGTCCCTGGCAGCAAGAGTTTTGGGGGAGGCAGCCTCCTCCCGCTCTTACCTCCCGTCTCGAGCGTGGCAATCACCCCCCCCCCCACCCGCTTTAAATTGCGGCCCATGCCGGGCAGCAATGAATCTGCGTCAAATCTCGGCAGCACACCCCCCACGCCACCCCCCTCCCCCCCCCCCACCCCCTTGCTCTTCAGTGGGACCGCCGCAGGCGGCCATTGGGCTAGCTATGCCACTGAGATGATGTTTAGAATCAGTCTGTCAATCAAACACTCTGTGGCTGCCAGAGCAGCATGGTTCCGCGCTGCTTTGTTCAGTACTAAATATAGTAGTGCTACAGCCTATAAATGCGTGACTTTACATTTTAGTGCGGTGATGCTCATTACCACACTAAAATGCGGTAGTCTGATGCGTGGCACTTGGCAGGGCTGTAATCAGTCTGTCAATCAAACACTGTGGCTGCCTGAGCAGCGCGGTTCGGCGCTGCTTTGTTCAATACTAAATATAGTAGTGCTACAGCCTATAAATGCGTGACTTTACATTTTAGTGCGATGATGCGCACTACCACACTAAAATGCGGTAGTCTAACGCCTGATGCGTGGCACTTGGCAGGGCTGAGAAAGAGCATAGTAAAGGCTCTAGAACTGTTTCATGGGGGAAGAGAAACAAGTGTAGGTGGGATCTAGCCAACCACACTGAGGACGAGCGGTGAGTTAGACAGGTGGCAAGCCACTGAAACCGTCATTGATACCAGTGGCTTGAAGTATGCAGAGTAGCGTACGTATGGTACTCCACCACCGTGCTGAAAGGTGCAAATAGGTCAAGAAGCATGAGGGTGGAAGCAGGAGTGTATCTTCACGGATGGGTGTTTGGGGTGGAACACTTCCCAATATTTTCCCCCATTTACATCACTGCTTGGGGTATTCAGATCCTACAGGTGTCACTGACTTGAGTGTGACTGTTAGCCAATGCAGTAGCGTGCGTGAGACATGCTAACAGTCCTCAGGGTGGCTGTGGCTTGGCCTTATGCTATAAAAACACAGAACCCTCCCCCAGGATATTGCGGCATTGATTTCAAATTTTGCGGCATAAAAAAGGGAATTTTGCGGCATATATCTGCATTTATTGCAGCATTTTGTGGTCAATCTAGTGATAAGTTCTGTTTTTCTGGTAAATCTTTGAAGTTACTGACGGTGGCTTATTCTGTGGCCATTGTTTCACACATAGAGCCTGACTACAAGTGCCCTGTTAAAGCGCAATCCCTGTGTTAACATCTGTTTGTGCAGTGATCGCAATTATAAGCGCTTTGATGTTTATGGCACACAATAATTAAAAGGTGCGATAAAATTGCACTCTTTGTTAAATATTGGCAGGACACACCTGCAGGATTGTAACACTGCACATAGCAGCAAACAATACCCTGTTGCAGACACCACCAGGTAGAATAGACACCACCACACAGGTGTCTACATGTACAGCACACCGCTCTGCAACTCCCTGCTGAACACACCATGAAGAAATACAGTGCAGCACACACCACTCATGGAATGCAGAGCAGCTGCTGCTGACGTCACACAGGTAGATACTAGCTGATGCTCAAAGCGCGCAGTTGCTTGCTCTCTGCGTTCACCACAAGAGGACTCTCTGTTGCACATATCCGCACAGGAATGCCCTGCTGTGCACACCACCCTGCTAGACACATGAAGCTACACACCATGCGGCATGAGGCCTTCCCTCACAGCAGAGGGACCCCAGCAGCACGCATTGCATGGCCACCACAGCTGCGCACACCACCCTGCTAGACACCCAAAGCTACAAACCATGCGGCATGAGGCCTCCACTCACAGCAGAGGGACCCCAGCAGCACGCATTGCATGGCCGCCACAGCTGCACACACCACCCTGCTAGACACCCAAAGCTACAAACCATGCGGCATGAGGCCTCCCCTCACAGCAGAGGGGCCCCAGCAGCACGCATTTCATGGCCGCCACAGCTGCGCACACCACCCTGCTAGACGCCCAAAGCTACTAACCATGCGGCATGAGGCCTCCACTCACAGCAGAGGGACCCCAGCAGCACGCATTGCATGGGAGCCCCAGCTGCGCACACCACCCTGCTAGACACCTGAAGCTACAAACCATGCGAATAAGGCCTTCACTCACAGCAGAGGGGCCCCCGCAGCACGCATTGCATAGCCACCACAGCTCCGCACACCACCCTGCTAGACACCTAAAGCTACAAACCATGCGGCATGAGGCCTCCACTCACAGCAGAGGGACCCCAGCAGCACGCATTGCATGGCCGCCACAGCTGCACACACCACCCTGCTAGACACCTGAAGCTACAAACCATGCGGCATGAGGCCTCCACTCACAGCAGAGGGGCCCCCGCAGCACGCATTGCATGGGAGCCCCAGCTGCACACACCACCCTGCTAGACACCTGAAGCTACAAACCATGCGGCATGAGGCCTCCACTCACAGCAGAGGGACCCCAGCAGCACGCATTGCATAGCCACCACAGCTCCGCACACCACCCTGCTAGACACCCAAAGCTACAAACCATGCGGCATGAGGCCTCCACTCACAGCAGAGGGGCCTCAGCAGCACACATTGCATGGCCGCCACAGCTGCGCACACCACCCTGCTAGACACCTGAAGCTACAAACCATGCGGCATGAGGCCTCCACTCACAGCAGAGGGACCCCAGCAGCACGCATTGCATGGCCACCACAGCTGCACACACCACCCTGCTAGACACCTGAAGCTACAAACCATGCGGCATGACGCGTTCCCTCACAGCAGAGGGGCCTCAGCAGCACGCATTGCATGGCCGCCACAGCTGCACACACCACCCTGCTAGACACCTGAAGCTACAAACCATGCGGCATAAGGCCTCCACTCACAGCAGAGGGACCCCAGCAGCACGCATTGCATGGCCGCCACAGCTGCACACACCACCCTGCTAGACACCTGAAGCTACAAACCATGCAGCATGAGGCCTCCACTCACAGCAGAGGGACCCCAGCAGCACGCATTCCATGGGAGCCCCAGCTGCACACACCACCCTGCTAGACACCTGAAGTTACAAACCATGCGGCATGAGGCCTCCACTCACAGCAGAGGGACCCCAGCAGCACGCATTGCATGGCCGCCACAGCTGCGCACACCACCCTGCTAGACACCTGAAGCTACAAACCATGCGGCATGAGGCCTCCACTCACAGCAGAGGGACCCCAGCAGCACGCATTGCATGGCCGCCACAGCTGCGCACACCACCCTGCTAGACACCTGAAGCTACAAACCATGCGGCATGAGGCCTCCACTCACAGCAGAGGGACCCCAGCAGCACGCATTGCATGGCCGCCACAGCTGCGCACACCACCCTGCTAGACACCTGAAGCTACAAACCATGCGGCATGAGGCCTCCACTCACAGCAGAGGGGCCCCCGCAGCACGCATTGCATGGCCGTCTCAGCTGTGCACACCACCCTGCTAGACACCTGAAGCTACAAACCATGCGGCATGAGGCCTCCACTCACAGCAGAGGGACCCCAGCAGCACGCATTGCATGGCTGCCACAGCTGCACACACCACCCTGCTAGACACCTGAAGCTACAAACCATGCGGCATGAGGCCTCCACTCACAGCAGAGGGACCCCAGCAGCACGCATTGCATGGCTGCCACAGCTGCACACACCACCCTGCTAGACACCTGTAGCTACAAACCATGCGGCATGAGGCCTCCACTCACAGCAGAGGGGCCCCAGCAGTACGCATTCCATGGGAGCCCCAGCTGCACACACCACCCTGCTAGACACCTGAAGTTACAAACCATGCGGCATGAGGCCTCCACTCACAGCAGAGGGACCCCAGCAGCACGCATTGCATGGCCGCCACAGCTGCGCACACCACCCTGCTAGACACCTGAAGCTACAAACCATGCGGCATGAGGCGTTCCCTCACAGCAGAGGGGCCCCAGTAGTACACATTCCATGGGAGCCCCAGCTGCACACACCACCCTGCTAGACACCTGAAGTTACAAACCATGCGGCGTGAGGCCTCAACTCAGTAGAGGGACCCCAGCAGCACGCATTGTATGGCAGCCACAGGTGCACACAGTGAGAGGCCATCTCTGTTGTGCACATAATCACCCACGGAAACCCACACTGCCTGCAACATACGATGCCCTACTTGCACACCACGCTGGGATGTGCTTCTGCACTCATGCAAATACTCCAGCTGCAAATGCCAGGCTTGAACTAGCTGTTGCATAAACAGACGGGGACCCCTGCTGCGCGCACAGACCCGGGCACTTACGGCAGGGACCTCCGTGAGAGCCACACAACATTGAAGAATCTGTTGCTACACTCACCACGAACAAACCTTGTCCCTCACAAACTACACAAGGACCAGGGGCGGATTGGCAATGCGGGCATTCGGGCATCGGCCGAAGGGCCGGTATCTCCGTGCCCTCTGTTGGCCTTTTTTTTCCCCCCCTTTCCCAGCCGCACAGTGAAGCTGCATTAATTTCTCTGTCTCTGTCTCCTTGATCTCTGTGGACTAGGAAAGGGGAGAAAAAAAACGGCCCACAGAGGGCACGGAGACAGAGACAGAGAAATGAATGCAGCCTCACTGTGCAGTGATTATCCGCTGTGGCCTCTCCTTCACCCCCTGCCCAGCAAAGCAATCAGGCTGAGGGTGGCTGGGGAGGGGGTGATTGTTTGCAAAAGTCGGCCTCCCTCGGGGCCAGGTGTTGCTCAGGCCTTTGAGCCATTTTCACCTCGGCCCCCCTGGGGCCCACGCAGCACATAACATAAACAGTGTTTAGGTTTTTTTTTTTTTTTTAATTTAATGCGATTTTATATAGCGCGAACTTTACCAGAAGGTGTCAGAGCGCTTTACATAAGAATCAGTTGCAAAACATAAGGACTTAGGATTACATGCGTTACATAAAAGATACAAGCAGAAAAAATTGCAAATGAACAAGATGTAAAGTCACACAAGGAAGAGATACAAACAGAAAGAAAAATTGCAAATGTACAAGTAGTAAAGTGACCCAAGGAAGAGAAACAAATGGATATACTCTAAGAGTCACATAGGAATGGTAGAGGGTACAAAGGTCTACTGCATATATTAGTGATTAGAGTTATCTCTAAATACCTAAGGAAGGGATACAAATGTATGTACTCTAAGAGTCACATAGGAATGGTAGATAGTACAAAGGTCTACTTCATATACTAGTGATTAGAGTTCTCTATATACATATATATATACACACATAGATTTTCCCGGGCAGAGTTCCATTAAGTGGGGTTGGAGGGGGGATGCAGTCACAGCACCAAGGGGGGGTGGGAGGGATACAAGGGTATGGAGAAAAGGCAAAACAGAAAAGGGAAGAAACATTTGAGGATCACCAAGGGGGAAACAAGGGAGAAGGGTACAAGACGAGGGAATGGACAAGATGGCGAGTCGGGGTCCAGAGAAAAACGGCCGAGGGAATAGTGGGCGAGAAAGAATGGGTCTCGCTGTGGGGGCCAGGTGATCTTTGCAACTTGCACCATCTTCACCTTAGCCTCCCCCTGGCTACCATGGATGACCCAGCAGCTGTGTTTTGTGCTCCCCTGCCAGGACATTGCCCTGAGGCCTGGAGGGCTGGGGAGGGCTGATTAATTTACTGATTGCAGGGGCCTCACTGCTGTTCATGTGCTCCTGAGCTGAAGGTCTAGGGAGGGCTGAGTAGGTTAGTAATAGCAGAGCTGCGCTGCTTATTAGGTGCTCCTTCCCTGAAGGCCTTTCTGTTTTTTTAGTTGCTCAGCATGGCACCATTGTCACCTTTCCCCCGTGTCTCCTGTGCAAGAACAGTATCCTCTCACTTTAATTCATTTCTGTGCCAAACATCTTAAGGATTTTGGGGGCCCTGGGCCAAACATATTTTTGGGCCCCCGTTCGGAACAGATTTGAATTTATAAACCAATTTCTGATCTTTGATGCCCTCTTTCAGCTGGTCACTGGACAGTGCACTACCATACTTGTCCAAATTCCTAATGTATTTACATCTAATATTCAAGGACATTGAGGTGTGTAACCAAATGGTGTTTCATGAAAGGGCACGCCCCTTGAATGTGGGCCACGCCCCTTAATTGTGGGCCCCGCCCCTTGAATGTGGGCCACTTTTTTCGTCAGTACCCGGGCCAAATTGTGATCCCAATCCGACCCTGACAAGGACCCGCTGCTTTGCCCTTACCACCCAGAGAACCCCTTATGCACCCCCCTATCCCCGCTTCATGCAGGAGCTTGCTGCAGCACAAGTCCCGCAGAGATCCGGTGCTGCACACATCAGCTAGTGACCCCTAACTGTACACCACACAGCCATACTGCTAACGTTACACACTAGTGAAACCTGCTGCTCATGTCACCCAGCCCCATCCTTCGTTTACTGATGCCACATTCAGACCTCTCCGCTGTACAACACGGAGACCACTATTGATTTGCACACGTCATACATGCACTTTCTGCTGCACACATCAAGAAGTGACCCCCTTTCTCCTCACACCCTGCTGCATATACTACGACTAGACACTCTGCTCAGCACACCCGCCTGGGACACCCTGTCCGATTTCACCAGGACTTTCACATACACACAGACAAAAGACAAAAACTCACACACATTCTCCCTTTCTCTGTTTTGAAGGGCTTCAAAAATGTTGGTAAGTTTACAAATACTGAGTTTTCTCTCACTTAATACCCCCTACAAATCTGCATTCCTATCCCTTTCCACTGCCCTTTAAGCCCCTCTCATGTGCCTTGCCCTAGTATAATGTATTTTAACATTATGTGCCTGCATGATTGTTGGAAAATCTGAAGCTCACACCGCCCCAACCTTACTAACCAAGTTATGCCCCTGACCCTGCCCTCCTTTCCGCCAGCAATAAAAAAAAGCGTTATGACACAGTCAGAGCTGGCTGCGTCTTAGTGCTTTTTAAAAAAACCTTCAGCCATGCTGCACATGCACAACATTGCTAAAATAAAATTGATAAAACCAATACGTTGCATAAGCAAGACCTATTGAATTTGCCAATGCTTTGTGTTTTTGCAACAAACAAATGCGCTGACAGAATTACAGCACACTTCTTTGATGTTTTCCACTGAGTAAACAGGTGGCAAAGTTTGTTTGCTTCATTGCGACCTGTGTTTTGAAAATCGCGGGGATCTGGCTTCACATCTTAATTTCTCCTTAATTTTAACAAACACCAATAGCTGGAGCGTCTGGCTAGAGCCCACCAGGAATCTCCACAGTGTGTGCACAAAGCAGACCCAACGTGCAATGCATATACATGCCAGATTTAAATGGCAAAAGTTGCTTTAATTTAGCTTTCTCCCACATGAAATTGCCAATACTGCAATGCAGGTCAAAATGGAAAATGAATTCCACGATTTTTTGTAAAATCTTCCTCTTTCTGCTTTCCCAAAATTGGCATGTATGGGGGCCTCACCTCAGAAGAAGCAATGTTATCCTTTGTGCTACATACGGGTGTGGCGCACACACTAGAGGTTGTGTCTCCATAGGTCGAAGGGTGTCCTTAGTTCACCGCAAGCTGCAGCTGCATTTTCCTTTCCCTGTGCACTGGCTAGTGGCCGCTAGCTCTGGACTAACATTGGCATCACTGCAAGCCTGAGTTCCTGACAGCCTGCAGGCACCCAGGCCTTAGGGCCTTATTATGAGTTTGTCGGTGCAGGAGCTGGTCCGCCTCGCACCACCAAACCCGTGTAGGAACTGCTTGCCGGATCAGAAGTTTTCTCCTGGTCCGGCGGGCGGTTCTTTGGCATTCCATAGGCGATGCCTATGACATAGGCACTGCAATGGGATCATCAAAGGCAGTACCTGCATAGCATAGACTGCTGTAGTCCATGCCGTGCAGGTACTGGTGTGCATGCACACGGGTGGCACATGCTGTGCCCCCTCTGTGTACATCCAAATGGCATGAGGCACCCATTGTTTCCTCATTGCCACACTTTTCATGGCAGTTGCACCGCCATGAAAAGTGTGGCGGTGTTTGATGCTGGTTACACTGCCATTAAACGTATGGCAGTGAGCAAGCTTGCCAATTATACTAAGGCCTCAAGACTGGTGGACCACTGCCAGGGATATCCAAAGGTTGCGTTGGTCCCTGGGCATCCTGAACGTCCTGGTCCTGATAGGGCAATCGGAAGACTCGTAATAAACCCCGTAGCCTCCTTTGTGTCATCTGTCTATCCTGCGATTCAGCAGCAGCCACCAGGCATGTATGCTGATCAGTGCTTAATTTGAGCCGCTAGGTTCCGATGCTCGGCACCGGCACTTAATTGTCAACACCAGCACTTACGACAGCTGCCACATGGTGGTGCTGTTTGTGTTATTTAGAGATGAGCAGAACAACTGTTATTTATTCATTCAATATACAATAAAAATAACTAATAGCTACCGCCCAAGTCATTAAGGTTTTGGGGGTCACAAACAGTCTGAATTGTTACACTTGCACACAGGTACTGTCATTGGCAGCGCTGGGACGAGCAGTGGGTGGTGCAAGCTGCAGTGGCTGCCTGACGAGTGCCCTGGCACGTACTTTTTTTTTCAAATTAAAAACTAATGCTAGTACGGACCAGTGCTTGATTTGTAAAAGAATGAGTGCTTGTACCCAAAGCTGCGCTGACACTATTAAATATTAGCACACCAAATACCAAGGCTGCGTAATCTTCAAGCCGCCTCAGACATTTTTAAATCCATTGCCAGACGCTCCCTTCCCCCATATCTCACCCTCACAGATTCCTCCTTCCTCCATTTATGTTACTTTCTCTATCTTTCTCTGCCTCCTTCTTTCCCATTTGTGTTTTTTTAGGTCTCGGCCTAATCCAGCGCATGCGTTGGACTCAGCCGAGACATTTAGTAGCTCTGAGAAATGCTACTTTGCCGGCAATCAGCAGCTTGCTAGAACGCATACAAGAGCGCGCTTGCATGCGCGCTTTAGCAAGCTGATCGCCGGCAAAGTTTTAGATGCTAGGGCAGCATTCTTTCGTCTTCTGTAGACACATCTGCATAAATCTGCATCATATCCACTCTTGTTCGTTTGCTCACTGACTTTCTGACTGTGCAGAAGGATGATCGTACTGCAAAATCCATGATTTGGTTCTCTCTACTCATACCAGCCCTCTCAAGCCTTCTACCACATTCCTTGCGCTCCAGCTGGCTGTATACATCATACCTGTTCCCTTCCCACGCGGCATCTACACCTTGTCACAGCACCCCTTCCCCTTCCCGTGCGCTCGGTCTTTGTACCTCCATACCTGCTCCCTGGCCGCCTCAGCATCACGTCACTCCGCCCCTTTCCTAGCGCTGTTGCCCTGTGTTTATCACACAAGTGAAGTGACCCTCCTTACCATCTCTGCTACTCGCCATACGCCTCTCGTTTATCGGGTCCCCCTTTCTTCCCCTCCCGGTTGCCTCACGTCACACCAGTCTCTGCTCTTTGCAATGATCGGACGTCAGCGTTCCTAATCTCTTAGGCACCGCGCTGCTGGTTTTCATAAACCACTGCCACGCAGGCACATTATGACCTGAATGGAGACCCCCGCTACAACCAGAGGAAGCTGCCTATGCTTTATTGTAAAGTGCGTGTTTTGTTTGAGCCTGCAGCGGATTTTCTTGCGACACATCTCAGTTGATCGCAGTATAGTGGCTAAACATCTGCATATTAACCCTCCAATCTGAATCCAGTATAATCATTATTTTTGTCACTGTTCTCCTGTAAATGTAAGTTGTCGTATTTTTTCTCACTTCATATTTTTTTTCCCTGTTGGACAAAATGTGGCAAAGCTCATATTTTCAGTTCATAAAGTCTGAAATACCGAATCTGTCATACATAATTTTTGGTGCAAACGGTACGAACTTTTGTCATAAGGAAAAACAAGCACTTTTGTGACCTCATACATTTTAGAAAATGGTCTATTTCCATTGCTGTGGGTCTGTTTTGTAACTGCGTGTATCAAGAGAGAGAGAGAGGACTAGAAAGCTAGTCCGAGTCCCCGTAGTTTATATGTGTTATCAAAAGAGACTAGCTTAAATATGTCCAATATTTTTAGGACTCTGATTAGATTTGTCATGAGCTCCTCGTTGGTGAGTTCATGAAGACCTCACCCACCAACCTGGTTGGTGGCATGCTTCATCATCGTGCCCACCCAGTGACACCTAATGTGTCCCGGGTGTGCTGCGACGCCTGATTACAGCGGAGCTGGTATTTTACTGAGAGTGCAGTGTGAGGTGTTAAGTGAAGTGTGAGTTAAAACGGCTTGGCGAGGGTCCTAGTACCCGAGGGTAAATTAAATTTTAATAACTGGGCCCCCATTCAGCGGTTAAAATAAGGCTTGGGGATGGATGTTTAAGGGAGGCGAGTTACTACCTCCTACATCCATCAGTTGGTGGACATGTTTCAGCCAGTGCCTTAAACTAAATCTGGCTTTCCTCAGGACCTTTTTAAAATAGAGTGTAGTGCAGGTTAAAAAGGAGTGTAATCCAGGCTATGTGTTACACTCACTAAGGTGTTTCTCTAAGTGTGAGAGGGGATTCCCTTCTCATATATGCCTGTACCGACAACATTGAAGACCTAGACAAAACATGTAAGAAGAGGAGAGTCAAATAGGCGTCTTCGCCACATAGTCATATACATAGAATGCCGAATCTACAGTTCTCAGTGGGTAGACTACAGTCGACAAAACTCGTACACTCGTACTCCGGTAGAAAGAGCTGGAGTTTCTTGTTCGTTTTTATATGCTTGCTAATTGGATTAACTATCGGCACCTGTAGCTGGGAGTAAGAGTAGAAAGACTACCCCGGGCGTGTTCCTAGCTGTATGCCCGGAGTACGAGGACGGTGCAACAGGTACAAGGCAGGCTCTGACCAGAAAAGCTGTGAGTATGACAACCTCCAAGCATCAACCTCTGGGTAAGCGCTTTTCCCTCCTTACAGGTCTCTAACTCCCAGTGGCCAACATTATTTCCCTACAGGGTCAACCCCTTACCGCTTCACTCCTGGAAGCAGGTTTAATTGTGCTAAGATCTTGCCACCTGCACCGACGGCCAATGCAAAGATCCCAGGTGACTTATTTCGCAGCGAACCCATCCTCTGGGCACCATATCTCTGGGTTCCATTCAATGCCATACTCCAAGGCATGAAGATCCCTGTTAGCTGGGCCGGAGCCAAAATAATCCCCATATACAAAAAGGGCTCGCCTTTGTTACCAATAAACTATAGGCCTATAAGCCTTATAGATATTACCCAAAAAAATCTTTGCAAGTGTGTTGCTGCTCCGGCTGCAGAGTTGGATGGAGGAGCATCAGATACTTACTCCTCCCCAGGCACGGTTCAGAGAAGAAATGTCCCCACTGGATGAAATCCTCAGGCTACACATTTTACACTGGAAGATCGTGTGTTTGGAGGGTGGCAGCCTCTACCTAATATTGGTAGACATGAGGTCCGCATTCGATCTGGTCCCAAGAGAGAAGTTGTGGGCAGTTCTCCATGAGATGAGGGTTCCACCATACCTGTGCCAAATAATGAAGCGGTTGCACAGGGGAAACTATGCCCAAATTAGATATGACAAGGAAGGAAAACTCACGGCCTCCATTTCCGTAAAAAGAGGTGTTCCCCAGGGATGCGTCCTTGCCCAATCCTTTTCAGCCTTTAAATAAATGTGCGCGTTGATTTTTTTACTCGGCGAGAAAGACTTGGATGTCCCTAAGTTGGCATTACGCAAAATCCCAGCCATGATGTTTGCTGACGACATTCTACTATTATCTAAATCGCCCATGGGGATACAGAGGGTACTCAATAGAATCGATGCATTTTGCAGGGAAAGAGGGCTTGAAATAAACCTTAAAAAACAAACAAAATTCATGGCGTTTAACTCTGCCAAAAGCACCCGACCAAATCCAAGCTTAAATGGTAAACCCTTAGAAAGAGTATCCGATTTTGATTACCTCGGCGTAACCATCACAGAATCTAGCGACTGAGGGCCCAAATTAAAAAATCAACCCTGAAACTGGTGTAATCTTCAGGGGGCTTAATGAAGGTTTTTCAAAAATCTAGCCAGAAACCTGTGAGTCCAGCCATAGAAATATACAAGGTTCAAGCCAGGGGAAGGCGCTGTATGGAGCATATGGGGTCACTGTAGTTCTGAGAGTCTCACATAGACAGAAAACACCTTTCTCAGGCAACTGTTTGGCCTCCCACGGAGTACACACTCACGCCGCTCCGACTGAACCTGGGGGTAAGGGCCATTGCCGAAGAATCTAATCTCAGACCCCTTTTATTCTGGCGGCATCTGTGGGTTACCCCAGAACTTACAGTATACAGGGATGAATTAAGAGAGGTGATGAGTCTACCAGGGGTGGGAAAATTACCCTGGCTCTCCTATATTCGACACACATTAGAGAGTCTGGGACCCCCTTTGGGGAGACCCAAAGGTTGCTTGTGCCTCGGTGTCTAGGAAAATGCTAAGGGACTACTACTGGGAGTTTAAACTGGCCAAACTCCAGAGCAGTCCTTTAGTAGGTAAGCTGACTGCAGTTTTCCTAGACACCAAGGCCTGGTATAGCCTAGAGCCTGCACTGAACGACATCAAGCCGGCAACCACAAGACAGCTTTATTTGCAGTTCAGACATGGGGCCTTGCCACTTCGCGCTTTTACAAATAAGTGGGCGGGTTCGCTAACTCTGGGGTGCCCAGCATGTGACTGCTCCACAGAATCTGACTTTCATGTGCTCTTTTGCTGTCCCGGCTATCACAAAGCGAGTAAACAGTGGCTGGCTCAGATCTGTAGGAACCTAGGCACCAGGCGCTGTTGCAAGGCTTTTAGAATATTGAAACACGATTCTAGCCTCCCGATAGGATACTCGGTAGTAGGTTTCTTATTCTCTATGTGGTGCACACCATAGAGCATTTTTAAAATCAACTCAATAAATAAGGTCTACAGACCCGCACAAAGGAAATGAGGAATTTTAAAGGGTTTACCATCTTTACTGTTCAATTGAGATCACTTGTATTGATGCCGTTCATTTACATTTTAAATTTACTGTTCTACTGGTTTGTTGCCCCCGAGAATCCGCTTCTAGTGGCTAAGATTAAGCTCTAACCTCTCATATTTGGACCGGTCACCTGCTTATATAGCTCGCACACACATTTTGAATTGCCAATACTGTCTCCATCTTTGATTAATTTACTGACTCATATGAACTGATTTTCCCACTTGTTGAACCGCTTGCATAGATTGCACCACATTTCATATTTACTCCAGGCCATACCTGTGTATGTTTTATCCAATTGTTTTTACTGTATGTATCCAATCCTGCTCTATCTCTTTTTATCCATTTAGATTTTGAAGTAAATTAATTGTATGTCATTTTAGTTGTACTTTTAAGGTCAAACTGATCGAAATAAAGTTATTACTGACTGACTGTCATATCTATTGCTCTACTGGTTGGACATTTGTCGTTTTAGTGGCCAATAGTTTATAAAAATATACTTTATTTTTCCAGATTGGCTTTCTTCAGTTGTGTTTTCTTTGTATTACTTCTTGAAGGTCTTCATAAATACTTTACACATTGCATATAAGTTTAGCCTGACTGCTTTGGAACAAGCTACCAGAGGGTTGCGCACAGATTAATTCGTAGTTTGCTTGTGTTTCACCCTGACAAGAATTGGGGTTGCTGCCTGAGTAGGGTTTCAACCCCCCCCCCCCTCCCCCCACCCTCCAACCAGTAACTCAATTTCCTACAGTCGTCTTTGACAGAACCCAGTACTTTGCTACAAATAATTTCCCAAATGGTGAACTTGACAATGAAATAGTGGCTCCAAACTCTCTCATCATCTATGCACACTCTATTTCTCACAATATGGGCTCTGAGGGATTGTAAATCTGTCCCTCACCATTTCATGCAGCACTTTCTTCCACATTAAGTTCCCACACACTGAACCTGAGCAGTGGCTCCCCCACTACTTAATTGAGTCAATGGTATTTTGAACGCTAAATGCTTGAGTCAGCTAGCCATTATGGGGATCCTCAGAAGAAAAGCACCCACGAATGTGTTTCTGCCTAGGTTTCTAGGTGTATCACCCTTATCCTGCGTCTCTTGTGCATCATTCAAACGTGTGTCTTCTTATTGCAGGCCACTGCACATCATTTGTCAATTAAGAAAACAAAATTATGTGCAATAAATGCAATCCTCCCTGTGCACCTAAGTGTTGGCTCAAAAGGCACTCCTCTCAAAATGGAGGTGCACCCCCATGAGCTCTCACATTGTTCATCACATTGTTTAGAATTAGCGCCCTGTTGGCTTGCCATGAACTGGGTGCAAGCAGTGGTCGCTCGTCCGCTAAGGTGGAGGCGTGTTGCCCCACTGCACAAAAAGGAAAAATAAAATTACAAAAACGTTTCGTTATTATCATTTTATTTTTCCTATTGCTTGCAGTCAGTGGCCTGTGTGCAGTGTGGGGTGGGACGGGGCTGGCCAGAGCAGAGAAGGAGTGGTTTCCACTCCCCAAAACCTCTTGAACTGTTTGGCCGGCCCTATTAGGCCGACCAAACAGTTAATATGCACTTTACACTCCCTACCACTCTCACAACCCACACCACATGTAGCCTATTCACATAAAATCAAGTGCTCTCGCGTAGTCGTAGGTCGAAGCACGCCCTGCCCCCTAGAGGGACGGGAAGACCCCTATGATGAAGCATGACACTATGGGATTCGTAGCGTGTGAGGCGTATTTTAAAAACACAGAGTGCTTCTCCCTTACATTCCAAATGAGTAGCTTTTTTCACATATCACAATAACATAAATAAATAAAATAGGATAGAATCTTTGTTTATATAAAGTCTTACTGGAGGTAGAATCTATCTATCAAACCTCTATAACCCCCATCTTTGGTTTTTTTGATTGACACAATACAGCAGCCTATGTGGGTTGAGAGACAAGCCTAGCAAGAAGGGCCATCTTAACAGCATTCTAGACTCCTGGGCAAAGCTGTGCACTGGGCTCTGCCTACGCAAACGCTCACAGGAATAAAAAATGTTTAACAGAGAATTAGTGTTAAATTCTGATATGCATGGGGCCCCTATGCTCGTGGGACCCTCTGGCAACTGCCCAGCATGCTAATTCGATTCCAGGATGTTACTATGGATTCTATAACACTGCCACCTAATGTCTCTTGGTTTGATGTGTGTCTGCCTTCAAAAGAAAGGGTGGCATAAAGCTGTGTCTCTTGACCAGTCACTTTAAACTACCTGCTTCAAGCTCATCAGGTGGAAATTGTGCCGGTGATGTAACTACCTCTTTCTGGTATTGCAACCTGTCACACGTTATACACAAGTGGCTGCTACAGAAACAAATCCCTCAAGCCATCTTTTTGGGAGTTTGGTCTTTATTCTGGTGGTGACACCATATCGATTACAGCGCCCATCACAACATCCTTTTATCGAAGTAACCCCTCTGGATGGAAGATAAGTGGTAATGGTGAGCAGAGAAGATACAGTTGGTGATGTAAGAGAGTACTGTTTCTGTTGAGTGAAGGGTACCGAAGCCTGATTGGAAGGGGTCGAAAAGCTTGTCGGACGAGAGATTTGTAGCGAGTCGGCTGAAGACTTGGCCTTCCACTGAGATGGAGAAGAAAGCAAGGAGAGATACTGGGTGACAGATTGGGAGGAAGAGTCAGCAGTGGTAAAACCAGATCTGATTTCAAACACTGAGGGTAGATTCCATTTACTAGGGGGTGATTACAAAGTGATGCCGATGGTTGAGGGCAGAAAGGGTAAAATGGTGTACACGTTGAGTCAGCAGATTATCTTAACCATGACTGGATGCCCCCTTGGCACTGAGCAATGCTGAAGGTAACACCGTTGATGGAATTTGATATCTATAGCCCACCATCAGTGTGGGTTTGTCTAGCTGTGAATCGTGGTGGTAGAGCAGCATCACTAAACTTCAGACTCTGGTAAAGCATGGGGAATGGCGAGTGATTGCCTTATGCAGGTGGCTATGACCAATCACAGCAAAGGGGATGGCATAATACTTTAACCCAAAGGCCACCTTCTGTACCCTACCTCTGTTTTGACTTGTGAGGTTTTCTAAAATGACTTGGGTTGAAGTGTGCTCAGTGTATTCTTCCTTGGCTTTTGAAGGTAACTGTTGCGGGTGTTGCAGTTTGTTATTATGATCACATACATGCAAGAGTTGGAACATGTTTGGTCATGGGAATGCAATGACTGAAAGAGCAACTGCATGAGATGCTGGGGGTGGATGTCGGCCAGATTGACTCTTGTGAATTCAGATGTCTGCGGTTCGCAGGTATCGTTTTTTTACTTGGAATGTATGCTGGCTGAGCAGTCCGTCTAAAAGATATAAGAAACATGTTTACTTAAGAATGGGGATATTAACATAAGATTCCTACGGGACACTCCCTTAACAAGGAATGAATTTGAGAAATGACTTCGTAGAAGGAGACACAACTGTTTGGTATGTGCAGTGCAGGCTGTGAATATTGAATGCCAAATATCAACAGGACAGAATATGGTGACACCAACATCGAAGGATAAAATGTCGAAGAGTAAGTTTTTAAACCTAACTATATATATATATATATATATATATATATATATATATATATATATATATATATATATATATATATATATATATATATATATATATATATATATATATATTGTATCCAATCCCGACTTTCAAACAATAATTATCAGGCGCTGACTCCGTGGGGTCAAAATCAGGAACAAGAGTTTATTTACTCAGTGCACAAAGGATTGACGCGTTTCGACGGTCACAGCCGCCTTGCTCATATATATATGAATTATTATTTTTTTGAAGATGCCTAGATGGGGAGTTAAGAAGAAAAGAAAATCCTTACCTCTGTCTGTGCAATTACCTTTTTCTATTTTGTACCACAATATTGTGGTAGTCTTATTCTGTCCCATCGATACTTGGTATTCGATATTCTCTACTACAATGGCACTATGCACTCATCCTATGTAAGAGGCACACTTATATGGCTGACTCCCAGGTCCCCTTTGAGTTGCTCAAACATACTACTGAACAAGACGGTAGGTACACTATACTGGAGGGTAAGTTGGATGGTCGTCAGATCAGATTTGTGAATGTATATGCCTTGAATGACACACAACCCGACTTCCTCGACATTGTCACACGACTCAGCTGTGATGATTTCGACTGCTTCACACTCTGGGGAGGTGGTTTTATTTGTATTGTGAATACTGACATAGATAGATTACTGCCAGCTCTCCCTGGCACCGCAGGCTGCTCAGCTGGCAACTAAATGTAATGAGTGTGGTGGAGCACTTTTAATAAAAACGCATAATTGGATTAACACAATGTTATTAACACATATTGATTCTGAGATGTTCTGCTGTGAAGCTGTGTTTATTTTAGGCCTCAATTTCAAAATGGCTGCTGCTGCCTGTTGACATCTTATTCCTGCACTGTCATCTGTCTGTCCTTCCACACCATGCACTCAGCACGCAATAAAAACTGTGTTTTGAAGATGCCATTCTCTCATGCACAACATGATGCCTCATTCTCAAGCTTTATTCTCATGCTGTGTTAGCAAAGTCGATGATTTCTCAAAGCCTCAGCTGTTGGGATCACATTGTGATTCTCATGACAATTTAACCTTTACTTGTGACAGAATTTTACTAACTAAAAGATGTCACAGAAGCATCCGGAATGGGAATTGCATTGCCAAATTCTGTGTGGCAGGGCTGACAAATGTGATTTCAAACTGTATCCTTCTTTCCTTAATATGATTTGGTCGAATCTTTGGGCCTTTACACTGTCACACCAAAACATATTGAATTTATTGCATTTTATCCTATAAAATGGGCTTCACCTAGGTCCCTGAAGGATAAAAATTGGATTTCCCCGTGCTCCTGTATAAAATATAATAAGCTCGTATTGTCGATATATATATTGTATTAGCATGATGTATCAATAAGTATTCACCTTTGAATTAGAAGCATGTATTTGCACTTAGTAGAATGTATTTTGCATTTATTCGTTCTTACATAAGTATATCGATTGTTCTTGTAAATAGGCTAGGCCATCGCAAAACCAGCGCCATCTTGATATGTGTTGCTTAGGCCTCAGTGGAGATCACGTGTTATTCCTTGCACGAATATAATGAGTTATAGTGGACAGCTGAATGTGGGGAGTTCTCCGCTCTGTTCTGCGAACCAAGGTCGCATTTGGCTGCTAGTGCGATAAGCGCATTCCTGAAGGCGCCGTTCTTGCCCTCCCTAGCACCAAGACGAAAGGGAGTCACCCCTACTGACCTACACCCACAATAGCTGTGTCTAATAATAAAACCAATTATGTGTGCCATATAAGGTCATTCCTGGGATCTCGAGGGCCGGCTGGTACTTTTCCTATTATAGTATTTCATGTGTGTAACTAAAAGATATATATGACCTGTTTGAATGTAAGACGTCAGTCTTCTCTGCGCACCTCGAGGGTAGAGGCCGTGGGGAGGCTCCTCTGTGTAGAGTATTTTGTCAATAAACAATTGAACTTTCCCCACTGCCAACTGACTGATTATTGGTATTTGGTATAGGGGCTATTGGTAAGTATAGCTCCATAGGTATAAAGTGTTTACATACAACAGTTGGCGACTCCGCCGGGACTCGGTGCAGGGGTCGTCCTCCCGTGATCAGATTTGAAGAGGACATTGAAGGAGTGTGGTCTTGTTCGCGGGGGTGGATCGACCGGAGACTTTTTGGGTTGCTCTGCTCCCGTGACCAGAGGACCCCCCCAGCTGCTATTGGCCCCTCACCGGAGTACTACGGGTGTAACCCGGGAAGAGTGACCGTGTATGGGTCACAGGAGTTGGTAATGCGGAAATCTGCAATCAGACCTGCGTGCACCAGGTGAGTGGATTTGTTTTTTGATTCTGGATAGTACCTTTTGAAAACCTTTCGGAAACAGTTAACTGTATTAGGAATTAGTGGTCAGGAGGACCACGGAGAACTTGGAGATCCAACGGGGCGGCAGATTGGTTGCACGGGTGGATGCTCCACAAGCTATTTGGTGAATTGTAGAAACTTGCTCGGACGCCTAGGTGTAGCACTGGTGTTGTACACCCGGCCGGACTGTTCTCGGAAAAGCCTGTGACTGAACCTGGGTAGCCTTCCTAGCATATCCGAAGCGACGCTAAGGCAGTGGGCTTAGTCGGAATAGCTCTGAGGGTGTAACAGGAAGGTCGGAGAATGGTCCGTAGGCCGGTC
This sequence comes from Lissotriton vulgaris, assembly GCF_964263255.1. Classification (NCBI taxonomy): domain Eukaryota; kingdom Metazoa; phylum Chordata; class Amphibia; order Caudata; family Salamandridae; genus Lissotriton; species Lissotriton vulgaris. The sequence goes on along the minus strand of NC_141689.1, from coordinate 1,251,504,351 downwards.
TGTGGCTGAAAACCTGTCCGACGGTTTCTGGGTAGTTTCTGAACTGCCTGTTGTGAGTATATTTTTGGCTTGGAAATTGCTTTGGTCAGTTCTCCATAACGAGAGTCGACTGGCTCCGTTTATTTGGAAAGACATGTCGATTTGACTTGATGAATGAATATATGTTGTTACAATTGAGGAATTTAGTGGTGTAAGTATGAATGCGTGAGACATGGCCATGTCCGTCTGATTGTTTTGTGATCGAAATAGAGTTCCGATATAGGAAAGATGCCGTGTTTTAGTAAGTTATGTTTTGGATGTGGTTGTCGACGAAAAGAAGAATGGTTGAGTGAAAGTCAACCAGCCCCACCGAAGGGCAGCCGAGTCATGATATGTACGTAAAGCATGGTATTTCCCCTATTTTATTTAATACTTTATGGCACCGATATACCAAAGAAAATGTGGAATTAACAGTGGCCCTTAAGTAGGTCTTTTGATGAAAAAAAAATTCAATTCTTGCAAGATCGTTTGTTTGTGAAAAGAAGTAGGCAAGCCATGTTTGATTCTTTATGAATGTGGCAAAAGAAAGCAAACCGAAGACGCATGCGCGAGGAAAAGCTGTACAAAATTAAGCAAGGGCAAACGGTTACACAAAAGGCTCTCGCACATGACAGAGAGCAGGTAGAAAAAGGCATTGAGGCTTCGAATAGACAGTTTAGGTTACAGGTAGATAAGAGTTATGCCACACGTACAGAGCCTGAGGATGAACTAGAGGAGCTTTTGGATATACGCCCACCACCACCTTATGCACCGCAACCCGTATTTCCGGCTGTTCCTGTGGCGCCTGCGGCTGCCCCGCAGCCCCTGTCGTCCCTGCTGCTACAGCTGCCCCTGCTCAGGCGGTGGCTACTTTTAGATTACCTCCTCCAGTAATGGAATTACACACTTTGTTACCCCCAACTACTACGGTGCCAGGATTGTCCCCGACAATAATGCCTCCACAAGCTAGTATGTTGACTCCATGGTCTTTAACAGCGACCCCCACACTGCAAGGAGCCACTTCTATTCTGGAAACCGGAAACGTAGAGCCCCGGAGATTGTTTACTGGATCGTCTGCAGGTCGGGAGGAACAGGTGAGAATTATGGACCAAGAATCCAAATGGATGCTGAATCCTATCTATACCATTCCTGATGAGTGGAGCACTCTTAGGGATTATGAACCTATTATGCAACAATTAGCATTAGAGCACATGGTGACTTGCCTAATTTCTCGATGGGAATCTAGTTTCCCTGACGGGCAAGTGCCCCAGGTACTATTTGACATCCTAGATAGTGCGCATAGGTATGAAATGGGATTCGAGGATGTATATAAAAGGGTGACTACTTTGATGAAATATCGGGATCGGCTACACTTAAAATCCCCGTTGTTTGACTCCCAACATCCTATGAGAGAAGTGCACCCTATTTATCACCCTGAGGTCCCAGAGGTGAGGGACGATAATAATCAGGTGACCAGGGCTCGGTGGATATCCCGGTTCCAGGAGTAATGGGTTTACACCCCATGGAAAAGAAGTCAGGTTCTCTCCAGCAAAACACATCTTCCCGACCCCCGGAAGAATCCAACTGCATAGCTGCAGGATCAGCCGTAATGACTTTAGCAGACATCGAGTTGATTCTTTGGATTATTAGTCCCAGTTGATATATAGCGTCTAGTGCACGACATTGACCATGTTGCCGAATTAGGGGGAAATTGGGACCAATTCAAAGATTGGGACAAGGAACGGAAACCTGGAGACAAGCCTAGGGCAGAAATATTGGCTCTACCAGGACGGATAATTACCTATATGCACTCTTTAATCCCACCCCGGAAGGTGGACTGGGATAAATTAACAGCATGCAAAAAGAAGAAAGACGAAAGTGTTTCAGACTTTTTCACCAGATTCGAAGGTGTATTTATTGACTTCAGCAGACAGGATTTGTCAGTGGAAGGAGGGGTAAGATTATTTGTGAATTGTTTTGTAACGAATCTGCTCCCGGAGATCTCGGCTCTCTTACAGGCAGCCAAGAGTACCTGGCGGTACTGTAATATGAGCCCCAACGTCCTGTTGAGGGGTTAATGATTCCCAAGTCAAAATAGCGGAGCCGCAATTGAATTGACCGGCCCGGGGGAAAAGCAGCGTCTTCCAGGAAGTATCGGGCGCGTCCGATACTTCCTGGAAGACGTTGGGGCTCATATTGCAGTACCGCCTCCTTGTGACTCCTGCTCCTGTTTGGGCTAATAGCGTGGAGTAACATTGGATTTTTTTTCCTCTTTTAAAATGGAATATTCACCATGAGCAAATTATTGGACAAACACTGAACAAACTATTAACGGGTTGCTTTTACTCATTTACTGTCGGAACGCGACCTCCTTCTTTCATCCTTGGTCCCTTCTCTCCCTTCCCCCCCCGTCCAGTCCTGAAGAAGACCCGCAGCAGAGGTGTCAAACTTCTCCTTTTTGCGCCAGGGTCGAAACGTCGACAATCATACCCCCATGTTTTGAGGCCTAGACCTTTACAATTTTGCTCCCTCCCCTTTCCCTTGTACAACCCAGTAATGAAAAACTGTGTGGATAGGCTTCTGTGTTTTGTTCAACTAGAATAATTGTCATTTTAGTTGTACATAGAATTTGAATCTTGTTCTTTGAATTTACCTTTCCCTTTTCAATTCACTTGAGCACCCCCTTTTTTCTTCACTGCAACCTGCAGTCTTTCTTTTTCGTTATTGAATTGTTTTTATAAAAATGTTGAAAATAAATTTGGAATATACTGATTGATTAAGAAAATTGTTTGTCTTTTTGACTAATAGATGTTGGGTACAACACAATTTTATGGAATTCTGGCTTTGAAAAGAATTAAGGGCCAGATGTAGGTCGCCAAATACCGGTCGGTAACGGCCGATTTCGGCCATTAACGACCGGTATTTGGGATTTGACATGTTGGGGGCCTCATATTTACAGAATCGGTATATTTACTGATTTGGTAAATTTACAGAATCGATAAAATACCGAATCGGTAAATTTACCGATTCTGTAAATCCATATGTAGGTGGCCCTTACCGAATCGTTATTTACCATGGAATACTATTCCATGGTAAAAAACGAATTCCAGTGTACATGCACATCTGTGCATGTACACCTGTGCCATGTGGCACACAGACATGCCCTAAGGGCATGTATGTGTGTCACATGGCACACAAGCCAGAAACAGGGGTGAAACAGGGTGTCAAAGTGACACCCTGTCCCACTTGTAAAATCGGTAAAATTACAGATTTGGTAATTACCGAATCAGTATTTGCTATGGAATCCTATGGGCTTCAAGGCCCATAGGAATCAATGGCAAATACAGATTCGGTAATTACCGAATCGGTAATTACCGAATCTTACCGATTCAGTATTTTTACCCAATATTTTACCTACATAGCAATTACCGAATAGTGAATACCGAATCGGTAAAATTCGGTATTTACCATTCGGTAATTTGCTATTACCTACATCTGGGCCTTAATCTCCATGTTTGTTGTTATGGATTAATTTTCCCAAAACATGAATTAAGAATAATACATACATTGATTTTTGATGATATGTCTGGGACCACAGTTGTCTTATACTCACTGGTGGGTATGGATATGCATAGGACAGCCAAAGACAGAGAAGGGGCCAGGTGACCGTACCCGTCGATCAACAAGGACCTTATGTGAAAGGGCAAATGATGGGAACTTCTGAGAATTTTCTAGTGGATACGGGTGCGATGAATAGTTCCATTGCTCATTCACTGGTCCTGGGGGCTACTCTGTCTGGCCATAATAACGTTTCAGTAGGATTCTCTGGGATCCCTGTGGTAAGCCACATCTCTGCTCCTATCCCAATAACCATAGGCCCTGTGACTGTAGATTCTCTGTTTTTATTGACATCAAATTGCGGGGCAAATTTGTTGGGCTTGGACTTGTTAAAAAAGTTAAATGCTAAAATTAATTGTTCCCCAGATGATCCTGAAAATTGTACTAAACAATGTTTTACTAAAAATGACCCCCTTCCTCCTGAATTGGCAAGTATCCCTCCCACTTCGTGGGCTATTGGGGACACTGATGTAGGACTGTTAAAAATACCACCAGTATCCATTACATTGAAAAACAATGTTAGTTTACCCCGTATTCCACAGTATAAGATTTCACCCACTGGCGAGCGGCCTTTATTGGGCATTATACAGGATTTGATAGATAAAGGAGTGGTCGAAGAAACAGCAGCGAACGTTTGTAACAGCCCCATATTGTCGATTTTGAAGAAGGCCCCACCTGATAGTGACACTGATCACAGCAATGCCTATCGATTTGTAATTAATCCACGGGAGATTAATAAAATTGTGGTCCCTCAGTACCCGGTGGTTTCAGACATTACCACCATTTTGACAATGATTCCTCCCACCGCGAAATATTTCTCGGTTATTGATTTAAAGAATGTTTTCTTTAGCATTCCAATATACCCCGAGAGCAGACATATTTTCTGCTTCTCGTTATCTGGACGCAGCTTTAGATTTTGTTGGCTCCCTAAGGCTATACTGAAAGCCCAAGTATTTATAGTCAAGCTCTTAAAGCTATTCTGGATGAATTGACTCTTACTGCTGGTAACTTACTTCTCCAATACGTAGATGATTTGCTGGTGGCCTCAGACATGGAAGAAGGTTGCAAGGAGGCTACTGTTAAATTACTATCTCATTTGGCTGCTAATGGTAATAAGGTGTCACTTTCTAAATTTCAATATTATCGACATGAGGTGACCTACCTTGGTCATCTACTGTCGAAAGAGGGGAGGAGACTAACCCCTGAACGAGTGGCTACTATTGCTAATATGTCTGTACCTTGTACTCAACGTGATGTTTGTGCATTTCTTGGCATAACCTCTTACTGTCGCCAATGGATCCCTAATTTTTCTTTGCTTACTAAACCTCTCCTGTGCCTAAGTACTAAGGAGGTGCATGAACCTTTACCCTGGACCGATGAATGTCAGACTTCTTTTGACGCTTTAAAATCTGCACTTTGTTCTGTACCCGTCTTGGGTACTCCTGACGACCGAAAACCTTTTGTACTCTATGTGCATGAGGTGGACGGTTGTTCTCTTTCTGTGTTAACACAAGGATTTGGTGGTAAGCAAAGGCCTTGTGCGTATTTTCCGGCGGTATTGGATAATGTCGCCAGAGCCCTCCCTAGCTGTCTGCGAGCAACGGCTGATGTAGCGGTCGCCATCCGACAGTCGGAGGGGCTCATTTTGAATACTGATCTCACAGTCATGGTACCGCATGCTGTGGAAACATTGTTATACAAAACCAAAACACAGCACCTGACGATTAACTGGATACAAATTAACCCTGTTTGCGCCACATATAACTATTAAACGATGTACCACCTTGAACCCAGCCACATTACTACCTCTCCCTTCGAAAGCACCAAGCAATGATGTACATGATTGTATATTTTGGACCGAAGAGGAAACAAAGGGATGTATAGACCTCACAGATTCTCCTCTATCTGACCCTGAAGGAGAATTGTATGTGGATGGCTCGTGTTTCAAGTTACCAGATGACACCACAACAGCTGCATATGCCATCACTACCCTTTGTAGTATAGTTGAAACTGCACGAGTGCCCTATTTATCACCGCAAGCAGCTGGGTTAATAGCGTTGCTTCGAGCTTGTGAACTGAGTGTAGGACTGGAAGTAAATATTTTTACAAATAGTCAATACGCCTTTGGCGTTGTACATAGTTTTGGCCGTCTCTGGGCGGAGAGAGGGTTCCTCACATCCCATGGTCAGAGAATACAGCATGGTGCTTTAATTTTACGATTGCTGACAGCCTTAACCTTGCCCAAAAAGGTTGCAGTGATTAAATGTAGTGCGCACAAAGCAATAGTGGATGAAGTAGGTGAAGGGAATGCGTTTGCAGATCAGGTTGCAAAGGAAACTGCGAAATCCAAAATGTCCTCCATGTTCGTGACAACATCAGCTAGATGGGTAGCAGAAACAGAAATGTTTGATAATACAATGGAGAGTGCCCGGGTCATACAGAAGGAAGCAACTCCCGCAGAATTAGACCATTGGGAGAAAGAAATGGGGAAATTGGATGAGAATAATTGCTGGGTTGATTTGACAGACAACAGAGATGGTTATTACCCAATGCATTAGTCTATGCTGTAGTCACCATGGCCCATGGGTCGGCTCACATTGGGGTGAAAGGAATTTGTGCTCTGCTGGATCCTGTATGGAATAATCCCTATATTACAAAAACAGTGGCCCATTTGGTTAAATATTGTATGGTTTGTTTACAACATAATACAGGAGGGAGGGAATCTGTGCTTACTGGAAGCTTTGACCCACCCTCTTTGCCCTTCGAGGTGCTCCAAATGGATTATATTCAGTTGGAGCGAGTTAACAATCTAAAATATGTCTTAGTGGTGGTGTGTGCCTTTAGCAAGTGGGTGGAGGCTTACCCCACCAAGGAAAATACTGCCCTGGCAACAGCGAAAGCCTTGATTAAAGAGTATTTCCCAAGATATGGGATTCCTCAAGTGATTTGGTCAGATAACGGAAAACATTTTAATGCAGAATTAGGGAAACATGTTTGTAATGGATTACATATCACTCAGATATTTCATGCAGCCTGACACCCCCAGTCTGCAGGATTAGTTGAGAAATATAATGGAATTTTGAAAATGAAAATGGCCAAAATACAAGAGGAAACTCAGTTAAAATGGCCTGATGCTCTTCCTTTAACATTAATGTCTATACGAGTTACCCCACACTCTCAAGCTGGACTGTCCCCCTCTATGGTCATTTTTGGACGACCAGCTAATGTATGGAGTGTCCCTAGACCAAAATCTTTCTGTGACATTGAGTACCCTAGGATGACAGATTATTTGTATACTTTGACTAAAGATTTGCGTTCCATTCATCAACAGATGTCAGCAGTACTGCAGCCGCCTTCAGAGGGTCCCGGACATCACTTGGAACCTGGACGGAACTATCAGCGGAAGTCTAGTCTGGAGCCTCGATGGACCAAACCCTATCAAGTCCTCCTATCGACTCGAACCGCAGTAAAAGTAGACGGAAAGTGACATTGGACGCATGTATCGCATTCTAAAAGATTGCCTCTCCCGCTTCCGTACGATCAGCAGAAAAGTAGAGATATCCTGACCCAGGAAGGAGAGCGGGCGGTACGCTTTGTTCCTTTTTCTGACGCCCTTCAAGTTGGTGAGGGGCAAGAGGAGGAAGTTGTGGAACCTTCAGAAGCTCCGATAACAGCGCCAGCAGAGTTGAGTGCTGAACCAGAAGCCCATCCTATTCCTGTTGTAGGGAATGCTCCGTTGCCTGTTTTGTTCTCTGATCAGGAAGAACCTGGTCGTTTGCGGTACAACCTGCGGCCCAGAAAATAACGCGGTATCTCAGACAAAGGTGTTAGGAGATAAGAAATAATTTGAGTCGTTGGGTTTGCTATAAGCTATCTGAGGTATTGAACGAGACACTGGACTGAACTCGATGAAAGCTTGGAACATTTTATTTTGCTCTGTTCAGAAAGAAAGACAATATTGCATCAGTAAGGCCCAGGTTGCAACTTCTTCAAGGGTTATATTGCTACGATAACTCCAACGCCCGGATTGCTTTAAAATTCTTTTTGATGAACAATAGGAGCCTGCCTGTGAGGCTGTAGATGGACACAGGGAAGAAAAACCCTCTGGCAGGCCGGACTGCGCAGCCCGAGATTAGTATATGACTTTTAGCTAGCATGTATCCCTTTGCTCGTTTCGTTCCTGAGGAGGAACGCCCTTTTGTACCTCGTCGTCAACCTGGTTATATACCTGTCTTCTCCAGTTGGACGTCACGTGTAAAAATATGCTTTGTAGTCAGCATTACTGTTTTATTGATTAATTTAATGAGTGTGTTTGTATATTTAGAATGTCAATATCCAGCGCATAAACTTATAGGGACCACCACTCCTCCACCTGAGCACGTGTTTTATACTATGGCCCCGCATAAGGAGAGACATCACCAGACTTATAGTAAAAATGTTTTCATTGAGAAGTTACAGCAAACTCATAATGCTACCAACACTGCAAGTTGTTGGGTCTGTGGTCTCTTACCCTCGGTCATGCATAGACAGGATCAGTTTATTTCTCTACCTTTATCATATTTGGGAAGTTGCAAATCTTGGTTTAAATTGTTTTCTGTAATGTACATGCACTATGTAATAGATCCACAACCATATTCTGAAAAAGACTACTACATGATCCTAGTATATATAGAAGTGCATCAGGGTTTTGACCGGAAGGGAAATGGAGGTCAGGGGTCCTTGGATCCAGAAGCCTGCATGAACGTGTATACAGAGAAGGCAAATTCAACATGGCTAAAAAACGAATTAAAGGATTTCGAGGGGTTCAATCATACCCAGTATTTCAGGCAGTTTAGGGAACGGAACGTCACTAATGATGAAGCACTCCCCATACCTATTTTGAATCATACTTCACCCTTTTGTATTCAAGGAACTGGTCATATCCCGGTAGGGAGGAGCATATGCAATTACACTTATCGGATGGTAACTTATAGTAGCCCACCGTTGCTCACTCCTCCAAATGTATATTTTGTGTGTGGAGACCCTGCATATACTTGGCTCCCCAGAGGATGGTTTGGGTGTTGTTACTTATCTTTCTTTTACCCTCCAGTGTATATAGCCCCCTCCGATTATCATAAACCTCATCGATTGGAAAAACAAAGTTTGTCTTTGCATAGGGTACCTAGAATGATAGACACTACCGATACTGATCAAACCGATACCCCTGAACAACATTTTGTGGATATTGTGGAAGGAGTGTTTCCCATTTGGGGGCCCATTATAACTAGCAAGGTAGTGCGACGGTTATCAAGAGTAGTGGAGACGGTGATTAATATTACAGCAGGTATATTGACCAATATAATTGCAGAGCTTCAAGCTACGAGGCTTGTTTCGCTTCAAAATCGGATGGTTTTGGACGTTATTTTAGCCAATCGAAGGGGGCATGCCGCGTGATCGGCAGCTCCTGTTGTGTATATATCCCTGACTACGCCACTTCTGTTCATTTAGGAATTCAGAAACTGCACCGTTTGGCCTCGGAAATATATGCAGATACGGGGACTTGGTCACTGTCTGGCTGGTTCTGGGACCTCCTTTCCACTTGGGGATGGAAAATACTGATGATTCTAGCAGGGATAGCTGCAGTTTTGTTTACCTGTTGTCTTTGCATACAATGTGGACCAGCCTATTGTTCATGCCTTGCTTCTAAACTTGCTTCCACCATAAAAACGCCTTCACCCGCAAAAGCTAAGGCCCAACTAGTTCAACAGGAGATAAATGACCTAATGAAGATTGATGAAGGAATTTTTGAAGATTGAGAAGTCTGTACTTATTAGATACATCAGGCTAAAAAGGGTGGATCTGAAGGATAAAAATCTGATTTCCCTGTGCTACTGTATAAAATATAATAAGCTTGTATTGTCGATATATAAATATATTGTATTAGCATGATGTATCAATAAGTATTCACCTTTGAATTAGAAGCATGTATTTGCACTTAGTAGAATGTATTTTGCATGTATTCGTTCTTACAGAAGTATATCGATTGTTCTTGTAAATAGGCTAGGCCCTCGCAAGACCAGCGCCATGTTGATATGTGTTGCTTAGGCCTCAGTGGAGATCATGTGTTATTCCTTGCACGAATATAATGAGTTATAGTGGACAGCTGAATGTGGGGAGTTCTTCCTCTCCGTTCTGGAACCAAGGTCGTAATTGGCTGCTAGTGCGATAAGCGCATTCCTGAAGGCGCCGTTCTTGCCCTCCCTAGCACCAAGACGAAAGGGAGTCACCCCTACTGACCTACACCCACAATAGCTGTGTCTAATAATGAAACCAATTATGTGTGCCATATAAGGTCATTCGTGGGATCTCGAGGGCTGGCTGGTACTTTTCCTATTATAGTATTTCATGTGTGTAACGAAAAGGTATATATGCCCTGTTTGAATTTAAGACGTCAGTCTTCTCTGTGGACCTCGAGGGTAGAGGCCATGGGGAGGCTCCTCTGCGTGGAGTATTTTGTCAATAAACGATTGAACTTTCCTCACTGCCAACTGACTGATTATTGGTAATTGGTATAGGGGCTATTGGTAAGTATAGCTCCATAGGTATAAATTATTTACATACAACATCCTAGAGGGTGTTGGGGTCACTTTCCCTCTTTAGAGGTGACACTCTATCCGTCTGATTTATGACATACTTACTGTGCATCATTAAAATCTACTATTGCATGATTTTCATTTTATTCTGAGCTTCATGCTTTTATATGACAAATGATTAACTGACTGACTGGAATGCCGTTAAACTTAATAAACCTTCATGGTTTTCATTGTAATACTTGTCCTTCTTTATTGGGAAGCCTAATGTGCTTTAAATTTCATTCTGAAACATTAATTGATATGGAATTTACATGTTGATCAAGTCCAGTTGCAGATCAACAAAATACTTAGGGGATTACAACCACTTCCGGTTCATCAGTAGAGTTTAAGTTTGAAGACTGAGGTAAAAGCGCTACTTCACGTGGCTGGGCAATTGGGGTCTGTCTGACATATAATGTGCAATTCACCCCGAGGAGCGGGAAAACTCATAGTATTCACCAGTACCTACCCTTCAAACAAGTATTGATTTATTTTGCAGCCCACAATTTCAAGGGGCCATTCTTCGTTCTGAATATCTGTGCAAAACATTGTCAGATTATAGCCTGTTAAAATTGGTATGTGCATAGGGGTTGCACATTAGTAGAATCTCTTGGCAGCTACAACCAAACTCACTACTAGATGCACCATATATAGAAGCGCTCTGGAGTGCCATTACTGAGTTTTTCAATGAAAACTAGGACACTGTTAGGGATACAACTGTAGAATGGTAGACATTTAAAGTGACAGTAAGAGGCACATGCTTAGGCATAACTCACAGCATGCATAGAAACATTGAGAAGTGCATATCCACGTTAAAAAATGCTTTAAAAGCTTTGGAAATCGAAGTGATTGCTGATGCATCGCTACGTCCAAGTTTGGCACAGATGAAATGGTAGATGGTCCTACACAGATTTGGTTTTCACCACTACAGGGTGTACGTCACCAAGGGGCACAGTAAAGGTTACAAAGCAGGTTGACCGTTAGCCAGATCAACTAGATTAGACAGATTACAACAGCCAACAACTGCCTTACATACACCAACCAATCTTAATGTCAACCTCCAAGTTGAAGTGAACGATATGCTCCACACATTTTATTCTTATCTCTACAAGAATCTCCAGTCTCAGAGGGTTGACGATCAGAGGAAATATGTTTGTAATGCCAAGCTGCAGAGATTAATGCCGGAGCAGGCTTTATAGTTGGACTCACCCCTAACAGTCGAGGAGGTGAAGGCCGACTTTTTTGAGTTTTTAAATACTTTATTTAGACAATTAAGTCCATCAAAGTTAGAACAACATAAAAAATTGTGTGAAAGTAAGAGCAATACTAAAAGACAGAAGATGTCATAAGTGACTGTTGGATTTGGCCCTTTTTGCAGGGTCATCCTAGACCTTTTCGCCTTCCTCCTGTATTTTTTTCTGACATTTTGTTGGTGGCTTTATGACTCTGGTCACTTTCCCCCTGCTGATCAGTGCTAAAGTGCATGTGCTCTCTCTTGTCAACTTGGTAAGATTGGTGTACACCTGTTTGGCATATTTAATTTACATGAAAGTCCCTTGTACAATGGTATTCCAGATACCCAGGACCAGTAAATTAAATACTACTGTTGGGCTTGCAGCACTGGTTGCACCATCCACGGAAGTAGCCTTTCAAACCTGTCTCAGGCTTCTACCACTACAGAGCCTGCGCGGGCAGTTTACTGCCGCCGTGGCATATAAAGTGGTTGATAAGTCTGCCACTCCCCTTTTACTTCATATCAGTAACCCCTAAAATAGGCTTTAGCTAACCCTATGAGCAGAGTATGGTGTAGGTAGAAGGTAGGACATGTGCTTTAACTGTGTGGCTTGTCCTGGTAGTGACAAACAGCCTATATGATGTGTCACTGCTGTGAGGCTGCTCTCTCATAGGTTTGCATTGGGGATTCCCTGATATGTACTTCAGTGGTAACTCCTGACATGAGAGGGGTAGCGCGACCATGTTTGGAATAGTAGTGATAAATGCTGCTTATTCGTGAAAGCAGATTTATTATTACTATTTTAGGAATGCCACTTTTAGAAGTGGGCATTTCTGTGTGCTATGTGTCTTTGTGCCTGCCTTGAGGTGTATTGACCATCTGGTTGTGACTGACAGGGGAGAGGAGATGTGCATTCACTCCAGCCAGTCCCTGGGGGGGTTGAGTTGTGTCCTGCCCTGCCTGGCTGACTCAGCACTAGGATGACTAGACCTTGGCTGGATTTAGAGTAGCAGGAGGAAATCTATCTTGCACCTGAATAGGCCTGGTCTGCATTTGGAGTGTTGTTCCTGCCTTCCACAATGCTGGCTCCGCCCCCCTGTGGTGTGTCTGGGACCGGGCTTACTCTGAGAATGGGGGGTGATTGTGTACTTGCCTCCAGAACAAACACATGGACACTATAAGTAAAGGGGCTGTGAGCCCATGTGAGAAAAAAAGACTGCGTGGGACTTGTAACCAGCCGCTACAGGCTCTGCAATACGTGCCTAGGGGCACAGTGACTCCTACATTTCTTTGTTTGCCATGGTGGACTAACGGGTAATGTAAATGTAAATGTAAATGTATGTGTCTTGTAAAGTGCACTGCTGCCCTGAGGCGTCGTGGCGCGGTAGACCGCTGGGGAACCTGTCCTGGCTATCCCTGTGAGATGGTCCCTACTGGGTATCTCCAAGGTGAAACCAGGCATCCCCGGCGAATGTGGGGGGCTGTTGTAGAGATGAGGCAAGCTAATGCCCCGAGTTGCTGAGTGTGATCCCTGGTTAGAGTAGGCACCGAGGCGAGAATTATCGAGTCCGCTGACCCTGGTCCACGACCCTGCCGCGTCCGGAATTGAACCCTGGTCCCAGGCCGTTCTCTGCTTCCGGGTCTGCCACCTCTAACCAGTGAGCCACACCACTCCACAACCAGAAACCCTATTTCTAACAGTGACACAATCAATTCATAAGTTGCTGAGACATCTGTGGTGTGTATCATGGTGTTGTGAATGGGTAGCTGATGAGATATCTAGGCATTTAGGGGTGAAAATACGAAGGAATGCTAAAAGCAGACAGACTGGGTTGTACATGTTATGCACAATACAATTTCTTGATACTGTGACCAAAGACTCAGTGCTGATTTTTGTGTGGCTATTGTCCATCTAAGCATCTAGACGTAAGTTAAATGGCGTTCCAATCCTCTAAATGCACGTAGGTAAAACATTGATCAGGGCCTGGTGACAAAGCTAAAATGTAAAACACAAAAAACCAGGGGGTCTCACAAGAAACTGTATGGTCAGCTTCCCAAGGCACAACTCTTTAGTTAAACGAGTCCCAGGGACCAGATCCTTTAAAACCTTAAAGTATGTAGGGAACAAAAGCAAAAGAACAACAAGGACGCAAGTGATTGTTGGTGAGACTCAAAAAAGTCTGTGGATACTCATCAATCTGTCATGATGATCAATCTTCTCATCTGGTCCTCCAAACATTGGGATGGTATGTCTCTTGATCATTGAGACTGTTATCCATACCCGCTGTATCAGACTCAAAACTGGGTCAAGCCCACAATCATATTCCGACCGTGAGAGAAAATAGTCAGTGGGAATAGTGCAGTGCAGAAAATATATACAAAAAAGTGGTGAGATAAAATAGGGTGAAGAGTCCAGGAACAACAGTATTTTATTAAGTACTGGCTCAGCCCCTAATTAAAAACCAAGAACAGTGCAAACGAACAGTTTTGACCAAATAACTGTTAATGGGCCAACATGTTACAGCCAAATGGGAAACCTTCCCTCGGCTTTCTTCAGAGCCTCTGCTCTATATGTATTACTACTGCAAAGTGTTAATATTAACTACAAAAAAAGGATACAAACACACGTATTAGTGTTACTGTTCCTCCATCTCAAGTGGTGTGTCTCATATCTAAAAGAACAAACACAAACATACATACGAAGTTATTCTCCTACCTTTAACCCTGTACATACATTTTGTGACTTAATTACAATTACAAATTTGGCATGACTGGTTGCCAGATGACATTGCCATGCCTTGCACATCGACGCTGGCCCTGTCTTCTGAAGCTTAAAGCCGCAAAGTATTTAAATGGGTGGTGGTAAAAGGGGATGCCCTTGATCTCTTACAATGAAAATTGTAGGGAAGAGATGTAGTTACAATATGGGATGCAATGACTGCTACTCTGAAGACCGAACAGACGAGAGACCCCCATAGGTTTTTCGGGAACAATCTTTTGAGAAGTTATCGCATGCCATGAGATATTGTAGATATTGTCTTCTGCCTTCACATGTATATCAGTAGAAAGTAGGATACCCTTGGCCTTGCTCATTTATTAGACCCTGATGTGCGATACTAGCTACTCTCGGTCACAGCTATTATCAATATGTACCACTGAAATATGTCAGTCCAGTGTACAACGTTATGTAAAATTGATTTTTCTTGCTGACCTACACCTTGCAGATTTTATGAGTTTTTTATTTGATTCAGACCATGCCTTGTTCGAACTAGGTTTTGTTGTATGTTCTCTATACCCTTTTTTTCTTTCACTTGACTCATTTGCTTTCGTCATTGTAATTGGCGTTACCTTACTGAGCCATAAAACTGTATAATATTTGAATGCATAATGGCACTGCCTGCATGGGGTGCAACTAGAACCCAAATGCTGTATGAATAAAATAAAACAAAGATTAAAAAAAGATGGGTTAGCAGATTTCAAAACAGAGATGAGTTCCATAGGTGAATTGGGAGGAACATATGAGAGGACGGTGGGGAGTTGTGGGGTTGAAGCATGGAGGTGGAGGAGCAGCAAGGGTGTCTGTGATTGTCGGGATATTTGAGCCGAAGAATGGCACACAATCTGTGGCTGGCAGTGTCAGGTGTGCGGTGGGAGGAGGAGGTGGGGAAATGCATTTGCTGTTCGTGCACGAGAGGCACTTGGGATTTGTGCATAATGATAACATTATGTTTTGAAAGTGTGCAGTGTTGGCCCTTTTGAGAGTTAGAGAGAGTGTGTTTATGGCAAGACTGTCTGTAGATGCAAGTTTTTATGGGCTCTGGTGTTTTCCTCACTTGCGTAGGAGTGCCTCCATCTTGTTTTTTAGCATGCAGACGTCAGGTTTGGCCCATCGTTGTGTACATGAAGTAATTGGAGAGAGTTTATGCAGGGAATGACAGTGGGTCATTTGCTGGCCTGCTAATATTGCCATCTCTCGGCACAGCTATACTGTTCTGCTCGAATCTGAAACCCTTTAGAGAAGTGGAGACGCTACTAGATTGAATCTCTAAATGACCGTAGGCTAAAAAGTAGAACACGCTGTGCATTCAAAATAAATTAACAAATTGGATTTCTTTTCTTTTTTTTCTTTTTTTACAAAAATCAAGAAGATGTAGTTTTGCCTCTAAATTCTGGCCTAAGTATCACCACCCGCTTACTTCTACCGGGTAAACAGGTCTAGGGAGGACGCCCGTGTATGTTTATGTGTCACTTTACGACGTGCCGCTGAACTTTACACCCGTCGCATCCATATTTCATCGAGCTAGCTTCGATTATTAGATAATTAGAAAGCTATGCCGCCGGATTGGGAAATGAATTCGTTTATTTATTGGCTTGTTGGTGCTGCGTCACACCGTGTATTAGAAGAATGGGCGAGTAATGTGGCAACGGCGGTAGTTATTCTCTGCATGAGTGAACCCATGCATGTACTGACCTGCCGCTTGGGAGCGCACCCAGTGTCCAAGCGAAACTGCCGCACGCAGAGAATGGTGGTCACACCCAAAGTGACCTGGGTGGGGCGTGAACTCACCAGTGTCCTTAAACAGAGATTTAACTCTGGATTACACCGCACCCTGCGGGACTCAGCTACTACACACACACCCATGGCCTTGGAAACCTGTCACCAGCGGTGCAGCCTAAGTGTGCACGCACTGCTCAACTGTATTTAGTCTTTTAGCCAGTTAGAAGGTTGTATATTCATTTACAAGAAACAAGAGGCGACAGGGTCAGTTCTGTTGAGTATAAGAATTGTGTATTATGCTGTAAAGGTTATCCAGGTCAGCAGCACAGAAGAAGGTGGCAATGACATGGAACAACCCTGTGACTGGGGGTGAGTGTTTGAAAAGTTTCAGAGCTCCGTCCTCATCTTGTTATGCTTGCTTTGTGCGCTCTAAGTGGCCAAAGGTATGGCCAGACATAGGTCCCTTGCCAGTGGCGGCTGGTGACATTTGAAAGTGGTGAAGCGTAGCGCGCGTACCCGAACAAACCCCCCACCCCCGAAAAAATTGTCTTTATGTATGAACTGGCTTGGCCGTCCATGCTGGACTGTTCCGTTTGGAGCAGGTGAAGACTGCTTTGCGTATAGCTGGGTCCAAATGAAGGTGACATGGTGTGCACAAAAACAACGAATTGGAATGCAGCCTGTGTAAATCACCTGATGAATTCAAGAATTCCATCCAGCACTTTTTTTGTATTCTTTAGGATGTTTATTGTGGTCAGCTTACTTGAATCTCCTAGTTACTCGTAATAGAAAATCGCATGAAATAAATAAAATAAAAAAAAAAAACTGCACGATTCTTAAAGCAAAACTACTAATCCCAGAATGCAACATCCTGTTATCTAAACAGCCGAACCAACGTGAAGGTGTCACACATTAGATGGTTTTACTTAGCCACAAAGAAAAGGTTAAAGTGTGAAATAAAGCATATGGGGCCATATGTAGGTAAATGGCATTTACTGAATCGTAAATACCGAATTTTACCGATTCGGTATTTACAAATCGGTAAATGCCATGTAGGTAATTATTCGGTATCAATTACTGAATTGTTATGAATTGGTAATTACCAAAACGGTACTTACAGAATCGGTAATTGCCATTGATTCCCATGGGCCTTGAGGCCCATAGGAATCAATGGCAATTACCGAATCGGTAAATACCGATTCGGTAAATTTACCGAATTGTCAAGGGGGACAGGGTGTCACTTTGACACCTTGTTGCACCCCTGATTCTGGCTTGTGTGCCATGTGACACACATACATGCCCTTAGGGCATGTATGTGTGCCACATGGCACAGATGTGCATGCACAGATGTGCATGTACACAGAAATTCGTTATTTACCATGCAATTGTATTTCATGGTAAATAACGAATTCCTAAGGGCCTGTGGCACTGTTTCCAGTGCCACCTACATCCCATATTACCGATTCTGTATATTTACCGATTCGGTAATGTACAGATTCGGTAAATTTAGCGATTCGGTAAATATACAGAATCGGTAATTTTCTGGCCCCCTACATCTGAAACTACAAATACCGGTCGGTAACGGCCGAAATCGGCTATTACCGACCGGTATTCGGCCACCTACATATGGCCCATGGTAGGCATGCTTGTAAACGATATTCAAATTGTACATATTTCGTCATAAAGATGTCTCCGGTGACCTCCGTAAGACACTTACCCTTCAGCATCATTGCTTCTGATGTCCCTAAACTCTGTGCCATTTGAAGAATAATTAGGCGGGCTCTTGGGATGATTTACTTGACTGGAAACTCAACATAGCATGAGCAGCCAACTAATACTAAAAAAAAACAGCAAGACAAGGCTCAGAGTGCCTAACGATTAAGTGGTCTCCGTTACTTATCAGCGCCAGGATTGGCTGTCGAGCAGCGTAACTCCCTGCCCCATTCGGAGACCAGAGGCTGCGGCATGAAGCAACCCTCGGTCTCCCAAGGGGGAGGCTACTGCGCATGTTCGGGCTGGTCAGAAAAATGACCAGCCCAAAGCAAACATGCGCGCCAGCAGCACTGCTGAGCAGCGTGAGCACGCACGCTCACAACAACCCGATCAGATACAGCCCCACCCCCTTTCTCCCCTATAAGCTAAATCTGGTGCGGCCGGTGAAGTTTCAGATGGCGGTGCGCATTGGTTGGTGAGGCAACGCCCGAACGCCCCAATGGACGCACCGCCGCTGTCCCTGGCTTGCTGTGCCACTAGCTTGGTGATACCCCGAAACAGGTCCCAGGATGCTTGTTTCCGATGCGGGTACGACCTGGCTTGGTATTTCGGTCTGGACTGTTCCCATGAAGAGCAGGGTCAAGACTGATTTGCATATGTCTGGGTCCAAACCGGGGTGGCATAGTGAGCAAAAGAATGAAGGATTAGGCTTAGATCTCTTGACTAGGGGTGAGTGGTTGAAAAGTTTCAGCACTCCGTTCATCTTGTTGTGTTTGCTGTGTTCGCCCTAAGTGGCCAAGGGTATGCCCATACATGTGTCCCTTGCTCGCTGTGCATCTAGTTTCAAGCTAGCCTGGCTGAAGAGGGGTGTTACTGCGAAACCAGTCCCAGGATGCTTGTATCCGGTTCAGGGAAGACCTGGCTTAGAAGTGCGGGCTGGACTGTTCCCATGAGGAACAGGGTCAAGAATGATTTGAATATGGCTGGGTCCTAACTGGGGTGGCATAGTGACTATAAGAATGGTGGATTAAACCCAGACCTGTGACTGGGGGTTAGTGGTTGAAAAGGTTCTGGACTCCGTTCATCATCTTGTTGTGTTTGCAATGATATGGAACAAAGCACAACTATCTATTATCTAGGGCAGTCTGCATCTGCAGTCCACATGTTTCTGCAGAAAGTACAGATTTATTAGCTTCATTGAAGATTTTTGACATTTTGGAAATTTCCAATATATATTTTATATTTTGGATCTTATTTGCAGAATGTGTTTTTTAAAAAACATTTACTGGCTTTTTTCTCTATTTCTGAGTTTTCAGGCAGTGAGAAAGGGTGCAGAAGCATCAGGATGGAATAGGAAATGACTGGGACCAGGAAGAGGTACAGTAACCTCTACAAACTTATGCAAATGACATGGCTACCACTGACAAAAAATAATTTATTATGAAGACAAGTTTCAAGCTTGGTTGAGTACTGAACACCTGCACAGCGAACCTTCTTGTTGAAAATGTCCAGCTGAAATGTGGCAATCACATTTGTTTTCTCAGGGTCTTTATCATTAAAAGGGGGCACAGATGAGGTGTATAAGAGAGCAGAGAGCCCAGGGGGCGTGGCCAGCCGGATAAAATGGCAGACGGGTTCTGAGCAAGCTCCATGTCTTGGCTCCTTAACCCGACGACATCGAAATGCTCATGTAGCTACTCAACCCTTTAAACTAGGCTCAAAACGTGTATGCCGGTGTAGAGTGTCCAGGACTGTGGGTGCTCTGGGCTGGGCCCCATCGGGAGGTGAAGTAGAGTCAGTGGTCTCAACAACACGAGACGCAAGGCCGCTACTTTGCTGCTCCCACTGGGGCGCTAATCCTGAGCTTGTTGGCCCTCTGACACATCACCTACAATGAGGGGAGCAGACATGCCACCTTAATAGCCTGGCTGATCCGCTGCAGACCACCATTCCTGAGGGCGGAGGCACCCGGTGCGTACAGAACGTGAATGGCCCACTGCACTGCAGTACTGACGGATGCGGACAAAAGAGGCACCTGGCCCCGGAGGCACTGAGCGGCTGCAGGGCTGTCCCACCCCACCGTCAGTGACACAGCGAGTGGGGAAAACTGCTGGACACCGGGCGGATGCTGTAGGGACTGCGCCTCAACCCATGAACACGCACCAAAACATCCAAAGCAACAAGTCGACTTTTGCATCCGAAGCAGAAGTGAGGAGAGCAGGAGGTGGGTAACTGCCGTTTCGGGCCTAGGGCTGCAGCACCCGGAGGCCCAGTCAGAGAGTATCACGCCCACTTAAACTCCTGCATAAACAAAGGAGATTAGGTGAGTCACATAGATAAGCACCCTTATCAAGTCACCAAGCACAGTCTATAAGTCTGGAACACAGGGGGGGTGAGGTCACGGGGCGCCGCGGGAGAGGGCACAGCTGTAAAGGCCCACCCTGCTAAAGGACACCCTCAAATTCAGCGGGCGCCCTCGCAATCAAACAAATCAGTGTTTCGGGGAGCGCCGAGATTGAATCTGATCAAGCACTAACAAAGTCTGATGCCTTCCTTTGCGCACACCTGGGTGCATCACCTTGTAATGGGCATACAACATGGGGGAGGGCAACGTCAGCTTTCTCACAGCCAGACACTATTGCCTCCAACCCAGACCATGAAGGGAGACCGCCTGACGCCGTATCATCCCGAGTATTGGATA
This sequence comes from Lissotriton vulgaris, assembly GCF_964263255.1. Taxonomy (NCBI): domain Eukaryota; kingdom Metazoa; phylum Chordata; class Amphibia; order Caudata; family Salamandridae; genus Lissotriton; species Lissotriton vulgaris. The sequence goes on along the minus strand of NC_141689.1, from coordinate 1,251,483,958 downwards.
CATAACAGGACTCAGTGCTTATGGCAGTGGAAAGATTGGGAACCTTGGACTTCACTCAGTTACATGATGATCACCGCAAACTTACAGACAGAGTATGTGACATGAAACTCGCACTTGCGGAGGTCCGTCCCGCTACCAAAAACACAGCCGCTATGATACAAGACCTGTCAAAGTGAGTCTAGCTGCTGGAGTGCCGGGCTGAAGACTCAAAGGGGTGCTCCCGTAGGAATAACATTAGTGTCGTAGGACTACCTGAAGCGGCAGAAGGTACTGATGCAGTAGGGTGCACTGAACATTAGTTACAGAGCCTATTTCCGCCTGGATCCCTCTCCTCCTTCTTTACAGTTGAGAGGGTGTATCACATGCCAGTGTTGTAAACACCACCTGGTACGAGGCTTAGACCCTTCCTTTTCTCCCTCCTGAAATTCAAGGACCGCGAATTGGCACTTGCGAGATCCACAAGCTAAAAGGAGTATGGGTTGACAATGCCTCAGTACTCTTCTTCCTCTACTACACCATTGGAGTGCAGTGAAAGAGGGGTTCTTCATTCCTTGAAGTAAAGAAACGGCTGCGTGAACTGAACATCCCTTACTCCCTCCTCCTCCAAGTCCACCTATGCATCATGGCTGATTGCACTACTCACTTCTTTGACTATGCAGAGGAAGCCTGGGCATGGTTGGAGTCCGCAGGCAACCAGGTGGTGCCTGCCAGGTTAGAGGGGAGCACACAAGCCACGCTAACCGCAAGAATAACCGCTAAAGGAAATGCCAACATGACAAGCACTTACAACCCCCTCCACCCCGCCCCCGAATCTGGAACAAATGATACAAGAGCGCAAAGAGGCTCTACAGGCCGTGGCAATGCTGTGCACCCACAACACTAAGAGAGAGATAGACACCTCACCTGAGCGCTCCCCTAGTGAAGATAATGCCTTGAATGGTGGACGAACTATTCTAAGTCAATGACTCTGCTGCAAAAAACACATCACAATGCTCTACTTAGCACACTCATGCACACCTTGAGAAAGGACAAAGCTTGAAGCAGCTAGACTAATCAAATGCCTGTTGCAGTGAAATTCGCGTATTTGGATGCTCCTTCTCTGCTCCACCCACATACCGGATATAAAGCACTGTGAGCTCATTATGAGGCTTCACTGAGACCCACATCACAAGCAACGCCCAAAAGCCCTCCCCGGAACTCTGAAAGGACCACATCGCCTCGTACTGTGGCTGTTGTTGTGGGACATTCTTCCCACAGTTTTGGCGGACACCTACCATAGTTCATAATTCTTTCAGCATTCTTTGGTTCCTTCTTTCTTCTATAACTTCCGCTGAAAGAACTATGGAATGACAATGTTGTTGTTTAAGAAATGTAAGCACAAGCATGTGTAGCACCAACCTGCAACCCTTGGACAGCATCTCTGCCCCTCGCTGACACACGCTGTGCACATGCACATACGCACCCTCATGAATCATGTCGACCATTAACATAATCACTTGGAATGTGAGGGAAATGCATACACCAGCACAACGCTACGATACCTATGCCTACCTTAAACACATGACAGCACACATAGAGCTACTGCCGGAATACACCTCACTCTACCAGAGATTGATCGTCTCCCCCATAAGTGGCCCGGTCAGGTCCATGCCACAGGCTACTCTGCACACGCCAATATGGGTGAGACCAGGAACCCTGTTCACTATCGAAGTGTCAATAGCAGGCACACATGGGCGTTATGTCTTTGTGAGTGACCGTCCAGATGGGAGCCGCGTACTACTAGGGACAGTGTATGCCCCTAACACTGATCAGGGATCCTTCTGGCACTCCCAGTCCGGAGTGCTGTCGCACTGGAGCACCCTTCCCTGGCTTTAGGGGGGAATTTCAACGTGGTACTAGACAATACACTGGGCAGGTCCTTCCCCCTCTCTCACGCACCGCAGCATCACCTAATGCTAAGACACTGGGCGACTGCCTACACCAGTGGCACTTAATAGACATCTAGCGAGTGCAACACCCGCAATTAGAATATACCCCTTCTACTCCCCACCATATGGTCTCCATGTTCACATTGACAAGTTTATGGATTTTCCAGATTTGCTCTCTGGGTGCTGTCACACAAAATTCCTGGGGCAGACTCACTCGGACCATAATCCTCAACTCCTCCAGATCCAGTGGCCAGGTGCTGGTCAGGTTACGCGAGCATGGCATCTTCAAACGGCAGCACTGGATGATCTGCCCTTCCGCGCATCCCTACCAGTGCTATCCACACTTACTTTGACACCAACACAGGTTCGGGTACAGACGCTGGGGCGGAATGGGAGGCACACAAAGCAGTGATCCGTGGCCAATGCTTGGGCCTCAGCTGTGGCATCCGTAAACAAACAGTAGGGGAAGCGGCATGCCTTAGCATGCACTCTTCCGTCTAAAATCGGCAACGTTAGTAGACCCCATTAATGCAGAAAGCCTGGCCGAGGCAAAGCGGCAACACATGGACTTACTGGAACGATTACACAGCCTCAACTACACCGCCAATTTTGCTTGCATTCACGCCACTGCGGATTGTGCAGGTCGCTTGCTGGCATGGCTGATTGGACAAGAACAGCTACAACAACCAGTTTTACCACTGATCTGGAATTCTCTTCCTCCTGAATTGGCAGGACAACCCTCCCTTGCGCTTTTCCGTAAAGCTTTAAAAACATGTTTTTTTGTAGAGGCTTACCTGTAATCGCGCACTAGGAGAATTTTAGATTGTTTGACCTTATTGGCGCCTTGATGCCCTTGGGCTAAGTTGTGCGGTATAAGTCTCCCCTCATTCATTCATTGAGCTCGCAGCGTGGCTACCTGCTGCACACTCAAAAAGAGATCCATGGCAAATTCATCAAACACTACACCACATTATACAGCTTGCTTGTCTCCGGCTTCCAGCCAGGCTGTAAGGGTTCCTATCCCCTCTCCCCCCTACCCATGAGCAGTCCACAACAACAGGCTGAAATGGATGAACCAATCACACTCTTTGAAATCCAAGATGCCATTACAGCGCTGGCCTCCGTGAAAGCCCCCGGTCCAGATGGACTTGTGGCAGAGGACTACAAGGCATATGTCTCAGAGTTGCCTCCCCATCTGTTGGCCCTCTATGAAGCGTGACATGAGGCGTCATTGCCCCCGCAAAAACTGAGGGCATCCCTGCTAGTCCCCTTACCCAAGCCAGATATAGATCCTGAGCTACTAGGCTCGTACCGCCCACTGGCACTTTTCAACACTGACTATGACATTTAATGAAAAGTACTGGCGGAATGCCTGGCCCGCCAGTCCAGACATTGGTACACACTGCCCAAAATGGCTTTGTACCATCTTGTAGCACGTCCCTAAACCTACAACGCTTCTTTCGTGTAGCCAGATACTCACCAAGCCAATGGCCACAGTCAGGATGCATGCTTCTCAATCTAGAAAATGTGTTTGATACACTGGAATGAGATTACCTATTTGCCATCCTGCCTAGATGCGACCTACGCAATCACTTCCTACACCTGATTAAACTTTTATACGCCTTCCCCCAGGCAAGACTGAAAACAGGCCCATATTTGCTGAGGACGGTAGCCATTGACTGCGGTACCAGACAGGGATGCCCCCTGTCCCTGCTTCTGTTCTCTCTAGCCATGGAGTCGCTGGCAGAGACCCTCCGACGGGGAGGAGCAACCTGGGGGATACCACTAGGAGATGGAACACACTCTGTCTTGCTTTGTGCAGATGACCTCCTTCTCTATGTCAGGGACATTAGGGCACCCCACGATGATGTTGCAAAAATACTCACTGATTTTGCATCCCTTTCTGGCCTGCAGATTAATTGGGCAAAATTGTGCCTGTACCCATTCAATAAATCCGCCTCAGGTCCAGAACTGACCATCAATGGTGAAAGCATACAATGGTAACCAGCGTTTTCCCGCTACTTATGAGTCAGGATCTACCATCAAACCGACGACCTAGTGGAAGGAAATGTTATTAGAGCGATGACCACCATACGATCACAAAATTACCTTCTGGCGGAGGATGTATGACGGTACGACGCGTACCGTCACAACGCGTGCTTTTACAACGCGTCTTTAACAATGCAAGTCGTTACAACGACTTGCGTTGGGGGGCGCTGATAGTGAATAGTATAATTTACTATTCTAACACCAGTCCCCGTGGATACTAGGGAAGGTGTTGTAATAGTAAATATACTATTCTTTATCCTCTAGCGCCCTCCAGCGCAAGTCGTGGTTACGACTTGCGTTGTAACGGACACGTTGTAAAAGTACTGTAGGTAACATCCGCGTCGAAAAGGATGTTCCCCTCGGGCGCAGCCTACCATTAACAGGTATGGGCCACATACCTTTGCTAAAGATGGCGATGCTGCCTTGACTCTTACACTCCTTCCCAAACCTACCGCTTTAAATCCGCCCCCAGTATTCTGCTCCTTTGAGCAAACAATGCAGCACTTTATCTTGAACGGAACACGTTCCCGGGGCGCACTATCTAAACTATACCTGCCGGATGACCAAGGAATACTTGCGGTGCCCCACATGGAGCACTACTACTTGGCAGCATGACTGCAATGGGTGGCCATTTGGGTCAGCGGGCAACACCTGGGAGACACAGTCACATACCAGCAGGCATGGACGCACCCATCCACCCTGCGGTTCGTTCACCTTGGCAGATAGGGCAAGGCACCAGAACAACTGATGTTGGCGGTGGCCTATAACTGTTTCAAACAGGCCCTTTCCCTTACCAAGAGCCATACCTTATCACACACCTGCTTTACCCATACTAGCCATGCCGCGAGGCCGCAGTAGCATCACCAAGACTGACCTTCCAACATGGGAAGCAGCAAGACTGCAGACACTGGGAGACTTTTACCACGACAGCCAGCTTGCACCCTTTAACACACTAATGACAGAGGACCAAATGCCGTGGGGACGGTTCCTGCTGCATGCCTCCTTGTTCGTAGCACTGAGGTCACTGTGGGGAGACCTGTTGCAGGAACCTGCAACATACTACACTATCCAGTACATCCATGCCATGGCCACTGGGAGACATCTTGTCAAATGGTTCGCTGAATCACTGCGAACGCATGCAGCACATCCACTGACCCTACTCAGGCACCACTGAGACGCTAACCTCCATCGCCCTAGCACTGATATAGAATGGGAGGGCATCCTGGTAGGACCTGTATTCATACCCAAGAACGCCTGGTTCCACCTCATACAACTCTACATAGTCCATAGGGTGTACTTCAAGCCAGAAGAAAAAATAGATAGGTTCAGCGCACCGACACACACTGCCCCTGCCGCAAATCTAGAAATGTAGACCTAATCCACGTTTAGATGGCTGTGCCGCCCTAACCTCTTACTAGCTAGCGGTCATCACCAACCTGTCGGACTGCACTGAACGCCCAGTGGAAAACACATAGGAGGTATGCATCCTGGGCCTATTATGCAGTTCTTAAAAATTTAAGGTGACGTCTCGGTTCATAGACCATGGCTTAATAACTGCTAAGCGCCTGATCACCATGCGGTGGAAATGTCTTGAACTCCCACCATGGGAAGCGTGGTATCACTCACTCACAAACTGGTCGCAAAAGTTGAGTGTGGTGCTGAGGTTGAGAGGATGCCCTCGGGCTCAGCAAAACCCCGCTGGCGGGCGCATGGGATGCTATAATTTTGGACCTTCAGTAAAGCTTGGCGAGGGCCCCAGTCCTCGCGGTTGGGTGCTAGATGTGAGTGGAGACGATGCATAATAAACGTTCTTGTCAGGGACAGTGACCAATGCGCAAACTTGTGCCCTCAAATCCCGGCTCCCCCCAACATGAAACCAAGTGTACTTTCCACATGGGTGGGACACCAACTGAGTCAGTCGAGGCAATGGGCAGATGACAGAGATCGAATAAGCAGGGTCTTTCGTTGGGCACGTTCACACAGTTAGAACCTCATTAACCTTCCATTGTTCTCCCTGACCCCTCCATTTTCCCTTTCTCCCCCCCAACACAGTCCCACCCACCCCACATGGGCAGTACACGACTATTAACACCACTACTACAAGCAATCATACTCAGACATTATGCGCACAGCAGTACGTGATGGCCGTACGGATACCACCTCACCAGCCTGGGGCACGTCACAACTACAGATACACAGTAATCATTGTCTGTAGTACTATTAAAGCAACAATGTATTCTAGGTTGATCGTGAAATTGTAACTTCATAGGGTATGTCCTTGTTGAATTGCAAGAAAATGAGAGAGCAGAGATCCTGCCATACTGGCACAGGGAGACTGACAGGAGTTCTCTGTGAGCAGTTTGATGCAAGGGATTTTGAAGCCCCAGGAAATCTGACAGTTTGTCATTTTGGTGCTACTCTGTCATAACAGCAAAGCCCTATTAGTGGTTATTTATCACCATCCTAAGCCCTCTTGGGACCTGCTGTTGTGGGGCCGCAAGGAAGCTGCCTACACTGGCTCTGTGTGTGGAGACCAGGGATGTTGATATCAAAGTGCACACAAATAGGCTTAAGAGTAATGTTTGTGGGGGGAGAGGTCATATTTGTCTTAAATAGATTTTGTCAAACCATATGAAAATGCTGAACATTAGAACAGTGAATAACATTTGGTGTTCTTTGTGCCACTATTTGTGGCATCGCACTGATTTACATTTATTTGCACCATCATTTCCACAGATTTATTGGCTTACCTTTACCAATTTTGTTTGATTTTCTTTCAGAAATTTGAGAATATTTGAACGTTTTTTTACCTACATTTCTAGGAATAGCTGGATTGCCTCCAGTGCGGTTTTTGAATCAGATCTGTGTGGGTTGGCTGGGGCAAGTTAACTTGTTTTAGCTGGTGGAAAGACTGGAGTGCGTTTTACGTTTTACCCGATTTACCTGATCATTTTTACTCATTACCCAATGATTCATAACCTTTACTAAAACTCATTGCTTGGAAACAAATCTTGAAAACAAACGTTGCCTCTCAGGTAAAACGGCTTCACGGATTACCAGGCATTGAGAATGACAAACACATTACAGAAGTCGCAACTAAGACAGGTGAGGCAATACATTCTGTAAATCTAGCTAAAGCATAACAAAAGTGCTATTTTTGTCTTTAAAATCCGTTTTTTCTTCACATTGTTTCTGGCTTGTCAGGTTGTGAAGGTAACTTCCTTGGATATTCATCTCAAATTCCACAAGAAGTTATTAATCAAACAAAAAAATGATGCTTTATTTTACAACCTGAAACCGCAAAATTATTTTGGTGAAACTTGTGCTCTATGTAAAATGACCATACGTGAGATAGAGTCCCTGCCTCATTATTAACGTCACTACCACGTGGGAGAGGTCAAAGGTTCCAGCCGAATGTTGATTATGTGGGGCGGCTAAAGAAGACATATGCACGTTATTTGTTTCTGCCCTGCACTAGTGGAGGAGGGAAGAAAGATCAAGAAGAAAGATCTTGAGAATTCCCTGCTTGGAACGGGGTCTACGCACATAACCGGCCCCCGGGAAATGCCCGGTGCCTGTTACGGCCAGTCCGGCCCTGTCTGCAGGCAAACCGTGTTTGCTTGCTTTAAGCCAGAGGATACCGTGGTCAGCAGCAGACTTCTTCTGTTTTTAACATCTGCAACGTTTATGATTCAAATCTATTAGTTTCAAAAACCGAAAGGAAAGTCAATGCAAGACCATATGCCCATCATCAATAGTATCTTTATGAATTCCATAACAACTCCTAAAACTCCCCCTTGCCCCCAGGGACCAAAGTGGATCTGAATTGAATGAAAGTGTGATCTCATAGATTAATGTAGAAAAGCGACCAGGGCTCCCTCATGGAGCTCTGCAAAGAATTTCAGATAATTGAAGAAGTTGGAGATGTTTGGGGCAGGTGAGTTCCCTAAACTCCGCAGCCGGGGTCTGAGCAGGTAAGAGCGGTGGGGCTGGGGAGGGAGGGGGTGGGGGGGAGGGTTAATTCCGACAGACGACGACGAGGGAAAATACATTTTTATGTAATTTTCCCTCGTTGTCGTCTGTCGAAATCACCCTGCACCCGGCCCCAACAGCTCACCACTCTTACCGGCATGGCATGGGCCGCGGCTGCAGAAAAGGACAGCATAAGTCAGGGAATGAGGTTCCAGCCCAAGAGTATACCACAATCGGTGTAACCATTCCTTGCATGTCAGAGTTTGTCTTGTACCCCAATGGGATGGGATATTCTGTAAGGCTGCACCCAATGCTAAGCCAGTTTGTATGCTCCAGGGGGATTTAAGTTAGAAGGTAAGTGCATTGGGTACATCTGCTAAGTTTAAAATAAAAACCAGGATCCTGCAGTTTAAAGCCCTCGACGCCAGTAATTAATCTGCTCTCGCATAATTGTACATCACAATGTAATTTTGCAGCTGGATTCGTTTTAGGTTATTTAAAGAACTGTACTTTGATATTTATACATAAGATAATTTTAGATATTGCATAAAATAAATGTTTGTAGTGTTACCTCCGTTAACTATATGAATTTCTTTGACATTACGAAAAAAATAGAACTGGAGGTATTCTGTTTTTGAAATCTTTGTTTTAGCATGGCTTGTGAAGCTATTTGTTATGGTTTTAACTAACTAAACAATAAAATCAATCAATCAATCAAGGTTTATTTTACAAAAAGAATTTCTCTTCACTGGGGTATCTAATTTATTTGTTACAAAAGAACGGACACGCCCTGATTACCGGAAAATCCTCCTTATTTCTTTCATCTAGTCAGAGTAGTTTTCTTGTTTTCAGAATGATTGAGGCTGGCCTTCCATGTGCTGGGTATCAATATCGATAAACTGTAAAGGTAAGAGGAAAACATGCTACTCTTGCCAAAAATGTTTTTATAAAAACAAAAATACGACACATTTGTTGCTGCAAACTTTTAGCAATGAAGAAGTAAAAGAGAAAGATAGAAGCCACGTTTTGTTTTCTCTTTAAGGATCACCCCATTCTTGCTCCTCTCGCCATTGGACGACAGCAGGAATCTCCAGACCATTCCTCAGTATTCTACGTGGTCCCACATTCTTTCTCTCCTCTCTTATGTCCTCAAATTGGTATGTCCATTGCTTTTTAGCTCTGCACTTAGGCAGCCGCGGCCGGTAGTGGGAATACCTGGCGGGCGGTGACGTGGGGAGTGGGAGGGGCTGGGGTAAGGGTAGTAATGTATGGATAACGGAGTTTAACAGGTAAGTAAACATATAAATAAATAAAACGAATTTCGTTACGCGCACTGCATCGCATTTGGTGATGCAGTGCACGCAACAAAATTTGTTTTATTTATTGATATGTTTACTTACCTGTTGAACTCCGTAATCCATACATTACTACCCCCCACCCTGCCCCTCCCCCTCCCCACGTCACCGCCCGCCAGGTACTCCCACTACCGGCCGCGGCTGCACTTAGGTTCATGCTAAAGAAACACAGATAAAGAAAGGCAGTCATTTTTTTTTTATTATTCATTTTTTTTTTTATAAGGCGCGGAGCTACCAAAAAGGTTTTCCGGCACCACTAGACAGGAAAAAAAAGAAAACAACCTAGATTATCTGCAATTTATTGGTTAAACAACCAGATTTTTAAATGTTTGCGAAAACTGCTGAAAATCATTTCCTTCCTGAGAAATGGGGGAAGGGAGTCCCACAAATGAGGACCCAGGTAAACATTAGACCGACCTCCCATTCGAGACAGTCTAATCTTAGGAACTGAAAACTTAGCCTGGGTAAAGGAGCGGAGAGAGAGTGCAGGTGTATAAGGATGGATAATGGTCCTTAGATATTGAGGGGCACTACCAGACTTCACTTTAAACATATAGCTCAGGGTTTTGAACTTCACACGATTCTCAACCCTGAGCCAATGAAGCTCATGAAGAGAGCTTAAAACAGAGGCCATTCTCTGGATCTGGCAGAGCAACCTGGCTGCCTCATTCTGCACCACTTGCAATCTGCGTATCACATCCTTATTGGCTCCTAAGTACAGGATGTTGCCGTAGTGCTGCCTAGATGTAATAGGAGCTTGGACTACCTTTTTTTGAGTGGAACCAGGCAACATCCAGAGGATCTTTCTAAGCCACTTCAGGATAGTGAAGCAGGTAGATGCCACCTTTTCTGCTTGCTTCTTCACTGACAGTTGGTCGTCAATGATAATCCCCAGATTGCGAACTTGAGCAGTGGGTTGAGGGAGAATTCCCATTGTAGGCGGCCAGTGCTGAGGGTCCCAGAGGTCCTTATTCTTTCCCAAAATTAGTACCTCAGTTTTGTCACCATTAAGTTTTAGTGAATTGGCTTCCATCCATCCAGCAATTTTCCTTAGCCCTGTCTGAAGAGAAGATGTCTTAGAAGTCCTATCTGCCGATAGAGAAAAAATTATTTGTGTATAGTCTGCATAGGAAAAAATAGACAACCCTGCTTCTTCAGCTATAGTTGCCAAAGGCTTAACATAAATATTAAACAATAGAGGCCTCAAAATGAAGCCTTGAGGAACTCCATAAGGTGACAAATGAGTTTTAGATGCTGCCTCAAAAGAAAACACCTGGAATGTGCAGTTAGTCAAAAAGTCGGCAAGCCAATTATGGGCTGGGCCAACAACACCCAGCGAAAGCAGGGCTTTCAGTAACACTAAATGAGACATAGTGTCAAAGGCGGCGCTTAAATCAAGCAATATAAGCGCTGCTGTAGCCCCAGCATCCAGATGGCCGCGTAACTTCTCGGTGACCCCTAGGAGCACAGTTTCAGTCGAAAAGCCTTCCCGGAAGCCTGGCTGCGATGAATGCAGAAACTTTTGAGCAGCAACAAATTTAGCTCATTGAATATTAATGTATTTTTCCAGGATTTTAGAATATACTGAAAGCAAAGAAATTGGACGGAAGTTGGACAATTGCGCCGGATCAGCATTTGCTTTTTTTAAGAGTGGGGGAACCATGCGTGCTTCCACTCCGCAGTAATAGTGGATTCTCGAATGGAAGCATTACGTAGCTCCATAATAACTTTCAAGACAGATTAAATCCAGTATCTGCATTACCGTAACAGGAAGTTGATCTCCTGGCAAACCCGAATTAAGGCTGCCTAAAATTTTCTTAAAAGAGGTAGCATCTAAAAGTGCCCAATTTTCAAGTAAGGAACCAGATTCCACAGGCTTACCATCAAGCTGTTCAGCTGTGTTAGATGTTATAATCAATCAATCAATCAAAGCATTTATATAGCGCACTACTCACCCAGAGGGTCTCAAGGCGCTAGCGGAGGGGGGTCCGCTACTGCTCGAACAGCCAGGTCTTGAGTTGCTTCCTGAAGGCGAGGTGGTCCTTGGTCAGGCGGAGGTGGGTCGGGAGGGAGTTCCATGTCTTGGCGGCAAGGTAGGAGAAGGACCGTCCCCCTGTGGTGGCTCTTCGGATGCGGGGGACGTTTGGATTGTTGACTGTGGAGTATTGGCCTCTTTAAAATTCAGAGCAGAGTAAATTTTTTCCACTTTTCCAAGGAAGAATTCTGCCAAATCCTCACATTCTATTTCGGTAAATGTAGGGGGGGCTGGGCAGGTTGTCTGCACCAGACACATTTTTAACTACTTTGAACAAGGTCTTCGGACTATTCTGTGCATTATGTATGGTAGTATTCACGTATTCAGTTTTTGCAGTATTACAAGAGGAGTGATAGGCTCTTATTGCCATTTTATAAGCAAGTTTAGATTTGATTGAATAATCCTTCCTCCAGCGTCTTTCGAGCGCTTTACATTTACTTTTTTCCTGCTTTAGTTTCTCTGAATACCAAGGGGCAGGAGGGTGATTATTCAGTTTCTTCGTAGAGAGAGGAAGACATACGTCAGTAGATTTTTTTAGCCAACCGTGAACGGTTTTCTAGGTCAGCTAAAGAGACCTGGTTACCAGACCAATGCTGCAAAAGGTTGCTGAATTTGCTTCTATATTTTGGTCTGGAAGGCAGGACAGCGATCTGCACAACCTATTGCTCCCATTATACAGAGTGTGGCCTATGGCAGGCCCCGTTAGGCATTTCTTTTCTTTGGTTAGGCTCCTTCAGCCATTGCCTTTAGATCTTTTCAAGAACTTTGTGGTTCAGCCAAGTGGAAGAGATATCTTTTACTAGGTGCTGCTGTGCGTTGGTGTATGGCCTTGGTATGGAAAAAAACAATGCTACATAAAAAACAGAAAAAAACATTTTCTTTAAAATATATAATTTGACAAATATTATGCAGCATTGACATACCTTTCTTGAGTAGCTGTGTCACTATTTTAGTTAGGCACACTGAAAGGTAAATGTGATAGTTTATTTTGAATTTGTATGTGTTGCAGAGTCATTCTTTTATGTTACAGGTAGTAACTGTTTTTGTGTCCTTCTTCAATGCCACTGGCAGTATGTATCACTACAGTGCATTCCCTATGTTGCTGGATGCCTGCAATACAAATTATTGGTTAAAAGAGTAAAAGGTTGCTCTAGTAGAATGTGGATTACCATCGATATTCCCTCTAGTTGTAATTAAAAATCCATTCAAAGAAGGCTGCCATTTTCCACATAACTCAAGCTATTAACCATCTTCAGCCTTTCTTTTAATACATTACATTAAATAGCTACTAATAAAACAAGTAAGACTGCTCCAGTATTCGGGGAGTCTCCGTACACCTCGCTCTTAAAAAAAAGTATTATTTATTTATTTATTTATTTATTTATTACATTTGTAAAGCGCTACAGCTACCCAAACGGGTTTCCCGGCGCTAATTGTCACAAGTCACCTGACACCCATGAAAAGAAAGAATCTACTGTTTGAAGAGCCAGGTCTTAACAGCTCTTCGAAAGCAAACATAGTTGACCTCCGCACGGACAGCCAGCGGGAGAGAATTCCACAGTCTGGGTCCCAAGTTGGCAAATGCACCGCCCCCCATTCTGGACAACCTATACTTAGGAGCACGGAATAAGTGTTGAGAGGAAGAACGGAGCAAGCGGGAAGGAGAATAGGGCTTAACAAGTGACTGAAGATAGAGGGGAGCCACACCCATCTTAATCTGTGCATGTAGCATAGCGCCTTGAACTTTATACGGCTTTCCACACGGAGCCAATGAAGTTCCCTCAGGCGTTCTGTAACAAACGGAGCCAGTGAAGTTCCCTCAGGCGTTCTGTAATGTGGTCTGATTTACGACATCCACAAAGGAGTCCCGCGGCCGCATTTTGAACCAATTGGAGTCGGCGGGTGACCGCCTTGGTGGACCCCAGATAGAGTACGTTGCCATAGTCCAATCTGGAGGTCACCAAGGCGTTAACCACGGATCTCTGAGTGTCCGAGGGGAGCACCCAAAATTTTTTTCCAAGCCACCGTAAGAGGGTAAAGCAGGTGGCAGACACTCTGTTGGCTTGGTCCCTCATAGATAGCCCCCTATCAATAATCACTCCAAGATTACGTACATACGCAGACCGAACTGGCAGTGCACCCATAGCTGAAGGCCAGTGACTCGGACTCCAAAGATCAGGTTTATTGCCCAAGACCAAAACCTCCGTCTTCCCACCATTTAATTTAGGCATCAAAAGCTAAAAAACTTTCCTAATATTTAATATTATTAGGAAATGGTATTTTCCCATGAAAGTGAAAAAGAACTGCTTGGGGTTGTGCAAAGGATTCTGGGTATGCAAATACTATATAGTGGTTTCTGAGTGTGCAGAAGCACATTATCCGATATGAAAAAGGCTGTCTTACTTCCTTTTTCATTACCTTTTAACTATCTTTAACTATCCCACACTTCCGAGCTCAGTAGATGGTTCTCCAGTAAAACAATCTTTTATTTGTGTACCCTTTGCTCCATTATTCTCCATTTTTAAGAACATTCTGAAACATAAGCATGCTGTTTCAGTTCTTTATTGGCAACAACATTTTTTTCTCCGAATTGTTCCAATGTTTCCTTTTTCAAAAATGCTCAAATGTTTCTTAGTCCAAAATTAAACAAGACAGTCAATAAATTGTACAGCCTATGCGTTTTGTTCGACTTTGGACATCATCAGGGCTGTAAAAGTAAAAAAAACACAATATCAAAATCCAAAGCATTCTCAAATAGAACAAAAAATATTATACATCATGAAATATGATTAGGCCAATTTTGACTGATAAACCAATCATGTGTATAAACATGCCTATTTAACAGTCTGCAATCTCGAAAAGACATGCCTATATAACATCTTTAGCAGACAATGCATATATAATACACCAAACATTACAAAGGGAACCCCCTCAATTATAAATCATATATGAGAGCAACAACTCTCACAACATTTGTACTTTATACTAAAGTAAACAATATTCATTTTGCTAGGTCCTACAACTACGTGAATGCCCTGTCCTTGAAACACCCATCAACATAAATTTAAGCACTATTAAACGTACCTCTTATAGTGTGGAAATCTAAATTTATAGTGAGTACTCTAATTTTTAAAACAATCCTTTCTAGGTGGGGCAATTGCCTTCTTTCCAAGGTTATTGTGTAAAATCTGCGAGAAAATACAAATTTACATCAGGGACCTGTGTTAGAAATATATTTATATGTCAAACCATCCTGCCTGTCTTACTTCCCAAATTATCTAATAATTGAGCCTCTCACCTCAAACGATCAACCGTGGTTCATTCTTCATCTTAACTTCCCTTATCTCTGACAATATTACATAATCTCCAAAGTTTTTTTCGATCTGCAAAAATCCACTGTGAGGCGAAACTCCCGCCACTGCCACTTTTAAATCCCACACCCACCAATCCATTCAGTGTATTTCAAACCGCACTATTTGCATATGTAATTCCCTGCCACCTATTCAGTCCGCTATCTGTTTTCCTGTCAGCAACCTGACTACATGACCGTATCGCGAACAACCGGAAGTCATGTGTGAGAAATCCAATCACAAGACAGACAAGTAAGGATACCGGTTTCCTTTGCAGTACGCTCTCTTTATTCCTGTTACTGCACCTAATGACCCATTCGTACCCAGCCAAACCGGAAATGCTATGATGGCATACCATCCAAGCATATTTCAAATTGCTCCAGCGGTTACTGTATCTTCCAATAAACAAACTCGTGTGTTAGGATAACAGTTTACTTTACAGCCCGCTATCCGGTTCCGTATCTGAAACAACTTAACATCCTGGTTTTACCTTTCGAAAACCGGATGTTTTACAATAGTATTGTCAACTCATCATATGCAATTCCATCCAACTAACAGCGCTAGCGCAAAAAATAATTGTATCAATAGCTGGCCGGTATCAGTAGTATTCTAACCATATTTAATTCCTTCTTAGACTCTTCCCATCGAGAACAATCACCGAACCTGCATGTAAGAATGCCCGTTCTCCCTTTTCCGTCCACTGTCTATTTGTCTAATTAGAACACCTAGCTGCCTGGTCCATGCCCTGCAAAAACTGGAAATATTATGATGGTATACCACCTAATTATTCTGAGAGTACTTGCAACACGCCATTTATTGCAATAGCTGTAGCCAAATACTTAGGATGGGCATGGGTCTTACGGCAGAATTTTATTCGAGGTCAATTGACTGTTGTGGAATAATGTTTGAATTTCTTTGACCATGTATTGATTATCTTAGCCGATTTTATTATTCTTTTTTTTTAAGCTCAAATCAAATGGTTTTATCTATTTTACTCTATGAAATGTGTTGCTTATCTCCTCCTCTAGTGAATAGTCCATGTATTTATTTTTCTATTTGGTGTCCAAATAATTTTGTTTTTAAATTTAGTATTATGTAATCCTGTCTGAATCATGGATAAATTGTACTTGTCTAGCTTTTATGAGTTTTTATCTCCAATAAAGCGAATTTGACTGACCGACTGACTGAGAGTTTTCTCGCTGTCTGTAATTCTTCCAATGAAAAAACGTATATATAAAGATAACAGTTTCCTTTTTCCTGTTCTTAGTTTATGAGAACCAAATATACTTAGCGAGAACCGAATATACTTAGATGTAGTTGCCAACCTCTCAAATTAAACCTTTCAAGCTATTAGTGCAAACATACGAAAATGACTGGATACATTACTGTCCACTATCCATTGCTTGATAATATTTTGCTACCTGTCAAAACACCTAACATCTTATGTCTATCCTTTATGCATATTTGTTCCACCAGGTCCCTCACATACTAATCGGTGTACCAAGAACAACAGCATAAAGTAGCCCCAAGTCGGATGTCTTTATTTCCTACATCCAAATTTACCAATATTAACGTCTTACTACTTTAGCCTAAAATCAATATAGTGCTCCAGAGTGACTATCCCTGTTGAACCCATATCCATAGTTTTACGATGCTAAGTTCTTCAGACATTAATCCAACATTGACCCAAACTAGAATATATTAAAAGTTTCGGAAAACATGCTGTTTCCTCAAATGAAATAATGAAAGTGCATCTATAACTCAACTTCAAAGCAAAATTGTTATAAGAGGTGATGGAGTTCCATGCCACTGTTTAACCCTAGAGCAACCGCTCTACACCTACATATCTATCTAGCTTCTTGTTGTCTGATCATCAGTTCCCAATCCTCTCCTCTGGTTCTGGGAATAATCCTTTGAATACCATGGAGCCTGATATCTTTCTGCTTGATATGCTTTTCCTTGATATGTTGAACTAAAGGTGATCCGATGTCCTGATTCGTGAAATAACCTTTATGATCTTGAGTTCTAAGTTTTAGATTTTGTTTTGTGCTTCCAATATAGAATTTTTAACAAGCACACAAAATAACATAAATTACTCCAATGCTGTTACAATTAATAAATTCATTAATGGAGTAACGCTTATTCGTGTTGTATGTGAAATCTTTTGTTCTGTTCATACCAAATTACAAACATTGCATGAACCACACACATAAAATCCTTTTGGCTGTTGTGGTAACCAATTAGAATCCCCTGTTCTCATGAGTTCTTTGTAATTCCTTGTTACCATCTCTCTTATTGTGGGACTTCTTCCAAAAATCACCCCTGGTTTGTCACCAATCAGGTCCACCAAACCTGCTACTCCCTTCAATAAGCTCCAATTTTTGCCTAAAGCTTTGAAAATGTTGTCCTTCTGTAAACAAAGTGTAGTCACAAATGCCAATCGTTCTTTGGAATGAATTTTGTCCTTCTGCACTAAAATGGTTTCTCTCTTTACCTTCATCACTCTACCTCTAGCCTCTTCAAAATCTCGCTTCCTATATCCCCTACACTGTAATCTGTGTTAAAGATTATCTAGTTCCGTTCTAAAGTCCTTTTCTGTGCCACAGTTCCTACGAATTCTTATCATTTCCCCAAATGGGATTTCTCTAATCACCGACACTGGGTGAGCGCAGTCAGCCCTTAATATGGAGTTGGTTGCAGTGCTTTTTCTAAATAGCCTACTCTTGATGGAATCACCGTCTATAAACAATTCCACATCTAGAAAATCAATCCTTTCAGTGTTATCATTCTTGGTAAGTCACATTAAAATCATTCCGATTTAAGTAACTAAATTATTCAATCAATTCTGTCTCAGAGCTTCTCCATATCATTAAAATGCCATCGATGAGACGACCCCAAAATAAAATAGGTTCGTCCACCTCGAGGCCCCTCACTCCAGGCATGTTCCCTCTCAAACAACCCCATAAAGAAGTTGGCGTAAGAGGGAACAAACCTAGAGCCCATTGCTTTCCCCCCTAATTTGATGGAACCATTCATCCTCAAAGAGGAAGAAATTATTTTTCAAAATCAGTGCACTCATTTCCACAATCATTTTCTAATGGCCCTGTAGGCTGGCACTGCGAGCCCCCCAAAAATGCTTCAAAGCCTGTTCTCTTTTCTCATTATTGATACATGTATACCATCCAACCACATCTAGTGTGACAAGACTCATCCCATGCTCCCATTTAACATCTTGCAATTTGTTCAAAACATCCATGTTGTCCCTTATGTAGGATGACAAATTAGTCACTAAAGGTTTTAAAAATATATCGACAAATTCTGAGAAATGTTCAGTTACACTTACCAATACTAGAAACTATGGGTCTCCCGGGAGGTTCAGACCTAGACGTATGATCTTGCGGCAAAGTGTAAATGACAGGAGAAAAAATTAAGTTGATGTATGCCCCTATGGCTTGTTGTCTGTAGGCAAAACTGAAAGGAAAATCAAGATCCCCTTAGTGTTCCACAATTTACCAAACCTATCAGAGCTGAAAAGAGGGGTCGCCAAGGTCAAACGATCCTTCCACCCTAACGAACTAGTAGCATCTTGCTAGATCCGTACGGCTGTTCTCGTTGGCCCTGTAAGAGTCTTTACCACAGATTTAGAATATAACGCTCTGTAATAATTGCCGCCGGGAAGTAGCCACCTATCCATGGCGAAGCCAGGATTTAACTCAGAGCCATACATACCGTGGTTGATGGCACCTAACTGCGACGCCCAATAATATTTTTAATGTCGGGGAGAGCGATGCCCCCGTCATACCACGGGAGCGTTAACTTGGCAAGCGCAATGCGAGGTCTGCCATCCCACAACAATTCCCTTTGCAGACCCTCAACTACACGAAAGTAACTAGCTGGAACAATATCAAGTGTGTTCTGAAGGGCATATAGAAAACGAGGGAGAGACTTCATCTTGAAAAGAGCCGCTTGCCCGAGCAGTGACAGCGGGAGCTTCCGCCAGCTCGCAACATCTTGCTTCAACCGACTCAAAGGAGGGAGAAGGTTCTTTTCATATAGAACCACGGGGTCCATCGATACATAGATCCCGAGATATTTGAACTCCTCTTGCGCTATCTGGATGGGGCAGTTACGCTGTAGGATCGGAGCATCACCACAAAGAACATAAAGATAGGATTTCGCCCAGTTGATAACCAAGCCAGAGTTTCTACCGAAGGAAGCCAAAACATCACATAGTACTATCAAAGATTTCCTGAGCGAGGTTAAGTAAAACAAGATGTCATCCGCATATAATGAGATGCGATCTTCGAACTGCGGAGACCAATGAATACCCCTCATTGAGGGCTCCCAACAAATCCAAGCTGCGAGAGGCTCTAGGGCCAATCAAACAAAAGAGGAGACAGCGGACAACCCTGGGGAGCACCCCGCCCTAGACAAAATGGCGCCGAGACACGTCCATTAACCACTATCTGGGCGAGAGGGTCCGCATAAAGAAGCCGCACCCAGCTAATGAAATCCGACCCGAAGCCAAATTTAGCCAACACCGCCCACAAATATGGCCATTCCACCGTATCGAACGCCATAGTGGCATCTAACGACCCCAAAATGGCCAGCTCATGCAGTGTCGCGGCCCTCGTGAGAGCCCCGTTTAGACACCTACGGTTCAACGCCGTATTCCTGTGCGGGATGAAACCAGACTGATCCGGATGGACCTGCTCACTAATGACCTTGATCAGTCTATTAGCCAGCAGCTTGGCCAGAAATTTAGGTTCGGCATTTAACAGTGAAATCGGTCGATACGAAGCACACTTTTTCCTCGGTTTCCCTTCCTTATGTATTACCACTATCGATGCCAACCGCTGATCGCGGGGGAGGAGACCACGATCTCGGGACTCCAGGAACATGTCTCTTAAATACGGAGCAATCTTGTCCGGACGAAGCTTGTAAAGCACAATCGGGAGACCGTTAGGACCCATCGCTTTACCCGAGTGTAGGGAACGCATAGCTAACGCTACCTCATCCGCAGTGATTTTACAGTCCATGAGGTCTCGGTCCGCCTCAGAAAGGCTCGGGATTGCAATATCTCACAACAGCAAGCAAGAGTCCTCCTCCGGCCTATCCGACACAGAAGAGTGCACAGTGTGGAAATGATCTGCGAAACATGTCACTATCCCTTGCGGGTCAGTGATCAGTACCCCACTCTCCATTTCGATTTCAGGCACCACACGACTAGCTCTATCTTTCCTATCCAACCATGCAATTAATTTGACCGCCTTGTCCCTAACATCATAGAGACGCCCCTGCTGTTCCCGACTAAGGGACTTCGCCTCACCCGTTACCAACGTTCTATATTCCAGCTGCTTCAATTGCAGGACATGCAGTTTAGTGCGGGTTACCTCTTGTTCTAATTCCAGTTCCAAATCAGCTAACTCCGTCTCTACCCATACCACATCCTCCTCCTTCTGCTTCTTAACTCCAGTAATTAACGAGAGAGCTCGGCCCCTAAGGACAGTCTTGAAAGCCTCCCACAGCGATATTGAGGAAGAAGCCAAACCCTCATTCTCCTGGAAATAATGATCAAAAGCCTTACAAGCTCACTGCGAGTCTTAGGATTTCAAAGATACCAAGGGTTAATAGGGGCTATCCTTCCCCCGGAGCCCGGCGCCAATTCAAACTGAAGCCACAGCGGGGAGTGATCAGAGATACCCCAAGCCATATGCCTGACCTCTGCAACATAGGACGCTTGTGCAGCCGGCACCAAAACATAATCAATTCTGGAGAGACTACCATGGGCGCCCGAATGAAATGAATACTGCGCTGAGTAGAGTGAAGCAGCCACCAGCAGTCCACCAGGCCTATTGTGTCAATGAAGTCAGGCAGCCAGCCATGAGCCCCCCTGAGATCCCTAAGTGGATGTCTATCCAGCGTGCCATAAACCACCACATTAAAATCACCACCCAGAATCAAAAACCCCCCAGGGAGATCGAGTAGAACCCGTCCCATGTCAGCGAAGGTTGTAGACTGCAGGCCAGGAGGAACATAAATAGACACCAGGGAGAGCATGCGGCCCTCCCACCGTCCCGACACAGCCACATAGCGCCCCCTTTCATCAAGGACCGTAGACTCCACCTCAAGCGGGAGAGAGTTCTTAATAAGGATTCCAATCCCCCGGGACCTGGAAGAGAACCCAGCATGTGCCACAAGATGATATCCCTTCCTGTTCATGGCATGACATATATTTCCTACCAAGTGGGTCTCCTGAAGTAGAACAACATCACTGGAATGTCGTTTTAAAAGTTGCAATACTACCCCACATTTAATCTTGTCCCCCAACCCGTTAACATTCCAGCTCATCAATCTCAACCCCCTACCCCCATCATAAAGGAGAAAGAAGACCCAACCCCACCTGAGTCCAGCACGTCAAAGAGAATGTCTTGCAATATAACACCTTGCGAAAACAGTAACCTGAAGACCAACACCCCTCCATGCCCCCAAACAACCCGTTGCAATACCTCCACCCTGCACCCCTGCTTACGACTATAGAGCCACCACAACTCGCAGTGTGCCTGTCGCCCCCACATCTCGCAGTGTGCCTGTCGCCCCCACATCTAAACTAAGCTACAAGAAGTAAAGCTGAGGAGGAGAGAGACCCTCCGATAACATTGCAACCCCCCATTCCATCTGCAATTAACCGTACATCAAAACTCGAACCACCACAATAGTAAACCCCCTAGTGTCCCCAGAAACCATACAGTCGGTGCTCATTCATGCTCCATAGTTCCTCCCTCCGCTCCGCCAGATTGTCTCTCTGGTTTTTGTTGGGCCGGCAGAGTGTCCAACCAGTCGGCCACCACTGCAGGCTTATCAAAGAAGTGGACCCGTTCGTCATACTCGATCCTCAACTTGGCCGGGTAAAGCATGGCATATTTGAGACCCATATCACGAAGTCTCATCTTCACCCCCAGAAAACGTAGCCTCTGTTTTTGGATCGTCTGTGTGAAATCCGGGTAGGAACTGATTGATGAGTTCTCGAACTTCAAGGGCCCACCCGCTCGAGAGGCCTGGAGGATAGCGCCCTGTCCCAAAAGTTGAATATCAGCGCTATCATAGGCCTCGGCTGAGCACCCACTTTCGGTCTGCCGCCTGGGACCCTGTGCGCTCGCTCCACAGTAACTTGCTCAGTCCCTTGGGCGCTAGTGTGTTGACGATAAGGTCCTCAACAGAGAGGTCAGCCGCTTGATCTTCCGCCTTTTACGGAACTCCAATTATACAGACATTATTCCGCCGGGTCCTCCCTTCAAAATCCTCCAGGCGACGGACAACAATGTCATTCGAGGCCTTCAGGTTACGGACCACGGTCTGCAGGTAGACGACGTCATCCGTTAAACTCGATGTCTTTATATCCAATGATTTGACCTTTTCATTAGTCTTTGTAAGGTCCGTGCGAATCAAATTCACATCGATCACCACTGTATCTAATTTATGGGCAAGGGTCTCCATTTGCTTCCCGAGGAAAGACCTGATACCAACGATGGCGACCATCAAGTCTTGTAAAGTTGGTTCAGTTACTGGAGCCGATGAGTCTTTCGCCTCCTCCAGTGACTTACCCGGTCCACTGGGCGACCCCTTAACCGGGGAATATCGATCCATGACATTGGTTTGAGTATATCCACCCCGTCTGGTGGTTTCCGACTTCTACTTGTCCCCCTCTGGCTTGCTCACCATTTCAAGAAAATCCCCAGTTGCTGTCCAAATCAAGAGCTGGGGGAAACAAGTGTCCAGTCCAGCAAGCAGTAGACAAGACCTAGCTGATGGGAAGTCGACCAACGTGACTTAGCCGCAAACTTTCCAGCACCACAACTCCGGCCTCCGGGGTCCGATCGGGATACAAATTTCAGCTTTCGCTTCTCCCGTGGTTTATCTGCACGAAGATGTCGACAGCAAACAGGATAAATGACAGGATATATTCGGGAGGTTACGAGGGTCTCGGGAGCTCTGTGCTCACGCGGCCATCTTGGTTGTGTGCGAAGCTCCTCCCCCTTCTCTCATCATTGATGTCTTAGTCGAACCAAGATCTGGACGGAATAGAACAATGTTTTTCTGTTTCAGGGGTGCAAGTTGATCGAGCAAGGATACCATATTCGAGTTATAAAGCAAGGTGAGATCAGTTGTGGAGAGCTCGTTGTCCCTAGGGAGGAGCAAATTTAGCCTCTCTTCCATGACATCTAGTGGAATCTGGGAGATATTTCTGGACCATTTGGGGGGGTCGTGAACAGGAGGAAGGGTTGAGATTTTTTGGTTGATGTGGAATAAGATCATGTGGTGATCAGGCCAGTCAACTGGAAGAATGTTGTCGGTCGTGATTGCGTCACGGTGGGCGATGATGGCGTCTAAGGTTGCTCCTTTGTTGTGAGTTTCTTCTGAACAGTGTTGGGAAAGGTTATTGTCACAGAGAAGGTTGTTGAGAGATTGAATCAGAGAGTTGTTTGTTTCATTCCAACGCAGGTTGAGATCGCCCAGGATTAGGGAGTTCGTGTCATTTAGTATGAAATGGGCAATCAGGTCAGATAAGTGTTCACCAAATGTAGGGATGTTGCCTGGAAGGTGATAGAGAAGGTGACAGGCTAAAGGGCTGTTGTCCTTAGTCTTAAAGGTGACAGAAAGACATTCAAAGGAGCTGTACTGGCAGGAGTCAGTTACAGTGAGGTCTATGTCGTCCTTGTGGAAGATGGCTACACCTCCACCTCATTAATCTTTTCTATCTTTGTTGATGATGGTGAAACCTGGGGGTACAAGCATATCAAGACAGGGAGGGGAAATCTAATTTAGCCATGTCTCTGTGATGAAAGCAATGTCTAGATCATGCGAGAGGATTGCTTCAGCTTATTCCGTTGCATGTTTGGGAGCAGATCTACAGTTAATGAGCAAGCAGATAGTGGATAGTTTCTTTTTACTGGGATATTTTCCAGAAGGGGCCCTGGGTATCGAGGAGACGGAGGGCGGGGGTCTTGAGGCTTTTAAGGGGGGGGGGGGGTAATATCTTCTGAAGCCTGTGATCACATGGATATTGGATTTAGGGGAGCCTGTAGAGGGTGAGTCGTAAGTAGCGGCTAAGTCTGCTGCTTCTTCCGCGGACATTGCTGCTATGGTCCTGGACGATCTTTGAGTTTGGGTTACCCCATCCTTACTGGGGGGACTCTGAAGCCTGGACACAGGGGATTTGATTCTAGTGCGGGTCTGTGGAGGAATCTCAGCTTTGGTTTTTGTGGGCCTCTGGAGCCGGTTTTTGAAGGTGAAGGAGGGCTCGGAGTGGGGATTTAGGAAGTTGGAGTTGGTCGGTGAGGAGGGCCTGGTATGGGATTGCTGGGGCATTCGAGCCTTGTCTAGGTTGAATAAGATTTCGTCAAGGCCTCTGAATATTTTTTCTAGATGACTCTCTAATAGGGTCAGTCTGTGCATTATGGTTTCCAGGGTAGGGGCTAGGGGGCAGGGGGCATGCAGTTGTGGGTATGGGCCGCCCTTGAGGAGGGGGGCAGGGTCGCATTGAGGGGTCCAATGCTAATTGGGTCTCCCAGACTGCCACTGTCCGCGACCCCCAGTGAGGGGTCGAGTCCAGAGCTCTTCCTCTGTGGTTCAACAGGATTGAAGAGGGGGTCAGTGGACCTGACTCGTGGGATGGTGATGGGGTGTAGACGAGGGTGAGTCTGAGGAGGTGAGGGGGACCGATCCACCTCGAAAGATTGATGGTCGTAGTTAATATGAACGAAGAAGTGAGAGGAGCATCTAGCAGGGGGGGTTGAATGGTCTCACCAGGGGGGAGGGAATGGGTATTTGCAATTCCTGGTGAGGAAGGGTGACCAGGGAAGGGGGTTGAGGGGGGGGCAAATCGAAGGGAGTGTAGATGAGCAGAGCGGAGAGCAGGGAAGAGGGAGTCGAAGGCCTCAAGGTTCTCATTGTTAGCCTGTATCAACACTGTACCGTTTGAGTATATGGTCATTGTTGTGTTCCTGTTTCCAGAAGTCTGATTGAGGAGGGAGGTCGTCAACTTACAGCTATGTGTGGTGGTCGTCGTTTTATATATGTGAAGTTGTGATCTTTGTGTAGTGATCCAACCCTCAGGTCTGTCCATGTGGAAGATGAGATCCATCTTTACCTGTCCTTTTGAGGTGCAGTGGTAGGTATCCACAAATAGTGATTCAGAGTGTTGTCTGATTAGATTGTGTTTGCGATATCTTCTCGCTTTTGTGGAGAGATTGAGGGGGAAGCTAATTGCAAAGGTGTTCATGCCTGGCGATTTCATGTGGATCAAAGGTGAGTTGACGGAAATTGGGGTGCCCGGTGCCATTGTTATGGTTTCGTGTGCTTGGCAGGTACGTGGTGGCCATCGCTACTATGGTCACCGTGGGGTTCGGTAGGTAGAGAGGGCCTCGGAGTAATGGAACAGCATTGTAAGTGCTGATCCAGAGCCAGTACTGATCCAGAAATCAGTGGGGAGATTGAGGTGAATGCCGCCAGGGGGTGAAAACGACACAGACAAAGCAGGTACCTTTGTGTGGGCCAGGCGTCACCAGCATCTCTGGGGCAGTCGAGAGGTAGTCCTGGGCTCCAGGAGGATGTCCCAAATCCACATCAGGGATTTAAGAGGGTCAGGTGCTGTGTTGGATCAGGTAGCGCTCCAGAAATCGAACTAGGCACGGTCCTAAATTGCGTGGATATCCCTCTAGACAATCAGAAGCCCCTTTCCATTTGCAGCGAGGGACTTTCAGAGGCCATCTCAGGGCCAGGTATCAGCGCAGTGCCAGTCAGGTTCCTCATCAGGCTTCTTCCGGATTGTGACAGGGGAGGGAAGCGCCGCGCTTCTGTCCGATGAGAGCTCTGGTCTCTTCCTAAACTTTCCCTCTAATCCATCCCACTCTCCGGAACTCATTGTTTCATTCCTTCTCAACTCTATATCTCTTCTCCATCTAATTCCCTCTTTCAATCTTTTATACATGTTTCTCATCTACCTATACTCTCTCCATCTCATTATACTTGACCCCTTTCTACCTTTCTCTCAATCCTCTTTTTTATATTTTCCACCTCACCTATATCATTGTTCTCCTTATCTCACATCTCTCTCGTTACTTTATCTCATCATGCCATTGTTCTTTCTCTTACTGCTAACCTCATTCCTTTGATACATCACCTCTCCACTTTCCCTGTTTCTCTTCCTGTATACCCTCTCTACCTTATCTGTTTCACTATCTTACTTTTGCCCTGCTACCTGTTTTCTCTATCTCTTTTTCTTTATCATTACCTCGTCTCTCTTTCCATCTGATTCATTTAAAAAAATCTCTCTGCACCTTCCCCCATTTTTCTTACCTCATCTGCCTCACCTTTCTTTCTATACCTCTCTCGCTCTCTTTATTCATCTCTCTCTCTCACCTTTCTTCCTCTACCTTTCAACCTTACAATCCTCCCTTTAGTTCTCTATCAACCTCAACTCTCTTTTTCTACTTCCCCTATCTAGCTCAACTTAATCTCTTTCCACTCAACACATTATCTTCTTTATATATTTTACAGCTGTATCAGGTTGTCTGCCTCACTACTCTCTGTGCCTCTCCTTCTGTAGATTTTTTTAATTTCCCTCTCTTGCCACCTCTCAACTCTCTATTTTTCTGCATCACTATATTTCCCTCACTAAATCTATTCTTTTTAACTTACCTCACCATTCAGTGTACCTCACCCTTTCTCTGCATTACATCCTCTGTATCTCTAACTCACATTACCTCTCTATAAAACCAGTCTCTACCTCTCTTCTATATCCACCCCTTCCTGTTTCTACCTCTCTGTATCTTTTCATCGAGCTAGCTCGTGTTTCTCTCTTTGCCTTACATCTCTCCCTACCTCACCTAGCTATCTTCATCATCTCATTCTCTACTCCTTTCTCCTTCTCTCTTGCTATAGCTACTGTCTCCTGCCTCATCTCATTTCTCTTAGCAGAGTAGGAGGTAACTGTCTAGCCAGAGAAATGTACACTTCGAAAGCAGAAACAAGGGACAAGGCGAGGGGAAAAATAGGGAAAAAATATCAGATTTCTCCCAAGGGGATGGTGAAAATCCTCAGAGCAGTACTTTAATTTTCACAGGTGCAGTATTAACAGAAGTAGTGAAGGGAGTTGTATTTGTCACTGTGAATATCTGGCGAATAAAGCTGCAATTTGAAGCACTGGGTCCATACGTCTTATTTTATTATGAGGCACTAGTTCACTAAGCTCTCACTAAGTAACTCCTACAGTGGAAGGGGACAGGCTAGTTAGAGACTAGATTCTACGTAAAATGCGTTGCTGCTAGTAGAAAACAAGTAGTGGAAAAGCCAATAGGTGTGGCGCTGGCTGACAGCCCTTTGGTAATTTATGTTTTGTCATGGTCTTTTAAAACTTCGTTGATCAGGAAGCTACCAGCATCAATCTAAACAAAAACATTGGCTTAAGGCAATAATGTTGTTTTGATCTCAAATAGAGCATATAACTTAGTACTCCCTCACACTGTAGTGAAGAACTTTGAGTGTTGATGTGCTTCTTGAAAAAGGGCAGCATGCTGTAGTACATAGTGAAACCAGCTAATGGCTGAAGTATGCTCACACATTGCCCTTAGTGCAAGCTGGAGTGGGTGTAAAAAAAGGTAGCTGTGTAATACACATCATTTTAGTAAAATCAAAATAGTTGTTATCATATACCATAGTGCCTGGAGTTTAGGAGCTTGGTTCACAATCTCATTCAGCAGTAAGTGATCTCAATAGGGCTCTAAAACCAGTGGCTTAAGGTATTGAGTTGGGTCTCATTTGGACCTCACTCAATTTCCTCATAACACTCTAAGAATACTATAGGCTGGATCAAAAATAAGTTTGACTGGCATTATTAGGTATCCTTGCCAGTAACTATGGTATTGCTTGGTACAAACGCCAAAGCAGATGTGTGGAGGTTGTAATATGTGATGAGAATATTTGTACATATTTGTTGTGTTGCGTTTTGTTGTGATAGTGATGTATTCTGTTGTTTTTGTAGTGTTATATGTTTGTGTGGCATTATTGCATTGAGTTGTGTAGTTGCTGTGTTGTATTCTCATTCTCTTTGGACTGTTTTTTAGGTTGTATCTTGAGTTTATGTTGTATTGCTCATCATCAAGATTCTTTATTCGATCATTAAAAACAATCCTAAAAGCGCAGAATGAATACACAAAAACACCATGAAGTGATATAAATACATTGAAATCAAAAATGAAAAACCCAACCCCAAATCAAATGAGCGGAATCAATACAGAAAACTATTATGAAAGCAGAGAGCAGATTTAAGAAAAGATCAATATTCACACATACATCTTCGGCAGGGAGCATACGTAAATAAAGCAGTGCGGACCTACATTTGACAAACCCTTGCTTCTTTAAAATCAGGAAAAGGTATCTCCTTGAAAATGTAAGTACAATTTTCAAAAACATAAAATGAAGTTGGGGGTAAGTATTCATTACAAGGGCAGAAGCAAAATGATCCCAAATTAAATTGACCCAACGGAAAACACAACTGCCTCCTAAGGACACCCAGTATGCACGTAGTTAATAATGTCCGCTCCCACGCATGAGTAACATATTCCAGATAAGGTTCTGAGGTAATCCGCATCAATATGTCATTTTTGACTCAATGTTCAGCGAGTCTCACCTTTAAAACATTTGTAGTGACCCAGGCCTTATCACTGCCCGATAACTTCCATGGGGCAGAAAACAAAGCAGTTCTATCAAGGTTTACCGCGTGGGATTTATGACGAAGCCAAAGAATAGTATGCCCAAAATCACCTGAAAGACAGTCCCTTTTAATCTCCTTATTCAAATGTGTAGAGTTATTGCACCAAAGAGATAGCCATAACAGTAGTGGCACAAATGTAAAACTGCCCTCTACAAACCTTAAGCCCAGTTCTTCCTGGATAGCATAATTAGATGTATAGCAAAGCTACTCACCTGTGAGGGTCTCAAGGTGCTGGGAACTATCCTCACCAAAACCCCAAAGTCCAGCCCCAAATGTTAATATTGACAAGCACTTAATGTTTGTAAATTTCCAAGAGGGGCACAATTGTGTTTTTTACCAAACTTTGTCGCCAGGGAAAAAAGGCAACCCAGACCACCAATAAACCGTTGTTTCCGGGCAAGCAAACAATGGCCACAGGTACATTTGAAATCGAAAGTAACCCCTAGGTAAGGGAATTAAAGGATCTTCTCATTGCTTTTACCCTTAATAGTAGAAGAACGAGATTTCAAATTGTTTTAGCCACAAACCATAGTGAACGTTTTCATGAACTTTGGCTCCAAATTTAGATCTTCCATAAACTGCACAAATGATCCAAGACGTTTCTTTAAGCCATTAGAGGTTCTAACCATGATAACTGCATCATCCGCATACAAGAGGATGGGTACAGACCTAGAATTAATCAAAGGCATATCCTGCTCATCTACCAGCAAGGGGGCCTCCAGCCCATTAGTGTATAACTAAAAGATCTGGAGCTAGGACACACCCTTGCCAGATACCTGGAGTCAACCCAAAGGAGCTGCTACATCCCATTTGCTTGTGTACCTATGCAAAAGATCATAATGTAGGGCAGGCAAGAAACCCAGCAGGACTGAGTCAATGCCCAGATTTCTCAGAAACTCTCACAACTTGGGCTGATTAACACTATAAAATGCACGTGAGAGAATTATGCCAGACCACTTGGTATTTGGAAATACATAAATAAAGATACAGGCACTGTTCAATTATTTCTACCAAAAATAGGTGATGGGTGCACTGGAGCCCCGCCTATTAGGAGGGAGCGGGAGACCTTTGAGTAAATTGGCCCAAGGGATACACACAAACAGAACTTGGGGTACCTCTTGCCAATCAAGAGTAACTCCTATCCCACACGGATAGCCAACACTTTTCAAGAAAGAAAATCTCTCCCTTTTTTAGTCATACTAATACTGATAGGAAAGGGATAACCCAAATTCTGTTTGAAAGTTCAATTGTCCCAAGCCCCTCTCGAGAGCCATACTGAGCAACTGAAATAATAGTGTGCTTAGTCATTCACCGCTGGAGCCTCTCGGGTACAATTCCTTCAACTATTTTTACAGTTGAGTCCAAGAGAGATATTGGTCGATAGGAACGTGGGTCCCTACGGTTACCCATATAAAAAATAGATATTTATAGCAGACCTCCAGAACTAGGGTATACCAGAATACAAGCTGCATTTATAACATTGGTCAAGAGAGGTGCCCAAAACTCTGTTAACTGTATAGATGTCTAACGGGACCCCATCAGTGCCCGGTGCCTTATTGCTAGGGCTCTTAATGATTGCAGCTCTTACTTCTGCTAGATCAAATATCAAACAATGTTAAGGGCGTATATAGGTGGGAGCTCACCATGGACATGTCACTGTTACCTTGGGGAAGGAGATCTAGGGACTCAAAATGGGTAGCCCACTTCTCTGGGCCAATGTTCTGTGCCAGACCCTAAACGGGCACCATAACTAGCTTATTGGAGTTGACTGTTTGCTGAACGGCATAATGATATTATGCTTAGATGAGGCCACCAAATCCTTCCAGACCTCCATTTGCATGCCTGCTTTGTGTTTGTGTAGAGCCTTCTTGTAATCACCCTTTTTTTAAAATAGCCTCTCTGAAGGGTCACACCAAAGTTTTTGCCTTCTTGCACCTCCTTTTCTGACCTTGTTTTTGTTGGCTTTAGAACTCTGAACACTTTACCAGTGCTAAACAGTGCTAAAGGCAATGCGCTTCTCTTCAAACATGGTAACATTGGTGCATACAGTAGAAATTTGAAGTGTCTCAGCTGAATCTTTGCTAGTGGTGCTATAAATCCTTGTATTATTATACCCTAATAGTAGGTTTGACCGTTCTCTTAGTGTCTTCTTAGAACCGACCGTGGAAAACATAGGGTAAGTAGGCTATTTTTTCAATATTGCATTATTGCTAGACATGGATCCATGAATGTCATTTTGGGGTTCAGGCTGTTCCAGGATTTTTTGCTGATTTGTTTCCCCTGTTGAATCGCTGATATGATGGACTTGTC
The DNA here is from genome assembly GCF_964263255.1 of Lissotriton vulgaris. Taxonomy (NCBI): domain Eukaryota; kingdom Metazoa; phylum Chordata; class Amphibia; order Caudata; family Salamandridae; genus Lissotriton; species Lissotriton vulgaris. Next base: position 1,251,453,185 of record NC_141689.1, on the reverse strand, counting down.
GGGAAATGGCTATGAGATTGTAGATTTCATGCCATCTTGCCAAACTGGTGTATCTTTATCATGATGTCCCTTGACAATTGCTTCATTTATCCCCAAGGATTGAGAACAGCTACTTGTGAAGTAGGTATGCATTGATATCAAAAGTGAAAGCAAGAGTGCATTTGTGGGCGTAGTCTTGAACTGACCAAGGGAGTGCTGGAGGTCCTCCAGTGGGTTACAAGCCACATCCATAGCTACACGGACCTCCTCCGCAAAACTACTGGGTTTACTCAACTTAGGAAGGTGCCTATTGACCCCCCTACCCTTCACCTCCAGGCTGCACAGCTGATGTTTAGTATCTTGGATCCGATTTCCTACTAAGGATGTACATAGCGTCCATTAAGACATTTCTATCCCTTTTTTATCTTTCACAAATCCAAGTAATCTAATATATTGCTCTTGTCTTATTGACCTCTCTATTATTGGTGAAACTAATAGATATCTTTGGACACTCCCCTGAATATCGACAAAGGTTACTGCATGGAGAACCTGTCACTTATTGACTGCAATCAGAGCCTTCAAGCTAGCCTGCTTTGCTAATCCAATCCCTTGTGGATATGAGGCTGTTCATGCAGAGTAGAAATTGTATTCGGCATGAACAACCTCAAATTCACGAGAGACTGGACTAGTAGTCCCAGTATTTTTTATGGCGGAAACAGATGAAAGCAGTTCTTTAGTCTACATTGAAAAGACATCCCATAAGAGTACTAACGAAAACATTGGGGGTGAAACCAAAAGAGCATCTAATGCTTGTAAGTTTTCATCAAAATGCATACTACTAATCTGTGGCTCAAGATGATTTGAAGTTTCCCCGGGCAAACTTGGAGATTAGGCAGAAGGTCTGTGAATTGCTGTGGGTGGGTGAGTCCTCTCTTGCTGGTTGTGCATCCCACAAGGCGCTACCATCAGTACCACCCACCACTGTGCCTTGCATCAGATTTCATTTTTAAACGTTCACAACATTTCTCACTGAGCCTGCTAGCAAGGGATTGACCTCTCCTTGTTCACTACCTCAAAGGCAAAGGCATAGCTTAGTCAGTTAGATTCAGGGGGTGTGGAACAGAGATTTCCCAACCATTACAGCCATTGAAATGGCAAAATGAATAAAATGTGTATCATAATAAAAAGGCTTCCCTGCACCACATTAGAGCCATTCATTCATTTTTTTGTTCTTGGCCTGTTTTGTGAGAGAGGAAAGAGTTGTGGGTGTATACAAGCCCTGCAAAGTTTTATAGAGACGCATGTCTATGCTATGAGGGCTGCTAATCCAGGCGGAAACCCAACCACAGACACTGCTAGCCGACTGGAGACAGTCGGACCCAACTACACACACCAGAAACCAATTATTAGGGGTGTGTCATACCTCAAACATCCCCCTGGTACTTCGCCCCTGCTCAAAGGCCAACCATTTTTCCTCCCCACCCACCCATAAACTGGAACAGTAGAAACAAATAAGAAGTACTTATACGCGGAAAGGAAAAAAACTATTTCTGCAGGACCTCATACAACCAAGGGTTCTAGTCCATGCCTTGCATCGTTTTGCTTGTCTGCCCATTGGTGATATGCTTTGCCTACTCCACATACTAAAGCTATACATCACAATCCACCGAATTGAAAGAGATGGCTGGGGCATGAGTCAGGCTTGTCGGTCGGCACATTAGGTTCGTCAAAAGCTTCAAGAATTTGCCCACAGAGGGTCCCATACTTTAAGTACATGGTGCAAGGCAAATTAGAAAAGATGACAAACAACACCAGGAAGCAGTAAACAGGCATCTAGTCTGTAATGTGTACCCTGCGAGGACTCAACTATATATAGTGCACATAAGCAATTAAAACTCAGTTACTGAAGTAATGAAGGAGATGGGCATAAATGTGGCTGAGGCTTGCAGGTGGGCGGCTAATCAGTAGCCTGCCAATGTGTCATGGTCACAACTGCAAGGAAGTAAATGGGCTCCCTGCTTGCTGTGTGAATTATAAAAAACAGGCCTCCGGTTTCCAGGCCCCAGTGCCACTGCAAAACACACAAGATGATAGACGGAATGTTGCACAATGGCAAAACATTCACCCCCAGTCAGAGATCTGGGTTTAATCCATCGTTATTTTACTCACCAAGCCACCCCAGTTCAGACATAGCCATATACAAATCAGTCTTGACCCTGTGCCTCATGGGAACAGTCCAAACCGAACTGCCAAACCATGTCTTCCCTGGACCGGAATCAAGCATCCTAGGACCAGTTTCTGGCTATCAGCCTTCATCAGCCAGGATAGCTTGACTCCAGTGGCGTAGTGAGCACAGGACCCACGTCTGGGCATACCCTTCCCACAGAGGTTGAACAGCAAAACACACAAGTTGATGGAAGGAATGTTGCACAATGGCAAAACATTCACCCCCAGTCACAGATCTGGGTTTAATCCATTGTTATTTTGCTCACCAAGCCACCCCAGTTCAGAAAGGGCCATATGCAAATCAGTCTTGACCCTGTGCCTCATGGGAACCGTCCAGCTTGAACTGCCAAGCCATATCTTCCCTGGACCGGAATCAAGCATCCTAGGACCAGTTTCTGGCTACCAGCCTTCATCAGCCAGGATAGCTTGACTCCAGTGGCGTAGTGAGCACGGGACCCACGTCTGGGCATACCCTTTCCACATAGGGTGAACAGCAAACTCACAAGATGATGGACGGAATGTTGCACAATCGCAAAACATTCACCCCCAGTCACAGATATGGGCTTAATCCATTGTTATTTTGCTCACCAAGCCACCCCAGTTCAGACATGGCCATATGCAAATCAGTCTTGACCCTGTGCCTCATGGAAACAGTCCAGACCAAACTGCCAAGCCATGTCTTCCCTGGACAGGAATCAAAAATCCTAGGACCGGTTTCTGGCTATCAGCCTTCATCAGCCAGGATAGCTTGACTCCAGTGGCGTAGTGAGCATGGGACCCACGTCTGGGCATACCCTTCCCACATAGAGTGAACAGCAAAACACACAAGATGATGGACGGAATGTTGCACAATGGCAAAACAGTGCCACTGCACCTACTGAACCAATAGAAGCTATGTCCATGTGGCCAATTCCTTAGGCAGACATTTAGGGTTGATCAACAGCTTTAATATTTTTCCTGCACATGTACTACCTGCCCCGATTCTCAAAGTGCTCAGTGCAAAGTAAGTTAGACAAAAGAGCAGTAAATATCAGTAAACAGCAACCAGTTAGCGAGCACCATTTTAAAAGTTCACCACTAGGGGAAATAGTTCAGTAAGGTGCACTGCACCATAAAAACTCCATTAGATGTTGCACAGACAGAGTTCACCCTCTACACCCTCTGTGTATCTGAATGCGAAATAATGAAGGTGGTAAGCATTGTGCCGTGGGGCATAACATAGGCCCCTGTAGCCTCTGCTGCACATGGGGGGCCCCAACCCTTCAAGTGGTCCCCATTCAGCACAAGGCCAATAAATATCTGTGAGATATACATGACTCAGGGGCCTCTCATCATATTCTGTGGGGCCACCATCATTTTGTGTTATGCAACAGGACTTGCACGTGAGTTGCTTATTACAGTAGCGGCCATATTGCATTGTTGTAGGGTCCTTAACTGATTTAACGTTTATCCTTTTCCGTCAGCCACTCAATTCTAGTGAGCTCATTCACACTCCCAGTCAGTGATTAATTTGTGAAAGAATCATTGCCTGCTCCCAAAGTTTTGCCCAGAAGCATGCCGCAAATGTCATCTAATGTTGTGGGATGCCAAATACAGAAAATGTTTAGTCTTAATTTAACTGCATTACTCTTTCATCCACCACCAGACACTCCCTGGTCCATTATCTAACTTTCAGGTTCTTTTTTATCTGTGTTTCCTTTCTTTGTCGCTATTTTTCTGTCTTTCTCTTCCACTTTCGTTCCTCCTTTTATGTTTGTCTTTTGCTTGCTCTGGGTCAAAGTCTGATGAGGAAAAAGTAAGTTTATAAATACCATGGCATCCCCATACAACTAGGAAACGCAGGTAATATTGGTGCTATCAAAGGGAAAATGGTTCCTTCAGATTTATTTGGGACCAATACTAATTAAAGGGAGCCAAGTTGCAAGCCAGAGCAAACTCCCTAATTATAGTAAAACAAAAGACAAATTAAGGACTGCTCCACAAAAACGAGTGCTAGTGAGTCCCTCCTGCAATTACCTGCTCAAATTAAGCACTGCTCCCAGTTAGCTGGACACCCAGAAAAGGTTAGTTGTTTCCTTTGAACTTACAACATTGTTTCCAAGCTGTAGCATCAAGAGCCAAATGTCCTCTTGCAGCCAATGAAACTTTCCAAGCAGACTTTGTTCACATGTACCTGCAGGTCAGTACAGTAGATAGACACAATAAAATCCGTGAGCAAAGAGTCTCTAAATAAATACTAAAGTGCAGGGTCTGAGCAGGATCAGAGTGGGACAGAAAAAAGGCCTAAGCACCAACATAAAAGTGCCCCCCATTAGCGAATTAGAAAGCTAAACGAGTGGCCCATGTTGCAAATTGGGGCAGCTTTGAACTTGTAAACGACATGTTGTATAAGTGTTTTGCAAGGAATGGAAGACTGCATGGATTTGAACTTGTAGCAGCCAATGTTTGCTTCAGTGCACAATTTGTAAAAGAAAGAGTGTTGGTTCCCGAGGCTTCTCCTCAGAAGTCGGGGTCACTATAATCAAACATGGGCCTGTTCAGTACCAGACACTCTATGTGCCTTTTTCCGAGTCTTGCAGTTCCTGCTTTCTCCCTTTGTGATGGTTTCTCCGTCTTTCTCTAACTCTGTCTTTACTATTTATGTGTTATTCACTCTTTTGATCTCAGGGAATATCTGATGCAGGAAAGTAAGTGACTAATCCCAAAAATGAGTGCTAGTGCCCCCAACTACCTACCAGCTCAAATTAAGAACTTGTTTGTTTTAATAGCAGGGCAAACAACAGTAAACACCGGCCCAGAAGACCATAAAACAGACCTACAAGCAACCATAAATAAAAAACGGCCCACACACTGACCTGTCAGACCAGCCGTTCGGACACCGCCTTATTGCCCTACAGGCCAGTCTGACTGTGAGTCTGATCACCCTCCAAGTATTTCCTGAAGAAGAGCAAAGGTGTTCTGGTGCATTTTCTGTGTCAAATTCCGAGCAGTGTACAAATAGTGTAGTAGGTATTTTAAGGGGAAAAATGGGTTGCTATTGGACAAGAAAACTAGCCAATTGAAAAAGAGTTCTTGCGCTAAAATGCCTCTTTTTCAAACCCCACAATCACATCCGAAGATAACTATAAACAATGCAAAGCTTCCTAAACTGAGAAAGTGAACCCCGAAGCTAAACCTACATCTAGACACCTTCTGTGGTTTCTTGAAGACAAGCAGTCAAGGAGTTATAGAAGGAAACATTTGTGTCATTGGTAATCCTTCATTTTGAGAAATTGCTAAAATAAAAAATGTCAGTCAGAAGAAACCAGGCTAACAAAAATTCATGTAGTTAAAACGACAAAATACCTTTTTAGGGAAATAATATGTTTTTGTGGCAAAGGTAAATATAGAGAAAGGATGGGACAGAGTGCTAAGTAGGTAAGAAGGGGCGGGTATAGAGGGGAAGAAGGGGATTCTTAAAACAAGCATTAGTAAATGCATTCGGTTTCACCTATGTGATTAATAATCAACTGTTTTTTGTTGTAAGCTGTAGCTTGCTGAGTAGTTGTACAATATACATTACAGAAAGTTTGTTAAAGTGTTATGACTTGGTTATGTACAAAAAGGCAATATATTGTGCTGTTACTAGTGGTATTATAAAGTGTGAAGATTAGTTAAATGGTGGAGGACCAAGATAAAAAAACATGTACCTGATAAGCAGGCTTGAAAGTGGTGCAGCTACGGAGAGAATAGATGAACGATGGATGAAAAACCATTCAAGTATATTGTGAGCAATGTTTTGCAAATCTAAAAAACAAGATTATGAAAACTAGATGAGAAGGTGTTGTTTGGTTATTGTCTATTGTTAAGATAAACAAACGAAAATTTATTTTACATTTTTCAAATGAGCATTTGAGCAGTTGTGCAATATAAGTGAAAGAAACCCACTAAAAGTGAGATTATTGTTTTATTGAGATGGGCAAGTGTTTTTTTTATTACAGATTTCTCTTACAAAGTTTTTTTTTCTTTTGCACTGGGCATTTTTTCATAATAGCGAAAAAAACTTAAGAATGAACATAAACTTTGAGACAATAATGAGCATTTAGTAAATATTTGCACTTGCATTGTCAGTGGCATTGTGTTACTTATGGTTTACAATTTTTCTTTATGTAAATAGTACACTGTGACATTTTCAATTATTGTGCTATATACTTTGAAGTTTGGATGTTGTAACAAATACTCTATTTTTTCAAGGCATTTTTTATAAGTCCCAGCGCCACTGCACCTGCTGCATCATTGAAACCATGACCCTGGTGTATACTATATAACACACTTTGCCTGTTTTAAGTATGTGCGGTTGGTGTCATTGGTATCCTTTATATTATCTAACAACAAAAATACAGGAGGTTGTTTAATTTACTTAAGACAACTCAAACCCTTTTTAGCAATTGTTAAGCTAAAATACCAGGCTTAAAGTGAGCTAAATTAGACAAAGCGTTTGCCTGTTTTAAGAATGCAAAAACAATAATTGATGGACAGAATGCAGAACAATGTCATACATTCACCCCAGTACAGAGATCTGGGCCTAAGTCCATCGTTTTTTTGCACTCCACACCACCCCAGTTCAGACCTGGCCATATGCAAATCAGCCTTGACCCAGTGCCTCATGGGAACAGTCCAGCCCGAACTGCCAAGCCATGTCTTCCCTGGACCGGAACCAAGCATCCTAGGACCGGTTTCTGGCTATCAGCCGTCTTCAGCCAGGATACCTTGACTCCAGTGGTGTGGAGAGCACGGGACTCATGTCTGAGCATACCCGTCCCACTCTGGGTGACAAATGCAAAAACAACAATTGATGGACAGAATGCAGAACAATGTCATACATTCACCCCAGTACAGAGATCTGGGCCTAAGTCCATAGTTTTTTTGCACTCCACACCACCCCAGTTCAGACATGGCCATATGCAAATCAGCCTTGACCCTGTGCCTCATGGGAACAGTCCAGCCCGAACTGCCAAGCCATGTCTTCCCTGGACCGGAATCAAGCATCCTAGGACCGGTTTCTGGCTATCAGCCGTCTTCAGCCAGGATAGCTTGACTCCAGTGGTGTGGAGAGCACGGGACTCACGTCTGAGCATACCGGTCCCACTCGGGGTGACAAATGCAAAAACAACAATTGATGGACAGAATGCAGAACAATGTCATACATTCACCCCAGTACAGAGATCTGGCCCTAAGTCCATAGTTTTTTGGCACTCCACACCACCTCAGTTCAGACATGGCCATATGCAAATCAGCCTTGACCCTGTGCCTCATGGGAACAGTCCAGCCCGAACTGCCAAGCCATGTCTTCCCTGGACCGGAACCAATCATCCTAGGACCGGTTTCTGGCTATCAGCCGTCTTCAGCCAGGATACCTTGACTCCAGTGGTGTGGAGAGCACAGGACTCATGTCTGAGCATACCCGTCCCACTCTGGGTGACAAATGCAAAAACAACAATTGATGGACAGAATGCAGAACAATGTCATACATTCACCCCAGTACAGAGATCTGGGCCTAAGTCCATAGTTTTTTTGCACTCCACACCACCCCAGTTCAGACATGGCCATATGCAAATCAGCCTTGACCCTGTGCCTTATGGGAACAGTCCAGCCCGAACTGCCAAGCCATGTCTTCCCTGGACCGGAATCAAGCATCCTAGGACCGGTTTCTGGCTATCAGCCGTCTTCAGCCAGGATAGCTTGACTCCAGTGTTGTGGAGAGCACGGGACTCACGTCTGAGCATACCGGTCCCACTCGGGGTGACAAATGCAAAAACAACAATTGATGGACAGAATGCAGAACAATGTCATACATTCACCCCAGTACAGAGATCTGGCCCTAAGTCCATAGTTTTTTGGCACTCCACACCACCTCAGTTCAGACATGGCCATATGCAAATCAGCCTTGACCCTGTGCCTCATGGGAACAGTCCAGCCCGAACTGCCAAGCCATGTCTTCCCTGGACCGGAATCAAGCATCCTAGGACCGGTTTCTGGCTATCAGCCGTCTTCAGCCAGGATAGCTTGACTCCAGTGGTGTGGAGAGTACGGGACTCACGTCTGAGCATACCCGTCCCACTCGGGGTGACAAATGCAAAAACAACAATTGATAGACAGAATGCAGAACAATGTCATACATTCACCCCAGTACAGAGATCTGGGCCTAAGTCCATAGTTTTTTTGCACTCCACACCACCCCAGTTCAGACATGGCCATATGCAAATCAGCCTTTTAAGAATGTGCAATTGATGTTATTTACATTGTATAACTACAAACATACAGAAAGCTGTTTAAATTACTTTGGAGAACACAAACACTTTTCAGCAAATATTAAGCTTAAATACCACACGTTAAAAGGATGCAAATAAATATGAATTAATTTTACATCCACGGAAAGATGACCGGCAAAATTCCTCCTATTAGGAAATAACTTCTGCTTCAGTTTACAGAGTATCGCTCAATTACCACGTTGCTTATTCATATGGCCAACGGAGCAAACAAAACAACATGTTTTTGGTGCTCGAACAATACAATCTGCACAGTAAAGGCCAGTCTGTAAAAAAGGCAGTCCTGCTACCTACCTGCTTACTAAGCTTAACGCTTGGTGTTAAAAAAAATGGAGAACTCACACCCCAAAAAATAAATAAACTGTTGTTTTTTAATTTTAAAGTATTCTAAAACAATAGATACCTGTCGAAAAAAGAACAGGAACACAAATCCCATACAGTCACCAGACACGCTTGCCCACAAAGACAAGCTTTGATGCAATGCGACAACAATGCCAAGCTGCTGGAATTTTCGAATTCACTGCTCTTGAAACTATACAGCCTCCCTTCCCGGCCAGTGGAACGAACAGGCTACAATCACAAAACTCAAGGAACACTTTTAGAACAGGCACATAACCATGTTTACAATCCAAGACTTTGCTGCAGTTTTTTGGCACTGTATTGATGTACAGAAACTTTCCCAATGAATAAAGTAGGTTAAAACATCCCTTCAGAGCACTACAGACCCTGCCCAGGTAAAGCACTGCAATCACTTTGTTCTTGTTTACGCTACATAATGTGCCAACAATAAACATCACATCGGGGAAAAAAATAATTTATTAGCAACAAACACAGGACACAGAAATAAAATGCAATTTTATTAGTGGAACAATAACTTAAAGAATGTGAAAATTAGTTGTAAGTTCCCCTCACTAAAGCAGAGTTAAACAAGATTGCACCCAGGAGAAGATTAGTATCAATAAACAGTAAATGCTGTGCAATTTTAACGTAGTAAAAAAGTTCCACAACTTTTGGTCCCGGTGCCACTGCACCTCCCGCACCGTTGATATCATGACCCTGGTGCCTGCAAGAGAACTGCTCTTGTGACTGCCTGTTTAATTGTAAACAATACCAATAATTGGTGTTTAGTGGGGGGTCCATGGCTTTTGATCTTATTGCTGCTGCACTTGCCACATTATTGAAGTCATGGCCCTAGTGCCTGCCAAATAACTGCACTTATGACTGCCTGTTTCGTAGTAAAATATAGCAATATTTGTTGTTTCGAGGAGTTATGACAACTTTTGGCCCCGATGCCACTGCACCTGCCGTATCATGCAAATCAGGACCCTGTTGCCTGCAAGGTAACTGCAGTTGTGACTGCCTGTCCAGTAGCAAAATATAGCAATGTTAGATGTTTAGTGGTGTGCCTAGAGCTTTTGGTCCTGGTGTCACTGCACCAGCTGCACCATTGTAATAATGACCCTAGTGCCTGCTAGATAACTGCAATTGTGACTGTTCAGTAGTAGCATTTATCAATAATCTATGTGTAGTGGTGCTTGGAGAGCTTTTGAACCCAGTGCCACTGCACCTGCTGCCCCATTTAAACCAAGCCCCTTTTAACTGCAAGGTAATTGCTATTTTGATTGCCTGTTTGGTAGTAAAATATAGCAATACTATGTGTTCATAGGAGTTCTGACAACCTTTGGGCCTGGTGCCACTGCACCTTCTGCACCATTCAAAACCTGACTCTACTGCCTGCATGGTAACTGCACTTGTGACTGCCTGTTTAGTAGTAAAATATAGCAATATTTGGTGTTTAGATGGGTTCCAGGAGCTTTGGGTCCCAGTGTAACTGCACCTACTGCCCCATTGAAAATTATCACCCTAACACAGGGATACTCAAAGTACGGCCTGAGTTCCGCATGCGGCCCTCATGACCTTTAATTATGGCCCCCTAGTGAACAGCAGCACTGGGCTGTTGTTCATTTGATAGAGCAGGAACATTCCGGAAGCTGTGAAACAGGCGTACTTATTTTTACATTAACTAAACTAAAGTTAAAGAAGCAAATAATGTTTCCTAGACAACTTACATTTTAGCAAGCATCCACCTATGCCCACCTTTTAACACCCCGGTCCCCGCCCAGCTGCATTGGTGCAGCCCTTGGGAAGCCACAGACACTACTTTCTGGCCCCCCAGGGAAATGTTTGTGAGTACCCATGCCCTAGTGCCTGCAAGGTACCTGCACTTGTGACTGCCTTTTTAGTAGTTAAATATGGCAATATTTGTTGTTTAGCGAAGTTTTGGCAACTTTTGGCCCTGGTGCCACTGCAACTGCTGCACCATTCATATCATGACCCTGGAGCCTGCATGATAACTACACTTGTGACTTCGTGTTCAGTTGTAAAATATAGCAAAAATTGGTGTTTAGAGGGGTGCCTAGAGCTTTTGGTCCCGGTGCCACTGCACCTACTGCACCTACTGCACCATTGAAATCATCACCCTAGTGCCTGCTATATAACTGCACTTATAATTGCCTGTTTTGTAGTAACATTTAGTAATAATCTGTGTTTAGTGGGGTGCCTAGAGCTTTTGACCACGGTGCCATTACACCTGCTGCACCATTCAGATCATGCCCCTTTTAACTGCAAGGTAGCTGAAATTGTGACTGCCTGTTTAATAGTAAAATATAGCAATTTTAGGTGTTTAGAGCAGTTCTGACAACTTTTGGGTCCAGTGCCACTCCGCCTGCTGCACTATTCAAATCATGACCGTAGTGTCTGCAAGATAACTGCATTTGTGACTATCTGTGTGGTAGTAAAATATAGCAATATTTGTTGTTCAGAGGAGTTATGACAACTTTTGGCCCAGGTGCCATTGTACCTGCTACACCATTTCAATCATGACCCTATTGAATGCAAGGTAACTGCACTTGCCGGTTTAGTTGTAAACTATAGTCATATTAGGTTGTAGTGGTGAGCCTAGAGCTTTTGGTGCCTATGTCACTGCATCTGCTGCACCATTGTAAAAACGACCCAGTGCCTGCACTCGTCACTGTTTAGTAGTAACATTTAGCAATAATCTGTGTTTACTGGGGTCCCTAGACCTTTTGGCCCCGGTGCCACTGCACCTAATGCACTATTGAAATCAAGCCCCTTTTAACTGCAAGGTAACTTCAATTGTGACTGCCTGTTTAGTAGTAAAATATAGCAATAGTAGGTGTGTAGAGGGAAAGATAAAATGTAACCAGTAAATGGTAGGCAGAGTTACCCCCCAAAAAAAGTTCTAACCACCAACGCAGATGGGAATGATTAGTTAGGCAATGGGAAACTGATCAGAGAGACACAGAATGGAGAACAGGCTACAACCAATAGAAATGGGGGAAATTAAACTAGCAAGAGACCAATAAAAAGTAAGTTTCTTTTCAAATATATTTTTTAAAAAGTTCGAACCACCAACGCAGATGGAAATGAGTAGTTAGGCCACGGGAAACTGACAAGAGAGACACAGAAGGCAGAACATTGTCCAGCCAATAGAAATGGAGGAAATTAAACTGGCAAGCATATGGACCAAAAAAAGTAAGTCCCTTTTAAGATATATCAGAAACAAAAGATTTCATTAGCACAGCGCAAGAGATGTGCAGGCGAAGCCTAAAAAGGGAAGAAAAGGTAAGCGGGAGTAAGGGGGTTAAAAAATAATGGAAGACAAGTAGGAAGTGGAGTAAGTATTTTTTCAAAACAAAGAGTACAGTGGGAGGGAGGTAAAATTCTTGTTAAAATATACAGGAGTAAATCAGAAGGGGGTAAGGGGTTTGTACAATAAATGGGAGTGAAAGGGCAGAGGAGAAAGTTGTTTTATAATAAAAGGGATTATGTGAGGCCAGAGAAAAGGTTTTTTTAAAGGAGTAAAGCAAGACGGAAATTAAGGAGTTTGTTCAAAAAGGAGGAAAGTGGGAGAGGGAGTAAGGGGACTAAAAATTGAGTAAAGAGAAAGGGTAAATAAGAGGTTTGAAAAAAACAATGGTCAGAAGTAAAGTGGGCCAAGAGGAAGGGACTTGAAAAACGAATGTAGAAATACTGTAGGGGTAATAAAAGGTTTACAAAAACAAAGGAGGTGAAGCAGGAGGGAAACTAATGGATTTAATAAAAAGGAGTTTAGCCGGGTGGGGGTAATTGGTTTGTAAAAAAAGAAGTAAAGCTGAAGGAGGGGTAAAGGGGCCTTAAAAAGGGCAGTTTGCTCCTCAGGCAAATTAATATTTGCCAGTAGTCCTCCTTCTCAGTCCATTCAAGGATATATTGATTTGAATTTACTCCTGACTAAAAAAGTAGAAATTTTAAAATTGATCTTATCTCGATGGCAAGCGAAAGTGTATGCAGTTTGAAAGTGTGCCTGTACAAGGAAATCATTCATTAATCAGCTAAAGGGCATTACTTTTACACCAGTTTAAATCTAGGATTGTTGTATAAAATGCCAAGCCTTGGAATATATTTTACAAAGAGAAATGTATTTCCCCTGATTTAATAATTGGGAAAATGGGGTTCGCTGCAATGGTGACTGGAATTCTGGGATTGTCTGAGGCATGCCCCAGTATCTGGAAAGAGGAAGCGGAGTCTTTTGGCTGTAGATTTTAACATCCGCTTTTCAGCCCACTTTACCTTGGGAGCTTCCTTGATCTATAGGCCCCCTGGTTCTGGGTGATCTTAATATTCATTTTGATTGACCAGATACCAAGGAGGTGACCGACCTGCTGGACATCTTACATCTGGCACAACTCAACCAGTGTGTCAGTCTTCCCACGCATCAGGCAGGCCATATACTGGACCCGATCTATACAAATTTCCCCATTGTTTTACGGGACCCTTGCCCTGTGTCCTGGTCAGACCATTTTAGATCATACTTTTCCTGGGATGTATCTAATGCTCAGACAGTGGTGCATTCTTTTCAGAAGTCAGCTCTTGGGACAATCGATCCTCAGGAGTTCAGTCAGGCTTTGGACTTGTCCAGGCCCAACTGTCTGGGGATCTTGTGGAGTGTTTATCGGGGTTTACTGGCTGGGTGTCTCGCGTGGCTGTTTCAGTGGCATCCTCTCGGCCCACCAGGCTGGCCAGAGACTCACCTTTCAAACCCTGGTTTAACTCAGCCCTTAAAATTGTGAAGCATGATTGTAAGGTTCTTGAGCGGGCCTGGCATAGGTGCGGCTACTGCCCTATAGCTAAGCAAAGGCTCAGAGCCATGCAAAAAATATATTATGAAGCCATTGCACTGGCCAAGGGGCAGTTTTTGCAGCTCGCATTGACTCTGCTAGTAACAACTCTAAAGAAATCTTCACCATAGTGGATAGCTTCACGTCTCCGCGTGCCCAAGTGAGAGTGATTCTTTCCTCACCTGCCTGGTGTAACACTCTAGCCTGCTCCTTTGGGGATAAGATCTTGGCTATCCAGGCGGCTTTTCCTTCTGGAGTGGACAGCAGGGTGGGTGGCAACGGGCTGCTTCTGCCTGCTCTCTGTCACTCTTTAGACCTGTTGACGCCTCTGAATCTCTCAAAATCCTTATGGGGCTTAAGTCTGGCTCGCTGTCCGATCCATGCTCGGCCAGGCTTCTGGCAGCGGTGGCAGCGAGCGTGAATGCCGAGTGAACCTTATTATTATACCATGTCACTTCAGACAGCTGCTGCTCCCCTGGCTTGGAAACAGGTGAAGATCCTGCCTATCGTCAAAAAACCTTCCTTGGATCATCTTAATCCAGGGAATTACCATCCTATCTCCCTCCTACCGGCCATTGTCAAGGTATGTGAGAAGGCACAATAGAATGAAAATGCATACAAAATTGAGCATCAGTAACTGTGTGAATGTCAAGAGCAGAATATATGCTTGCTTCTTCTTACTGAGGCTTTCTCTTTCTATAATACGTTTATTACTTCTCACTAATTAAAATAAAATGAGCCATCATCAGAGGGCCTTAGCCATGACAACATTTTACAAAAGTGTACATGGCAGCTAAATGTGCCCCCCAATTCCAGCTTCACTCGAGTTCGGCTTTTGTAATTCATTAATTGAAAGGTTTTCCTCTATTTATGACACTAATTTATCCGAACAGGCTCCAATTGGTTTCTGAAATAGCACCTGGCCATACACGCGGGCTGGTGTCTGCCTAGCCCACGTGGCCGTCAACAATGGATCATCTGTACGGCTGTGCAGTCTACTGCACTGAGAGCAGACGTTTCATTCTTTAATATTGCAGAATGATAACGTTCCCCCTGTGTCATTTAGCCAGACCTCCAAGTAGGTTCAATGTGAGGTCACAATAGTTCTCTGCTCACACAAACAGCTATTCTTTTTTTCTGCCTCTTCAAAAATCATAACTTTGGTTTCAAAGGCAGTGACTAGACGACAATTGTGACTGTTAAATATGTCTAATCTCCAGGCCGTGGCTTACGCGCTCGATCAAGATAGCGGCGGTCTACTGAGCTACTTCTTTTCACAGAGCTAATGAGGTGATTTTTGACCGTACAGAGCCGTCGTACCGGGCTCCCTAAGCTGGTCTCATCGCTCGCTGTGTCTGGCGATCATGTGTGCCATTGGGTGAGTCTCTACCTCCCATTTTAAGGATTTTCGCTGAGACGACGCTGTGTGTGAGGGATGTACGGCTGCCATTTTGTCTACGCGGTGCTCGTAAATACACCTCTCCTTGAATTCCCAATGCGGTTCACTTCGATTTGGTGAGCATTTCTTCACTTCTGCTCAACTAAATAGCTACAAGAGAGCTCTATATGCAGCTAAAGCAATTTAATTGTAAACAGACTTTGTTGCATCCTCATGAGTATAATGGCAGATTACTCCAGTCGACTCAACATGTTTTTTGCATGAAGCAATGATCGTTGTATGCACTTGTCAAAAAAAAAAAAATAACTTTATTCGGTATATAAAATATAACCATATAGCAGACAGAGTAACATTATAAAATTATACATTGTGGTACATTAGGAATACAATTACCATACTGTACAAGGGCATGAGGTATATCTCCACAAACAAAATAAATTTAAACATTTTCTAAATGTACAAATTTCACAATATTATCAGTCTTATCATCTTGTGGGTATTTATTTACATTGAATCCTAAAGGCGTTTATATATAGTTTTAAAATACACAATCCCAATTTTGGAAGTGAAAATTTAAAATGACATATCAATAGCAATAGTACGAATTTCATATTAAATGTATAATTTCAAATTCTAAAAGATCAGTTTAAAGTGACATGTGCTAATTGTACGAATTTCATCTTGAATGAATACACAAATCAGGTTCTAAAAGTACAATATTAAAATGACCTATACTAACGACAATATACAAACTTATTAAAATATAGCAGAGGAATCGTATAATTCTAAATCATATAATGATAGATTTCCTTCGTGAAACACATTTTAAAATATAGGTAGCTACATAAAAACATATATCCGTACTATTCAGTTCAAACATTAACAGCAGGGCATCTGTAGTTGTTCTTTTGTGATATTTTAAAAATATGGGCTTTAAATACAATTTCCTTAATTAAAATATAAAAGTTACAAAAAAGCATGAAGTGGCAACAACTCTGTTTAGATGTCCCATCACATGGACAGGGTAAGGTACTATTCCTTCCGGTATTGGGAAAAGACACTAGGTGGTGCACAGTGCCTAATCTCAACTGTGTCAATATAAAGCGGTGGGAACTTCTTGTAACAGCTATCAGATATTGCTGGAGACCTTCTTTGGCAATATATTCTTTATAAAATGCATATGTACGTTGACTTGCATATTTAACGGCCCTGACCTTCTTTGCATATTTCAAAAACAATTCCTTTAGCTCTTTTTTTGAAAAGGGAACACCCAGTTCCAAGTTCAAAAAAGGGTCAAAATCAAAGACTTACTTGTACCAGAACCGGATGTGCCTAAGCCAGGGGATACGCATGCAGTGTTCCAATTTTAGGCAATCTTTAATTACATCTTGGGTGAATTCTGTTTCGGCTTTTGACCATATAGACCGCCATAGGGACAGTGGGCGTAGGGCAACTAAATCTCTGATATAGGGTAAGCCTACTTCCTTGTGTATGATCTCAATGGAAGCAGATGCCGGGGTGCATAATAAACAATTTAAAAAAAGGTTTTCCTGATGTTGGATCAGCTTACAGCTGTTAGTATTATGTCCCCACACACCTGCCCCATACAGTGCAGATGACAAGCACCTCATAATATAAATATGGATCATCTCTTTTATTCTGCGGTTCCCCAATTTAGTAGCGAATCTGAAAACGCTATTGGTGTTCCTGGTCATTTTTAGCTGGACACTCTCCTGTTCACTGGTCCATCCCCCGTCTCCGGAAAAAGTTATCCCTAGATAACAGAATTTCTTGACGGGTTCTAACCTAACATTATCTAAGAAGAAGGTCCTATTATGTTTAGTCTTCTTCCCACATGTCATTGTAAAAGTTTTATCTTTGTTGATTACCAATTTCCGTTTAACTATAAATGTATGAAAATTATCAATGAGGCGTTGCAGGCCATTTTGAGTACGCGATAAAAGAACCGCGTTGTCTGCGTAAAGCAGAATTGGAATAGGCTTACCATCAATTAGCGGTTAATCCATGGCAGACGTTCTAAGTATTACATCTATCTCATTAATAAACAAAGAAAGCAGAAGTGGTGCTAAGACGCATCCTTGCCTTATGCCTCTGTTAACTTTAAAATACGGGGTGCACACACCGGCCATCCCGTAGCGCACCTTGCATGTTAATGTTTCATATAATCTGGCAAGGAAATATATAATCTCTTTTGGTGCACCCATGTTTAATAATATAGGCCATAAAAGTGAGTGTTCGACCAAATCGAAAGCAGAACTTAAGTCGGCAAAACATAAAAAAAGATTTCCTTCCTTAACTGTTGTATATTTGTTAATAATAAGGTCAAGGTTGATGCATTGCTCCATCGTGTCAATCCCCCTCCTGAAACCGTACTGTAGATAAAATAGATTCCTCTTCCGTCCACGTTTCTAATCTATCTAGGAGGACTCTTAGTCTCTTACACTTAGTACTTTTATCGATGAATCAAGAAGCGAAGTATGCACTTGTCAACGGAAGTTCTAATGTGCAATTTGGTTGGATGAGAAGCAGTTTTTGAGGACGGACAGGGGATGTAACTGTCCTCATTTTCCACTACTGTTTGGCTGAGATACATTGAATTCTCTCAGATAGCGACACCATTTTGTTACTATACCTCACATTATTTTCCATCTGCCATCCAGCATGTTAACCAACACTTGGACCGCCTGTATCTGAAGCATCACTCCAGGTTTTCCTCAATATTTATGCCTATTGACCTCCTTTTTATACTGTACATCGTATGAGGCTTATACATGGGTCTGGACGGCTTCTTTGAATAGGTGCTTGATGCAATGTGAATAAATATTATATTGTGTGATGCTTGCATATTTATAAATAAGTAGCTACCTCTACCACTCTCTGCTCCATAGCCTGTTCTGTTGCTATAATCTCGTCACCTGAGATTTGTTTGCGATATCTATTAATTACAGTGACTAAATCTTCTTACACTCCCTCCCACTGTTTAACTACTTTATGGGCAGACTTTCTACTGTCAATAAACTCTTTCATCGGCAGGTACACATTGTCAAGATGGCCAGTGACTCTCTTAGCTTTGCAAAAACCTGTTTGTCTGGCACTAAACCGAAAAGAGTCAAAAATGACCCTCCATCACCAGTCCAGTCAACCCATAAACCAATCTTGGACTCAATCCTGGGCGAATTACATTCACTAAAACCGTTCATGAATGCCACCAACGAAAAATTGCAGTTGATTGAAGACCGCTATATCAACATGGAGGGTAAAATATTCAAGATGGAACAACCTATAAGCAATCTGCAAGATGTAGCTACTAAAATACCTTTGCTAGAACAGGAAATTCACAAACTCAAGTTACATACTGAGGATCTAAAAAATCGCAATCGAAGGAACAATCTCCGACTATATGGATTACCTGAAAATGTTGAAGGACCTGATCTTTCTTTCTTGAAGAAATTTTTGCCTGACCTTCTTGATCTTCATTCCTCTACTCCTCTCAACATCCAGTGGGCACATCGTCTTGGTCGTCATCAGCCTCAATCTAACAAGCCTCGTGGCATAATAATGATTTTCTTCGAATTCACTGACCTGATGCATGTTTTAAAAGTCACCAGAGAGAAACTCTGTCTTACTTGGTCACAATATCTTTTTCTCTCAAGATCTTTCCAACGCAACCAATGCTAGGCGTAAATAATTTCTAGCTCTTCATCCACAGTTGAGATCCATGAACATCCGATATGGTATTCTACATCCCTGCCTTTGCAAAATTACTCATGAGGTTATCTCTTGTTTATTTGAATATCCGTCTAAACTAAGATAGTTTTTGCAATTCATTACTAAGACACCTATGGACACAAATGTTCAACATTCCTAAAATGTTAAATTAATTAATACCTATAGATATCTTTTTACTCACTCTCTGTTTTCAAATGTGAGTTTTACAGTATAATTATCTTATACATCATTTAACTTCCTTTTTCTCCATTGTTGATCTTTTTTCCGACTGCAAAAATGCCCGTTTCGTGTTCTTTACTCCTGTTGTTTCATATCTGGCTTTATGTCTTTGATCTGCCTCTTTTTCCTATATTCCTCTTATTCTCTTTTCATTCTCTCTATCCCTGTACCTTCCCTATTTTTCTTCTCTTCTTTTCATACCTCATAATTCTTATCTTCACGCTCTCAGGTGTGCATATTTACTCTATCTTCATGTGTGCCCATTAATTCCATCATGTTACCTGACTTTTGATGATTTGTGTATTTTTGTTCACATTGTTGTCCCTGCAGTTCGCCATCAATGTACCTGTTCCCTGTTCCTTAAATATCAACATGTTTAATGTTTTATCATGGATTGTTCGTGGTCTGGGTCATCCTGTCAAGCGTCGAAAGGTACTCTCTCATTTATCAAAACTTAAGTGCCAGATTGCTTTCCTACAAGAAACCCATTGTAATGATGTTAAAACACTCAAGCTCAAAGGTCAGTGGGTGAGTCAGGTGGTTTTCTCTCCAGCTGTCAACCGTAAGGGTGGTGTTGCTATTCTTTGTCACAAATCTTTGAAAGTTCAAATTGTTTCTACTTTCCAACGCAACCAATGCCAGACGTAAAGAATTTCTAGCTCTTCGTCCCCAGTTGAGATCCATAAACATCCGATATGGTATTCTACATCCCTGCCTTTGCAAAGGTAGTCATGAGGGTGTCTCTTGTTCATTTGAAGATCCTATTGATCTCTATTTACTCACTTTCTGTTTTGAATTGTGGGTTATACAGTCTAATTATTTTATACATCGTTTAACTTCCCTTTTCTCCGTTGTTGATCTTGTTTCCGAGTGCAAACATGCCTGTTTCATGTTCTTTACTCCTGTTGTTTCAGATCTGGCTTTATGTCTTTGATTTGTCTCTTTTTTCCTATATTCCTCTTTTTCTCTTTTCATTTTCTCTATCCCTGTACCTTCCCTATATTTCTCATCTTGAGCTTTTTCTTGAACGTATCAGTTGTAATTCTTTGATAACTGGCTTTCAATATAACTCCCATGAAATTACATTTTCTGCTTATGCAGATGATATTCTGATTTATCTGTCAAAACCCTCAACCTCCCTACCTCCCTTTCTACAAGAAATGGATCTATATTCGAAAATATCTGGTTATAAATTAAACTTTTCTAAAAATGAGATTTTACCCTTAACCTCCTTATGCTATCAATTCATGTGCTCTGATACTAACTTCAAATGGTGTCCGTCTAAAATTAAATACCTGGGTGTCTGGTTTTCTCCTAGCATTTCTTACTCTCTCTCCCATAGTTTTAATACTTTAAAAACCAAGACTCAAACTGTATTCTCTTCCTGGTCACCCCTCTTTTTGTCTTGGTGGGGTAGACTGGATACCCTTAAAATGATGATTATTCAACTCATTCTATTCTTACTTTCTATGTTACCCTTTAAAATTCCTAATTACTACTTTAATCAAATCAACTCCCTATGCACTAAATTTCTCTGGAACAACAAACCTGCTCGTATTGCTTTATCTAAATTAATCAAACCCAAAAGCGAAGGGGGTGTACGATTCCCTAATTTGAAATTATAGAACTGTTTTTTTTAATTAGACAAGTTTTCGCATTGAATAGACAATATCATAATGAATCCGTACCCAGCTGGATCAAATTTGAACCCTCCTCATTACATGAATTTTCTTTTTACACTTTTTTATGTCCAATTGCACTTTTATCTCCAAATATCCAATTTTAAAATATTCACAACACCTGATACACTCATTATTTACAGAAGGATCTAATTTCTATAAAGCTTTTCTTGCCTCATCTATTTGGTACAATAAATGTATTAAGTTTTGCCATAAATCTTTCTATTTCAAACACTTGAAAGAGAAGAATATTTATGTTCACCAACTTATATCTCATAATTCTGTTATACCCTTCAGCACACTGCAAGAATGTTATGATTTACTTTCTCAATGTTTATCCCAATCTTCTCAACTCTCACAGGAAGTTCAATTATTTTTATCAACCAAAAATTTCCCTCTTAACTCTACTCCATTTATTCCCTTGACTCCTTTTTATAATATCACTCATGATTCTAACCCGAAAGCCTCCCTAATATATAAATTCCTATCCACTCCTTATCCTGCACGATCAAAATCATCAATTGAGATAGCATGGGAACTAGACCTGTCAATGACCCTCTCAATCCAAAAATGGGACAAATGATGGCATAAAGTTTTTACTACCTCTAGACCTGCTAACATCACTCAATCGCTATTTTTCCTCTGTAATAGAGCAGTTCACACACCTGTGTTTTTTTACACAAGATCAACCATTCTTCCTCTCCACTTTGTTGGTCATGTTTTTCCTCTAATGATCCGTGGCCTTGACAATTATACTGCATTAAGAAAGGCCATTAAGACCTACCTTTTTCCTGCATTCTAGTATCTGCTGGCCTTTTGCTGTGTTTGTCTTTCCTGCATCAGCGCCGGGACGCCCCTTTGCTGGGGCAGCTGCAGCACTCTATAAGTCAAGATAACATAACATAATGGCACATTACTTCATTTGTTATATCATTGCCCTGATATGTTTAAGTTCTGGACATCACTAAACTTCTAAATTATTTGACCTTTTTATTGCTCTTGCATTTAAAGTTATTCTTACTTGCTGGAAAGACAATTAAAAAATGTGCCCGTTAACATTGTGGAATTTTATTCATAATGAACATAGAATTTCTGCTGTTCTTTCTTCATCAATATCTCAAAAAATCAAATCTGATTTACTTTGGTTACCTTTTACTACCTTTCTATCTACACTTTCATCTTTACACTAAGCGCTTATTCATTATTTCCTCTCCCTTTCCCTTATCTTCTCTATCTCCTTCTTTCTTTTCCCTTTCTGTTTTCTTTCTCTCTTCTTTCCTACTTTCTTAACTATATAACTAACTAATAATAAATAAGTACCCTAATCTTTCTCTTCTTCATTTGGATCTCATGCATAAGGTTGTACTTACCTGTTATATATTTAATATGTTCTGTTTCTTCCATATGTAATGTGTATTTTTGGTACTTTCTTCTTTTACTCAATAAAAACTATTTAAAACAAAAACAAAAAATATGTCTAACCTCGATACTGGCCTCATTCAATCCTGGTCTGATAAAATTTACCAGGAAACTGGCATATTGACATACATGAAGAGGAGCACTACCCCATTTGAAGGTCAGACCCCAAATCAGCTGTGAAGAGTCTGAATAGCAGCAAACCCCTTTATTAGGTATGCAATAGACCTTTTACATAGCAGAGTAAGTAAAAACTCTCCAGTGATTGTATCCTTGTCAGAAGTTGAGTCGGCGATACAGGAGAGTGTTGGTGGAAATGCACCAGGTCCAGATGTTACACCTGATGATCTAATAAAATGCAATATTGATCTTTGGGGCCCCTTGATTATTAACATTTTTAACCGTTCTCTAAACAGGCATATTCCTGAGTCCTGGAAATTGGCCACAATTTTACCCATCTTTAAGAAGGGTGACAGGATGTCTCAGAAGTGCTGCAGGCTCAATTATTTACCGGTTAGCACTGTTAAAATTGTGGGTAGGGTTATTTATAACCATCTGGTTGTATGAGATCAGGAGCATAGCATCCTGTCCACATTTCAATCTGAGTTCCGACCGGGGTTGGGAATGACTGATCAGTGTTTGTATCTGTGTTTAATAACTAATAAGTACACCTCGGCTAAACGTTGTCCCCTTTATATGGACTTTATGGACCTCTCAACAGCGTTGGACTCTAACAAAACTAAATTGTGTTTAAAATGTCTGGACATGGGCGTAGAAGTGCCTCTGGTGAACATTTAGTTTAATTTGCACTCTGACTTCGTGGCTAAAGTGCGCCTAAACCCAAATGGTAAAATGTCCCCAGTATTAAGACTTAAACACAATATGTGCAGGGCTGCATCTTGGCCCCTATGTTGTTCATCTTATATATTAATGATCTTTGCCCCCAACTGACCTCTATTCAGATAGACATCCCTAGAGTTGCTGACTCTCGGGTGCCTACAATTTTATATGCAGACGAGGCGGTCCTGTTGGCTCGGACCCCCAATGCTCTGTGCATGCTGGTGGACAGATTTGTCCAGTTTATGGATAGTCTAGACTTAGTCACCAATTACAGGAAGAATTGAAACCCTCAGATTACTCATTAAGGGTCAGTCCCTGTATTGTGTGAATGAATTTACTTACTTGGGCATTATTTTTAACTCAACTTGTTCCTGGTAGCCTCAATTGGCCAGCTCCAGTTTCAAACTTAGCAGGTCAGCAGGAGCCATTTTTAATCTCGCTAGTGCAGTGGGAAAGGGGACGATTCTACCTCTTTAAAAAATCCATATAACTCAATGTGTCTCGGCTGCCACTTACGGGGCAGGGATATGGGTGTTTCATAAGAGCTCCTCTCTTCCGTGTGAGGAAGATCATACATGTGGAAGGTTTTTAAAGCTCCCTCCCACAGCTTCTAGTTTTAGCCTACATACATACATACATTAAGCAACATTGTATTGAGGATAGTGTCCAAATGGCACCCTTACTTCTTTGGGTCAGTACATGGATAAATCCGTAACCCACACTCTGTGGAGACATAATTTTAGATTGTCTCCTTTAGAATAACTGGGGCTCCATTCCATGGTTGAAACATATTTATATAGCCTTTCAGGGGCTTTGATTGTCTGTGTTGTTTCTGTCTCCTGCTAATCTACAGAAAGGAGACAAATCACAGGTAAAGAGCCTCTTTTTGGAAAATTGTGCTGAGGAAAGATTGCAGTAGGAGTTGGTAAAGAGCTCTGTTTTGGCTTATTATCAATTCCTTGCTAGCCGAGAGCCCGTTTATCATCTTTCTCTAGAAATAACACAATGGGAAAGGTCTCTCCTTTTTCGGTTTGCATCACTCTCAGAATGGCGACTTATGAGTTATTGAATGCCAACTGATGCCTTGGGAGGCACTTCCCGGGTCTGTCCTTGCGATGAGGTTTCCTCACAAACACTAATGCACTATATCTTTTTTTATAACTATTTTAGCTGTGCTCGTAGACTCGTTCCGAGACCGCTTTTAATTTCTTTGCGGCATCAAAGTTGTGAACAGGCTCTGCATAACCCCGAATCACTAGATACTCCAATTATTTGTGCCAGTTCCTTTGTTTTAAGCTGCTACTCGAGCCAGGAAATCTATGGATGAACAATAATGCTTCCCTCAAAGAATCAGTACTCTGCGTTTTAATTTTTTTTCTCTTTGATCAGTTTCTATGTTATAGTTGCACTATGAACTTTATATGTAAACTGTTTTAATGGACGTATGTGCTGAAGTTTTTATTTCGTTGAGCGTTAGCTATTATGTATTATGGTCATCGGGTTATCTTTTTTTAATGTCAAGTAACTATGCTGTGGATGATGGAGTCATTTTTTAACTTGTTTTATGATCATTTAACTGCTCTGTATTGTTTTTGTCTTTCAAGCCATAATTGGCTGAATAAAGAATACATTGATTGATAAATATGCGGTCAGGGAGGCTTAAACCCTCCCTTAGTTTTACCTGAACCCATGTTTTATCATACCACAGTTGTATAGCCCCATGCAAAGAGACAGAAACCCTCCAGGCTGTCAGTTTGTGCCATAAGATCCCCCCCGTCCCCCGCCTGTACCATGGAAGGGAGCACCAAAATCCACAAAACAAGAGAATAAGTGGGCCTTCATGGTGTGGACTGGCAGGTGGATTAAAAATGAATCCCTTAATATTTCATCAAGGGTACAGAAAAGCCAGTTTGCTACAGTGGTTCCAAAGATCAACTGTGACCAAAGATTCAAGCTGAGGAAGCACTATCCTAGCAAAACCTAGCCGTATATGATAGTAGACCCTTCTCTACTAACTTTGTTTATTAAAACGGTCTCAGGCTTTATAGAGCGATCTGAATAGGACTATTGTGGATGACGTTATCAGTGAAGTCATTAATGATGCCTTCAATTTTGTCATTTGAGGTGTCACCAGTGATGTCATCAGTGAAGTCATTTAACATGTCATGAGTGAGGTCATAAGCAGTGCATGACGAGAAGATATGTATATTGTCAGCTCACTTAAATGAACTCGCGATTTTCCGTGTTTTTTGGTTTCAAATGTTAGTTCTTGTGTGACTTCGTCACCTAACTATAATGTCACTTTAATTTTGTTTCTCTGTGTTAATTTGTTTAGCATAAACTAAGGTGTCAGTTTTAAACACAACTGTAATGGTGCTTAACCTTTATTTTTTTCCTGTGAATTTCTGGGTTTTTTTTTTAAATCATATCCTACACATAGTATGTGTAACTTCGCCACATGCAGCAGGGAGCCAGGGTCAGACTGGTCATAGCCGGCACCTGGCATTTTCCTGGTGGGCCGGAAATGTGGGGGTCGGTTTTAGACTGGTGGGGGCCTCTTTTTAATACAGGGTGCCGGTTTTGCAGCAGTGCTGCAATATCAGCCACCTGTACCAAAAGCAGCAGCAGTGTTTCTCACCAGTACCCCTTCCCCCCCACCCCCCACACGGCCAGACCAATATGACCCCCCCTCTGTACACAACCTGTGCTTGTGGTCAGAGAAGATTGGAGGCAGGGGTTTTCTTCTGGATGATTATTTTGTGTTTCTTTAACACATTTTTGGGAGTGGTTGTAATTTTGTATTTCTTTTTTGCAGTTTGAACCCCTCTTTGTGCTAACTTTATATATATTTTTTCCTTTTTACATTTTTTTAAAATAATTTTTTAATAATTCACGATGATTTTCGCTGATGTGTTCAAATCTTCTTTTATTGTTCCATCATATTCATAGTAAAACTGTAAATACAACAAACAACACTCTGCCTGTGCCCTTATTTTTTTCCCCAGCTGGAAGTCAGAAATACTACTACACCACTAATTCTTTATCAGATGTCAGTAGTTATGATGTTGTACTTGTGCTCGGCCTGGTAGATGGTGCAATGCGATCGGCATTTCTTGGTGCTCAGTTCTGTCTGTGGCCATGATGAAGAGGGATTTTATTGATACCAGACGGCTGCTGTAAAA
Source organism: Lissotriton vulgaris (assembly GCF_964263255.1). NCBI lineage: Eukaryota > Metazoa > Chordata > Amphibia > Caudata > Salamandridae > Lissotriton > Lissotriton vulgaris. Next base: position 1,251,427,007 of record NC_141689.1, on the reverse strand, counting down.
CACCAATCTGGTGTTGGTGGTGAGAGAATTAATCTGAGGCTGTTTCTAAAGGCTGTGAGGTTATATTTTGAATAGTGCTCCCTAAGTCACCAAACAGGTGACTGCTTTTATTTTTATATTGTTTTTAATGTCCCTTAGGTACTGTGGTACTCAAGCAGGACCACAGAGCCAATGGCAGAGTGCCACTCTCGTCTGACTTCCTTTTCCAGGTCCCATAGGAGTACTATGAAGGGGTCATTTTATTTTTTGTTTGAAGCTTAGGGGTTCCTCACAGGCACAGATAACCAAGATCTGTTGTAGTTTTAATTAAATATATAGCATGTTTAGGTGGCCTGGCACCTCAGTATTTGAAATGGTACCACGGCACATGTGACTAAAACCCAAACTACATTTCATTACCTAAAGTGATTGTATTGATGTATTTTGAAAGAGATTGAGTTGTATTACTGTTACTAGGGAGTGGCACGAGTGCATTCACATCCACTGCACTCTCTGCTGATGTAATTTGTAGTGCACTAATTTGGGGGGGGGGGGTTTCAACTAAAATGAGTCATGAACAATAGCATCTGGAGAAGAACAGATATGAGATGCACACTCCCAGGAAGAACAGGGGGAGCCATGGACCTCTCCGCAGGCCATTGTTTGGGGCTTCCTTTCACGTATCCGTGAAGGTACCTACCTGCAACCTCTGCCACCAGGGATGCTGAGAAAAAATACTTGTTTTGGATTTCTGGGATGATAAAGCATCTCAATGCTTGCCACACTTTACAATTAAATGCTGCAAAGAGAGGATATGAAGAAGATGATGAAGCATCAGTAACTTATGGTACACTCCAGAGTCTCCAACCTGGCGATTATTTTCCTGCTGATGTTGCTGCCACCCAAATCCATGATGTGAACCCTCTATATGCCTACATCGCATTATATTGCATGAAATGTGAACACATTATCTCTATTGGAGAACAGAGTTCAGCAACCAGAGACCAGCAGTTGCCTGCTCACCAAGCAAACTGCAGGAAATATTTTTTCTTTTTTATCTTTGGACTCCCGGTCTAGATGCTCTGTTTTTGTTGTTTTCAATTGAACCCCCAAACGTTTTTTTTAAATGACAGAAACATGTAAGAAATCTTTAAAATTACTATTAAAAAAAGAATCTTGTTAAAATCAAACCACCTTACATGATTAAAAAAGTAGAAAGAAATATGCTGTTTGTCATGTCTATCTCTCAAAGTAAACTGTTTTCATATATATTACAGGACAATTTTGCATCAAAGGGCCATTTCATGGGCGGTGCATAGACATTTCTATGCAATCACCCATAGGTTTGGCTCAGATTCCTTAATACTAATAGCTTATGGCTGTGCCCAGCTGGGGAAGTTGGCTCGAAGGGTTGGCCACTCCCAGCCCCCCAAGTGAGCGACTAACCCCCTGCTATGCAGGCCTTTCAGCCCAGCGAACCTGGGAGGGGATGTCTGTAGTACGTGACCCACAGCCAGGCCATACGCCATTCCCCAAGGGTGAGTAATAAATTTGCAGTGCACCGCCCTTGACTGTTCTGAGGGGTGGTTAGCCGTAGGCCCTGCTCTACCTCCATGACCAAAACACCAGGACCCACCAATCTCCAGTGTGCATGGCCTTTGGATGTGCACAGCAGCATATTGTCACCAAAGGCAGGCCTGTGGCCAGGCCCAGCACCCAACCCCTTCGGAATGACTAACTCCCACAGCGCACAGCCTTCAGCTGTTTAAAATAGTGGGTTTGCTGCAGAATCTGGTTTGTGGGCAGGTCCTGCGACTTACACACCACAGGACTGTCAACCCCCACTGCGCGTGGACATGCAGTTCAACGCAGCTGGGAAGGGTTGGCTGCAGTAAGTGACCCACGGCCAGGACATACTCCATTCCTCCAGAGTGAGCAACCAACCCCATAAGCAGTGCATGGTCTTTGGCTGTTTGGAGGGGTGGTGGGCCGCAGGCCCTGCTCTACCCCATGACCAAACCCCAAGGAGCCGCCAATCCCCACTGCTTATGGCTTTGGACATGCACAGCAGCACATTTCCACCAGATTCAGGCCTGTGGCCAGGCTCAGCACCCAACCCCTTCGGAATGACTAACTCCCACAGCGCACAGCCTTCAGCTGTTTAAGATAGTGGGTTTGCTGCAGAATCTGGTCTGTGGGCAGGACTGTCAAACCCCACTTGTTATGGCTTCGGACATGCACAGCAGCACATTGCCACCAGAATCAGGCCTGTTGCCTGGCCCAGCACCCAACCCCTCGGAATCACTAACCCCCACTGCTCACAGCCTTCAGCTGTTTACAATGTTTGGTTTTCCCGGGAGTCTGGCCTGTGGGAAGGTTCTGCGACTTACCCACCACAGGACTGCCAAACCTCAATGTGCACAGCCGTTGGCCAGACCATTCACCTAACATCCCAGTAGTGACCAACCCCACTTTGCAAGACCTTTTTTTCAATTTTTGTTTTTGGTACAGTGGTACTTCCATGGTACTACAGTGCCACAGAAGTACCACTGTACCACATATAAAATAATACGGTTGACAAAACTGAGTATTTGCTTTCTAATTTTATTTATTTGGAGGGTCCCTCTGGACACCCCCACATGCGCCTGGCGGACAGGGTGTGCATACCCTGGCCCCATGTGTGCCCTTTTCAAATCATATTCATTACTCAGAGACTGAGTCGTTGAGTCCTGTAATGGTGCCCACAACATGTTGTTCAATGGGGTCAAAAGTGAAACAAAATCAGCAAAAACTTAATACAATCCCATGAGATCGCAAAAAAAACAAAAGAGGTAGCTGGAGCCCACCCCTGTGGGAGAAAACCTTGTATATGGGAGGGGACACACATGACTTTCCTCCCCAAGAAATCAGAGATCCCGGGGAGTCCAACCCCCGGTCTGAAATCCATGAATAAAGGGACAAGGGCCATGCTGCTCCCCTCCCCGAGCTATCCGTTACCCCTGGTCGCCGGCTCAGACCCCCTTTGCTTTAAGTAGTAGCTCTGGGGAATGAGGTCGCCAGGGCCTAATATGGCTTGGGGAGGGGAGTTGCATGGTACCCCTCTCCTTTTAGGCCCTAGAAATGAGGGTACCCAGGGCCTAATAAGGCTCGGAAAGGGGGCACATGGACCCCTCCCCTTTAAAAAAACATAAGGTTCCGTGGCCAACCTGACCGTGGGCTGTAGGGTTGGTTTACTTTACGTGTTGATAAAATATTAGTTTATATTTTTGTTAAACCCTAAAATTCACTGAAAAAAAACAACGGTTAAAGTAACGTTATAGTTAAGTGTGATATAAAACCTTCGGAGTTCACTGAAAAAACCAAAGGCTAAAGTAACGTTATAGTTAGGTGAATTTGTCTGCGACAACATTAACATTTTGAACTAAATAAATCACAGTAATTTACCAGCTATAGTTAACAGAGCTAACTATAACTTGTACTCCCCCATATACTGTTAACGACTCACATATCACTCATGACAACATTTAATACATCACTGATTATATCTAAAATAACATCACTGATTACAATACTGATGACATCATCCTATGAGTGTGTTAGTTTGTTTTACATTTACATAGTAGTAGTAGCTACCACGTTACTTTTCTAACTAATTTTGTACAGCGTGTGTCCAGCTGATGGGTGTAAGTGGTTACAAAATGCATGTGCTCCTAACGTATCATAGTTGTGTAGATGTATTGAACACGTTAATGTTTGCATTGAAGAGCAACCCTCTGTGCAGGTGACAATTGACAACTTGTGTCCAGCATGTTCTACACAAGTTGTTATGCTCTGCAAAAAAAGTTTGCAACAGTGCAAAGATTCTACATACAACATACTAAGGGCTCCATTAGGATGGCGGGCGGATTGCCCCTGCCGGGCCGGCGGTAGTCACCGCCGGCCCAGTGGGGGCAATCCGCCCGCCAGCCCTGTAGAAAATCCCCCCGCCATATTACAGTGGCTGGTGGGTCCGCGCCGGACGGTAAGACCGTCCTCCGCTTTTCCGCCCGGTCGACATGTCGACCGGGCGGAAAAGGGTTCAATATGGTGGCGGTGTCTGAAAGACACCGCCAGCCATATTACAATGTGCATTTTTTAATGCCAATGCTGCCACGGAAAGGCATGCAGAGTCTGCTTGGAGGGCCCGTTGCGGGCCCCTTTGATTCCAGGGGGGTGGAGGGTGCACATGGGGGTTACCTATGGTACCCCCAGCCTTTCAAAGAATAACGTGGCAGGCACCTCGCGATGCCTGTCACATTGTGCTTTGAAAAGCACAACATGCATTTTTACCATTGCGGCGGGTGGTGTTTTCAGCACCGCCCGCCGCAATGTTAAAAATATGGGATGCGCCCGCCACTGTGGCAGGTGCAACCTAATTGCCCCCACGGGACCCCCGCCCTTATGGCGGGCGGTCCCTTTTACCGTGAGGATGGCGGGCGGATGCCCTTACTATTGTAAGCAGCCTTGAGTTATTAGACAGAATCCTCTTAGCATGACCATTTTTACGTAACATAGAAGGCTGTGTGCACCAGGTAGTAAGCTATGCACTTGTGCTTGTTTTGCATCAGAAGATTTGAAATCTGCAAAGTTTTTACCACAGTAGGCAGGCTGCAGATAGTATAATGTGTAATCTTTAGCATCTTCAGACGTTGCTTTTTTCAAGCGAATAGTGTATTCTTCCCAAGTGTTGCATAGAGTACACTGTTCTTAGTAGATTCTTATGAATACTCTGTAGTATATGTCACATGAGAGTTTCACTGTCTGCAAACAGTAGGGTACAGGGTAAACTCTCTCCTTAGAGTGAATACAGTTTACAGTACCCACTTCTACTCGTATCAACTTCTTTTCTGAGTATAGGTTCGGTGACTGTCGGGGGTTTAAAACAAATAAGAACTGTCTGTAGCAGGGCATTTGTTTTTCTTAACAGACGTGCAGTATTTTTAGGAACTTGGCTTTCTCTGAACAGTTGTATACAGATTAAACACCATATGCAATGAGGGTTTCCCATATATCTGTAGTTGGTTGTCAATTTGAACTATGCTACCCGTGAAGTGTATGGTGCAAGGTCAATGTGGCACATAACCCATGTTTTCTTCACCTAAGGGAGTTGTTTCTGTGCTGGCATTAAGGATGACTCATATTCTTCAGAGCTATTTTGTACCTACTTTCAGAGTTCTAATGCAATACCCATTTATAGGGCAATGCGCACAAAATCTTGGATAATGGCATCAGCGATGTCATCAGCAATGCCATCAATGACGTCATTTGAGATGTCATCAATGATGTCATAAAGATGTTTTCGATGTGATATGTGAGGTCAGAAGAAGTGCATGGCAGGCTCAAGTCATAGTTAACTCTGCTAACTATAACTAGGGTATTTCTGTGTTTTTGTTAGTTAAAAGGTTAATGTTGTCACTGACATATTCATCTAACTATAATGTTACTTTAGACTTTGTTTTTTTCAGTAAATATATGTATAAACTTCCACACCTGTTTACGGTATGCATTACATATTATGTAATGAATATTATGCTTCTGTTCGTATGTATAGTGGAGACATACTGCAACATATCTGTTCTTTTCATGTTCTTCAGGGATTTTCTTCCTTTAAGGATCTAAATAAAACTCTTTCAAATCTCTGATATCTTGCTCCTACCACCTAAAGATTGTCTTAGGAAGTTTTGAGGAGATTGGCTCCCAAGAGGCTACAAGGGTGAATCACTGACAGAATATCGACGTCGAAAATATATACGTCAATAATATCGGAGGTGGAATTTTGACATAAAAAATATCGAAGTCCTATCTACATTAGGTAAGTAAAACAATATCGAGAAAAAAAATATTGTTGTAAAAAATATCGTTTTTTTAATGTTTAAAAATTATATAAAAATATATAATTATTACATGTAATTAAAATAAACATAGTTAAAAATATATTTAAAATTATAAGTAATACATATAATGTAAAAAACAATTAACATATACATACAAAATATATAATATATATACTTGATCATTTTTACAATTAATTACTCTAATAACTTAGAAATTGTTAGAAAACAATTATGAATTATAAATGCATACATACACATACAACAATAATATAAATAAAAATATGAAAACTATACATAACAAATTTGAAAAATTAATTTTAAACAAATTAGACACTGCATTAACTAAAACAATAAATATTGGATAGCGTAGGGGTAAAAATTACTATTCCAACTTCAGAGGGTGTAACAGTAGGGAAAGTGGTGGATAGCGTATAGGTTAAAATTACTATTCCAACTCCAGAGGGTGCAACAGTAGGGAAAGTGTCTGATAGCATAGAGGTTAAAATTACTATTCCAACTCTAGAGGGTGCAACAGTAGGGAAATGTTGGATAGCGTAGGGGTAAAAACTTACTATTCCAACTCTAGAGGGTGCAATAGTAGGGAAAGTGTTGGATAGCGTAGTGGTAAAAAATTACTATTCCAATTCCAGAGGGTGCAACAGTAGGGAAAGTATTGGATAGCATGGGGGTCAAAACAAACTTACTAATAATTAAAAAATAATTTTAAAAAATAAGATAATTTCATTATTACATTACAACAAATTAATTAACAATACCAATAAAGAATTATTGGATAATAAATACCAATTAATAATGATTAAACAATTAAAATAAATACAATTAAATAATAATTATTAAAAATGTCTTAACACATTATAAAAATAAAATAACCAAAATGCAATACCAAAAACAATAATTATTAAAACACATTTAGCAATTAATAATTCATTAACAATAAATTATTGATAAATACCAATAAATTATAAAAAATAAAATTGAATTACCAATTAATAATTATTAAACACTTATTTATGAAAAATGATCATTAGTAAAAATGTATTACCAATTAATAATTGATTAACAACAATTTAATTATCAATACTCAACACTAAAAAAATATTTACTTAATTACAATTAAATTTCTTACTACCCTATTAGCCTGTAACCTCACAACACACTTCAATAATAAATTATTAAACTTAGGGGCCGATTCCGATTTTGGCCGGAAGGGCTCCGAACCATGTTCGGAGCCCTTCCGACCGAATTGGTCACTGCCAGCCGGATGCCCTTCCGACCGAGCCATTTCGATGGGCTCGGTCGGAAAGGAATCCGACTCGTATTTCCGGATTGCGGACGACAGGCTCGGAGATCCTGTCTGAAGTCCGGAAATCCTCCAGTACTCCCCCGGCCGCCTCTGCACGACCAAGGGAGTACGATGGCAGCTTTTCACTGCCTTTTCATGCCGGTCTGTCCGGCACGAAAAGGCAGTCTGAAGCAGTCTCTGGGGGCCCACAGCAGGGCCCCCATGGGTGTGAGGCCGCCAGATGGCATCCTGGGGGCACCTATGTTTCCCCTCCGTTGATCCCTGCACCCGGAGGCAGGCACCTTGGGGTGCGGGACACAGGGGGCAGGGATGAACTGCACCCCTGCTTTCTACACTGCAAGCATGCTTTCCGGTCGGAAAGCATGCTTGCATTGTAAGGTATAGGAATGCGACCGAACCCTGTTCGGTCGCATCGTACTAGCAGGGCTGTAACTGACGACAGCAGGTCTGTTGGTTACAGCCTCTGCCCGATGTCGGATGGACTCAGGTCCATCCGACATCGGAATAGGCCCCTCTATATAATTAACAATTAATACAAATTAATTACCAATTAATAATTAATTAACATAAAAATATTTAAAAATACCAATAAATAAAGATTACATATTTACCTAATTACAATTAAATTACTTCCCACCCTATTCCGCTATAAACCCACAACCCGCTACAGAACTAAAACACAAAATGTATTTAAAAATATTTAATAATTCCTAAAAAATATTGAATTAATTTACTATAAATGAATTACTTCCCACCCTATTCACCTATAAACCCACAACCTGCTACAGAACTAAAACGCAAAATGTATTTAAAAATATTTAATCATTCCTAAAAAGTATTTAATTAATTTACCATAATAAATTACTTCCCACCCTATTCCCCTATGAACCCACAACCCGCTACGGTACTAAAACGCATAATGTACTTAAATAAACTGTTACTAACTTCAAAAATGTAATACATTTATTTTAAACCTAGTACAATAATTAACAAAAATGATAAAAATAAACATATAAAATAAAATACATAACACTAATATTAATATCGATATTAGTAACATCGATATTTTTGCTATCGATATTAGTAACTTCGATATTAACAAAAACGATATTTCTTACATTCAGGTCGATATTCTGGTCGTCGATATTCTTGATTTCGATATTCTGTCCCTCCGAAATTTTGGACTCGATATTATTGCCTGTCGAAATAAAAATCTCGATATTTAGACTGTTTACATACAAGAGTAGGGAGAGAAAAACAGGATTTCGACTGAGGCACAGGTAGGATTCTGGAAGCGCATGGGGACAGTAGAGCAATCATTCTCAGTTCCGGATAACCAAAAAGGCAAACTAAGCACCAGCTCATGCGCCCCATTCCTTTTAGGGGCCCCACGACAACTGTTGGTGTTGGTAAAGTAAAACATTTATTTGGAGATAATTTGTAAGGGAGGCCCCGAAATGTTGACTGCATATGGGCCTCTACATCGTTTAATCTGGCACTGATCATCCCATCTCCGATCCATGATCATGACATATGTCCTTCTTGAAAAGACACCTTGTGTCTAGCATCCCTCAATCGTGCCTTCGATGTTGTGGATGTTGTAGTAACATTAAAACAATGGGATCTGATGTAGACCTAACCGAGTTTCTTCAGTTCCTACACTTAAATAATGTGGGGCATATGTACAAGACCCTGTCACCACCACACCGTCACTATTACAGATGTTGTGGTGGCGATAGGGGCTGCGCCTTATTTACAAGGCAGCGTTAAGCTACTTAATGTGGCTGAACGCTGCCTTGTAAATAATGGCCCCTTTCACTCTATGTTAGCGTGAAAGGGGTGGGCAGTGGATGTTGCGGAGGGCGTTCCACCGCAACACCCATTCATCTTGACAATACCCCCTATGTACAAGGGTGGTGTACATAGGAGGCAACGCCAACATTAAGACGAGGTAAATCCTGGTCTTAAGTTGGCGAAACGAGGAGAAATGCATTATTTCTCCTCGTTTTTGCTTTTCCTATGTGTGCTGCCCTGTGCAGCACAAATGGAAAAATAAATTGCCATGGTATGTTTATGTACAGGAAAGTGTCCCTTCCTGTACATAAACAATCTTTTTAAAAAATGCAATTTTGTCACTTTCATGTGTGCTGCATGAAGCAGCACACATAAAATGGCATTGTAGCATGTTTTATGTGTAGGAAGGGACAGCTTCCTACACATAAAAAATCCTTCCCTGCACACACACACCCCTGCAGTATGGTGCAAGGGTGCCTGAGTTGGCGCTAAGTTGCTAAACGTAGCGCCATTGCAGGGGGAAAGCAAGGCTGCACCACATTCTTGTAAATATGGTGCAGCCTTGCGTTTCAGAAGTGACAGAGAGAGGCGTTAAGCCAGGAAGGCTAACGCCTCTCTCTGCCACTTCATTGTACACCTGGCCCTGTGTGTATCCACTTGAGCCCGTTCTGAAGTTGACCAAGGACTATGGCATTGTTAAAGGAATTAGATAAAGTTGCACCTTGGCCCCTTTCCTCTTTAATGAATTAATAAATTGCCTGGACACTGTTATGAAAGGGAATAAGGGCAGTGGAGGCTCCTCCGCTAAGGCTGTGGAGGGTCGCACACTGACCAGATAAAAAAATAAAAAATAAACTGATAATAAATCATTGTTATTATCATTTTATTTTTCCCCTTGCTCAATTGGGTTGGCGCAGGGCTACTCTGCTCGCAGGGCAGGGTAGGAGTGGTTTGTCTACTCCAACTGTGCATGACGCTTTGGCCGGTCATTTCTGGCTAGTTAAACAGTCATGCGCACTTTGTATGTTCTCCATGCAGGCTGCTTTCAGCCTGCATGGAGAACATGCCCAACCTCCCATTCTCTGGCTGAGCCCTGAGCCATGGCGCTCAGACTAATAACAACGCTGCATTGCAGCGCTGTGATTGGCTATCGGGAGGCTGGGAGCTGGGTGCTTCCTGCCCTGGAAGCAGGCAAAGAGGACTGAGAGGAGCTGGGTGCTTCCTGCCCTGGAAGCAGGCAAAGAGGACTGAGAGGAGACGGCGGCAGCAGCAGAAGACAGGTAAGTGTTTATTTTAATTTTTTTCATTCCCTCAAACCCCCTAACCACCTGCAACCCGACCCCCCAACACCATTGAATACCAGCCCCCACTGATTAAGTGCAACCTCCTCATATTGGGACTAGACCATGACCCTTTTTTATTATACTCTGACGATATAGGGCCAGATGTAGGTAAAATCAAATTTGCGAATCCTTAATAGCGAATTTTACTAATTCGCTATTAAGGACTCGCAAAATTGAATGTAGGTGGGAATCGCTAAAATATTAGCGAATCCTTAATATTCCTTGATAGTGAATCGCAAATTTAGATTTGCTAATAAGGAATACCTACCCATTCATTCCTATGGGCTAGGAGGCCCATAGGAATGAATGGGAAGATATTCTCAATTTGCGTTTCGCTATTTGAGAATCATAAATAGTGGGTGCTATTTCAAGGGTGCCAGGGTGTCAAAAGGACACGCTGGTGCACCCCGGAAATGTGCATGTGTGCACCTGTGGCACACATACATGCCCTAAGGGCATGAATGTCTGCCACATGGCACTTCAAAAAAAAGCAAAAAAGTGTTTTAAAAAAACATAAGGTTCCGTGGCCAACCTGACCGTGGGCTGTAGGGTTGGTTTACTTTACGTGTTGATAAAATATTAGTTTATATTTTTGTTAAACCCTAAAATTCACTGAAAAAAAACAACGGTTAAAGTAACGTTATAGTTAAGTGTGATATAAAACCTTCGGAGTTCACTGAAAAAACCAAAGGCTAAAGTAACGTTATAGTTAGGTGAATTTGTCTGCGACAACATTAACATTTTGAACTAAATAAATCACAGTAATTTACCAGCTATAGTTAACAGAGCTAACTATAACTTGTACTCCCCCATATACTGTTAACGACTCACATATCACTCATGACAACATTTAATACATCACTGATTATATCTAAAATAACATCACTGATTACAATACTGATGACATCATCCTATGAGTGTGTTAGTTTGTTTTACATTTACATAGTAGTAGTAGCTACCACGTTACTTTTCTAACTAATTTTGTACAGCGTGTGTCCAGCTGATGGGTGTAAGTGGTTACAAAATGCATGTGCTCCTAACGTATCATAGTTGTGTAGATGTATTGAACACGTTAATGTTTGCATTGAAGAGCAACCCTCTGTGCAGGTGACAATTGACAACTTGTGTCCAGCATGTTCTACACAAGTTGTTATGCTCTGCAAAAAAAGTTTGCAACAGTGCAAAGATTCTACATACAACATACTAAGGGCTCCATTAGGATGGCGGGCGGATTGCCCCTGCCGGGCCGGCGGTAGTCACCGCCGGCCCAGTGGGGGCAATCCGCCCGCCAGCCCTGTAGAAAATCCCCCCGCCATATTACAGTGGCTGGTGGGTCCGCGCCGGACGGTAAGACCGTCCTCCGCTTTTCCGCCCGGTCGACATGTCGACCGGGCGGAAAAGGGTTCAATATGGTGGCGGTGTCTGAAAGACACCGCCAGCCATATTACAATGTGCATTTTTTAATGCCAATGCTGCCACGGAAAGGCATGCAGAGTCTGCTTGGAGGGCCCGTTGCGGGCCCCTTTGATTCCAGGGGGGTGGAGGGTGCACATGGGGGTTACCTATGGTACCCCCAGCCTTTCAAAGAATAACGTGGCAGGCACCTCGCGATGCCTGTCACATTGTGCTTTGAAAAGCACAACATGCATTTTTACCATTGCGGCGGGTGGTGTTTTCAGCACCGCCCGCCGCAATGTTAAAAATATGGGATGCGCCCGCCACTGTGGCAGGTGCAACCTAATTGCCCCCACGGGACCCCCGCCCTTATGGCGGGCGGTCCCTTTTACCGTGAGGATGGCGGGCGGATGCCCTTACTATTGTAAGCAGCCTTGAGTTATTAGACAGAATCCTCTTAGCATGACCATTTTTACGTAACATAGAAGGCTGTGTGCACCAGGTAGTAAGCTATGCACTTGTGCTTGTTTTGCATCAGAAGATTTGAAATCTGCAAAGTTTTTACCACAGTAGGCAGGCTGCAGATAGTATAATGTGTAATCTTTAGCATCTTCAGACGTTGCTTTTTTCAAGCGAATAGTGTATTCTTCCCAAGTGTTGCATAGAGTACACTGTTCTTAGTAGATTCTTATGAATACTCTGTAGTATATGTCACATGAGAGTTTCACTGTCTGCAAACAGTAGGGTACAGGGTAAACTCTCTCCTTAGAGTGAATACAGTTTACAGTACCCACTTCTACTCGTATCAACTTCTTTTCTGAGTATAGGTTCGGTGACTGTCGGGGGTTTAAAACAAATAAGAACTGTCTGTAGCAGGGCATTTGTTTTTCTTAACAGACGTGCAGTATTTTTAGGAACTTGGCTTTCTCTGAACAGTTGTATACAGATTAAACACCATATGCAATGAGGGTTTCCCATATATCTGTAGTTGGTTGTCAATTTGAACTATGCTACCCGTGAAGTGTATGGTGCAAGGTCAATGTGGCACATAACCCATGTTTTCTTCACCTAAGGGAGTTGTTTCTGTGCTGGCATTAAGGATGACTCATATTCTTCAGAGCTATTTTGTACCTACTTTCAGAGTTCTAATGCAATACCCATTTATAGGGCAATGCGCACAAAATCTTGGATAATGGCATCAGCGATGTCATCAGCAATGCCATCAATGACGTCATTTGAGATGTCATCAATGATGTCATAAAGATGTTTTCGATGTGATATGTGAGGTCAGAAGAAGTGCATGGCAGGCTCAAGTCATAGTTAACTCTGCTAACTATAACTAGGGTATTTCTGTGTTTTTGTTAGTTAAAAGGTTAATGTTGTCACTGACATATTCATCTAACTATAATGTTACTTTAGACTTTGTTTTTTTCAGTAAATATATGTATAAACTTCCACACCTGTTTACGGTATGCATTACATATTATGTAATGAATATTATGCTTCTGTTCGTATGTATAGTGGAGACATACTGCAACATATCTGTTCTTTTCATGTTCTTCAGGGATTTTCTTCCTTTAAGGATCTAAATAAAACTCTTTCAAATCTCTGATATCTTGCTCCTACCACCTAAAGATTGTCTTAGGAAGTTTTGAGGAGATTGGCTCCCAAGAGGCTACAAGGGTGAATCACTGACAGAATATCGACGTCGAAAATATATACGTCAATAATATCGGAGGTGGAATTTTGACATAAAAAATATCGAAGTCCTATCTACATTAGGTAAGTAAAACAATATCGAGAAAAAAAATATTGTTGTAAAAAATATTGTTTTTTTAATGTTTAAAAATTATATAAAAATATATAATTATTACATGTAATTAAAATAAACATAGTTAAAAATATATTTAAAATTATAAGTAATACATATAATGTAAAAAACAATTAACATATACATACAAAATATATAATATATATACTTGATCATTTTTACAATTAATTACTCTAATAACTTAGAAATTGTTAGAAAACAATTATGAATTATAAATGCATACATACACATACAACAATAATATAAATAAAAATATGAAAACTATACATAACAAATTTGAAAAATTAATTTTAAACAAATTAGACACTGCATTAACTAAAACAATAAATATTGGATAGCGTAGGGGTAAAAATTACTATTCCAACTTCAGAGGGTGTAACAGTAGGGAAAGTGGTGGATAGCGTATAGGTTAAAATTACTATTCCAACTCCAGAGGGTGCAACAGTAGGGAAAGTGTCTGATAGCATAGAGGTTAAAATTACTATTCCAACTCTAGAGGGTGCAACAGTAGGGAAATGTTGGATAGCGTAGGGGTAAAAACTTACTATTCCAACTCTAGAGGGTGCAATAGTAGGGAAAGTGTTGGATAGCGTAGTGGTAAAAAATTACTATTCCAATTCCAGAGGGTGCAACAGTAGGGAAAGTATTGGATAGCATGGGGGTCAAAACAAACTTACTAATAATTAAAAAATTATTTTAAAAAATAAGATAATTTCATTATTACATTACAACAAATTAATTAACAATACCAATAAAGAATTATTGGATAATAAATACCAATTAATAATGATTAAACAATTAAAATAAATACAATTAAATAATAATTATTAAAAATGTCTTAACACATTATAAAAATAAAATAACCAAAATGCAATACCAAAAACAATAATTATTAAAACACATTTAGCAATTAATAATTCATTAACAATAAATTATTGATAAATACCAATAAATTATAAAAAATAAAATTGAATTACCAATTAATAATTATTAAACACTTATTTATGAAAAATGATCATTAGTAAAAATGTATTACCAATTAATAATTGATTAACAACAATTTAATTATCAATACTCAACACTAAAAAAATATTTACTTAATTACAATTAAATTTCTTACTACCCTATTAGCCTGTAACCTCACAACACACTTCAATAATAAATTATTAAACTTAGGGGCCGATTCCGATTTTGGCCGGAAGGGCTCCGAACCATGTTCGGAGCCCTTCCGACCGAATTGGTCACTGCCAGCCGGATGCCCTTCCGACCGAGCCATTTCGATGGGCTCGGTCGGAAAGGAATCCGACTCGTATTTCCGGATTGCGGACGACAGGCTCGGAGATCCTGTCTGAAGTCCGGAAATCCTCCAGTACTCCCCCGGCCGCCTCTGCACGACCAAGGGAGTACGATGGCAGCTTTTCACTGCCTTTTCATGCCGGTCTGTCCGGCACGAAAAGGCAGTCTGAAGCAGTCTCTGGGGGCCCACAGCAGGGCCCCCATGGGTGTGAGGCCGCCAGATGGCATCCTGGGGGCACCTATGTTTCCCCTCCGTTGATCCCTGCACCCGGAGGCAGGCACCTTGGGGTGCGGGACACAGGGGGCAGGGATGAACTGCACCCCTGCTTTCTACACTGCAAGCATGCTTTCCGGTCGGAAAGCATGCTTGCATTGTAAGGTATAGGAATGCGACCGAACCCTGTTCGGTCGCATCGTACTAGCAGGGCTGTAACTGACGACAGCAGGTCTGTTGGTTACAGCCTCTGCCCGATGTCGGATGGACTCAGGTCCATCCGACATCGGAATAGGCCCCTCTATATAATTAACAATTAATACAAATTAATTACCAATTAATAATTAATTAACATAAAAATATTTAAAAATACCAATAAATAAAGATTACATATTTACCTAATTACAATTAAATTACTTCCCACCCTATTCCGCTATAAACCCACAACCCGCTACAGAACTAAAACACAAAATGTATTTAAAAATATTTAATAATTCCTAAAAAATATTGAATTAATTTACTATAAATGAATTACTTCCCACCCTATTCACCTATAAACCCACAACCTGCTACAGAACTAAAACGCAAAATGTATTTAAAAATATTTAATCATTCCTAAAAAGTATTTAATTAATTTACCATAATAAATTACTTCCCACCCTATTCCCCTATGAACCCACAACCCGCTACGGTACTAAAACGCATAATGTACTTAAATAAACTGTTACTAACTTCAAAAATGTAATACATTTATTTTAAACCTAGTACAATAATTAACAAAAATGATAAAAATAAACATATAAAATAAAATACATAACACTAATATTAATATCGATATTAGTAACATCGATATTTTTGCTATCGATATTAGTAACTTCGATATTAACAAAAACGATATTTCTTACATTCAGGTCGATATTCTGGTCGTCGATATTCTTGATTTCGATATTCTGTCCCTCCGAAATTTTGGACTCGATATTATTGCCTGTCGAAATAAAAATCTCGATATTTAGACTGTTTACATACAAGAGTAGGGAGAGAAAAACAGGATTTCGACTGAGGCACAGGTAGGATTCTGGAAGCGCATGGGGACAGTAGAGCAATCATTCTCAGTTCCGGATAACCAAAAAGGCAAACTAAGCACCAGCTCATGCGCCCCATTCCTTTTAGGGGCCCCACGACAACTGTTGGTGTTGGTAAAGTAAAACATTTATTTGGAGATAATTTGTAAGGGAGGCCCCGAAATGTTGACTGCATATGGGCCTCTACATCGTTTAATCTGGCACTGATCATCCCATCTCCGATCCATGATCATGACATATGTCCTTCTTGAAAAGACACCTTGTGTCTAGCATCCCTCAATCGTGCCTTCGATGTTGTGGATGTTGTAGTAACATTAAAACAATGGGATCTGATGTAGACCTAACCGAGTTTCTTCAGTTCCTACACTTAAATAATGTGGGGCATATGTACAAGACCCTGTCACCACCACACCGTCACTATTACAGATGTTGTGGTGGCGATAGGGGCTGCGCCTTATTTACAAGGCAGCGTTAAGCTACTTAATGTGGCTGAACGCTGCCTTGTAAATAATGGCCCCTTTCACTCTATGTTAGCGTGAAAGGGGTGGGCAGTGGATGTTGCGGAGGGCGTTCCACCGCAACACCCATTCATCTTGACAATACCCCCTATGTACAAGGGTGGTGTACATAGGAGGCAACGCCAACATTAAGACGAGGTAAATCCTGGTCTTAAGTTGGCGAAACGAGGAGAAATGCATTATTTCTCCTCGTTTTTGCTTTTCCTATGTGTGCTGCCCTGTGCAGCACAAATGGAAAAATAAATTGCCATGGTATGTTTATGTACAGGAAAGTGTCCCTTCCTGTACATAAACAATCTTTTTAAAAAATGCAATTTTGTCACTTTCATGTGTGCTGCATGAAGCAGCACACATAAAATGGCATTGTAGCATGTTTTATGTGTAGGAAGGGACAGCTTCCTACACATAAAAAATCCTTCCCTGCACACACACACCCCTGCAGTATGGTGCAAGGGTGCCTGAGTTGGCGCTAAGTTGCTAAACGTAGCGCCATTGCAGGGGGAAAGCAAGGCTGCACCACATTCTTGTAAATATGGTGCAGCCTTGCGTTTCAGAAGTGACAGAGAGAGGCGTTAAGCCAGGAAGGCTAACGCCTCTCTCTGCCACTTCATTGTACACCTGGCCCTGTGTGTATCCACTTGAGCCCGTTCTGAAGTTGACCAAGGACTATGGCATTGTTAAAGGAATTAGATAAAGTTGCACCTTGGCCCCTTTCCTCTTTAATGAATTAATAAATTGCCTGGACACTGTTATGAAAGGGAATAAGGGCAGTGGAGGCTCCTCCGCTAAGGCTGTGGAGGGTCGCACACTGACCAGATAAAAAAATAAAAAATAAACTGATAATAAATCATTGTTATTATCATTTTATTTTTCCCCTTGCTCAATTGGGTTGGCGCAGGGCTACTCTGCTCGCAGGGCAGGGTAGGAGTGGTTTGTCTACTCCAACTGTGCATGACGCTTTGGCCGGTCATTTCTGGCTAGTTAAACAGTCATGCGCACTTTGTATGTTCTCCATGCAGGCTGCTTTCAGCCTGCATGGAGAACATGCCCAACCTCCCATTCTCTGGCTGAGCCCTGAGCCATGGCGCTCAGACTAATAACAACGCTGCATTGCAGCGCTGTGATTGGCTATCGGGAGGCTGGGAGCTGGGTGCTTCCTGCCCTGGAAGCAGGCAAAGAGGACTGAGAGGAGCTGGGTGCTTCCTGCCCTGGAAGCAGGCAAAGAGGACTGAGAGGAGACGGCGGCAGCAGCAGAAGACAGGTAAGTGTTTATTTTAATTTTTTTCATTCCCTCAAACCCCCTAACCACCTGCAACCCGACCCCCCAACACCATTGAATACCAGCCCCCACTGATTAAGTGCAACCTCCTCATATTGGGACTAGACCATGACCCTTTTTTATTATACTCTGACGATATAGGGCCAGATGTAGGTAAAATCAAATTTGCGAATCCTTAATAGCGAATTTTACTAATTCGCTATTAAGGACTCGCAAAATTGAATGTAGGTGGGAATCGCTAAAATATTAGCGAATCCTTAATATTCCTTGATAGTGAATCGCAAATTTAGATTTGCTAATAAGGAATACCTACCCATTCATTCCTATGGGCTAGGAGGCCCATAGGAATGAATGGGAAGATATTCTCAATTTGCGTTTCGCTATTTGAGAATCATAAATAGTGGGTGCTATTTCAAGGGTGCCAGGGTGTCAAAAGGACACGCTGGTGCACCCCGGAAATGTGCATGTGTGCACCTGTGGCACACATACATGCCCTAAGGGCATGAATGTCTGCCACATGGCACTTCAAAAAAAAGCAAAAAAGTGTTTTTTTAAAGGAAATCGCTAATTACCGCCAACTTGAAGTTGGTGGTAATTAGCGATTCCTTAAGGCTAAAGTGCACTTTCTTTTGTGCTACTGACATCACATTTAAGGAATCACAATTTGCGATTCCTTAAATGCAAGAGCAAAAAACGGAATCGCAATTTTGTGATTCCTTATTTTGCTAGTAGGTTTAAACTCACCTACATTGCTCGCAGCCAAATAGCGATCTCAAACGCTGAAATTCTGTGAATGTCAGTGTTAGCGCTAGCTATTTGGCCACCTACATCTGGCCCATAGTTCTGTGTGTTCAGAAAATGCTTTGCAGGGATCGTTTTTTTTTTTTTACTCAATCCAAACTCATTATTTTTTATTCCAAATACTTTATTAGGATTTTAAAGATATATAAAATACATGTTACGTTATAAATGATGTAGTGCATCGGTTAAACGCAAAAATAAAATGCAGTATAAACACAGTCATTCACAGTCGATATAATCAATTCTATTCAATAACTTAATGGCATAGTAATGTGCACATTATTTATTGATCTGGTACATGCAATGCTGGTTATTACATAAGAGAAAAGCGTAAGAGGGAGTAGGACAGAAAAGTGTAGAGAGGAAGAGCAGGAAGAAGTATACTAGCTTGGAATTGTGTATGTGTCTATGCTGACCGGGTATAACTTGGCTGAGGTGAATCAGGGTTTGGCGACACTGGGTGTGAGCATCCACGGATTATCCTAAGTGAGGTATCTCAGTTACAGCATGTAGTTTAATGCAAGGTGGCAGCTAGGTCTGTTTCTACATTACCTCCTCGTCAGACCTCCCCTTCACAGTCAAAACCACATGAGCATAGCTCCTCCCCCCCATAACTACCAAGCAAGCTCTTTAGCATAGCCCTTCTCTCCAGGCCACACCCACATCATGTGGCATATAACCTATGACCCCCCTATCCACATCCTGTTGTTTTTTCTGCTGGGACTGTTTCGGGTGAAGGGAGGGGAGGTTGGTCGTGGCATTGGCTATCTCGGGGCGCCGGAGGCGTGGCGGGACAGCTCCTCCTTGGAGGTTTCTGCACTGGGGCTTGGATCTCATTTACGGGATTGCGTTGCCATTCTGTCTTGGTCGGAGGGCAATTGCTCTGTCGGACCGGAGAGATCACCCTCGGCATGGTAAATACCTGTGCTTTGTTTTATTACGGCAGGTCTGTGCGGCCAGTTAGTGCGGCGTTCTACTGACACGGTCTCTTGTAACCGACTTTGGGCTCCTGTGCAGGGGCCGGGTGTGGACCCGCTTGTTGCGTTGGGGCCGGTAGGCCTACCCTCTCTATGCCTTCGCAGCAGGATGAGGTGCTGTTTCGGGGGACACTACGGTTTTCTTGTTATCCCCGCTCTGTAATGTAATACACTATAATTTGGCTTTCCTGTTTTCAGTTTCTATTTTTGGTAAATTCTGGTGGTATTTTTTCAGTGTTTTCAAGTGATTTCAATACCTTAAAAAAACAGTGGTTATCAGTGGTTACACGTTCTTGCGCTATTAAAAACAACAGAAACAGTGTTTTTCCAGTGTTTATGGATCTTCATTATTTTATTATTGCTTGCTTTCTGCACTGATAGTTCATGGTATATAGACAGTGTTCGTACAGTGTATATGAGGTCGGAATGCATTTTTACAAATCAAACTTATCGTAGTACACCGTACAATACTTCTTCAGGGAGTCTTTGGTAATGCATGCTTGCTCATTCCTTCCCATGTAAACTTTTATCTGTGAAAAGGCCCTCTCAATATTGGCACTTGAGCGAGGCAACGCCAAAATAGCCAGTACAAATTTGCTAACTCTGACCACTGACATAACTTTCCAAGCCAATACTGGTGCACTTGAAGATTGTGATTGTGATTCTCTGTGACAGATTCTGCAACATATGCGTTGAACTGGATGCATATATGTGCCCTCAGAGCTATTGAAGGGGTCAAAAATGAGGCAGCACTTTTGAAACTCTGGAGAAAAGGTCCCCTTACGGAAGGGATCTATAACTTGTGCAGAGTACCACAGTGAGGCTTCATTGACTTCAAATACCATGGTTGGTGAAGGGCTATTCTCATATACGTTAAAATAAAAGTTCCTGAATTCATCCTCAACATTTCTTTGCTTACCAAGTGGCAAGCACTCTAACAGAGAACATGTTGCAGTGCCAAAGTCACTAAAAGTGTCGCCCAGCCTACTCTCAAATAGAGGTTTCACATCTACACCAATTATGCTGAACACTTGGTAGACAAGGGTGTTTTCAGAGTCATGCTTTCCTGTAAAAATCTAAGAATGCAGTAGAGTGTACTTTTTTAAAATCACTATCAAAATGTGACCAAAGATCCTCCACATTTCTTGCCTTTGGCATCATCACACAGCAAACGTTATGTAAACGGTTGCCACATGGATAATATAGCATTCGTGGCCTCTAGGACTGAGAACCACCAGCTAAGTGACACAGTCGGGATGACTTTCTTTGATGCCACTCAAAGCACAAAATGAGAAATATTTGCGTTTTAGTTTCTGCGCATAACAAAACATTGCACCAGAATTGACTAAAAAGTCAATTGCATTCTTCATTAACTCTGAAGATTGTAAAGATGCTTTCAGCATAACAAGTGGCAAGGATCTCTTACAGGTAAGCACTTCAGCTCAGGTATCGATTTTGACAGGCCATCGCACAACTTTTGTATATACGTAGCTGAATCACTGCAAATAAAAACAATATCACTCCAATCTTTGTTGAACTTGGTACAAACTTTTTGCAGCAGCCTTCCAAGTGACACTCCATTCCATCTTTTCCAAAAGTCTGGTGTCATGTTTTCACCAGTATCCCAGATGCTTTGTAACAGCACTCTTTTCACGTATACCTGTCACTATACCTTGCATTGAATGTTTCAAGCCTGTGGTGTTTGACAATTCACCTACAATCAATACTGACTCACTAGAAAAGGGGGCTGATGTATCAAGGGTTTTTACCCATTCTCTGTGGGTAAATGGGAGAGATTCTTATGAAACCTACATTTTTCCTATCAGTAAAAGTCTCAAACGTAGCCCAAAAATCAAATATGATTTTGATATTTCCTGATTCTCTACAGTTTATCAAATAAATATACAACACCTAAAACATGCTTCTAACCCCTGTATCTTTAGACCTAAGACCACATAACTGACAAAGGAAGAAACAATATTTTAGTGACATCCCTAAACAATAAAACTCAAGCAGAATAATGTTATTCCAGTCTTTCTTACTTCTTACTGCTACCTTATATAATAAAGTTACATTGTATTGGCCCCTTCAGGAAGAAATAAAAATAACTCTTTCACTCTCCTTTTCTTTTCTTTGAATGGCATTTAGTTTGTGGTTGTGCAGTTTTTTTCAGTGTTTATATGATTACAGAGGTGAGGGCTATTTCCCTTCTAGTGGGATTTTATCAGTTATTATAGGTTTAAACCTAAAACTGGACAGCCTAACTATAATGTAAATAGGTCCCTGTGGCCTAGTGGTGGCATTCTCTGGCTCTTACTCTGGAGGTTACACAGCCTGTGTTGTCGCTGGGTTCTGGGAGAAGCTTGGGGCCTTACCTGGGATGTTCTCTGGTTACTGGTTGGGGAGGCTTCTGTGGCGCGGACAGGAACCCTTACAGCTCAGGCCTGGTTGGGCGTTGGTTTTATTGGTTTTGCAAGGCCTCTGATTAGATGATTTTTGGGCCAGCCGACGTTCCTTTTGATAATTGGCTGCGAATCATGGTGGCGGTCTCTTATTGGCCCTTGGGGGTCCTGGTTGATTGGTCAGGGGTATTCATAGGTGTGGGTACTCTTCTGTCCTGATCCTTAATGGAGGGTAGATGTTCAGAGATGAGTGAGCTGAGATGTGAGGAGGATGTGGTGGGTGCTGGGCCTTCCGCTGCTCCTTCCCTGGTTGATGTGCAGAAGATGCCTTCTGGCTAGAGAGCCCAAGGGGCCTAAGAGGCAGAAATTGGATGCCTCAGAAAACGTTGATCCGGATGGGGAGTCAGATGAGGAGGTGAAGGGTCGTTTTGTCCAAGGGGCAGACCTTCACAATGTTCTGCAGCATGTTCAGGACAATTTGGGGTTCCCTGGTCCCTTGGAGGGTGCGGAGTCGGAAGACTTTTTCGTAAACTACCAGAAACTGGAGCTTGAGTGCCTTCCTCTTCACAAGTCTGTGAGGAATGTGCTGGAAGGGGAGTGGAAGGATGTTGACAAACATATCTTTCCCCGGGTTCTGGCTAAAAGATATCCTTTACAGTGGTTCACTGAGGAATTTCCGTCTGTGGTGAAAGTGGATTGCCTGCTGGCAGGTTTGGCGTCTCAGAACCTGGTGGTGCCCGAGGATGCAGTTTCCTCTGATCCTGGGAGCAAGCTGGTTGAAGAGGCTTTGAAGAGGTACTTTGCTGCCTCTAACCTTGCTGTTTGGTCTGCAGCTTACACAAGATACCTGGTTCAGTCACTTCTGACAGACTATAAATAACAATACGGTGAATGAGGGCTAGAGGGATGTTTAAAGACCTTGCCTAAGTAATATCCCCCAAGGGAACTAACATATACAACAAAAGAACTTAGGGGTCTAGGATAGAAATCCTTTAGTGATTTCTTAGAATTATCCTAATGTCTCTTAGAGTACATCGGAATGAACAAATTATACCAACAGACCATATCACAAAAATGTGCAACACCCGTGATTGTCAGTAAACCTCCATGTGGATGTCTCGATCTGTAACTGAGTCAGGGGGAGCCTCCCCCTGACTCAGTTACAGATTGAGACAATGACAACGGACAGAGCGGGGTCTCACATATCCTGAGCCAGGTCCAGGAAGAGGTGAAGTCCATTTCCCGGACACTCTGGATACTAGTAAGATACCAGGTGCCGAAGAGGATTTGAGACAGTTGAAGGAACATTATATCCTTTACTGGTATTGTGTCACGAGTGTGTTTTTTTGAATTATTTTTCACACATTAAGTCACTTATAGGCAGTAGCATTTTGTAGAACAGCGGCCCTGAAGAAAGCCTTGGTCATTTTCCGTTATAGGCTGAAACATGTTGGCCATCTCGCAGCTATTTGTTTACACTGCGATCATTGAATTACACTGTTCTTGGTTTTAAATAGGAAGGGGCTTACGCCCAATAAATAATTGTTGTTAAGTTCCCTATCCCTTTTTAATCACCACTTATGTTTTTTGCACTGCACTTCCCCATCATATCAACACCATGTGGTAATACTGAGTGATTGTGGGTGATTACCCCATGCCAACCAGTGGGGTATGCTGTCAGTCCCAGTGATCAAGAGACACAATACCCTGGTAGGATTACCAGATGAGAATATTGATCAACACAAGATTTTGATGGGAATCCACATGGAGGTTTACTGACAATCACGGGTGTTGCACATTTTTGTGATATGGTCTGTTGGTATAATTTGTTCATTCCGATGTACTCTAAGAGACATTAGGATAATTCTAAGAAATCACTAAAGGATTTCTATCCTAGACCCCTAAGTTCTTTTGTTGTATACTTCTGTCAGACTTGGAGAACTTGATTAAGAAAATGACCGAAGACAAAGAGTTGTTGGCTCCGGTCCGCTCTTCGCACAGAGGGAAGTTTGCAGGTTAGTAGAGGGCTTTTGGGCAGGCTTTTCAATCCAAAATGTCATCCCAGCCCTTTTGTGGTTGGGGGCGTGGCCGGGGTGTTCCTCCCTTCCACATATCCCGGGGTCAACAGGGTGCCTCCTCTTTTTCAGGGCCCTTTAAGTCGTGACTATGTGAGGAGTTCATTGCTGACGCCGGTTGGGGGTCGCCTCAAGTCTTTTTTTCCAGTCTGGGAGGACTTCGTTTGAGATCAGTGGGTCCTGCGGGTTGTCGAGTGAGTCTACAGAATCCAGTTTGGCGTTCCCCTGGTGGTTGTGTTCAGAGATACCCCTGTTCCCAGATCTCGGGTCAAGTGTCGGGCTCTGTTGGACAGGGTTCAGGACCTGGTTTCCAAAGGGGCTGTGGTCAGGGTGCCTGTGAGTCAACAAGGTCGTGGGGTTTAGTCGATCCTGTTTCTGATCCAGAAGCCAAATGTACTCTTCCGTCTAGTCCTGGCTCTAAAGGCTGTAATCTTGTGGATCCCTCATCGGTCCTTCAAAATGGTGTCTCTGCAGATGATTCTCCCCTTACTGTCGGTGGGGGATTTCCTGGCTTCTCTGGATCTCAGGGACGCCTACTTTCATGTGCCGATAAACGTGGCTTCCCAGAGATTCTAGCGATTCTGTGTGGGAGTCGATCATTACCAGTTCAAGATATTGCCTTTTGGGTTGTAGGCCTCTCCTAGGGTGTCTACTAAGGTCTTGGCACCCTTGGTGGAGTTACTGCATGCTCAGGGGATCCAGGTTTTCCCTTACTTGGATGATTGGTTGATTGCTTCCTCTTCTTTCCTTCAGGCTCGAGCGAATACCCAGGAGGTTTGCAGGCCCCTTTGGCAGTTCAGGTGGATTCTGAACTTGGATAAGTCCCTTCTTTACCCCCTCAGAAACTGCTGTTCACTGGGGGGTTTTCAACACCAAGTTGGGGAACGTTTTCCTGTCAGAACCCCGCAGACTGACTCTGGTGCGCGAACTGAGGAAGGTGTTGGGGGCTCAGTCTTCCACGGCTCTGCAGTGGTTGCTTGTTCAGGGACTGATGTCTGCTACTGTGAGGATTGTTCCTTGGGCCAGTTTGCACTTGTACCCCCTGGTGAATAATGTTCTGGGGCATTGGGATCCGGGGTCTCAGGATTACGAGCTGTTTATTCTGGGGGGTGTGGCCATCGCCCAGGAGTTATCCTGGTGGCTGGAGGAGCAGAACCTCTTAAAGGGCTCGCCCTCAGTGTCCCAGGAGAGGTTGGTACTGATGACAGATGCCAGCGAACTGGGGTGGGGGGCTGTGTTGGCTCAGGAGTCTGTTCAAGGGATTTGGTCTATGCAGGAGGCAGAGATGTCTTCGAATTGGAGGGAGTTGAAGGCGGTTCAGTTGTCCTTGACTCATGCTCTTCCTTGGGTCCTCCAGAGGGATGTGATGGTGCAGTCGGACATCACAGTTGTGGTTTGTTATGTCAACAGGCAGGGGAGTGCGAAGGTGGCTTCCCTCAACTTGTTGGCTCAGCAGATCTGCCAGTGAATGGAATTGAACTTGTTGTCTCTGAGGGCTTTACATCTGCTGGGGGTTTTGATCTCGGAGGTGGGTCGCCTAAGCAGGGAGTTTCCCTCCGTATCCAAAATGTGCCTGACGTGGGAGGTGTTTGGTTACCTGATGGACCAGTTCCAGATCCCTGTGGTGGACCTGTTTGCGGCCCCGGGGAATGCCTTGTGGGTGGAGGTTTGTTCTCTGGTTCGGTGGGACTTGGTTTGGAGGGTGGATGTACTGTCCTTCCGGTGGGAAGGGGACCTGATGTATGCTTTTCCCCCAATTGCGCTGATTCTGCGGGTCCTGCTGAAGGTCAAGTTAGACCGGGCCTCCGTTGTCCTGGTGGCTCCGGCTTGGTCCAAGAGGCCTTGGTTCCCTCTGTTGTTGAGGTTGGCGGTGGTTCCTTGCTGGCTGTTGCCTGTGGTTCCTTGTCCCCTGTCATTGCCCCTCTGTCCCGGGATTGTCTGTTTCACTTGTGGCTGGCGGGTTGGCTGTTGAGAAGCTAAATCTGGTGGCTTTGGGGTGTTCTCTTTCTGTAGCTGAGTTTATTCAGTGGTCCCGGCGCCCTTCGACTCTCACGTCCTATGCCAGACATTCGGTGTTGTTTCTGAGTTGGTGTATGGCTCAGGGTTGGTCTGCTTTGGAGGTGGATCCCATGCGTATCTTCGATTTCCTCATGGATGGCTTCAACATGGGGCTCGCTGTGTCTTCCCTGAGGGCTCAGTGGGAGTCTGTAAGGGCCTTAAGGGGTTTGGACTGTGAGCCTGTGTTCCCTTGGTGTCCTGGTTGTTGAAGAGTTGTTTCCTCCAGAAACCCGTAATTAAGTCCTTTGCTCCTAGTTGGGATCTTCCTTTGGTTTTGAAGGCCTTGCAGGGGGCTCCTTTTGAGCCTCTGAATGAGGTGTCTTTGCAATTTTTGACAATCAAGGTGGCTTTCCTTGTCGCTATTACCTCGGACGATTGGGGAGTTGGGCTCTTTGCTTTACTCAGAGCCCTTTTTTCATTTTTTTCCGGATCTGGTTGTTCTGCAGCCTGATCCTTCCTTTGTTCCCAAGGTCCCTTCCTCGTTTCACTGCTCAGAGGATCTGGTTTTGCCTGTGTTCTGTCTGGATCCTCTTTCAGAGGTTGAGGTGCCGCTGCACTGTTTGGACGCTAGGCGGGCTCTGGGGGTGTACTTGCTGCGTACTAAACCTTTTCCCAAGATGGATTTGCTTTTTGTGACCTTTGGGCTTGCTGGTCAAGATCTAGAGCCTTCTGGGTCTACTCTCAGTTGGTGGCTGAGATGGGATGTGGGGGCTGTGTATGATGCTTGTGCTGTATTGGTGCCTGAGTCGGTTCAGGGGAGATCGACCCAGGGAATGGCTGCTTCCTGGGCTTGTTTTGATGGGACTTCCATGGCCGAGATTTGCTGGGCTGCTATTTGGAATTCCCCTCACACCTTTATGTCCCATTATCGTTTGGTGGTGGGTGGGACTGAGGCTGCTGGGTTTGGCGATGCAGTGTTACATTCTGTTCAGGTAGTGTGACTTTCTGCTTACGCTAATAAAGTCTGCTTTTGCTTCTGAGTGAAGCCGATTCTTGCTTTGGTATCTGCTCATGTGGTTTGGACTGTGAGGGGGAGGCCTGACGAGGAGGAAATGTCCGGTTACTTACCGGTAATATTCATTACTGTTTCTAGTACTTGGGGTACAGGATGTGGATAGGGGGGTCATAGGTTGTATGCCACAGGATTTGGGAGTGGCCTGGAGGAAGGGGTGGGCTAAAGAGTTTGCTTGGTAGTTCTGGGAGGGAGGAGCTATGCTCATGTGGCTTGGAGGTCTACCACTCGGATTAATGAATATTACCATAAGTAACCAGATATTCTGGGTCTTCAGGTTTCTGCATGAACATTTCACGTTTGTTCCGTAATTTGCGTGAAAAGGTTGGATCAAAGCTTTGTTGTAGATGGTGTGTCAGCACTTCTGGTAAAGCGTATCCATACCCACCATGTATGATTGAAACTCAATATTATTGCTCGGAAGCATAGGCAGTAGGCACTTTGACTGTTTAGGCCTTCAGTTTGCTGCATCCAACAAATGGATCAAAGAGAGAATAAAACTAGAAATATCATAATTTAAACAAGTCACACAACCATAGACATCAGTACAATAAGATATAACATCAATATTTGCGAATTTAAAAATTAACTATGTATTGTTGGCTTCCTAGTGAGGAATAAGGTCGTTGAATGAAGTATGGAAATAATAATAAGGTAAAGACTGGGTCTGATCACCATCTATGCGGTATGAATAAACGGATTACCATAAGATTATATATAAATATGTACTGTGTGCTGTGTAGTTTTACCCTTGGGACAGATGTGGTGAATGAATTCCCCTTACGTTTGTGATGGGGTCTTTATTACGCACGTGGTCTCGTAGGTTACCTCTTTGTGTGATCTTGGATGAAATATGTATTACTCTATGAAGCATCATTGAATCATTCCATGATATCTTTTGATGTTTCTAGTACACGATAATCCATGCCATATTTTTGGGCGATCTCAGATGAAATAAGTAATATTTTATGTTGCGTCATGGCTTCCCTCGTGGTCGGTTTTTGATGTATTAGCACACAATAATGTATGTCATGTCGTGTTTCTCTTCTGTATGGTTGTATGTTGTATTGGTTGTTAATCTAATTCGCTCACATATTATTTTCTCCTTATGTTGTGTAATGGCAGTTTTGAGATGCGAAAGATGAACGAGTTTCCCCTAATATGTTCAGTAGGGTATCTCGTGTACATCAGGTCCCTTAGGATATTGTCAGCTACAATTATGAATATAATTAGCTTATTTTTATTTTGATTATGCATTAATCCATTGGCTTGTCCATTAATTTTTAAATTCACAAATATTTATGTTATATCTTATTGTACTGATGTCTATGGTTGTGTGACGTGTTTGAGTTTTTACTGAATGTTTGATTTGTTTGTCAATCCATTACGTTCATGTATGATTTCTTAATTGTGTCCTTTTGAATATTATTCACAGCCCTGACAAAGCTCAAAATTTGTTTGAACGAAACACGTTGGCTGGATGTTCCTAAGTACAGATAAATGATTTTTGAAACAAAAAAGAGTAAAGGTATCTTAAAAGAATACTGAGAATTTGTGGACTTTCATATTTCCAGGTGCACCATTCCATTTATGATTTGATTCGACTTCTGCTGGGCAGTGGTAGCTAGCAACAGCAGGTACCGGAAAGAAGTGCACAGGACCAAAATGAATTGGAACTTTATGAGAGGTGCGGTTGCCTGAGTCCGCCGTTGGTATTTCCTTAAGTATCCTAATTTAAACTATTGTTGGCTTGCAGTTATAAACTGAAAATTTGGGGGCTGTTGTTTTACAGTTGTTGTAACTGTTGACAATACGAGCTACCTCAGCAGCGCACTATATGGGGCTGAACTTTGGGGACAAAGTGAAGTAAAATGTTTGCCAAGTATTTAAAAACAAATTCTTTAAATCCTTATGGTCTCTCCCTCAAGCCTTTCCTACTCTGGTGTTACATCAGGAGCTGGGTATCCTAAGCATTTATCATCGAAACTTCTAGACACATCTTTGAACCAATACTGATGAGGTAGTATTCAGCGATACATTGGGAGACGTCCCTACTTGGGAGTTAATTGGTTCACTCCAACCGTTTAAACATATCAAATATTTATGCATTAATTTGGATCTTCCCGAAATCTCGCTCTTGATCTCGCTCTTTGGGGCAGAGAGAAGTCTGTGGGGATGGTGGCTGCTAACACGCAGACGTAAAAAGCAGGGGTACCACTCTATGGTATCAAAAGAGGCCCGCAAGCTCCCATTAAACAGTACTTAAGAAGTGATACATGGCCAGAGTCGGTGGGATTTTGTAAGTCAGCGGATAGGATGCTTTCCACCTAATTATTGATTGGCTGCACTTGCCACGACCATCATCTTCTGCGTAATTTGCCGATTTAACAAAAAACTTTTTTAGCCAACCGGATCAAAAGTTACTAAAACGCTGCCACAAGTGTTGAAACACATAGGCATGCCTTTTGTAACGAAGTGGAAGCTCATCTCGCTGTTGGTGATTGCTGCGTTTAGGTGTTAAACTGACATTAAATGAGGAGAAACCTTCGCCCAAACAGTGTTAATTAGTGAAAATAAGAAAATTGTGAATACTGCTTCAAACTATAACACATGAAACTGCATAATTTGCCTTTTCATGTTGCATAATTTTGCATACCCGCCAGCATAATTTGGTCCTCCCTTGCCAGATAATTACAACGACCCTGCATATGATAGGCCCTGAAAAGATTTTGCTATCTGAAGCAAGATTGTTGAAAATATGCGTACCGTTAAATGATATCTTAGTTGTGGTTTGTTTTGTTTTATTTACGCTGTGACCCTATTCTTGACTTGTGACACTGTATGAAAAAACACCCGTGCAGCTCATTGTGGCTTTTCTGAATTGAAAAGAGTTTTTCAACTTTTACTAAACACATCAGAGATACAGTATGGGCAAAAGCAGTGCAAGTTCCCGTTGTACAAAGAACAGTATTGGCTGCTATTCTATGGCTCACTTACATCCTGTACTGGCACTGTCCTACCTACTCCCAATGTATCTGCAGAGGTGCTAGCTGAGTCTAACTTAAGGCACAGACAGCATCCTTTGTGGTGCAGGGAACTGTGAATTTATTCTCTCCCAACAAATTCTCTCCTTAAGTCACATAGATAGACATGGATTATAGGGCTACTGAAACCTCTCGGTCCTAAACCAATCATAAAATACAGTGGGCTAATTTGCTGCCAAGATGTTCACACAGTCTATGGATTAATAGGTTGATATATTACTACTCAGCCTTTCATTTTTGACTGAAGATTGGGGTAGACGAGAAAGGAGAGTGATACAGAGGGAGCAAAAGAGATAAAGGACTTAGGCACAAAACAAACCCTTAGAAAAAGGGTTAAAACTAGTAAGCATGGACCACACAGTAGGCAGAGTATGCAGCTCACCCCCTACAAGACCATCCAGCATGCCCAGAACCAGGAAACACCTGCCCAAAGCCATTCATCGCCATGGCCTAACCATGCTTCTTCATGGCCCTCCCAGATCCTGAATCCTGCAGACGGGTCTGCTATGAACCTGGAATCCCTTGCACTGACATCTGGATGCAACGCCTATCTCAAACGT
The DNA here is from genome assembly GCF_964263255.1 of Lissotriton vulgaris. NCBI lineage: Eukaryota > Metazoa > Chordata > Amphibia > Caudata > Salamandridae > Lissotriton > Lissotriton vulgaris. The sequence goes on along the minus strand of NC_141689.1, from coordinate 1,251,396,150 downwards.
AAAAAGCTAAGGGGCTGCGATCCCTGTTGGGAGAATTTGATCACTTTACGACATATTAAGGTTTTTAGTTTATTACCATTTGGTGACGTAGACTGGCAATGAACAAATGCCATAGCCCAGTCTGGAGCTTGTTTCTGTCAGAACAATGAGGTTGAAACTAGTTTTTATTTTTTATTACTCTGCCCTCTACGAGAAAGCCAGGAGGAAATGGCTTTTGCTCTCTTTAGGGCTCTAAATGTAAGTTTAGCAAGTGATGCTTATGCGGTGTGTCATTGCACTGAATTAACTTTCTGTTCCATTGCTATCTATTATAAGTGCTTAACTTCGGTATGGCAGATTAAGACAAAAATTTCAGAATTTGTAATAATATGTGAATATTAATTGGAGCAAATTTTCTCTAACCGCTGGGACTGTTTACTCTGATTGCAATTGCATTTATGTTTTTTTATAAGGTTTTAAACTATTAATTCTTGTATTCACATTATGGAATGTTGCACTGTTGTATGGGTTTTTATCCAAATAAACCAATAAATGTAAACACATAAATATTAAGCCTGGGCGTAGTTCGCGGAGTTCTGCTACGCGGAACTCCGCGAAGTGAAAAAAAACCTCTGCTTCGCTACACGGAGCTACGCAAGCGGCGAGTGCGTTTGATAAATGCTGTTCACTGTAATTTTCAGTGCCAGATGCTTGTCTGCTTCTTTTCTGCCGTTCGAGTAGATATTTACTCGAATGGCAGCTTTCTCAATGCAAACGAACAGTTTCTCAAGACGAGGGGTATCGAGCATACGCGACCAGTCGCAATGAGAAATCTGACTGTAGGAGAGTAGGGTCTGCTTTCCTATGGTCACCCCCCTTTTTGCTTTTTGCTTCACTGGTTTTCGACTTTAATGTGGCTGTGGGCCTGCTAATCAGACCCACAGCCCAGCTGTTGTCTCTCTAAATTCATACCATGTACTTTAGGTACATCACCAATTGGGAAATGGGTCACTCTTATGAGTCCCTGTACAGTGTACCATAGGTACCCAGGGCATAGGTGCACCCAAGGCCTACCAGGGGCTGCAGCATATCTTTTGTCACCCCTGGCTGGCCATCCAAACTGACACAACTGGCTGATCACTCAGCTGAGGCAAGGTTGTGTAATCACCCCTTGCTTAGATATAGTATTCCTATATCTACCATTATATCTAGACACATATACACCTATAAGTCACTCCTATGGCAGGCCTTAACAATCCTAGAGGCAGAGTGCTTGGTTTTATGTGAGATGAGGCTCTAGCATGAGCTGAGCCTGTCTGCAGCTTTCTGAACCATGTCCTTATAGCTGTTCTAGGATATAGCCATACCATATACTCTTAAGTGCATTATGAACTTTGCAGTTAAATGCGAACTCTGGTTTGGCTTTATCAAAACATGTCATGTAAGGTGTCATACGCTTTGGAATACTACCCCCTCGCCAATACTACCCCCTCGCCAGTTCTGGCGACGGGGGTAGCATTCCACCCTTCTAGAGGGAGAAGACATGTTGTTCCTACTAATCCCGGTTAAAGTTAACCAGAGCCTCAGCATCACAAAATGGATGCTGCTGCCACAGACACAAGTCTGACCTCCTGCTGCTGGGAGTCCTTCCAGCGAGGGAGGCTTGGACAATAGGTTTCCTGTCTTAGGAGGTGCTAGCACCACCCCAGACAGGCCATAGTGTATTGGGGCAGGGAGGGCTGAATGAAATGACACACTGCCTGGGGCACACAAGGTGTCCCATGCATAGTCCGGTTGAAACCAGTTGCTGGGGCACTCCAGCCCCAGCTCTGGCACAAAACTGGACAATGGGAAAGGGGTGTGACAACCCCCTTCCCTGGTCCCACCAATAGGAGGGACCTAGCAGGTAATCCAACCCCTAAATTTGGTATATAGGTAGGAGCTGAGTCTAGAGACTTTAAATTTATCCTGACTGAAACTTGAAACAAAACTCTGGACCTTCGACGTTCTACTTGAAGATAGAAGACTGAAGAATCTCCCTTGTGGTCAAGGAGTGACCACCCTGCACAAGCAGGCACCATCAAGCGATCAACGGTTTGCTTTGTTGACGCTCTCGCCGGAGCCCGAGCACAGAGCCTGACAAGACCCAGACTTCCAGACTTCCTTCAGCGCGATCCACAGCCACAGCAAGGCTGAGACCCGTGGAGGCGACGAGAGACGTGGGACCGGCCATCTTGGAAATCCTGCGAATTGCTTCCCGGGCAACTTCTGAGGCACCCTCGAAGTTGTGCATTGGGGACTGAGAAGCCCCAGCCCCGAGCATCATCTGCACAAAAGACCAGCCCTCCACACTCCACGAGTGCCGCGTGGGGCCTTTTTGTATTTTCCTGTTTGAAGCGTCTGTCCGGTCACTTGCACGTTGGCAAGTGGCCTCTGTGACGATGAAACCTTGAATCTACATCGCTGGTTTGGTTGCCACAGACTGGCCCCTGCTTCCCTGAAAAGGAGAAGCCCATCAGACCTTGCTGGTCTGATCCAGAAGCCATCTTCGATTCCTGCGTGGGTTGCCTTTGCCAAGGATTGTTGACTCCAATCCGGAAGCCGACACCACCAACAGCGAGATCCTTTGTGGGACAGTCCGTGCCCAGCTCCTGGTTGTCGTCAACACATCCTGGTCCACGTGGCTGCATAGACAAGCTTCACAACATCATCTGATTGCTTCGCGACATCGCCTGGTTCCTTCCTGGTTCCTTCCTGGCCACTGGCGAGTGACCCAGACTCTGTCCCCTCTGCTTTCAGGTACTCTTCATCCTCGATCCACCCTTGAATCTAACCGGACACTTCTCTCCTGGTCGCCTGCAGCATCTTTCCCCAAGGCTCCATAGGATTCAGAGACAAAACCCGACACACTTTGACACCTATGCACCGGCTTCCTGTGGGTGAGGTAACGTGAGTACTCCGGTGCTCCTGTGGGTATTAACTATCCTAGTGTCCTAGTTTCAAGTAGCTTTCTCCTAGTCCATCCGGAAGTGCCCTAAAAGAACTAGTTTCCAATTCTCTCGTTCCCATTCTAACTCTATGGTAACTCGCGTGTGTGTAAAGACACTGCACACGCCTCCCGTGGGCCTCCTACTTCCTATTCTTTGGTAGTACAGTGTAGCCCCAGCGATGCCCTAGGCCTATCCTTTGCTCGTGACGTGGTACTTATACCATTATTTTAGTATATGGTTTGAAGTGTCCCTAGGGCATTACTGTATTTTGTGCAACTTATTGTTTGATAATTAAGTATCTTGTTATGTGCTTGTGCCTCTGACCTCATAAAGAGTTCAGAGGGGTTTTGTTAGTAATAAATAGATATATATTTTATATATAACCTGTGTGGTGTCCTTTCACTTGGTATTAAAGGGGTTACACATGGTAAAACAGCTGGCTTCACATGCCCTCTTGAGTTTAGCCTAAGACGGCTTTGTCCATGCTACCACTAGGATAGCTGGTCTATAAGGTAGACTTTATAACCATCACCATAAGGGTTGTTTGGACTGGTGCAAGGTGCTCACTAGAATGGGGAACATCATATACCAGGCCAACTTCTCACACTGACCGCCTGTGTTGAGAAATCCCACCGGGAGGTTGATTTTCCACGCTCGCCAACTTGATGTTGACGATTGTGAATGAGAAAAAATCTCGCCGGTAGGTGGATTTTTCCTCACTCGCGCCCTCCAACTTGACGTTGACGAACGCAAGCGAGGTAAAAAACTCCACTCCAGTATGCGGAGTGGAGTTATTCAGAACTCCGCGAGTGGAGCAGAGTTCACCGCCCAGACTTAATAAATATCTTGGGCCAGAGTATCATGGGACAAGGGCCAAAGGTGCTACATTTGACTCCAACTTGGAATTCTTGAACACAGTAATATAGAGGAGGCTGAGAAGGGGTTCACTGTTTTGTTTTGCTACTGTCAGTGCCAAACAGAGCCTGTAAAACCCCCATGGCAAGGACTGTTGACAATGTACGTTTCAGAGTCTTTTTATTGTAGGCCTTGTTTCCCTCTGACGTCTTGCTGTGCCCCCGAGAGGGGTGTCAGAACCGCGTTCAGAGGGCCATAGGGCAAGCAGGGGTTACTGGGCCCAGCCGTGGGAGCTGGGTCCTTTTATACCTGATGTCCTGGGGCCTGCCTCACTATGGATCCTGAGCAACTGGGACAAGTATCCCTTCCGTACTTGACTCTTGAGGTGGATAAAGGGAGGCAACACAGAATCACAATTCAAAATATGCATAGCAGCAATATATACTTGTCCTGTCAAATTCTTTCTTTTATGAAAAAAATGTATTAATTTTACCACTACTAACACAAAGGGGAATACAACATTCACAAACATCTTTCCCAGTCCCCTGATCAGGACTGTAGTGTGTTTTAGGTGGTTCCATGAGTCCCAATCCCTCCTTACTCTAGCAATCATGGTTATTCCCCATTCACAAAAGGTAACATTAAAGGAAAGCCCCACTAGTAGTCCAAGTCCAAGGAGTGACACTCCAACTCTGCACTAAGTCAAAAGTGTTCCTGTGCTGCATCACTATCTGGCAAGCAGGTTTCCCTGAGACTGAATGGCCCATTTCATTCTTAGCCATACCTACAGGATCGGAGCGACCATAGTCCCTGATTATGCCCCTGTGTGGGCGCTGGAGCTGCAGCAGCTGTTTCCAGTAAGTTTTCAGTGTGTGCCCCAGGTGGGCTGCACTCAGCCGTCCTCATGTTTCTCACATGGGGTTGTGCAACCACAGTGACAGAAGGTTAATTATGGCTCCTTCAAGCTGAGTATGTTCTTTGTGGTCATTCGCATGGTGAGTCACAGGGTGGGGGAGTAGGACAAAGTTCCTGATGCTGGTCCTCAGTCATGATGCAGGTCCGTAGATGTCCCCATGACAGCCTCTCTCCTCTGGTGACAATTCCAACCAGGTCACACTTCTTGGTTGGTCCCAGATTTCTTCACAGCAGCCCCCCTGGCATAAGGGGTCAGCAGCTCACCAATCCACACAGGCTGCAGTCCACTCAGCATGACAATCTCGTCACAGTGGTCCCTCCCGGCATACAAAGTCGCTGGCTTTCCGATGCAAACAGGCTACGGCCCTCTCAGTACAGTAACACTTCACAATGGCCCTTCCTGACATTTGAGGTCACCTGTTTCTCACTGCACATGGGCGATGACCCGTTTGGCACAGCAATGATCATGGCTTACTTCACAGTGGCCCTCCTCTGGCATACCAGGATTGATGACTTTCCCTGCACATGGGCAACAACCCGATCGATGCAACAGCCATCTCCACACACCTTGCCATGGGAATCCACTCAAAGCCATTCCCCACTGGACCTCGCTCCCTCTAACGATCTGCTCTCCCTCACAGGGCACACTGGTATTGGCAAGCAGGCAGGTGGTCTTGGATTCCCTGGGTGATGTCCCCTCACCTAGCTGTGAGAATAGCAGGCTTTGGCCCCCAGTCCTGGTAATGGGCAGAAGTCTTGCTGAACTTCTTCTTGTCTTCTTGCACAACCCAACTAGCTACTTGACAGTTGCCAATTTTGGGGGTCTCAAGCTTCCCTAATTGTCCATTTCCAGACATTAAATGTGATTTGTTATGTTATGTTATGTTATATTGATTTATTATGCGCACAGATACCCCAGCCAAGGGGCGTCCCGGCGCAGAGACAAGGTAGAACATAACACAACAGGAAACTAAAAACATGAAAGCAGCTAAAACAGGAAAGTTTTTAAAGCCCTCCGGAAAGTCAAGAGGTCCTCCATCAGACGAATTTCAACAGGAAGGGAGTTCCATGCTGACGCGGCCTTTACACTAAACGAGCGGCCACCCATGCGACTAAGCCTGAATCTGGGGACCACAGCAAGGGCCAGGCCCTGGGAACGGAGGGTACGGGTGGGAACGTAAAAGGAGAGACAGCTAGATAAGATTTCCGGGCCAATACCTCTCAGAATCTTAAAAGCGAGACACAAGACCTTAAAAAGGATGCGCTTCCAGACAGGGAGCCAATGTAGGGTACGAAGGACAGTTGCCACCGAGCTGAATCTGGGCAGGCCGACAATCGCCCTCGCCGCAGCATTCTGAACCCGCTGCAGACGGGTTAGCTCGGCCTGGTTAGCCCCAGCCAGAAGAGAGCTGGCATAATCCAGGCGGGAGATGATAGTTGCCTGGATCACCAGCTGCCTGGTCGGGGCGTCAAAGAACTTGAGAACAGGTCTCAAGCCCCTTAGGAGACCGAAACAACAGGCCGCAGTTTTTTTAGTATGCCCTACAAAGGAGAGGCCCGCATCCAGCCAGACCCCCAGGTTTTTCATCTCAGATACCGGGGTCGGAGTGGGTCCCAGCTCAGAGGGCCACCATTGGTCACCCCACAGCTCCACTCCCTTACCGACAACCATCACCTCCGTTTTTGTGGCATTTAGCTGAAGGCAGTTGCCTGTCAACCAGCTAGCCACCGCCTTCAGTCCAGACTGAAACCTGGGGGCCTCAGTCTCCGCATCCCCGCTGAGAGTAACCGCCAGCTGTGTGTCGTCGGCATATGAGACCAAAGTTAGGCCCCACTGCCTAGCGACATCAGCCAGCGGTCTCACGTAAAGATTGAACAACGTGGGACTCAGCGAGGACCCTTGCGGAACCCCCATGGCCAGCGGTTGGAAATTGGACTTGAAGGGAGGGATGGCAACACAGAAGGAGCGGTTATCTAGAAAGGAGTGGAACCATTGCAACACCTGACCGCCAATGCCGGTCTCCTCAAGCCGATGCAGGAGGATGCTGTGGTCTACCGTGTCAAAGGCGGCGCTAAGGTCTAACAATATAAGCGCCGCCGTTTGACCAGCATCCAACCTTGCACGGAGATGTTCCACCATCACAAGTAACGCGGTTTCCGTGCTGTGGCAGTCTGAGTAGAGTCTGAGTATCTGAAGTTGATTTTGGAGGTCTGCTTCCTTTTGTAGTGCTCACTCCTCTACCCTCTCTTCTTCCAGAAAGCAGCGTTTAACAGCAGGTGTAGGAAACCACCTCTCTGTACAATGTACTAAAATGAAGAAAACTATGTAGAGAGTGCGAGAAATTCCCAAAGGGCAGGCAGAGGTTAAAGAAGATAATACTAACTCTCTTTTTGTGGTAGTGTTAAGCATTTGTTGTACTCACAGAGGCAATATATGAGACACACACTCAAAAAGCAATCTGCGACCAACTTGCAAAAATAACACCAGTTTTTATATAATTTTTAAGACCATAAAACAGTTCTAGGATAAATGTTTTTGATGTTATGAATTTTTAAAGTTCGATACATATATCACTTCTATGAGCAATTACGCACCGTAGAAGGCAATGGGGAAAAATCAGAAAAATGCACAGAAATTCAGGCAATACTTTCCCAAAGTTCAACTTCTTTTTTTAGGTCAATGTTGGCACCAGGTCCAAATTTCCAGCAGGAGATGTTTGGGAGTGTCCCAGATTGACCAGGAGCAGAGTGCCAAGGTCTTGGAAGCAGGTGCGAAAATACGAAGGGGGCCACTCGAAAAAGCACTAGATAGAGGGACTTACAAGTAAGTAAGTCCGGTGGGTCTCCTCAGAGGGAGGAGGTGGAAAGGGCCTGGGGACCACGTGAGCAGGGCTGGTTGGTCAGTTCTTGGGCCGGTAGGGTCGGGTGCAAAGCGAAAAGGTCAGCTGGGTGTTGTGTGTCTTGAGGCCCTCGCTGTCAGGCAAAAGTAACTTGCAGATGCGATCTCACGACAGCTGGGCCACTCAGGAAGTGGGCCTCGAAGGTCATGACATACCTCGATGTGTGCTCGCTTCTAGTACTTTGGTAGTCCAGCGTGGGCTCTTTTTCTCTTTGTTTGCCGTTGAGGGCCTGGTACCTCAGGTGCTGATATTGATATGCCGTGGCTCCAGTAGGTCCTGGTGCCTCCAAACTTGATGGAGAGGCAGATCTTACCATCCAGAGCAGTTGTACCTTCTCTTTCCTTGTTGCTGAGTCAAGGTCACTGGGGAGCAGCAAGTCGACAAAGCGGACTTCACTGGATTACTGCAATCTAGGTGCAGGGAAGTGATACCTTCACTTCAAGGAAGCTGCATGGCGATTTCTCGAAGTCTGGAGGTGCTCTAGGGTTCTTGGAGTCCTTTCAGGGTTCAATACAAAACAGCATCAGTGCTTGTCGATCCTTGGAGCAGTTGGCAGGGTTTGGCGCCTTTTTCTTCTGCAGCAGGGCTTCAATTCTTGTGCAGCGGGTCTTCTTTGTCCTGATCTTCTTTTGTCCATCTAATCTGATGTGGGGTGCCACCTAAATACTGAATTTAGGGGCCTTGCCAGGGGAGAAAGGTAGTAGCCAATGGTGACTTCCCTTTAGGATGTTTACACCCTCTAGTGACCACTTCCTGTGGGAAGAGGCACTACCCTAGCCTGATAGGAGGTTTTCTCACCATCTCAAGATGGTGGAATTTCAAGAGAAGGGTTCCCATTGCCTGTCCTGCCCTAAAGGTGGTGCAGGCTAAGTGGGGATCCTCCTCCTACTCTAACTAATGTTCTCACCTTTCCTCCTGTCAAAAGTGGAATAGGAAAGGGGGCTTGGCTTCCCCTGCTATCTGGAGTTTCCTGGGTTGGATTACAAAGGATGCATTACTTTTGAGACTTCCAGCACAGGAAGACCATCCTGTCCTGGAGGAGGTGTGAAGCACCTCTGCCCAGATAAGGCTTTCTGTCTGACCTCTGAGAGCGCTGGCTATCATCCCATGAGGTCAGAAAGATATCTGGTAGTGGCAGGTTGGCGAAAACAGGTCAGAAACCACACCAGTGCTTGGTAGATTTTCAGAGGACCCTCTCAAAGGGTCTCCTGTGTGAAATGTATTAATAAATCCATCACTGGCATAAGTGAGGATTTATTAAGACAAGGTGTTTGGTTCGCAACACCTTAGAAATTAGTGAAGTCATCATGGAGCTAGGAAACTCGTGTTAACAAGTATTCACCGCACATGTCAAAGACCTCACCCTCATACCACCGGAGCTGACAGAAATCTTTCGAACCTTCGAGTCCATGTCAGGCCTTAAAGTCAACTGGGCCAAATCGGGGGCATACGCTTTCGCTCCGGACACTCCCGACCCAGGGATCACAATCCAGGGTGAACGGCTCCCATGGCACCACGTTCAAGTATCTCGGCATATATATATACAGAGCGCCCCTGGACATCCTGGATGGCAACTTGACGCGCGCCATAACGTCCATAAGATCCCAGATCTCCTTCTGGAAGACGCTCCCACTCAATATACCGAGGAGGGTGACGTTGACGAAAATGATCATCTTACCCAGACTCCTTTACTACTTTGCTAATGTCCCAACTTATATACTTGCCCGCACTTTCAGAGAACTGGAAACCATGCTCCGGGACCTGATATGGAACACTGGAAGACCCAGGGTGGCCCTACACAAACTGTACACCCCGGTGGGCGACGGAGGCCTTGCAGTGCCGAATTTAGAACTATATTATCTAGCAGCACAATTACAGTGGGTAACAGCCTGGCTCGCGGGTAGGAACCTGGAGGACACTGCCACGGCCGCAGACATGCTGACACATGCGCAAATACATTCCCTCTTCCACCCCCTGGCACCCACGAGGAGAGCATCACAACTACATGCAGCCGTTGCTGTCACCTGCTACGCCAGGTGCCTAAAACTGAATAAGCACATTAAACCATACGCCCCCGCGTTACCACTCCTGGGCACCCCCACAGCCTCATCTGTCGTCACGGAAGCAGCTTTGACACACTGGACACGCACGGGAGTGGACACCATGGCAGACCTATATGCCGATGGCGCCCTGATACCTTTCGAGACACTGGCCGATGACACTGGTCTTCCGGCGGGGCAGTTCCTGCAACATGCCTCCATAGTCAGGGCGTACACGCAACGATGGGGGAACATTGCGGAGGAACCACCCACACACCAGCTGATACAGCACCTACACGTCATGGGGAACGGCACACATGTGGTACACTGGCTGACCCAGGCACTGCTGACACACACGCAACACACGCTGCAGCCGCTGCGAATCAAATGGGCGGATGACAGGGGGAGGGACTGGACAGATGGAGAGTGGGCAATGATATTATCGGGCCCCAGGAACATCCCACGAAATGCGCGCTTCAAGCTGATCCAGTTCTACATCTTACACCGCGCGTACCTCTCGCCAGACAAAATTAACCGGTACTTCCCGGGCGCCACAGCTAGCTGCCCGCGATGCACACTAGAGGGCGCAGACCTACTGCACATGCTATGGCAATGCCCACAACTTCAGACATATTGTCAGACAGTGCTGCCGGCACTGGAGCGCTGCACCGCCATGCGGGTACCACACACTTGGGAGGCCTGCATACTGGGCGTCTACAAGCGGACCAAACATAATAGAGTCCCCTCTCGTTTCTGGGACCTTGGCCTCCTTACGGCCAAGCGGCTGATCACGAAACACTGGAAACGACCCACCCCACCCCTAGCTGAACACTGGCGCACCTCCCTGGACAATTGGGCGAAGGCAGAGAGCATCACCCTGCACAATGAGGAAACCGCGGGACTGCGAAAGTACTGCAACAGAAGCCCACTTTCCTACTGCAGGACTTTCTCCACAGCTGATAGGCCCACAACACAGGCCATGGGAGTGACTAGGAGTTCACACCTGAATGTCAATCACAGTGATATGTGTTTCAAAATTAGGCCAGGGTCTCAGCCCAATGATTTATGATTCTCCTATCAGTTCAGTCTTCTTCCTGAGATGTGCCTAGACCCCTTTCTGGTGGCCTCTCTCTGAATCAAAGAGCAACCTTTGAAGTGTTCCGGGGGAGCCTTGCTCTCCTTCTCTGCAATAGGTCCCACTGAGCTTACAGGAATACAGCGACAAATCTGTCTGTGTGGATTCCTCTACCTCCACTACTTACATTTCACCAAGCATCCCATTCACAGGCCTGCATACACCCAGCACATGCATATAACATATACTGGACAATACTGCATTATCCCTGCATTGTAACATTCACAGACACACATACACCCAGCACATGTGCACAGCATACACACACTGCACAACACTACATCCTTTATGTACTGTACCCCTTACAGGCACACATACACCCAGCATGTAGACATAACTTCCATGCACTACACAGAACTGTATTATCCCCGTATGGAACCATTCATAGGAACACATACAGCGAGCTTATGTACACCACATATGCACTGTGCAGCACTACACAGCCAACCTATTTAGGCCATGAGTGAGTTAAGCACACAGCAGCAAAACTTTAAATGAGTGGGCCTGTAGGCCTCACTCCAGTGACAGAGGCAAAAAGTACCTGTTTACTCCTGTTGGTTACTACACAGTATGCTGCTACCACCACGCTTGTTTTGCTTAATTCCTGGTAAAAACAGTAGCCTTTTACCCATATGAGGGTAACGCATTGGGTGCCCATCCCAGTCCAACAAGACCGCAATCAGTGAGACAGGCCTATGTCATGGTGCACATGCATGATCCGTGTTTGCCTATGACAATCAGCATTAACATATAAAACAATTGTGTAGAAAGTAGAAGACAGAACTATAGTTGGAGCTGGGGATCCAGGTTTGAGTTTCGGCGCCAGCACAATATCCTGTGATTCTGGGCAAATCACTTACGCTCCTCATGCCCATGGACAGCGCCTGGATGGCCTAGGTGGTAAGCTGTGCTATATAAATTTACAAACAATGTTCAACAGAAGAGTCTTCAAAGTGTGAAATTCTAAGTCATTGTTAGGACTGTGTGTCTTCAGATGAAGAACATTCTGTGTTGAAGGAGTTAACACCATAAAGGCATGGCCTTCTTAAATCTACAGTCAGTTGACTGCTGCTGATAGCAGTGTGATAGACTGAAATAATTGGTTGAAATACTTGCTTGTCACTGAGCTAGAAAAACAGGGTAGACATTGCTTGAACACAGAAAAATGTCTGTGTTTGGATTCATGTTACTCCCAGGTCAGAAAACTGCTGTTGAGGTTTGTGGTAGCTGCCCACAGGATTTCTTGTTCCTGGCCAGTAGCTAATCAGAATTGAATGAAGTGACCCGCTTATGGCCACCCGGGTCACCGCTGACCACCTCACTGCCTTCCGTACCAAATGAAGAGTTGAAGAGACAGTGGAGAATATATACCAATAACTGTTTATTCATATAAGCTCAGAGCAGGGCCCCGTCTGCACAGTCTCAAAAGCGAACTGAAGAACAGTAAGCATAGAGATACATTATGTACTTTTCATGGTTAGCTAAGCACACGCTCACAGTGGAATTTTCCAGGCAGATGTAGCTGGACAGTAAAATACGGAAAAAAAGTTTCTGTACTCGTGTCCTGCACAACTCAGCACAGTCCAAGGCCGGTTCACCCTAAGCTGCAGTAAAACTACCAGACAGGTGGGAGAGGACCTTTATCTAGTGGGAAAGTTATGCCCTGGCACTAAAAGTATTTATTGCAGAAACTAAACTTAACAAAGAGCATTTCTCAGAACTAAGAAAGATTAGTTTTGATCAGCATTCAAAATGGAGTTTATAAAGAAAATGGTGCAATGAATGCTAACTAAAACATGGCATTGCGTGAGCATCAACTGGCCCGATCTAAGAGACCCTCCTTTTAGCATGAGCTAAAAACATTCTCTAATAAGCAAAAGGAAACAAGGGAAAGTGATACATGGGCACCATTACTATAATTGCATCAACACATCAGAAGTCAACAAAGCATCGAAATCAAAGAAGTGTAAGTGGGATGAAACTATGGGAACTCCTTACAATCAGCATTAGAAAGGGGAACAGCAAGGAGGGAGGAATCCTTGAAACCTCCCTCATCAATATTCATAAGATCATCAATATCCTCCTAGAGCATCATAGCAGCATTTGTAACATGGGCTGATATTTTCTGTTTAGGTGTGAAAACAGAGGCACAATAGGAACAACAGAGAGGGAGGCATTGACTGAGGATGCAAAAGAGCACCAGCACCACTATAAGATAAGTAATTTCCTTAAGAATCCAGCCCCAGCTGCCGAAAAGGGACCAATTCTAATTTCAACTTTCCATCCCTTTAACATCGTCAATGATATCCATTATGTGTTGCATTATATACTTTTCTATATTTTTGATACCAACTACACACTGGTCGCCGACCACTGCGCATACACCACCACTCTTTGCCAAGATAAAATCCACTGCATATCTAGTCTGTTCTGAATACACCTGCATGCTTTCTGAGTAGTGATGTCGAGCAAGGCCGCCACTGTAGTATTAGATAGAATTTGCAGCTTACATCCAAAATATTCTCTAGCTTTCTCACCCCTGGCCATAGCAGTACCACCCAGTGTAAAAATGGAGGAGAGGATGTATCCGAATGTAATAACATTACTATAGCTATTTACTTCCAAATCTGTCTCCTTCACAGAATTCTTTCGTTAACGTCCTTTTTACCCATCTTGTTTTGGGTCGAGCATATTTACATGGAACACGCAAATGCAACTCCATCCCAAGAGCCACGTCACTGGTACCATTATGAACGTTGGAATAAGTCCCATTAGACAGATAGAAAAACGCTATATGTGCATATATCAGCCCCTTATATTTCACTGCAGCATATCTGGAATTCACCCCCAAAGTGTTTGGATCTTTTTTATTGACTTGAGGAAAAATGTGTTTATAAAGTATTGTCCCTGAACACTTTATGTACAAAAGTGTATCCGTACTGTTCACTTGGGGCAACAAGCAGGTTAAAAAACAGCCTCCTGAGGTAATGTTAATTCCTTGTAATGCCAATCCATCAGCGTTATATTCTGCACTTCCATATAGAAATTATCACAATATGAATTGTTGTCACACCCGGATAACCCATCCCCTGGGGCTTGTTATAATACAGACATGGCTCAGGATAACCAAATCTAAACATTCCCTTTACTTCTGCAAACTGAGGTGGCCGAGTGTACGTGTAATTCACAAGTGACAGTGGGTATGCAGTCCAAAGGCTAGTAGCAGATCGAGTGGGGTAGCAAGCTGTCCCTTTCCCAAAGAATCTCTTATGGGTCACCACAAACACATTGCTTGGGACAGCTCTTTTATTACATCTAGGGAAAGTGCATTCGCCCTTACTACGTGTAGCTATACTATGTACATCCTCCAAAAACCAGGATACCCCCAATATTATTATTATAATCGTTATCAAAAAAATGACGCATGCAATTTTACTCCGGATTCACCAAGTCACACTGCGGTGTATATTGACAATTGGCTGCTCCTCCTCATTGACTTTCCTGCCAAAAGGATGCATAGTGAATTAAAGGAAGAAAATGCAAAGGGAAATATAAATGTTCCCAGTGTCCGTCAGAGCCTCACTCGTACAGGCTCCTATCGTCAATCAATTAGTTGGCACTCTTGAGCACCGGTGGTGGAGCTTGCTCTGTCCTAAGCTCTTTTCCTAATCTTATCCCTCGCTGATAAAGGTGGTATACTCTCAGAGTATATTTTCCTAACTAATGTTCAAACAATAAAAGCAAAGCAAATGCAGAATTTTCACTTGTTCGGATCCCTCGTTTGTGCTGCTACTCAGTACTTTCCTACCTTGTACAGTCCATCCCTAATCTTTTTTCTCCTTGGGTTCGGTGGTCTTTGTCCGAGGACGCAAATTGTACCTAGCAGCCCCAGGCATGGTGTGATCACTGAACAGAAGCTCCGTGGGACAGCCTCGATCAGAACGTTGTTGTTCTCCTTATCTGTTTGTGTCCAAATTAACTGTGTATCACTAAACAGAACAAATCTGGGCACTTGCTCGCATTCAGCGTCTCCTATTCCCTCCTTGACCCACTGATCATAAGGCAAGGGCAAAGGTAATCTCTTGCAGTGGGTCGCATAGACCCAGTTCTTTCGACCAGCAACCTTTACAGCTGTTTGTGTCACCAACAGAACCTGCTCAGGACCTTTCAAGCTGGGCTCCAAACTTTTCTTCCTCTGGAAGTTTTTAACAAGTATAAAATCACCAGGCTGGATGTTGTGGCCAGGTCCCTCTGGTTTAAGAAGTAAGGAGTCTTGCACTTGTTGATGAATAGAACGTTGACTTTCTGTTAACTGCCCAAGATAATCAAGCAATACATGATATTCAATATCGGAGTACTTTTTTGGCCTAGGGATGCCCCAGACATTCGCTGGGCATCCAAACACGACCTCAAATGGGGATAAACCAGTGCTGGAATGTGCTGTAGTTCTAGTTGACAAAAGAGCTAAAGGGAGAGCATCTGGCCATTTCAACCCTGTTGTCTCTTGAATTTTTGCCCAATTCAGTTTGAGCATACCGTTGTACTTCTCAACAAGACCCACTGACTGCTGGTGATTGGTAGCATGAACTTTTTGTTTAATATATAAGCCTTCATGTAGGAAAGTAGTATCTGCTTCTTGTGTTTACCCCCCCCCACACACTTTTTGCTGATGTCACACTGTTTTTTTTGCTTAGTCTAACTGGGATCTTGCTATCCAGGACCCCAGGCTATCTGCTTTCTCCTGTATATTGATATGCATGTACTTTAGGTACAATCCAGATTGGATTCTGGGGTACCCCTATCTGTCCCTAGTATATGGTACACCATATACCCAGGGCATAGGTACCCCAGAGCCCCCCCTATGGGCTGAAGCATTTATTATGCCACCCATGAGAGGCCATCCAAATTGACACAACAGGCCTGCTACTGCAGACTGTGTAAGATGGTGCTTGCACCACTTACTGAGAGATAGGTTCACTATATCTCTCTAAATCACTATACTTAAATACCTATCAGTCACCCCTATGGCAGGTTTTAACAATCCTGAAGGCAGGGTGCTGTATTTTGCGTGAGAGGGAGCCCCTGCAGGAGCAGAGCCCCTCTGCAGCCTTCGGAGACGATTCTCCACGGTTGTCTGTGATGCAGCCAGACATATATGTTTAAGTGCATTAGAACATCGCGGTAAATGGTAACTTTAAAACAGCTGCTTAGAAACATGTCGTGTTTGGTGTCAAACACCTTGGAATCATACCTCCACACCAGTAACTGGTGTGGGAGGTATGATTCCATCCTTGTAGGGGGACATATGTGGGTCACCGGTATACCCGGTACCAGCTTTCTCGACCTGGCAGCACAAAATGGATGCTGCCAGCCACAGACACAATGCTGCTCTCCTGCTGCTGAGCTAAGCTTGCGCAGAGGAAGGCATGACAATAGGCATCCTGTCATAGGTAGGTATAACCACCTCCCAAACAGGATTTAGTGTATTGGGGCTGGGTGGGTGCACTCTCAGAGTACCAGAAAGTCTGCACTGGGGGCACATTTGGTATCCCTGTGCTTAGTCCAGCTCAAACCAGTTCCAGGAGCCATTTGCTCCTGATCTAGCGTGAAATTAGACAAAAGACATGGGTGTAGCCAACCCTCTGTTCTGCCCCTCCCATAGGAGGGTCCACAGAATCTATCCAACCTCTTCCCATGGCTATAAAGTGGGTTACCTGGCTACAAGACTTTAGATTTTACCTGGACAATATTCTGCTAAGAAGAAACCAAGTACTTTGACTGCCTGCACGTTGCTGGATGACTGAAGAATCTCCCTTGGAGTAAAGGAGTTACTTCTCTGCAAAAGAAGGCACCAAAACGCATCTACCCGGTTTGCTTCTCCTGAGTTCTTGAGAACTCCGAAGAGTTCATCAACACAGGAGGTGGGTGCCTGAAGGTCCCTGAGGTTGATCTGCCCTCTCAGCGATTCTGAGACCAGTATCCCTTGTGGAGACCGTGCAACCCAAACCCCTATGCACCACTTACTTTTGCAGTTGCATATGTTTAGTAACGATTCCTGAGCCTGTACTTTGGACCCTGTGTAGTCCCGACCCCGAGCAGTATTTGCAGTGACGATTATCGGCCTCCACTCTTCGAGTGTCCTGTGGGCTGGTCTTTTGCATACTTGCTTGAAGTCTCCTTGCGATCCCTGGTCCTTTGGCCTCTGGGTCCTATCGAGGTTCACCTTATGAATTATTGGGCTTCGTGGTTGCTTCAGACGTGCCCTGACTCTCCATTGCTTGGAGAGTCCCCTGGACCTTGCTGGCCCACACCGTAACTTGTTTCCTCTGACCGCGTGGGTTGCAGTTGCCAAGGCTTGATGGTTCTCCAGCTGGACATCGACCCCTCAGCTCTTGACATCCTTTGTGGAACAGCTCACCCCCAGATTCTGATTGTCCCAGACGTCTCCTGGTCCCCTTGGCTGCAGAGTCAAGCAACCCTTCTTTGCACCTGAAGCACCTGACATCGGTGGGCATTCGACTACCGAGCCTCTGGTCACAAGAAGTGATCCAGACTCTGTCCTCTCTGCTTTCAGGTTCCTCTCACCTTGAACCCAGGCTTGGATTCCACCGGACACTCTTCATCTTCCTGGCAGCAGTACTTCTTTGCAGCTCTCCATTGAAAAAGATGAAGGTTTCCAACACCACTTGACACCTATGCACCCGGCTCCTCTGGGATAGGTAACACGGGTACCTCGGTGCTCAGTGGTGGGTTGGCCTTAGAACCTCCTAAGTTCTAAAGGTTTTGCTCGAAGTCCTCTTAGAAGTGTACTTGACTTGTAATTTTCCAACCGCGACTTTCCCATAGCGATGAACGGAGCACGCGTCTGTGTTTCCTCACTGCATCCGTCCTCCGTGGGCTCCCTGTGTCCCTCCTCTTGGTGGTTCCTTGAGGTCCCAGAAATTCTACATGCTCTAGGCACTGTGTCTAGTCAAGTCGTTGTTGTTACACCATTTTTTTTGTATATGGTTTGGTGTCCCCGTGGAGCCCGCTATGTATTGTGCTATTTACGAGTGTTCTATTGATTCAGTATTGTGTGCTTTATGCCTTAGTCTCACATAGAGACTAGTAGAGAGTGGTATATTAATAAATACATATTTGTATATAAACACTGTGTGGTTCTCCTTTCATTTAGTCATTTAGGAGGTGACATTCTGGTAAAACAAGCTGCTTTACATTTCTTCAAGATTAAGCCTGAAGGCTGCTCTCCATAGCTACCACTAGGATAGCTTTCAATAAGGTTATCTTTGACCTCATACATCATAAGGGTCGTGTCGACTGGTACAAGGTGCCTACTTTAATTAGTGGGCAGCATATACCAACCCACCTTCTCACACTTCACATATTAGCCTAATCACGTTCCCATTAAAATGAGATCCGTTATCACTCCAGATAATTTGGGGCATTCCGAAGCAAGGAAAGTACTCTTTAAGGAGTACTTTCGCAGTTGTGGTGACCTTATTGTCTTTAGTGGGGTAAGCCTCAACCGATTTACTGAACGTGCATATAACCACTAGGACATAATTGAGATTATTACAATGTTCCAACTCAATAAAGTCTATTTGGAGGACTTTGAATTGGAACGTAGGTGGTGCAAAGTTGTCAGATGGTGTAAGGGTACCTTTTCCTGGATTGTGTATCATGCAAATCCTACAACTTTTCACTAAATGTGCAGCAGTTTTCGAAATATTATCATTACACTAAACCGGGGCCAAAAGTTTACACATGCCTTTTGCAGTAATATGAGCTGGACGATGCGCCATAGTAACCACAGGGAGCACATATACATCAGGTAACATTCATTTCTGCTCTCCAGAATTGCCAATCCAACATCCTACTTCGTTTAACTGTGCTTTACTTTCCTGTCAAACCGCTAATTCTTCTATTGTGCACTCACTTTATATCTCTTTCACACTCTCAACTGTATTTTCAAACATGGCGTTCTCAGGAACCCATCTAGCAGGACATGCAACAAACATTCTCTTCATCTTGCTTTGAGCAGTCTCTTTGGCTGTCTGATCTGCAAACGCATTCCCTTTGCCTACATCATCAGTAACTTTCCCGTGGGTGCTACACTTCACAATCGCCATTTTCTTAGCGAGTGTCAGTGCATATAACAATCACAGTATGAGATGTCCAAGTTTTATTTTAGTGCAATGGGAAGTAAGGAACCCTCACCCTGCTCACAGGTGCCCAAAATTGTGAATGTCTGTGTAGATATTGACAACCAACACTCCGCTCAATTCACAAGCTCGTATAAGGGCAACGAGTTCTGCTGCCTGGACGGACTGGGAGGGGACCCATGATGTCTCGACTACTGTTCGCAATGTAGTGATAGCATAAGCTGCAGTGGTGGTGCCATCTGGTAATTTAAAACAAGAGCCTTCAAAATATAGTTCTCCTTGGGGATCAGATAAGGGAACATCAGTCACGTGTACCCTTCCTTTTTTTTCTTCCTCTGTTCGGAAAATACAGTCATGTTTGTCGACTGCATCATTCTCAGAAGGGAGGGGTAGTAACGTGGCTGGATTCAGAGTGGCACAACTTTTAATCGTGATATGCCTGACAAATAATGTCAATTCATAACCAGCAAGACATGCACTGGTGAGGTGCAGTGTCCTTGTTTTATTCTAAAGTGTATCCACAGAATGGGGTACCATAACTGTGAGGTCAGTATCGCAAACAAGTCCAGCCGATTGTCTTATTGAAGTGACCACAGCCATGACTGCTTGCAGACAGCTCGGGAGGGCCCTTGCGACAGGGTCAAGCGCAGTGGAAAAATAAGTGCACGGTCTCAATTAACCAAATCTTTCAGTTAAGAAAGAAAGAGCACAACCAGCCATCTCGTGGACGTAGAGCAAAAAAGGTTTTTTCTAATCAGGTGTGCCTAGCACTGGAGCAGGGCAAAGCGCAGCTTTTAATTGTTCTAAAGAGTGCTGACAATCAGGTGTACAAGGCAAAGGCTCATGCACTTCTTTTGTTGTTAATGCAAGTAGAGGTTTGATTAATAAGGAATAATTAGGAATCCACTGTCAACGGTAGGAAGAGGTGCCTATGAAAGCACGCACATCTTTTTGTGTTTGCGGAAGGGGCATTTTAGTGATGGCACTGATGCGTTCTGGTGTTCAGCTTCTACCCTCCTTCGACAGTAGGTGACCTAAATAGGTAGGGGAGACTTTTTTTGCCGATTCTGGAAAGCAGATTGCTCTTGGTGAAGTGGGGGCCACGAGAAGGAGAAGTATCACGCTCCCTGACACTGCCATTAACTACTCATGTTTCCCACTTCGCTGGAAACGCTCGCTGTTGGGGGTCTAAGGGCCAAGAGGGAGGCTGCACTACACTGCCCAGAAGACATCGGGACAAGGAGGCACCTTCCCGCCACGCCCCCCACAGCTGATTTAAATCCAGCAGCAGCACCGCGTTTCGCGGGACGAGCCGGGCAAAGCCCAGCCAAGGGCTGGCCCGTCTGAGCCCGTCAGAGACAGTAAGAGACTGGGCTGGGCCTACCCCTTTGATCTCTTGTTGGCATTTTGCTTACATTTATACATGTTTATATGGTAAATTGTAGTTTTACATATTAATTTAGTTGGTGCCATTATTTTTGGACATTTTTTCCTAGGTACAACTATAGACATCCAAGGAAGAGAATGTCACTTACAAATTCTAAAGGCGATAAAATGGGAAAAAGGGGTGGTGAAGGTTTAACTGGTACATTGGATGATTTTATCACCAGGGCAGCTTCAAAATTGGAGACGGAGATTGAATTAACCGTATGCCGTATATCTCTTGACCCTGTGTTCCAGAGGAGGTCATCACTAGGGAACATAGCATTGGCTCGGTCTCCTGAACAAGTCCGCATACAGAGTGTCCCAATACCCCAGGTCAATCGGGATTTATCTACCATTTTAGATTTAAGTTGGATCGATGCTAGTATAGATTCTTTCATGACCTATCCTAGGGCAGGGTCGGGTCCAGGCGTAAACGCTCACCAAATACATGATCTGGAAACAGAACCGATCCATTCAGAATGCATGCCAGCCTCTGTCCTCAAGCGTAAACATGGGGGGAACCAACAGAAGGGAGGGCGTACTAAGAAGATTAAAGTTGTATCCCCTAAATGTGAGGATAAGGTTCATGTTGTAATGAACAAAACACCCATACGGGGGAAGTCAGCTTGCCAAAATCTGAACAGTCCTGTGGTAGTAGTAACTGACACCATACCTAAAGAAGCTAGGGATATAGCTTGCTCGTTAGAAAAAGTCGAACAGTTAGTTAAATCCCTAATTCTTCCTTTATTGGAACGGACTAGAAGGATATGTAGCCAGTTAGAAATCCTTCAGAAGGCTATTGAGACAAATTCAGAAATGATAAAGCTGATGGGGGAAGTAAAATCAACACTAGACATTGCACCCACCCTACATAACCAACCCATAATCATACAGAAGCCTGCTCTTAAAGACAAGTCGTGTGAAGGGGATGATGAACTGTTAAAACATGGTGAGGGAAGAACCACCGGTAAGGCCCCTGGGGTGGTCAGACAGGCGCCTAAAGGAAGCCAAATAGAAAATAACAAAAATGGAACCACCAAGGGGTTAGATGATACAGATATTGCGGCTGAACATGTCAGAACAGAGGCAACAACAAATACAACAAGAAATATGGGAAACATAAAGAGAGTAGAACTCTCCCCTGATTCCTATCCCTATGTGATCGTGTTGGCTGGTGTCCCAGAATGGAAGCAAGAGAGGGCTGAAACCTATTTTGAACTAAAATGTTTTGGTTAGGGAAAAATAGGCCCCTTAGGCGAGATTTACATGGGAAAATCATAAATGTTCGGAGAGTAAGCTGGGTGGGTCACAAAGCAAAAGATGTTGAGGGAGACTGCATCATAGTGAACTTCAGAGATGTACGAGTTGCACAGTTCATTAGTGGTTTCCCTAACCATGACATCCCTGGGGGAATTCTTTCTTTTGATTTAAGTTATTTTTATCCTCCGGCTCCCGCAGTAGTTGGTAGTGGGAGAACATCTAACCGACCATTTGGTAGTAATTATTTTCAAACGGGGAGTCGCTTTAGTGTCCCATTGGCTTCTAACATGTTTAGGGGTTCACTCCTTAATTATCCGCATTGTGATCGCCCAGCCAGGAACTTATTTAATGTTCCAATCAATAATCTCTTTGAATCGCTGTCTGATCTGGGGTGGGTGGATTGACAAGCAAATGAAAAAGTTATAGTGTCTAGAAATGAAAACCCTCTGTTTATTCCTGTATCGCCTCAACAAGTGAACTTCGGGGCATTGATGACCGAAAATGATTATTCACCTGTAATTTCACATATAGTTCTCAGTCGTGACATGCCAGCAACTACAACTTGTCTCTCAAGAGGGTTGGTTCAATCACTTGGGAGTACATGTTTAAAGTTCGTAACTTGGAACATTGCTGGTTTAAGAAACAAAATAGATGATCCAATTTGGAGAGAATTTATAGGTGCGGCCGATATTATCGGGCTGCAAGAAACATGGGACACAGGAAATATCCTTAGTTTAGATAGTTACTCTACCTACTTCATCCCTGCTGTAGCATCCAACATGGGGAGGGCGAAGGGTGGGTTGGTCACACTGATTTCGGCTTCCATCCCTGGTATCAGGAACCGAGAAAACTCTTTCTAATTTGGCAGCACAGGAACAGAGATGCCTATTCCCCAAACCACCCCGACAACAACCCAGAGCTCAATTGGCACGAGTCTCTCAATTGTTATTCTAGGGGGAAGGGGGATATTGGATAAAATAACAAACTGAGAGAGAGAAACAGAAGAGACTGTCCTGGCTGGCTCCTTCTACCCTGTCCGACCCGCAGACCTTTAGTTTAGGCTGGAACCTGTAGGGAAAGGTAACATTAATATCTGTTGTGTTCCTACTCTACTTTACTGAATACTTGATTTCTTATCTCTACACCTACCAGTATGCTTCCAAGATAGTGCCTCTCTTCTGTGCTGCTTGTTAGGAGTATGATAACAATTCTATTCCTCTATTTTCTTCAGGAACTCTGTGGTCAGTTATCCTCTAAATGCTCTCTTGGTGAGTACTCTCCTGTATATTTAATTATAAAACATTATTAGCCATCCACTTCTCTATTCTAACTCTCTATTCTGTTATGACTAGAAACTCTATACTTACTTAAACTATCTGTGTATGTGTGTATCCTCTTCTTATATTCCTTAAACTAACTTCCTGTTCTCTTTCTTTTCTTTGTAGGTTTCAGTGAAGTCTAGTTTTGTCTTGTGGTAAGTACAATTTAACAACTCCTTATATAGATACAGTTTTTAGTTATTTGCAGTAAACTCCTTAATGTCACTTATCTCTGTTGCCTTTAGTTTCTTCTCCTCAGGTACCCGACGAGCCTGACAGAGTCTGCGACTCTCGGCGGAACTGCTAACTCCAACAGCGTAATCCAAGACTGATTGAAAACGAACGAAAAGATGCTCACCAAGATGGTAAGCCTCTACAACTAGTCTTCTGACTAGAAACTTATGTTTACTAAATCTTTTGCGCTACAAATCTCTCCTCACACGAACTCCATGTCTACTCCGACCAAACGTCTCGGTGAAGTGCGCAGATGACAATCAGCGCGCGCTTCACCTGAACTGCGGCGGCAACTCGGTGGAAGACTAGATCGTTGGGCTGAACGTGCAGCCAGCCGCCATCTTAGAGTGCCGAACTTGCATCAATTTAGACTAGGTACCCTGCACTGGCGTTATTCTCTTATTCCATGACCTCGTGTGTGTCTCAGTGGACACTTGAGGCGTGAGGGTCCTGACAGTACCCCCCAACAAGGCAGGTTCCTTCCATCTTGGTTTAGTAGGGAATCATTGATAGAACATCTTTATTAACCTTGGTGCATGAACATCGTCCTCTTTTTCCCAGGATCTTTACTCTGGACCATATCCTTTCCAATCCACTAAGAAATACAATTGTCCCTTGGACCATTTTGAATCCAGAATTTCTTTCACCTCAAATTCAAGCCCAGTTTCCATCTGCACTGGTTTAGGAGGCAGTGTTTTCCGCATATTGGTTGGAGCCTTTTTTAATAAAGAAAGATGGAAGACTGGGTGGATCTTCAATTTGGCTGGGAGCGTGATTCGATAAGTTACCTGATTTAATCTTTCCTCTACTGGATAAGGACCAATAAATCTCGGTTGACATTTCCAGTTCCCTTTTAGCCTAAGATTCTTAGTGTTCAACCATACCTGATCTCCTATCTCTAATGGGGGACCCTAACGCCTTTTCCTGTCTGCGAAACTCTTATATTTCTTTTTGGCCAAATCCAGATTTTCTCTTGCACTAAGATGAACCTGTTCTAGGTGAGACACTATTTCCGCAACTGCTGGGACTGTTATTTCTGTCTGTCTGATGGTGGAGTTTGGGTGTCTACCATAATTCATATAGAATGGTGAATAACCAGTGGACGCATTCTTAGCATTATTATGGGCAATCTCTGCTGCCCACGGGTAATCTGACCGATTTCCACCCTGTTTTAAAAGGAATAGTCTCAAATATTGTTCTAGCTCTTGGTTCACCCTCTCGGTTTGACCATCAGTTTCTGGGGGGGTAACTTGTGGAATACCTCACTTCCGTTCCCAATCCTTCCATAAAAGATTTCCAGAATCGGGAAATGAATTGAGCCCCTCTGTCTGAGATTATAATTTTGGGAATTCCGTGTATCTTGAGGTTTTCTGTACTGAAATGAGTTGCTAACTTTTTGGCACTTGGAACCCCTTTTAAGGCAGTGAAATGAGTCATTTTGGTGAATGAGTCAACTACTACTAATATTGTGTTGTAACCTTGACTAAGGGGTAAATCTGTGATGAGATCTAAGGTAACTGTGTGCCAACGATAGGGTGGGGTGGGCAATGGTTGAAGCAGTCCCTTTGGGGCCAGTCGTTCAGATTTTCCCAGAGCACAAACGTCACACGTTTTAACATATTCCTCAATGTTCTTGGACATTTCTGGCCACCAATAATGTCTTTTTATTAACTCCTTTGTTTTCGCTTCTCCCTTGTGTCCAGCTAATTTCGCATCATGACATTCTTGCATAACTTGCTATTGCAACTCCTTGGTGGGCACAAACAAGGTATTCTGAAAGTATGGCAGTTGATGAATGATTTCTCTACCTTCTCCTTCCTTCACCCAATTTTGCATGGCTTCCACATCCATCACTTCTAAGATGCTTCTTTCTAGATCGACTGATGTTACAGCTCCAATTATTCTGTCATTCGGAATAATTGGTTGATTTTCCAAAGGGGTTTTCTGATTCACCGTATCTAACGTGGACAAAGCATCTGCCTTTCCGTTTTGAGCTCCTGGTCTATATGTGATCACGAAGTCGTAATCCGCAAAATACAATGACCATCTCAGCTGCCGGGGTGTAAGTGTTCTGGCGGTCTTTAGAAACTTCAAGTTACGATGGTCCGTAAACACAGTCACTTGATGCTGAGCTCCCATGAGATAGTGGCGCCATTCCTTAAAGGCGTCCTTGATCGCTAATAATTCCTTCTCCGTGATGGTGTAGTTAATTTCAGCAGGAGTCAATTTTCTTGATCTGTAGGCCACTGGATGTAGTTGTCCAGTTACCTTATTCCGCTGGGATAGGACTCCTCCTACCACCTGATCTGAGGCATCTGTCTCAACATAGAAAGGTTCGGCCAAGTCCGGATGTTGTAGAATGGGTGCCAAAGTGAAATTCCGCTTGAGGGCTTCAAAGGCTTCCTCTGATTCCTTTGACCATTCAAATTGGATTCCTTTCTTTAACAGCTTAGTGAGAGGTAAAATCTTTCGTGAGAATTCACTAATGAACCGTCTGTAGAAATTCACAAATCCAATGAAACTCTGGACCTCCTTGACGCTCGTTGGACACTTCCATTTAGTTACTGCTTCAATTTTCTTCTTATCCATGAGGATTCCATTTGGCGAAATGACAAAACCCAGGAACTCTACTTGGGTGACACTGAAGGCACATTTTTCCAATTTCACAAACACTCGATTGTCTTTTAACTTTTGTAAAATTCCTTTGACTTGATCTTGATGTTTCTTAGTATCAGAGGAGTAGATAAGAATATCATCAATGTATACTATAGCACATTGATCGATGTACTCTTTCAGGACGTCGTTGATAAAATGTTGAAAGGCTGCCGGGACGTTACACAGCCCATAGGGCATGACCTGGTACTCGAATAATCCAAAACTCGTTCGAAAGGCAGTCTTCCATTCGTCGCTCTCCCGCATTCTAACCAAGTGATAGGCTCCTCTCAAGTCGAGTTTGGTGAATATCCGAGCTCCTTTTACCTGGTCCAACAAGACTGAAATCAAGGGTAAGGGGTACTGATTCTTCTTGGTGATTTTATTGATGGTAGTCGATGCACGTCCTCAATTTCCCCTCCTTCTTCGGCACGAAAAATAATGGCGACGACTCCGGGGATTGCGAGGGTCGAATAAATCCATTGGCTAAGTACTTGTCCAAGTACTCTTTTAGATGCTGATGTTCTTTCTCTGTTAGGGCATACACCCTACTGCAAGGTAATTTCGAACCTGGCTCAATTTCAATCTTGCAGTCGTACGTTCGATGGGGGGGTAATTGCTCTGCTTCTACCTCTAAACACTTCTTCAAATTCCTTATACTACTCTGGGATTTCTTGAGTGTCGATGGCACATATAGGCTCTCCAGTTTGACACAATGAATAGGCTGGATTTACTTCTTGGTTTCTTTTGTGATTTCCAAAACAATTTTCTATACAATAATTTTAATTCATCCTTATGGTTCTAGTACTCCAATTAATCAATGGGTTATGTTCAGTGAGCCAGGGAAGCTCAAGTATTAATTCAAATTGAGGAGCGTTGATTAGGTTGAATTGGATGTTTTCTTCATGCCCATCATTTGAAAGAAGGTGTATGACTTCCGTATGACTCACTATTGGACCAGATGATAAGTTGGTCCCATCGACTGCTCTGACGGGTTCACTCTTGGACTTCTTGATTGCTTGTATTCCCCTCTTATTCGCGAATTTTAGGTTGCAAAAGTTTCCCGTGGCCCCAGAATCAATCATCACGGAAACTTCTGTCAATACGATGTCTCTAAATCTTATCTCCATTGACAAAGACAAAATAAGATGAGGCGCCGCCGACTGCAAGGTATTGGCCACTCGGTGTTCCTCCAGAGTCTTGTTTTGTAATGCATCCACCTGTTCAACTCCTTCAACAGGTGGTGCTGTTAGTTTTCCCTTAGCTTGAAGGTCGTCTTAGGTTTCTTTGGACAGTTTCTCACGAAATGGCCTCCATACCCACAATACATACAGAGATTATTGGTTCTTCTTTTCTCTTTCTCTTCCTTTGACAATGGACCACGTATAGTCCCGATCTGCTTTGGTTCCACGCCAGATTCTCCATCTTGACCTCGATTATTTTCTGTTCTCACCCGGTCAAACCTGGTGACTGTTGGTTTAAAATCCTTCCTTTTCTCACCTTTTCTTTCGCCTTGCCGAAAGTCTATTTCAAGCACCAGGTCCACCAGCACCGAAATCTCTGTGGGTCAATTGGGTATTGCCTCCAACACATCCTTTAGCTCATCTTTCAGACCGCGATAGAAAACTGCTGCTCTCTTGCTTGCCGGTCATTCTGTTTCCACTACCAGTTTGTTAAACTGGGCCTGATAGGACACTAGGTCCCGGTTCCCTTGCTTTAAATCAAGCAATTCGTTGTCTACTGCTTGAGAAATTCTTCTTCTGTCAAAGATTCGAAGAAACTCCTGCTTGAACTCTTCATAATTCCGTTGAATTGGGTCATTTTTGGTGATTAAGGGCAAGGACCATGATGCCGCGTCACCGCTCAAATATGACAACACGAAGGCGACTCTGGACTGTGCGTCTGGGAAAATTGAAGGACGACACAGGAAGTGCAGGGAACACTGTGTAATAAATATCTGTGCCTTTTGTGGGTCTCCGCTAAATCTTTCCAGAGCTGCTAGAGGAATTACAGGAGACAAGGAATGTATAACTTGAGTGGTCGTCCTGTTTTCACTCTCTGATAAGGACCCTTGCCCGTCTTGTCCTGAACTAAAGGGCTGTCTCAACCTTTGTGCCAGTTCTGCCGTTTCCTTTCTTGAACTTATTATTTCTGATCGAAGGTTTTGATTTTCCTCCCTAACTGCACTTAACTCTTTTTGGATGGTGTCGAGAATAGCTCCTAAACTTTGTATGTCTATACCTTCTGCCATCTCTGTTCGGGTGCTAGGTGCAACTTGGGCACTTCAATCTATCAGGAACCGAGAAAACTCTTTCTAATTTGGCAGCACAGGAACAGAGATGCCTATTCCCCAAACCACCCCGAACAACAACCCAGAGCTCAATTGGCACGAGTTTCTCAATTGTTATTCCAGGGGGAAGGGGGATATTGGATAAAATAACAAACTGAGAGACAGAAACAGAAGAGACTGTCCTGGCTGGCTCCTTCTACCCTGTCCGACCCGCAGACCTTTAGTTTAGGCTGGAACCTGTAGGGAAAGGTAACATTAATATCTGTTGTGTTCCTACTCTTCTTTACTGAATACTTGATTTCTTATCTCTACACCTACCAGTATGCTTCCAAGATAGTGCCTCTCTTCTGTGCTGCTTGTTAGGAGTATGATAAATATTCTATTCCTCTATTTTCTTCAGGAACTCTGTAGTCAGTTATCCTCTAAATGCTCTCTCTTCTTGGTGAGTACTCTCCTGTAAATTTAATTATAAAACATTATTAGCTGATAAGCGTGGCTCAAATCCACCCGAGTGACTTACCGCACTCACCTATAGTCGCTATACAGGAAGTCAGCCGGACAGTGGAGAAGAATAAACAAAAGTCTTTATTAGGCCAAACAACACTCATATGAGAGGGCCCTGTCCGACCTCACTCCTAGGAGTGCGAACGAGAGGACTGACTCTCTGCATCACAGCAATACATTATAATGCAATACAGTAACAAAGGGTACGCCCCTTGTGGAAATTTACCGAGCCCCGGACCATGAAACAATGCTCTCATAGAGCAGGCATCTGCACCTGCGAGGGATACATTATTATCTCTACTCAAGGCCATGGAACTGGGTTTCGGCGTCTCCGGGCATGAGAATATTACTGATAAGGGGGCTCGTTAGTTTCGGTCACAGTAAGCTAAGAAATGAAAACTGCTGTCTTAGTGCTTTTCTGTATTCCTGCGGGAGGGGCATGAGCGAGCAGAGCCCGCAGGCACCGAGAGTTACACAAGATGGTGGCACACAAGCTAAGCTAAGAAACTAATATGGTCACACATACATTTGAATATAAGCATTGAGGGAGAAAGTAAAGTCAGCATAAGTGCATATACGAACCGCATTAGTTAGTCATATGATGCTAACTCGCACATCATCATAGGGTAATCAGAGCATCGAAAAGTGAATTCTATCAGACCCTCCTTTTAGCATCATTGGCTAACTATAGCCTCATTTATTTGCAAAAGGCAGTGTCGACATCCATTCTAGGGGCAGGAATTTAAGTCATTAATCTAGAACATCTTCAGCAATAAACATTAACCAACTTGCATCAGCAGGAATTTCAGTAACCATAGAAGTGGCATATTGACCATGTAACTTCTTTTTCGGACGTATATTTGCAGCACACATTGAGCAACATGGAGGGAGGCAATATATGCAAAGGCAGCAAGACAGAATTACACTCACCACTCCAACCAAGCCCATCAATATTTTCCAACCCCAGGAAGAAAAGGCGCCCCAGAGCCACCCTTGTAGAGACCATGTCCCATTATCTTGGTGCAGTTCAGTCGCTAATCTATGCAATTTTTGTACTGCCAAGTTAACAGTCGGGGCGGAGTCAGGGATATAAACACAGCAAGATGTCCCGATGACGCGGCAGGCCCCGCCCCTATCAGCTAGTATGACGTCAAGGACCATCCTGTTCTGGATCGTGAATAATCTCATAGCCTGAATTTCAACAGATATATTAGTCGTTATGTCAGCCTCGGTCAGAACCACTTTTTCCATGACCCTAGACAGTCGTCTAATAGCTCTACTGTTAAATATCGGGCCCCAGAAAGGTAGCAAACCCTTAGAGAAATCAGTCCATTGCTGATACGAGGTGTCCGTCTGGTCGACGTCATCTACCGGAAGTTCCCTCCTTTTACGCTGCTCTAGCGGCTGCTCCTGAGGACTGGGAAATCGACGATGAGTTTTGTGGTAATCAGAGGGAGCCACATAAACAGGAGGAATCATGTAAGCTAGATAGCACACCCCACCCCAACCCTCAGGTAACCACAGGTATCCATTATCACCGCAAATGAAATAGATACTTGGTGGAGCAATCAAAGAGGGGCTCAGGGGCAGGCGAATGGAAGCAGTGACATTACAAGAGCTATTACCAACCTTTATGGGACCCCTTCCCTCTATACAGAAAAATGGGGAAGGACCCACCACAGCCAGAGGTATCAAGGACTTAGAACTGTCGTTACTCTGTGGAGGGTGTCTGTAAGATAGGGTGGCGTTCAATTTAAGGAAACTGTCCCTCAGTCTGTCAGTATCATTTGGTATCAGGAATCGGCCCAACCTTTTCTCACATGTCTCTATGAAAGTCTGATCAAAACGCCCATCAGTATATATTCGTCCAAGGGAAGCTGAGGGCAGAGGGCGTACTCGCATTGTCATTGTCCACCCTCTATTCTGTAGTCGAGGAGTCAGGGAATCTGGCTGCTGGAAGTATTTAACAAGACCTATAAGAGTATACCACCCCACACAACTATTCACTGGCGTCAAAGGAAGAGCAAGGAATCTGTCTTTCTTATAGGCAGCAGAGGGTAGGGGCCCGCAAACCCAACAGTCAGTCAAGTTGGTAGTGGCATGTGCATGATGCAAAGTCTTAATAAAAACATTTTCTTTGTAATTCTTGCGTAACATTCTCTCTCCATATTCGACAGTCACCATAACATGTTCAGGAGCAGCAGTGGGCGTGGGTGCGAAAACATGGACAGGGTAAGCCTTGTCTAGAAAAAACAATATTCCGAGAGTCACTAAAAAGGCAATCAAAACAATTATTATGACTACAATCTTTCCTTTCCGTGGAAGGGCCAACCAAGGGGAATCAGGCACAGGTCTCGGAGGAGCCGCAAAAGGCTGCTCCTCATCAGGAATGGGACGCCCAAAGGGATACATTGTAGAACAGTCTTTCAAAAATATCGGAAATCAAAAAATAAAAAAATCACACTACTACTAGAAAAATAGTCCCAGACAATCCTCAACCGGCCAGAGGGGTTCTTCAACCCTTAAAAGGGATCTTCTCCCTGTGTCCTTCAAAGCCTCACAGGCAGGCTTTTACCGTCCATACCTATTTCCCACGATGCTCTTCAACAATACAGAAACAAGGGAAGCACTTAATTCAGGCCCCGCACCACTCTATAGTCCCAAGGAACACAATCTTCGGCTAAACACCAGGGCTCTTATAAGTCCATCCCTACCACTAAATCTTCTTATTTAGGAAATCCACTAAGCCCTTCTTCCGGTGTCTAGTCCATCAATTTCAGCACTATTACTTGTTAACTTTTTTTCGGGGCCTGAAATTATAACGAGTGCTCCCTGGCACTTCAGGATCCGTGAACAAGGCAGGTGTATCTGTGGCAAACGCTGGTCTTTCTGATATCTCTTCACTAGTAACAAGGGGAGTAGTAGAGCTCACTGAAGCCTCAATTCCGCTACGCTCTTCTCCAATCAGTGAAGCATCCGAGAAAGGAGTATACCTCGGGATATATTCACACTCTTGATCAGCGATGCCATCCTGGACCCATTGGTCATAGGGCAACGGGAGCGGGACTCTCTTTACATGAGAAGCGTGAGTCCACGCTTTCCTGCCCTCGATCCGAAGTGCAGTACGGGTGGTGAGGAGCACCTGGCGTGGCTCTGACCACCTTGGCTCCAAGCACGACTTCCGCTGATATCTTCGGACGACGACCCAGTCCCCTGGTTGGATGGCGTGTCCAGGCCCCTCCGGCAACGGCTTCAGAGTGTCTGCTACCTGCTGATGAATAGAACGGAGATCTTTAGTCAAGGCATACAGATAATCTGTCAACAAAGGGTAAGGTACTTCAGTGAAACATTTAGGCCTGGGCACTCCCCAGATATTGGCCGGGCGGCCGAATACCACTTCGTGGGGAGAGACGCCCATTTTTGCATTTACAGTCACTCTCGTCGAAAGCAAAGCTAAGGGAAGGGCGTCTGGCCAACGGAGACCTGTACTCTCACATATTTTGGCCATCTTGAGCTTGAGCGTGCCGTTAAACCGCTCCACAAGTCCTGCTGCCTGAGGATGTAAGGCTGAATGGAATTTCTGCGATATGTGCAGACCTTTACATATTTGTTTCACTAATTCTGCGTTAAAGGACGTGCCATTATCACTCCAGATCACCCTAGGTAATCCGAAGCGGGAGAAATACTCCTTTATCAACATTTTTGCAGTAGACATGGCCGTGCAGTCTTTCGTTGGGTACGCCTCCACCCACCTACTAAAGGCACATACGACTACAAGGACGTACTTCAAGTTGTTTACTCTTTCCATTTCAATGTAATCCATCTGAATCACCTCGAAAGGGAAAGAAGGGGGTGCAAAATTTCCAGTTGGGACAGGGGTACCCTTTCCAGGATTGTGTCTCAAACATACCATACATTGACGGACCAGGTGAGTGGCCAATTTAGAAATATTCTTATTGCTCCACACTGGGTCTAACAGTTTGCATATGCCCTTTGCACTAACATGGGCAGGCCCGTGTGCCATCGTCACCACTGGAAGGACATACGCATTCGGGAGCATCCATCGTCTTTTGTCTGTCACATCCGTCCAGCATTCATCCGCATCTAGTCGTCCCTGCCCATCCTTCCATGCTCTCAATTCCTCATCTGTCGCTTTACTCTGTATGTTCTTGACACTCTGTACAGTGTCTGCGAACATATGAACATCTGGGACCCATCTAGCTGGTCCTGCCACAAACATTCGTGGTAATTTCTCTCTAGCAGTCTCTTTTGCTGTTTCGTCGGCGAAAGCGTTGCCTCGCCCTACATCATCCACTATTGTCTTGTGTGCGCTACATTTTATCACAGCCAATCTTTTGGGTAGTGTCAGGGCCGTTAACAGTCGTAATATCAGTGGGCCATGCTGGATGCGTTGTCCGTGAGAGGTCAGGAATCCCCGTTCTGCCCAAAGCCTCCCATAATTATGAGCCACGCCAAAGGCGTATTGGCTATCAGTATAAATGTTCACATCCAACCCCTCACTCAACTCACATGCTCTCAGTAAGGCAATAATCTCGGCAGCCTGAGCAGAATTGTAAGGTATTCTAGAAGTCTCCACCACCGTCTGCAATGTTGTTATTGCATATGCTGCTGTCGATGTACCATCTGGTAATTTAAAACATGACCCATCCACATACAACTCCCCATCTGGTTCGTCCAAGGGCCTGTCTGTCAGATCCACCCTCCCCTTTGTCTCCTCTTCAGTCCTGAACAAACAATCATGTATGTCATCGTCTTTGGTATCTGTATCTGTAGGGATAGGTAACAAGGTGGCAGGATTCAGTGTAGCACACCTTTTTATCGTAACATGGGGTGCAAAAAGAGTCATCTCATAACCCGTAAGACGAGCACTAGTTAAGTGCTGCGTCTGTGTCCTGTTCAGCAAAATGTCCACAGCATGCGGTACCATTACTGTGAGGTCTGATCCCAGTACGAGCCCTGCCGACTGTCTTATAGAAACCGCAGCAGCCGCCGTGGCTCTCAGACAACTCGGCAGCGCTCTTGCCACATTATCGAGCATGGCAGAGAAGTAAGCACAAGGTCTCTGCTTCCCCCCGAAACACTGAGTTAAGACAGACAACGCGCAACCTTCCGCCTCGTGCACGTAGAGAACAAAAGGCTTCTGGTAATCAGGTGTTCCAAGAACTGGCGCAGAACACAAAGACGTTTTTAGTGACTCAAACGCTTCTTGACATGCGGGGGTCCAGGGTAGGGGCTCGCGCACTTCCTTGGTAGTCAGATACAATAGGGGTTTTGTTAGTAACGCATAGTTAGGTATCCACTGGCGACAATACGATGTTATGCCCAAAAACGCGCGCACCTCTCGCTGCGTGTTAGGTACCTGCATGTTAGTGATCGCTTTTATGCGCTCTGGCGTCAATCTCCTCCCCACTTTCGAAAGGAGGTGACCGAGGTAGGTGACCTCCGTTCGACAGTATTGAAATTTCGGAAGGGACACTTTATGCCCCCTTGTAGCCAAATGGTGCAACAATTTCACAGTAGCATCCCGACAACCTTGCTCGTCGTCTGATGCTATTAGGATATCATCCACATATTGCAACATGACGTTGCCAGGTGGAAGTTCCAGTTCATCCAATTGTGCCTTCAGAGCCTGACTGTATATGCTCGGACTTTCAGTGTACCCCTGAGGAATTCTTTTAAAGCGGAAACTGCGGCCAGCCAATGAGAATCCGAAAAGATATCTGCTCTCTTCATGCACTGGTATACTGAAGAAAGCATTTTTTAAATCTAGGACAGAAAAATATTTAGCCGAAGGGGGTATCATTGTCAATATTGTGGTAATGTCCGAGACCACCGGGTACTGTGGCTCCACTACTCTATTCACCTGTCGCAAATCAATCACAAATCTATAAACATCAGGAGTATTATCAGTAGCATCAGGTGAACGTCTTTTGAGTATAGGTAAAATAGGACTGTTGCATATGTTCGAATCAGTCTCTTCCACTACACCAGACCGTACTAAATCTTGTATTATTTGCAACAAGGCCTTTTCTCCCTCCCTAGGAATTCTGTATTGTGGAACTCTGGGCAATTTGGCTCCCACCTTCACTCTAATGGACACCGGGGCAATATCCATTTCACCAACATCAGTATCACTAACAGCCCACAAGCTGTCGGGTATGCCTCGGAATTCAGGTGGTAATTTGTCATCCTTTGAAAAACACTGCAATGGGCGGGCAACATTCGGTCCTAGAGTAAGGTACACGCCATCCGGAGAACAATAAATGGTGGCATGCAATCTCTTCAATAAGTCTAAACCCAGTAAATTTTCTCCACAATTCGATGTCAATAGAAATGGTGAATCAACAGTAAAAGGGCCAATTGTCAACGTGAGAGGTTTAGAGATGGGGCTAATCACCGGAGTTCCCGCGAAACCCACGGATATATTATTCTTGCCAGACAGAGCCGCCCCTGGGACCCGAGAATGAGCCACCGAACTTTTCATTGCACCCGTATCCACTAGAAATTTTTGTTGAGACCCCATTAAGTCAGCTTCGACGTAAGGTCCCCTTTGATCAACTTCCATAAGTACTGGTCCCAGGCTCTGTCCTACGCTGTCCTAGTTGTGGGAGAACCCTGTCATGTCATCAACTGAGTAATCATCATTATAGTACTGGCCACCCCCACTCTGTAACTGTTGCCTGTTTGTATTATTGTCAAAATAATTTCCACCCTGTCTCCCGCCTCCTTCCAATCGTGCCACCTGCCTTCCAGTATCACTACCACCTCTTCCTCGTCCGCGCCCTACACCAGTACTCGACTGAAACAGGGGGCAATCCCTCCACCAATGCCCTTCCTGCTTGCACTTCGCGCACTGATTCGGTCCCAGCCTTTCCCTGCTCTCACCTCTCCCAAATCCGCCTCCGCGGCTCGGCGCCGCACCCCTGCCTCTGCCTCTTGCCACCTGCTGCAACAAAACCCTTGTCTTTAAATCCTTAGCCTTCTTTTCCTGCTTGTCCTTATTCTCATTTTCCCTATGCTCGTAATATTGCGCCATACTGAGTATTCCCGAAGGAGAGGACGTTGTCCACGTGCTCTCCGACGCCTGCAGTCTAGCTGATATTTCAGGCAATAAGTTCGTGACAAACCTGTTAACAAAGAGCCGCAACCCTCCATCCTGTGACACATCCTGTCCACTGAAATCCATAAATGTTTCCTCAAACCTCGTAAAGAAATCAGATACCGCCTCATCCTTTTTCTGCTTACAGGCCGTTAACTTATCCCAATCTACCTTTTTCGGGGGAATGAGAGAATGCATATACTTAATAATACGCCCTGGTAATGCTAGTATCTCAGCCTTCGGCTTCTCCCCTGGCTTGCGCTCCTTATCCCAGTCCTGCAGTTCCTGCCACGTACCCCCTAACTCCTCCACGTGATCAGTACCTTTCACTTGTCGCCACACATCAACCGGGACCAAAAGCCCGAAAAACAATTCAACATCGGCCAACGTCATCACAGTGGAAGACGCCGCTTCCGTAAGCTCTTTGTAATAGGCGGTCGGATTCTTTCTGGAATCCGGCAGCTGAGCCTTTAATGACAACACCTCACTTCTCTTCCATGGAGTATACACCCATTGCTCCTGGAAATGTGCATCAATTCTGTTCCTTGTAACAGCTCTCGTGACCGGGTCTAACAACTCGGGGACCTCGGGATGAAAAATAGGGTGCACCTCGCGCATTGGGTGGAGACCTGGGAAGTGGGGTGTACCAGTAGAGGGTAATTCATTCCTGTATTGCAATAGCGCGCGCAGACTACTCATAACTTCTTTCACTCCAGTGTTCGTTCTATATGCTCCAGCCTGTATATCTCGTAAAACCGCCGGAGCCACACCTCCATATCCCTGCTCCCATAGCGGTATCAATACATTAGACATGTGCCACAAAACGTGTTGTTGCATCAAGGGCTCAAAATCCTTCATGGTGGACCAAATATCCTCGAACGAATAAATATTATTCCTGGCCCATTGACACGCCTGATTAGCCACCATACTTTTTTCATCTAAACCAACTGTAGAGCGCGTAAGCAGCTTCCGTACCTGTGAAAACAATCCGCTACCTGCGCCGCGACTCGGTGTGAGCATCTCCTGACTGGGGGTGGTACTAGCTGAAACAGTAGGGAGTGCTAAAGAAAATGGTGAGGGTGCAGGTGAAGTGGTCTGGAGTAGAGAAACGAGGGGTGTCGAGGGCAGAGATAGTTGGGGGGCACTCGCTGAAGGACCTGGAACGGCACTACTAGGGGCCGAAAGTGGCAAGGAGGGGTACAAGGGCTGTGGGGCATAAGGGGGAGGGGGTCGGGCATTCAAAATGTCCTCCATCTCATCTGGGTCGTCCTCTCGCACTACATAACTCTTATTTTCTTTCAACCTACAAAGTCTATCTGAGCGCTCCATACGTAGCTCGTTCTCATTCCCCATCTGCTCACTCGCCTTCTGCGCCATAGTCTTGTTGGACCTTCTATACTCCTCTTTCTCCTCTCGCATCTTACGTTTCCTGGCCTCTTTCTGCCACACTCGCAAAGAGTCGAACATACTCTGACGGCTACGCTTAGCAAACAATTTGTCCTGCAAGTAGTCCAATTTAGCCTCATCAAAGGAACCCGTCAAAGGCCATTGTAAATCTACATTATCAGCAGTGTACCGGTGCCACAAAGTTCCAAACAAAAGCGGGACCAGTCCATGTTTGACATACATGTCAAAGCTCGGAGTCCCTTCAGGGGGTGCAGGTTGGCTCTCGGCCAGTCTAGTATCTGAGGGTCGACAACAGCATCCAAAGCATCGCAACTTACTAAAACAGGGCATCTTTACTTCGGTGCGAAAGAAAACACTTCACCACAAACCAGTCACTAGCTCGAGCACATTCACACACACATATAGACATACATTAGGAAACCGCGCACACACACATATACAATACCTCCAAACACGTGTTACCGTATGGGACAAGGCCCGTCGACCAAGTCCTGGGGAACCTGGACTCTACCGCAGACCGAACAGTACACTAACTGTCCTGAGGGCGGGGAACAGATCCGCCACCCGTGCGGCAGTATGGATTGCTGCGCACTTTACCGCGGGAAACCCAGATCTCACCTCCACTGAACCACCACACTAGGAGTTCAGGGTAAGCACCGGAGTCTGCCCACAGTGAGCCACGCCTTCACCACAGTACCACCCGGTCGGATCACTACTACCAATGACATCTAATACGTCCCCACCCTCGTCAAGTCTGTCAGAGCACCAACTCGTACTCTGAGTTCCCCGGAGCACACTAGCCCCAGGAGCGCACCGGCTCCTCTAACCACTGGAGACACCCTAGTCTCCCGGAACACTCCCGTTCCTGAAACAATCAAAGGTGGACCACTCACCTTCCGTAGGCGGCACCGACCTCTACCGTTCTCCACCTCCGGCTGCCAGGACCAACACGGTCAGCTTCAAGTTCCGCCTTCTGGACCCCGGCGTAAGATCCGAACCGGGACCTCTCCCGATCAGCAGGGTGGGGCAGCGCTGCGAGAACCAAGCTCGGCATCAGATGGGTACCCGGACCCACCGTGCCGACCAGCGGGTCCCCGGTCTTCTGCTACCCCCTTACGGGTGAGAAAGATCCTTATCGCGGGGTCCCTATTCGGGCGCCATCTGATAAGCGTGGCTCAAATCCACCCGAGTGACTTACCGCACTCACCTATAGTCGCTATACAGGAAGTCAGCCGGACAGTGGAGAAGAATAAACAAAAGTCTTTATTAGGCCAAACAACACTCATATGAGAGGGCCCTGTCCGACCTCACTCCTAGGAGTGCGAACGAGAGGACTGACTCTCTGCATCACAGCAATACATTATAATGCAATACAGTAACAAAGGGTACGCCCCTTGTGGAAATTTACCGAGCCCCGGACCATGAAACAATGCTCTCATAGAGCAGGCATCTGCACCTGCGAGGGATACATTATTATCTCTACTCAAGGCCATGGAACTGGGTTTCGGCGTCTCCGGGCATGAGAATATTACTGATAAGGGGGCTCGTTAGTTTCGGTCACAGTAAGCTAAGAAATGAAAACTGCTGTCTTAGTGCTTTTCTGTATTCCTGCGGGAGGGGCATGAGCGAGCAGAGCCCGCAGGCACCGAGAGTTACACAAGATGGTGGCACACAAGCTAAGCTAAGAAACTAATATGGTCACACATACATTTGAATATAAGCATTGAGGGAGAAAGTAAAGTCAGCATAAGTGCATATACGAACCGCATTAGTTAGTCATATGATGCTAACTCGCACATCATCATAGGGTAATAAGAGCATCGAAAAGTGAATTCTATCATAGCTATCCACTTCTTTATTCTAACTCTCTATTCTGTTATGACTAGGAACTCTATACTTACTTAAACTATCTGTGTATGCGTGTATCCTCTTCTTATATTCCTTAAACTAACTTCCTGTTCTCTTTCTTTTCGTTGTAGGTTTCAGTGAAGTCTAGTTTTGTCTTGTGGTAAGTACGATTTAACAACTCCTTATATAGATACCGTTTTTAGTTATTTGCAGTAAACTCCTTAATGTCACTTATCTCTGTTGCCTTTGGTTTCTTCCGCTCAGGTACCCGACGAGCCTGACAGTCTGCGACTCTCGGCGGAACTGCTGACTCCAACAGCGTAATCCAAGACTGATTATAAACAAACAAAAAGATGCTCACCAAGATGGTAAGCCTCTACAACTAGTCTTCTGACTAGAAACTTAGGTTTACTAAATCTTTTGCGCTACGAATCTCTCCTCACACGAACTCCATGTCTACTCCGACCAAACGTCTCAGTGAAGTGTGCAGATGACAATCAGTACGCGCTTCACCTGAACTGCGGTGGCAACTCGGTGGAAGACTAGACCGCTGGGCTGAACGCGCAGCCAGCCGCCATCTTTGAGAGCCGAACTTGCATCAATTTAGACCAGGAACCCTGCACTGGTGTTATTCTCTTATTCCACGACCTTGTGTGTGTCACAGTGGACACTTGAGGCGTGAGGGTCCTGACACCTGGCACCCATACCCAACTGGCTACTGGGTCGCCATATTGTATGGCAGTACAAATTGATCGTAAAGGGGCGGGCAATATCTTCATTGTTAATTTTTATAACTCTTATGATAGAGCCACAACGACTGTTCTTGGCAGATTATAGGGCGATTCATAGTAATCTTTATTGCATTATAGTTCTGGGCGACTTTAATATCCATAGTTTATTTTATTTATTTTTAAAGTTTTATATAGCGCGAACAAGATCTTTGCAGATATCAGAGCGCTTTACAGAGACAGTAGGTAGGATAGACAAGACTCTTAAATCAATATGAGATTCCGTAGACAGTGAGTTGCAAAAATAGGGTATCAATCATACAAGAGTATACAGAGTAATAACAATCAAGAAACAATAATATGGAAGCCGTACAATGTCTACGCGGATAAGATTATAGCACCCCTTAGGGTGAGTAAACACAGTGTTGAAGGCAGAGCATTAGTCAGTAGTGGGTGTGTTGCAGGTTATTGATGCCGATAATGTGGGAGCCAAATGCTGTCATTGTTCCAGTATCAATAGTGTTAGGTGTATTTACCCGGATAAATGTCTGTCATTGGACCAACTAGCTCCTCTAGAGCAAGGTGATACCCAATTCGAGCACTCAGTACAGGGAGATACTCTTGAAAAAATCCTGGCAGAAAATGGTCTGATGCTCCCATCAAGGGAGGATGAGGAGATACCCACCTTTAAAGGGAAGGGAAGTCAGTCGGTTATTGATTACATTTTTATTAGCTTAACGCTGGTGGACAAGATTCGGGGTTACTCGGTGGTTTGGTCACATTATAGTGACCATAACCCTGTGGTTCTTAGTATCACTGATTTAATTAAAAAGCCCGAGATAAGCCATAACAGGACTAATAAGTACGACATGCGACCCACAGATCAAGCTCGCAGAATTAGATGGAATTGAGTTGTACCGGAAGGTTTTTTTAAATAATTTTTTTTAAAGTAGGAACTGAGCTCCAGACTTGTATGAATTTCCAAGCAGGGAATGAGGAGGTTCTAGAGGCTTACTCAAAAATGTGTACCCAGATTGGAGTTGTTCTTAAACGGCCACGAAAAACAAAAAACCTTGATGGAAAGGGCTGGTTTGATCAAAATTGTTCACTAGCCAACCAGAGGCTAAAAGCCGCATTGTAATGTAAACAAGTCGATAAGCCCACCGTTATTTTATTAAGGGAAGCTTACAAAAATGCCCTGGAATCAAGGAGGCGAGAAATTAGGGAAGCAGCCTGGGAAGAATTAACTTCCATAGATGTGCTCAAGAATAGTTCCAAATTCTAGGCCGTCGTAAACAAACGTTTTTTTCATGATCCCTGTAATAACGAACTGGACTGTGGTATACAGGAACAAGTGTGGTGCTCTTATT
This sequence comes from Lissotriton vulgaris, assembly GCF_964263255.1. NCBI lineage: Eukaryota > Metazoa > Chordata > Amphibia > Caudata > Salamandridae > Lissotriton > Lissotriton vulgaris. The sequence goes on along the minus strand of NC_141689.1, from coordinate 1,251,355,018 downwards.
TTAAGTCAGTCTATGAAGGGGAAATCTCAGGGGTGGTGGTTATACATTCCCTCATTAAGGATTCTTACACCCTAGTGGTCACTGAGATAGAGGAGGCAGACGCCATCAGGAAGATGACAAGCAATAAGGCCCCGGGCCCTGATGGCATTCCTGCCGACCTCTTTAAATCAGAAGTTAAGACCTGGTCTAGAGTTTTAACTAATGTTTTTAATAGGGTATGTAAATCAGGGATCACTGTTACCTGGTCTAAATCAGTTATCGTACCAATTTTTAAAAAAGGAAATAGAGGGGAACCAAGTAATTATCGTCCGATCTCACTTATTGATTCTGCCGTGAAAGTTCTAGGTCATGTGGTCTTATGCCAACTTACAGATTGGTTGGCTGAAACTAATACCTTGTCTGTGCTACAATTTGGGTTCAGGAAGGGACGAGGTACGATAGACCAAAGCCTCAACCTCCAATTACTAATTGGGAAGTACACAATTGCAAAAAAGGGCACATTATATTTAGCCTTCATGGACCTCTCCTTGGCCTTCGACCGAGTGAATAGGTCCGAATTGTGGGGGTTGCTCCTGAAGTATGACATTGACGAAAACATTGTACACTTCCTTGCAGATTTGCATAGGGACCTTTCGGCCACAGTTAGATATGATCGTCTGGGTAACTGCACGGGTAAGATCGGGATTACAAATGGAGTCAGACAGGGTTGTATTTTAGCCCCCCTACTATTTACCCTTTATATTAATGACCTAGGAGCTGTTTTAAGTGAGGCGTGTAAAGATATACCGAGGGCAGGCAAGTATCTCATACCGGCATTACTTTATGCCGACGACGCCGCTCTTTTAGCACGCACAGCAGTAGGGTTGCAACGTCTTCTAAACTATTTTGCTGATTTTATGAAAGCATTGAATCTGAGTGTTAATTTTTCTAAATCGCATGTAATGATTGTGGGGAATAGAGGCAAAAAAATTAAGACCTGGCATTGTGAAGGGAATGTTCTGTCTAGGGTTTCGAGATTTCTGTATTTAGGTGTCATTTTTGATGATAATGCCACATGGTTACCCCGGCTGGTTGCAAAACGAAATGCCTTTGCTAGGTCTATCCTGGCTGTTTTGGGATTCTCTCGCAAACTGGGGGTGAAGCCGTTGCCGGCTGTTTTGAAAATATATGATGCCAAATGTGTTTCTTTAGCCATGTAAGGAGCTGATTTGTGGGGGATCAAAAATGTAAAGTTGTTACAAGTGGCTGAGGATAAATTTTTGAAGTCCATCCTGTCTGTTCCCCAGTCAACTACCGGGTATATTGTTCATCAAGAGTGCGGGTTAGAATACATAAAAGATCGGATAGCCATTGCCCCGTTACTAAAATGAATTTCAGTTTGGTTGAACCCCGAATTGGAGCTGAACCACGAGGTTCTTAGGGATTGCTTGGCACTAGAGCATGGTAATTGCATCCCTTGGCTGAATTATGTAAAAAAACTAGCAGCCAAATTAGGTCGTCCTGAACTATTTGACCTGCCACTTAAACTAGTGAAGGGGGATGTGAAATGGGTGAAGGATACATATAACTTGATGACACTTTTGGCCAGAGAAGACAAGGAACTAAGAAAACCAACAGCAAGGGCTCACCAGCTATTAAAAACCACAAGTGATATAGAACCCTATTTAAGAATCGTTAATAACACTAATCATCGATTCTTATTAACAAAATTCAGATTGAATAAATTCCACCTCCTCCTTACAGAACGCCCAGGGTGGACCAAAGAGATGGACCTGGAGATCTGCTCTTGTGACAGATTTTCTATTATGGATACAGCGCACTTTATTTTTTTTTTGTAAACATTTCCGTCCCATTCGCAAAAGGTTTATTATCCCTCTTATTAAAGACAAGGGGTTCACACAAGTAAAACCGGCCCTCCTGTATTTACAATTGTTGTCTAATGTTTGGGAAATTTTTAACGTACCAAATTTTTTGTCCATTGCTATGAGATTAACACCTTAGCTGCGTATAAACATCCCTCCCCAGTGCTGCTCTGTCCATTGGAACCAGTGCTGAATGGACGTCCAATGGTCGTGCGCAGCACTGGGGAGGTAGCGCTGCTGACGACCGTTGGCCGTCAGCAGCACTTAAGGGGTTAAAGAGAAAAATTAGGTGGACCCACTGTACATAGCGGTGGATATATGAATTGCACTGGATAACTTTGTTTTTAAATCCTTTTGTATATGATATCTCTAGATTTATATTTTTAATGGATGTTTTAATCATGTTAAAACACTACATATAGCGGTGAATATATGAATTGCACTGGATCACTTCATTTTTAAATCCTTTTGTATATGATATCTCTAGACCTATATCTTTAATGGATGTTTTTAATCATGTTAAAACACTGTAATGGATTGCCAATCTTTGTATCCAACTATGGCACTGACTTTCTGATGTCTTTTATACTTTTATGGTTTTCTTTTATGAACCGAATAAAGTACTTTTTGACTTTGACTTTTGACTTTGACCTAAATAGGTGACCTACTGTTGACAGTATTGGAACTTCAGAAGGGATACCTTATGTCCATGATGCGCCAAGTGTAACAATAATTTCACAGTACTATCCTTGCAACCTTGTTTCATGTCAGATGAAATTAACAAATAATTTACATACTGCACCAATACATTACCTGGCGAAAGTGAGAGTGAATCCAACTGACCCTTCACTGCTTGGCTGTAAATAGTAGGACTTTCAGTATAGCCTTGAGGAGCACGACAAAACCGGAAACTTTTGCCAGCTAGTGTAAATCCGAACAAATACCTGCTATCTGGGTGTATGGGAATGCTAAAGAATGCATTTTTCAAATCAATAACGGAGAAAAACTTAGCGGTAGATGGAATCATTGTTAAAAGTGTAGTGTTATCAGGAACCACTGGGAATTGTGGAACTACTATTTTATTGACTTCTCACAAATCAATCACAAAATGATATACAACATCAGCTTTATCAGAGGAATCTGAAAGTGTCCTTTTTATGACCAGAAGAATAGGACTATTACATACATTACCTGTAGTCTTTTCGACAACTCCTTTGCATATTAGATCCTGAACTATTTGAAGAAAGGCTTTTTCTCCTGCCTGTGGTATTTTACACTGAGGAATGCGGGACAATATAGCATTGTCCTTAACCTGTATAGAAACTGGAGATATATGTAGTAGACCGACATCGGTGTCACCAGTGGCCCATAAGGTAGGGGGTACTTGATCAAATTCAGGTGGAAGGGGGGCATCTTTAGATAGACACTGTTTAGTACCTGCGTCCGGCCCATTGTAATATAAACACTGTCTGAGTAACAATAGATAGTAGCACACAACTTCTTTAATAGGTCCAAACCCATGACATTTTCACCACAATTTGGATGTTAAAAGGAATGGAGAAATCCACAGTAAAAGGGCCAACAGTAAGGGCAAGAGGGTGTGAGATGGGGCGTACAACCGGTACTCCTGAAAAACCCACCGAAACATTATTATGGCCAGACAGGGCCACCCAGGGAGGATGTGACTGGAAACAGACCTCTTTGTAGCACCTGTGTCCACCAAAAATTCCTTAGTCGAACCTTGCAAATCCACTTTAACATAAGGGCCACGCTGATCTACAGGTATGTGAACTGGTCCCTTACCCTGTCCCTGGCTATCCTAGCTGTAAGACATGCCTGTCGCATCCTCAATGTCATAATTGTCGTTATAGTACCGTCCGTCTCTAGGGTCATCATTTTAGTCATCAGAACGGTCCACGGATGCCGTATTGTTTTCTTGTCTATCTGTTCCACAGCACCTATTCCCAGAACCCCTTTCTCGAGTGGACAAAACTTTTTGCAAAAGTACAGGCCACTGACTGTGCCAGTGACCTTCCTCCTTACAATGAGCACACTGATTCTGTCCCAAAGGTAATATTGAAGGCTGTCTAGTGCGTGGGATCTGTCGTTGGGGTCCCCGTCCTCTAGTTGTACGTCGATATGCCTGTTGCAATAATGCCTTTTTCTTCAGATCCTTATGCTTCTTGTCATTTTTGTCTTCTTCTTCATTGTCTCTGTGCTCATAATATTGGGCCATATTTAAGATAGCAGAGGGGGAAGATGAGGACCAGGTGCTTTCAGATGCCTGAGGTCTAGACATTATTTTAGGGAGGAGATTAGTGACAAACCTGTCAACGAACAAACAGACTCCCCCTTCCGTAGACATATCCTGCCCACTGTAATCCAGATACATTTCTTCTAAACTAGTAAAGAAATCAAACGCACTTCGTCTTTTTTCTGCCGACAGGCAGTCAACCTTTCCCAATTAATTTTCTTAGGCGGAATAAGTGTATGCATGTATGCTATTATACGGCCGAGCAAGGCAAGTAACTGAGCACATGGTTTACGTCCTAGCTGCCTATCTCAGTCCCAACACTTAATTGCATCCCAAGTGACATGGTCTGGAGAATGCACTTGCCGCCAAATATCAACTGGAACTAGCAGACCAAAAAACATTTCAATATCAGCAAGGGTCATCACAGTGGAAGAGGCAGACTCTGTCAATTCTTTATAATAAGCAGTAGGATTTTTCCTAGGGTCGTAAATGGGATGAACCTCTCGCATTGGGAACTGAGTTATGTGAGTGGGACTCCTATCATGCAGTCTGCCTCTAAATGTAACTAAAGTGGAAATATTCCTTAACACTTGAGCTGGCTCCATGTTAATTACATAAGCGCCTTCATTAATATCAAATAGTATTTGGGGTGCTTCCATTTCAATATGGGTGTGCCAGAGGTCAATTAGGGTGGAGGACAAGTTTTTGAGTGCATGTTTCTGGGGAAAGGGTTCAAAGTCTCGCATGACCTGCCAGATATCCTCAAGACTGTAAATTGGATTGCAATCCCACTTCATTGCCTGGTCCGCTATTTCTTTCTTCTCTCTCTCTCCCACTCCGGATCGCATTAACGAATCTAACCGTTCTCTAAATCTAGTCAAATTTCTATCTTCTAAACCACGTACCGGTGTGTAAGCAGTCAGTGATAATGGAGGATGAATAACCAGAATAGGGGTAACAGGTGTTACTATAGTCAAAGATTGTAACGGAGGAATAGGAGTAGGGGTACATTAACTGGAGCAGTAGGTGTGACATCTGTAGGGACGGATGGACCCTGGGCAGGTTATTGTTGCTGATGGGGAATAACCGGATATATCCTTTCTGGAACATATTGTGGCGGGGTTGAGTATCTAACAAGGCGTCCATGAAAGTTTCCCCATCCTCCTGAGCCCCATAAGACTTCAATGTGCAACCGAAATCTCCTATCTTCACGTTCTATTCCTATCTCCTGCTTGTCTTTATCATAAGTTACAGATTTTTGTGTAAGAATCTGCATCTTTCCTTTTCTGCCATCTCTCTCCATTTTTAACTGCCTCTGTTTGGCCTCCTTCTGCCAAGTCCAAAGAGAGTCAAACATAGACTCTCTACTATGTCTTTTAAACAACTGTTCCTGTAGAAATCCCATCTTTTGTTCATCAAAAGAGCCCGTCAAAGGCCACTGCAACTCTGCATTGTCCCTCGTATATTTGTACCATAACGTATTAAACATAATAGGTCCATGGCCATGTTTTATATACATAACATAATTAGGACTGCCCTCAGGAGGTGCAGGTTGGGATTCTGCTAACATTGCATCAGTAGAACAACAACCACAAAACAAATTCTGAATCTTCCTAAAGCAGGGCATTGCAAAGGAAAAGAAAAGAAAATCGTTTTTTTTTACCTAGCAAAGCATTTACAAATACTTTTCATCAAAACAGTCCTTAGACTGAAGCAAATCAAATTACAGTTGTACCACACCCACAGAGATACAGACTAACCATTTCTCCACTACTGAATCTTTGAACCAAACAGTCAGATCAAGGGTTTTGCCATTCAGGACCCCAGTCGGGATGACCACTGGGTAAGGCACCCTCCGGTGTGACAGAGGCAGCAGCTGCGAGAAATAAAGCTCTTCGTGCGGGGATCCTGAGCCATCAGTCCGACCTGATGATGTCCTCTCTTCCGTTTGTGGAAAATAGATGAGTTATAACCCTAAGGAGTCCCTGTTCAGGCGCCAACTGAAGGAAGAGATCCGCTTAGGGCCACCCGGGTCACCACAGACCACCTCTTGGCCTACCATACCAAATGAAGAGTAGAAGAGACAGTGGAATATATATTCCAATAACTGTTTATTCAGATACTGTCAGAGCAGGGCCCAGTCTGCACAGTCTAAAGAGGTAATGGAAGAACAGTAAGGATAGAGATACGCTATGTACATTTCATGGTTAGCTAAGAACACCCCCACAGTGGAATTTTCCAGGCAGGTCTAGCTGGACAGTAAAATACAAAAAAAAAAGTTTCTGTTCTCATATCTTGTACAACTCATCACAGTCCAAGGCTGTTTCACCCTGGGCTGTGATCAAACTACCAGACGGGTGGGAGAGGACCTTTATTGAGTGGAAAATGTATGCCCTGACACTAACAGTCTTTATTGCAGAAACAAAACTTGGCGAAGGGCATTTCTCAGAACTAAGAAAGATTAGTTTTGATCGGTATACAAAATGGAGTTTATAAAGAAAATGGTGCAGCGAATGCTAACTAAAACATGGCATTGTGTGAGCATCAACGGGCCTAATCTAACAGAATTGTCCTAACACATTGACCATTTCAGCCAACTTAAATATGACTGTTCTGATTGGCTGCTGGTCACCGATCAAAACAGCATAAATGCAGACTGATAGTCATTTTCTGTCAGTTGTAGACAAAAAAATCACTGCTTGCAGTTCACTTAAGTTTCTGCCCGTGGTAGGTAGATGTGGAACAAGCGGAAAATGTGGTCTTGTGTCATTATCTGTACGTGTTCCACTCATGCACAAAAATATACATTTCACTCAACCTTAAAGACCACAGAAACTGCCTAGAGAGTAGACTATAAAAAATGTTAGCAGAAATATTTTGCAGAAAAATGTTTGCAAGTAATAAATTAAGCAGTAGGTGAATAGATTGACAGGTATTAACTATTGCATGAGCCATGTTAGAAATGGGATTTCTGGTTGGCTAGGGTTTGCACCTAAGTCAGGCAGAAACCACCACTTTTAGTCAGGGCAAGGGAGTTACACGCTGGTGATAACCCCTGCTCACCCCTTTGGTAGCTTGGCACAAGCAGTCCGGCTTATCCCAGAGGCAATGTTTAAAGTGTTTGCGCAACACACACACACAGCAACACACTAGGCACACCACAAAAGAACCTCCACACAAGGTTATATAAAAATATCCTTTGTATTATCCAAATTACATTAGAATCATAATCACACATATACACTGTGCCAACTGGCACCAGGTAAAAATTTACAGCGGGTAATATACATGACAGGGCCAATCGGGCCACTGTCAGAACCAACACAATGCACAAGTAGCAAATATAAAACAGCCAGTAAGTACTGGAGAAATACTGTACTCAGCATTATCACAAGCAACATAAATGCATTATGTATGTGTCACATTAGGCATAAAACACATTATGCATAAACACCATAAGCATAAATCACATTTAGGAGTGCACCATAGTAACACTCCCTAGGTGCATACATCACCCTCTGTATAAACACATTATGCAATCCTTTAGGGCCTTGCACCCTCCTAGTACACACAAGTACCAAACATGACCCCAGGCCAACTGGCCTTCCTCTGGGGCCCAAATGTCATTTGTCCCATATGTCAGGGTGAAATTATAGGACCTTCCATGGCCCTCTGGCTGCCTTGGCAGCAAAAGCAATGTGTGTAGTGCACTGGGGGCAGGGGGTGCAACTCGTCCCTTCCTTATCATCACCAAAAAGAAATGGCTCCACGTTGCTGATGCCCGCGTGTTCTCGGTGCAGCTGTGACAATCCACTAAGCACTTGGCACTAACAGTGCCTTAGAAGCCCCACTTTGGGACTAAAGAACAAAAATGCCCCCTCTGTGCAGCTGCCCGCGCTCTCGTGGTGCAGCTGAAGAAACCACAGCACTGGTACTAACTGTGCTGGAAGAGGCCCTGTTACCGGGCTCCTCCTGGTGCCCTCGATCGGCACCGAAAATGCGCAAGGACTCCAGCCCCATTCACCGGGGCTGTTTGGCTCCTACTCAGCAACGCGCAGGATTTCCACAGAGAGCCCACGAGGCTCAGGTCTCCTCTCCAAGCCGGTCTCACTCTGTCCGTGGGGCTCTTTTCGACCACGGGAGCTCTTCCTATGGTCAGGCGGCCTTCACCTCACTTCCGGAACACCTCTCCTCAGGCCGGAGTCAGGCACCACACTGTGCCCTGCAGGCCTCTGCTACTGGGGCCTCTTCTCACTCCTCCAGTCACCAGGGAACACGCGGGGCTCTCCCTCTCCACACGGGAGCCCCACGCAGGCACACCGTCTTCGCGCCGACTTTTGCGGGCCCCGCCTACAAGTTGCCTGTCTTCCGGGACGCCACACTTGGTGTGGCGGCCTCTAGCAATTTGTACACAAATGCGGAGTGGGCTCCCACTTCTCAGGGCATAGATGCGGGTGGGCTCCCACTCCACCGAAATGCAGAAATGCAGGGTGGGCTCCCGCTCCACCACCAGCAGCAAGGGGGGATTCCCTCTGAATACGTCACAGCCCAGGGCTGCAAGCTACAAAGGTTTCTCCTGCCCTGGGAGAACCAAGAAGAGCGGTGCAGCGCTCACAAAGCACTAGAAGCCAGGAATACCAAATTCCACTGGCACAAGGCTGGGCCCAGGCAGGCCAGCTCACAGGGTCCTCCAGCAGGGAGGCAGTCCCTCGTGGCGGTTCCTCCTGGGGACCAGCCAGCAGCAAGTTTCCCAAATCACAAGGAAGCACACTTTCATGTGGTCACAGCCCCAGTACTTATACTCATTTTCCCTTTGTTCTGCCCTGGAACAGGGCTTGGGGAACCAGAGGGCACACACACTTTACACTGGACAGCAGTGCTAAAGTGCCCAGAGTCCTAAAACCACCAACACCATGTCACAAAAAGTCTAGGAGGAAGGCAAAAAGTCCAATAAGCCACATCAAGAAAGGTGGTTTCGGGGGAGGAGCCAAGATGGCGTTCGGAACGGACGTGTAGTCCCTCGGCTCCGGGGACCATCTCCTCCTTCGAGACTATCCTGCCGGAGATCCTGTATTGAAGTAGCCGGTTTCGATAGCGGAAGTGCTCCGACGAACCGCCGCGAAATCCTGGGGCTTTTGCTTTTCTGCAAGTGGAAGAAACGCTCGGGCACAGTTTGCGGCCCGCACTGACACGAAGGCCGGGACCTCGCGTGAAAGTTGAGGCCGGCCGTCAGGCTCACGTCATCGGGCTTGGCGACTGTGGAATGTTGGTCGGCATTTACCGAAGGGCAGCTGACCCTGCGACCTGCGTCCCGCTACACCGCTGGTGCTGAGATGGGCGAGCCTGGAGACCTGTTGGCTGCACTTATGATGTTATGGACACCCGGACTGCTGTTTGTGTGACTTTTGCCTACACATCGGCCCGCTAATGGCGGCGGGCTCCCGGCCTGGCCGAGTACTCGGAACCGAGCAGGACGACATATTGGGCGGATTGTGCTTCTATTTACATCCTGGCTCAGTCATCTGCTCGTCGCACCGTGGCAATCTGATACTCTGTGGTGCGCAACCTGCTCCGACTCAGAGTTTCCTTGCCTGAAGCTGTGGTGGGCATAACGCGACACATCCTGAAAAGTCGGAGGTGACTTGTGTCTTTGGACGCATTGAGCGGGGAGACATGTTTGAAACTGTGTGTGATACCACTCATGGCTATGGCGTCTTACTAGCAGCGATTCTCTCTCTCCGCTCTGATGTGATACATTCTGGCTGCGCCCTGCTGGACAAGATGGATGGCATGCTCAGTGTATCGGGCCGTTCCAAGATGGCCGACTCGCAGGGTCTCGGCGTCACTCTTTGTTCCACCCCCGCCTGCGATAAGATGGGGACCTCCGGCGACAGTGGCGCCTTCGTGATCCCAAGCCCTCCAACGACTTCCGCCGCGGGAGGTCATCTCCCGAGACCGTATGCTCCTTCGGGGTTTCTGTCACGATGTGAGCCCTCCCCCCGTGTCGTGCTCACAGTTCCCCGAGACCCACCTCGGGAGGTGCTGGACACAGAGATCTCCCTCCCTGTCCCGGCTGTGCCCTACGAGCTGAAGATGGCGTACTTTTCACCTTCCCTGGGACTATTGAATTTGCTTGTTCCGGACACGTCGAGTCGCTCACACCACAGGGACATTTTTGGACTGCGTACTACACCTGCATCGATTACATTGGTTTGCGGTGGTAAGGAGAAAACGGGACAGGGATAGACACTTCTCATCTCGGACTGGCGGATTCCTCGTTATTGATTGTGGCAGCTGGGGGGAATGCTGTTATTACTGGTGGTGTGATGGGTTGACTCCGTGCTCCATTCTATGCTCTGTGAACTGTTTTTTGCCACCAGACTGCCAACTCCTGTTTTTGCACTGCTCTTGCGGGAAGGGGCAGCCGGGGGACAGTTTTCCTTGGGTGTTCGGGGTACGCATTGATGGAGCGGAAAGGAAGGGTCGGGGGCATACGATTGCGTCATGGTTTGGGGATTTCCTTGTTGCTGCTCTGGGCATTTGAGTTGGATGTTGCTACCTTGTTTTCCTTGTGCGCTGCTTCTGTGCTTCCAGTTTCTTCTGCGTATCGTGTATGTTATTATTATTGGGCGTCATGCTTTGTGTTGCTACTGGCTCACGGGAGAAGGAGCCGGGGGACGGGTGGTGGGCTCCTCCCCGCCTTTATTTTATGAGAGTTTTAGGATAGGTTCCTTTACTTACTCTCTATATTTCGGGACTCCTTTTATTGGGCGACAGGCACACTGCTAGGGGGGGGTAGGCAGTAGCCAGCTGCAGGGGTGCAGGGTGGGGGGGTGGACGGGGGGGTATTTTTTGTTTTTATTTTTGGTTCTATGGGCCTTCTATTCTTTTTCTTTTTTCTTCCTTTGGGTTTAGACATTTCTCTTCTGGGTGATGCGCAGCGACTCCTGTGGTTTTCTTCCGATGTGTGCTTGTCTATCCTGATTTTACAGCACCGGAACCAACTTGTTGTGATATGATATCCTGCTCCTGTCTATCCTCCAGGAAAAAACTTTTAAAACTAGACCTCAGTCTTTCTGTAACGGATCCTTTGCGTTCTTACTATGTTGCACTGTACTGTATGTGTGAGCCCTCGGGCTCCTCGCTGAGCTGTATTTGCTTTTTTCTATCAATAAAGGTCTTCCAAAAATAAAAAAATAAAAAAAAAGAAAGGTGGTTTCAGTTTCTAGTTAAAGAATTTGGGGGGGGGGGAGTAGATCAATGGCCCATTTTTTAGGTCTCTCCTGTTGTCAAAAGACTTGTGGATAATATCAATGCTTACAGCGGGGCTTGGTATCATCCCATTCTTATCACTGATTGGCTTTCTTGCCACTCTCATTTGCTTGTTTCTTATGTGATTGCCTTCCTTCCTCTTTTTATGTTTATCCTTTTCGTGCAGCATTTCTTCTTTACCATGCACCTGATAGAATGACTTGTATGCACTTTCAGGTCCACATCAACCCCAAGACCACCCTCAGAGGCACCCTCATCTACAGACCCCCGGGACAACGCACACAATTCAGCGAAGACATCACCGACTTCATCAGCCCGCACGCCTTCTGCTCCGCTGACTACATACTCCTCGGGGACCTCAACTTCCACATGGAGAACAACAACGACCGCAACACCACCACCTTGCTGGACAACCTCGCCAACCTGGGACTCAAGCAACTGGTGACCACACCCACCCACTACGCCGGACACACACTCGACCCCGTCTTCTCATCCAGCAAGGACATCACCTTCAGCCACGCCACCGGACACCACTGGACGGACCACAGCTGCGTCCACTTCAGCTTCGCAAGGACCACGATCCACCACCACCAGCAACAGGCTGCACGCAGGAACTGGAACAAGATCACAGCCGACCAGCTCGCGTCCTCCCTGAGCATGAACCCTCCCACCAGCACAACGAACCCTAGCCAGGTGGCCACCAACCTCACGAAGTGGATCAGCGACTGCGCAGACGAGCTCGCCCCCCCTGAGGACCCCGCCCAGCAGACCCGGTAGCAAGAAAGCCCCATGGTTCACCGACGAACTCAAGAGCTCCAAGAAGAACTGCCGAGCCCTCGAGAGAACCTGGCGCAGAGACCCAACACCGGACAACATGACTGCCCTCAAGCTCGCTACCCGAAAACACCACCAACTCATCCGCGCCACCAAGAAAACTGCATTCAAGGAACGACTGGACAACATCGCACACAACAGCAAAGAACTCTTCAACATCGTCAAAGAGCTCTCCAACCCCAACGCCGGAAACAACGACATCACTCCTTCGCAAGACCTCTGCAACTCCCTCGCCTCCTACTTCCACAACAAGATCGCGGACATACACAACAGCTTCAGCACTCAACCGACGAACACCACGACCGAACCACCGCCCCCTACCACCACCCTCCGCGCCTGGACTCCGATCAGCACCGAAGACACCGTCCGCACGATGAACTCCATCCACTCCGGATCTCCGACCGACCCCTGCCCTCACCACGTCTTCAACAAGGCCGACGCTGTCATCGCACCCCACCTGCGGGACATCATCAACACATCCTTCGACACCGCTTCCTTCCCGGAGAGCTGGAAGCACGCCGAACTCAGCGCTCTACTCAAGAAGCCATCGGCTGACCCCACCGACCTCAAAAACTACCGCCCCATCTCGCTGCTCCCGTTTCCTGCAAAAGTCATCGAGAAGACCGTCAACAAGCAGCTGGCCGCCTTCCTCGAGACGAACGGATCCCTCGACCCCTCGCAGTCTGGCTTCCGGGCCAACCACAGCACCGAGACCGCCCTGATCGCAGTCACCGATGACATCCGAGCACTGCTCGACAACGGAGAAACAGCTGCCCTCATCCTCCTCGACCTCTCCGCGGCCTTCGACACTGTCTGCCATCGTACCCTAGTACAACGCCTCAGCAACGTCGGAGTCCAGGAGAAGGCACTGGAGTGGATCATCTCCTTCCTCGCCAGAAGGACACAGAGAGTCCGCCTCCCTCCGTTCAGTTCTGAAGCCACCGAAGTCATCTGCGGCGTCCCTCAAGGCTCCTCGCTCAGTCCAACCCTCTTCAACATCTACATGAGCGCCCTCGAAGACATCGCACGCCAGCACAACCTCAACATCATCTCCTACACCGACGACACCCAGCTGATCCTCTCCCTTACCAACGACCCCGCCACCGCCAGAGCCAACCTTCACGAAGGGATGAAAGAGGTAGCCGAATGGATGAAGAACAGCCGCCTGAAACTGAACTCAGATAAGACGGAAGTCCTCATCCTGGGATCCTCACCCGCCGCTTGGGACGACTCCTGGTGGCCCCCCGCCCTAGGCAGCGCACCCAAACCAACAGACCACGCACGCAACCTGGGCTTCATCCTGGACTCCTCCCTCTCCATGACCAGACAAGTCAACGCCGTCTCCTCGTCGTGCTTCAACATCCTGCGCATGCTACGTAAGATCTTCCTGTGGATCCCCACCGAGACCAGGAAGACGGTCACCCAGGCCCTCGTCACCAGCCGTCTGGACTACGGCAACACCCTCTACGCCGGAACCACTGCCAAACTCCAGAAGAGACTCCAGCGGATCCAGAACGCCTCAGCACGACTCATCCTGGACATCCCCCGCCGCAGCCACATCTCCGGACACCTGAGAGACCTGCACTGGCTCCCGGTCAACAAGAGAATCACCTTCCGTCTCCACACCCACGCACACAAAGCCCTACACAGCCAAGGCCCAGGATACCTCAACAGCCGCTTCAACTTCTACGCTCCCAAACGCCAGCTTCGATCGACCAGCCACGCCCTCGCCGCCGTCCCCCGCATCCGTAGAGCCACCACAGGGGGACGGTCCTTCTCCTACCTCGCCGCCAAGACATGGAACTCCCTCCCCACCCACCTCCGCCTGACCCAGGACCACCTCGCCTTCAGGAAGCAACTCAAGACCTGGTTGTTCGAGCAGTAGCAGATCCCCCTCCCCCAGCGCCTTGAGACCCACTGGGTAAGTAGTGCGCTATATAAATGCGATGATTGATTGATTAATTATCCTCCCACTTCTCACATTCAGAGAACTACTTGTTTCTATTGTTTTTTTGCACTCCAGATGAGTGCATATTTTCTTGTTCTCTCTCCCTCTCTCTTGCATACTGCCTCAATATTTGAACCCCGCCTCCTACTGCACTCTATGTGTTGCTCTCGGACCCCAAAGCTTGTCCATTTCTTTCTCCACCCCTTCCCATTATGCTTGCCTTTATTAATGGATACCCCTAATGCGCCCTTGCCCCTCTATTTTTGCCCGAACCCCCACACCCCCTTTTTAGGTCTCGACTAGCGTTGCTGCGCACATGCGCAGCTCGCTCGGCGAGATTTAATGTTTTGAGTACCTTCAGTAAAGGGCTTTAAGCCCCACCCCTATTTTCCATTGGCCGGCGTCACCGGTTATGCTAAACGGTGGCCAGCCATTGGAAAAGAGCTTTTTATGATGTGGACTTTTGGCTTTTTCAGGCAGCCCACTTGGACGGGCTCGCCTGCTTTCCTTCTGCCGTGAAAGGTTTCTTATCTTTATGGGGCCATGTGTTTAAATACGTGGCCCCATAAAGACAAGAGATCCCAATGCTTGAAGCGTGGTCCTCCTTTCACTTTCGGGATCTTGCTTGTTTGCTAATGCAACCTGCCGATCAAAACAGCTTGTGACCATCGTTCAGTGTACCAGTGATTACACGTCACAAACTTGTTGGAATTCATACCTCGTTCTGTAGTCTAAAACAAAAGCCCCAAGTGCTCTTACTCCATGCACTCAAAAGCCACACTCCGTATATTCATGGAATGTTCATGGAAATTATTTAACGCGGCAACTGCGACCAAATGTTACAGAAATGAAGATTTCTCATATGGTGCTTGTAACGCAGTTACTATTACTCCACGCCCTTAAAGCTGTGCTCCTTGTATTCGTTCAATATTAACAGGACGGAAGTTGTTTTACGTGATAACTGCAACAAAATGTCACCAAAATAAACAATTCTCTTACAGGTTGACTGACGTGCAAGAAGATCAAAGTTTCGCTTACCCGGTGCAATAAAACAGTATGTGTTCCATCTTGAGATACACAACCGTTAACCCTGAGTCAAACTAACCTGTTAATAGCCTGTTGTGAGTGACGTTGTGCTCGGCCGGACGCGTGCGAGCACAAGACGTTCTTAAATTCAAAGCTCACCAAATTGACTGCTGTGCAAACCACTCGAGCCGAGCACAACGTTGTTCACACCAGGCTATTAACAGGCTAGTTTGACTCGGGGTTAACGGTTGTGTATCTCAAGAGGGAACACGTACTGTTTTTTTGCATCGGGTAAGCGTAACTTTGATCTTCTTGCACGTCAGTCACCCTGTAAGAGAATTGTTTATTTCTGTGACATTTTGTTGCAGTTATCACGTAAATCAACTTCCGTTCTGTTAATATTGCAAGAATACAAGGAGCACTGCTTTGAGGGCGTGGAGTAATAGTCACTGCGTTACGAGCACCATGAGAAATCTTCATTTCTGTGACATTTGGTCGCAGTTGCCATGGTAAATATTTTCCATTAACATTTCATGAATACACGGAGCGTGGCTTTTGAGTGCATGGAGTAAGATCACGTGGGGATTTCGTTTTAGACTACAGAACGAGGTATGAATTCCAACACGTTTGTGACGTGTAATCGCTGGTACACTGAACGATGGTCACAAGCTGTTTGGATCGTCAGGTTGCATTAGCAAACAAGCATTAAAAACGCAATAGGTCTCGCCTTTGATTAAGTTAAAGCCATTTGCGTTGCTATACAATACCATTAGCAAAGCAAATGGCTTAATCAGAGGCGAGACCTATTGCATTTTCAATGCTTGTTTTTATTCCATTTCTTTTCAAACTTTATGGAAGGAACGGTTGCAATTTAGTATCTTTCTGTAAAGGTGCTTACGTGCAGCTGTTATTATATTTTTTATTATTTAGTGCTTCGTGAGGAGCGTCTGCCATTTTGTAACAGTATTTTTTATGTAAGTGCCGCTCCAGCCTAACACGCGCATGCATGGGGACGCGTGCACACTTATGCACTATGACGCATTATTGTGTATGCTTGATGTTGCATGTGTGAACTCACACCATTGTCCTGGCATTTTTTTTTTTTATTGCTGATGCTATTCATCATTGGCAATAACCTTTTTTGGGCTGATGCTCGGCGCATCGGCAAAGAGCACCAACAAACTAGGTAGCAGACTTATTTCTTGTCTATTTTTTTTTTATTAGCATGGGATGACACCCCAAAATTCTTACCCATATTGTGATTAAACTATATATACCAATGCCATTTTGATTACTGAAATTATTTTTTTAAAGCTTAGAAAAGTGTTATGGAAGAAACTCCACTGCTAAACCTTGAACCTGGAAACCATAAATCGTTTGTAACTAAAATATACCCTAGTGCTCCAAACTTGTAGAATTACTGTCACAAACTGCACGACTCCTCTAGTCTTCTCTTTCAAAAATAAACGCTGGCACAGAAATTGGAACAGGTGTATGGAAGCATAAACACACCTGAAAATGTTTCCAAGAAGGCAGCGTGACTTCTGAAATTGACAGTGACGGTTGCTTCGCTCTGCATAGTCTTGCGCCCTTAAAAGGAACCCCATATAGCTCCCTCTGTCTCACAGCAGGCAGGGGTGCGGGCAGAACCTTATAAGTACTCCTAGAATGAGTCCGTAAACCTGTCGAACATTTGCAGCGCTGCATGCAGACCCGGGAGCTGCTGGCTCCGCGTGAGCTGCCCGCTGCTGCTGGGTGAAACCACCTGTGGGTAACGCGCTGTCACGGAGTCTCGGTTACCTGCGCGTTCTATGATGGTGCCACGTGTGTCGGTAACACCTGCACCTTCGGCACCGTCCCCCCTAAGGCAGCCATACACGTCCTGTCGTGCCCCACCTCAGCCCCTCAATTATTCATGCGGAGTGAGCCGCCGGGGAGGCCGGACACCGGCGGCCTCGTGTTACTCAAGAAGCGGCTGCCTGCGGGGCGCGCGGGCGCGAGTGGCAGGCAGAGCAGAGGGCAAGGGCTGGGGGCAGCCGAGCCTGTGCCCGGGAGTGAGAGTGAGCCGGAGCTCCTCCTCCCGCCGAGCCGGCCCCGGCTCCGGTGACAGGCAGAGGGCGGGCGCGGGAGGAGCTCCGGCCGCAACTCCGCGCTTGTAAATAATAAAGCGCCCGCGCTGGAGGCTGCGGCGGCACTGGCAGCTGCTGTGCCCTGGGAGAGCAGAGGCGGCGGCACTGCAGCCACCCCTGGGGTCGGAGCGCGAGCACCGCCCGGCAGCGCCTCCTCAGCTCACCTGACAGAGCAGGCTCGCAGAGCCACAACTTGGGAGCCTCTCCTGCCCGCGCGCAAACCGCGCCCGGACCCGCCGCCAGGGGGCGCCTGCCCGAGGACGGGAGTGCAGACACCGACGCCAGGACGGAGCCGAGGAGCAGAGACACCCGAAGGTAAGGTGGCGCCGGGAAGGGTTCGCCCAGGACGGTGGGGTCCCGGAGCGGGCAGGAATGTGCTGGGCGGAGGATGGCAGGCGGAACCTGGCACCCAGACTCACCCCGCAGAAGGGTGAACTCTGACTCCATAGATGAATGAAGCAAAGTGCATAGTACTTACTGGAAGCTGTGCCCCGCAAAAGAGAGGCAACTTAGCCAGAATGACTTTGTCAAATGCAGAATAATGAAAACTAGAGATGGTTCCGGGGTAAATGAAAGATTCTAATTGGACCCTTCTTTTAATACGGAACAGGAGACTTTAGCAGCTGGATTGCTGCACTGGGAGCAAGCGCAGTCTGCCGATCCTCACACACCCATCTCTACCACTTATGGTTTTTGTGCTATTATTCCAACTGATACACGTGGCAGGGAGATTCTTTGTATTATTAGTCCCCTATAAGAAGATAACAATTATAGAACTACTGACGATGTAGGTGACGGGGATGATGGTATCCCAGCCACAATGGAAGGCTGTCATTGTAGTCCGCCTTCCTTGCAGAAGAGTGGGCTCGTGGAGGCAGTTCGCGCTGCTGATAAGAGCACTAGACTCCCAAATCATAAGGGACATCTTAAGGATTTTAGGGGCCCTGGGCCAATCGAATTATGGGGGCCCCTTTTCGGAACAGCATTCAATGTATGATCAATTTCAGCTCTTTCGTGTATTCTATGGCCAGGTCACTGACTGTGCACAGCCACACTAGTCCAAATTCTAAATGTGCATACATCTAATATTCAGGGACCACGTGTGTTTTCAAGATTGTAACACAGCAGTGGCTCACTAATATTACTGCAAACAATCTCTGTGACACCCTCCCATTTCTCACATGTGAGGACCTGTTTTGATCTAAAATATCTTTTTAATGGACGTTGCATGAATCAAAAACAAAACTTTATCTGCAAAATGTCTGTAATAGACTCTCACACTTCAACCACATTAAAAATAAATTAAGGGGAAAGAGTATTAAAGCAATATGTTTCAGAATTATTTAAGGTCATCAGGGTAAGTATCTCTCTGCAGAACAGAGCTGGCTCTATCAGGGTGCCCCTGAAAGGCTGGGGCCCTGCGCCAGAGCCCACCCTGCCCATGCCTTAAAACGCCTCTGGCTCTCCTAGCATGTTCGGTATTTTCACTTGTATCGCACTAACTAGTCTGCGCCCCACCTCCCCTAATTACTTAAGAAAACAGACTCGGTAAAAACGTGCAGAACGCTGCGGGGAGTTGGTGTAACTTCTTGCACGGCCGTCAATCACCCTGAGTGTAGGCTGTGGCCGCAGTGATTCAGGCCTGACCTTGTCCGGGCAGGCAGGGCAGTCACAGAACCTCAAGAGCCCGGGGGATGAACGGGTGGTGAAGAGTGTCACGGTCAGCCGCCTTGCTCCAACCTGCTGCAGTTGAGCCATTTGCAGCTATTAGCCTCACCGTACCGTAGATGCCCCTGCACCAACACCCACCAGGAAGGACAGCGGCGTCTAGCTGTGTGTGCCTCCCCAGCTCTCACACCCAGTCCCTGCCCGAGAGCTGCCTCTCCCCTGTGCCGCACTCAGCGGCCCTGCACTGCCAGCAGCACCGGGGCTGCAGCGAGCCTGCTGCCTGCACCCTTCCCCTTGAAACTGGATCCCGCCTCGGCCCATGTGTCACCCGGGAGAGCACATGCTCTCGCCTCAAGTGGCCTGGAAAAGGCCGGAGCTTTCCCTGGGCTACCCTGACCCGCTCATGTGGGAGCCGGGGCAGAAACAACGCTGCCTTCTTCATTTACACTTACGTATACCCTTTCTTTTACGGCTCCATCATTTGTGAAGTGTTTTACCTTAGAGCCATAGAGTCGGAATAAAATAAAACACATTAGTTAAATATTTATTTAATTTGCTTTCAGTGTCACCAACACCCATGCTTCCAAAGTATCCGTCAAATTATACTTGCCTCAGTCTTTGAGTGACTCATCTCCCCATCTCCCCACCTCACCTCCTCCAAGTCTTACTCTCTCGGCTACAGATACTGTATGTGCAGTATTCGGAAGGGCACGCAGGGACAGAGGGCACTACCCTTTCTTGAACAAACTCCGACCTGACACCTGTCTCGGGCAGCCACCGGCCTGCAGCCTGGCCTCGGAAATAAGACTGACAGGCCATACTATCCACCAGCCACTCATCTACAACACATACCCGACACCATCTGAGACATGGCTGGGTTGGCCATATTGGGCACAGGTAAAATCGCCGGTGGACGGATGGATGGAAGGTTCATCAGGTATCCAGCCTGAAAAAAGCCCTGGCGAAATTAAGACACTTTATACATTTCCCCTCCCTGCTTTAAATCCCCCAGGAGACAGTTGTACTCACTGACTCCACTCACTAGGGGCCTCATGGGACTGGTATGAATTTATTCCCTGGACTGCTTTTAGTTCCCGGTAGCCCACCACAGAGAAACACGTGCTGCCTTCACATTTTTAGCGCAGTTTTCTTGCCCAGAACATGCGACTCTACAAGCCAAGCAACACAGTAGGAAGCCGATGGATTAACCATCCCCAGTTGACATGTATGCTGACAGCTGTTTGCACATTTATAAGAGGATTTTGAATAAATCAAGACCCTCTCGCTCAAACAGCGCAAGTGGCAACCAGCTCCTTTTGTGAAGATATATATCAGACAGCTGCTCCTAAGAAAAAACTTGGGGCAGCTGAACATATTTTAAACATTTTGTTTTATCAAATGAAGCTCTGCATATCTGTCAAATGTGAGGCTTCACAGCACAGTACTGATTATTCCTGAGCTCTGTCAGGGAGGACATCCACTTTTGGCTGCAGAGTGAGCCGAGGGAGCAGGCCACAACCCTTAAATCACAGTTGCAGCATGCTGTGGTCAAAACCAGGCCACCAAACATATTTCGGAATCGGGGCTTCATAGGGCATCCTGCCTTGAGCCTGCAGGATCAATGTGCTAACGATGACGCTACACTTTCCAGTGCGGATTTGAAGATCTTACTCAAAACATGCACGCTTCTCATCCACAAATTTGATCTGCACACCTGTATCAGACTTCTTGTGGTGTGCAACGTCTCGTAAATGAAATAGCTTTTGTTTAGCACCCCTGATACGCTGTAGCTTTTTATACTTTTAACAACAGTGAAAATCATGAAGTATGGGAAGGCGGAGGTTATGGAAAGAAAGGGGGTAACAGTGCTCAACCTCCGAAAGGCCCTCCAGCCCTATGTGGGGCATAAGACCCACTGCTGCTTGTGCGCATTTGATCAATCACAATATTTCAGTTTAGAAAAGAGCATGGAATACTGTTGGTTGTGGCTGGTTTGCATCACTACTGCTTATCAGAAAATTGTGACAATTTGCTTCTTTGTAGATCCATGACCATACCTTTACCAAGGTTTTCCTTGTTCCTCAGAGTGGTTTCATGCAGTAGTTCAAGGCAGTGGTTTCTGTTCTTGTTATGGTATTGATGTCTTTATTCCTCCTGCAAGACCACTCACTGGGCTATTCCTTTGCTATGTTAACAGAGATCCATATAGCGCTATTTGTATGGCCTTAATGCACTGTCTGGTTTGCGAGCCCTCTGTGCCCTACTTTGCGTAATCTTGGTCTTTTCTTATCTTTCCCGTTTGTGAGCGCTGATGCGAAGGACGGAGGAAAACTTGAAGAGGCATGGGGTTATATAGTACTTCCCAAAAATATCACTGGCTGCCTGCAATGAAGCGCCACCGTGGCCACAGGTGGTGCTTTCCACAATTATGAGGATAAACCTTAATTCTCCTTTCTTTATTAGTTCAGCACCAACACTGGGATATGGGCATGGGGCTAGCACTAACAATCTCACATGCAAACACATAATAGTCAATTATAAGAATAAAATGCACTGTTCTTGGGGCAGCATGGGGCAGGGCCATTGAAATGCATAAACGGTGGTATGAGATATGAGAACTAACGCATAGGCACCTACTAGAGGACAGGGATTTACACCCGCGGTCATTACAAAGACTCTGCAGTAAACAGTTCACATACGCAAGCCATTGGCTAATAGTATTGCAATGCTTAAAGGAATGAACGGTGGCATGCCCTGCCCACTAACACCCATCTTTTGTACAAAAATGTATAAATCGCACATTTCATCATGCTCATCTCATGATGCATAGGAGATGCATGTATTACATTTGGTCACTTAGCAGCTTTTCACAAATCAGTTGTTAAAGCACTAATGATCTGTGTCATTGTAGAATGAGTGTCCCCCATGTATGCAGGGCCACTGGAATTATGCGGCATGGGAGGGTCAAATTATGTGGTATGGATGAGTAAATTATGCGGCAATTAGAGTCAAATTAGGCGGCATCCTGCGGCACATTTTCGGATAGTATTACTTTATTATGTTGTCATTTTTAAACTTGTTACACTGTCTGTGCATTAGTTGCAACTCAGTAGCAGTTAAACACCCAAACACAGCAATAAGCTCATAAAGGTGAACAGTCAACTTTTGCACAGGGGCTTTCACTGCGCTGCAGCACACGTCGCTGCGATTTAAGAAATTTGCTGCAGCTGCACAATCACATAATTCCAGTGGCCCTGCGTGTATCCAAAAGCAAATATACCTACAGTAGCGTAGCAAAGGTGCTGTCAGCCCAAATGCAAGCATGGTAAAATACCACCATTCCCTGTTTTGGAATTACAAAACAACTATTTTTGGAGTACAATGGGTCCCTCACACCTGTGGGCTCTGGTTCAACTGTACCTGCCGCACTATTTCTAGCTATGCCCATCATATCTGTTATAAGCTAGTGAGTTTGGCACTAAATTGGTAAGTATTCTAAAAGTAGATACCCAATTAACCTATACATCTTAAAGTCTTGCCCCAATGTGACCTGCTGTAAAGCACTCACATTTTTATCCAAATTAATTTGCAGTTCTTACAAGGCTTTTTTTTAATTTGTTGCTACATCGAATAATGATGTAACCAATGAATCAATAATAGTAAAAAATATATGCACATACACACAAACTTTCATGCATACAACTAGTAATTATTTTTCCATACAGCAATTAAAACCGTTTGTAATCACTGAAAATAGCAAGTGTTACTATAAGCAGTTAATGGTACTCAACTCACACAAAGACACACACACATATGCATACACACATTCATAAATATGCAGAGCCACTCACAACCATACTCAAATATGCATAGGAGGAGATGTGACAAAGTGGCTGGAGCTTCTGCATTTGGAATCTGGGGACCCAGGTTCAAATCTTGGCCTCGGCAGTGGACTCAACCTTGTGTGATTCTGTTCAAATCACAAAATCTCCCTGTGCCTAAATGTATGTAAACTGTATTTGGGGGATGTCCACTTGATGTACAGAGTCGACTCCCACGCCTGCATGTAATGTACAGCACCTGTTGTTTTCCTCAGTCAGGTTCGTGCTATACAAATACCAGTACATACATATGAATATGCATGCACATATACAAACATACATTTACTCCTATATAGAACCCACCAATGCACACACATACATATACATACATCTATTCAAGCAGATACAAACATGTACCCCCACACACAGAAATGTATGCATATACCCATGAAAGAAATGAAATGTATGCCTATACCCATCAATACATATATGTAGAAATGCTACTAGTAGTAATAATCAAAATAACTAGTTCATACGGCACTATTTCTAATCACTGTAAATTTCAGATGTTACTGTCTCCCAAATTAATGGTACTCAATACATGCACACATATAAACGTCCATACAAACCAACATAAATATAAAAATCATTAGTGTCCTTGCTGCAACCCCATTTATACAGGACACCCCCACCCCTGGGCCCCACAAACAGAGCTGTTGAATGTGCTGGGAGGAAACAGAGCACTGACTCTGCACATCGCCAAACACATTAATGCATTTAACTACCTTTCTGCTGCCTAATACAAAGTAGTGATTATACGAGGCAATAAGTGCCTCAGTGTAAATCTGACTTTGCATGTATGCAAGTATCACTCTCTCTGGATATGTCCGTACCGGGTATGTCCGGACTATTCCACACAAGGACCTACAGTGTCCCGGAGATGGGCTCCCCAGGACACTGTACAGTATTGGTCCCTGGGGCATGGGGTCCCTGCGGCCTAAGGAGGCTCGGGAGGGTGGCCTGAGCCCAAAGCCCCACCTCTGGCAGTACACAGGCATTTGGCATTCACAGCGTCTGGTTGGTCTCTCAGGTCATTGCAGCACCCAAGCAGACCTACTGACTCTGTCAAAGAGTCACAACACCAAAATATAAAATATGGCTCTATTAACTTAATCAAGGGTTGAGCATATCAATATATCTAAAGCTGATCTATCATCTTTGTCCAAAAATCACCTATATATTTAATCAAATATATATTTCAGTAATTCACTCAATGCAATGTTTAGTAACAGTGATTATTTAAAAAAAGTTTAATAAAGTTTTTATTAAATAAATAATTCAATGTCTGTGAGTGTGTTAACAGGTGTTATGATTGAATTTTTGTGTGCTGAAAAATGTTAAAAGAAAGACTCAGAGATATGTTTATATTTTTAAAATAAAATCAACATGTCTTTCTTTTTAAATTGTTCAGATCACAAAATGCAGTCATAAAACCAACCACATGTGGGCACTTCAGCTAATGAGTACAGCGCTCCAGCTAAGAGTGTTTTTTAGAAATATGGTAAGTTCTCCTTGGGTCATGGATTTAGTGATCTGGGAGACTGACTGTTCTTTTTAATGTTACTAAGAGGCTGCTGCACTCCCTGCAACTCCCCCCAAAATTAAAAACAAAATACTTGGTGATGTCCTTGCCCCTTCGAGGGACATCACCATGCCCATTAACATTTTTTAAATAGCCCTCACAGGGCATTATGGGGTGATCTTTCAAAGAGCAGTGAATAATAAATGAGCGGCTGCTGCCGCTCATTTATTATTCACTTTTTGTTTTTATCATTTTATTTGCAGGTGACCCAGTGCCCAAATGGGGACCCCATCCCCGGGGCAGATTTTTTTTATTTAAGGGAGATATGGGCATGTGACCACACCTTCCCAAGCCTCACAGAGGCCCCCATCACAGAGGGCCGTTTTGAAATTAATGAGAGGAGGGCCTGCAGCCCCCCCAACTCCAAGCCAGAGCAGGGCCCTAAGGACCCCATCCTCTGGGGCCTTTGCTTGTTTTAGGGGAGGGGGCGTCAGAGCACCCACAGATCGCATTGAGCCGCTTAAAAAATTGGTGGTCCTGCCTACAGAAGATAATCGGAAAGTGGGTGTGTGAATGATTGCACACACTTTTACATCTTTGCTTAAGATGTTTAAATCTGACTTTGCATTAAGGTGTGTATACATGAATGAATGAATGAAAATATTTATAGAGCGCACGATGGCCGAACGGCTTCCTGGCGCTGAGAGCTTTAAGGAACAGAACAGACAGGGCCAAGGAAGTTAGCGGGGGTAGGCCAGGGCAAACAGGAAAGTTTTGAGCGCTTTACGGAAGTGTGAAAAAATGGGGATAGAACGCATAGAAAGAGGAAGGGAGTTCCAAAACCGGGGAGCAAGAACAGAGAATCTAGTTCCACCAGTGCGAGTTTTGTGGAAACGGGGGACAGTGAGGAGGGCAGAGGAAGATGAACGGAGAGTGCGGACAGGGGTGTAGACGGAAATCAAAGAGTTGATGAACGCCGGTGCAGAACGATCAAGAGCCCGGTAGACAAGGCAACCAAGTTTGAACAATGATCTCTGCAGGATGGGTAACCAGTGAAGGGATTTGAGGACAGGAGTGATGTGATGAGTTTTGGGCAAGTGAAAGATGAGACGGGCAGCCTGATTTTGGATTGCTTGAAGGCGGCGGATTTCGTAGGCAGGGATACCCACGAACAAGCTATTGCCATAATCAAGGCGGGAAGTGATGAGGGCAGAAATAATGATCTTAAGAGAGTCAAGAGAAAAGAAACGAGAAATTTTTCGGATCAGCCGAAGGGAGAGGAAGCAGGAGGACACCACAGCACTGACCTGGCCGTGCATGGACAGGTCATGGCTGACATTACTCCCCAGTGTTTTAACGGAGGGAATCGGGGTGGGAGGGGGACCAAGAATAGGGGGCCAAAAAGCAGAGGACCAGGGGCTGGATGAGCCGCCAGTCAGGACAAGCTCAGTCTTATCTGGATTGAGCTTAAGGTGATTGGCGCTCATTCACCCAGAAATAAAGACCATGGTAGAACGAAAAAAAGATAGGGAGTAAGAAGAAGAAGAAAGATCAAAGACGAGCTGGAGGTCGTCTGCGTAGTTGTACACTGAGACCCCCAGCTCAAGAAGAGAAGAAATAAGTGGGTGAATGTAAAGGTTGAAAAGAATAGGAGAGAGGGAAGAACCTTGGGGGACCCCACAGGGCACCGGGAGGGGAAGAGCAGAGAAGCCGGGGAGGTGAACAGCTTGTGAACGTCCTGTAAGAAAGGACGTAATCCAGGAGAGGGCAGGGCCTCGTATGCCCGCTGCTCTGACACGTTCCAAAAGAATGTTATGGTCAACCGTGTCAAACGCAGCGGACAGGTCGAGGAGAACCAAAGCTTGGAGAGAGTTGGTGTCAGCCTTGGCTTTCAGCTCGTCGAGGACGGCGAGCACCACAGATTCGGTCGAATGACCCGAGCGGAAACCTGCTTGATGAGAAGCAAGAAGTTGGTTCTGTTCGACATAAGTAGAAAGACAGGAAGTGACGTAGGATTCCAAAATTTTGGCAAGATAGGGAAGAAGAGAAATGGGCCTGAAGTTAGAAGGGAGAGAGGGATCAAGACCGGGTTTTTTAAGAATGGGGGAAACAATGGCAGATTTAAATGAAGAAGGGACCAGTCCAGTAGAGAGAGAAGCATTAAGGAGAGAGAGAGGGGTAGCAGGGCAAGAAGAGAAGAGAGTCTTAAGGATGCGAGCAGGGGCACAATCGATGGGAGAGCCAGACTTGATTTTTGTGAGCAGAACTAAGAAGGAATCCAGGGAGAGGGGCGGAAAAGAGGAAAAATGTACATAACTATATATATATATATATATATATATATATATATATATATATAACACACACACAATCTAACAATGTACATCTATATAAATGTGTGTACATCCATATAAATGTGTATGTATATATATATATTATCCAACTCGAACACACCATTCCAATTCCAGGAAAAAGAACGAGCGTGGACCCAATGTTTTTGCACAATAGTTATTTTATTTTGCCTTGTCTGCCATTACGCGTTTCGGGCGCTCCTCGCCCTTGATCACATGACACCACGATTACTTTTCTTCCGCTTTTTAAAGTGCAAGTGCATTCAAAATACCACGTGACTTGGCAAGGACATAGAAAAAATACTAATTCATGTCTTAAATCACATCTTTCCTGGGTAGCAATTTTTTATTTCACAGTAAAATACATGTTAGGTTGTTGCGATTCCAAAATAGCCGCTTAAATGCAGAATAAATATTCAATCCATAATTATTTATGTACAAACACCCTGATAAGTCTTAGCATGTATTTTGCTTGAAGTCTCGGCTTGAATGCCCCATTATACAGTGCTACCCATAACAAATTTCACAAATTCCTGTCCCCTTGCCAAGTTAATAAACTGTGTTTTACCCATATGCCCTAAATACCAAAATAGGATGAACCTGTGTACTAAACACACCCCTCTACCCTAAAGTACTAGAATAAAAATTGATATTATCATTGTTTTCTCATATTTTTACAAACCTAATGCCAAATCCAATTTCTCATTAAGGCATTTTCTAAATCGATATATGTTTGTCAATGATACCATATGTTTTTTCTCTTTTCTATTTTTTCTCTCTTATAGATCAACAGCCATTGTTGGGAAATATCATGTTTTTACAGGGTGCAAATCAGCAAAGAACTATATACATATACCTGATACAATAGATAGTGAGTACCTTTAATTGATTCCACTAAGTGGGACCTCAGACCATACAAAATACATAATAAATACATGTATATTGCAACCAATCATATCTAAAAATCCCTTTATAAATACCATATCAAAATATAAATAGTCCTAAAATTTGCCTCTCCAAATACATGTATACAAATATAAATATTTTAAATATCTTCCCTTACAAAAAGCCTGTGTCTATGCAGAAGAGTGGTAGAAAAAGACTAGTAAAATCCGGTAAAAAACTAGTACAAAAGTAGAAAAATACAAAAGTACAAAATCCATAATTGCAAAAAGTTTCAAACTGCGAGAAATTCATATACAATCATTGGGGAATGCAGTTGTTCTAAAATACAGCTGGTCACTAAATGGTCCATTTAAATCTGTCACAGATATGTATATAAGTCCTCGCTGATGTTGAGCCCCCTGGGGTGCTTAGAATCTAGTTCTAAAATATAGGATGTCTCCATTCTTCTAAGCTTGAGCTCCCTATCCCCTCCTCTGTTTTGGGGGCTCACCGCATCTATGACAAAATATTTAAAATGTTTCAAATCATTATTATGGACCTGTTTAAAATGTCTTGCTACAGGATAGGTGTCATCGTTATTTGTAATGGCATGCATGTGTTGTAGGATTCTCTTATGTGCTTGTAACTTTGTACTGCCAATATATTGCATCTTACAGCTACATATTAAAACATATACAGCATATTCCGTTTTACATGTAAGATGCTGTTCTATGTTGCAAGGTTTGGTGTTAAATGCCGTGGTGTACTAGCTGTATTCAAACCATACTGGCATGCTTTGCAACTTACAAATTTAAAGAAACCCTTCCTTGCCGTAAGCCATGTATTTTTTGCTTTGGTATCGAGGTTACTGTTGGTAAGCATACTGCCCATACTGTTTGCTTTTCTAAATGTGACAGCAGGGTATTTGGGCAGAAGTCTGCCTATTACTGGGTCCCCCCTCACGATTGGCCAATTTCTTTTTATTATAGACCGAATCAGTTTTTCCTGTCGGGAATAGGACAGGATTAACCTTGTTGGCTCCTCGATACCTGTTTTAATGCTTTTTTTGTTCCTATTCTGCATAAGATCTGTTTTGGCTAGATTTCTTGATTTGGCAACTGCTGCCTCTACATCCTGATTTTTATACCCCCGCTGAGGAATCTCTTTCTGCTTTCTTCCTGTTTCTGTTGGTAGTCCTCCTCCTCACTACATATGCGTCTGATGCGTAGCATCTCACCCTATGGAATACTTCTAATCAAATGCTGAGGGTGCGCACTTGTGGCACGGAGGAGAGTATTCCCTGCCGTAGGTTTTCTAAACAGGGTTGTTGTCAATCTGTTCTCTACCACATTGAGTTTTACATCTAAAAAGATGACCTCTACTTTGCTAATATGACTGGTAAATCTCAAATTGATAGTATTTATGTTCAATGCATTGCTAAATACTTTAGCATCCTCCATTTCTCCATTCCACACAATGAACAGATCTTCAATAAAACGTAACCATACAATGATGTTATTTTCAAATGCCACTCTGTACTGCTTCATGAGGACCAGCTCCTCCCACCAGCCCATAAATAGACAGGCATAGCTGGGGAGAAGCTGGCCCCCATTGCTACGCCCTGTATTTGCTGGAATAATTTTCCATCAAATAAAAACAGATTATTATCCAGACAAAATAGTAAATTTTTTTGTAGCATAGCAGTATGTCGTGCATATATTAGAGGTCTCCTCAAAAGATAATACTCGATTGCTTTCATGCCATCTAGATTTCTAATGCACGTGTACAAGGACGAGACATCTAATGCAATCAAAGAATATGATGTCTTCCATTCAATATTTTCGATTTTCCTTAGAAAGTCACTTGTATCCTGTACATAAGATCTCAACCCCTTTACATATTCCTGTAAGAAAAAGTCTATATATTTGGACATATTTTCCAATAGTCCATCACAGGCAGCTATAATGGGCCTCCCTGGCGGTTTTTCAGGGTCCTTATGAATTTTAGGTATAGAAAAGATTACTGGGGTAGTTGGATGTTCCTTTTTCAAATATTTGAATTCCTCCCAGCTCAATATGCCCTGACTTCTCCACACGATTAATAAAGAGAATAGCTGCGCCTGAGTCTCTTTCAGTTTATGAGGGGTGATACGTCGATAGCATTCTTCCTGATGGAGTTGAGCATATGCCTCTTCCAGATAGTCTTTAAGTGGCCATAATACTATTTTTCCGCCCTTGTCAGAATTGCGTATTATAATTTTATGGTTATTTTTGAGTTTGTCAATCAATTGGCGATATTTTCTGTCTTGATTGGTATACTTCTTTTTGGAGCTATTTATTGACAGATTTAGTTTCTTTATCTGTGCCACCACTTGTTCATTAAAAACATCAATGGAGTCCCTTGCCATTATAGGGACACATTTTGATTTAGGCTTAAAGTGCGTTACCGGTTTTGCATCAGTGCCTTCCAAGTGCGATTCAGTGTTGATTAAGCCACTGGGATTATTATCTTCTGTCCCAAGTTCCATTTCCCCTGCAAGGCTCTGCATATCCCTCAATACATCATAGTCTGCATTAATCAGACCTGTTAAGCATCTTTCTTGTTGAGGGATTGCTGCCTCATTGTTGTCATCCTTGTTTCTTTGGAGATTAAACTTTTTGAGCTTGAGCTTCCTTATATATCGATAGATATCTGCTTGAGTCCTTGTGTAGCTAAAATTCGACTCCGGACAAAACAGTCCCAGTGACAATAATTGTTTCTCTGCAGCAGTAAGGTCTATATCTGTCAGATTAATAATCGTATTGTTTGCCTCGGGGTCCTTTACAATGTTATCTGTGCAGCTTTCTTCAACAGGTTTAACTGCGCCTCCACCTGCTTTTCCCGCGATTCGCAGTATCTTCTCCTTGCTTTTCTGCGCTCTCTTCTCCTGTAGGTTTTCCTACATGGGCCGGTGCTGGTGCTTTGATGCGAGGTCTCAATTTCTCCCTTTGGCTGCATTTTAAAATTTCTAATTCTTCCCCCAAGGTCAACTTTACACTTCTTACATCTATCCTCAAAGATGAATTATCTGACTTAGACCCACTCTCAACCGCAGAGCTTAGCTCAGATGCAGATGGTGATTCAGTAGGTTTTTGCCCCTTCCTTGTTCCCTCAGCCTCTTCAGTCCTTTGTTTCGCCATAGCGCTCGGCATTGAATCATATCATCGGGCAAAAGTGAAAATTTGCCCATTTGCGTAATCATCGCGGTCACGTTTAAATGTATACGTTTTGCATATTTTAAACTTCTCTTCCTCCTTCTAGAGGCGATTGTTCATTTCATCTAGACATTTCTGCCTGGTCGGGGGTTCTCCCATGCTATCAATCTCTTTTTCCAAAAGCTCAATTTTGATCTGTAGCTCGCCACTATCTATCTCCGCATACTTTACCAATATTTCTACTAGCCGCCGGGACGACTCCAGATTGCATTCCCCCCATTCTGCCATCATCCGGGGGTTCGGTGTCTCATAGCTGGGGGCTATCATTATTCGCAGGCCCCTGGGGATCCTTTCCACTTCCAGGTACCTTCTTAACGATGTAGCCTCCCACCATTTAGATTGTTCCTGCTTTTTGAGCTTTTCTAGTAATCGGAAATTTTCTTTAAGTCCTTTGCTTTTGTTGCTGGGTTCCACATTATTAATCATGCTTGCCCCTTTTGATTCATCTGGGACATCTGAAAACATGCTTTCAGCCTTTAGTTTGCGTTTTTTCAAGGTGTCTGCAGACATGTTGGCTGTTTTCTGAAATCCGCAGTATGCCTGCCCCAACTGGCAAATGCCCTTGTGCCTGGCTCCCACGTTGCGCATCTCCCAACCTGATTGCTACCAG
This sequence comes from Lissotriton vulgaris, assembly GCF_964263255.1. Taxonomy (NCBI): domain Eukaryota; kingdom Metazoa; phylum Chordata; class Amphibia; order Caudata; family Salamandridae; genus Lissotriton; species Lissotriton vulgaris. The sequence goes on along the minus strand of NC_141689.1, from coordinate 1,251,323,522 downwards.
TTTTTATAATTTTCGCTCGCGTCGTGTTATCCAGCTGCCACAATCACCGCGTCTGCCCTTTCGCGTCGATGATGACTACTCAGAGCTTCCTCCTCGCTCCACGGCAGCACCGCGGTGCAAGTGGCTGTTCGCTTCGCGTCCTCGCGTCTTTCCTCTGGTGCTCAGGGGGCTCCGCCAGTTCCGTTCCCGGAAGGGTTGCTGAGTGCCCCCGGGGTCCCTGCCAGCTATCACCACGAACCCGTGTTCTTCGCCGACAGATATCCAGAGCGTGACTTGCCTCTGCGGCGCCTGCTTGTAGGGAGGGGGTCAACGTATCCCGAGAAGTCAATCCGGAAACATATTCTCCAACTCGAACACACCATTCCAATTCCAGGAAAAAGAACGAGCGTTGACCCAATGTTTTTGCGCAACAGTTATTTTATTTTGCCTTGTCTGCCATTACGCGTTTCGGGCACTCCTCGCCCTTGATCACATGACACCATGATTACTTTTCTTCCGCTTTTTAATGTGCAAGTGCATTCAAAATACCACGTGACTTGGCAAGGACGTAGAAAAAATTCTAATTCATGTCTTAAATCACATCTTTCCTGGGTAGCAATTTTCTATTTCACAGTAAAATACATGTTAGGTTGTTTCGATTTCAAAATAGCTGCTTAAATGCAGAATAAATATTCAATCCATAAATATTTATGTACAAACACCCTGATAAGTCTTAGCATGTATTATATATATATATATATCATCCCAACGCTTGTCTCCTCATCCACGGTGAACCAATTTCAATCGAGTGCACTCAAAGGCTTTGAGTGCGCTCGATTGAAATTGGTTCACCGTGGATGAGGAGCCAAGCATTGGGATGATATATACGCACTCCACCTTGCATTAAGCGAGCACCCGCGACATTTGTGGAACAACGGCTGGTGGTTTGGAGTTTTGGAATATATATATATAAGAAATACATACACAATCTTCCACAAACTATCTCTCTTTCTCTGTCATTCTTTAATAATGCTTGCCTTCTGTTATTTTTTTTTTTGCGTCATAAACAGGGTCAGGCTGGACAAAAAAGTCTGGGAACCAAAATAAAAGTGGCCCCATTAGTAAACCTGGTGGCCAACGTTTACAAATCAGGCCTGTTTTGAACTTGTAAAAGACACGCTATATCGGTATTTTGCAGGTTATTTCTGTTTGCTGCAGGCAATGCTTGTAGTAATGTCAGGGAAATCATCCGTAAAAAAAAAAGGCCCCGCTGGGCATAAACAGGCCCACAAACTGCAAAAACAAGACGGCTGATAGACCTGTCAGACCGGCCCATCGGGCACTGCCTGGTCATAGGGACATGCTGGGAGTGGGACGTCAGACTGTTAGACCGGCCCATCGGGCACTGACTGGTCATAGGGACATATAAGGAGCAGCAGAGCTGAGAGTGGGACGTCAGACTGGCCCATCAGGCACTGCCTTGTTGCAGTATTGTACCTCAAATTATAACTGCACACTTGTCACTTTTCCTCTTGTGCACTTTTGACTACCTCATGTATTTTTGGTTGCTCACAATTTTTACTACCTCAAGTATTTTGGTTGCTCACAATTGTCACTATTACCTTTACTACCTCATGTATTTTTGGTTGCTCACAATTTTTTACCACCTCAAGTATTTTGTTTGCTCACAATTGTCACTATTGCCTTTACTACCTCATGTATTTTTGGTTGCTCACAATTTTTACTACCTCATGTATTTTGTTTGCTCACAATTGTCACTATTACCTTATGTAAGTAACGTATGCTTTTGTAATCTGTTCTTTTGTAATGTTTCATTTCTGTTCCTAATGTGAAGCGCTCTGACGCCTTCGGGTAAAGTCCGCGCTATATAAAAATGCATAAATAAAATAAAATAAAATAAATAAATAAGAACATACTGGGAGTGGGACTGACAGACCGAGCTCTGCTCCCCGACCCTCGAACCTGCCCCCTGTCCAGCGTGTACAGCAGAACCCTCTCGGTGCCCGCCTCTCGCGGTGCAGCTGCACATTCCACGGGAAATGTCAGCATTCCAAGCCTACAGCCCGACAGCCGTGGCCCGGGAGCGTTAAGGCTGCTATCGTGGGACGCCAGCGCCAGGAAGCCTTTCCTCTCGGAGATACAGAGCGCCGCGTTCGGCTCGGGCATACTCTCGCCAATCAGGCCCGAAATCCGATTCACCAGGCGTTCTTCGTTTTGCAGAAACGGAGTTTAACCGTAAAAGGTCCACCTGGTGAAGGGGGGAGGGGGGGGGGGGGACTGGGATTGTGCATTGTGCACGGGGGGGGAGGGAGTGTACTGGGATTGGTCATTTCTGTACGCACAATTGCACCTATACCTTGAGTTGTCCGCCTCTATTGTTTATTGTTTCTGATGCACACTTACTATTATCTCACCAGTGTGGGTGTCCGGCGGGAGTGATATTGTTTATTTTCCAGAGCAGACACTCTGAACCTTTCATGAAAAGTACACTTCCCCATTAGAATGCGCATTAAAATGGCGTACGACTATCTCGTGCCAGGCCTGTATATCTAATATACATTTCATGTAAGGAATGTTGTACTACGAACATATGCGTGTCCAAAAGCAATTCAAAGCTTTACAAAGCAAAGCAACCGTAGGCCCGGTGCCTCAGTATGGTCCCGAGCATGATGATGGCGCGGGCGGGGTGGGGTGGTGATGGTCCCATTAGAAAGGTCTGTATTATGTATAGGTGCGTGGACACTTCATTCCATGTCACGCGTGTTACTCCACCGTCTCGCGGTGCAGTATCGTACTCCACGTCACCACCGTGTTTGGTGTCACGCTCACTGGTGCCATTTTTTCGAATCCCTCATTTGTCATGCATCACACAAACCTCGGAGTAACTTCCATGTTTCGCCTGCCTCACCTCATTAGTTGCTGCTGATATTCTCAACCTACCTGCGCCCTAGACCTAACACGTTCCTCATCCGGCACTTTCATTTGGGGTTTAATTATCCCCTTCTAACCCCCCCCCCCGCCCTCCCCCCCAATTGTTGTGCCCCTCACCACCATCTACCCTCCTTCCTCAGTGCCCGCCCTTGTCTCTGGCTGTTGAACCATGCATGCTATGGTGCATGCCCGGGAAGATGGTGGCTGGTGATTGGTCTGATTACCACCAGGCCAGGCCCACCCCCGCCATCTTCCTACTTAAGTGACTAATAAACGGATGTTAGTTCTCAGCAAACGTCGCCTGTGAGTCTTATCACGGTGGATTTCTGGCATGTCGCCCTTCTTACACCCTCATCGGAACGTGCCTATAGTAAAGGCGTTCAGCTCACCACTTTGTAAGCACATCACAGAGACCCATTTTATTAATGTCCCCCTTACCACTGGGGTTGTCTATTCCTATACATTACCAATTTTTGCAGACACGGGGACGAGGCTTAGTAAGGGGAAGAGATTTGCCCACGATCAAACAATGTAGGTCCGTTGGTGAAACCTGTGATTGTAAACCCAGATGTTCTCACCCTACAATAATGAGTTTAGGTTGTAGGGACCCATGGACATACTGACAGACTGAAAATATTGGTCCCAAATTTTGTACCAACTTATTGCGACCTGTCTGTAATTTTTCGATGTGACATATGTACCACTGGATCGTGTCACAATATCCCCAGTTGCAGAGGCGCAGAAAGGCCAGCCTAATACATGTTCAATAGGCATTTCGCTATTTGTGACCCCTTGACTGGCTGCAACCACAGGGATGGTAGTCTGCAAGAAAACATCTGGCAAACTATCGTTGTATATGCATTCCCAAATGGGAAGCGTATTTTTTTTTAAGTAGCCTTTGTTCCTAAAAGGAACTGATACTGCTTTAAAAAACACATGTACCCGTTTGGAACCACACTGAGGTAGCAGGCAGTGGTCCACATGACTCCTGTCTGCTCCCACCGAGACCACCAGACATTATTCCAAAAGGAAAAAGCTGTGCAACGGTCCCAATTACGAATTGGTTGCCACATCCTTTCCGGAGTTGGAAACTTATGAATGGTTTAGGACTGCAATTGCAGTCACAAACCATTGATACATATCTTTGCGATTCAGAATTAGGAAGGGGCTCCTTTTTCGCAGCCCCTCCTAATAGCAACTTGGAATGCGTTGGCCTACCCTTTTGTGATTTAGAAACGAAACGACTTTCCGAATTGCAAAAGGGCTTTAATACATTGCAAAACGTCATTTTGCTGTTCCAAAGCCAGTATTTTCGCTAATTGCACGGTTTAGGGAAACGAACAAACATCTGTGCCCTGATCAAATCTCTGCCCTAGATTAATGGTGGCATCTATCCTTTTTTTTTTACCAGACGAGACATCTTTCAAGAACACAATAAAGGGACTTTGGACCCTTTCCTGCAAGGCTATAGAAATCTCCTTGTTAATAGTGTGCGGCTAAATGTCAAGGACCAACGGCTGCTAGAAAAGTGAGCGCTGCATGTAACTCACCCTAATAATCTAACATACCTTTACAAACATTTGCAAACTTCCCAGCTTGTTTTGACAAAAAGAGGCCCCATCAGGACATACTACTCCTCACCGACTCTTCTCACCAGGGCCATATTATAACCGTATTCCACTTCTACCAATCATTCAGGCCTGCCTGAAATCACTTCCGAGAGTGCCACAGTGCAACTGCACACGGAGCAAATGCCAGACAAATTAACATAGCACAACCTAAAATAACATCAGGAGACATGGGGACAACATCAGTTTCTTCCTATTAAAGTAGTACATTTACCTTAAACAAGCATTGGCAAAGTCAAGAAGTTTGGAATATTGCTATAATATGCTATATAATTATATATATAATTATATATTATATTATAATTTGCTATAATATGTGTTTATTGCTGTCTGACATGTTTGGATGCATGGATACATCAAACACTATGTGAGGTGTTTGCGGCTCTAAAAACCCCATTTATGTATACTGTTAGGAGATTAGTGACAAACACTGTGACAGACAGCTACACCACCAAGCCAGACCTAAAAATAGTATTATTGCCAAGTGATTTATGTGTTTTAGCCTTTTGGTCGAACACAGCCATCAGTTAGAAGAATCTGCAATCATCCCAACCACGCTTAAGGCTACCTGTGAAACCATTGGCAGACCTAACACATAAAGACAGCCTTCCACCAAAAACTGTCTGCTGGTACAGGGACATTCCCTTCGGGCTGATACAGTATTGACCCAGCAAAATATCATTAGGTTGGTGATTAAACGCTTAAAGTTTCATTAAATTAACTGCTTTTCAGATTAATTACCTGGATCACAATTTTTCTGTGCTTCACTGCGGTGCCAGAGCCCTCTAAATAGGGCATCAGGGTGAATGTTTGTTAGTAAACGAGAACGTTTCTTTGGCCTCCCCACGCGACCCTGATACATGGTGGGGGCTGATGCCAGCATTGCTTGGGTGGATTGAAGGTGAGTCATTGCTGATGTTTATTGAACATCTACTGCCTCAAGTGCCTTCATTCGGCTTGATCAACAACCTGCTCATTGGCCTGAGGCCGCTCCTCATGGAAAATGTGGGCATTCCGTCAGCCCTTAAGTAGAAGCCGCCTTCTGCTGTATATGAATTCCAAGTGAGAATTGTAAATGTAAATATAGGTGTGCTGTGACACTCCCAAATTAGGCGTGGAGCACTGGTTGCATGTCACAATGTTGAGCTCAAGAGGCATATTGAATCCTGAACATCAATTACAAATATATTTCCAAGCTAAGCATACTTAAGGAAGCATAGATGTATTCCGCAACTTCACATCCACTTACCTCGATGATATGTTGGTAGTTGATATTATGGACTCGATATAAGAGCACTGCAACATTTCAATTTCAATATTGCGATAGAACACCCAGAGCAGCCTAATTGAAGGACATCAATCCACAATTGATGCTCTGTTTTGAAAAATCAATTGTCGGTTTGTTGATGCAACAAATGGTAAAATCCAGAACACTTTTTAGGATATCCGTATTACATATGCATAATGTGAACTCACATGCATTGTGAGATGATTTTATTCTTTATTTTGTCATTCAGTGACCCTCACTGGGATTTACTATTGAGTGCCTCGATGAGTCTTACTGTAGTTTTTGACCGTCTTTAATGATTGCATTATTGAATGTCTCTTGTAAACTGTCTCTGATAAAGGGATTTGCCCAGGACCACACAGTCTTGTCAAGTGAGGGGAACCAGGTTTAGAGCACACGTTTTCTGGTGACATAGCTGGCAGTGTATTCAATCTAAGTCAGCTAGGTTAGAGAAGATTAAACTGCGCATGTCTGGCTGACCGTCGCAAGATGGCAGCCAAAGGGACATGCGCATTTTAAACTTAAGCCCACAGCTCTCTGCTGCCACTTTGCAGCACTGGCCCGCACCATCCTGACACTCAGTGCGAGATGGGTTGGTTGCTGAAAAATAAAATCGTAATAAACTTTACTACCATTTTATTTTTCAGCTCTTGCCTGGGGCATTTCATAGTGGGGCGATGCTCCTCCGCTCAAATGGAGGAGCCCTCCGCTCAAATGGAGGAGCGCCCCTGCATAAATTACTAGAATGTTAGTACCGCTGAGGTGGGAGAGCCACTGAAGGCCTGAGCCAGATGTGCTCCGGCCCAGACCGAGGTCCTTTTGGACTGTCAAGCCATGTACAACAGTGTGTTTAACACTGTTTGTGATTCCCAATTGGGTCGCAAATTGCGAGGCTCATTAATATTAATGAGCCTCTCTCAATTTGCCAGCCCCTTGGAAATGACAGGCCCTCCCAGGTATGGAGGCCTACTGGGCTCAGCAGAACACCATGTCTGGGACTGCTTTTAAATAAAGCAGTTTAAAAAAAATGCAGCCCGTTTTCCTTAAAGGAAAACGGGATGCATTTAAAAAAAAAAATTAAACCTTTTTCATTTCATTTTTTAAGGGCAGGTAGGGGTCCCTAGGACAACTACCTGCCCTTTAAATATATTTTTAGAGACAGTCACAAAGTGAAGGAGTCCCCTGGGGACCCCATCCAAATTGCGACTGCATTACCACCCTCTTGAAGAGGGTGGTAATTTGCAAGTGTTTTGCAACCGCAATTGCAGTGACAAAACATTCATACATTGAATTGCGGACGCTATTAAGAAAGGAACACCCCTTCCTAAGAGCGACTCGCAATTCCTAAATAGCGAGTCACAAATAAAATGCGATTCGCTATTTCCGAATTGTATATGGCACAGGGCCCTTTTGCATGTGCAAACGGGTCGCAAACCCGTTTGCGCATGCAAATTGGGGCCGTACATCTGGCCCAGAGTCATTTTACTTTTCTGCCCGCCCGCCTGCCCCGAATGACCACGAACGCCAAGCCTTATCTGTAGGCCTTTGCTTTTTCTGCAGTCTTAGGACGTATGTTTAAAATGAAAAAGTAGGGGAACAGAATCTATGGAATTAAAGAAGTAGGGGCACGCCGTGCCCTGCCGAACTCACCTACTTCAACCACTGGTCTCAGTGCATACCTGTAACTGTGGGATCTTTGAGATCCCTTTGTTTTCTAAATATGCGTAGTTAATTTAACTGAGCTTTTGCTGAAATCATTCTCTCTGGTATGTCAGGGAAAGCTGGTGATATCAGTATAAAACAGAATGCCCTGCTTTTCCTTAACTTTGTACTTATTCTCTATAAAGACTTGTAGTGTCAGCTTGATTTACCATATGATATTACATACATGTATTTATTAGTTTTTCGAATAATTAAACAAAGCATTGATGGCCGAGATAAGTAGGACACACCCATCCAATGGCTAAAATGCATAATTTATAAGAAGGAAAGCAGGATTTAAATCCCAGCTGCCCCTCTTGACCGAACTGTATGATCCTCTGCACTTACTTTACCTCACTGTGCCTTCTTTACCTTGATCATCACACATGAGATCCCTTTGCAATATTTCGGATCAGGGTGTGGCAGGACAAACCCCTTTCTTGTGTATGGATAATAGAATATGATGCTCCATCTATAAAAAAAAAACCGTAGGCCTTATATCTAGGCATATGGCAACTATCTTGCCTCCTTCATCATTAATCCATCATCATCAGGCCAGAAGGTGGTGGGGCACTTCATGATATTTTCTAATATAACGTTTAGAATTATCACACCTAATAGATACCACTCATGCAGTGATATAATAGAGTGTACTAAAGTGGAATTAATACAGATGTTGAAGGAATACACACTTCTTGAATTTTCAAGAGTCATATATTTAAATGAAGTTTCTAGCACAGATTTCTTTGCCCAGAATCTCAAGATGTTGATGAGCGTCCCAGCCGAGACTAGAGCCTGGTTTCCCAGTTTCCAGGTAGACCGCCCTAGCAGGCCACATCCTCTCTCCTTAGCTCGCTCTCTATTAGATTGTTGCCTCGTTGAATGCAAAACATGAAGAAATGGCCTGTACATTTCACAAAAAGAGGTGGTCCTGACTACCCATAATGTTTCAGCAGGCAACCGTACCTTATGTGCTCATGTATGTACAATACAACAATTACGTGCATACCATTGGGAAATATTGCAGTCAGCCATATGCAGTTTACTGAGATTGATGCTTTACAGCAGCGCTCAGAGCTGCTCGTCTGCATGTGCCCACTGCTGCTAGGCTCAGGCAACAGAATCTCCTCACCCAGCCTCCATGGTGGTGCTCTGCTGCCACACTGTTACACATGAAGGCAGGGCCGCTGAGAATTGTGGGAACACAGCCACTCATACAGCGCTCACCACCACATCCTTGATGCTGAGAGGGAGGGCTTTGAGCAAGACAGGGGGACGGGGAAATTCTTGATGTTGGCTGTTTGACTGGGTAGGGTGTACATGGACCAAGGCTGGCAATGAGAATTCTGGGAAGCCACTTTCCATAATTTAGTGCAAGCCTGTGCTCACCCATGGCTGCAGTTAGCTACTGCAGGGGCGCAAAGCTCTGCCTGGCTTGCAGAGCAGGGCATAGCCAGCATGTTTCACGCTGCAAGACTGTCACCGTAACACCGTAGCGGGTTGTCGTCCTCTTCGTTACCAGCCAAGGTCATCAGAGCAGCCAGCACTAATATGGGGATTTAGTGCTCTCTGCAGCGCAGTAGTGTCATTAGAGGCTTAATTTAACATATCAAAAGTGGTGAGTCACAAGGAGGGGACAGGTCAAATGAAGCTGGGGCACCAGCCCTGCATGCTGACGTCCCCACAATGCTACCTCAAGTGACACTGGACTTTTCAGCTTTGTGTTGGTGAGTTTTAGTGTTCACAGACCCTATTGGTGAGGTTGTGACAGGGCCGTGTATACCTTTCTACATCTCCATGGAATGCCATCTGGATAGTACGCAGGAGAAGGTACTGACATGTCTAGATTGAGGTTCTAGGGCCCAAAGTACTGTGGATCACAAGTAAAGTACTCTACTTAGCTTTGGTGTCAGGGGATAAATTGAACAAAACCTTCATAAAATAAGGAAAACTGTGCCATATCTAAATTCTCACTGCATTTGTTCTGGTACAGCAGAATACGTATAGTATTTTTTTGTCTTGAGAGCCAATCTTAAAAAATGTGGGTACAACATTATCACCAAGCACTTGCATAATATAACATTGTTTTGGATAGTTGGAAATGGTTCAGGTATTCAGGGGTGTCAGAGGATTTGTTTTACAGCTGAGTGGATGTGTCCCCATTTGTTTTGCCCAGTTGGACAGGGAGTTGCATCATTTTTGATGGATTATGGTTTTGCTCAGTTTTTAAAGTTTTTACAGGAAGGCCATGACACATAGGCCCGGGAGAATTTAGTTTTAGTTAGAATTTGGGGTATAATCCGATTTACAATGACTTGAAAGTGAGGCTCTATTTTGCAAGTCTTTGCTACCCATGTGCCCTCCAAATCCATGGAGTGGGTGAAAAGGGAAGCATTAAACATTTATTGCAATGTTGCTTTTAGCAAATATCTCCACAATATTAGCATAAATAAGAAGGTTTTAGGCCTTCCTCTAGTTGGCATTTCGTAGGTTTCACTCACAGATATCCTATATTGCATGTTTTGTGCTTGGCATCAAGGTAGTCTGGCATGCAACATCCCAAATGTGGTTAAATATGGAGATCATACCATTCAGTTTCTCCCATACTCACAAGGACACTTGGATATGGAATGGTAGTAAAAACGATCATCTAACAGTTCTCTTCACTTCTCCAACCATGGCAGCTGAGGACCACAGCTATAAAACAAATCTCAGATTGGGCAAACCAGTGCAGTAAATAAGCAGTCTGTAGCATAAGACATACCATAAAGTGATACGCAGAGCTGTTCTGATCTGCCAGCATATTGAAAAGTACTCTCTCTCTCTCTCTCTCTCTCAGAAGAACATTAATCACCAGAGTTATCTTGATATTTTTAATGTTGCCTGAAAATAACTGGAGGCAAAGAACGTAGCAGCAAGTGCTTTAAAAAAAATAATAAAGGGCTCCCCCACCCAAAATCAGTGCCTGGTGCGGTGGCACCAGTCGCACCGCCTTAGAGCCGCCCCTGACTGACAGAGAAGTAGAAGCACATATGGGCAGGGTTAGTAGACTGTTTTAGGTCGTGTCAGTACCTTTACAAAGTTGTGGACAGGACCACAGGCACAATGGCAGGCTCAGTACATTGTAGCTCAACTTTCATTAGTAAACTGTTAGTCTGTACTACTGGTTCCACCACCCAGGCCCTCCCTGCCTCTGCGGAATAATAGTATCTCCATGAAAGGGCCCATTTAATAAAGGAGCAGGCCTAGCAACTGCTACTGTTCAATATCCTACTCGCTTGGGAGGTAATTATGCTTGAGTAACTCCTGGTCAAAAGGACCATTGCACCTGTGCGCACAATACACAAAGGCTTTAGTATAGGCTATGACCGGATATGCGAAAAGAAGAAAGAAATACTTTTTCTTCGAATGGCGGCTCCCGGCTTGGGAGTTCGGGCTCAGTTTAAAATGAAATAGCCCGTATCCTTTTTCAGAAACTGTCCATTTAGTCTTGCTGACTAACTTATATGATTAATTTGCTCAAAAGGTTGCAGCTGAAAGGCTGCTCGGTTGTCTTGTCTGGCTTCTGGTGCTGAGGTGTGCACAGGTTCTGGTTTCTGTGGACCTCAGTTGAGGTGCGTCCTTAGCATCTGGTAATTTGTACTTTCATCGCATTTAAGAATATAAGAATTTAAGGGCCGCTGTTTTTACTGTTTCTAACTATGATTGTAACCATTTACATGTGGGAGTAAGGGTAAGATGTGTTATTATTTCTCTGCAGTATGTTGGTTTGTAGACCTTGTATACCATGTAAAGCGCTCTGATACCCTCACGGGTCAAGTTCGCGCTCTATAAAACATTAAAATAAATAAATAAATAAATAAACTGCTCATCAGTCTCTCACACTTCATCACCCAACACACTGCTACATGCTGTGTCCCATAACACAATAACTGAATCTCTGTGGCCATCACGCTCAACATGAAAACACTTCCCATACAGGATCAAAACAAAGACAACATTCTTTCAACGACACACCTTACACAGTGTAACATGCTACCCATGTAGCAACCGCTATATAAATGCTCAAATACAGTACAATACAATACAATGACCCGGGCTTAACTCATACTAAACATTTTATTTTCGCATCATTCATATTTATGCAAGTGCAATGGTTTTTATAAATCTGGGAGGATACAAATTCCACAGTTATTTACAGCTAGACCTCAGTTCTAGAGACAAATAATACAATGGCGCGTGCCGCTCGTTAAAGCTGTAATTAAAACAACATAGAGAAGCATGAAACGGTAACCATAAGGTCGACGCTGCCCCCACTACTCGCGAACAAAAGGCATAAGCAAACTTTATGAATCTGTCTCAGACGGCCGTTGACAGCTGGGACCTGACAATCCAATGCAGCAGTCTGGTACCAAGCAGCACGCGGCTCTGGTGGAACGTTTAAAATACACCGGCGCACTTCCTGGGAGGGATTAACCCCGCGCCTCACCGGATGTGCACCACATGTCTTTGGAACAAAGCCCGGTTCCGCTCACAGCAGGGCAGAGGGGATATGGAACCGGAACAACATTTGTCTCGAATGCGACACAGTGTTAGCCTTAATACCAGTCAAAGAAGCTCAGCCTCTCCGGCGCCTTCTATGCACAATTTTAAATCTCGGGGTGAATGCGGAAACATCATTGTCTTTCTCGTGAGAAGCGCAGCTAAATAGACACAGGTGTTTTCGAGGCACTTTACTTCCGCTCACCTTTCATGCTATAATGGGGGCCAGCTGCTTATGTAATCTTCCGTTGTGTATATACTGTTCCAGCGGCGTGAGAGACTACATGTTATATCGTCTAAAGTTACGCATTTAGGAACAAAATCCTTTGGGAATCTGACTGATGAAAATCCAGTCATATCATGCTATGGGCTCAAGCCTCTAAACTGGTATTTCAGAAGGTGAAGTGTCTGCTGCTCAAGTATATGATTGGTCGAAGTAAGGTAGATTGGAAGCACCTCTCAGTCTTCAGAGATTAGTGCAAGGCCGATTCTAGGGCGGTGTGAAAGGTGCCTCTGCACCTGGTGCCGACTTTAGGGGACGCCGTGTTTGCAAGTTTATTTTGGTTCTAAAAGCACCTGCTGCCGCGGTCCTTGCCTCCAGCATTTTCCAGGCAACAATAAAAATGTAAAGATAACTCCTGTGATTAATGCTCTTCCTGGAGAGAGATCAGAGTTTTGTCTAGTTGAGGTTTTGACCGATCATAAAATAGCACAGGGGATTAATATGCGTACTGCAAAGAACGTGTACCATGCATATCGAAAATTGCATATAATGTAAAAAGGTCAGTGGGTTACTGCTTTTCTAAGAGAGAGCTTTTTTTTACTTGCAGTTTTAAAGTTAAAATCCTAATATAGAACAGCGAATTAATAACTGTCATCAAAGAACTGCATGCACACTGCCAAGTATAGATTAGAGCATAGATTCATGTTGCAAAAAGGGTTCATTTGGGTAAAATTTGATTATTATTAAAGGGAAGCCCCAACTATGATGTTCCGTTTTCAATTGTGAGTTTGTTCTTCTCCAGACCAAGCACTCTTAAACTATACTGCCTGCCAGTATGGATGACATGTCACTCCTACACCTTTTAGACCTCTGTCTTATTTAACATTTCCTATAAAATGATTTACACACGTATGATTGAATGATTCTGTGTAATGTATGTGTGCTGCATAGGACCCGGACCCCCCAGCATGTCCCCGACCCAGCCCATCAACTCTGAAACCCACATGCATATCAAAGACAGATTTGTGTGGGTTTAAAACGGCCATGTTTAATCATCATACCACATAAACATGACAAGGAAGTTAAATTGCATAACTCTATCAAAACATAAAACACTTTTAATAATTGACATTTCAATTTGTAACAAACCCCCAGCACTAAGGGGGGTCATCCTGCGCCAGGTGCAACCCACCTGCGCCCTAGAGTGGTGGGCCCCACCTCTGATCCTTGTCCGCCAATCCGTGGCCCACCCCCGACCACCATGCTGCCCAGGAACCCAGGAGGCTCGAAACCTGTCACCCTAGCCTCCCCAGCCGGTGGTCACCTTTCACCATGCGGAGAGCTTACCGTCTCCCCCCTCAGTAGTGGCCTAGGGAGTATGCTGGGCGGACTCCCATCCATCGTGTGAGTAAATGTCAGTGTTCGCAGGTCTCTTTACCGCACGCCACACTCAAACCACTAAACACAGGGACGGGTGGTGGGAGTTTAAAACTTAAGCTAGGGATAGAGGGGGGAGGCGCCGATCGCAGGCGAGCACAGCAGTCCGATGAGGGGAGAAGGGGGACAAACAGACCGAGGTCACTGACCCGGGTCCATAAATATGCCCCAGTCTCCGCCCCCCTCTCTCCCCACCGGAAGTGCGTCACCCCGCTACCCGGGAGGACTTGGTCGGTCGGAGGCCTCACGGCGATCCGCCCACCCAATGACTGATGCAGGAGGGGGCGGGAACCGGGGGGGCCGGGTCCTAGGAGCGCGCTCCATTAATGTCGCGCTGGGCATAGGACCTGGACCCCCAGCATGTCCCCGCCCCAGCCCATCAACTGAAACCCACATGCATATCAAAGACAGAGATTTGTGTGGGTTTAAAACGGCCATGTTTAATCATCATACCACATAAACATGACAAGGAAGTTAAATTGCATAACTATCAAAACATAAAACACTTTTAATAATTGACATTTCAATTTGTAACAAACGCCCAGCACTAAGGGGGGGTCATCCTGCGTCAGGTGCAACCCACCTGCGCCCTAGAGTGGTGGGCCCCACCTCTGATCCTTGTCCGCCAATCCGGGGCCCACCCCGACCACCAGGCTGCCCAGGAACCCAGGAGGCTCGAAACCTGTCACCCTAGCCTCCCTAGCCGGTGGTCACCTTTCACCAAGCGGAGAGCTTACCGTCTCCCCCCCTCAGTGCTGGCCTAGGGAGTACGCTGGGGGGACTCCCATTGTGTGAGTAAATGTCAGTGTTCGCAGGTCTCTTTACCGCCACAAGGGTGACCAAGGGCCTTAGGTCTGTCACCCTCCCCACCTGCGTTCAGTACAAAAGACCACAATCCATTGATCCGGCATCAGTGCCCAAGTCTGACAGATGTACGCCATCCTGGTGGTACATTGCTTCTCCAGAAATCATCCTGTGTGGAATCGGACACAAGCTGCCTTCACTGAGCACAACTTGGCCAACTCCCCATTTAGTCTCCTAACTGAAACGTTCAGCGATCTAGCCCGCACTCCGGGGCCCCAGGTCCTGCGTGGAATCATGCACGACCATGCAATTTTGGCCAAAGGAAAGATCCGCCCTAACTATGCGAACTCGGTCAGCAATGCTTTCTTAACCACCAGGCGCCCCCGGTCGACCATGCCATTTCCTCCTAGGTGGATGATTACCAAATCCGGGGTCTTCTGCCCCTCCTGCTCTCTGAACTCCTCCACAAGACGTCGTAGGTGTCGAACCGCAAGCCCCCAACGCCTTTCCACAGGAATTCCGTCCCGTTTAAGCCCCCCGGCTTCACGACTCGCCCCTGCTGCAACCGCACCGTGGCGCGCCGCACGAACGAGTGCCCCAGTACCCCCACCACCTTCGCGGGCATCTTACTGGATAGGGGGGAAATGGAAAAGTTAGAAACTAGCTTCAACAACATATACACCGTCAGTCACAACAGGTCCGGTCTGATGTACCTCCTGAAGCAATTAGATGCCCAGCGCCCCACCTTTTTCACGGTGCCAGCTGGCAAGCCTGCCCCTACCGCCAAGGTGGCCGCCCCAATCCTGAATGAGTGAGAGGAGTACCCCGCTCCCTCTAGACCTAACTCCCTTAAAGCCAGACCCAGGACTGCCCTAAATTGATATTGAGACAGACAGTGGCCCTGTTCATGTATGAACAAGGCTGACCCCCATGAGTAGGACGCAATGCTAAATATGCCCGCAACTGGGCCACGGGACAAGCTATAACTCCTGGGGCCGCGTTCAATTTGATGGTAAACCCCTTCCCACCCTTGTCAGTTTTGGACCTCCGGAGGATGACTTCCAGCCCAGCGGAGAAAAGGAGGTGTCCCGGAATTGCAGGCCCCTCCCTTGGTCAGACGTAGAGGACCCCACCAGTTCGCACAGTCTAAAGGCCCCGTAAAAGGCCAAAGAGAAGGCGGCTTCGAATAGCACACATTCAAAGTGGGAACTACAGACTTTAGGCAGGGCTACTAAGATGTTAGATAAGGGTGCTACGTCTAGAGGCTTCCGGTAATCCCGCTTAGGCCCCTCCAACGTGGCCCACCCTGTCAGGGCCTTCCTCACCACAAAGGAGGCACTAGGGTCACTCTGCCCCGCCAGTCTAGCGAAGAAAACTACAGCTGAAACATGCGACCTCGCATAGGACACCACCCTGCCCTGATCCCTTAAGAGCTGAAGGAAGCCATATACCGCTTCCTGAGAGAACAAATCTGTGAAGCCTGCTCGTAGTACAAACAACCTGTACGAATTGAAATGCTGTTGATATGCTCTCCTAGTGCTGTCGCTCAGTGAGGCACCTACCAGCCCCACTAACGCGGGGCTCCAATCGACCACAGTGATGAAGGGAACACTGTCATTCGCTCCTCCGCTTGCGGGTGAAATCTCCGGAAGACCTGCAACTTGGAACGAGACAGAGCGTCAGCAGCGTGATTATCAACCCCAGGTATGTGAGTAGCCTTAACATTTAATTTCAATCTCAAACATTCCAACACTAGATGCTTTAACAGTCTCAAAACGTGCTTGCACGAGGCACCCTGTCTGTTGATGGCTTCTAACACTGCCATGTTGTCCGACCAGAAAAACACAGACCTGTTCCTAAATCGGTCAGCCCATATTGCCACCGCTACCACAATTGGAAACAGTTCCAGGAAGGCTATGTTTTTAGTCAAACCAATTTCATGCCACTCTGAAGGCCACTGCGCCCCGCACCATGAGGGTCCCATTATGGCCCCAAATCCACTGCTGCCTGCAGAGTCAGTAAACAAGCCCAGTTCTGCACTAGACACCTGAGGTGCGGGCCACACCACCTTTCCATTGAAGTCTTTCAAAAAGTCACGTCACACCCTGAGATCCTCTTACTTCTGCCCTCAGGCGCACACGGTGATGCTTGTGTGACAGCCCGCGCATAGCTCTGGCGATTGACCTAGAGAAGGGACGCCCCATGGGAATGATTCTCAGCGCAAAATTGAGCTGACCTACCAGCACCTGTAACTGATGTAAGGTCACTTTTGGTCCTACCAGCACTGCCTCAATAGCCCGGGAGAAGGCCTGTACTTTGTCGAGGGGGAGCCTGCACTCTCCTGCCACTGTGTCAATCTCTATGCCCAGGAAGGTCATACATGTGTCGGGCCCATTGTCTTTCCCGGTGCCAAGGGCACCGCGAACTCTTGGAACAAGGCCACTAGCTTCCCCAGAGCCCAGGCACAGGCCTCCGAGGCGGCCGGGCCCATGACCATGAAGTCATCCAAGTAGTGGACCACCTCCTCATAACCTGTTCTGAGTGTAAATACCCACTGAAGCATGGAGCTGAAAGTCTCAAAGTACGTACAGGAAATGCCACACCCCATAGGCATGCACCTATCATAATAGAATTAGTGATTCAGTTGAAAACCCAATAGATGATAATCGCTCCGGTGCACTGGTAACAGGCGGAAAACTGATTCAATATCTGTTTTGGCCAAAATGGCCCCAGGTCCCTCACCTTCTGTAAGGCTGAATCAAAGGAAGAGTATGTCACCGAACACAGGGAGGGGTCGATGGCGTCATTTACCGACGCTCCCCGAGGAGCTGAGAGATTATGTATCATCCTAAACTGTCCCTGCTCCTTTTTAGGCACTACTCCCAGAGGGGAGCACCCAAACCCCCCCAAAGGGGGGGAAGGAAAGGGACCAGCCACCCGGCCCAAGGCTCGCTCCTTTTCTACTTTCTGTGCCACTACCGTGGGATGCTTGCGCGCTGAAAGCAAATTGTTGCATTGCCCAACTGGAGCCACGTCCTGCGCTGGTATACGAAAACCTTCAGAAAAACCTAAAAAGAGAACTTTGGCTGCTGTCCTGTCTGGATACTGATTAAGCCAAAAAACAGTCTCCCAATGTCCATGGGTGTGGGCAGCTTAAGGCTGCGGGGGTTTGATATATTTGCCTCCAACCCCTCCGCGTTGGTTTGATTTCTTGACACACTTAAACTCTGGATGGGAGGGATGACCACAGAAGGAACACCTAAATCTACACTGCCCAGTGGGCCAGGTGCCCATCTTTTTGTTGAACGCCCAGCACGTTCCCTTCTTCTCCCCCGGACCTCCCTGAGATGTCCGAAAAGACTGCTTGGAGTGATGCTCTCTGTTGTTGACACTCTCCAACCACACATTCACTTCTACTTGATCCCACCCTATGCTCAGGTTAGCCGACTTCGCCCACCTGAAGTCCCTATCGTAATCTAACCAGGGTGTCCCGCCCAGGGAGGCGTTGGCCATCAGGATCTTATTTCTATAAAATGCCAGGGAAATTGCCAGCTCTGGCCTCCTCTCCAACATAACTGTTGTAAATACATGAAAGCCACTCAGCCAATTAGTAAAAGACTCTTCGACCCTTGGCTTCCTATCACGGAAAGACCCTTCCTTTCCCTCTCTCTCTTTGTACTCCACATCCCGCCTCTTTGGTCAAATGAGCGCAAAAATATCCACATATTCGCCTTTCCAAATTTTTTCCCTCATGTCGCTAGGTACGTGGGTGGCTAAAGCCCCAGGCTGCGACAACACATTGCCTTGAACAACACTCACACCGCCAGCACCCTCCAGAGGTTTGCTTGACTCGCCCCCCGTCTTACCTCCTATGGGTGTTGATGGGCCTGCTACCGCTGGGGGATTAGGTTCTGACGCCACGGTAGCCTTGCCCCGTGATTCAACCAGGAGGGTTAACTGTTTCTGAATATTACCCAGCACGTCCTGCTCTGCCGATCTCAGGGGGACCCAAGGAGCCACTGCTGCATTACCAGCTATTGGATGGGTTGTGGGCGCTGCAAGCTGACTAACCAGGGTGGGCACTGTAGCCAAAATCTCTGCTGTGGGATCCGGTGCCGCCCCTTGATTGGGTGATGCCATCTTTGGCGGCTGCACCGGAGTCTGAACTGGGGCCAATACTTTTAATGCTTCCTTAATTTCAGCTAGCGCTGATCCTACTGTGTCCACTAGGGGAACCGTAACATTACTCACTGGGTCTGCACATGGCGTCATTGGAGGAGAAGGCACTAAGCTTGAGGGAAGCGGGGGGGCGGGACCTACTGGACTCTCGCCCCCGTCTGCTGGCCTGCCTATATCGCTAGCCCTGTCTCTCTTGGGTTTGCCCCCTTTCTTTGCTTTGCCCTGAACCCTAGGTTTCTTGATCAACGGTGGGAAAGTAGCCCTGGGTGGTACCCCCTCCCTACGCGGGCGCTCTATGCCTCCTGGTGCTGGTTGCTCCGGCACCGTCTCGTCCTCATCACTACTTTCGTTGGTATTGTTGCCCAGTTTTGCCAAAATCATTTTTAACATTTGGGCGATTTCAGGCTCGCTATCCTTTCTTTTATGGCTCGATCTTTTGGGCGGCATCCTCCACTACACTTGCCGACTGGGACTGTGTATTACCTCTCGGTGCTGCCCGTGACCAATAATCCCGCCCAAACAGTGCGCTGTGCTCGCGCCCCACCCGCTGTCCTTCCCCCAGCGCCCAACGCAGCCGGCAGGAGAAAAACGTGTACCCAAAGGCACCCGCCCGCAGCCACAAGAGATCGGGGTTGCTTAAATTAAAGCGCTCGTGTCGACCCGCAGCTCCCACTCCCTGCAGCCACGAACGGGTCCCCCCAGCCACACGCACCCCTTGCCTGACCTGCCGGGTCACCGATGGAAGGACGCCCGTCACCTTTGTCTCCGGGCTCCGCGATCGCCGCCGGCTCGCCTCCACCACCGACCGCGCCTCCTCACACCATCCGGATGCAAAAACAGGGGCTAAACTAGTTTAAAACTTAAGCTAGGGATAGAGGGGGGAGGCGCCGATCGCAGGCGAGCACAGTAGTCCAATGAGGGGAGAAGGGGGACAAAGAGACCGAGGTCACTGACCCGGGTCCATAAATAGGCCCCAGTCTCCGCCCCCCTCTCTTCCCATCGGAAGTGCGTCACCCCGCTACCCGGAAGGACTTGGGCGGTCGGAGGCCTCGTGGCGATCCGCCTGCCCAATGACTGATGCAGGAGGGGGGGGGCCGGGTCCTAGGACCGCGCTCCCTTAATGTCGCGCTGTGCAAAGTGCCCTGACACCCTACACTGGTATGAGTGGCGCTATATAACGAATAAATTCATCTGTAAGAGAGTGGTTATGGAGGCCTGAGGGGCACTCCTAAAAGTCAGTGCTGAGGGAATCCGTGGTGGAGGTGGTCACTAACTGCACCATAGATGGGAGGTCAGCAAACATTGCTAAAGGCGGCCCTGGATTGGTGACAAGAGTACCAGCGAGCTACATAATATGTACCTACTCCTTTTGAATACAGCTCCAGGAAGGTGGAAGACAGTACTTCTGAGAAATACAGACTCTAGAGATGACCAGATCTCGGCCTGCAGCAATTGGCCATATTTACAAAGGTGAAAGGAGCCTGATCTAACCGTGCGGGGAATAGGTCTAGGTTAGGCATGTCCCAGCAGACACAGCGGGTGTACTATAACAAGACTGAACCATACAGACCTACTGCTAAAACATTTGCACTAGACAGTCTATGTGGACATAGTGGTGTAACAATGGTGACCTCGGCCTTGTACAAGCATGGAAAATGACCACTGCCCCTCTATTAAAGGAAAACGACAATCATGATTGTGGTGCAGTGTGCTCCTTACACTTCTGGACCAAGGTGCTACTGCACTTACTCTGCTTATGATAGCTACGCAATCTTTCATAAATGTCACTAAATAAAAGCAAGCACCATATTTAGAATTTCTCACAGCAGTGAGTACTGGTGCCTACACGTACCTCACTCTTTTTTTAAGCAAGTACTGTCAAAGCCAATAGATTGCGTCTCTAAAAGGCCAATTATTGTTTTTGTAAATTCTTCTTTGCAATTGGATTTGTTCGCATGCATCATGAGACATGAACACACGTGACTGACTATCCTGGAATGGGTTTTCTATTAAATAGCACCCATTCCGAGATTACTGCCAATGAGCATTTTACATTGTAAATCATGTGTGCACTTGCGTCGTGATGCAGCCAGCCATTTTAAATTACCATTGCAACACAAAAGAGGGATATTTCATAATTGTAAATTAAAATGAAAAAAAAAGTCAAGTAAAGCGTGGGTGAAATACAGGGGAATGGGGTGGGAAGCAGGCAACATCAGGGTGCTGGGTTTAGGGGTATGAAAAGAAAGTGTGGGCTAGGAAACATGTACACTCCCAGGGAATGCTGCTAAGAGTTACCTCAAGCATGCCGTAGAATGATACAATATTCAGTCAAAATAGTGAGACTGAAATGCTCCTGGGTGGAACAAATACTAGAAAAGGGAAGAAAGATATTGCATTAGGCAAAGACAACTGAAATAGAAGACAAATCTACCCAATCATATGTAGCACGCTGGCCACAGCCAGTATATCCTATGTACAGGAAACAACAGGACTGCCTACAGCCAAGACCTCCAAAAACTGAGTTGCTGTTCAAATTTGCCAAGAGAAGCCTCAGGGATATGCCTGTCCGATTATAATAAATACTATGTTGAGGAATGGAATAGTTAAATAAGGCTCGCAGAGTGTAAACTGATATTTTATTACTATTGTTGAGTGTGGGGGAGTTCCATGCTACACAAGTGGTAAAGCCTTGATTGAGTCCGATGCCTTGCCCCTCCCTCAATAATGGTAACAAAAAACACAATATACTCTGCACATCTACAAACATGGTTTATGACACTGCGTTTCTTAACTATATTTGATTTTTAAAAAGGTATGCCACCAAATCAGAATGCACGAGGTTACATTCGTGCAATAAATTAAAATCACACACACTAAAGAGTCCTCCTGACTCTTCGCAGAGGAGTTTCCATGGGCCAATCAAAGCCATTTTTACATGTACTCTGTTTAGGCAGTAAACAGTGGTTTTTCATATGAATTTCATCGTACTGTTAGAATAACATTCAGTTTGACCTCAACACTGTAGTTACACATTGTATGAATGTGCGTTTATTAATTATTTCGTCCTAAAAACTTGCTTTTGGTCCACGTTCATTTTTGTACTGGCTTGTGATACATTTACAAATACTCCTGCATCTGGACTGTGCTAGCTGGAGTAGATTGCTGGCAGGTGTGCAGTAGCACTCATTCATTGACGTAAGGCTCCGGTCAGCCGCTGAGGCGAATTCCTGCACACCTGATCTTATGTACACATTCGATGTTCTCATGCAGAAGGAATGCAATCACACCACTCCGCTGCGGTTTATTTCCTTATTCCAAGTGTACCTAAAATTTCTATTTATGAGAACTGGGGTGCTCTTGTGAAAGAGTGGACTTAAACAACTGTTCCCAAAGGCACTTATTTCCTTTTGGCCACCCTTGACTGCTCTGGCGTCAGAAAGGGACGGGCGCTGCATCTCTCGGCTTGGTTCCTCTCTGACGTAGGCTTGCTTTCTCCGTTCCCTCTCGCCCCTTCCTTGGCAGGAGATTGTGGCTCTGTTTAGTGGCGTGGGTGCACCTCTCCAATGGGTTGTCTTACATGTTATCCTGAACTGGTGGAGGAATGCAGGGCCCTGTAGCATCTGCACCACCTGGGAGGGTGGGGGGGGGGGGGGGTACATTCATACTGTGGCCCATGAATATTTGTTAGCTATGGGATATTTCATCACTTTCCTCCATTGGGGGTGGGCGCCGGCGGGCGAGCGAACATTAAGGCACCGCCGCACCGTCCTTAACCTGATAATAACTATGAGGAAAGGATGTGGTGTTAAGAGGAACTTTCCATTTCTTCATACCTATTGACTTTTCTTGTGTGTTGTCACAAACTCAGGTCGTCAAAGGAAGGCAGCCTAGGACATTACTTGTGGGCCACCCTTCAATCGAATTCATGGCGAGCAGGCCATGATTACTGGTTAAAAGGGCTAACAACCCTATGCCTAAAGGATCTCTGGAGCATGTATGTAACTCAGAAGGAATTTAAAAGGCTGGCGAAAATAAGCACCAAACAGCTTTCAATAGTCGAAGACAAGGCGCGCCTAGCTAAAAGAAGTCATGGGTGGCTGACTCTGCAATCGTATTCCTTGTTGATCCCACAGCAGTATCTAACCGTATCCTTCAATGCGCAAACAAAATTAAGCTTTTTAAAATTGAGACTGGGAGTTCTTAACTTGTTGGTTCATTTGCCAAAATGGAAAAGAGAGCAAGGACGAGACTCATGCCGACTTTGCTGGGAATATAAGGAAGACATAATACATATCATTTGTCTTTGCCCCAAGCTGCTGACTGATAGACGGGCCCTCTTCAAGCACCTATGGAATACAAAAATGATTAGAACATGTAGGGCAGCAGTCCTAGCTTGCTTCGATCCGAGGAACACTAAATTAAACTGTGCCCTTGTCAGATTTATGGATCACGCAGCAAAAAAACTTTGTGAGGGGCCCACAGTCTGTGGTCACTCGTTGGCAAAATGACCTGGCAGGCTTCACCAGTCACTTTTACCCATATATGACATTACTTACCCATATTGAATATTACTTATTCACTCTTTTAAATGAACTTTTAAACGTATTTTAAATGACACTTTTTGATACCTTCTAAATCCTGTACTTGCAATGGTTTTTTAAATCACGCAATAAAGTTATTTGTTGTCAGTATTGTTATATTAATACATTCTGAGACAGTTGTCACTAATTAATTCCCTGTCTGGTTCTCTCTAGTTTTTCTTTATGATGGGTAAGGACTTAATCTTGTTTTTTTCATGGTCATCAAGTAAGGATAGGCAGAGGTAGCAACTGCTACTCTTGTTTTGCCGTTGCCACCCCTGGATCTTCATGTGGAACCGCTGGCCTCAGGGGGCCTGTGACCTATGTTTACTTTCTAAGCCTTTGGCCCTTGAGCTGTAATAGCTCAAGGTGGAGAAGTGTGGCTCACTGGTTAGAGCAGGCAGACCCTGAAGCAGAGGTCAGACCCAGGACCAGGGTTCAATTCCCGACGCGGCAGGGTCTTGAGCTCAAATATCCATGGACTCGATAATTCTCGCTTCGGTGCCTGACCTAATCATGGGTTCACACTCTGCAACTCTGGGCATTAAGCTTGCTTAATCTCCACAACGGCCCCCACCCGGCGGGATGCCTGGCTTTCACCTTGGGGATGCCCTGTAGGGGCTATCTCACAGGGAAAAACCAGGACGGGTTCCCAAGGCAAGCGAGGAGATACCCCTTCGGGGGTCGATTCTGGCGCTATATAAGAAATATAATAATAATAATAATAATAATAATAATATCATAGGTTGAGTGATGTCCCATCTTCTGCCCATGGCATTCTGGCCAATCAACATAAAAGATTTGATGTATTTTGCTTTCCTCATCTATTCCCACACTGCTGTTACCTTTGCACGCTTTTAAGCTGAGCCTGCACCCACTGCCTCTGCTCTTAGGCTTCCCCTAGCCCTAAAATCATTTCTGTGGAGAGATATTTCTTAGGTAAAACAAAATGTATAGATTAATGATTTTTCCATGAAATCCAGTTTTTCATTGAAAAGTATGTCTGTGTGTCCAGCACTTGTTCTGCCAAAAAGAGGCCTGGCTTTCAATAGGGCACCAGCTGCAGTGGCACGTGGCCCAGTAGATCGAGATGACTTTTACTACTCAGCCTGGAGTAGGTGGACCCTTGGTACCTTTACTACACTACAATGCATTTATATCCCTTTTATCCTATTCCCTGGCCTTCACATTTGAGTCACATAAGTAGCTTCTGCTTTTCTCACCAGTAGGGGTTATGTTGCAGACAGCTCAGCATTGTGGTAGTTCTTTCAGTTCCTTCTGTTGTGTCCCTACCAAAAGCTCCATTTAGGCACACACAGACAAAAGTTTCCAACACATTTTCACCCTAGCTAATCCAGATCCCGCTCTTTCTACCAGGACACATGTACTCAACGCAGGAGAGGGAGGCATGCGCGTGACACAGACCTGTGGTTCTGTGGCTGGGATGCTCCTATTAGAGCAGTACTGCCTGTAAATGCGCTGAACCATCGCTCTTCAGGACAACCCCGTTTTTAGACTCCTAAAGTAGCTATAATTATAGTTGTAGCCTCATATATTCAGTAGGGAATATCCTGGTCCAAAATATTGAAAAGGCAAGTGCATATAGGCAAGTATAGATTTACTAGTCCTAACTCCACATCAACGTACTGTGATGATTTATACATATATTGTCAAGGTACATATATGTGGAGTTAGGTATAGAAAACCTGTAAATACTCACCTGATATTACGGTAAAACAACTGGTCCTAACTCCACATCAACGTACTGTGATGATTTATACATATATTGTCAAGGTACATATATGTGGAGTTAGGTATAGAAAACCTGTAAATACTCACCTGATATTACGGTAAAACAATGTTCCCTAGTGGATATTTAGGACCCACACCTATGGTCATCCCTGTCATTTACAAATGCCACCATGGGTGACCATGGTTTAACTTTGTTTTTGACCTTGCACTCGCCTGGCATATCACATATTTTATCTACAAGTGTTTATAAAACACATAATTTGTGGACATCAGAGTGCTGTACATTATAGAGAAAGGGACAAAAACTGCATTCAAACATAATAGAAAGTAACAAAATAGCAACAAGCAGAGGGATGCATAGTCACACTGTTACTCTTATCCCTTGGCTCTGTCAGGCTAAAGGGTAAACATAAACCTGCAAATCGTTAGCAGATTTTCACTGTGCAACGAAGGTGTACTATAGATTTGTGAAAGAGCTGGACATTGGGAGGGGTATGCAGCTTTCAGCCACTCTCAAACCTTCCCCTCCTCACCTGAAAAGAAAGTAACAAAGCTTCTGAAGCTACTGCTGATGTCCTGGAGAGGTTGCAAACACTCGATGGACATTAGCTGAGCAGAGTCTCCATATGTGAGCTGGAAACCTACTACTTGCAGGGGATGTCAACTCACCTTGCCTTTCATTGTCTGATATCGGCTCTTCACCTGGTGAATATGTGAAGGGAGACAATATTGTGTGACATACTGAGAAATTGTTTGAGTTGGCTCAAAGCAAGGGATGATGTTTTTCCATTCTGTAATCCATGCAAGGTTCCCAAAGCCTCCTTGCTGGAATGTTGCAACTGTCCGACTGGTCCTCAATGTCCTTCCAGTGTGCAGCATCACTTGGCCCTAGAATTTGGCTGCCTGAAGTTAACCAGGTGCTATATTTCCATGACTACTTGCCATTATCACCTTTAGCCAGATCCCCCCCCCCCATCGTCCAACCTTTCCTGCACCCAAAGAGCATGACTCAAATCATTTGCCTGAAATCTTGCCATGTCTTTCTGTTGAACTGGCTTGTGCGTACCCAGGGTGAGTCAACCTTGTTGCAGATATTTCTGAAATTGGGCAAGAGTCCATCTCCTGTTTCAGTCCCTTGAGTCAAGCCAAAGCCCATTAGCCACTCTCCAGGTCGTATTGTTTTACAGACCGTGGTACAATGAAAGGATTACAAGGGGTATTCATTAAATCCTTTTACAACTAATCCATGTTGATCCCCTCTGCTCGGCCTCACTGGCTCTGACATTTCAGAAAGCTCTATTGAGAGTGTAACAGAGATTAGCCACCCTGCAAAAGTCCTGTAAACTCTTACTGCTTCGTTGATGAAGCTACCCTGGCTGCCCTACACAGATCAACTGTCCTTTATTTCAAGGCATGTTCGTTAATTCTGCAAATGTTAATAGTTGTGTCGCTTTGCGTACCAAGTGTCTGCATGTAATTGTGAAATGACACGAGGGGACACCACATTTTTTCCTGCCATAAATTGCACTTACATCAGGAAAGGACTTCAACTAATGCAAGCATAGAGGGAACTGATTTATAAAAATAGAAAGATATGTACCGTAACATATACATATATGTATTCATCATATACGATGCCTACCTTACGCACATATATTTGTAGAAGGATCTGAAAAGTCAGCATAGTCAGATGAGTATCAGAGGAGTGGCTGCGGAAATTTGATTCAAATTTTACTTTCACCAACAAAATAGTATCTTTTGTGTTGGTACGGAAAAGTCCCTTGCATGGTGGCAGACATGTACCCCTGCCTTAACCCCTCTACTGCGCCCGCGATTTTGCAGAAGTGCGGCACTTCCGCAAAACAGGCGGGGCTGCGTCGGCCATTCGCCGACGGCAGCACCAGCAAGGTAGCGTTGCAGTCGGCCAATGGCCGACAGCAGCACTTAAGGGGTTAAGTACCCCAGCTGCAATGATGTCTGGATCCCTAGTGCTGATTTTTGTTTTCATGGGCGAACACAGCTCATGCATTTGCACCATGACAAAAGTCTATCTCACGGATTGTGATCTTGTTGGACTGGAAGGGGTGCCATAAGCCCCCCCCCCCTCATAGTTGCCAAGAGTTAGGTAGTACACACTTGATGGTGGCAGCATATCGTGTAGTTATTACTAGATGCGAACATGCCTTTTTAGTTGTGTCACAGGAGTGAGGCCTACAGACTCACTCGTGTGAATTTATGCTACTGTGTGCTTAACTCACTCTTGGCCTACAACAATTTAGTGTTCAGCGCTGTGCAGTGCTTGTGTGATGTATGCATGTGCTGACTGAATGTGTGCCTGTGAATGGAATGATACATTGAAGATACATTGAAGATTCTTATTTCTATTTTCGGAGACCCAGGGCTGGAGGAGCATTAGAAGATATATAGGAATCCCCCCAGACAGATTTGTGGATTGCTGCATTCCTGTGGACTGGGTGGAACCCACACTGGAGAAAGAAGAGCCAGGCTTTTCAGTTAACTGAAAGGGAGAGGTCACTGGCAAGGGGCCAGTGGACTTCCCAGGAAGGAGATGGAGCAGATAAGAGAATCATAAAGAGTAGGGCTGGAGCCCTGGGGTAACATTTCGATTCACATATCACTGTAGCTGATGTTCAGGTGTGAACCACTAGTCCCTCACATTGCATGTGTTGTGGGGCTATCAGATTTGTAGTCTTTCCTGAGGAGAAGACTGCTTTCTGGAGGCAGGGCGGGCAGAGGAGGGGGCACTTCAAAGGGAAGCAGACCCTAACACAAACTTCAAGGACGCAGACCCTAAATCACATTTGGTGTCTGGAAATTGACTTATAAAAAGGGGAGCTTCAGGCCCCCAAAATTGTCAACCGGCAGACACCGGGTGTGTGAGGAGAAGCTCTGGAATACTTCTGCCTGTGACCAGGACTAGAAGTCAAGGCCTGCCTGTCTCCCAGCTATATGCCAGGAGAGGCCACCATGAAATTTAATGCCGTTCTGAATGGGCCACAGCCTGTGTGTGGAGGAAAGTTGGCACCCACGTAAGCCAGGAGGAGCTGTCGTGAATATTACTGATGTGCAAATCGGGCAGTCGCCCATGTGTGGACTGTGATTGTTGGCCCCGTATAGCAGGTGGGGCCACCAGAAAGGACATGGGCTGCTGCCTAGTTGAAGCCGCCGTAGTGAGGAGAGGCCGCTGCGGTGACCCATGTGGGTCCGAGACCCAAATGAGGATTGGAACCAGGGCAACTTACTAAATACCTGTGGGAAGGATCAGAGGAGCTTATAGTCTCGCCCGAGAAAGCGCTGTGGATGCCCAGCCACTGTCCTCGACAGGCACAAGTACTACTCACCAACAACAGCCGCTGCTGCTTCCCGCAGAGACTCCAGCCACACCATCCTTGCAGGAGCGGGTAAGACTGATTACTGGGCCAGACAGCCGTAGGGTAACGTGTACTGCTATGTAGCGCTTGGGGTGCTGGAATACTTTTGACTTTTATTAGAGTTGGAGTGGGAATCCTAAGACTTGGACTACTAGTGGGGCCTAACCTGAATGACATCTATGGTGAAAGGGGAATAATCACTACTACTAGTGAGATAGAAATGGGACTCACGGACCTGTCTATTGAGCACTAGAGCCATGATCTTAGGGGACTGTGTGTATTGTTATGTATGCCGTATTTGACTTTATGTTCGTATACAAATACTACTTTTGTCATAAAAGAAAGTATTTGATCGTAAGATCATTTATTGCTGCTATGGAACGTAGTTTGAGTTGTGAGCCTAAGTTCGCCCCCCTGTATCTACCTGCCCCCTCCCCGCGAGAAGGCCTGGACTGCTCGACCCTTGCTACCACTGAGAGTCAAGTGCTGAAGGGTTACTTGGCTGTGTTGCTCAGGACCCATAGTAGGTTGGGCCCTGGGACATTGGGAGTAAAATACCTTAACACCCATGGGTTAGACCCAGTAGCTCCTGCTTGCCTCGTGGCCCTCTGAAAGGGGTTCTGGCATTTTGGTTCTGTGACAAACATTTAGAAATGTCCTTCCTACTCATATGCGATCACCTGTTCTACATCCAGGTGGATTTGACTTAAATCTTGAAAAAAGGTGTGGGTAACTGCACCAGTGTCTGAATTAGTTATTATTTGCCAGTGGAAAAAATAGTGTAGGTAAAGTAAATATAAAATTCAGCATAATTACCAACCCTGTGCATGTGTTGTGCACAGATGGTACATAATATGCTCACAAAGTTGATCAGAATGTTATCTATGAGATACGTACATAAGAACATACATGAATAGTCAAAAAGTCATAAACTGCATTATCACATAATTTGCACTTTGTGTTCTTCTAACATCTATTGCTCCATGTTTGTGAATCTGTCTCTCCGCTCCCATTTTGAATATAACTATTAAAAATGTGACTCGCTGTAGGAATGTTCCCACAGCTTTGAGACTAACAGGCACGTCACCTATAGTGCCCCAGCTGGGGCAATGTATGCCCTACTTTTTTAATCCCTTTAGAGCCTGGGTACGGGCAACCTGGATTCCATTGATCTTGGAGGATGTTTGTATGTTATGCTATGGACTCCTCTAATCCCTGTTCTTGAGCTACTTTGT
This sequence comes from Lissotriton vulgaris, assembly GCF_964263255.1. Classification (NCBI taxonomy): domain Eukaryota; kingdom Metazoa; phylum Chordata; class Amphibia; order Caudata; family Salamandridae; genus Lissotriton; species Lissotriton vulgaris. Next base: position 1,251,293,827 of record NC_141689.1, on the reverse strand, counting down.
ATTCGAGATGGTCAAGTCTCCGCAGAAAGTTTGCCTAATATATTTGAGAATATTGTATTGGGAAAATGTATGTTACATGGTGGTGACCATGTGAGGCAACTATGCAGTTTTGCTGTTTGTAATGGATCCTAAGAATGATATAATTGCAACAAAAAAAAGACTCACTGATCAACTTACGTCATCATTGATGGACGTAGGTGGTGTCCTTCCGCAAGTTGCAAAGTTGAGGGATTTCTACTCTGCTGCTTTTGGCAGTGCGAAAAGGTGTTTTTTCATTATCAGCACAAAAAATCTTGATATCTCCCTGTGTAAGATACGCTTAACAAGAGCATCATATGAACATTTATTCATATTTAATGTTTATATAAATCAAATCAACATGATGCTTTAATAGTTCATAAGAACTTTCATTATCAATAACATTTCTGCTGTGGTGTTAGTCCCTTTTGAACAATCCCTTACGAGAAGCCAGAGCAAAACCAATAGGTCTGACATTGGCTGCCATCATTTGGACTTTACCAATGGTTGTTTTTTCTTTATTGTTACAAAGTCGGACAGGCCCACACAAACATCAATAAAAATAAACATTGGCTAAAACCAAAATATATTTTTTGGGTTTTCAAAGTCACATTTCCTTAGTAGTCCCGGGCACAGAAGGGAACTACTTTTTGTGTGTACTTTGATCATTGTGAAAGGGCAGAATGCACTCACTCAGGTAAAGTAGCCAATGGCTGATTTAGGATGACTTATTGACGCATGCTGTATGTTGTAGTGGGTGGAAGAAAAATATGAATGAAACAACTGACCAATTGATGTAGAGGGCTAAAAATCCCTATTTAAGTCATGATAGTGCAGTACCTTATCTTGGGATACTATGTGGTAGGAATGAGGTTTGCTCCTTTCATTGCATTGCATGTATGTCTCAAACAGCAGAAAGTTGCTACAATAAACAATTTAATTCCCACTGACCGTGCAGAGATAATTAAAACTTTTAGTCACTTGGGTTTATATTTTTTTTCCATGACCTGAAGGAAACGTAGGTGGATTCTGTATTAAGGCTGAAGAAGCATTATGCTGTAATACACGATGCGGCCATCAGGAGTTAGTCAGGAGGGGCTTACATCAACTTACAGTACACAGACACCACTACAAATCAAGTGCTTTTAATCTGACAGAGACTTCTAGCTGCAGATTCCTTACCTTTGAATTTCCCAGACGTCAGACTGGATCAGGAAACGTTTGCGTCAGCAGTACCCCTGCGCGCCGCCTGGTGGTTTTTTCATGAGCATCAGTTACATTTTTTTTACACTCCAGTTAGCACTGATTCGCAGAAGAGCTATCCCTCTGTCTCTTTTTGACAATCTTTTTTTGAGCATTTTGTTGAATATTTTTTATTTTTGTGTCGAGACGGTCATTTAGGAAGGTAGGATTTAAGCTGTGTGGAGCCTGTCACAGTCCCATGTCGGTCACCGACACACACCTTGCTTGCTTATGGTGTCTTGAGCTCCACCACAACTCAAAGTCTAGACTGCCAGGCCATGGCACCTAAGGCTTTGAGGGAGAAGTCCTTAAAACTGCTTGTGGCCCAGCAGCCAACACCGTCTAGTGCGACTGCTAGGAGGTCTCGATCGCGATCGAGAAAAGGGTTGGTGAAAGGAGGCCCCATAAGGTTCCGTGCCTACGGCCCCAGCCTCGGCTCCGATGGGAACTCATGGATCTGATCCTGGATCCATATCGCTACTGGTCGTGCCAATGCGACCTTCTCCGGTGCTGGATCCGACGTTGATGATCCTGGTGCCACCAGCACCCACCGGCGGCGCCAGCCCAATTCTTGTTCTGAACATCTCGGAGTTGGAATGGCATCAACCAACGCCGATTCTGGCACTGACAGAGCCCAGTGGCTCTAGGTCATTGCCTGAGCATTTTTCTGGAGCATTCAGGCATGGGTGAACAGTGGGACGGGCCACTGGACCCTTTAGAACACCAGTGGAAGACCCCTGGTGAGAATTTGGACTGTTATGAGGAACTAGCTGAGGCCAGTGGACTGGACACCTCTCCAGATACTGGTATGCTCTCTCCACCTACCGTGGCTATGGAGGAGGGAGTGTCTTATGCAATGGGGTGAACAAGGCAGTGGAGGTTCTTGCCCTCAAAACTTCCCTCTGTATTGGTCAAGACTAACCACTTGATCGAAGTATTTCAGCCTGGGGCTTCCTCATACGAACCCCTATTGCCCTTTAACAAATCACTGACTGATGTCCTTTTAGAAACTTGGTCCAAACCTAGCAAAGGGGCTCCTGTGAACAGAACAATTGGCCGTTGCCGTCTCCTGACCCCGGGTGATCCTATTTTCCTCAGCGAACAACCCACCCCTGAGGGCTTGGTAGGACAAGCCTTGACTTCCCATGACGCGTTTCGTGTCGCTCCCCTAGACAGGTAATACAAGGGGTTGCACACACTTGGGAAGAAGATGTGTATTTCCTCCCGCCTGGCATTGCGATGGGTAAACATTGCATGCCTTTTGGGATGTTAATCCTATACCCTATGGGAAACGGTTGTGCAAGTGCTGCCGCAGGTCCAAGAGGAGGCCTGGGCCATACTTTTTCAAGCAGTGAAAGTCAGGAGAGATGCAGCACAGTTCACCATTAGGTGTGGTCTTGCTACAACTAACTCGCTGGACAGAGCTGTTTTGTTGACGGTGACCTTACGGCCCCAAACCTGGCTGAGAACATCTGGCTTTTTGGGGGATGTCCAGGCCAACTTCATTGACATGCTTTTTGATGGGACTGAGGTACACAATCTAGTGTGTTGAAATAAATTAATTGCAGACACGCTGAGTCCATTTAATGGCAGTCGAGGTTGTAACCTACAATTTCAAGAGTAAGTTGCACCTGCTCCCGATAAATCTTTGTGAATCAGGCCCACTCTATGAAAAATTAGTTCCATTGTGCTATTTGTGGATCTACCAGGAATAGACACAGAGCCCATAGGGTCTTACAGGTGATTAGTGATTAAAGCCCCAAAAAATGATGGGGGTGTATTCTGTTCATTTATTTATTAATGCATTTTTCTGTAGCACCACTTTTGGCCCAAGGGTGGTAGAACGTCCTACAAAATCCCCCATGCAAGAACATAAAAGTTATAATGCAGGGGAATAAATGAGACAAGACATAAGGGAATGTACGAATCAAAGCCAACGTCAGAACTAAATAAGCGTGGGTTACAAAGTGTGGTGAATAAAGACGGAAAGTAACCCACTCCTGGGTAGGAGCCAGCCATGATCAATTTATGGGGCCAAGAGAGGCTGACGAGTAAAGAACTGAATAAAAACGAAATCACCAGGGGCCTCTCATAATATGTACTTGTGTGAATGAAAATAATTGAGTTGGAAATGTAGAAACTTTGTTGACTTTGTTGTCTTTTCTTCAAAGGATGGAAAGTTTCCTTTGGGAAATTACACTTTCATCCTTAGAAGTTCTGAGGACAGCTGACCTGGCCTACATATAGTGCTCTCCACCTAATTCCAATCACGAATCATTTGCATAGGAAATTGTAATTCATATTTGCAATTACCTGTGTAATATTTTGCTTCCCTCTCTTGGCACTGAGCTATCTTTCTTTTAGGTAGGAGTGAGAAAGTTCTCTCCTGTTCTGTATTTCCTCTTATTGCATTTCTCCTGGGTCTCGAGGATTTGTGTGCCTAATATTACATTGAACCCCTACTTCCTCATGGTTTTCACAAACTTTGTGAAAGCATTTTCTATGTGCACAATGCTCATAAAAATATTAACTCCGATGAGGCGTCTCTCTGCCATCAGCTTCACGCGTCATTATAACCATAATCGAGTTGTCGATCAAACACCAAGGATGATTATCAACTGTTTCTCCACATAGTGCCTGCATCACTTGCCTTGGCGTGCTTTCCACGAATCCCACACTGGAACTTCACCAATTTAAGGTAGAAGCCACCACAAACACATCTCGATCAAATGAAGGGAACAAACCCCACATTGTGGCGGACTATGTTGAAGGATGTTGGGAAACCGCATTGGTAAGTGGGACATGAGACTTTGCCACAGTAACCAACGGCAACTCCACGGCTATGGCAGACGAACGTCGCTCCCCCTGCCAGCAACAGCAGCTGCAAAACTTGAAAAATAAAACGATAATAAACCACGTTTATTATCGTTTTTATTTTCTTCCTACTGTAGAGTCTTTGGTATGGGGTCAGGGGATGACAGGCACTGAGGGGGAGTGGTGGGCACTGTTGTCAGTGCGCATGACGGTTTGGCCAGCCGACTCAGGCTGGCCAAACCTTGCGCACTGAAGCTGTCTACACCCCGAGCTGTGTTGCCGGGTTGGAGATAGCAGGCACAGGCTCCCAGTCTCCCTGGGAGCGCAAATCGATGGTGCTCAAGCCAATCCTGATGCTGCTCTCATGCTGTGAGAGCAGCATCAGGATTGGACGCAGGGCAGTCTGGGAGCATGTGCCTGCAGTGGAGCCAGAAGAGCAACGATGCAGTGAGATTCAGGTAAGCTTAAAAAACACAAATTGTCCCCCACTCTCACCATGCCCCACCACTTTCCCCTGACAAGAGCCGTGATTGACAGTAAGGGTCACCATTGCCTTTTGGTGCACATGTGGTGATTGCTATACTTGGTTGTGTCTGTCACAATCTCTATAAATGCCACACACACACACACATAAACACACACGCATTAATGCATGCCTGTGCACACATGCGCTCATGCTTATTTAAGGAAACTTTTTTAATTATCAGACTGAGAACCTGTGGAATCTGATCAAGTCTTCGCATCATACAAGATTATTACAGTACTGTTTAGAGTCTCCAAATACTTTAGTATCAAACACAACATATCCATAATCACCCACGATTAAGGAGAAGGGTGATACAGCTCCAACTAAATGCTCTTTTGCGAAGGCAGAGACTTAATACCTCTGAAGGTTCCCAGAGTAAGTCAGGCTGCACCAAAAAACTTCAAAAGGGCTCCTAACGCTCAGGGACTCCCAAAAACAAACTTTCTTTAAGAAGAAAGTTCAACATTATCCAAAATAATCACTACTGGCATTGATAGCGAGACCTTTCTCAGCCCAGCCACGCCCTGAAGTATCACAGACACAGAAAAGATAGTGGAGAAATGAATGACAATAATTCATGCTTTCTTGGGTGACATCATCTCCCATATGCAATTCTTCCACCTCCTAATTGCAAAGCACGAACGCTTGTACATGTTTTAAATACGTTTATTTTCGAAAATGTCAGCTAATAAAAATTAACAGCCCTGCCTTCACAGATCTACTCATATATGCCAAGCTAATCACAATACATTCCTGTTCATCACTCCTCCCCCATATGTGCCTTTATCCAAAGAGCACAAACTCTATTGGTTCTTATTCTTAATGGGGCCTGGTGGTGGGCATCTTGAAAGATATCTACACAGTATTTAGGTTACTCCAGATATATTTCATCTTCCTGAAGAAGTGCCAACTCCTTACGATATGTAATACTTAGTAAATATCGTCCACAGTTCAGGGTGGATGAATAAACTATTGTCCCACATATTCAAGCTCCATCTCATTGGGCATAGATCTCTCACTCTGCACTATCTCGGCTGGAAATGGAGGTTTAATAAGTTATTCTTATAAACAGCACTTCACGCTACTGTCTGATACACTCCGAAGTGTCTTGTTGGACCAATACTGTTCACCAGGCCTAAGCTCCAGCACAACACATATCATGCAGATCTTAGTATACACAGCTGATGCTGATCACCTTCATTGTTCTGCTAGCCCTGTAATCCTTAATATGCAGTATGTCCTACGACAACGTAGTATCCTCCCCATAGTATCAGTATTAGCACAAAGAACAATGAGGGCAGTTGGTATCAGATTTCTATACTCATTGTTACATGACACAGGCTTCTTGCATTCCCTGTTGGAGAGGACCTGGACTGAGAGTGTGGGCTTCACTGTCCCTATAGAAGGTGGCGGGCTTCTATCCAGAATGGCAGAGCAGACCAAAGACGATGGAGTGGAATGTGGCCCAGAGCGATTAGCAGTGACTGCGATTCATTGAAGCATTACCCCATCACTCTAGTGTTTCTTAGAGCAGCAAACAAAGCAGCGACTTCAGACTACAAAGATGTGCGGAAAGCAAAAGGCCAGACGACAAGCCGTCTCAGCTTTCTCAGGTGGGATCTGGATCAGCATTCTGCCCCGGATCTGGTTTGCTCTAAAATCTTTTTCATCAGAAAATGTCTGAAAAGGCCTCTATCATAGATGCACCTTATCCGCTACAAGCAAGGAACCTCAATGGTTTTACTTTGTTGAGAGAACATCTCTGCTCCTTCCCTCCCTCATCTGCCTCACAATCTCGAGTCTTGTCCGACCCCCTCAACCATGTCCATTGCTGCGTTTCTTCCCAGCTAGGTTTCGCCAGGGTCAAGACATGCATAGTTTCATTGCATGGCTAATGCTTCTTTGATAGTCAGTGATGGTACAATACTGTTCCTGCTTATGAGGCAAATTAGGGTTGCAAGAACCTGACCTTTGAGAAGCTCTAATATTCTTTTTGTAATCCTACTCCAGAGAGGAAACAAAAGTCACACAAATGATGGATGGCATGCAGATCAAATCAAGCAAGCATGGGTTTCAGTGCATTACCCCTCATCAGTCAGGCTAGTTTGAATCCAGTGGCACAGTGAGCCCAGGACCCATGTCTGGACATACCCGGCGGACTTAAGGCGAGAAAGCAAAAGACACACAAATGATGGACAGAATGTGGAACTAATCAAACATTCACTCCAGAGTCAAGCGGTGGGGTGGCATGGCGAGCAAAAACACGATGGATTTAACCCAGATCTCTTGACTGAGGGTGGATTTTTGATTTGTTCCGTATTCCGTCCATCTTTGTGTGTCTTTTGCTTCAGAGAGGAAGGCATCTTCTACAGCAGATGTCAGACGCGCTGTATCCTGTGTTTCTCAATGTCACCAGTTTCTGTTCCTGAAAGCTTTCACACTCATTCCACGTGAGCTAAGGCAGCATGCTTGTGTTGCAGGGCAGGCGTGGGGGCTGTTCTATGTGGCATCTAATACCCCTTTCCAAGTCTACTTCTCTTTACCGTGAAGTCCGGTGCACTGCTGTGCTTGATAACTGGCCCTGCTTATGCCAGTAACTTTTGCAATTTTTTTGGTCTGTGAAAATATCTCTGATGATTTAATCCTTGACTGCCGGAGTTACTGTGTTATATGAGTGGGACACTGAGAGTCCGCTTTAAAATGAGGAGTTTCTGAGGGAATCATAAATCCTGCACCATATTCTCCAGGCTATTCCTTTTTTCTCTGGGGTGTGCTACCTAGAAATCAAAGTTGCTTTCAGCAGCTGAAATCTGTGGGTGAAATACTCACAATCCGTACTGTTGAACTCAGAATGCCAGTAGGGCCTTTAACTCCCATTACTGGTCGCGTGAGAGATTAAGACGCATCTCTGATCACCTAGGAATTATTACATTTCTGACCTGTGAGTTACTGACACTCAACAAAACATGTATAGCATAAAGTAACTCCCCAGGACAAGAAATGGGATAACACAGCAAACCTTTAGAGGCAATTTTAAAGCTGGCCCGGGAAAGGGTCAGAGGTCAAAAATTGGACCCGGACCTTCTCCACAGCCATAAAAACATCATAAATGACTTCGCCATCTACATACACAAGTAGAGCTGCTCCTGTCCTCAAAAACATGAATGAAGTCATCCTCAGACCAATGTCCTGGCCTCTGTGCAATCCACACTTCTATTTAAAACAACCATCGAGTGGAGAATGATCTTTCGGGTGATTAGCCAGATGCCACACGAAGTCAATGGCTGTGTGTGATTAGAAGTACTGAGATCAATAGACCAAGGCCACTGTCCTTTTCACGCTGTACTGCCCCACCTCTATAATGAAGACCATGGGGTCAGTAAAACAGGCTAAACGTTTAATATGGGTAAAGGGGCTCCACTTACATGAGAACTGATGTGTGATGCTAATCGTTGGCCATGAAGTCATCACCTCCTCTCTACTTGTCCGGTCTTCCACTCTTGAGAAAGTACTCTCTCGAAAACTTGAGAGATTTCTGTGGAGCCACATCTACTGTCCTAAATCAACACCGGAGAAGACGCGCTATAAGGTCTTCCCTTGCAGTGCTCCTAATGTAGCAGTTGATGTTTTGTATGCCGCTCTATCACCATTACTATGGCATTGCAGTGCTGTTGTGTATATTCATGGCCACTGGAATTATGCGGCAGGAGGGGGACAAATTATGCGGCAGGGTGAGTAAATTATGGAGCAAGAAAAGGCAAATTTTGTGGCATAATGCACCACATTTTGTAATAGTATTACTTTCTTTTCTCATCATTTTAAAACTTAGTAACACTCTGTGGGCATTGGTTGCACATCATTAGTACCAGTTTAACATCCAAATATAGCAATAGAGCAACAGAAAGGTGATCAGTCCAGCTTTGCAATGGGCCTTCCACTGCACAGTAACATGTGTTGTCACATTTTTAGTACGTTTTGAACCGTTTGAGCTTGAAACAAAAAGTATTTTAGTTAACCACTTGACCGCTGCACGAATTCCGCTGCAGTGCTGGCGTAATAATGAGTGGGCGGGTTCAAATGGCCCCCGACCATCCTCCACACACGTCCACCGTTACGTCAGACGGCTGGGGGCCATCCGACGCATGGAAGTGGTTAAAATCTGCAGATTTTGCAGCATATAATGGATTATGTGGCAAATGCGCCAAATGTATATTTACGCAAAAATTGCTGCTGCCGCACAATCGCATAATTCCAGTGGCCCTGGGTATACTCCCTCTCCTCAGACAGGATTCTGTCTTCTTGTGAGTAATATCATGAATATTGTGAATGTGGTTAATATTTGGGTTGTATATTTGGTTGTAGTGTGCTTTGATATGTGTAGCTAGAGATCTTTAAGTCAGTCTAGCACTGTGGTGTCTGAGGGTAGTGGTCTAGTGTGTTACTTGTTGTCCTTGGAGACGTATATTATTTCATGAAGCTTTGTGTGCAGTTGTGGGTTCTGTGAAAAGTCCACTATGGTGCCTCCACGTTTTTGGGGTTTGTGCGCACTGATGTGACTGATGTGTTGTACTGGAGGTTGTGAATATTTACTTTTAGTGCGGTTGTGACCTCCAACTATAGACAATATCTGAGCTTCGTTGTATATGTGCTCTGTGTTTTGTCTATAGTCTTCTGTTGCATGTTGTGTGTGATCCATCATGTCAGTACAAGAGTTTTCCCCTGGTCAAATCACCTTAAACAATTGCAGAGGTAAAGGCAAAACCTCAGGCAAACCAGAGGGAGTTCACCGGGGAATGCTCGTTTAACCACTCAGCTACTCATACAAGTGTAGCTGCAGTTTACCCAATGTATCCTTCTCAGGGAGATTTTATCCAACCTGGTTCTGCTTCCGAAACCCTTCCCTTAAAAACCTTATGAAAAAATGTGCCCCAGACCCATTGTGGTAAACTTACTTCTGTTTATCTCTGAGGGGTCTGCTGCCTCTGTTGTTTTGCCTACACATGCACCAAAGCAGATATTGAGCTCAATGCGACCCTGAATAAATATCTATCTATCTATCTATCTATCTATCTATCTATCTATCTATCTATCTATCTATCTATCTATCTATCTATCTATCTATCTATCTATAGATTCTATCTATCTACACACGCACGCACACACACAGTCTTTTATTATTATTTAATGACGAGTGATGTGCTGTTGCAGATTCGGTGAGGGCCAGCTATATACTGCTTCTGAGCTGTCTTTGATTTGTGTGCATTGTTCTAACTGATGTGTTCCATATATATTCACTGAACAAAACCGATAAATGCTGTCAGAGCGGGAAGGGGCATCCTGAACAACTCAAGGCTTTGTCTTTCATGAGCAACAGCCGCTCCACACATTTAACAGTGGTAATATATAGCATATTACACTCTAAAGTCTGCAAACCTACGATGTATGAGTAGTGTCTGAGTGGTCCAGTGGTACCATCGAGGGATTCTGGTGACATCAACCACGAGGCGAAGTGATTGTGGTTTGTTAACATCACCAGAAACCCAAGATGGCAATATGAGACCATATTAAACATGGTTTCCATTCTCAATGCTTTTATATCACAGGCTTATTTTGAGGGAGTTAGCTTGAAAAATCAGATTTCTGCAAAGTGCAGCTTACAATGGGCACTGATTCGGAGCTATAATGTTTAGGTTGTGTTTACCTATCCTGATAATACTGTTAATAAAACAATGGTCAATGTTGAGGGTCAGTGGATACGTACCATATCATGTGTTGAATGTAAATGCACGCATGTATGGAGTCCAGTATGTTACATCGTGCTCACTGCTGCCACCTTGTGGTTTAGTATATCTTCTTGCCTGTAAAAAATGAAAACGTGTGTTTCCAATAACATCTGTGCATCGTTTTGCAGTTTTCCTTATGATGGCATTATTCTCAGATCCAATACGTCTCAGGTGCTGCACAAGGTGGCATGTGCCCATGGGATGGACAGAACACACCTCTATGACACTCATTCTAATGTGGTCGGAAATAGCGCGTATCTGAGATTTTCCCTATGCACGTTTTGCCCGAAAAAAAGTAGCGACATTTGCACTGGAAAAATTAGTTGGGAAATAGGTCCAAACCGGGAACCATTTCTCTGATTCTGCACACTAACCCTCATTCCAAACAGGGAAGTTTAGAATCTTACGATAATTTCTGAAACAAAGTAAAAAAAAGCATTTTCATTTTCCTCGGTATAAAATCACTGCCGAGTAATTGTCGCGGAGTTCAAACGGGTCAACGTGTCATCACTGTGTAAAGAGATTGAATTCAGGCAAGGGAACTGGTAAAACCCTCTTTTTTGCTGACTGCTCCTCTCACTAATGGATCTCCCCGGACATAATTATCAGATACAAATGATAGGGAACATAATCTTTTTATCTTACACGCTGTAAACATTAGTACTACTTGTCTTTGTTGGCAGCATTGGGGGCAGGGGATCTCTTCTCGCAGGAGGACTCAGGGTGGGGGCCACTGCACTTGCTGCACGCATGGGAGAACTTGCAGGCTCTCCCCCAAGTGCAGTTTCCCGCATTAAACATCCTGCAGGTGGCAGGGGCATATTTCTTGGCGAATTGCTTGTTGGAACCACCCCCCCCACGCCCCCCACGAAAGGACTGGCGAAAATTACTCCTCTTCTGGGTGAACAGCTTCTCATTATCTGACTTCCTGGCCTGGACCACACTGTTACCACTTTCTACTTTACCTTTACCCATATGAACAATCCACAGTCTGACCTCAAGCTGATCCCACTCCAGCTCGGGGCAGACAGCCATCTTTTTTCGGAACTCGCAGTCATAAGAATACCATCCCATCCCAGTTGTTGCTTCCGCTTCATTAACTATGATGCTATTGTATTGAAAAAGACCCTGTGCTTGGTCCGGAAAACGTTCAGTTATGACTGCTGCCAGGATGGCGAAGGCCTGACGCCAGTTTCTAATAGACTTCTCGGGCCAGGACTGGAAGCGAGCTTTCTTCTCCTCCTCTTTAGACCCCATCCTACGCACATCTACCCCATCCGCCCCCAGCATGAGGAGCGAGAAAATGTCAATGAACTCCCTCCTCCAAATGCCTTCCTTCGCCGCCTGGGGAACCTGCCAGGCCAGGGAGCATTTGCCTGATATAAGGGGCGCCATGGTCATGAGGGCTGTGGGCGCAGGGATGGGCACCACTGAAGTCGGTGGAGCCACCACACTGGTAGTCGGCAAAGGGGGGGGAGTGGCAGATAGCCCCGTTAAAGGCTGAGCGACAACCGCCGGCAAAGGGGCCACCTGGGGCGCACCCTGTACTGGCGGCAAAACCTGAGGAGGAAAAGCACCCGGCACCTGACTATCTATCACGCTGACCGTCTGGACAATAGGTAATGAGACGGGACCCACAACAAACCCCCCTTGTGCAGGAGCACCACCCCACACTTGAGCAACATCTGCCTCCCCGGCAGAAGACAAAGGGGCCACTGGCGAAGATGGCAGAATCACAGGTAATGCAGAAACAGATGATCTGGACTGGGCAGGGCACAAACTGGCTCTTATTTCAGACATAAAAGAGGCCAGCGAGTCAGTAATCTTACCCAGGTCCGCCCGGGTGGCGAATTCCGCACTCGGGACCGCCAAGCGTGGAGGAGAGGGGGGGCACACCCGGACCACCGCTGGGGGGGGGTGCCGGGGCATGTACTATCACGTTTCTGATCGGTTCAGCCGCCCTGGACTTTGCGGGGGGCTCCGGTGGGAAGTCTTTGACTGTTGGCTTCCTCGTGCGCTTGGACCTCCCTGTAGTAGTGTCCTCAGCCACCTCTATTTCCGTTATTAGTGGGGCAGGGGCCGGCCCCGGGGCCCTTGGGGGGTTGGCTAGTAAAAGTCCACTCGCCCACGCCACCCCATTGGTCTTTATCGCATCCAAAAGGGCTTTCATCTGGGGGTCCTGCGACGTTCCTAGCCCCGAATCCTCAACCTGAGATGTCTGTGAGAAAAGAGCGGGGGACCCCTGACTCTCCATGCCGCAGTCGAAAGTATCCTGCAAAAGAGATGACCGTGAGGACGTATTCACACGAATTTGATAAGCCAGCAGACATCGCACACCCCCGAAGGCTCTCACCCAAATCACCCCCAATACCCTAGACCAAGAGGGCGAAACACTTGTCCCGCGTGCAACACCTCCTAGGGGAGGCCCACTCGATGCAAAACATACCTCAGGAAAATTCCTCGTAACCTTGAAAGTAACGCCCCGATGCCGTTCCTCAAAACGAGTAAAGTACCTGAAAACAACAGAATGGGCCGTGAAACACATGCATCCCAACATTAAATGCCCATTACCGGGACACCAAGAGCACCATGATTCAAAACCACCGGTAAACGCCCCCGGGGAAGCGTGCCCCAACATGCAGAACGCGTGAGAAATCAGCACAAATCATCCAATTGCGCGCGCATGTGAACGTACCTTGCACTTATCCCTGCGTGAGCGTGTGCGCACTACGGGCGATCGGCGAAGCAGGGGGCGGGAGGAGAGGGGGTGCGGGGGCAGAAAGCGCGGCAAGATGCACCGATGGAAGGCCTAGGTGCGAAAGCGACTTGCCCGCAAATGTCCGGAATCTGAAAGAAAAGGAACAGGGGCATGTAAATAACGAGGCCCCACCGACGCCGCACAGCCAGCGCGCTTGCCCAAACAGCCAGAAAGCCCAAGCGCCGCCTCAACACGGCTCCTGTAGAGAAGAACGAAAGATTAGAAAATTACGCAAGGGAGGAAAGGCTGGCGTCCGGCAGGAACACCCCAGCAGACCCGGGACCCCGGGACGCAGCCCCCCCCCCCCTACTTCCGGCAGTGAATCACTCCGCGACCCCGGGGGGGGTTACCAAGATAACGGGCTAGCTGCGCGCCCGCCAGGGCCCACACCTTGCTCCTAACCCCGTCCATCTCAAGAAACATTTAAGCCACACGATGCGCCAAGGCATACACAGCGTGGAACCCTTCGTGGATGCCACCCCCCCCCCCGCACTCTGAAAACATAGCAAAACCGCCTTCCTTAAAATACTAGCAGGCGTACGAGGGGGGGCGACGCTAAAAACATAAAAACAGTTAAAAGTCATCATTGGGAAACATCCGCCGCGCGATCACGCTACATGCATTAAAACAGTTATAAGGCATCATACGAGAGAAAACATCCGCCGCGCCATCACGATGAATACATTGAAATAGTTATCAGGCATCATTCACGAAAACATCCGCCGCGCAATCAAAACAAAGCGAGCCCTCGAGCCTAGCGAATTTACTAGGCAACACGCGCATCGGAGTGCATAATCAAACAGATGCTATGATAAAGAGACGAATGTGCCTGCAAAAATTTTTTGGCTGGTTCCCCGCAACCCCTCGAAACACACCCCGCGCCATCATGAAAGCTAACACAATGCTTCAATCATCGGTGGATGAATTGCACTATACGTGGATATGGTATTCACTAGAACATGGACCACAAATGCACAAACCTGAAATGATTCGACACTACGAACATGGAAAATCTGCACACTTAGAAAGAAAAGCGCTTAAATACACATTGAGCGGCAATCATCCCATGCGCGATTGGCAGGCAGTGGGGGACCGGACACACGAGGAAACAAAACATTATACCTTAAACCCACGCGAACAGCCCCCCCCTCAACAAATGACACGCCGATCAGAAAACAAATGGCAACCCGACGGGAGAACTGGGGTGGGCGGGGAAGGCGAGCGGAGGCAATACGGCCCCGGGAATACAGGCCCTGTCCCACCCGGCCACACAAATTACATCGATGACTATGGGGCCACGTCAGGTACCGACCGATACCGCATTGGCCAGGGGACAGGGACCGCAACGGCCCCGGACGTCCTCCCCCCCCATAGCAGCCCGCTCTCACGGGCCACCTCGCCAGGCTCGCACCTCGCCACGAGGGAGCCGGCGGAAATGCAGGAAATGGGGGGGGGGGGAGGATGCTAAAGGCCCGAGGCCACGCTCACCTTAAAACGACGAGAGCCAACGAAAAGAGTGTTCAGCGAGGTCGCGACGGCGTCCGGGCGGCAAAGAGGATTCAGGGAAGGGGCGCCGCAGCATAAGTACACCACAAGCCCCTCCCCGCCGCCCGGACGAGATTCTCGGCCGGCCGCCTCCTCCAACCGGTGAGGCGGAGGTGCCGGACATTACAGTGGGGGGCGGGACCGCCCTCCTTGACTAGGTACCCGCCCTCTTGATGGCCACTGCGTGGCCTCGGGCAGGCGCATTAGTGCGGTATCTTTCACTGGCTTGTCCAGGCTAAGTAATTTGTAGCTCAAAGCACCCCTGTTGTCTGATTTCCAATCATTCGTTTACTGGGGATTTGTAAGTGTGTCATACGCTTTATATAATTTTAGTTTCTGTGAATCTTATAGTTTTGTTTTGAAAGTGCAATGTTTTATCCCCATTGGAAAGCACATAGATTCTCAGTCAGTCTGAACGACAGATTCAGGGAGTGCAGCGTGGACTCTGACAGGAGGGGTTCTGACCCTGCGCCCTCTTTTGCGGGGGTCAGATGCCAGTGACCCAAGGACCCAAGGAACCAAGGGTGTCTCCTGTGTGACTTAAAAAAAATACAGGTTAATTTAATATAGAAATAAATAAAAAAAATGATCTTCAATAATATAAAATATGGCAAGATACACCCTCCGAAAACACCTTTAATAAACAACTAGAGAAATATTGCACACAAAACTGAAACTAGAACTGGCCCTGAAATTCAAGCTAAGTGTATCACCTATATAAAGATGGGATAAACAAACCTTTAGAATCTGAGGAGATGTTTACCTTTATTATATTTAGTTAATTGCTTTTGTTAATTACCATCCGAACCAAAAGTGATGCTTTAGAGCGCGCAGGAATCACGGTGAGAGGGGGTAAAGTTGAGTGGAGGTGTGAGTGTGAACAATTGTCTACAGCATGGGTACTCACAAACTTTCTCTCAGGGGGCCAAATTTACAGTGTGGTTTGTGTCCGAGGGCCGCAACGGTGGGGGCGGGGTCAGTGAGGGAGTGGGCGGAGCTAGAGCAACAATAAAAACTGTGACCATGAGGTTGAACACAGGTCCCTGCAGCAGACGCCTTCGTCCACTGAGCTACCAGACCCGGCATACAAACCTCTCTCCCTCTCCCTCCCTCTATCTCTCTCTCTCTGCCTCCCTCCCTCCATCCCTCTATCTCCCTCCCCGGTCTCCCTCTGACTCACTCACTCTGATTGTATAACTCCCTCTCCCTCTCTCCTTCCCTCTAACGCCCTCTCCCTCCCTCTTCCTCCCTCTCCCTTCCTCTCCTTCCCTCCCTCATCCTCACTCCCCTTCCCTTCCCCTCACTCCCCTTCCCCCTATTCCCTCTCCCTCCCTCCCTCCCCTTCCCTCTCTCCCTCCCTCCCCTTCCCTCTCTCCCTCAGTCCCCTTCCCTCCCTCACTCCCTCCCTCACTCCCCTTCCCTTTCAGAAACGACGGGACTACAAGCGTTGTCAGAACTTTTTGATGTCATCCTCGAGGCAAATAGGGAGATAAGGAATTCCAGAGGGACGACCTTGTGAGCTCAGAGGCCTGTATTCTATACTACTCTTTATTAGGTCTCGGCTAGTAACGGGCTAAAAGCGCGTTCTCGCCGAGAACTATAGTCGGCGTCTCAGCAGTCTGAGAAAGCAGAAGTGAGACAAGACCTGGCAGCGCGCAGCGTTGCCCCATAGGATAACGTTGTGCGCGCAGCCAGGTCTTGTCTGTACAGCATTGCATGGCAGACCGGATCGCGTCGCGTACCTCTCTGGAATGCAGGGGGAGTCTGCAGAGGGGCGCGCGGCGCTGTTCACGAGGCGCGCGGCGCTCATAAACAAGCTGGCTGCCTCTTCTCTCACCCGCCCTCCCGACTTTTAAGGGGATTCTGTTAATGTAATTTGTTGGAATTCTTTGACGGTACTCTGGTAGTCAATGTATTATTTTGATTTAAAACGGATCTCCCTGCGAGTGTCAAAAGGAAGTCCTCGCTCTCCTCCATTTACATTTTGACTTTCTCCGTGTCCACGCACACTACTTACTTAATATGTTAGAGTGAGTTCAGTTTTAAACATACAGGCAGTCGGATCTCCCTGCGAGTGTCAAAAGGAAGTCCTCGCTCTCCTCCATTTACATTTTGACTTTCTCCGTGTCCACGCACACTACGTACTTAATATGTTAGAGTGAGTTCAGTTTTAAACATGCAGGCAGTCTGTTTGTTGTTAGTCAGTGCCTCCCATGCTTACTTGTTGACTCGGACTATAAAGCTAAAGGCACGGTCTGACGCAGTTATTATTCACACAGCTCTGATGATGCACCTCAGGCACGGGGCTGACGCAGTTATTATTCACACAGCTCTGATGATGCACCTCAGGCAGGGGCTCACAGCTGTTATTATTCACACAGCTCTGATGATGCACCTGAGGCACGGGGCTGACGCAGTTATTATTCACACAGCTCTGATGATGCACCTCAGGCACGGGGCTGACGCAGTTATTATTCACACAGCTCTGATGATGCACCTCAGGCAGGGGTTCACAGCTGTTATTATTCACACAGCTCTGATGATGCACCTCAGGCACGGGGCTGACACAGTTATTATTCACACAACTCTGATGATGCACCTCAGGCAGGGGCTCACAGCTGTTATTATTCACACAGCTCTGATGATGCACCTCAGGCGCGGGGCTGACACAGTTATTATTCACACAGCTGTGATGATGCACCTCAGGCACGGGGCTGACAGTTATTATTCACACAGCTCTGATGATGCACCTCAGGCAGGGGCTCACAGCTGTTATTATTCACACAGCTCTGATGATGCACCTGAGGCACGGGGCTGACACAGTTATTATTCACACAGCTCTGATGATGCACCTCAGGCACGGGGCTGACGCAGTTATTATTCACACAGCTCTGATGATGCACCTCAGGCAGGGGCTCTCAGCTGTTATTATTCACACAGCTCTTATGATGCACCTCAGGCTCGGGGCTGACACAGTTATTATTCACACAACTCTGATGATGCACCTCAGGCAGGGACTCACAGCTGTTATTATTCACACAGCTCTGATGATGCACCTCAGGCATGGGGCTGACGCAGTTATTATTCACACAGCTCTGATGATGCACCTCAGGCAGGGGCTCCCAGCTGTTATTATTCACACAGCTCTGATGATGCACCTGAGGCACGGGCTGACGCAGTTATTATTCACACAGCTCTGATGATGCACCTCAGGCAGGGGCTCCCAGCTGTTATTATTCACACAGCTCTGATGATGCACCTGAGGCACGGGGGTGACGCAGTATTATTCACACAACTCTGATGATGCACCTCAGGCAGGGGCTCACAGCTGTTGTTATTCACACAGCTCTGATGATGCACCTCAGGCATGGGGCTGACGCAGTTATTATTCACACAGCTCTGATGGTGCACCTCAGGTACGGGCTGACGCAGTTATTATTCACACAGCTCTGATGATGCACCTCAGGCAGGGGCTCCCAGCTGTTATTATTCACAAGGCTCTGATGATGCACCTGAGGCACGGGCTGACACAGTTATTATTCACACAGCTCTGATGATGCACCTCAGGCAGGGGCTCCCAGCTGTTATTATTCACACAGCTCTGATGATGCACCTGAGACACGGGGGTGACACAGTTATTATTCACACAGCTCTGATGCGCTCTTTAATACTCTTTACTAATAACTCTCTTCTACTCACTATCAACTACTCACTCTACTACTTACTCTGTGTGTGGGTGGTAATGCAATAGGTCTCGCATATGCAAGCGATGAAGCTATTGGCAATGTAAATGACAATGCCATTTAATTATGATTTAAAAAAAAATCATGAGCAATGCCAATAGCTCTATCTTTAATGCTGCTGAGACCATTGCATTGTAAATGCTTGTTTATGTTGTAAGAACCATTCAATGGAAATGTAGAGGTTTTGGTGGCAGTCTGTACATTTTTTTAAAAAAATTAGCATTGATTTCCGCAGTAATCCCCATTTGAGAGCAAGAAGGAGTTTGCAGCTGAATTGAGATTACAATTTTTGTGGAAAGATTACATTTTCCGTCGCTCAAGTTTCGACAAGTAGCTCCTGGTGGAATTTGTGTGACAAAAATACCGCATATTCTGTTTTGTGCAGCTCATAAAGGTGGGAGCATGCCGTAGTACTGTGTTATCCCCCATTCCACTCAGCATGAGGAGGTAATACTGCACTAGGGAAATACAGCATTCTGCAGTATTAATATGACCAACTGTGGGGTGGGGTTCTCATTTAGAATACTGGGGTACCTGAAATAAGACCGTAAGCGTCTTCTGGCAGCAAATTTCCTTTTTAACCTGATTTTCATTAGTTTATTTGATGCTGTTCAAATCAAGAAAGTAACTATTTTTCCAGTCGCAGCGATTTCTGAATGAGATGTCTTTGATTCTGAAGCGAAGGGGTTAGGAGGAGCAGAATGTGTTAACTTAAGGGCTGAGGATAGGGTAGGCTAAGCGTCAGCACTTTATCCCCACAGAGCATTAGGTCATCATTACTGGTGGCCGACTTCAGTGGGAAACGGCCATTACAACGAAGCCGTTTCCACGAAATCGTTAACCACGCATGCAGTACAACGCATGCGTGGTTACCACGAGAGCCTTTACCACGCATACCTTTACTACGAGGTTTGTAGTAAAGGTATATGTGGTAAAGGAAAAAAGTAAAGAAAAGGGGGGCTTGGGGGGGTTTCCCCCCGAAATAAACTCACCTGAAGTCACGTCGTTTAAGAGAAATCAGGAAAAAACCTTCCGCTTTCTCTTAACGACGTATGACGTCACCACGCCACCAATCGAGGAAAATGTTATGAGTGGTAAACGAATTCCGTTGTAACGCATGCGTGGTAAAGGCATGCGTTGCAACGGAATTCGTTGTAATGTCATACATTCCTCTCTCTTTCTCTCATGCCCCCTCTCTCCCGCTGTCTCTCTTTCTCTTTCGCTCTTGCTTTCTCTTGCCCTCTCGCTCTCTCTCTCTCGTTCTCTCTTGCTCTCTCTCGCCCTCTAGCTCTCTCTTTCTCTCTCTCCCCCCGCCCTCTCTCTCGCTCTCTCTCCCCCTTTCTCCCCCCCCCCTTTGCCTTTTCCCGCTAACCCTCAGTGGGGCCACGGGGGTAAGACGGTGCGAAGAGAGAGGTCCTTCTGACGAGGAGCAGGGTTGGTTTGGAGAAAAAAGCAGCCCTGGGAAATATTGTCATGTCAGTTGGGTATCGTGCCAAGGGAGTGTGATAATCACGGCTAAGCAAAGGGTTCCGAACCGATACCGGAACGTTTGAGGAGATTCTCAATAATTTATTTTACAGCGCATTTGTTCAAATCTATAGACGAAAGAGGCGTTGGCTTTATAGTTGGGTGTTAAGCACTGGTGTAACGAGCCTTGAGGGGGCCTCCCTGCAAGGCACGTGGAGGGCGGGGCCCCCTCCGGGTTCAATCAGGAGCTCTGCAGCCAGGGTGCTGTGCTGAGGGGACTCCTGGAGCTTGGACCCCCCTGCACTGCAGGGGCCTGTGTTACGCCCCTGGTGTTTAGAGAGTCAAGAGAAATCATTGCAGTGGTTCGGTATCTTGCAGAACATTGCTCTGCATAGCAGCACATCATACCTCCAACTCAACAGACAACTGTGCGCCTCCGCCTCAGGGCTCCTCTCAGAACTGGATAGACTTCACATCCCCAGTCCATCCAACCCTGAAACCAGGACAGGGTTCCCTCTCTATCAAGGATGAGAGCATATTGGGCAGAAGAGCTGTACTGAGCCAATCTAGCAGTTACCACAAAGACCACACGAGGTAGAAAACCTGGAGAGCAGCAAGAAAGCATTTCTGGGAAAAGAGCAATCCCCTGCTATAAGGATCCTAGTAGTTTCTGCCCAGATTACAGGTGCAAAACTTGCCTAATCACACATTTTCAGTCCTACTTCCTCATTGCATCTGAGTTGGCCTTTGCTTCCTCGTTCCAAGGCTGATCCCTTTCAAACTATTTCAGACTTAGTAGAAACCTGTCAGCATCCTGATGTCCTCATCCTGGATGGGCAGAACCTTTACTGGCCAGCTACAGCCCTAGGCTTGCATGTTTAGGTGCATTGGCTGAAAACCTGGCTGTATCCTAATTAATGCGGCCTACTTGCTGTCCTGTGTCATGAGTATTCTCAGGTTCGAACCAATGCTCAGAGTGGTCAACCTCTTGACAGCCCGAAGTCTGGAATGTATTTATCCACAGACTTTAGGATGGTCAAGCTGGGGAAGGAAAGGATGGGAACTGCAGGGCGGGAGACCTGTGAAAATAGAAAGAGAATATAATAATAATACTCTTTCATGAACAAAGACCAACTATACTGAAAAGCTATAGTCATAAATAGAATAGTTAAGAAACTACCTGTAAAGAAAGAAAAGATGCAACCTCATTACAGGGGAGGCGGGCAGGTGTTCTCAAATCCTCAACTTCATTACCTCTGTAGCAAGTTGAGAAGACCAAACATGAGTTGAAGTCTCAGGACAATTTCACCTACTACCGACCACCCCCTGTTGAATGAAACATAAAGATTGGCCAAAAGTTGAATATCCAGGTGATGAGGTAGAGGTATGCAATATTCGATCAAATACCAATGAGTAAATAATGTAATTGTCAAAAGAAAACTGGTTCTCAAAATTGTTATTCCAAACAATAAGAACCAAAGTACTGATGCAATTCCTTTTCCCAGTTCCTTTTCCCAGCTCGAAATATATCGTAGTTCGTCACACAAATGAATGAACAAGGTTAATCAGAGAATTACCATTACTCTCTGTAACACCTTTATCATGGTGTTAATTATTGCCATTAACAATTCCTCCCTGCATGAGCCACGGATAGATAATTTGCCAACAGGGAGTATCTCGAAAGAATGAAATTGCCCCAACAAGATACAAACATAGCATGCGGGATGAAGCACGCTATCCTGCAAATAAAATCAAAAATGCATAAAAAGGCCTAGCCATCCTTAACCAAGGCTAAATTATTTACAAGAACAGAATGTCAAAACAGGACACAGGCCTTTGGCCCGAGCTTGTTCTCTCCACCGCACGGCTAGGTGGACCAAGGGTGCACCAATGGTCCTGATGAAGACCCTCTTGTAAAGAGTGAAATTGCCTACATCAACCCTGGGTCGAAACGTTGACAGCTCTGTGTTCTCTGTCTTGAATGTGGCCAACAGTGATAGATTCAATGTGTCCTGTTTTGACATTCTGTTCTTGTAAATAATTTAGCCTTGGGTAAGGCTGGTTAGGCCTTTTTATGCGTTTTTGATGTACACACTGTTCACTGCCCTCCCTCCATCACCCCCCCTCACTTTTGCACATTGATGCACCTATTCCTCCCTTTTCCTTTCTGGGGTACCTATGCAGATATCCGTGTGATAAATGTTCTTTGTTTGAGTACTTTCAGTCTTGGTTGTACCAGTGAGTTGATGAGGCTTGATGTAACAAAGTAGGATGTGATAAAAAAAATGGAATGCCAACTCTTTCTGAATCTATGTAAATGCTGCATTGCATTCTATGCTATAAAAACCAAACATAATAGGCAACATTATTTTTGTAGCTTTTATTCCCTGGTGGTTTATTGCTAGTTTCACTTGATTTGGTTTGGACAGCTAACAGGTTTCGCCTGTTTCTGTAGGTGTGTAGGCCTGGGGATTTAGCAAGACATGATAGTAGTGTAAGTACTAAAGATCTTGGACTGACAGACAGCAAAGGACTGATATACTCTAGATAATACATATCATGACCCCACAGACCTAAGACGTCACATAAATTAAAAGATATCCTGTTTCCCTGGCAAGAACTCTTCGGCAACGTGCTGCATCATTGTATATTTACAGATTTGCCTAACCAATTTCAATCAAGATCTTGACTCCATACATTGCTATCGTGCCTTAAAAAAGCCCCGTGCATGTGCACCAACAGCTGGGGTGAAACACATGTTGTCTCTTCAAATCATGTGAAACTAGATATCAACCACCGAAGAATAAAAACTACAAAAAAACAATTGCCTGTTGTCTTTGATTTCGAACTATAAAATATAATGAAGAAATTACATTGAATCATATAAATTGTTCGTAAAATTATAGAATCCCAATACCATATCATTTGTAGAACTTGGGGCCCTACCCACATGGGAATGTACATAATAACTACTGGTCATCAACCACTTTCCCTGAATAGGCAACAAGTGGTACCTCGTGGTATGCAGGCCCTTCTATTGCTCTTCACAAATACTTTGTGACAACAGTCATGGGTGTGTTTATCACTTGCACCTGCTCTCCCTTCCCATCCACCGGGTTTAGGTGGATTCTGAATGGGGCATGGGATTTTTTTGTAAAGATTTATGCAGTCAGTGGGAGGAGTACCAAGTATTTTTATCATAAACACCCAGTCACATGTTTATTCCGTGTAGGAACCAGTCAGCATCTGCCAGTACAAAACGACCTCTAAGTAACATTCAAAGATAGCACATACACAGCCTGGAAAGTTACCTATTCACATGTGCATTACAAGAGTGTGTTTCTTCTTTAAGTCCTCAAGCTCAGTGACTTTTGAACAAATTAATCTGCACTCTCTTTTTGTCTGTGTGTGCAGCTCTTATGCCAACGGGGTATCGTACATGGACACATGCGCATCTTTGCAGTCAATGCCACGTCATTGTGCGATCATGGGTGCCATGGTTGTCTCCTATGTCGTGATCTATTCCTGTTTCAGCTCTTGAAGCTTCCCACATGACTGAGTTAGCTTGTATTGTAGGGAGGCACGTTCTAAAGTTGTGTCCAATGTGGGTTTATTTCATGGAACATGTGGATACTCCATGCAATTCTGTTCTTGGTTGGTGAGTTTATGTTGTGTGCTTTTTTAATCATAGTGTTAGCCAAGATCTCTTGTTTTTACTGAAATTATATATTTACTGCATACTTATAGGAATTTTCAGCCAGTTCTCTTCATCTAGGGGTCTGTTGTGTCATTCATATTTTTCTTTACCCGACTACAGTTTATAGCATGGGACAATGGCACAGCCTATTTTTCTTTACCCGACTACAGTTTATAGCATGGGACAATGGCACAGCCCACGTCAGTCGTTGGCTAACTTCACTGTGAGTGACAGCATTCTGTTTCACCAAAAACACATCAACACAAAAAGTAGGTCCTTTTTTGAGACCAAAAAAGATCTTTTTTAAGAGCCAATGTTTTCTTTTATATTGGCAACGGCCAAGCAATCCCTCCATCAATACTTTTCAAGACAAAGCGTGAGAAATCAAAACAACCTTTGACAAACTTAAAAGCCTGGCAGCTATCATCAGACCTTTTGGCTTTTGCAAATGTTTTTTATTAGGCCTGGTGTCAGCTAAGGCCTTCTGGTTTTGCTAAAATTATATGTACAAAAAGCTTACTTAGATGGACTTTCAGCCAGAACTATTCACCTGTTTTAGTGTCATTCTCATTTTACTTCCTCCCACTACCACATACAGGATGGGGCAAAGGGTCAACCCTCTTCAGCCATTGGCTGATTTCACTATGAGTGACAGCATGCTGGTCTTTCTGAGGGCCATTAAGATCAATGGGGTAACCCCGTTGTAGTAGCTAATGCTCTACCACACAACCCCTTCTTAATGTTCCCAGCTAGAGAAGCTAATAAAATTGTTTTTTTCTACTAAGCCAGGGAATTTTTAACTTTTCCAATTTTTTCACTTTTTGCACATTCACTAGTGTTAGTAGGTCCCTACACTTTCACTGATACCTATACACCTACACATAGCCTCTGTCACATCTTAGTGCTCCCGCGTATTTCGTCTGGTCGTAGCACGCCCCGTCCCGTTATAGGGGCGGGAAGACCCCTATGATGAAGCATGACTCTACCTGGTTTTTTAGAGTGTGAGGAGTATTTTAAAAAGCACATTGTGCTCCCATCTTTCCATGTGTAAGAGAGAGCCTAGCACCCTTTTAGAAACGGTAAAAATTATAAAAATTATCACCTTTTCACTTTTTCTTGATAGAATCTCTGTGGTTAAAAAAGTCTTGCTTTGTTTTTTTTTTTTTTTTTCCCCCTTTTCATCCCGTGGTGGTGGGAAGAGGTAGAACAGCGAAACATAAATCATACATGAACATATAGCAAAGATGTTATATAAGCAACATAAAGACATATCAATAAAATTAATTAATTAATTTGTAACCCATTTTTCAAAAGGTGCCCAGTTCTTAGAGGCGTCTTCTTTTTCCTCTAAAAGGCTGCACTGAAGTCTCAAGTTTATACCAAGCCAGCATCCTGGCTTTCCAATGACAGAAAGTAGGAGGTTCAGGATTGATCCAAAGTGAAGTGACACACAGTCTGATCATTGCCATAGAAATAAAGAGAAAAGCTTGCAAATGTCTTGTTTTTTCCGAGCCGTAGAATATTCATAACCGGTGATTACCATTTCAGCGGTTATTTTAACAGAAGTTTGAGTAATCTGCGTGAGAAAAGATTCAATTTGATTGAAAAAAATAGCTAACTCTGGACAACTGAAAAACATGTGAACGGAATCTGCAGAAGGAAATTTACATCTGGCACAGAATGAGCCTTTACTCCCAGAGACCACCCCCCATTTAACAAGTTTTAGCGGTGTATAATAAAGATTGAACATAGACATATAACTTTGGACTCGGAGGGTGCCTGATACCAGGACCGATCTGGCTAATACAAGTGGATATTTTAAATTGACAATGGAAACTCCAAATTTTGTTGCCCATTTGTCATTCTGATGATCAAGGTCATCAGGAAGTTGGGATAGAAAGTTTTGATATAAATTGCCGATTTTCAATTTCCTTCTGATGGATTCTACTATAACAGGTTTTTGAAACATTGTTGGGTGTTGAGGAAGCTTGTTATCTAGAAAACTTCTCATTTGAAGATATTTAAAAAAATGATTAACATGGAGATGAAATTTCTCCTTTAAGAACGAAAACGAGGCTATTTGGCCTGAATCGGATAAATCACCTATCTCCCTTACACCAAGAGTTGTCCAGATATTTGCTACCCCCTCTTGAAATATCGATGGAAGTACTCTCGAGGCTGTTAAAGGGGTGTAATACATTATTTTAGAGATATTAAAGTGACGTCGGACTTTTTGCCATATTGAGAATAAGGTCCATAGTACCTTGAATTTCGTTTTTTTTAAATAACTTGGTTCGAGTATACGTGTGAGTATCCCTTTTATAGAGTCTCCCAAAGATATTGAATATATCGAGGGAGAAAGATGAGCTGGTAGCTCAACAGCATCCCCTAAAAGAGGGACGGCAAAATGTTGAATCATGGCTGCCCAGTAATAGAATGTTAGGTTTGGGACTGTCCAGCCCCCGCGCTCCTGTGGGAGACACGTCCATTTAGCGGCCCGTCTTGGTTTACGGTATGACCATAAAAATCGTTGGCATATTCTTTCCGCTTTTTTCAAGGTTGGTAGTGGTATTAACAATGGGATAGATCTAAAAAAATATAAGAATTTAGGGAGAACAATCATTTTAAGGATATTAGAACGACCAAAGAGCGAGAGGTGTAGATGATCAAGACGTTCCAATTTATTATGAAGTGAGTCAATTGCAGAAGAGTAATTCAGGTCTAGGATCTGATCTACATCAGGCGCTATTTGGACCCCAAGGTAAGTTGCAACGGTGGTGATAGGGGCTTGTGAAATAGGCATAGCCATGGATTGTACAATTTGAGTTTTTGCGATGTTTAATTTGTACCCCGAGATTGTACCAAATTGAGCTGCCAGAATCTCGAGTGCGGGAAAGGATTGAGAGACATTGTCAGTTAACACTACAATATCATCAGCATATGCCAGTGACTTATATTTAATTCCATGCACTGTAACAGGGGTAATATGACGGGAATTTTCTATCAGGGATAAAAATGGGTCAATAAATAAAGCAAAAAGGAGTGGAGAGCAGGGGCAACCTTGCCTGGTACCCCTACTGATGGAGAAAGAATGTGATTCATTAGCTGAGATACGGATTTTGGCCATTGGGGATATGTATAGAGCTTGTAGAGCTTGGATGAATTCGGATGCATAGCACTTCCAGGACATAACGGACCACAGATACCCCCAGGAGACCCTGTCAAATGCCTTCTCGGCATCCAACAGGATCACCCCGAGGGCAGAGTTTGTGGTTTTTGCCCAATCCAGATGTGCCACTACTCGCTTGATGTGGTCTGTCGTATCCCGACCGGAAATAAAGCCGTGTTGGCGAATAGAAACCAGAGGGAGAATTGTTTGGTTTAAACGATGGGCAAGTATCCTTGAGTAGATTTTGCTGTCCGTATTAATTAACGCAATCGGACGATATGAGGATGGATTTAATTCATCCTTGCCTTTTTTCTTAAAAAGTACGATAGTAGAGTATCGCCATGAGTCGGGAATTGAGCCAGATTGGGCAAGACGAAAGACTTCTAGCATTTGCTGCCTAAATAAATGTGAAAAGGTCTTATAAAATTCAAGATGAATAAGATCTGGTCCCGCGGCTTTGCCATTAGAAAGTGATTTCATGGCAATCAGAACTTCTTCCCAACTAATAGGTTCGATAAGGATTTGGTTCTGGTCGTCTGTGACTCTGAGAGTATCCAGGGATTGAAAAAATTGTTCTAATCCAGTTTGTTGCTGTAGAATTATATTAGTTTCTTCCGAATATAGGGTTGTGTAGAAGTCAACAAAAGCATCTAAGACACCAACACTTGTATCCTGAATATTACCGGAACTATCTTTAACCTTAATTATCTGATTAGCTATGGCCTTTTGTCGTAAGCGTTTTGCTAAAACCTTACCCGAATTTTCACCAAGTTCATACATGGTAATACGAAATTGGAAATATTTAGTAGCTACATCTTTATATAAGGGTTCTAATAAGTTAGATTTGGCTATGGCGACTGATTTCATACTAGCTGCTATGTCTTCACCCCTATGGATATTGGAACTTAAATCGAGTTCAGCTTGTTGAAGAGCTGTGAGTCTAGTTTTTACGGCTCGCTGCTCAGTCTTCCAGCGATAGGAGGCAAATCTTTTGGTCTCACCGCGTAGCGCGGCCTTGAATGTATCCCAAACGGTACCGACTGAGGCAGTACCAGTATTAATTGAAAAGAACTCTATAATCCAAGAATTAAGTTGTTCTTGATATAATTTATCAACTAAGAGTTTCCTGTCAAATGTCCATGATCTGATCTGATTGATTGGACGATCCCAGGGAAAGCTAAAAAAGATAGGGTTATGATCGGATATAGTCCTTGGATTAATTTCGATCTTTCCAGACCCAACAATTGACAGAGAGGTGAAAACATAATCAATGCGGACCATTTTACTATGAGGTATCGAGTAGTAAGTAAAACCCGGTTGATTTGAATGATGATAATGCCATACATCCGACAGGCCGTGTTCAATCAGGAGGGTCCGTAGTGCCTTATAGACTTGGGGCTTCCGTCCTGTATATATATTATGTTTTGTTATATCAAGATGACTGGGAATATTTATGTTAAAATCTCCACAAAAAAACAGGGGATGAGGCCACATAGCTAGTTCTAAATTTAGATCCCTTATGGCCTGAGGGTCGTCCAAATTAGATGCATAGATTGAGCAGATAGAGAAAAGACGACCCTTAATCGATAGTTCTGCTATTAACCATCTGCCACAACTATCTTGTTTTACTCTTTTAACAAGTACTAGCCCAGTCTTTGAGATGATAGCGACTCCCCTGATTGTAGAGGTCTGTCGGGTACAAGTCAGCAACTCATAGCCCGGAAATCTAAGACATGCACGATTACCCCATGGTATATCGGTTTCCTGCAGGCAAATAATATCGGCCTGCATTATCTTTAACAGCTCAAGGAAAACTCTACGTTTCTTAGGATCATTTAGACCACATATGTTCCAAGTTGCAAACTTCAAACTAGACACAGCCATAATATTTGATACGAGACCAATGACAGTAAATAGACATGAGACTTTTTATGACCAGAAAAAATACAGTCAAGTTGTTCTTTGCAGAATAATATGCTACTTGATATGACCTCAAATGCATTTGACAGAAGACACGAAAAATGAGAAAACAGGATACTCAACTCTAAGCGCCACCACCACCACCGTACCACCACCCCACAGCCCACCCCGGTTGGACCGCCCTCCTTGCGAGATCCACCCCCCCCACCCAGGGAACCCCACCCCCCCTCTCCCCCCATAGTGGGCATCAGGACGAAAGTCCTTGTGATGGTTGAGTTAGCGTTACACAAACACCGCCGAGCCTAGAGTGTTCCCCGATTTTCAGACTGCCGATGACCCTAAACAGCTTAAATAAACAGCAAATACCATGTGTATATTTGATGGGTCATCGAGTAGAAAAAAAAATAATTACTTATCATGTGTTGCTTAGTCAAAAAGAGAAAAAAAAACCCCAAAACTAGACTTATATTGAGTCCAGAAACTCCTTAGCAACAATCTCGGACATGAAAAACCTTGTCTGGCCTTGAAAAAGAACTTTCAGTTTTGCAGGAAAAAGCAAATACGCCTGGGCCCCCTTAGCCTGGAATAGAGGGATTTGTTGCCGGAGGTGCCAGCGACGAGTAACCGTCTCTGAACAGAAATCTGGACGCACAAAAAATTGACATCCCTTGGCGGATCGTTTCTTGTTAGGTCTGGCAAGGTCAAATATGCGCTCACGAACAAGAAAGTTATTAAAGCAGATCAGGATAGCGCGAGGATAGGTGTTTTTTGCAGTGGTAAATTGCTTCCTACTATTTAGCGGAAAGCGATGTGCTCTTTGGATCTCGAGGTTCCAATCCCACTGTGTGACCTCGGGAAATGCTTCAGAAAAGAGCTCCACTATAAATCGCCGTGGATCGTCACCTTCTTTATTTTCCTCTATCCCCAAAACGCGAAGATTATTCCTTCTTGCGCGATTTTCCAGATCAGTAAGCTTCCAGAGAATGTCTTTGCGTTGTTCTTTGACCTCTGTAACTAATTCTTTCTGAGTAACAGCAGCGTCTTCCAAAGCAGAAATCCTTTCTTCCGCTTCGGTAACCCTCGTGGTAGTCTCAGTACACGTTTTGATAACCCGTTTTAGGGAATTCTGCATTTTGCGACAGGCCCCCTGCGTTTGCATATTTTCTTGTTTAGTTGCCTCCCTATGCATGAGGATAGTTTGGTAGATTGTTACTAATGAGACCTCTCCGGGAGCCTCTGGCGTAGGTGACACAGTATGTTCGCCGGTTTTCTGCGTGTTTGGTTCAGATTGATCAGTAGAGAGACCATTGAGAGAGTCCTGCAGATTAGAGATGGATGATGGCTTGGTGCCAGAGGCTTTACGGACGGTATTGATATTTAAATCTTTCAGTGACCGATTAGCACGCCAGTCTCCAGAGTCACTATCATAATCAGACCACTGCAGCTCTGGACAGTCCTCCCCGGATGCAGAGTGATCGGAAACTGAATAAAAGTTCTCATTAAGGTCGCTAACCTCAGACCCCCAGGTATCATGAGATGATGTTGTAGGTAACTCCTGTGTGACTATTACATGATTGGTTGCAGATTGGACTACATTATCCAGAATGCACTGGGGTGGTGGATTTTGGCCTGCAGATGGATCTGGGATAGCAGCCGTGTTTGAGACTGGTTCTGTAATCGGGGAGATACCATTAGCAGGAGGGGGCAACTCAGAAAGGGGGGGGGAGTCATTAGAGATATGTTGTGAGATGGAGGGCAGGGAAACCATAGTACTCACCCCCCCCCCCCCCTTTGTAGCGATTCCTGCAGCAGTCGGATTCCTCTCTTGCAAGGCAGCAGCAGCACATTCAGCGTCAGTACTAGGATTTTTCGCCTTTCCTCCGTGTTTGCTGAACATTGCAGGGAGCATTTTATCCTTAATGACGTTGCCCGCGGGAGTCAGGGAACTGTGTTTATCAGCAGCTCGAGTTTTTTGCTTCACTGCGGGGGTCGCTGTAACAGTGTTCTTCGAGTCGGCGTCCTGCTGAGCACGACCCGCGCTGCGAGATTTCATGGCAGCTGCTTTGGTAAGGACTTTGGGAGGCATTAGCGGCGTGTCAGTGAAAGTTTGGAGCGTTTGGAGCGTTGACGAACAGCAGAGCGGAACAGCTGAGGGAACAGCTGACGGCTCTGCATCGGCCGCTAGGAGCGGGTAGATTGCTGCTAAAAAGTCTTGCTTTGGAGGGTGATTCTATCAGTACCTCTACGCTTCTCCCCTTTTGGTTTGGGGTAACCCTGTTTCCCTAAGAACTTGGGTATAAATTTACAAAGCTACAAGTAGTTCCATTGTGTAAGCACCACCAGGGTGATTTTTAGGTCGAGCCTAGAGCAGCGCGCATGCGTACTTGCAAGACTTTTAGTAATGGGCTTCAGAAAGCTTGTGCGTGTGCTTTTGTTTTTCTCCCAGGCTATTGGGCTTTGTGTCCGTCTTTCTAAGAAAGACAGCGCGCAATTGGGCAAAGGCGGGTGCATGTTCCGCCTTTGCTCTGCCCACGACCTATTGCTTGCGGTTACCCGCACAGGCCACATCTGTTTTCAATTAACGTGCCCAGACACAGGTGTGATAATTGAAAACAGATCGCCCGCTCGTGGGCTTGTTTCTCCTTGTTGCCAAAAGCCACCTCCTTTCCAGCCCCTTTACCGGTAACAGCATCTGACACGAAAACCTATCAGTCGCACCTGCCCGAACCATCTCAAAGTTAGAGGTGAGACTGCGCTCGTCGGCGACACTTGTAAAGCCCAGGCTGCCCGCATTATATGCTCCTGGTTAAGTACATGTTTGTCACAGCGGATCTACTAAAAAGCAACCCCAGGAATGTCTGCACCTGGCTCGCGCAGCCCCGTCAGGGAGACGGTGGACGCGAGCAGCACTTGTGTCTTTTCATCCAGTTTGGGTGTTTTTTCCTTTCCTATAGATCTGCATGGGAACCGGTCCCAGTTTATCTGATGGGAGCGAGTGAAGTCGGGCGTTGATATCTCCTCTGAAGAATGTAGGGCACCCAGACACTCTCCAGGCTAAGGGGGGAGGGGCATAGAAAGGTGCGAAGGTTTGTGGCAGCCTTCTTGCCTTTTCATGGAGCATGACAAAGTTTAGCCAAAGTGCCCACGTCCTAGAATTTTTTGGCTAATAACACTGATGTACCATTACGATGTTGCTCTGGGCAGTACCTGTGTCTGTCTGTTCTTAGGCTTGTGCAGCGCCTAATAATGTCATTAATTACTCCAAGCATGTGTTCCGTTGTCTCCGTGACAAAATGACATTCAATTAGCTCATCAAATGAGAATTCTGTTTGGAGGGTTCCCTGATGTTGCCGACCCAGGGCCAAGCGGGGCGGGTGACCTTTGCTTTGCACAGGGGCCGGGAGTACCCCGTCTCGGTTTGTTTGGGGTGCTTGAGGCAGGGTAAAACAACTTCTGGGAAGCACAGTGAAGAGTCTAGTTGAAAAGGTAACTACCTTAAAGGGGAACGCGCAGCATTCCGAGTGGCCAGTGGGACTGGGCTCCCTTTACTCTCAGGCACGCTGCTATACAAAATGGCTAAAACATGTAGACAAAGCCAACAGCTCTCGCGTAGTAATGTGCTGCATGGCTAAACACTTAGAAGGTCCCAAAGGCTAGACCTATTGGGTATGCCAATGCTTGTTTTTTAAAACCAATCATTCCGTAAAAATCAGAAAAGTAATAAATATATTTTTGCTATTTTGCTTTAGGTGTGGTACATTCAGGATTGTCTTGTATAATTAAAATTGATTTT
This sequence comes from Lissotriton vulgaris, assembly GCF_964263255.1. Taxonomy (NCBI): domain Eukaryota; kingdom Metazoa; phylum Chordata; class Amphibia; order Caudata; family Salamandridae; genus Lissotriton; species Lissotriton vulgaris. The sequence continues at coordinate 1,251,261,352 of NC_141689.1, read as the reverse complement.
GAAGGAATGGTTTGGTTTTAAGAAAAGCTCCCCAGTGGTGCTTACCCAACGGAACCACTTGTAGCTTTTTAAAAAAAATAGGTCTTTCTAAGAGAGCACATCCGCTCACAACACAGTTCCTTCAGTGCCAGGGACTGTGGCAATGTGTGCTTTCTGGGTCCCAACATATACTTTTCCTTTTAGCCACTCTTTTTTGTGTGCAAATTTTACAAAACCAATGACAAAACAAAACTAGTGCTGACTAAGCCAAAAGGCAAGTAGCCAGCTCCAGCCATGGGGGCTGTGCCAAATCTCGTTTCTCATCCCTTTCTTATCCTCCCTTGCTGTATGTGTGCGTGTAATTAAAGGTTATGCGAAACTGCTAGGCTCCTATGTACCTGTTCCTTGCAGGTACACAGTAGTGCTTAATTTGAGCCAGTGGTTTCTGGTGCGCGGCACCGGCACTTAATTGTCAACCCCGGGCTTGACAGTCGACTACAATGTGGCGCTGTCTGGCTAATTTAGAGATAACCACAACAACAGCGCCAGGAAACCAATCGGTGACAGTGCGCTTAATAAATATTTTTTTAACATAACATAACAGCTAATTAATAATCCAATCTTCATTAAAATTGACTATTACGTGCCACCCCAGCCATCCTTAAAGCTTTGAGGGCCTGAAATAGTCTGAATTGTCACACTTGTAGGAGTGTGATGTATAGTAGTTGTGTTGTGATTATCCTAGCATGGCAGGGGCAGTGTGCGGTGCACGCCGCAGTGGCCTCCTGGCGAGAGCCCTGGCCTTTTTTTTTTTTTTACAAATTAAGCACTGGTACACAGGCAGCAAGGATCGCTAATGGTACTCTGCACCCACTCTAATTAGTTCTTTAAGTTTCAGCTTCGTTTCATTGTGTATTTTCGTACACTGAGTGGAAAAAGAACCAAGGAGCATGCTGACGCTAAGGCTCTAGCCTTAACCCGGAAGTCCTGGGGTATATCATTCTTTTTATGGGCCTCAGCTAGAGATCTCCAAGTTGTCACCTTAGAGAAAGAACAAGGGCTCACAAGTACCGCCGACAGCGTTACACCAAGAAATGCCCGTAGAAACTAGGGAGGGGAAATAGATACTTGCGTTCCCCTTATCTGTACTGCTGAACCCACGCCCACCGAGTGCGAATGATCGCACAATGGAAAGTCGATGATCAAATATACTCTTTATCAGAGGCGATTTTTTGTATCTATTAATAATCAAGCTCAGCAGTTTCCCTTCTAATCTCGGTACTTAACCTTGACCAGCAGTGTTCCAGCTAATTACTTTTATTACTTGACCCTGAGAGCAGCGGCATCTCAGCCAAATGTCTGATGATAAGCCTCATACTGAAACCCGGGCTAAAGGGCAGTTTGCAAATCACAGGCACAGTACAGGTAACCAGTGCGATCCTCTCAAATCTGCCTCCTGGTGTCATTTTAACACCAAAGAGCATTTCAGGGAGTATGTGTTTGTGTCATGTAAACAGGGTACCCCTTCCCAACCAGCAGTCTATGTTACGAAGTATTTCCAAAGTCTGTCGCCAGTGCGGAAACAGGTAAAAAAAAACATGAGATGCAGGGCCCAAAGTTTCCGTTACGAGCCGGGGCTGTCAGATATCAAACCTGCCCAGTACTGATTCCACCTCATGGGTCTTCTTTCACCGCCTTATACTCTTACAGGTTCTGTTTCTTCCTTGATTATTTCCATTGTCACTGTTTTTCCTATCTTTCTCTGCCTCCTTCTTTCTCCTTCTTTCTCCCTTCCTTGCCGTTCTCTCTCTTTATCCACATTAAAGTCTGATGGAAAATAGATCACCATCCCCCAAATTGAGTGTCTGTGCCACCACTGGAACAAATTAAGCGCTGTTTGTTGCCTTATCACATGGGTACTCACAAACATATCTCAAAGGGCCGCAAAGTACTGACTGTGGCACGCCCGAGGGCCGCACTTTTGAGAGCAGGGCGAGGGTCTTGATTATGAAAGGTGGGTGTACGGGGATGTGAAACAGATGCATGGTGTGAACAACAAGCTGAGAATTTAATTGACTTCTGTTTGCCACCAACGCAAAGCAACGATCATGGAAGTTATTAAAATAAACTCTCTGCAAATTTCAAAAAAGTGTATCATGTTATTACATGCTTAGTGCAAGATGTCTTTAAAACTAAAGTTGTCCCTCAATTTAAGTTGTACAAGACACCTTTTTTTCTTTTTTTTCTGTTAATTTGGTTAACATGTAAATAAAGGAAACCTGTTTGTTTCACAGCTTTCTGAATGTTCCTGCTCGGTCAAGTGAACAGCAGCCCAGTGCTGCTGTTCACCAGGGGGGCCCAATTAAAGGTCAGGGGGGCCTCATGCGCCCCCTGGGCCATACTATGAGTATCCCTGCCTTATCAGGTGCAATATGCTACAGCACAATCCTTGGTTTCTTTGTGAGCTGAAAACAGCCATTAGAACGAAATGCTCATGGCCAGTGCTTTAAATGGGCCTGTACTGTCCGGTACGGAGTACCAGCACTTTTTAGGTCTCGTCTAAGGCATTGCTTTAGCAATGCTTTGGCCGAGATATTAAGTAGGGGCTCTCAGAAATGCTCCCAAAGGCGGATTGCCTACAGGGCATATGTGTGAGCTCATGCACATCGCACACCATTTGCAGCCTCTGAGCCTCTCTCCTCATTCATGCTGGTTTGCTTGCAGCCAGCATCAGACTTCAAACACTTCAAAGGAATCCGCTCGGGCGCTCCTACTAACATAAATTAACAAATCGTTGTCACAAAGCTTCACAGGAAAGACCAGCGATGCCATATGGACAGCAGGCAGCCACAACACATCTTCCCCACTACTCTTTTCCTACCATTTTTTGTCGCTTTCCAGCCACTCGATTAGCTTTCAAGAAAATCAAGATTCCCAAGTGAACTGCAGTCTTATTTATTATTCTAAAAAAAAAAAGATAGATAGAAAAATTTCTTGGAAATCGCAATGGGAATAATTTGAGTTTTAGTAACCTTTGAGCTCGTAATACTAAACGATAATTTCACTCTCAATAGTGCTAGAAGTAACACATCCCTTTTTCTCCAATTCGGTTACGCTTCCTGTCCTCTTCTGTTTCATTGTTGCCTTCTCCCCTAACTCTGCCCTCTTTGTTCTCCCGGGTTTTCTATTGAATCTCCTCCACCCATCCTATCTCGTTCTCTTATTATTCCCCTCTACCTATTCCGATTACTTCTCTCCTTCCTTTCCTCCTCCTTATTCTGTTCTCTATCTGCATCTCAATCCATTCTCCCTTCTTTGCCCTCTTTTCACTTTCACCCCATCCATTTTGTCCTGCCTCTACATTCTGCCCCAACGCCCCTATTCTGTACACAGTTATACAACTACATCCCGGAACTAGGTGCAACCAAACACCAACAAAACCTCAGACACAAGGGCATGTCAAGGGCTGCCTCAGGGAAGTTTCACCTGATTTGTATGTCTGAGAGCATGTACATATTGTTTCTGTGTGTCTGCGAGCCTTCACCAGTGTATGTGTATTTGAATGTGTGTATGCGTGACACTACTTTAGTCCACACACACTGCGCCCTCACACTACTTTAGAACACACACTGCGCTCTCAAACTTCTTTAGGCCACACACATTGCTCCCTCACACTACTTTAGGCCACACACACTGTGCCCTCACACTACTTTAGGCCACACACACTGCACCCTCACACACTCTGCACCCTCACACACTCTGCACCCTCACACACTCTGCACCCTCACACACTCTGCACCTTCACACACACATACACTCTACTGAATATAACATACACTCCACACAATACCACTCAGTGCCACAAAATTATATGCTACATAATTACACTGCGCTCAACGCAACATACACTCCAAATACCACTCAGTGCCACATATTTATATGCTACATAATTACACTGCACTCCATGCAACATACACTCCAAATACCACTCAGTGCCACATAGTTACACGCCACATAATTACACTGCACTCAATGCAACATACACTCCAAATACCACTCAGTGCCACATAATTATATGCTACAAAATTACACTGCGCTCAACGCAACATACACACCAAATACCACTCAGTGCCACATATTTATATGCTACATAATTACACTGCACTCCATGCAACATACACTCCAAATACCACTCAGTGCCACATAGTTACACGCCACATAATTACACTGCACTCAATGCAACATACACTCCAAACAATACCACTCAGTGCCACATAATTACACGCCACATAATTACACTCTACTGAATACAACATACACTCCAGACAATACCACTCAGTTCCACATCATTATATGCTACATAATTACCCTGCACACAATGCAACATACACTCCAAACAATACCACTCAGTGCCACATAATTACACACCACATAATTACACTGTACTGAATACAACATACACTCCAGACAATACCACTCAGTTCCACATAATTATATGCTACATATTTACACTGCACTCAACGCAGCATACACTCCAAATACCACTCAGTGCCACATAATTACACTGCACTCAATGCAACATACACTCCAAATACCACTCACTGCCACATAATTACACTGCACTCAATGCAAAATACACTCCAAATACCACTCAGTGCCACATAATTAAGCGCCACATAATTACACTGCACCCAATGCAACATACACTCCAAATAGCACTCAGTGCCACATAATTACACGCCACATAATTACACTGCACTCAATGCAACATACACTCCAAACAAAACCACTCAGTGCCACATAATTACACGCCACACAATTACACTCTACTGAATACAACATACACTCCACACAATACCACTCAGTGCCACATAATTATATGCTACATAATTACACTGCGCTCAACGCAACATACACACCAAATACCACTCAGTGCCACATAATTACACGCCACATAATTATACTGCACTCAATGCAACATACACTCCAAATACCACTCACTGCCACATAATTACACGCCACATAATTACACTGCACTCAATGCAACATACTTTAAATACCACTCAGTGCCACATAAGGATAAGCTACATATTTACACTGCGCTCAACGCAACATACACTCCAAATACCACTCAGGGCCACATAGTTACACGCCACATAATTACACTCTATCTATCTATCTCATCACCACAGCATCCCTCAGCACCACCACAGCATCACTCAGGGGCACCACAACATCAATATGCGCTACCACAGCATCACTGAATGCCACAGCATCACTCGTCACCACCACAACATCACTCAGCGCCCCCACAACATCAATCTGTGCAACCATTCAACAACAACTGGTTTAAATATGTTCTCTCAATGTTTCAAGCTTTATTACAAATGGCGCAAAAGATGTTAATATTTCACTTCTGTTCTTGGATTATCGTCACAATAAAATACACTGAACATAATCTTCACAAAAGTTATATACAAAAGTTTAAGCTATTGCCATTATAAATTACAATAACTTTTATTTAAGTATTAATTATTTAAAAAAATTAAAAGCAATTGTTATTTGTAATATCAATACATCTAAGTCACGTAAATACAACACATATTGCATTACAAATGCTATAGGTGTCACATTTGCGAAAGTTAAAAGTATTGTCTGTAAATAACAAAGCTAATAATTTCGCTATTTTCAAAACCAACACATAAATAAAAAAATTGTCATTTACAATACCAATAGTTCAAACTTTCCCAATGTGAGACCTATCGCATTGCAAATGCTTGTTTTGGTTTTGAGAGGGAGAGTACCGGCACTTCTTAAGAACAATGCTGTACTTTTAATTGATTGGAGAGTACGGGCACGTCTCAGAAACAAGCAGGTACTCTGTTACAGAGTACCTGCACTTCTATTTTTCCATTTCAAGCCCTGCTCAAGGCCCCTTGTGATTGATGCTAAACAATCTGGCGCTGTTGTTCTGCCCTACCCGGGTCCCTCATTGCCCCTGGCACTTATTATAGAGGAGTGGTGGGTATTCTTTATCTGAGAAGATTAGCTTGAGTTGTGATGTGAGTGCACACAGATTAGCAGGACCATCTTTGTGTACATTCCATCACAGCAATGGAAACAACTGTTTTTAAGAGACTAAAGTTTGACCGGTTCTCCAGTGTCTGTGGGGCTGATTCATAAAGTGTTTTATGTCACTAAGTGTAACTAATATGCGGAAAATCTGGTTCGTGGTTGGAAATTTCATGATTGTGAATCACGGTCTCACAATCATCAGATATTTCTACTTGCAGAAATTCATTACGTTTTGGGGATTGTTCATTGGAATCAATCTGAGGGAGAGGGCAAACGGGCATTTAATAGGGGCCCGAAAATTCGGGGAACACCTACATACGCCTAAGTCTCTGGGTATTTATTGTTGTTTTAAAGTTTCTTTAACTATTTCTATGAGAAAGTCGAAGCAAATCTCTGATGAGGGGGCAAGTACTGCTAAACCTCCTATTTCATGTTTGCTGCCTCCGCAGCGTAAATGTTTTTACAAGACAGGATTGTTTTTTTTTAAATGTGTTGTGTTACTGTACATTTCCACCATTTTTACTTTCGCAGACTTCTGCCATGACAAACATTTCCTGGAGTATGCTTTGTGCAGCAGAAGTATATCTCTAAATTCTCATGATACACTCCAAGCACTGAAAGTCTGTAACTCATTGAAAATGCATTATTCTGTAATAACATTGGTGAATGTGGTGCCCCAGATGAAGCTGATCTGAATGGACTTATCTTTGAGATTGTGGTTTCAACATTGTTAGGTTTGCTAATAGACTGAAGGTGGCTTCTTACCAGGTTTTAATTTTTTAACAATCCCCCAGTGTATGACTGAGATCTACACTTAGGCCATTAATGTAACAAAATTGTACTATTGCATCTGGCTGTGTCCCAAATCCCTCCAAGCCTTCAGTGTTTACATTGGTTGGAAAATTGAGTTCTACATAGTGGGTTATATTAACTTCATTGTATACAGCCGCGGCCCGTGCAGATAAGAGTGGTGTGGCCGGGTGGGGGGAGGGATTTCAACAGACGACTCAGAGGGGAAATTAAATAAATAAATAATTTTCCCTTGTTCTCGTCTGTCGAAATCCCCACCTCACTCTGCCCCACCACTCTTACCTGCACAGGCCGCGGCTGTTACATACTGCACTTTGAAATGGCAGAAGTACTTAGTGTATGTAAACGACACATTAGAACATAGGGTGCTTGAAACCGGTCATAAATGCATATCCCAAGGGCAGCCCTAAGAGAGTCATCCAACATTCATCGCCCACATAGGGGGCAATATGCGGTTGGCCAGAAGATGTACCTTCTACCCAGACCCTTTCCCACACAAATGTTACTGTCATAGACCTCTCTTATATTTCTGTATGTGCTGTTGTGCATCTGCTATTGCCGTTGCAGTCCTGGTTTGCTGCCTCTGGTTTTTATTGTTATAATTCAACGTGTGTTTTTTTTCTCGTTTCTTTATACTTGGCATCACTCTGGGGATTGTCATGGCATTATGTTCTATATTTGCTTTGAGGTGGGCATGAGAAGATTGAATGTGCTCAAACGGCTTCTCTACCCCCTGTACAGATACCCTATCGTAATACTATATACACTATTACCTTGAGTGATGATACACTTGCTGACACATGACTGCGATCTATTGTTGTGATATGACCAAATGCCAATAAAGAAATATAAAAAATAAATAAAGACACATTATTATCAGCAGTCCTTTGAACTAATAGAAGGGAGTAGATGGGGCATCCTACCAAATGAACATCTTGCAGCCGGTGAGCACGTGACATTGCTCGAGTTTCCAAACAGGAATGTTGGAATCCCCTTTGGCCTTTCCATCACTGTAATACCCACTTTTGTTACTGTACCCAACACTGCTTTGTGGAAGCCCTACAAAGCCATGCTTTTGGAGACAATTAGATGGGAATAAAGTAATTTAGGATTCAATGTTTAGATATGAATTAAACATGACCCAGTCCCAGGCATTCAAAGCCAGCTTGTAGGCATACAGTGCTAGAACTGTACATTTCTATTGAATTAAACAGTGATTGGCTAAATTATGAATTTGTTTAGAAAAATACCAATTACCTCTACGGTTCTAAATGTACTTGGCTGTTCACTCGCATAAGAATGTGCAAGAGGGCACTCTTCCTGTAAAAAGACATGAGAAATACCAGAAGAACTGATTTGAGGAGAAAATGTCTACTGAAAAACATAATCTACTCAAACTAGCTAAAAATGTCCACAATATGGAAAAAATGTCATGCAATTCTTGTAACGCAGAGTTTGCAATGTAATGCGATTTCGCCTGCAAAATGAAAATGTTGCCTAGGCTTAAAATTTAAAAGTTCATAAATGTCATTCATCTGCAACTATGTAAGAAGAACCTCTAAGAGTAGGTACTTATAATATTAGATACATTTAACGTTGTGTGGTGTATTCCAGCCACCTCAAATAGAAGGATATACCTGTATCCAACGTCTTTCTGATATTTAACTAGAAATGACTTACCTGTACTTGAATCGTTTGCAGCCAATAAGTGATCTGCAGCTTGTTGATCACTTTTAATTAAAAATGCAAGCAGTGACAAGTCCCTTCTTATCCATCATCCTTGAAAAGTAAATATGGTCAGCTGTCCCATATTTCTTTCAACGTTAAACTCATCAACACTTTAAAGGGTTACATCAACGTTATCCATGTTTTTGCAAGTTTACCAACGCTCAGCCTTTAAGGGGTTTTACCTATATGCCATGATTTTCTTTTCTACACCTCTTTTAGTGCATCCTGATGTTGTGGTTGTTTTTCTTTTTTGCCTGGATTTCAGGGACGGCTCAGGGATCAGAAATGGGTGAAGGCGAAATTTCTGATGCCAAAAAGTACCATGAACACAGTTCTAGGATTTCTTGACTCAAACTACATTTTTGCTGCATTGTCCGCCCCGGAACATTGTTGCCGTTCCCGTAACACCACTTCACGTCCAGTTCCAGACTGATCGTGCCTATTTGGTTGTTCCCGGATCCTTCCTAGTGTTTCTGCGATACTGCTATCTATGGCTCATCATGTTTCATTGTTGGGCCCTAGGTGCACAATGTTGCTTTTATGATTTAATGCTCACAATGATTAAGTAGGTCTAGCCGTATGCGCTCAACAGGTCCACAGGTTGTCCTTCTCACTCAACTATGGTGTTTAACGTGTATTGTTACAACTTTTAACAACAACTCTCCTCAAGGCACATTTAAATGAATATGATGGTAGTCACAATCCCTGTAGTGAAAACGAGGCACCACACCTGTACCCTTCTCTCAAACTGAGTAAGCTCAACTTCCCCCTAGGCCCCCTTTGCCAATTCTGAATCATTAGCAATACACAAAAGGTAATGCTTCAATGTGCTTCAGTGTGATATGTTTTTTAAAAGTCAAAGCGGAAACATTAAAGGCATCCCTTTGGTCCAAGATACATTCTCCAACTTGTTTCTTAGAACATGCATCCTATTTTGTCAAGTTGCAGGCTTTTAGCACAGTACCTTGAAGTCAAGCTCATTTGATGAACATTTGTAAGGTTTATTGCATTTTAACAATGTTATAACTTCAAGTGATGATGTTGATAAAACGCATATGCAGAAAAGATCTTACATATGCATGTGTCCCCTATTAATTGAACACAAATATTAAGACATTCTAAATGCAGTCCATTGCAACTGCTATAGATTTACTCTGGTATCTTCCTCAGAACTAAATGTAGTCAAGTACTGGCAATAAGTACAGGAGGATCTTTGGAGGCAAGAATGAGATGACTGTTCTGGAAAATCCATGGACTAATGGCATTATTGAATTTGTAGCAAGTCACTAACACCAGTTAACTTCCTAAACAACATTGATAAGCTGTTGTCACAGTTAACAGTCACCGATGAGGCTAGTTACTATTGTTGGTAAAGTGAGATTAGTATTGCAATAATCTGCTGTCTGGCTAACGGGGATGGGATCCTGGCGGCCAACACTACCAGAGAGTCCTTGACCTTTTCTAGATCTAATTATAGAATGGAATTAATCATACTTCTTTCGGGAAACGTATAGTGACCATTGGTTTATGTGTGTTTGTTAATGATTTAGGGCCATATTACGAATCTGACTCATGGTTGTGTGGCGGTGGCGATCCAGCCACTGCTGCACCAGCAGTCAGACTGCCACATTACGACTTGATCGGTTGGACCGCCCTGAGGCCGCCATTACTTGGTGGTGGCATGGCAGTCAAGAGGCCACAATATGCTTGGCTGGACTGCTGTGGTCGGTAGGCAGAAACATGTTGGCCCTAATTGCGACAGTTATTTGTTTCATACTGTCGTTTGCGCTGTTCCTATGTTTTAATTAGGGGATGTGCCTGGTTTCTATTAAAGTGTTTGTTCAGACATATCACCCTATTTTAAGCTTCACCACTTTTTGTATGTTGCACTGCTTTTTCATTACTTTTCACTAACTATCACAATCAGACCAACAATTGGAGGTTCATTCTCACTGTAGACCGTATCCAGTACGTACGACGACTGTGTGGCATAAGGTCTAGATGATCGAAGGACCCGCCAGGTCACAGTGTGGACGGCCAAATGATAGGACCGATCACCTGGTTTGTTTGATGGTTATCCACAAACTATTTGTGCTGGATTTGGTTTGACCAAACTTTCCAATTGAGTCTTGGATATCACGACTCTGGTTATCTCTTTTTCCTTTTTCATACATGTGCCTCTCGCTCTCTCTCTATTGCTTTGACACTGTTATTTGGTGACTGCAGCACTAACTGACATATTAGATTTGCTATCTCTCAGAGCTTACAATATTAGTTAATCACTCAGAAATTGTAGACTGTACATTTGTTCCCTTTCTGCACACCTCTAAATGATGGCCTATTTTTTCTCTTAAAAAAGAAGCCACAGTTTTTTTGTTTTGCTTCTTTTGTCACAGCATGTCAATCCCGTGTTATGTATTTGTGTTCAATAAGTAGTCCTTTATCCCAGACAGTCCTTACTAGCCAACAGGTACTAGCACACCGACTATACTTTACTTATTGTCAGTGCTTAATTTGAGCCGGTGGTCTACAGTGCTCGGCATCAACACTTAATTGGTTTCCAGTGCTCAGCATCAGCACTTAATTGTCATCGCCACACTTATGACCCTTTGCCACATGGGGGCTCTGCTCATAGAATTTGGAGCTGAGCAGAACAACGGTTGTTTATGAATACAATATAAGTAAAAAAAGTACTAATACCTGCCTCCCCAGCCATCCCTTTAGCTTTGGGGACCTGGAAAAATCTGAACTGTCACACTTGCAGGAGAGAGATGGTTAGTAGTTGTTTTGGTACCATCATTGGCAGCGATGACGGGGCAATGGGTGGTGCAAACTGCAGTGGCCCCCTGGTCAGCGCCCTGGCACTTATTATTTTACAAATCAAGCACTGGTTATTGTTCTTAGTCCCCCCTCTCTTTCATTGCCTTACTGTCAATTCCTTCATTAAGTGTTTGAGAGTGGCTGGTCTTGGGCGTATCTGTTACGTAAATAGTCACACCAGCCTTTTTCCCTCCACTCTCTCTTCTGTACAGGTTGTAATGTGGCATCTTCCACATTCTGCTGGATTGTACACACTGCCCGGGTGGTGGGAATTTACACCAACCTGCTATTTAGCACCATATTACGTATTGTAATGGGTGTGTAGTTTCGCGTTACTTCCTTGTGGGATGGCCACAGCTGATTTGTGGCTGCAGAAAGTAATGCTTGTGCTTCCAGTTTATACACAACAGGAACCTTGATTTTTTTATGGCATGGTTCAGCCTTAATTGCCTCAAAAAGGAATATGGCAGAATAGCACAGTGCTAAAAAGCAGCTCAGTGCAATTTTCGGCACTAGGGCAGAGTATGGAATCGAGCCCCAAAAGTTCCACAAAATCCACACCATCATAGTCTTGCCCTAGAGTTGAAATCCGAGAGATTCCTGTTTATTTCTCATCTTTTTCACACTTCAACGTAGATTTAATTGCATGAAAGCGCCACTCGGAGTCGTAGCTCTTTTCCATTTAGCTGTGTGTGCATGCACAGTAATCTCTTTATTTCGGCCTCTCTTTGTTTCCGTCAGTCCTCATTGGATTACGTTCAAACCTTCTTTGCAAGTATCGACAGTCTTTGCCCCAGCAGGTTTCTGTCTCGCTTGCTCAACTGTTGCCTGTCCTGTCTGTGTTTGTTCTGCGAGTTTTCTTTTGACTGCATCGTGTATATACCTAGGACGCCCCCTTCCCCGACACAGTGAGGACACCGGCAATTATTTCTATTTCTGGTCTTAGGTCTTCCTTGACAGCGCAGATGTTTCTTACCTGTTGTTATCAGTGCTTTCAAATATTCATGAAGTGACCTTTGGCTCCACCCACAGGGGTATTTCTCCCCTAATCCTATTGGCTGTTTGTAATATAATTTCCCCTTCTATTTAGTGCTTGCCTTGCATTACATGAGGGAATATTCTGCACCACAAAATGCACTGAATATTCACACATTACATTCTTTAATCAGCAGTGCATTCTATACAGAACATATTTGTTTTTTTGCCTTCTGTTTTTTCAATAAAGCAGATTTTGAACTATTTTAATCAGGACAAGGATTGTTAATTTGGCCTGGCTGGGTCTGGTGGCACTGTGGACTAGCTCTTTCAATGCATTCATTCTTCTGTTCACTCTCTATAGGATCTAGTATAGGATCCAGTACCCTGATCCACATGAAATCAGGATATTGCAAGTGATGAAGGAGTTCAGAAGCCAGGGGTAAACTCCAGGTCACAAGGAGGGTATATTTGCAAGGCCACATAACTTCAGAATGAGTAGTAGTACATAATCATGTATATGGCTGAGAGTACTTCAGATTCGTCACTTTACCCGATTAAAAAATATGTGTGTACCATTTTGTGATGTTCGTTTTTAGGTTGAAGACTACCAGACTGCAAGATTTCTTGGGGACATTCTGAATGTTTTCCTGGGAACAGTGGCTGCAAACACGGATGAAGAGTGGTGAAGCGGGTTGAGCGTGCAGGTGGAGCTCACGGTGGGGGGTGCTGCCAGCCGCCTCACGCTCCTCTGCTTCCAGTTTCTAGTACCAGCAGTCCCTGGGACAGCATCACAGACTCCCGATCCAATCCCCACGCTACTCTTAAGCATGAGAGCATTGTGGTGATTGGCCTGAGCAGGCTGGATTGAAGCTCATTCAGGCACAGGGAGTCTGTGCTGTTTCTCCAGCCCTTCTGTGCAATAAAGCTGGATTGGAGAAACCCAAAGTCTGCATGTCAGTTTAGCCTACCTACAATGGCTGGCCAAACTGACATGTGCACTCAAAAGTGCATCTACCACTCCTCACCCCCCTCCCAAGCCAGCCAGCCCTCCCTGCACACGCTAGTTCAGCCAGCAGCTGCAAAATAAAACAATGATAAAATATTGTTTTATTTTTCAGCTGCTGGCTCTGAGCCAGTGGGACGAGCTCCTCCACCATTATGGAGGAGCCGCTGCTGCCTGGGAATGCATTCCATCCATTGTTTACAATTGGCTTTGTGGTTTGTAACTCACATTTGCTTGCTTTCTCTTAGCTGGCTTTGTTTTACTTTGTCCCTCCTTTGGAATATGGTCTCTTTAACATTGCTCTATGTATTCTTCCACAAGTGCTGGCTTTCTGTAAACAGGCCTTTAAATTATGTTCTTATCTTGTCCCATTCACAGAGCATTCAAAGCAGAGGTCAAATGTCGGCTCACCAAGTGAGAGGATTTATGTGACAATCTTACTTGATACTGGGAGTTGGAAAGGAAAGGGTTTTTTTCTAGCATACAGCAAAATTTAAATGTCTGTAAATGAGCTGTGTAAGTATTTCAGAATATATCAGAATATGGAAAGCGAACGAAGAACATTGTTTTGTAATTCTGAAGAATGGTGGAAACAAACATTTTAATACGATCAGAACAAATCAATTTACTAGGTGATGCCAATTCTGCACATTATCATTTGTCTGCTGTATAGTTTCATCAGTAAAACAGTATGTGCAAATATAATGGTCATTTCAATTGAAAATGTGTTACCACACCATGCATACTCCACCTCATGGCACTCCACTCTACGGCACTCCATTCCACTTTCTGCTACTCCCCTTTATGCCATCTGCCACACTCTACAATACGCAACTCCACCACACTCCACTCTACACTCCACTGCACGACACTCCACTGTACGACACTCCACTGTACGACACTCCACTGTACGACACTCCACTGTACGACAGTCCACTCTATGACACTCCACGACACTCCGTTTCACGACACTCCACTCTGACACTCCACTCTACAAAAACTCTGCTCCACTCTATGACAGTCTATGCCACACTATGCCACTGTACTTTATGAAATTCTACACCACCTTTACTCCATTCTACTCCACTCCAGGCTGCCCCACTCCATACCAATCTATGACACTTTACTCCACTCTTCGCTATGTCACTCCACTCTATTCCACTCCACTCTATGGCACTCTACTCTATGCCACTCCACTCTACTTCACTCTGCGACACTTTAATTCACTCTACACTATGCCACTGTCCTCCCCTCTAGTTCCCACTCTACACTCCTCCACTGTACACCCCCAGTTTACACTACTCTTATTTAATCCTCTCTTTGTCACTCCCCTCTATGACACTCTATTCCACTCTATTTCACTCTACGCACATCCACTCTATGACACTCTACGTCACTTGACTCTAGGCAAATCTACTCCACTCTTCGCCTCTCCACTTGAAGCCACTCTACTCTGCAACTCTATTCTACTCTTTGCAACTCTATGCCACTCTACGACACTTTATTCTACTCTACGCCATTACACGCCACTTCACTCTACGCCACTCCACTCTGCGTTACGCCACTCCACACGTTGCCACTCACCTCTACTCTACTCTTCTCCATTCCATGCCTCTCCACTCTACACTCCTCAACTCCACACTATGACACTCCACTCAAAGCTACGACACTACACAACACTCTAGTCCATGACACTCCATTCAAAAACACTCTACTCATGACACTCAACTCTGGGACGCTCCACTCTGCTCCCCAACACTAACTTCTACGCCTCTAACTTTGAGCCATGATAAACAACAGTTAGGCTAGTGTACAACATGGCTAAAACACATTGGGAAAGCCAAAAGCTCTTGCATAGGCGAAACCTACTGACTTTGCCAGTGCTTGTTCTGTTTGTTTTTATTTTATTGTAGTATATATTAGGCACAGTGGCTCTGTAAGCAGACTACAGATGATATAGGGTCAGTTAAGGCAAATTGAGCTGTTGTTTCTTTATAAATATAGATTTGCTTCACTTGCCTCAGAGGGCAAATCGAACTGTTGTTTCCGTATAAATATAGATTTATAAAGGGTTGGCTCTAGGTCGGTGCGACTGGTGCCATCGCACCTGGTGCTGGCTTCTTGGGGGCGCCATGTTTGCAAGTTTATTACGTTTTTAAAGCACCTACTACTGCGTTTCTTTCCTCCTGCAATTACCAGGCCTCACAAAAAATGTCAAGATAACACATGTGATTAATGTTCTTCCTGGAGAGAGATCAGAGTTTTGTACAGTTGAGGTTTTGACTTATGTGAAGGTAGTGCAGAGGGTTAATATGCCTGCTGCAAAGAACATGTACCAAGTAGATTACATAGTGCATATAATGTAAACAGATCAGCAGGTTACTGCTTTTAAAAGAGACATCCTTTTGTTACTTGAAATTTATAACTTTTAGTCCTTTGGCTTATGGAACATTTCCTGTACACTGATTTACACACGTATGATTGATTGTCTCTGTGTAATGTGTGTGTGATGCAAAGTGCTCTGACATCCTTTACTGGTATGAATGGTGCTAAATAACTAATTGTATGCATCTGAGAGAGAGTGGTTATTCGAGCTTGGTCACTGTTAAAGGGTGCTAGTGAGAGAATCCGTGGTGGAGGTGGTCACCAGCGCTAAAGTCGGCCCTGGATTCACAGCACTTTCCACATAACTACCTACAGCATATTTTACAGAATTCAGAGAAAAAACTTTCTAGCTATAATAAAGGAAAGGTTACTAAAAAGAAAATCGCCATTTATGGTACTACGCATCGGAGACCCTTTGAAAAAGTTAACTTGTCCCATTTCTGTTACTAGTTTGTGTATTCATGTGTAACAATTGTATGATGAGGTGAAACTTCTGTCCAGGGAGCATAAATTTGTGTGAAAATGAGGAAACAGTGAAATATAAATAGCACTGTATGTGTTGCAATTTGTCACATAAATTGCTTTTTTCAGCTGTATAGTTTAGTCAACCCTACGCATAGTTAAGTCCCATATTGGCAGAGTTCGTCAGTGTCCCTGACAATAGGTTATTGAGGGACAGGTAACAGGTTGGCAGTAATTGCATTATTTACCTGTATAGGTAAATGTACTGCAGTCATTTGTGTCTTAGCATATAAATGTACACTTTATTTATAATTCCATTCTATGAAATATGGAATAAAAAAACTACACAATATAGAGCATCCTGAGAAAAAAACTGTTAGCCTGCTATTGTGGGCTGCACTTTTCTGTGGAATTGTGTCATGCAAAAATCAGCTTTTAGACATAAACCCTGGAGAGAGCGAGATTGTCTGAGATGGAATTTTCAATGTTGCTGTTGAAAGGAGACAGGAGGTCAGGCAGCAGCGCTGAAGAATGAAAATTGGCCCCTATTTTGGGGTTAATGCTTTTGTTTTTCATTATCTGCATTATTTTGTTGATTACACTTTTAGTCCTTTGTTTGGAGGTATTGGTAGATTAAATGTAGTTCTGTGAAAGAGCGGAGGGATTAACATCGTATGTTTTCAAAACCATTTAAGAAGGATAAATTCCCTTTAAAATGCGGGTATGATATGGATTAAAAGAGCGGCTTAATTATTTTTTGAGAAATGCACTTAATTATTGCAGATTTGACGTGGGCAGTGTGAGTTTTTGGAGCATAATTTTGGTCCCCATCCCAGGGGCTGCACGCAATCATAATGTGTAGCACACAAGTTTACGGTTAACTATGTTTTACAAATTAGTCTAGTATAGCCAATAGAAAAGAACCGTAGCTCTTTATGTTATGTTATGTTACACTGTTTTTTAATGCCGGGTTTTAGCCAAATCCTTTTGATTTTCCGAGAATTTAATTTGTAACACACTAAAGGGACATTCAACCAGCCCTCTACGTCCATTGGTGTGTTATAATGTAAGTTACATTTTTTCCACCCACTACAGCATACAGCATGGGGCAGTGGCTGAGGCTCGAGCCCACATCAAACATCGGCTAAATTAATTTTGAGTGAAGGCTTTCTGCCTTTTCACAAAGAGTATACCACATGCAAAGTAGTTCACTTATGTGCCAGATACTACTATGGCATTGTGTGGAAACTTGTTTTGCCTTTAACCATTGTTTTTTTTACATTGAAGACGACCAAATTCCTCCCCAAAAAATGAAGTTTTACAAAAAATCATGACAAGACAAGCATAGATAAAGCCAAAAAGCTGATGATCAATGCCAGATTTACTGGCTTTGCCAGTGCTTGTTTTTAACATGCATGACCGCCAATAACTTGGTAATTTTGCCTTTCAGGAATATGTATCTGCAGTTGTGGGTTTGCCTACAAAGGGACAGACACTCCCAATATAGAGAGAGCGGTCTTGCATTGAATTATAATTTTTTTCTTGCGGATGCGTGTAGAAAAGGAATCCACTGCAACCTGCGGGTCAAAGCCACGTGATTGTTCGTTTTTTTTAGAGTTTTCTCTGTGGGAGTGGTGATTTCATTTGTCCCTCTGCCTTGCTCGTTTTGGCTGTGTCAGGAAGACTCTGCTGTATGGTGCTAAGAGTTAGTGGAGTGTTTGTGTAAGTGGGTTTTCAGTGTTTAAGGTGATTCTGATGACAGGCAGCTGGGTTGGGGGTTTGTTTATTCTTAGAGAAAGGGTTCTCATTTGTTATCTTGGTTGCTTGAAGCACCTTAACCTCTCAACATTATTCAGCATTATTGAATATTGATGTTTTTGGCTATGAAGTTCATTTGAATAGATCCAATCAGTATCTTGGTTAAGTAAGTGTGCTTTAGATCAAAGTCTGCGCTGGATTAAGGATGCAAAGAAGCTCCAACTGGCCAAATAAAGGCAGTGTTGCCAAGGCCAGACTGGCCTGTAGAGCATTCAGGCAGTGCCCGAAGAGCTGCTCTGAATGGTCAGTGTGTGGGCTGTTTTTTAGGAGGTTTTTGGGCCTGTTTTATGGTCTGGTGGGACGGTTTTTCCTGTTAATTTCCATGATAATGCCACAGACATTGCCTGTAGTAAGCATGAATGCATACAATCTTCTGTATCTTGCAAAACACTTATACAACATGTGTTTAGAAGTTCAAAGCAGCCCTATTTCCAAATTTGGGAAATTTGTTTAGCTAATTTATTTATTAAAGGGAGCCACTTTTATCTTGGTTTCTGGGCCAATTTCCTGTCCTAGTCCGACCTGTGTCGCCATGTACCAGCTTCTGTTTCTGTTGCCATATACATACTAAGCAATATGTATTTTCCAGAAGCCAAAAAATGCTTTTGAGAAATCTGTATTTTAAGTTGTATAGACAATGATGTCCTTCCCTCTCCATTTAATTTCCTAGCCTGTCTCCCCTTCTGGCCCGTCTAGTGTGCTGAATTGTCTGCTGTCTTCATCAGTAACCTAACCTGTCCATCACTTCAGAAGGATTAGACCACCTTCAATAATGTGATTTGAGCTGTCAAATGCTCGCTAAACTGCTTCTCTGGGCTAGAGGTATGTAAAGCACGGGGAACTTTGCACAAGATGGTGTTCCTCTTGCGGCACACATTCTTTAAACCTTACAATATTCTCCAGGATGTCATGTAGGTCTCTGAGGAATGTCTGGGTGTCAATTAAAGACAGGTGTATGTTTTGTGCCTTGGACAACTCAAAGACTAGGTACCTGATTTAGAGTTAGTACTTTTGTAGTGGGGAGGGTACTTCGCTCAGCCAAATTTAGAGAGGTCCGGCAGCTTAGTGAACATCTCTTGCATTTGCGGGAACTGTCATTACGGCAGTTCATGTAAATGCATTAAAGTTTGACGGATGGCTTGTCAACATGACAGAGCCGTATGTCAAGCTTTCACCTTCTTTTATTTTCAATAACAAAATCTCAAAGAGGGATAAAAAAACAAAAAACAATGATGGCCTCGCCATAGGAGTTTTCTCCGGGTAACGAGACAGAATATCAAGGCGAAAAAATTCGAACTGCATGAATATCGAATTGGAAATATCGTAGAGTGGAAATATCAAGTGCAAGAATATTGTTATCAAGACCTTCAATTTGAAGGTATGTAATTTCGATTTTAAAAATATAGAAGTCATTAATATCATTTGTAAAAATACAGTATTTTAAAATATCGATATTTAATATATGTGTTACATTTCTAGTAGGTATTGCATTCAATTTAATTGAATTTTGTGTCTTTTAGTTCGGTAGCGGGTTGTGTGTATATAGGGGAATAGGGTGGGAAGTAATTTAATTATAATAAATTAATGATTGTTTTTTTATCTAATTATATTTATTCAATTGATATTTAATAGCGTTAATTGTGCTTGTAAAATATTTTGGGTACATTTATTTTTAATTAATTAATAGTTAGTTGTTAATTAATAATAATAATTATTTAATTGATAATTATGGTAATTGTGTACTTTTTAAGGTGCAGGTTGTGGGGCTAATAGAGGTAAACAGAAGGAAGTAATTTATTTGTAAATAATTATTAATTAGTCCAACACTTTCCCTACGTTTGCATTTGCTGAAGTGGGAATAGTAAATGTTTTACCAGTCCGCAATCCAACACTTTCCCTACTGTTGTAGTGACTGGAGTGGGAATCGTAAATTTTACCCCTCCGCAATCCAGTACTTTCCCTACTGTAGCACTGACTGGAGTGGGAATAGTAAATTTTACCCCTCCACAATCCAGCGCTTTCCCTACTGTTGCACTGACTGGAGTGGGAATAGTAAATCTTACCCCACTGCAATCCAACATTTTCCCTACTGTTACACTCACTGGAGTGGGAATAGTAAATCTTATCCCTCCGCAAACCAACACTTTCCATACTGTTGCACTGACTGGAGTGGGAATAGTAAATGTTACCCCTCCTCAAACCAACACTTTCCCTACTGTTGCACCTACTGGAGTGGGGATTGCTTTTTTTGTTAATTATAAATGTTATTGCTGTGTGGCGGGAATAGTAAATTGTTTTTTTTTGTAATGTTATATTTTATATCATTTTATATTTATTGTAGTTAGAATAGTAAATCTTATTTTTGTGTGGTAAGATATTTTGTAACTTTTGTGTTTTTGGTCGGAGTAATTACGGTTATGCTTATTTAGCTGAAAAATGTTTTCTTTTTAATGTGGTGTGAAGTTTATCTATATTTTAATTTGTAATACTTTATTTTATGTTGCAGTTTATATAATTATGTGTTTTATTTATTACAATAAAAATATTATAATTTACAATATTTTTTGTTTGCAACTTATTTTTAATAAAATTGTAAAATATGTGTGTTATAAAATTTTTATTTTAAATTAAATTGATCCCCTTTTTTGATATGTTTTGTTTTTGGTATATTTAAATATGTTCACATATGTTTTAAATAATATTATGCTATTTAGGATTTTTTAAATTATATTGTTAATTACAATGTTAGTTAATTTTTTTTATATATGTATAATTATATATATATATATATATATATATATATATATATATATATATATATATATATATATATATATATGCAAACCAGTCCCACTTCAAAAGAAACGGGTCCGACACATGCTCAGTGGCTCGAAAAGGATTTATTGGAAGGTTTCCCAGTGAGAAGTCCTTTTGTGATTGATAAGCGTGGCTCAAATCCACTGGAGTGACTTACAGCACTCACCTATAATTACCTTACAGGAAGTCAGCCGGACAGTGGAGAAGTATAAACAAAAGTCTTTATTAGGCCAAACAACACTCATATGAGAGGGCCCTGTCCGACCTCACTCCTAGGAGTGCGAACGAGAGGACTGACTCTCTGCATCACAGCAATACATTATAATGCAATACAGTAAATGGGGTACGCCCCTTGTGGAAAGTTACTGAGCCTCAGACCAGTAGACAATGCTCTCATACAGCAGGCATCTGCACCTGCAAGGGATACATTATTATCTCTGCTCAAGGCCATGGAGCTAGGCTTCGGCGTCTCTGGGCATGAGAACATTACAGATAACGAGAAGTGTTAGTTTCGGCCACAGTGAGCCGAGAAACGAGAACTGCTGTCTTAGTATATTTCTGTATTCCTGCGGGAGGGGCATGAGCGAGCAGAGCCCGCAGGCACAGAGAGTTACACAAAATGGTGGCACACAGGCTAAGCTAAGAAACTAATATGGTCACGCATACATTTGAATATAAGCAATAGGTAAGAATATGAATTCAGCATAAGTATATATACGAACTGCATTAGTTAGTCATATGATGCTAACTCGCACGTCATCATAGGGTAATAAGGGCATCGAAAAGTGAATTCTATCAGACCCTCCCTTTAGCATCATTGGCTAACTATAGCCTCATTTATTTGCAAAAGGTAGTGCCGACATCCATTCTAGGGGCAATACTTCATTTCTTCAGTCTAGAACATCTTCTGCAATAAACATTAACCAACTTGCATCAGCAGGAATTTCAGTAATCATAGAAGTGGCATATTGACCATGTAACTTCCTTTTCGGACGTATATTCGCAGCACACATTGAACAACATGGAGGGAGGCAATATATGCAAAGGCAGCATGACAGAATTACACTCACCACTCCAACCAAACCCATCAATATTTTCCAGCCCCAGGAAGAAAAGGCACCCCAGAGCCACCCTTGGAGAGACCATGTCCCATTATCTTGGTGTAGTTCAGTCGCTAATCTATGCAATTTTTGCACTGCCAAGTTAACAGTCGGGGCGGAGTCAGGGATATAAACACAGCAAGAGGTCCCGATGACGCGACAGGCCCCGCCCCTATCAGCTAGTATGACGTCAAGAACCATCCTGTTCTGGATCGTAAATAATCTCATAGCCTGAACCTCAACAGAGATGTTAGTCGTAATGTCAGCCTCAACCAGAACCACCTTTTCCATTACCCTAGAGAGTCGTCTAATAGCTCTACTGTTGAATATAGGACCCCAGAAAGGAAGCAAACCCTTAGAAAAATCAGTCCATTGCTGATACGAGGTATCTGTCTGATCAACGTCCTCTACCTGAAGTTCCCTCCTTTTACGCTGCTCTTGCGGCTGCTCCTGAGGACTGGGGAATCGTCGATGAGTTCTGTGGTAATCAGAGGGAGCCACATACACGGGGGGAATCATATAAGCCAAGTAGCACACCCCACCCCAACCCTCGGGCAACCATAAGTATCCATTTTCACCGCAAACAAAATAGACACTGGGTGGGGCAATCAAAGAGGGGCTAACGGGCAGGCGTATTGAAGCAGTCACATTACAAGAGCTATTTCCAACCTTGATAGGACCCCTTCCCTCTATACAGAAAAATGGAGGAGGACCCACCACAGCCAGGGGTATCAAAGACTTGGAGCTGTCGTTACTCTTAGGGGGATGCCTATAAGACAAAGTGGCGTTCAATTTCATGAAACTATC
The DNA here is from genome assembly GCF_964263255.1 of Lissotriton vulgaris. Taxonomy (NCBI): domain Eukaryota; kingdom Metazoa; phylum Chordata; class Amphibia; order Caudata; family Salamandridae; genus Lissotriton; species Lissotriton vulgaris. Next base: position 1,251,238,570 of record NC_141689.1, on the reverse strand, counting down.
CCTGAGTCTATCAGTATCATTAGGTGTCAAGAATCGACCCAACTTTTTCTCACATGTCTCTATAAAAGTCTGGTCAAAACGTCCGTCAGTGTATATTCGTCCAAGGGAAGCTGAAGGCAAAGGCCGCACTCGCATTGTCATCGTCCACCCCCTATTCTGCAGGCGTGGAGTCAAAGAATCTGGCTGCTGAAAATATTTAACAAGACCTATAAGAGTATACCACCCCACACAACTATTCACTGGCGTTAAAGGGAGAGCGAGGAACCTATCTTTTTTATAGGCAGCAGAAGGTAAAAGCCCACAAACCCAGCAATCTGTCATGTTGGTAGTGGCATGTGCATGATGCAAAGTTTTAATAAAAACATTGTCTTTATAATTTTTACGTATCATTCTCTCTCCATAATCGACAGTTATCATCTTGTGTTCCGGAACAGCAGTAGGTGTGGGTGCAAATGTATGAACGGGATAGTATTTGTCTAGGAAAAACAGTATTCCAAGAGTCACCAGAAAAGCAATTAAAACAATTATGATAACTACTATTTTACCCTTTCGGGAAAGGGCCAACCAGGGGGAATCAGGCACACGTCTCGGGGGAGCTGCAAAAGGCTGCTCCTCATCAGGAATGGGCCGCCCAAAGGGATACATTTCTAATAATCGTTCAAAAGTATCAAAAATCCAAAAAGATAAAAAATCACACTGTTACTAAAAAAATAGTCCCAGACAATCCTCAACCGGCCAGAGGGGTTCTTCAACCCTTAAAAAGGGATCTTCTCCCTGTGTCCTTCAAAGCCTCACAGGCAGGCTTTTACCGTCCATACGACGACCCAGTCCCCCGGGAGGATGGTGTGTCCAGGCCCCTCTGGCAACGGTTTCAGAGTGTCTGCTACCTGCTGATGAATAGAACGAAGATCTTTAGTCAAAGCATACAGATAATCTGTCAACAAAGGGTAAGGTATTTCAGTAAAACATTTAGGCCTAGGCACTCCCCAGATATTGGCCGGGCGGCCGAATACCACTTCATGTGGTGAAACGCCCATTTTTGCATTTACAGTGACTCTCGTGGAAAGCAAAGCTAAGGGAAGTGCATCTGGCCAACGGAGACCTGTACTCTCACATATTTTGGCCATCTTGAGCTTGAGCGTGCCATTAAACCGCTCCACGAGTCCTGCTGCCTGAGGGTGTAAGGCTGAATGGAACTTCTGCGTTATGTGCAGACCTTTACTAATTTGTTTCACTAATTCTGCATTAAAGGACGTGCCATTATCACTCCAGATCACCCTAGGTAATCCGAAGCGGGAGAAATACTCCTTAATCAACATTTTCGCAGTAGACATGGCCGTACAGTCTTTCGTTGGGAACGCCTCCACCCACCTACTAAAAGCACATACGACTACAAGGACGTACTTCAAGTTATTGACTCTTTCCATTTCGATGTAATCCATCTGAATCACCTCAAAAGGGAAAGAGGGGGGTGCAAAATTTCCAGTTGGGACAGGGGTACCCTTTCCAGGATTGTGTCTCAAACACACCATACACTGACGAACCAAATTGGTGGCCATCTTAGAGATATTTTTATTGCTCCACACCGGGTCTAACAATTTGCAAATACCCTTGGCACTCACATGGGCAGGCCCGTGTGCCATCGTCACTACTGGAAGGACATACGCATTCGGTAACATCCATCGTCTCTTGTCTGTCACATCCGTCCAACATTCATCCGCATCCAGTCGTCCCTGCCCATCCTTCCATGCTCTCAATTCCTCATCCGTCGCTTTGCCCTGTATGTTCTTGACACTCTGTACCGTGTCTGCGAACATATGAACATCTGGGACCCATCGTGCTGGCCCTGCCACAAACATTCGTGGTAATTTTTCTCTAGCAGTCTCTTTTGCTGTCTCATCGGCAAAAGCGTTGCCTCGCCCAACATCGTCCACTATTGTCTTGTGTGCGCTACATTTTATCACAGCCAATCTTTTGGGTAAAGTCAGTGCCGTTAGCAGTCGTAATATCAGTGGACCATGTTGGATGCGTTGTCCATGGGAGGTCAAGAATCCCCGTTCTGCCCAAAGTCGCCCATAATTATGAACCACGCCAAAGGCGTATTGGCTATCGGTGTAAATGTTCACATCCAACCCCTCACTCAACTCACATGCTCTCAGTAAGGCAATAATCTCGGCAGCCTGAGCAGAATTGTAAGGTATTCTAGAAGTCTCTACCACCGTCTGTAATGTCGTTATTGCATACGCTGCTGTCGATGTCCCGTCTGGTAATTTAAAACAGGATCCATCGACATACAGTTCCCCGTCTGGTTCTTCCATGGGCCTGTCTGTCAGATCCACCCTCCCCTTTGTCTCTTCCTCAGTCCTATACAGACAGTCATGTATGTCATCATCATTTGTGTCATGTGTGTCAGTATCTGTGGGGATAGGTAACAAGGTGGCGGGGTTCAATGTGGCACACCTTTTAATTGTTACATGGGGTGCAAAAAGAGTCATCTCGTAACCTGTCAGACGAGCGCTTGTTAAATGCTGCGTCTGTGTCCTGTTCAATAAAATGTCCACAGCATGCGGTACCATTACTGTGAGGTCTGATCCCAGCACGAGCCCTGCCGATTGTCTTATAGAGACCGCAGCAGCCGCCGTAGCTCTCAGACAACTCGGCAGCGCTCTTGCCACATTATCTAGTATTGCAGAGAAGTACGCACACGGTCTCTGCTTCCCCCCAAAACACTGAGTTAAGACAGACAACGCGCAACCTTCCGCCTCGTGCACGTAAAGAACAAAAGGCTTCTGGTAATCAGGTGTTCCAAGAACTGGCGCCGAACACAAAGACGTTTTTAGTAATTCAAACGCTTCCTGACATGCGGGGGTCCAGGGTAGGGGTTCGCGCACTTCTTTGGTAGTCAGATACAATAGGGGTTTTGTTAGTAACGCATAGTTAGGTATCCACTGACGACAATACGATGTTATGCCTAGGAACGCGCGCACCTCTCGCTGCGTGTTAGGTATTTGCATGTTAGTGATCGCTTTTATGCGCTCCGGCGTCAATCTCCTCCCCACTTTCGAAAGGAGGTAACCGAGGTAGGTGACCTCCGTTCGACAGTATTGAAATTTCGGAAGGGACACTTTATGCCCCCTTTTCGCCAAATGGTGTAACAATTTTACAGTAGCATCTCGACAACCCTGCTCATCATCCGATGCTATGAGGATATCATCCACGTACTGCAACATTACGTTGCCAGGTGGAAGTTCCAGGTCGTCCAATTGTGCCTTTAGAGCCTGACTGTATATACTAGGACTCTCAGTGTACCCCTGAGGAATTCTCTTGAAGCGGAAGCTTCGGCCAGCCAATGAGAATCCGAAGAGATAACGGCTTTCCTCATGTACTGGAATACTGAAGAAAGCATTTTTCAAATCTAGGACAGAGAAATATTTGGCCGAAGGTGGAATCATAGTCAATATTGTAGTGATGTCCGAGATCACCGGATACTGTGGCTCCACCACTCTATTTACCTGCCGCAAATCAATCACAAATCTATAAACATCAGGAGTATTATCAGTAGCATCAGGTGACCGTCTTTTAAGTACAGGCAAAATGGGACTGTTACATATATTCGAATCAGTTTCTTCCACTACACCAGACTGTATTAAATCCTGAATTATTTGTAACAAGGCCTTCTCACCCTCCCTAGGTATTCTGTATTGTGGAATTCTGGGCAATTTGGCTCCCACCTTCACTCTTATTGACACCGGGGCAATATCCATTCTCCCTACATCATTATCACTGACAGCCCACAAGCTGTCGGGTATGCCTCGAAACTCAGGTGGCAGTGGGTCGTCTTTTGAAAAGCACTGTAGTGGGCGGGCAACATTCGGGCCTAGAGTAATGTACACGCCATCCGGAGAACAATAAATGGTGGCATGTAATCTCTTCAATAAATCTAAACCCAACAAATTTTCTCCACAATTTGATGTCAATAAAAACGGTGAATCAACAGTAAAAGGACCAATCGTTAACGTGAGAGGTTTAGAAATGGGGCTAATCACCGGAGTTCCTGCGAAACCCACGGATATGTTATTCTTGCCAGACAGAGCCGCCCCTGGGACCCGAGAACGAGCCACTGAACTTTTCATTGCACCCGTATCCACTAGAAATTTCTGTTGAGACCCTAGTAAGTCGGCTTCGACATAAGGTCCCCTCTGATCAACTTCCATAAGTACCGGTCCCATGCTCTGTCCTACGCTGTCCTAGTTGTGGGAAAACCCTGTCAAATCGTCCACCGAGTAATCATCATTGTAATACTGGCCCCCACTCCTCTGTGACTGTTGTCTATCTGTCCCGTTGTCAAAGTAATTGCCTCCCGGTCTCCCGCCTCCTTCTGATCGCGCAGCCTGTCTTCCAAAATCACCACTACCTCGTCCTCGTCCTCTTCCTGGACCGGTACCAGACTGGAGCAGCGGGCAGTCTCGCCACCAATGCCCTTCCTGCTTACACTTGGCGCACTGGTTCGGTCCCAGCCTTTCCCTACTCTCACCTCTCCCAAAACCACCTCCGCGACTCAGCGCCGCACCTCTTCCTCTGCCTCTCGCCACCTGCTGCAACAAAACCCTCGTCTTCAAATCTTTAGCCTTCTTCTCCTGCTTGTCCTTGTTCTCATTTTCCCTGTGCTAGTAATATTGCGCCATACTTAGTATTCCCGAAGGAGAGGACGTCGTCCACGTGCTCTCCGACGCTTGCAGTCTGGCTGATATTTCAGGCAATAAATTTGTGACAAACCTGTTAACAAAGAGTCGTAACCCTCCATCCTGTGACACATCCTGTCCACTAAAATCCATGAACGTTTCCTCAAACCTCGTAAAGAAATCTGAGACCGCCTCATCCTTTTTCTGCTTGCAAGCCGTCAACTTGTCCCAATCTACCTTTTTCGGGGGAATAAGGGAGTGCATATACTTTATTATGCGCCCCGGTAAAGCTAATATTTCAGCCTTCGGCTTCTCCCCTGGCTTACGCTCCTTGTCCCAGTCCTGTAACTCCTGCCATGTACCTCCCAGTTCCTCCCTATGATCCGTGCCTTTCACCTGTCGCCACACATCAACCGGGACCAAAAGCCCGAAAAACAATTCGACATCGGCTAACGTCATCACCGTAGAAGACGCCGCTTCCGTAAGCTCTTTGTAATAGGCGGTCGGATTCTTTCTGGAATCCGGCAGCTGAGCCTTCAATGACAACACTTCACTTCTCTTCCATGGCGTATACACCCATTGCTCCTGAAAATGCGCATCAATTCTGTTCCTTGTAACAGCCCTCGTGACTGGGTCTAACAACTCGGGGACCTCAGGATGAAAAATAGGGTGCACCTCTCGCATTGGGTGGAGACCTGGGAAATGGGGTGTACCGACAGAGGGCAATTCATTCCTGTATTGCAATAGCGCGCGCAGACTACTCATCACTTCCTTCACTCCCGTGTTCGTTCTGTACGCTCCAGCCTGTATATCCCGCAAAACCGCCGGAGCCACACCTCCATATCCCTGCTCCCATAGCGGTATCAATACACCAGCCATGTGCCACAAAGCGTGCTGCTGCATCAATGGCTCAAAATCTTTCATGGTGGACCAGATATCTTCGAACGAATAAATATTATTCCTGGCCCATTGGCATGCCTGGTTAGCCACCATACTTTTTTCATCTAAACCAACTGTAGAACGTGTAAGCAGCTTCCGTACCTGCGAAAACCATCCGCTACCTGCGCCGCGACTCGGTGTTAGCATCTCCTGACTGGGGGTGGTACTAGCTGAAACAGTAGGGAGTGCTAAAGAAAATGGTGAGGGGGCAGGTGAAGTGGTCTGGAGTAGAGAAACGAGGGGTGTCGAGGGTAGGGATTGTTGGGGGGCACTCGCTGAAGGACCTGCACTACTAGGGGCCGAAAGTGGCAAGGAGGGGTACAATGGCTGCGGGGCATAAGGGGGAGGGGGTCGGGCATTCAAAATGTCCTCCATCTCATCTGGGTCGTCCTCTCGTACTACGTAACTTTTATTTTCTTTCAACCTACAAAGTCTATCTGCGCGCTCCATGCGTAGTGCATTCTCATTCCCCACCTGTTCCCTCGCTTTCTGCGCCATAGTCTGGGTGGACTTTTTATACTCCTCTTTCTCCTCTCGCATCTTACGTTTCCTGGCCTCTTTCTGCCACACTCGCAAAGAGTCGAACATACTCTGGCGGCTACGCCTAGCAAACAGTTTGTCTTGTAAATAATCCAATTTAGCTTCATCAAAAGAACCCGTCAAAGGCCATTGTAAATCCACATTATCAGCAGTGTACCGATGCCACAAAGTACCAAACAAAATCGGGACCAGTCCATGTTTAACATACATATCAAAACTCGGTGTCCCTTCAGGGGGTGCAGGTTGGCTCTCGGCCAGTCTAGTATCTGAGGGTCGACAACAGCATCCAAAACATCGTAACTTGCTAAAACACGGCATCTTTACTTTATCTTGAATCACAACTCGAGTTCATTCACACACAAACATATAGACGGACATCAGAGAACCACATACACATATACAATATCTCCAAACACGTGTTACCAAATGGGACAAGGCCCGTCGACCAAGTCCTGGGGAACCTGGACTCTACCGCAGACCGAACAGTACGCTAACTGTTCTGAGGACGGGGAACGGATCCGCCACCCGTGCGGCACTATGGATCGCTGCGCACTTTACCGCGGGAAACCCGGATCACACCTCCACTGAATCACCACACTAGGAGTCAGGGTAAGCGCACCAGAGTCTACCCACAATGAGCCACGCTTTCACCACAGTACCATTCGGTCGGATCGCTACAAACAATTATCTCGAAATACGTCCCCAACCCCGTCAAGTCTGTCAGAGCACCAACTCGTACTCTGAGTTCCCCGGAGCACGCTAGCCCCAGGAGCACACCGGCTCCTTAAACCATCGGAGACACTCTAGTCTCTCGGAACACTCCCTTTCTTGCAGCAATCACAGGTGGACCACTCACCTTCCGTAGGCGGCACCGACCTCTACCGTTCTCCACCTCCGGCTGCCAGGACCAACACGGTCAGCTTCGCGTTCCGCCTTCTGGACCCCGGCGTAAGATCCGAACCGGGACCTCTCCCGATCAGCAGGGTGGGGCAGCGCTGCGAGAACCAAGCTCGGCATCAAATGGGATCCCGGGCCCACCGTGCCGACCAGCGGGTCCCCGGTCTTCTGCTACCCACTTACGGGTGAGAAAGATCCTTATCGCGGGGTCCCTATTCGGGCGCCATCTGATAAGCGTGGCTCAAATCCACTGGAGTGACTTACAGCACTCACCTATAATTACCTTACAGGAAGTCAGCCGGACAGTGGAGAAGTATAAACAAAAGTCTTTATTAGGCCAAACAACACTCATATGAGAGGGCCCTGTCCGACCTCACTCCTAGGAGTGCGAACGAGAGGACTGACTCTCTGCATCACAGCAATACATTATAATGCAATACAGTAAATGGGGTACGCCCCTTGTGGAAAGTTACTGAGCCTCAGACCAGTAGACAATGCTCTCATACAGCAGGCATCTGCACCTGCAAGGGATACATTATTATCTCTGCTCAAGGCCATGGAGCTAGGCTTCGGCGTCTCTGGGCATGAGAACATTACAGATAACGAGAAGTGTTAGTTTCGGCCACAGTGAGCCGAGAAACGAGAACTGCTGTCTTAGTATATTTCTGTATTCCTGCGGGAGGGGCATGAGCGAGCAGAGCCCGCAGGCACAGAGAGTTACACAAAATGGTGGCACACAGGCTAAGCTAAGAAACTAATATGGTCACGCATACATTTGAATATAAGCAATAGGTAAGAATATGAATTCAGCATAAGTATATATACGAACTGCATTAGTTAGTCATATGATGCTAACTCGCACGTCATCATAGGGTAATAAGGGCATCGAAAAGTGAATTCTATCATGATCGTGAATAGAGGGCAGACGCGTTTCAGTCTTACGACTTTCCTCAGCGCCCGCTTCACCTGGATACAGTTCTGCCTGGGGGCTTGTTTTTAAAGGTAGGTGGAACTTCCCTTATTGGAGCAGGAAACTCTTAGCCCTACCTCTCACAACTTGTCACTCCAACTCTCCTGCTGAGATCGATCTCGGGTTTTGATGTCCCACGCTGTGAACGCAGATGCAGTGATCTACTTTACCAAACACACAGTGGTGTCCCATTACTGGCTGCGTGTTCCACTCCGCCTTCGGCAGTCTCAGCAGGACTCAATGCTGTCATCTCCATTCCGGGCCACCTAAAGCAGCATACTGTTGCTTCTTCACTCCCCATGCGGTCTCAAACTCAGGTGAGTGTCTCTGACCTACTGGGGGGGTGACGCGCTATGTCTTCAAAACATTACATCAAACCAGATGCAAGCTAGGCGCGTAGCTCCTGACCGTGAAGGCGTGTCGGCAAATCGGTGCTTGCTACCGATAAATATGCAAACCAGTCCCACTTCAAAGGAAACGGGTCCGACACATGCTCAGTGGCTCAAAAAGGATTTATTTGAAGGTTTTCCAGTGAGAAGTCCTTTTGTAATCGTGAATTGAGGGCTGACGCGTTTCAGTCTTACGACTTTCCTCAGTGCCCGCTTCACCTGGATACAGTTCTGCCTGGGGGCTCGTTTTTAAAGGTAGGTGGAACTTCCCTTATTGGAGCAGGAAACTCTTAGCCCCACTTCTCACAACTTGTCACTCCACCTCTCCTGCTGAGATCCATATATATATATATATATATATATATATATATATATATATATATATATATATATATATATATATATATATATATGTTTGTGTTTAAAATTTAAAGTTTATTTGTTGTATTTATTTATACATTTATTAATTTTTTTATAAATTAATGTTAGTTTTTAATTTATGTCTATTTTAAATCCATACTAATATAATAAAGAGAGAGCCCAAACCTTTGAGGCGGGTAATCTCAGGAACCACAGCACCAATCACAACACCCAATACAGCGTTGGAAAGGGCAGTTGCAGCAGAAGGACAAAGGCTATGCAGACGCCCACCATATACATTGAAAAGGTAAAAAAAACATGCCAGCAAAGTAGTCCCTTTTGGGCGTGTCTGCGTTGGGCTGTGGGCATGTGCTGGGGGCGTGACAAACGCTGGGGGCGTGTGGTTTGTTCCGCCCTTCATGCCATGTCTCACATTGTGTGCTAATCCCACCCTGCTCCCTTTAAATACCCCTGCACCCCATATTCATAACCCACCCTTACTCCTTAAAATACCCCAACACCCTTAAACACTAACCCATCTTAACCCTATAAATATACCCTGTACCCCAAAACCCAAACCTATCCCTAAACCTTAAAAATACCCCTGTACCCCAAAACCCAAACCTAGCCCTGAACCCTATAAATACCCCTGTACCTCAAAACCCAAACCTACCGCTGAACCCTAAAAATACCCCTGTACCCCAAAACCCAAACCTAGCCCTGATCCCTAAAAATACCACTGTACCCCAAAACCCAAACCTACCCCTGAACCCTAAAATACCCCTGTACCCCAAAACCCAAACCTACCCCTGAACCCTAAAAATACCCCTGTACCCCAAAACCCAAACCTAGCCCTGAACCCTAAAAATAACCCTGTACCCTAAAACCCAAACCTACCCCTAAACCTGAAAATACCCTGTACCCCAAAACCCAAACCTAGCCCTTGAACCCTAAAAATACCCCTGTACCCCAAAACCCAAACCTAGCCCTGAACCCTTAAAATACCCCTGTACCTCAAAACCCAAACCTACCCCTAAACCCTAAAAATACCCCTATACCCCAAAACCCAAACCTAGCCCTGAACCCTAAAAATACCCCTGTACCCCAAAACCCATACCTATCCCTAAACCCTAAAACTACCCCTGTACCCCATAACCCAAAACTATATCTGAACCCTTAAAATACCCAAACACCCCAAAACATATACCTCAGTACCCCAAAACATATACCCCTATACCCATACTTACAGTATCCAAACATTTAAAAAAAACATGCTTTTACCATTCATGCAGTTCGTTGTAAATGTATGCGTGGTAAAAGCATATAAAATGTAATGCCATGCGTTCGTAATGAAAGTATGCGGAGTGATGGTATGCGGAAAGAAAGTTGCGGAATAATGGGTGTTTACCCTTCCCCGGTAAGTACATTGGTGGCACGGCGGCCCACATCTCCAGCAACATACTCATATTTTTTCACCACCCATTTGAAAAATGCAAAGGTCTCTTGATGGCCAGCACCGACATACACTTTTAAACACACCTCCCGCCACAAGTTCTAGAATTGCGAACTTTAGAGCTGGGGAGCTACGTTTGAATCTCGTCATCAGCTCAACATCCTGTGATTCCAGGCAAATTGCTTTGTCTCCCCGTGCCTACCCCAAATGAATGTGTTCTTCTGTAATGTAAATTGTGCTCATGCCATGTTGTCGAGTTCGCGCTATATAATATTGCAAGGAAAAATAAAGTAGGGAAACTCGAGTTCACACACTACTGAACACGCACTCTTAAGTGCATCAGCAGTGCACTGTAAATCGGAGCATTTCACAGGCCTGTCACAGATAAGAAATGCTATCATAACGAAATCCTACAAAACAATATATTACTGGCCGTCAGCAATTCATACCCGGACAACGTCGGGACGGGCTGCTAGTTATATATATTTTGATTTCGCTATTTAATACAAGTATATTATTGTAAACTATATTTTTGTTCCAATATTTTTGTACCTACCTGTTTAAGTCCAGGGAGTCGATATTTTTGCATTCTAGATTTTTACCTCAAGTTTTTTTTTAACATCTATATATTTTTGGTCGATATTCTGTCAGTGAACCGTTTTCTCCCATGGCATGGGTGTCATTTTGCAGTTCTCACTTCCCCTTACTGGACGGGGTGAGTGAAAAGGGCCCGATTCTGATCTCGCTAGGAAAGCCCTCCATACGACTCGGATCTGGAGGGCTTTTCGAGCGAAACGTGCTCCGGGGGTCCAAACGAGCTTCGCTCGGACTTCCATTGAAAGGATGTATGTCAGTACAACGCGATCTTTTAGATCGCGGTACTTGACATCGCGGGAATTACAACGCAAGTCGTTACAACGACTTCTGTTGGAGGGCGCGGATTTTGGAATATTATAATTTTATATTCCAACACCAGTCCACGTAACAGTAGGGAAGGTGTTGGAATATAAAATTACAACATTCCTTGTCCAACAGCGCCATCCAGCGCAAGTCGTAGTAACGACTTGCGTTGTAATGGCATCGTTGTAAAGGCACTGCGGTGTAAACACTGCGTTGTAAATGATGCTCCCCCATTGAACTCTATGGGAGCCTGTCTACAAATGGTTACCCAGGCTCCCATAGCAAAAAGAGGTGGGTGGAGAAAAGCGTACACCCGCCCGCCACACTGTACATGCCTGGATCAGGGGGAACCATGGGCACACCCTGTAACAGATTCTGAGTGCCCCTGTTGCAGGGAGGCCTGCTACAGCCCCCCAAAGTACACTTCCGACAGACGTTTCGTCTCACTGAGACTGAGGCGAAGTGGCTGTCCGTATCGTGCATTGTACTCGCTCAGTTGGAATTCGGTACCATAGTACGGCACAATTCGGCTACGAACAAGTTGTATTGACAGGTTCGGGTCCCGGAAACGATTTGGTTGGTGCGTACACGATCTTCGCATCCTACTTGGTCAGAAACAAGGTCTACAAATCGGATCCGGGAAAGCCAAATCCAATTCGGAGGCCTTCCGAAAAACATCAGAATCGAGCCCTATGAAGTGAGGCAAGCACATGCCCAAACCTCCAATGGCCTTTTCTTATTGGGTCATCAGAGATGTCCGTAGGCAGAAGAGATGGAGTAGGCTCCGCCATCTACATACTGCAGTTCTGCATGACTCTAAATGAGGTGGGAAAAACGTTGTTGCAATGGAGTACCCACCACCAAGATCTAAATTAGGACCTTAGTGTCCCGATAGATTTGTAGGTATCTTTGAACCCTCGTGTGGCAGATGTCTGAAAATTTTTCTTTTTTATGTTGAAGTCTTGTCTTGCACATAATTTTACCTTTTTGATCAACATTACAGTGTTTAATGTCTTTATGAATTCTTATAATAATAACTGTGATGTAATTTATTTATGATACCTGGAAAAATTCTTAACAGACTTCAGGTATACCAAAATGATATTGCCAGGTCTATCTTTAAGTTACATAAGCTGAACCTCATCTTGGGGGAAACCTAACTCTTTGCATTGGCTGCCGTTTCAAATAACAGCCATCTTTAAAGTCCTCTGTAGTATGTAGGATGTTTTTATTCATGAAAATGCTGTCTGTGCCAAAATGTTCTCAAATGTAAACCCGACACTAAGCTTCAACGTGCTTCAAATACACTCTTCACACTTCCCAAATTAAAGTGGATTAGATAGAGTGAACATCTTTAGACTCCTTGGCCCTAAATGTTGGAATTACCACTGCTGTCCCTGAAAAATTAATATTGCTTTTTCAGATTTAAGATGCTTCTAAAAACATGGCTCTTTAACCAAATGTCCCAGGCCAGGGTGTGGATTTTAGTAGCAGCCAGCATGGCTTCTACAATGCCAAGAGACCTTTTTAAATGTACGTTTCCCCTCAACGAATACCCTTTTTTATTAGATTATGAAGCTACATAGATGATTGGACCATGATGACCATGAGTCATTTACAAAGAAACATCCACCTCATGGTTAATCTTCTTTCAGGAATCAATATCTATTGCATATGACTGTTTTACCAGACAAACACCGCAAGTCCAACAACGTGGCTTACGTTTAGCCATTAACACTTGTTCCACCACAGGTTTCTTTCGAACATCTTAACTGCACTCCAGTGCACTGCAACATAATGCCCTCGCTCAGGTGCATGACTACAGTATTTCTGCATGGACTGCTTCCTCTTGTATTCCACTGTAGCAAGAACAAGGGATACTGTTTTATTCCTTATCTTTTCATACCTGTGTATCAATATGTCATGATCCCTTGAAATATATTCTAGGAATATCCTTAGCTTGTCCTGTAGCCTGTACAACAAAGAGCTGATTTCAGACAGACTTAGTTTTGCTTTTTCTCAACATCAGATTCATCAAGTGTAGCGAACTCTGCTTCTCTTCTGGCTTTCACTCTTTGACGTCATACCACACATTACTCTTGCAGAAGCTTTGTCTATGTCTCCTAATTTGCTAACGTCGGCAATTGTGAAATCTTTCTTAGGGTCCTAAGTCTAAATGGGCATAGGTTATGATTCCTGAGATAAAAATGCCTCCAAGGGCTTCATGAATGTTTGGTAGAACTGTTTTTTTTTAGAGCTCTTCCATGTACAGAGAATGGGGGTTTACTCCCCCCCATTCTCTGTGTTGCCTTTGAATACGATTGACCATTCTTGCTCCTTCGACCTTAGCAACCTAACCCATAAATTTCAATTTGAGCAGATATGCCAGAATATTGCTAATAATCTTAAACTCTAGTCCTCCTGATTTTGTCCCCTTTCCAACATAACTGCACCGGTATAATTAGGAAAAATCAAACAAACAATATCAGTCATCTAAATAGAAACTATTTGTTGTCAGTAGTGAAGGCACAACCATTTTATGATCACCAACTATACAGTGCAATGCTGGATTCAGTTGAAAACCCTCAGCACTCCTTGAGGAATCACAAATCACAAGGGAACTGTCAGATAATTTTAAAACCCAAATTTGAATGCATTGCTCTGTTAATTTCATTTTCTCATTAAAACAAACAGCTTCCATCTTTCAGGCATAGAACAGATGTGCTTGATGTGTTTCTGGTCTTTTTCAAAGGTTACCATTATTAGGTCAAAATTCAATTTAACAAGAAAACAATAATAATGAAAATGAATGATAATTCTTTCTTGAGTAATGGTGATCTCTGTGATGTTTGTTGAAGGTGGTTTAGGGTACTTGTGAGTATTTTCTGAGTAAAAAACATCGGTTAAAGTTTTCCTTTATAGTTTCTTTCTCTTGATAGATTTGTGAACCACTGTTTTGAGATTATAAATCAGGGGTATCTTTCCAGATGCCATAAAGATGTCAGGCAGCGAATTTAGTAATGGAACCTTTAATGTTCTACCAGTGAGCAATATAACGTTGTGCAAAGCCTGGCACTCCTGCCAGAAATCTTGTAAGTTTCCCTTGCTGAATTTATGACTTCAAGGTTCAGCTGGATATCGATCTACATCATTAGTTAATCACTTCTTTTCTGGGCAGTGTTTGATGGCAGCACACTGTGAGTCAGATAGATGATTCAGTTGTAGCTTATCACAAAGATTTACTCAAGAGGTCGTTGCACATGGAGCGTACACTGAAAATAGGTGAAATTTAATTCCACTGTTTTTAATTCTGTTTTTAGCCAAAACCTTTTCATTTTAAAACATATATCTATCTGGGGAACATCCTTTATGGCGCGGATGTTACCCCGCAGTTCCGTTACAACGCGTATTTTAGAATGCAAGTCGTAACCACGACTTGCGCTGGAGGGCGCTAAAGGACAAGGAATAGTAGATTTACTATTCCAACACCTTCCCTACAGTACGTAGGCTGGTGTTGGAATAGCAAATTAAACTATTCCTAAGTCTGCACCCCTACAGCGCTAGTCGTGGTAACGACCTGTGTTGAAAAATACGCGTTGTAGCGGTACGCGTGGTAATACCACGCGTCGTAACAACATAAATCCATCTATCTATCTATCTATCTATCTACAGATCGATGATTCAGTTGAAGCTTATCACAAAGATTTACTCAAGAGGTTGTTGCACCTGGAGCGTACACTGAAAATAGGTGAAATTTCATTCCACTGTTTTTAATTCTGTATTTAGCCAAAACCTTTTCATTTAAAAACATATATCTATCTGGGGAACATCCTTTATGACGCGGATGTTACCCCGCAGTTCCATTACAACGCGTATTTTAGAACGCAAGTCGTAACCACGACTTGCGCTGGAGGACGCTAAAGGACAAGGAATAGTAGATTTACTATTCCAACACCTTCCCTACAGTACGTAGGCTGGTGTTGGAATAGTAAATTAAACTATTCCTAAGTCTGCACCCCTACAGCGCAAGTCGTGGTAACGACCGGTGTTGAAAAATACGCGTTGTAACGGTACGCGTGGTAATACCACGCGTCTAACAACGTAAATCCATCTATCTATCTATCTATCTATCTACAGATCGATGATTCAGTTGTAGTTTATCACAAAGATTTACTCAAGAGGTTGTTGCACCTGGAGCGTACACTGAAAATAGGTGAGATTTCATTCCGCTGTTTTTAGATCTGACATTAGCCAAAACCTTTTGATTTTAAAACATCTGTCTATGTATCTTTCTATCTATCTATCTATCTATCTATCTATCTATCTATCTATCTATCTATCTATCTATCTATCTATCTATCTATCTATCTATCTATCTATCTATGTAAAGGGAAACTTATGGGTACCCTTACTCCCTGGATCTTGTGGGGTAGTCCTAGAGGGATACCCTATGGATCCAATTTTAAAAAACTTTTTGGGGCGATGCGCTCCACTGGGACCCTTGTGGGTAACTCTTGAATTTCCAGGGAAAGTGTCTGCCATCACAGATGGAAATATATACTGTGTTAGGCGTGGTCTAGGATGGTTGTGGACAACTCTCAAAAGTTAATTGTGGAAATAACTGTTTATCTTTCCTGAAAGAGTAAACGTGTGAAAATTAGACATGATAGAGTAAATGAAAACATTAGCATTAAAAAATGGTTTATTATTAGTTAAATATCTTTATTCGGCAAATTGATCACCATAAAAGAATACATATACATGATACATTTCCAATTCTCCAGTTAAAACTATAAAAAGATGCGGATAAAAGGGAAGAAATGCACCACAGTCACTAGTTTACTACAAGCGGTTACAAGCGTCAGACCGTAGGTACCCTAGAATGCAATTTCAGTAAACGGGAGCGCGTCATCCACGCACTGCCCAAGAATTTTGCCACCCCGCATATCATGATGGGGGATGAGGAGTCAGTAGAAAGTACACGTAGTGCCTGGCTATGACACCTCAACCCCAGTTCCCTACACACAGGTTTCAGCCAGATTTTCCGGGCCACTTTGTAAGCGGGCAGGCAAAGAATAGGTGGGCCACAGACTCCTTTGGTGCTGCGCAGCCAGGGCACGAACGCAAGGGGGCACCAGAGTTCGACCACCTCACCGTGACGTCATGCACCGGAAGCGTCCCATATCTCAGTTTTAGATATAGCGCTCGATCTAGAGGTTTAGTTATCAGATCGAGGAAGGGTTCTAGTTTTCTCACCCATTTAATTAGCAGAAATTGATCCGTGAGTGAGCCCCCTCCCATACCACTCAGTGCTTCACTCTGTACCCAATCCCAGTATAGCTTTTTGATCACTTCCTTGGGTGGCGGCGTTTGTGACTCCCAAGCATCCCTTAGTCCTAAGTTAAGAACCAGGTCTCTCAATTTATTCAGCCATCCTATTTTTTTCCCCGTGTCCAACAGAAGAAGATCATCCAACCCTTCAGCGTATTTTGCGAGCTCCTCAGTTCTTCTTAAACGGGTCCAGAAGAGCAACGGGCGTAGCCTTACCAAATCCTTTAGGGCTCTTCTGCCCAAATCTAGTCTCAGGGGGATCAGTGGGGTGGAAGCGGGAAGAGCCACCACCTTCCACAGAAACTTGTTTTCCGCTGTGGATAGATCTGAAACATTTTTGAACCCCCAGAGTTCGGAGCCATATGATGCCGCCGGAAGAATCTGACCCTCATAAATCGCCATGGCCGGGGAGACAGGTTTGCTACTTGACTCGCGGAGCTCCCTCAGAGTCACCCCAGAAACTCTTTGGTGGCTGAGTAACATTTTGGCCAGGTGGTCCTTCCAGGTCATTCGACTATTTATCCGGACACCAAGATAGTCAAATGAATCGACCAACTCCAGGGGAGCACCATTGAGCAAGAAGTTATTTTTAAATCTTTTGGAGGGGGAGAGTGCCATCAGTTTGGTTTTCGAGGTATTGATGGTTAAACCTCTGTTGGTACAAAAGGAGCTAAACCGGTTCAAGAGTTTTTGCAGGCCCACTGGGGATTTGGAGATCAATAAGGTGTCGTCGGCGAAGAGTAGAGTGGGGATTCTTTCCCCTGCCAGGGATGGGGCATCCGACCCTTCCCCTTTCAGGTGGTCCACCACTCCATTCACGAATAGGGAGAAAAGGGTCGGAGCCATGACACAGCCCTGGCGTACTCCTCTCCTCACAGGGACCCTATCTGTTAACTGTCCCTGGGATCCCCATCTGACCCTCGCATAGTTCCCCTCGTGGAGCTTTACGATTAGCCTCAGGAGTCTACTGGGAAATCCCATCTCTCCTAGGATCTCCCATAATTTAGCCCGGGGGACCAGGTCAAAAGCCGTCTTGAGATCTATGAAGGCCATATATAAACTGCCTTTCTTGATGGTAACTGCCTTCCAATAGATAACAAAAAAGCGAAAGACCTGGTCCATCGTGCCTACCTTTCTTCTAAAGCCCGCTTGGAGGTGGGAGAGAATACTGGCTTCCTCCATCCAATTGCCTACCCTTGAGATGATGACCCTGCCAACCACTTTCTGAATTATATCTATCAAGCTGATAGGTCTGTAGTTCGCAGGATCATCTCTTGCCCCCTTCTTAAACACTGTTACCACCTCTGCCCCCTTCCAAGAATCTGGCACCTGGTGACCCCTAGTGATCAAAATGGTTTATTTTACTTCACTTATTTAACTTCCTCTGCAATTTCCACTTATGTATCCAAGTAAAGAAATGCTTATTAGTTCACACCCTGGTCCTGGGAACAGGTTTCTTAAAGAAAAAATAATAAATCGGTATTGCTGCCTGCTCAGGCTAGTAACAGCTATTAATTTCCCACCTTGGAATTATGGGTTTTAGACAGCACATTTGCATATTGAGGGATAGACCAAATAATGAACCTATTAGTTACAGATAATGAAGATTACTAGTAAGTAATGGGTTCATAACACCCAAGCCAGTCCTCCTCATCACAATCATAACCACTGATAATGAAACAAAGACATCAAAACACCAAAATATACTGCCCTGAACTGAAAAAGTTTTAATTCAACAATTACTTCATTGCCAATCTCAAAACAGAAGTTATAAAAATGTCCGGATTATTAGAAAATAAATCCAATTTATGATAACACAGAAACATTTTCTTAGATGATAAAGTGTCAGCTCTGCAAATTTCTTACCCAAACTAGTATTGTGAAGACCTTAAAGATTTAGATTTCTCCAAGTACATCAATAGCGCTCTCCAGACATCCAAAGACGAAAGAATGTCATTCCTGAAAAACCCTGGAGAAATATCTCTTGCAAGCAATGTAATTGTGACAGAATTTGTGGTCTGAATTTCGAGTCAGACTACTATCTGGGAAGAACTTTAAATATAAATAGGTAATCAACAATGAACCAAACACTCCTAATTTGGCAGAGGTGATGCTAATAAAATACTACTTTAGATGTCACCCAAAATATATAAGCATGATCAAAAGGCTCAAATTGTTCTAACTCTCTAAAACTTCAAAGAGATCACATGACAGGATTAGAGAAGGGACTACCGACTTCCTTAGCCTAAGATGTTTTAAAAGTCTGACAAAATCATGGTATTGTCTTTGATAGATTACGCTTTGCTTCCCTGAAAGACCTGATTGCTGTGCAGTCTGCGAACAGTGTAGAAGGCGCTAATCCTGTCATCAATCCTTCTCTTAAAAACTCCAAACTTTTTAAATGGTCACTATGAACAGGATCAGTGTCATTATTAGTACACCACAACTGAAAATACTTCCAATGTTTGGCATATGATCTTAAGGTTGAGTCCATTTTAGAAGCCTTGGATATAGAACAACCTTGCTGCTACGACACCATCCTCTCAATTTCCAAGTCGTCAGTTTCAGTTTGTGCAGTTATTGGATTGACAGATTAGGGACTGAATAGGAGTTGGTTGAACAGGCAACAGCAGATGCTGGTCTACAGATAGATGTGCGGTTAATGAGAACCATGGTCTTCTGGACCAAAATGGGGCTATCAGAATCACTATGCCATCTCCCTCTGAAACCCCTAAAGCACCCTTTAGGAGGAATTGGAGGGAAAGCCTAAAGAATGGCTTGTGCAATGAAATTGCTAGAGCATCAATTGCCAATACCCCTTGCACCACGTCTTGGATCAGAACTGGTGGAAAATAGTATTGGATAGGAATGCAAATAAATCTGTGGTTGGTAAATCAAACCAGTTCAGTATCAACTGAATAACTGGGTGGCTGGGATAAAAACTCACTGACAATAGAATATTCCTGCTGAGACTGTCTGCTTGATAATCATCTCTACCTGGAATATTGTGGAAAGAAAGAGCACATACACTGTGAGGTAAGATATGGCAGTGTTGTTTCATTCAGAAGTTCACCACAAAAAAGCATCACAGAGGTATGGGAATCGGTCTCAATCATACTAGTGTTGCCTTACTCCATTGCTTTCTGACTGAATGCCCATAATGAAAAGGTTCTGAATTCCAGAATGACAGAACACTTGCAGGTTTTGGGGGCCAGTTGGAGGACATATTACCCCCTCACAAACCAAAATAAATAAAAAAAAGCTAGAACAGAAAAATCATGAATGATGACATAAGGAGCAAAAGCAAAAAATGTGCAAACATTACCATTCCCAACATACTTTAGAGGTGAATGAATGATAATAAAGAAAGAGAACATTAAATAAAACAAGCCTTATCCAACAACATAATCAAAACATATGGCAGGTGCTTACACTTTTACATGAGAATTGGCTACTTTAGGCACTCATTCACTTTCTTGTAAGGATTTCAAAATGGAAACATCAGATGCAGAATCTTTAAACACTTTCAGTACACATGCTTAATTCCACATTGACCATTAGACAATCTCACAACAGAACAATTTTCCCTCACATCTTCTAGTCAGGCAGCTTAAAACAAACTCAATCAACCCTCGTAGAGTACCAGATTGGGCACTTTTAATCGCATCAACCCTCTCCTTGCTTTTCCTCTGACTGAGGTTGAACCTTGAATGAACACTACTGTTCTTCTGGTCCAGTCAGATGTTCATGTCAACACAAGTAATTTTAGCCACGCCATTCAACCATGAAGAATTGGCTTGGTAGTTTAGTCTGCCCTGTTCCCATGATGCACTGGGCCAGGGACAGACTGATTTGCATATAGCCAGGTTCTGAGCTGGGATGGGGCAGTGAGATAAATAACGGTGATGGATCAAGCCCTGATCTTTGGACTGGGTAAGAGTGGTCTGTTTAACTCAGACACTCTGTTCATCACCACCCCCTTTTCTAAATCGTTTTTGGCCACTATAGGTGTGGCAGGGTATACTCAGACATGAGTCCCTTTCTCACTGCTCCATCAGGATTCAAGCAAGCCGGGCCGAAGAAGGCTGAAATGCCAGAAACCGGTCCCCGGTAGCTTGTCTCCTTTCTGGTGAAGAATTGGCTTGGTAGTTTAGTCTGCCCTGTTCCCATGATGCACTGGGCCAGGGACAGACTGATTTGCATATAGCCAGGTTCTGAGCTGGGATGGGGCAGTGAGATAAATAACGGTGATGGATCAAGCCCTGATCTTTGGACTGGGTAAGAGTGGTCTGTTTAACTCAGACACTCTGTTCATCACCACCCCCTTTTCTAAATCGTTTTTGGCCACTATAGGTGTGGCAGGGTATACTCAGACATGAGTCCCTTTCTCACTGCTCCATCAGGATTCAAGCAAGCCGGGCCGAAGAAGGCTGAAATGCCAGAAACCGGTCCCCGGTAGCTTGTCTCCTTTCTGGTGAAGAATTGGCTTGGTAGTTTAGTCTGCCCTGTTCCCATGATGCACTGGGCCAGGGACAGACTGATTTGCATATAGCCAGGTTCTGAGCTGGGATGGGGCAGTGAGATAAATAACGGTGATGGATCAAGCCCTGATCTTTGGACTGGGTAAGAGTGGTCTGTTTAACTCAGACACTCTGTTCATCACCACCCCCTTTTCTAAATCATTCAACCATGCTGGTCGTAACAAATATTGAGATATACTGCCTATCAAAGCTTTGAACGGAGATATACCCATGAACCTGTGATTAGAGTTGCATTATGACCACAACATGACTCAGACAGCATCTCCCACATCCACACCTTCAACCACAGCTCCATGGTCACATACACTCACCATTCTGTTCGCTCTTTCAGCTTGACCATTCCTTTTCAGATGGGACAACCTACACCCCTTGTGCTTGATACCTGCGCACCTCAAAAATGACATAATAATCAATGTAGTAAACTGCATGCTGTTATCCAACAGCAACTCAAATGGATAACCCTTCCTTGCAAACACATCAGTGAGAAATGTGATTACTCTCCTAGTGTTAGGCTCTCAAATAAATGTTACTTCTAACCATTTGGATAGGCAATCAGCCCATACAATGGCTAAATGTTGGCCAGCTGGAAGAATATGGAATGGTCCATAAAAATGTTTACTATTTTCTGCACTTTGTGGGACTCAACATTAAACTTATATGTTGTGAGACACATTTGTCATTGTGCGCACAAGTTAAATACATTGCCAACCCATCTTTTCACATCTCTTTCCATTACTGGCCACCAGTATATCTCTCTCAGTCTCTTATTAAGTATCATACCTAGATTACCTTCATAACTGATATTGAATAACGCGTCCCTGACAAGACTGGGAGGGATCAATTTATCAACCCTAAACAATAGTCCAGCTTCCAAAGTCAACTCTGACTGCATTTTATAGTAGGAATACATTCAAAGGGAAGGCGTCCTTCTCTTTTCCACCCTTTCCTCGTTTACTCTGACTTTTTGTAGCACTATATCACCAGCAAGGGCATTTCTCCATTCCCTCTCACCCACACATTTTTTCTTCTTTCCAACTCACACTGGCAACCAGACAACCCACATCTTGTTGATCATCAATAATTTCCACCATATCTTCACAGAGCTGATGGAAGCGAGAAAGACGATTTGCCTTAGTTTTACCACCAGGTAAATAATACACATCAAAGTGGTACTCTAATAAGAGATTAACACTCAGTCTTATTAACCTAGCAATGATGGCCTTAGCGGAATCAACGTTTGTTCCACTCAAAATAGGAAAAAGAGGTTTGTGATTAGTACATAATTAAAATCTGGTCACCTTCACATACGCTTAAATTGCTGAACTGGTCATGTACAGGATAGCATTTCTTGCTCAATGACAGAATAAGAACGATCATGTGGTCTGAGGGTGCAAGACGCAAATACAACAGTGCTCTCATCCCTGCCCTTACCCTGGGAAAGTACAGCCCCAACACCTAACTCATTGGTGTCAACTGTAACACAGAAGGGTTTGCCTGGTAAGCATGGGCAAAGTGAAGAAGCGCTGACAAGCTCATGCTTTATTCCGCCAAAGTGAACTCTTGTGCTTATCCCCGCAAAAATCCTGTGTTCTTCTTTAATAATGAATGAAGAGACTCTGCTCTGGTGGCAAAATCATGAAGTAATTTTACACAACATGTGCCCATTCCTACCAATGTTTGAAGCTGTTCATGATCTTTGGGGGTAGGTACCCTCTTCAAAAGCTGTTAGAA
Organism: Lissotriton vulgaris; assembly: GCF_964263255.1. Lineage (NCBI taxonomy): Eukaryota > Metazoa > Chordata > Amphibia > Caudata > Salamandridae > Lissotriton > Lissotriton vulgaris. Next base: position 1,251,215,837 of record NC_141689.1, on the reverse strand, counting down.
ACCAGGTCAACCTCCTTCCTTCTGGCAGGAAAACGTGTCCCTTTTGAGTGTTGAAGCTCCTATGAACTTCTTGTCCTGAGCTGGAATGAGTGGTGTTTTTTCCCAATTCAGAAGGAGCCCCTAATGATTCTAGACAGCTGCACGCCAATGTTATATCAACTTTTTCTTTCAAAAGAAGAGGACACAATCAGCATGTAGTCATGCAAACAGGGAAAAAGTTGTATACTGTGCATCTGAAAAGGCATTGCCTTAAGAGGCAGTACCTTCATATAGACTAACGGGGATGATGACAGGCCGAACGGAAGAACCTTGAACTGATAGTGAGAGTTCACCATGACAAGCCTTAGGTCTTGCAGAACGAGGGATGTCAAAAAGACTCCTCACGACACCAAAGTTAGCACCATTTACAGTACAACCATTTTGAACAATATCTTTCTCACACATCTGTTGACATTCTTGAGGTCTAAGACTGGGCTAAACTTGCCATCAGACTTCGGAAACAAGAAAAGAATCAAATGAAAATCCTAGAGATCTCTGTGTTCCGAGTTACCTGAGACCCTTAGGTGGTAGTCCCCAAACATTTTGCCATCACCCCTCTTGTTTTGCTGAGTTTGTTTTTGTTGGCTTTAGGACTCTGGGTACTTTACCACTGCTAACCAGTGCTAAAGTGTATGGGCACTCTCCCCAAAACATGGTCAAATTGGCCTACACATAATTGGCACATTTAATTAACCTGTAAGCCCCACGTAAATGGTACTGCATGTAACCAGGGCCTGTCAATTAAATGCAACTAGCATGGATGTCAATTCAACAAAATGCCTGTGGTCGTGGAATTGTCATCACACACCCTTTGACCCTAATGACTTTACAGAAGTGACATAATCATGATTTTTGACCCTGAATCTTCCCACCAAGCCATGTAACATGCTATTGAGTAGATTACCATAATTAACATAACTGAAGTTCCATAATAATAGCATGATTAATATAACAACACAAATGTCTATTTTAGATACCACCTATTTTAGGGTGCTGATAAAATATGCCAGAGGAACCTTACTTCTTTCTCGGAAGAATGATGTGTTCATTATGTGTACATCAAAAGAGTATATAGTGCCTCAAATTACTGAACTGTACTAGGAGCCTGAATTATTTTCAGGCTTTATTAAAAAACAGATTTTTTTAAATGTATTCACAAAAATGAAACATAGTAACAACTTGTTTAAAAATGTGAGTTTTGTCATAGTTCGCACACACCATTTGCCATTGGTACCCCTTTGCCCCACAGAATTACACACAATATGCCAGTGCCAGAATTGTTCAATTAGTTCAATATTATGACTGACTTTTATGTCAAATATTACTTCTAGTGTGTCAGGGCTAGAATGTTGGTTGCCCCCCCCCAGCATGTTATAATTGTCCTCCCTTATGTCAAGAATTACAGCCAATATGCCAGTGCCAGCATTTTGCATGGGTACCCCCTATGCCAAGAACTTGCTCCAATAACCCAGTGCCAGATTTTTTCTTTGAGTGTCCCCAAATGGTAAGTAGCTGATAGAGACATCTAGCCACAGATTCTTTACTTTTGAATTTCTCAGGCGTCAGAATGGATCAGGAAGATTTTTGCCTGAGCAGTCCCCCTATGCGCTGGTATGTGGTGTCGATCTGCTCCGCATGTTATCCCCATCACTTATACAGGCGCCACCTCGGTGCACAGACGTCAGTTCTTTTCTTTCTGCACCAGTTAGCACTGATCCAGAGAAAGAGCTACACCCTCTGTTGGTTTTTGACAGACATTTTTCAACGCAATTGGTAATGCTCCCTGATGCCCCCCCCCCCATGCCCCTGTGGCTGTTCCCGCACCCTTGCATGCAGCCCTGCCCTTTTGCTGTACACATGCTGCTCACCAGTTCAAGCTGCTGCACTGTAGTCTGCTGTGTTCTCGGCCCTTGGCTACAGGCCTCTCCTGTGGGCCGTTGCTGCTGGTGCCCTCCAGATCGCTGTTCTCATTTTCCTTGAGCGGGCCGCTGGTCTGACACTCCTCCTGTGCTCGGACTGCACTGTCCTGGCTGCCTTTGCCCTGTCCCCTTTCTGGCCATTTGATGCTGCATCTTACTGTCCCTTTGCCCCTGCCCCCACTTCACCCGTTTTGGAGGAGGCCACTGTTCTGGCTGCAAGCCCCTTCCTACCGGGTCTTGGGGCCTCTGCTGCCACTTTTGCTCTTCCTTTCTGGGCCGGCTTGCACTTCTTTGCAGCAGGCCCTTCCTCCAAGCAATCCATCATATGCTCACTGAGCCATTCCTTTCATCTTTTGGCTACAAGTACGAGCACTCTATCCAGCAGGGTCTACAGGTCATGGTCCAGCTCAGGACCAGTCTGCTCCTTTTCCAGCCGAGGTGCTCCAAGACTCATGCTGGCCCCACCTTCTACTCGCAAGCTGCTTCTTCCCGGAAGCGGACTGTTCACCTTTTCTGCCTACCTCCCTCCTGTGGTGTGCGAGGGCTGGGCCTCGCACGTGGTCACTGGAGACAATAAATGAAACGCAGGTATGCTTAGTTGTGGGTTGCCGGAAATACCCTGAGCGGTCTTCCGCCCTTTTATTATATACCCCGGAGGCGAGCCCGCCCCGGGGGTGTGGGGATGCATGAGGTGGTGGATACATTGTAGTGAGAGTCCCGGGTGGCTCTCTACATCCCTCCTTCAATTTAGTCTGTCCCAATGGCCTGGAACGCATTATGGTGATGTCCAGGCAAAGTCTCTCATTCTCTGGCTCGGGCCCGGATTGGGCCTCAGGTTGTACTGACGGCTCCTACACACCGGGGAGGCCACGACCCCAGCCGGGGTTGTTTCGCTGCTCCCAGCTGGAGAGGCCCGGCACGAAGGGGTGGTGTTACAGGTGGCCGCGGAACTAGCATCTCTGACCGGTCTTCCTGCACCTGTTGGCGGAGAGGGGGTCCCGACCCATGGTTCATCTTCCTCTTGGAAATCATCTTCCTCTCCTCGTTCCTGACTGAGGAATCCTGGAGGATAGCCGGCCGGCCCTCCTACCTTCTTGAAACAAGATGTGTTCCGGGTCACCGTTTGATGGCCCCGGCGAGCCGAGACCATAGCTCCTTGCATCTTTTCTACCGTCCATTTCTCCAGCTCATAGGGTGTCCGGAACTTCCACCCTGGGTGGCGATCTTGAACCACCACAGTGTCTCCTTCTCGTAGACTTGGTTGTCTGGCATGCCGAGCCTCGCTCGCTTTCTGGTTGGTTGTCTGTCTCCTTGACTGGATGGTCTCTTCATCTCTTGCCTCGGGCATCCAGTTTGATGCAGTAGCAATGTTGCCTCGAGGTGCCTTCTTGAACAACACGTGTGCCGGGGCACACTTTGTGGTACTGTGTGGTGTTTGTCGGTAGGCACTCAAGAATTGATCCAGAGCTGTTTCCGGGTCGTTTCCGCTGTCCACCGCAATCCTGAGAGCTCTGTTGATGGTTCTCATGAGTCTCTCTACTTCCCCATTCGCCTGTGGCCATAGCGGTGTGATTTTTCGGTGTCTGATTTGGAGGTTCTCCAGATAGTTTTGGAATTCTCTTCCTTGGAACGGCGGTCCGTTGTCAGATTTTATCTCTTCGGGGAGTCCCATTGTCGCGAAGATGTGGTCGAGGGCCTTCTTGACTTGAGGAAACGCAACTGACGGAATAATCTCCACCACTGGAAATTTGGAGAAGGAGTCCACCACTACAAGCGTGTGCCTGCCGTCGGGAAAACTTCCAAAGTCCACACTCAGGTGAGTCCAGGGGGTTTGAGGGGCGTCCTCAGTGATGACCGGTGCTGGCGCCGGGACTGCTCCTGTGATGGTGCATGCATGGCAAGAGCGCACCATCTCATCCACCTTGTGGTCAATGGCGGAGAACCAGACACTTTGTTCCTCAGCCTTGCCTTGGTCTTAGCCATCCCCTGATGGCCTGTGTGAGCGATTGTCAGCATGTGGTATTGTTGGCTCTCAGGCACGACAATCAGATGCCCTCTGAGCACGACTCCCTTATCTCCTATGCTTAGCTCATTTCGGATTTGCCATATTTGTTGTCTTGCGTGGCTCACTTCAGGTCTCAGGCTTTGGATCCCGTCTAGGAAACGAGTCCAGCGATTCTCCTCGAGGGCACGCTTGACCCTCGCTAGTGTCTCATCCGTGGGGGTGGCCTCGCCTATCTCCTGCAGTGTCATGGAGTCCGGGCAGACAGCCTGAGATATCATGTGTACAAACTCCTCCACCCCTGGTCCGTCGGCGAGTGGGAGAGCCTTCTGGGTCACATCAGGATGCCGTGAGAGGTAGTCTGCAGGGTTGTGTGCCCCTGGTCAGAATACGAGTTTGAAATTGTACCCCTGCAATTGGACGGCCCATTGTTCTATTCGTGGTGGCGCGAGTCTGGATGATCCTGTGAACAGGGGTAGCAGTGGCTTGTGATCGGTCACGACGGTAAACTCCTGCCCACATAGGTACAAATGAAAGTGTTGGCACGCCCACTTTATTGCCAGGGCCTCTCGCTCGATCTGGGCATACCGAGTCTCTGTGTCAGTTAATGCTTTGCTCGCGTATGCCACAGGTTTCCACTCATCTCCTCCATACTCTTGCAGCAGTACGGCTCCCAGACCCACCGGGCTGGCGTCCACGATCAGTTCTGTCTTCCGGCGTGGCTGGAAGTATGCCATCACCGTTTTGTCAAGCAGGTTCGCCTTGATGTCCTGGAACGCCTGGTTTGCGGTGCCGGTCCACTCCCACTCGTGGTCTTGTCGAGTGAGTGTCCTCAGTGGTTCTGCCAGAGCCGCTAGATTAGGAATGAACCGGCCACAGTGAGTGGCCATTCCAAGAAAGCTTCGCACCTCGGATGGGTTTCGCGGGGTGCTCGCGGTCTGAATTGCTTCTGCCTTCTTCGGATCAACCTTCAGGCCTTCCCGTGTAAACTTGTACCCAAAGAAGTCAATGGATTCTTGGTAAAACGAGCACTTGGGCCGATGCAGGGTCAGCCCATGGTCCACCAGCCTTCTCAGCGTGGCCCTCAGGTGAGTGTGGTGTTCTCCCTGTTCTTCCCTGCCATGCTTTGCGCGGGCTTCACCGAACTTCATCACGGCCCCCCACGCGTAGTCAAACTTACTGCAGTCTGCCTTATATGCCACAGCATGCTCTATTCCCAGCCCAATGCAGCTCTGGCTGCCACTCCACTGTTTCACTGCTGCCCTCCCAGACCGCAGCGGCCTGCTCTTCTTCTGACTAGCGGTCCGCATGCATGATCACTTCTCCATGGCAAGGGTTACTTCTCGGTGATGAGGGTCCACATCTCATTGGTGAGGATCAATTGTAATAAGGGTAGGGTGACCAGACGTCCCGGTTTTCTCCGGACGGTCCCGCTTTTTAGAGCAGTGTCCCGACACTTTGCTCCAAATTACAGAAATATCCCGGTTTTTGTGCAGTGCCTGTGTTCAACAGAGAAATGTCCCGGTTTTTGTGGAGTGCCCGTGTTCAACAGAGAAATGTCCCGGTTTTTAAATAGTGTCTCGCACTAAACGCCCAATGAGGAATCTGTAAGCACTGAAAGGGTCAGGTGTTTAAGTGCATCATGAGGAAAGAGCTCCATGAAATTTGCAGGATGCAACTCTCCATAAATCAATACTTTTCTCCTCCCTCTGCAGGTGTTTTTTAAGAGGATCAGATGCAACGAGAATGTGCTATTACGAGGGACTGCCATTTCAGTGCCATTAAAAGAAACAATGGCCCATTTTTCTAATTGTTTTTTTTGCCTTTAAAATTTAGCATTGCATGTGGGCTTTAACCGAGTTATTTTGCCAGTGTTTGGGTTCAGACATGAGTAGCCAACACTGGTCTTTGGTATTTTACCGGCAGTCCTAATTTTCTGGATTTTTCACAAGTGAGAAGCAGGTTCTATATGAACAACCACGATGCTCTATTTTTACTTTGATGCCACAATGACAAATGATGTTTGTTATTTATATTTATTTACATGTATATGAGCGGCAGCTACACAGGTATTACTCTTTTATGTCTATTTGCCACGGTCACTGTTGCAGGGCATATAAATGTGAAGTTTTAATTGTACCCGATGTGTGAAATGCGTTACCGGCAAACCTTATCGCGTGAATAAAGAGCTGTGGGGGAGATCCGTGGTTTTCAAGATACATATATATATATATATATATATATATATATATATATATATATATATATATATATATATCTTGAAAACCACGGATTCATGGATTCCTGACGCATTTCAAAGTGTCCCCACTTCTCTTCAGAGGCTTTGGCAATTGAAGGCCATAGGACACTGCCCTCATCATTTAAATGCTCCAATGCATGCCCTGAATGGGACGCTCTGCCGCGACTAGCAGACCATTATGGGGCTTGCAGTGTTCTTTATCTCCCAATGGAGCGCGCAAAGTTGCTGCTGTAACATTGAATGCCTCCAGATGTGCCTCGGTGTGCTGGTGGACATGCTAAATCCATTGCTGCCCCAGGAAATCGGCCTGCTCGATAACAGACCACGTGGCCCCTGCATTCTAGGGAGGTGCTCCTTGGCGGCAGGGTGTACCGCGTATTTATCCAAACTCCAAGTACCCAACGTACAAGGAACACTCGAGCGGCAACATGCTCCTAAAGAGCCTTTATGGTATACAGTCCACCAGTACAACGATAACTTTGAGCAGTTCGATGTGCCATGGATGCCGGACACGTTTTGAAGTGTCCCACTTCTCTTCAGAGGCTTCGGCTATTGAAGGCACAAAGGACACCGCCCTCATCATTTAAATGCTCCAATGCATGCCCTGAATGGGACGCTCTGCCGCGAATAGCAGAGCATTATGGGCCTTGTAGTATCCTTTATCTCCCAGTGGAGTGAGCGATGTTGCTGCTGTAACATTGAATGCCCCCAGATGGGCTTCGGTGTGCCGGTGGACGTGCTAAATCTGTTGTTGCCCCACGAAATCGGCCTGCTCCATAACAGACCACGTGGCCCCGCATCCTGGGGTGGTGGTGCCCCTACATGGCAGGATGTGCCAAGTATTTATCCATGCTTCAAGTACCCAACGTACAAGGAGCACTCGAGCGGCAACATGCTCCTAAAGAGCCTTTATGGTATACAGTCCATCAGTACAAAGATAACTTTAAGCAGTTCAATGTGCGATGGATGCCTGATGCGTTTCGAAGTGTTCCCACTTCTCTTCAGAGGCTTTGACAATTGAAGGTGCATAGGATACTGCCCTCATCATTTAAATGCTCCAATGCATGCCCTGAATGGGACGCTCTGCCAGGACTAGCAGAGAATTATGGGCCTTGTAGTGTCCTTTATCTCCCAATGGAGCGCGCAGTGTTGCTCCTGTAACATTGAATGCCCCCAGATGGGCCTTGGTGTGCCGGTGGACATGCTAAATTCTTTTCTGCCCCACGAAATCAGCCTGCTCTATATAATATATCGATAGTGCCCTTCAGGCACCAAGACACTATTTAAAAAATGGGACATGTCTCTGCTTACTTCGCACAGGTCCTGAGACAGGTCTCTATTAGGCTCTCCTTTTTTGCCCTCAGAATGAAAAAAAAATCTTTCGCTGCAGCAATACCACCCTTCACTGCTTTCAAAGAGACCCATTATAGTTTTTTCACAGTCTCATCATTCCAGAACTAAAGCATTTTCAATTTTATGTGCAACAAAGCCAAAGTTGTTGCTTATTTATATTATTCAACTAACAACAACTGACAAAGCTAATAGTCCTGGCTTGTTCTAGGTGTAATGTTAGATGTTGTATTATTTATCTGACTAGAATGACAGAAGCAGCAAATTTTTCGGGCGGGACACTATGGTAAGCATAGATTTTTTTAGCTTATGTGTTTTAAGCCAATCCCTTAATTACATCCGACACTTCCCTTTGAGAGACCCCCCAGTTTTTTCATCCCACTTAAAGCCAAGGTACTTGTCATTTCACCTGGTTTTTGTAGAGCGCTGTATGGGACTTCAGCGCGCTGCCCTGTTTGGGAGCGCTGGGAGGGCACAGGGTGCATGAGTGGTTGAAGAGAGTGTAGGGGGAATCATTGGGTGTCGTGCGCGAGTGGTAATGTGGTCAAGTTACTGCAGCTTCCAAGCCTGCTCGGGTAGTATTTCTACTACATCTGAAGGCCCTGTGTGATGTAGAAGTGGTGAGACTTCTGCGGGTGCAGTTGTCTCATGGGACATGGTTGGGTGAGATACACAGGGTCAGAGGCGATCTCTGCTTGCTGTGACCTACAACACATCCGTGCTTTAGTACCCTTCTCCTCACTACTCAGACCACCTACCTTGGAGGAAGCTGGGCGCAGGTGGGTTCTACCAGATGACCAGAAATGCTGGCTTGTAATTGGACAGTAACTGCCCCCTGAAGAAAAGCACTACCCAAAATGCACTCAGGAAATGTTTTTGAGCACTATGATGTCATGAGTTTTATCACAGCTAAGAATGGATATTTACACAGTGCCTAGAGTTATTTTTAAAGCTGCTTAACTGGAGATACGTATGTATGACAGCAGCGTGCACAGAGCAGATATCATCAGTAACATACTGCATCTATTTTAGATTTAGCCTTGTACCTGAGAAATGCCACCATCCCCATCCCCACCCTCATCTCAGAGGCTGAGACAGACTTAAAGTTACAGCCCATCCCACACCTCAGAGGCACAGACATGCCTTCTCTCATCCCTCCCCCTCATCTCTGAGGCACAGACAAGCCTTCTCATCCCTCCCCTCATCTCAGACACAGACAGGCCTACCGCCTCAGCCCTTCCCGCATCCTAGTGCCTTTTGTTTCCCTTTCTCTTTCTTCTTCCCCTTCCACTTCTCAACCTCTGGCATGGGGCAAGTTTTTTTGCAATTTTTGCAAGTTTCCAGTTTGGATGCTGTTCTTTGGCATTGTTAAAGCAAAAATCCAACATCCTATAATGCATATGCTGTTAGCTTAAAAATCCATTGATGTCTGTGTCACACATCTGATTTTTGTCTGTAATACTTTATCTGTGGAGGTGGCTGCCATCGTAGTCCCTTTTCTATGTCTATGACATCTGTCAAATAGTCCTACTTTCATGTCGACGGTTAATGTAAACTTTAGTCCTACGTGTATGAACTGTCACGTATTTTTGTTTTGAGAATCTGGTTACCCTAAATAAGGGGATCCCGTACCCTTCCTTTTGACCTCTTACTCGCCCTGTCCTCCTTTCTTTATTGGTTGGTTCAAAACACGCGCACCAATCGCTGTGTGTAACTTCCGCAGGCTTTTACCTCACTTTTCCAAATATTCCTGCCGTCGGTAGTGTGGAGTTGTCAGGTAGGCCCTGACACGTGGCTGATAGCTAATATAACAAGGACTACAGACACTATGTATGTGCTAGCCGGAAAGACCCCGAGCGGTCTTCCGCATCTTTATTTATACCCCGGCGCGAGCCCGCCCCGGGGTTGTGCGTGCGTGCGTGGGGGAAAGAGTTACAATGTAGTGGAGAGCCCGAGTGGCTCTCTACATCCCTCCTTTGTTTTAGTCCTTTCAGCTTTCTGGTCCTCGGACCACGTTCAAGGAGATGTCCATGCAAAGTCTCTGAGCCGTTGGCTGGGCATCGGATTGGGTCTTAGGCTGTAGCGATGATTCCGGGTCTCTGATGGTTCCACAACCCTAGCCGGGGTTGCCCTCGGATCGACGCTCGCCTCTGATGCCCTTGGTTGACTCGGATTGATGCCGGGGCCGGGTGACATTGGCCTCGGGTGCCGCTCTCCTCTTGACGGTCCTGGCAGAGGACTTGGGGACCTGGGAAAGTCTGTGTCTTCTAGCGCCAGCTCTTCCGCTTCCGTTTCTTCCGCCCGCTGATATCCAGCGGCTGCTTCGGTTGCCTTCCTGAAGCACGAGATGTTTCGTGTCACGGTCTGTCCGTTCCTCGTGGCAGTGACCATTGTCCCTTGCATCCTGTCCACTCGCCACACTTCGGGTTCAAATGGCGTTCGAAATTTCCATCCGGGATGGCGATCCTTGACGACCACCGTGTCTCCCACTTGGATGTCGGGTTCTTTGGCACGGCGACGCAGGCTTGCTTTTGTGTTGGTGGTTTGCCTCCGCGCTTGGGTAGCCTCGGCGTCCCTCTCTTCCGGCATCCATGCACTTGTTGTGGGTATGCCATCTCTGGGGGCCCGCTTGAACAGCACATGGGCTGGGGCGCACTTGGTCGTCGCGTGTGGTGTCTGTCGGTAGGCCCCTAGAAACTGGTCTAGGGCCGTCTCCAGGTCTTCACCGTTGTCCACCGCTATCCGAAGGGCTCTGTTTATCGTTCGCATCAGTCTCTCCACTTCTCCGTTGGCTTGAGGCCACAGCGGGGTGATCTTTCTGTGTTTAACTCGAAGAGCCTCCAGATATGATTGGAACTCTCTCCCTTGAAAGGGAGGTCCGTTGTCGGACTTGATCTCCTCGGGAAGTCCCATCGTGGCGAACACGCGGTTTAGGACCTTCTTGACTTGTGGGAAAGCTGTCGATGCGATGACTTCTACTACTGGGAATTTCGAGAAGGAGTCTACCAGTACCAGCATGTGCCTTCCGTCCGGGAAGCTGCCGAAGTCGATGCTGAGTTGGGTCCAGGGCGCCCGAGGCGCTTCCTCCGTGAGTACGGGTGCTGGAAGGGGCTCGCCCCCGGTGATCGTACAGGCATGGCAGGACTGTATCATCGCCTCTACTTGGCTGTCCATTGCTGGAAACCACACCTTGCTCCTTAGGCGGGCTTTCGTTTTCGCCATGCCTTGGTGCCCCACGTGGGCTAGGCTCAACGCTCGTTGTTGGAGGCTTTCTGGCATGATGATGAGGTGCCCTCGCAGGATCACTCCTTCCTCCCCCACACTGAGTTCGCTGCGTATTCGCCATAGCTGCTGTCTTGCATGGCTGACTTCAGGGCGGAGACTAGCGGCGCCATCGAGGAAGCGAGCCCAGCGGTTTTCTTCGAGGGCTTGGCGTACTTTCATGAGGGTCTCATCTTCTGCAGTGGCGTCTCCAATTTCCTTGAGCGTCATGTTGTCTGGACACGCGGCCTGCGTGATCATGTGCACTATCTCCTCCACTTCCTCTCCGTCCTCGGTGGGTGGCTGTTGTGGGGTGACATCCGGGTGCCGTGACAGGTAGTCAGCGGGGTTGTGAGCCCCAGGTCGGAACACAATCTTGAATCGGTATCCCTGCAGCTGGACAGCCCACCGTTCGATCCGTGGGGGAGCCAATCTTGAGGTTCCAGCGAAGAGGGGTAGGAGAGGCTTGTGGTCCGTGACCACGGTGAATTCCTGTCCACAGAGGTAGAGATGAAAATGCTGGCAGGCCCATTTGATGGCCAGGGCCTCCCTCTCTATCTGTGCGTACCGGGTCTCTGTGTCGGTCAGCGCCTTGCTGGCATAGGCGACCGGCCTCCACTCTTCCGGACCATACTCTTGCAGGAGAACGGCTCCTAGTCCCACGGGACTAGCGTCCACAATCAGTTCGGTTCTTCTCCTTGGCTGGAAGTAGGCCATGGTGGTGTTGTCCAGAAGACCGGCCTTGACGTTCTGGAATGCTTTGTTTGCAGCCGCGGTCCAGTCCCATTTCTGATCAGTTCGGGTGAGAGCCCGGAGGGGCTCCGCGATGGCAGCCAGGTTCGGAATGAACCGGCCGCAGTACGTGGCCATGCCCAAGAAACTGCGCACTTCAGTTGGATTTCGAGGCGTGCTGGCCGCTTTGATCGCCTCCGCTTTCTTTGGGTCTACTTTGAGGCCTTCCCTGGTGAACGTATATCCGAAGAAATCCACCGATTCTTGGTAGAAGGCACATTTGGCTCGGTGTAGGGTCAGCCCACTGTCAGCAAGCCTCTGCAGAGTCGCTCTTAGGTTGGTGTGATGTTCTTCGAGGGTTGACGAATATACTAGAATATCATCGCTCAGGTTGATCACGCCTGTCAGTCCTGACAGCACCTCGCGAATGGCGTTTTGAAAGACTTCGGCCGCTGATGAGACGCCGAAGCTGAGCCGGGTGTAGCGACGCAGCCCTACATGCGTCGAGAATGTGGTGATGTATCTGCTGGCTGGCTCCAACTCTAGCTGGTGGTAACCTGAGTTGAGGTCCAGCTTCGAAAACCACTTCGCCCCGTTGAGGTCGGCTATGATATCATCCATAGTGGGGGTGATATGCCTCTCGCGCTTGACGGGGGTGTTCGGGAGTCTCATATCCACGCATAAGCGAATGGCTCCTGGCTGCTTCGGCTTGGGGGCGACGACCAATGGGGAGACCCAGGGTGTCGGTCCGGACACTTTCTCGATTACCCCCAGATCTTCGAGCTTCCGTAGCTCCTCTTCTACTTGTGGCCGGAGATTGAACGGTACCCGCCTATGTCTAAGTGCGACGGGCTTGACGGCAGTGTCTATGTGGAGTTTGAACTTCCGTCCCTTGAGCTTGCCGAGGCCTTTGAACAGTTCGGGGAAGTCTTTTAGCATGAAGTCCGCATGTGCCTGGTGCACCTGGTTGGCAAAGAATACCAGGCCGAGATCTTCCGCGGTGTGGCAACTCAGGAGGGTGCCTTTCTTGCCCTCCGTGATGTGGAACTTGGTTTCTGTCGAGTATTCCCCATTGACTACGGTGGTTTGGATAACCCCTCGAAGAGGTAGCGGTTCCGTACCTCCATAAGTGTCAATTCTTGCCATATGTCGGTTTTGGGGACATTTTGTCATATTGCTCCGAGTCCATGACGTTGACAGACGCTCCGGTATCTATCAGCGCGTTGACGCTCGTCCCGTCGACGGTGATGGAGCACATGGGGGGAGGCCTTCATTTCGTAGACGCTCGGCTGACATAGGAGATGACGTAGACCGCGTCATCTTCGTCGTCCTCGTATCTGGGTCGTCGGTCTTGTGCCTCGGTGTCAGGCGGGGGTCGCTCGTGATCAAGTGACAACTGTTGGATCCGCTGCGTCACCGCTCGGGCACGAAGGCCTGCTGATCTGAATTTTCCTCCCCGGCAGACGGCGGCGAAATGGTTTAGGCGCCCGCACTTGAGGCATGTCTTGCCTCTGGCACCGCACGTGGCGGTAGCGGGATGGTCTTCGCCGCAGTAGCCACAGCGGTTGCTCCGTGGCGGGCCTTGCCTCTGCCTTACCGGCGGGAATCGCCTGTGGATTGCATCTACCCGCTCTTCCTTGATGGTCGGGGTCCGCGCTGTTGTTGGGGTGATGACCGGGGTGCGCAACGCCACCTCCATCTCTTCTGCCCGTGCATCGGACAGTTCATGTGACCTGGCCAGGATGAGTATCTCGTCTAGCGATATTCCTGGTTGCCTGAGGATTAGTTTTCTTAGCAGCTTAGATTTGCATCCGACGATGATTTGATCCCTGATTTCCTCCCTGGGGTCGGTGAACGGGCACGTGCTCGCCAGTCAACGGAGTCGAGCATAGTACATGTCGACAGATTCAGATTCAGTTTGCCAGGCACGCTTGAACTTGAACTTTTCAAAGTCATTGTTCAGCTGTGGGTCGAAATGGGCGTTGAGGGCCGCCACAGCGGCATCGTAGTCATGCTCGGGCCCGGTATTAGGGAGCGATTCGAACAGGTCGTAGATTTCTTGCCCCCCGTAGAGGATGAGAAGTGACCTCTTTACTGTCCCGTCTGTTTCCCTAGTTCCTTTGAAGTACAAATTGAGGCGCCCGACCCACGCTCTCCATCGGAGTGCAGCGGTCGCTGGGTCCGAGGTTTCGCTGAAAGGCGGGATGGGCGCCGCGCCGGCATGCAGGTGAGTAGGAAGCGCAGGTGCAGGGGGTCCTGCTGGGACTTGGGCTCCTCCTTGTGCTTGGGCCTGTGGGAGGGCTGCAGGCACTACTGGTGGCGGCTGGACGGCCGGCGGTGGGGGCTGAACAGCCCCATCTTGGGGGGCTCCCGTCGCGTTTTGGCTCATGGTGATGCTCTATGCGTGGTTGCCTGGTGCTTTCCGGTGTCAACGTGGTGTTGGGGCGCCACGTGATGGAGTGCCCTGATGACTTGCTTTGAGGTGCGTGGGCCGAGATGCAGGCGGGGCGCCTGGGATAGCCGGTGTAGGCAGGTTGGCTTGGCCAAGGCTTGATCGTGGCCGTATAGTGTCTTCCCCCTTAAACTCAGTTTTGAGCGTCTAGTAAATGCCAGCTGATGGTGCACAGTTGTGAATGTCTAGTATATGCCAGCTGATGATGCACAAGAGGCAGTATGCGCGTGGAGGCGCTGCAGAGGAAGTCCAACTGCCGGTACTAAAATTGCTGCTGCCAATGATTGATGGAGGCGTGTGTAGCGTAGGCGGGCGTAGCGCCAGCAGGCCGAGAGTGGGGCCTCGCGAGCACACGAGGCAGAGGCGCCGCTCGCGTGTCTTCTCCAGGGGGCGGAGGCCGCGGCCACGTGGTGCAGCAGCGGGGCCTCGTCAGGCGCAGGCGTCTCTCCTCCTCGCCGGCCGGCGAATGGAGGAAGCGCGAGGGTCGCGCAGGCGGGGCCGAGGAACACTCACCCGCAGGAGGACACTGCAGCGCACCGGCTCCGCGAGTCCCGCCAGCTGAAGGCGCTCCCTCACGGGAGACGCGTGGGCGGGTCTCGGGCGTGTGCTGAACCGGCACAATGGAGCGGGTGAGCACCGCAGCTGGAGACTGGCAACGCAGCGAGCAGGCGGCAGCAGGCACACGTGGGAAAACAACCGGCCTCGTCGCCAGTGTGGAGTTGTCAGGTAGGCCCTGACACGTGGCTGATAGCTAATATAACAAGGACTACAGACACTATGTATGTGCTAGCCGGAAAGACCCCGAGCAGTCTTCCGCATCTTTATTTATACCCCGGCGCGAGCCCGCCCCGGGGTTGTGCGTGCGTGCGTGGGGGAAAGAGTTACAATGTAGTGGAGAGCCCGAGTGGCTCTCTACAGGTAGGTGTTCCCTGCGGGTCCCTATTTGGTCCGACTTTGCCTCCCCGGCCCGCATTTCAGGGGTGGCCTAAATGGCTATTACTGTGACAAAGAGGACTGACATGGGGGTAATAATTGTGAATACCCACAACATGAAGGCAGCCAGAGTTTTAGTGCCAACCGCTTCACGCCACCCAATAGCGGCAAATAAATGTTCCCACTATCCGTATCTATTACGTCTGCCTACACAAGTATATAATTCTGGCAAACATCAGTGGGTAGTGCTCACTTTCTGATTGTTTGTGCCAACCTCAGTATTTCTCTCAAGGTGCTAATAACATCGGCACCTTCCACTCCCAAATGGGCTAGGAGTCTAGGACAGTGTTCATTTTGGCCCTGTTATCTGTGGGTAGCAGGTTTGTTAGGCATTGCTGATGTCAGTACCGTGTTTTATGTTGTGCTGTGGCCTAAAGCGCGCGCGATGTGAAATAACAAACAGGGAGTCCCGTCCTCTGCCCGCGGGCATGACGCAGTTAGCCCTGGTCTTCAGACTTGATGCTGCCTGACACAATGCTGACTGCCCCGCAGAAAGGATACTCTCGTTTACAGGGGCTGGCCGGACTCCCAGGACGTCAGCACAATTTCGAGAGCCGTCTTTTCGCGTCCTGTCAGAATCCATTTGGACTTAATTAGTGGGTGCTGCTGGTTTGGTGGTAGACGGACAACTCCGGTACTGAAAACAGAATGTGAGGGTGAAACGCATGTTGCTGAGCAGTAGAAAACACAGGAGACTACACAGCACATTGCGCTAATTGGTCTGCACTGACAGAGAGAGAGCGTGGTCTCTGGTGGGACCTGCTGAGCTCTCATGTCTTCAGTTTAACCATTAACCCTCCACACGCCCTCTGTAGTGGTGAGGTGAGGTAAGCGAGGAGATTGCTAAATTTTCGTCTCCAAACTTCCTCTCAATTGGAATGGCATCAGTTGTTTATCTTCGATGTAAAACAAGTGTTTTTCACTTGGCACAGACTTACAGCGCTGCCTCTTGGGAAGAAGGTGCAGGTGCAATGCCCTACTTTACAAGATGGCAGACAAACATATAAGTAAGGTGCAGGTGCAAATAGCAGGAAACTGTAGGGAGAATTGTCTGCACACTATATAGCAGAAGAATGGAGATATTGTGAGAGAGTGCAGTATTGCATATGCTATATAATAAAAACAGCTTTGCAACATATCAGTGGAATGCAGGTGCTATGAGAGAGACAATAATGTATCAGAGCAGTTCTGTGGTCTGCGGACCGATGGCCTGGGGGTCCACAACGGCTACTAAGGGGTCCTCGGCTGCTTAGAAAATGAAATTGTGATAACAGATTCATGAAGTGTATATAAATAACGATGCAAATGTGAAATTGACAAATTTTAGGTGTTCTGCAAATGTAAATGAGTTCGACTATGGAGGTTAAAGTGCTTAATAAAATACTTTGAAATAAAAAATAAAAAAACATAGGTTTGTATCAGTGCTTTAAATGGGCTGGTAGTCACAGGTTCTGAGTACCAACACTTCTCCACTGCCAAGGAGAGTACTGGTACTCGCAGTGCTTTAAATGGGCCGGTACTCACCGGTACTAAGTACCGGCACTTCTAAATGTTCTGCCTTTTAGTACCAGAACTTTTTCTTGTCGCCAAGAGAGTACCGGTACTCATGGGGCAGCAAGCCAACTCATGCCAATTTGGCATGTAAAGATAGAAGTGTGACACAGCGGAGGAGTCGGTCCGTTTTCGCGATGCACTCTGATCGAGTGCTAATCTCCCCTTACAAACTAATTGAGCAACGCACATATGGTTTCAATCACAGCAGGCAGTGAGTTTGGGAGGGCCCGAGTCACACTGTGATCATTGGCACAGTGTCAATGCAGGCTCTATGGAGACAATAGCACCGTAGGTGTGCGATAAGGGCCTGCTAAGAGGCACATCTCCTGACTCGGTGAAACCTAAGAGTAGGCTTCCTGCTGGCAATTTTCTTTTTGAGGCACATAGATTAGCCCGAATGTGGTAACATCAGTACAATCTGTAAGCACCTATTCGCACAGTTACGTCGTTACAGCATTTGATCCCTTTCAATCGAAAGAGGCCGCATCAGCTGGGGGCCTCTTTGTCCTGCTGGGAGAGCGTGGAGCTGCGGCTTCAGCTACAGGCAGGTTGACAGAATCATAGTATATCCTGTTCCTCATCCCAGGTGCTCACACCTGCTAGTAATGGTTTGTTACTGGTTTCTGTGTTATGTACCACATGGCAGACAATGTATTTCAACAAGTCAACGTTATCATAAGAGGACAAAATAAATTCATCTGATTTGAGGGGGTTCGGATTCCACAAAAGAGTTGGCCGGGTAGTGTGAAATATTTCGGACTCTTTCCTGGGTTTTGACACACATCTTTCTACAGAGCCATGATAGGTTGCGGCATCAGCTGTTGCACTGCTCTGTACTTCCCATCAGTCTTAACCAAGCAAGCGTTAGGTAGGAGGCATAGGCAGGTTTGCATCTCCCCTGTCAATTCGACGACTAGGCTTCCAAACCAGCTTCAGAAAATGCAATGAGTTGGAGCAATACAAGAAATGAAAAATTAAGGGATTGAAAAGGTAAAGGGTTTTGTTAATGGCGTCACCGTCAGAAAAAAAATGCTATTTTACATGACAACTCAAATAGCAGAATTGCAATGTAAAATATTCCAATAATGTCCCCATCCCTTACCCCTACCCCTAGACCCGCCCCCTAGCCCCGCATCTAAGGTGAGTACCTGCACTTAATTTTTTCCATTTAAAGCACTGGGTACTCGGATTGATAAGGATGGCACTGGGGTGTTGCCCGAGGGCCAGTACTGTGCTAGTTTTTTGGCAGCATGTGGCCATTTTGCCATTTGTCTGTAGCATTGAGCTGTGGCAACTGGCGCGATTGGGCCTGAATTGCCTGCTGTTAGCCTGCAGCAGGGGCAGGTGGGCCTCTGCTCCCTCACCACCCAGATGAAAGCTCTCATTGTCTTCAACAGCCCCCTGCCGCTCCTCCAATCTGGGTCGTCTTGTTAGTTTGTGTATGTGTATGGGACATTAGCTGCTGGGGCACAGTGATTTGTGGCAGGGGAGAGGACTTTCGCATGAGAGGCCACTTAGGAACCCAGGTAAGAAGGGCCATTCTCACTCATTGGCCTGACTCACTTGCCCCTGTAAATCAACCCCCACCACGCCCACCTGCTGGGACATGGAGTCCATGATGGGCAGGATAAGGTAAGGGAGATGGCCTAAGTAACCTCCCTGGTGCCCAGGTGGGTCCATTGACCTTCCTATCCGAGGCCAGTATTGTTAAGCCCCTGAACTGTAGCCTGCTGGACTCTGCACATGCTCACGACCCTGCTGTGCTCACTGTCTGCATTGAAGGCTTACCAGCCGTGGGGCCTTCTGCTGAGGGGAGAGGGGGAGAATGGGGCGAGAGAAGCTGAAGAGTGAAAGGGTAGAGATAGAAGGAGCCAAGGAGAGTTTTAAGGGGAAAACGATATAAAGACAGAAGGGGTAAGCGTAGATAGAGATGGGGTAGCGATCGATACAGCTATGGAAATAGTGAGAGAGGCACAGAGACAGACGATTAGAAATAGAGAGCATGATAGTAGAGAATGATAGGATACAATTGGGATAAAGAGCGTGAGACAGAATTAGATACAAATGGGAGAGAAGTGAGTGGGGGAGGGATCAAGAGGATACAGATGTGAAGCCCGATAGAGAGTCTTTGTCTGCTTTGTGTGTGCTTGTGTGTGACAGAGAAATTAAATCAGAGAGGGAGAAATCATGACACTGAGGAGATGTTAAAAAAGAAATGGGTGTAATGCTTGTTTCTGAGTGTGAGTGCACTCTTGAATATATAAAGATTGCGCCAAATGCAAGTAAGTAGGAACAGTATATGACATTAAGAAGCGGCAAATATTACAAAACAAGGAAACATTAACATTTGGTGTTTGACCTTCATTCTGTGTAATGAGTCAACACATTTTATTTATTGATACATTTCTCACGTTTTGTATGTCCTGCAGCTGGTGCAAATGCCAGTTTCTCTCTCGTCCCGGGGCAGATTGATTATTAGCTCGAAAGTGCTAATAGTGCAGTTAATGGCTTGGCTCTTTCAGGGTTTAGAAGCTCTTTCCATTGTTCCCAGCAGGTCTTCACACCACCCTTTATTAACATGTGTAGCTGTTATTCTGCGGATATGGAAAGTTTGAGACAACTATCAAGGGCACTGCAAGGGCAAAGTGAATACTCAATAGAAGTGTTTTCGTATCTTCATGTTTCACCCTGCCTCTAACCCAACCCACTACCACACCCATAGCTCAATTTAATGAGTACCTGCACTTATTTTGTTTCTATTTAAAGCACTGGTAATATCCTCAGGTGGACTTGTGGGAGCAGGGCAAGTGCATCAAACTGCATCAAACTGAATACAGTACAGATGATGAGTGCCACAATTGACCTTAGAAAAGCTCCAAACATCCTATTAAAATGAAAGTTTTGATAATTTTTTATATTTGTGAATTAATTAAAATATTTCATCTTAGGGGAGTTTGTTTGATGAATGTTTGTTTCTATAATTTTGTGTACTGTTTTGCGACTCAGGCCATCAAAATGTTTTAGGGCGGGTGTGTGGGGTCCCTAGATTCCAATAATGATTCAGAGGAGGGTTGCCAGATTCTAGTAATGATTAAGTTGGGGTCCACAGAAGTCAAAAGGTTAAGAACCACTGCTATATGATATTTAAAATGGCAATTTCAGTACTTGTCAGCAGGGCTGAATTACTCTGAGCTAGTGTTATACTGTAAACAGTATAGAACAAGGCAGACTCAGCACTTCAGTACTTGTCAAGTAAGTGCAAGGATTTTAGGAGTGCAGTACTCTGTATGGTTTAAAAGTACAGTATTCATCAGTGTGCAGATATGAGACCACAGTATTGTATACTGTATAGTAGGGCATTGTAATGTAAATGTAAATGTATAGGCATTTATATAGCGCACTACTTACCCGGAGGGTCCCAAGGCGCTTCGACCGCTGCGAAACCCTTCCTGGCTTCCCTGAGAGATGGTCCCTTAATGGGTATCTCCAGGGTGAGACCAGGCATCCCCGGCGGTCTGGTGGGGCCGTTAGTGAAGATGAGGCAAGCTAATGCCCAGAGTTGCCGAGTGTGATCGCTGATCAGAGTGGGCACCGAGGCGAGAGAATTATCGAGTCCGCTGACCCTGGTCCAGAAACCTGCCGCGCCGGGAATCGAACCCTAGTCCCGAGCCGTCCTCTGCTCTCGGGTCTGCCGCCTCTAACCAGTGAGTGAGTGTGTTAGACCTGTCTGCTTCTGGGAAGACTCTAACCACCATGATTTATTTTTGTCCCCCTTAGCCTCCCAGAGTTTCTATTTTTATTTTTACATGTGTCCATCAGGAGTTTTTTAATGCTGTCAGGAGGCTAGGTGTTCCTTGGCGATGACGCCATTTTTCCCTCGTCACTTGTGAGGCCTAGTCACCCCCTTGAAACCTTAGGGATCTCCAGAGACCTAAAATGGTGTCCACCAACTGCCATAACGGACACTACTGGAGGACAGGTCCATAGGGTAACATTAGGGAACTTTCTGGAATCAACTAGAGACTTCTGCAGGTCTCAGGCCACCCTATATAAGGCCAGTGACCAGCAGCCATTTTGTGCTGACCCCAGAGTAGAGGAGTGAGGCAGTGGTGAGAGGAGGTGGACACACTGAGAGCAGCTAGTTTGTCACTGAGGCTGACAGTTACTTCAGAGGATTGTTCCCCCTTCAGCCTTTGACCGATCCCTCTACCAAGACAACCACTACTGACAAGGAAATCGAGTTACTGGAGGAAGAAGATCCTTTTATCACAGAGCCCAGTAAAACCACTCAGATCACCCTTAATTGAAGGCATTCCTGATTGACCATACCCAGCGCTGTGCTCACCGGTGTTGTGGATCAGCTGTAGTGGAAGTGGGCGTCTGTGGCACCCTAGCGCCCTAAAGAGCGAGGGCGCCGTGTGTGCACATCCTTCCTGAGAGGCCGGAGCTGAAGGTGTCTGAGGAAGAGTAGCGGCGCTGTGTTAGTGGATTACGGGACCCCGGGGGCACCAGCCGCGTCAAGCAGAGCAGGTAGTGCTTCCGCGCATGCCCTGAGCGCGCCCGCTATCGAAAGCAGGAGGGGCCTAGGGTCGGGCAGGCCCAGGAGAGCAGCGACGACGTGAGGAGCAGCGTCCTTCCTGAGAGCGAGTGCGGAGGCGGGAGAGGTACGAGAGCGCTTCCGCGCATGACCGGAGGAGCAGCGCGACTGTCGGCGTGACTGAGGAGGCGCCGGAAGGCTTCCTGGAGCGCCGTGTCAGTAACACCAATCCCCCCCACGCTCGAGCGCCGGCTGAAGGAGCCAGCGCGAGCGAGGGAAACGAAGGCTCAGGCGTGTTGCTCCGGTTTGCCTTTCCGCTTGTGTGTGAAGTAGACACGAGCAGGGAAGGGTGAGCGGGGCCCCCAATCGATTTACTGCCAGACCCCCCAACAAAGCACCGGTTCGGCGGAACAGAGGCAACAGTGACGCGTGGGGACTGGGACATCATCGTCCCCACGCTAAAGTAAGGAGCAGGGAAGAGGGGCCCTTAAAGAATCTAATAAATTGGGAACTGCTAGTGAAAATCCTAAACTGTGAATTAGTAGTTCATTGTGGAGCCCAGGGCTGATCTGAACTGGGAGTTAGCTTGATACCCCAGAGTAATTAAAGAATTGATTACAGGGTAGTGATACTAGGGGCTTGAAAATTACTACTGAAGCAGGCCAATAACCCTGAATAGCACTTTGAAACTGTTAGAAAATGTACATGCCAGTTAAGTGATACAAGTGTGTAACCCTACATAGTATAAATCTAACAGGTTTCTTCTAATTTCAAAAGAGTGTCACTTCCTCATTACTGAACTCTTATCAAGTGAATGTATTTTACTGCCCTTTTTCCACAGCTGGAGGAGTGAAAACTAATTTCCCTAGTAAAAGTGTAATGTTTATTCCTAAAAGCAATTGATGTTATAACCTGTATGATTTCAAATCCAAAGAGCCATATTATTTTTATAAAAGGTAACGGTATTTTTCCAAACAGAGGTGTTGTGTCTTTATTTTAGTGGTTCATCACTGTGTTACTGTGGGTAAGACTTGTAAGTACTTAGCCAACGCCTGGAGTTAGCTGTAGACCACTACTGTGCCAAGCTACCATATGTAGGCTTGGGTAATCTAGGTCCAACATAATTGGTGTTTCAGCGGTGGGATAGCGGATTTGTACTTACACTTACTTATTAGTAACGCAGTGCCAACCACGAGACCCCACCTGGAGTTTTCTCCCTGCGGCCCTCCTAATTTACATTTTTGGTTTTTCTAAATTGACTTCTGGCGATGGGTGGAGGTTGACCTCAGGTCACTCTGTGGATTTCTCCTGTGTAGCATTTTATACTTCAAATAAAAATGGAGATAAATGTGGAAGAGCTAGACAATTATACTGTGCCTCAATTGAAGGAATGGTGTCAGCAGCAGGGGGTGTTTTTCAAGAAAGGCGCCAGAAAAGTTGAGCTGCTGACCAGTATTCGGGCATGGGTAGAGGCTCATTCCGGGGAGGAGGTAGATCTTGAAGAGAGTGACAAGGACACTGTCCTGGAGACCGCAACACTGTACCAGGCGGGAGGGGAGAACCTTGTAACAGGTCCTAGAACACCTTCTAGAGTGGGCAGTAGTGTGTCAGAGAGGGGCCTGACCGACGCCGAGTTAGAAGACAGGAGGGAGGAGAGGAGGATGAGAATAGAACTGGCCAGGATGGACATGGTGAGGGAGGAAAAGAGGTTGGAGCATGAGCGGACCATCAAAGAGATGGATTTGCAAGCCCTGAATTTACGTACCCCCAAACCAGAGAATGGTGGCAGCGATAACCAAACCAACACCAGAGAACCTAGACCGTACCTACCAAAAGACATTATGGCTTGTTATGTACCCAGTGACGACATTGCTAAATGGCTAGCCGCCTACGAGGTCTCGCTGAGGGCCCATGGGATTCTGGAAGTCCACTGGGGAGGTGGGTTATACAAATACATGCCCCCACTGGCAGGGATACTTTGTTGGCCCTTGACCAGAGTGAACAGACCTACTATCCGGCTATGAAATTCGCGCTGCTCAAGAAGTTTGGGTTGACCCCTGAGAAATATAGACAAAAGTTCCGGGGCAGCTACAAGCTGGGCACACAAAACTGGGTAGATTTCTTGGACTACTCCAGGAAGGCCCTGGAGGGTTGGGTAAGAGGCAGCGAAGTAGGAGACTATGAGGGACTATATGACCTCATACTCAAGGAACACCTACTCGAGAAGTGTCTTCCCGAGCTAAGACAGCATCTGGTGGACAGCAAGCTGACCAGCCCCAGGAAGCTTGCTGAGGAGGCGGACATCTGGGTTAGTACCCGGGTGTCGACTAAGGGGACTGGAGGGAATTCCCAGAAGCAAGGACAGGGCGCCCCCCAGAAGAAAGAGGGAGGGGAAACTAAGAGGGAGTTCTCAAAAGGGCCACAAAATACTTCGCAAGGAAGGGGCAGAGGATTCATCCCCAAGAGTAACCCCCCTCGCAACCCTACCCCTGGCCAAAGCCAGCAGCCAAGGGTTGTTCATTGTTTTGAGTGTGGTGGTGTGGGACACTATAAAGGAGATGTGAGATGCCCAAAAAGACCACCCCCTCCCACTGGAGGAAAAGCCCCGGGAATCACTAGTGTAGTGCTCGGGGAGGAGATGCCTTTGGTTAATGGGGGGGAGCGGGCGGGTGTCACCTTAGTGTCCCTGGGAGATAAGGAGATGGTTCCCAAGACCCAGCTGCCCTCCAATACTATTAAGTATGAGCAGTGGGTCACCATCAATGGCCGTAGAGGGGAAGCTCTGAGAGACACAGGAGCCAGCATGACTATGGTAAGGAGTCAGCTGGTGTCTCCAGAGCAGGTCATCCCAGATGTACTCCATCCCGCCGTAATGGCTGACGGCAGGTTGGGCCACTACCCTGTGGCTGAGGTTCCCTTTGAGTGGGGAGGGGTTGCAGGTCCACTTCGAGTTGCCGTAAGCCCTGCCGTGCCTGTTGACTGCCTGTTAGGGAATGATATGGAACACAATGCTTGGAGGAGGGTGGAGTACCAGACTCACTCTGCGATGCTGGGACCCCCTGACTGGACTTGTGTCAGCACAAGGTCAGCGACTGCCCGAAGGGGAAGTTTGCTTACGCTGGAGCCTGGAACAATGGCCCAGCCGGCTGCCAGAGAGGAGAAGGACAAGAGGCCGGAGGACCCTGCCTCGACATCTCCACCTCGTGAGACAGCTGGACCACCTGCGGAGGTGGATCTGGAGTCCACAGGGGAGAATGTTGCTTCCTTGGAGAACCTACCCATCCCTACTGAATGGCATGTGGAGGGAGGTCCTTCCAGGGAAGAATTCTGTGAAGCCCAGAAAGAGTGTCCTACTCTCGAGGGGCTGCGGCAACAGGCCAACGCCCAGGCAGCAGGAAACATTGAAGGGAGTTACCGGATTTACTGGGAGGATGGACTCCTCTACAGTGAGCCCAAGGCACCTGGCCATGGTTCAGCCAGAGCCTTGGTGGTCCCTCAATGCTTTAGAGCCTTTCTACTGGAACTGGCTCATGAGATACCATTGGCAGGGCATCTAGGACAGGACAAGACCTTTGCCCGGCTTGTCCCCCACTTCTATTGGCCTCGAATGAAAGTGGCGTCTGACACATACTGTCGGACGTGTGTGTCCTGCCAAGCTAGTGGGAAAACAGGAGTGAAGCTTAAAGCTCCCCTGGAACCACTACCTGTCGTTAGCACCCCCTTTGAGAGGGTGGGCATCGACATTGTAGGGCCATTGGATCCACCAACGTCAGCTGGTCACCGGTTCATACTGGTTTTGGTGGATCATGCCACACGGTACCCAGAGGCCATACCTCTGAGGACCATCACTGCACCTGTGGTGGCAAGGGCCCTGATGGGGATCTTTACCCGAGTGGGTTTCCCCAAGGAGGTTGTGTCCGACAGGGGGACTAACTTCCTTTCAGCGTACATGCGGGCTATGTGGAAGGAGTGCGGAGTTACCTATCGGTTTACCACTCCTTATCACCCACAAACCAATGGTCTTGTGGAAAGGTTTAACAAAACCTTGAAAGGTATGATACGGAGTCTACCTGAGAGCCTGCGGAGGAAATGGGACATCCTCCTACCCTGTCTCTTGTTTTCTTACAGGGAAGTGCCACAAAAGGGAGTGGGCTTCAGCCCCTTCGAACTTTTGTACGGGCACCCTGTACGGGGACCTCTCAGCTTGGTGAAAGACGGATGGGAACGGACTCCCAGAAAGCTTCCCCAGGACGTGGTGAGCTACATGCTGGCCTTCCGGAGCCAAATGGCTAAGTTGTGGAAGCAAGCTTCAGACAACTTGGAGGCCAGCCAAGCAGTGATGAAAGAGTGGTATGACCACAACGCTCACCCAGTGGAACTGGAGCCTGGACAGAAGGTGTGGGTGATGGAACCTGGAGAGCTAAATGCCCTACAGGACCGTTGGACAGGCCCCTTTGAGGTGTTGGAGAAGAAGGGGAAGTCCACCTACTTGGTGGATCTTAAGGCCCCGAGGCAGCCCCACAGGGTGCTGCATGCCAATCGCCTCAAGCCACATCATGAGAGGCCCACGGTTGTCTTGATGATGGTAACCGATGGAGCAGAGGAAGAAGAAAGCGAACCTCTCCCTGATCTTCTCTCGTCCCAAGAAAAGGATGGGTCGGTGGAGGGAGTAATTCTCTCGCCATCCCTAACTCCGGAACAGCAGAGTGATTGCCGCCAGATCCTGGAGCAATTTTCTTCTCTGTTCTCCCTTGTCCCGGGTAGGACCCACCTGTGTACCCATGACGTGGACACAGGAGACAGCCCACCTGTGAAGTCTAAAATCTACCGGCTGTCGGACAAGGTGAAGGCTAGCATCAAGAGTGAAGTCGCCAAGATGCTGGAGCTGGGAGTGATTGAACCTTCTGGAAGCCCTTGGTCTAGCCCGGTGGTTTTGGTACCAAAGGCTGCCCCACCAGGCACCACACCGGAATTGAGGTTCTGTGTGGACTACCGAGGCTTGAACTCAGTGACCAAAACTGATGCACATCCTATCCCACGGGCGGATGAGCTTATTGACCGGCTGGGAGCTGCTCAATACTTAAGTACCTTTGACCTAACTTCAGGGTACTGGCAGATTTCCCTTACCGAGGAGGCGAAGGAAAGGTCAGCCTTCTCTACACCGGAGGGACACTACCAATTTCGTGTGATGCCCTTTGGGCTCAAGAATGCCCCTGCCACTTTTCAGCGGCTGGTGAACAGGGTCCTTTCGGGAATGGAAGCTTTTTCTGCTGCATACCTGGACGACATAGCTGTCTTCAGTAGCAGCTGGGAGGACCATTTGCAGCATCTGCAAGCTGTTCTTCATGCCCTGCAACAGGCTGGATTGACAATCAAGGCCAGCAAATGTCAGATCGGACAGGGGTCAGTGGTGTACCTAGGTCACTTGGTGGGCAGAGGGACGGTGCAGCCCCTCCAGGCAAAGATTGAGGCTATCATCGCCTGGGAGCCCCCCAAGACTCAAACAGAGGTCCGAGCCTTCCTGGGCCTCACTGGATATTACCGTCGCTTCGTGAAGGGGTATGGCACTATCGTTGCCCCTCTCACTGAGCTTACTTCCAAGAAGCAACCTCGACGGGTAGTCTGGACGGAGGCTTGCCAGCGAGCCTTCATGACCTTGAAACAAGCATTGTGTTCCGCTCCCATTCTCAAAGCCCCTGATTTTGCTAGAGAATTCATTGTCCAAACAGATGCGTCAGAACATGGCATTGGGGCAGTGTTATCGCAGCTAAATGATGAGGGCTTGGATCAACCCGTGGTCTTCTTGTCCAGGAGACTACTCCCCAGGGAAAGGAGGTGGAGTACAATTGAGAGAGAAGCCTTTGCGGTGGTCTGGGCTCTGAAGAAGCTGCGACCATACCTGTTTGGTTCGCACTTCCTAGTTCAGACTGACCATCGCCCCCTTCGTTGGCTGATGCAAATGAAGGGGGAGAATCCCAAGTTGTTAAGGTGGTCCATCTCCCTACAGGGAATGGACTTTAGGGTGGAACATCGACCTGGGGCAGACCATGCCAACGCAGACGGTCTATCCAGGTATTTCCGCCTTAGTGATGAGGACTCCCAAGGGGTTGGGTAGTTCTCCCCACTTTCAGCTGGGGGGGACGCGTGTTAGACCTGTCTGCTTCTGGGAAGACTCTAACCACCATGATTTATTTTTGTCCCCCTTAGCCTCCCAGAGTTTCTATTTTTATTTTTACATGTGTCCATCAGGAGTTTTTTAATGCTGTCAGGAGGCTAGGTGTTCCTTGGCGATGACGCCATTTTTCCCTCATCACTTGTGAGGCCTAGTCACCCCCTTGAAACCTTAGGGATCTCCAGAGACCTAAAATGGTGTCCACCAACTGCCATAACGGACACTACTGGAGGACAGGTCCATAGGGTAACATTAGGGAACTTTCTGGAATCAACTAGAGACTTCTGCAGGTCTCAGGCCACCCTATATAAGGCCAGTGACCAGCAGCCATTTTGTGCTGACCCCAGAGTAGAGGAGTGAGGCAGTGGTGAGAGGAGGTGGACACACTGAGAGCAGCTAGTTTGTCACTGAGGCTGACAGTTACTTCAGAGGATTGTTCCCCCTTCAGCCTTTGACCGATCCCTCTACGAAGACAACCACTACTGACAAGGAAATCGAGTTACTGGAGGAAGAAGATCCTTTTATCACAGAGCCCAGTAAAACCACTCAGATCACCCTTAATTGAAGGCATTCCTGATTGACCATACCCAGCGCTGTGCTCACCGGTGTTGTGGATCAGCTGTAGTGGAAGTGGGCGTCTGTGGCACCCTAGCGCCCTAAAGAGCGAGGGCGCCGTGTGTGCACATCCTTCCTGAGAGGCCGGAGCTGAAGGTGTCTGAGGAAGAGTAGCGGCGCTGTGTTAGTGGATTACGGGACCCCGGGGGCACCAGCCGCGTCAAGCAGAGCAGGTAGTGCTTCCGCGCATGCCCTGAGCGCGCCCGCTATCGAAAGCAGGAGGGGCCTAGGGTCGGGCAGGCCCAGGAGAGCAGCGACGACGTGAGGAGCAGCGTCCTTCCTGAGAGCGAGTGCGGAGGCGGGAGAGGTACGAGAGCGCTTCCGCGCATGACCGGAGGAGCAGCGCGACTGTCGGCGTGACTGAGGAGGCGCCGGAAGGCTTCCTGGAGCGCCGTGTCAGTAACACCAATCCCCCCCACGCTCGAGCGCCGGCTGAAGGAGCCAGCGCGAGCGAGGGAAACGAAGGCTCAGGCGTGTTGCTCCGGTTTGCCTTTCCGCTTGTGTGTGAAGTAGACACGAGCAGGGAAGGGTGAGCGGGGCCCCCAATCGATTTACTGCCAGACCCCCCAACAAAGCACCGGTTCGGCGGAACAGAGGCAACAGTGACGCGTGGGGACTGGGACATCATCGTCCCCACGCTAAAGTAAGGAGCAGGGAAGAGGGGCCCTTAAAGAATCTAATAAATTGGGAACTGCTAGTGAAAATCCTAAACTGTGAATAGCAGAATTAGTAGTTCATTGTGGAGCCCAGGGCTGATCTGAACTGGGAGTTAGCTTGATACCCCAGAGTAATTAAAGAATTGATTACAGGGTAGTGATACTAGGGGCTTGAAAATTACTACTGAAGCAGGCCAATAACCCTGAATAGCACTTTGAAACTGTTAGAAAATGTACATGCCAGTTAAGTGATACAAGTGTGTAACCCTACATAGTATAAATCTAACAGGTTTCTTCTAATTTCAAAAGAGTGTCACTTCCTCATTACTGAACTCTTATCAAGTGAATGTATTTTACTGCCCTTTTTCCACAGCTGGAGGAGTGAAAACTAATTTCCCTAGTAAAAGTGTAATGTTTATTCCTAAAAGCAATTGATGTTATAACCTGTATGATTTCAAATCCAAAGAGCCATATTATTTTTATAAAAGGTAACAGTATTTTTCCAAACAGAGGTGTTGTGTCTTTATTTTAGTGGTTCATCACTGTGTTACTGTGGGTAAGACTTGTAAGTACTTAGCCAACGCCTGGAGTTAGCTGTAGACCACTACTGTGCCAAGCTACCATATGTAGGCTTGGGTAATCTAGGTCCAACAGAGTGTTTGTCCTCATCATAAGATACACGTGATATGAGAGAATGACTGTACTGTATACAGGCCCGGACTGGCCGTTGCGGGCACCGGGCAATCCCAGGGTGCGCCGCAAGGGTGGGGGCCGGTTTTGGGTCCCTGGGGGCCGTTTTTGTTACGGGGCTGTTTTTGCAGCATAGCGGCAAAATCGGCCCTGTAACAAAATCGTCCGAAAACCGGCCCCGGCAAAGAGCTCGGCGGCACCCCAACCCCCGCGGGAGGGGGCGGGGGGCGCCAGCCGAGCACTTTGCCAGGGCCGGTTTTGGTTCCCAGTCCGGCCCTGACTGTATACTATTTATTCTGTGAAAGTATTCATACTTGCCCGCAGGATCCAAGTGTCTAAGTGAGTTTGCAATACTATATGTACTATATCACTGGACTGGTTTGTACTTATAAGGGAGGCACATCACAGTAACACTCTGGGATGCTACATACAGTATACAGCAGCAATTTTATGCAAGGTCTTAAAAAGAATTTATGATACAAAGTCTTAAAAGAATTTATGATGCTACGTGGACCGCCAAATGGTGGCTGATGGAGCATGACGATGTTACCTGTGCTTGTGCCTCCTCTGCACATTTTGGGTGTGGTAGTAGAAAAGCACCTTCATTTTGAAGCCCATATGAAATCTGTATGTACCACCGTGTCCGATTAATGTATGTTCTTAAGAAGATCCGTCCTTACATACCTAAGTCTGCTAGAAGCAATAAGGCATGGACTATTACAAGTTTTTTCTAGTGGGTGCGCCTAAATACGTTATCCATCGCCTCCAACTCCTGATGAACCCTGCTGCTAGGTATGCTGTAGGGCTGGAAATAAATATGTCAATTTCGGCACAGCTAGACAAATTACATTGGCTACCTATGTACAAAAGAGGGTTGTTTAAAGCTCAGGCAAATTACAAGACATAGAGAAACTCCATCTTTTCATTGCATACTGCTGGGAGAGCACCGAGATCTTCCAATGCTGACCTCATTCCAATGCTGACCTAAAATATGTCAATGTATTCCTTACGCTAAATCCTTTCTTTCACTGCTAGTGGGATAAGAACGCTTAGTACTTTATCGATACATACATGTCAACAGGATGCATGTATTATGAAGGAACGCAATACTGTAATTGTTTAGTAGTTTATTGATACATGTCAGCAGGATGCATGTATTATGAAGGAGCTCAATACTATAAGCGTTTAGTACTTTATCGATACATGTCAGTAGGTTGCATGTAGTATGAAGGAGCTCAATACTGTATGTGTTTAGTACTTTATCCTACATGTCAGGTTGCATGTAGTGTGAGAGACTAATACTGCATTGATCTTGGACTTTATCGATGCTTGCCATCAGTGCAATACTGTGTAATGTCTATAAAAGAGTTTTTTTGGTGCTTGTCAGTTGGATGAATGCATTACAAGAGAGTGCAATCCTGTAGAAAGTCTATAAATGGCTTCTATTGATACATGCCAGCAGCATTATTATGAGGCAGTGCCACACTGTATGGTATATACAACAGAACCGTGTGCATACATGTCAGTGGCATGTAGGAACTAACAATAGCATGTTCAGTACAGAACAGAATAATCCTGCGACTTGCTAGAAGGACGTAGGCTGCACGAGACACGGAGATCTGACTCTCCCTCCATTATTTTAACTACTGAACAATAACATGACGTAGCAAGTGAACTCAAACGTGACAGCAACGCCATGACGGAAGACGTTGTCTATGGGAATAACAATAATATGTAGCCGCCATTAACACACCCCTAGGGCACAGCAATTAACTGTCGGGGCATGGTTGCATGCTTGCTGTTTCCCTCCTTGGTGACATCATGTGCTCTTGAAACTGTAGGGTCTTTGTAATTGTATTTCAGAGGCAGAGAGAAAGGACTATATAGAAAAATGCACCCTCTTAATCTTGCAAAATGATGAACTGGTAAGGGCTGGACGTGTAGGGATTACTCGGTGCATGCTAATGCTGCTGTTAATTGAGAGTGCGCTTTACTGTGCTTTTGGATAAGAACTGGGCCGCGGTCTCTGGGATTAGTTCACATTTAATCATTTTCTGTGAATTTGTAGAGCATTGGCGGCTAAAATGGCTGTGGCCACGGCTTTACCTTTTGCAAGGACTGCAGGTGCAGGCGTTCAGGGTTCCTCGAGTCAAGCACAGGCTTCACAAGGGACATATTGCAGAAACTTTGGGCAGTACAAAAAAGGTGCAATTCCATTTTCGTCAGTTTTTTGCTTCTCTAGCAGGGAAGGTCACCAGGGCAAACCTGGACTAAACTGATTTTAGTATGTTTTTGCTCTGTTTATAGAATAAGAAATTGAGAGCTCTCACGTATCTCAAATGCATGAAATAATTCAAAAAAATTGCTTTTTTTGTTAATCTGTAATGCTGAGGGTAAAATTCTTGCCAAATTGCTGGCCGATCGCCTGATCCAAGTCATTCCAATATTGGTCCACCCTGACCAATCAGGTTTTATGCCAGGAAGGAGTACAGCGCTTAAACTCCGCAGACTCCACGGGGTGCTGGGTTGGGCAAATACATTAAAAGAGGATGCAGTAGTGATGACACTAGATGCCCGTATGGCCTTCGACACCGTGGAGTGGCCATACTTGTTTGCAGTGTTTGAAAAATTGGGGTTCAGCCCCAACTTTGTGGGGTGGATTAGACTCATTTATTCTGTTCCCCTAGCGCAAGTAGTAGTCAACAATATTGCATCTTATAGATTTCCCTTGAGGAGGGGAACAAGGCAGGGTTGTCCCTTGTCACCTCTGGGTTTCGCCTTGATGTTGGAACCTCTGGCTTCTTGGATCCGGCGCGATCCATTGATTAGAGGATTGCACTGGACTGATGAATGGGAAGACAGAATATCCCTATACGCCAATGATATCCTGTTATACTTAGCATCTCCCAAAAATGCGCTTCACAGGGTGTCAAATATATTCACAAATTTGGGGACATATTCGGGCTACAATATAAATTGGTCTAAATCCGTCATTGATGTACTGTGCGGACTGCCCCCCACACTCCACAGGGACTGTGGGGCGGAGGTGGTGGCAGAGAGCTTTCTTTGTTTGGGGGTATATATAACGACAGACCCAGACCTTTTCTATGACCGAAATCTCGCAACCCCCAGTAGGTGACCTGCGGGGAGACCTGCGTCACTGGAGGACATTCCCTCTCTCCCTGTTGGGAAGAGCGACCCGCTTCAAAATGATGGCTCTCCCCGGATTCCTTTATATCCTACAAAACACTCTATACATGGTACCCCCCAAATACTTCAAGATAATAGAGAATGAGCAAAGACAGTTATTGTGGGAGGATAAACCAGCAAGAATCAAACACCAAAACTTAGATGGTTGGAGGAATCGCACTGCACTAAATACGGAGATACTATTGGTCATCTCAGTTGGTGGCAATACATCAATATATTTATCAGCCGCTAGAGGAGCCAGCGTATTGTATGAATAGATATGTTCTAGGAAAGAGGATACGCAAAAGCACCCAATACATCACACGTTTCTTATCTATGACGGGTCTAACCCAAAATACGGTCCAAATCTGGCATGCAGTTCTTAGGCAGTTGAGATAGGCAAATAGGATTACAGAGCACACCCCCGCATGGGACTCAGAAGCAATAGGGGCCTTGGGCAAGCATCCAGGATTTGACAAATGGGACCTAATAGGTATATCTCATGTGGGAAATCTGTGGGCTAGGGGAGATGTACAATCATTCGAAATGCTCCAGGGCAAGTACGATCTGTCCCAAACAGAAGTGTTTCGCTATCTACAAATTAAACACTCACTGCAAGCAGCGATTCCTAAGGGCACAGATCTCCCATATTCCTCTCCACTAGAAGACAGAATCCTAATAGATCATATGAATAAGAAAGCCATATCCCTAACATATCAGAAATTAGTAAATAATTCCCCGGACTCCCTCATCAAACTTAGAACTAGGTGGCAGGAAGATATAGGAGAACTTGAAGATGAAAATTGGCAAGATGCTATGTCATCCCTGAGAGAAGTGGCAATATTGAGCAAATTTAGACTAATACAATTAAAAATACTCCATAGGATATATTACTTGTGCAGCCAACTGGTCAAAATGGGCAGAGAGGACGATTCGACCTGTAGGAGGGGGTGTGGCAAGGAGGGAACATACTATCATACACTATGTGACTGCCCTCATATACAACAATACTGGGTCACTATAGTGTGGAAAATGTCTGAGGTCACAGGAATAGAAATGACACCAGATCCGAGCTGGTGCCT
Organism: Lissotriton vulgaris; assembly: GCF_964263255.1. Lineage (NCBI taxonomy): Eukaryota > Metazoa > Chordata > Amphibia > Caudata > Salamandridae > Lissotriton > Lissotriton vulgaris. The sequence continues at coordinate 1,251,182,334 of NC_141689.1, read as the reverse complement.
CCTCAATGTATGGAAACCCACAGACCTTAGCGAGAAGGGGAGGATCTGGGTAACACTGGGACTCATAATCGCAAAGCGGAATATCGCCTGACAGTGGGGGGTGCCAGAAACACCAAACTGGCGAGAGTGGGAGAGAGACTTCGACTGGTGTGCGATGACAGAAAAAACTGTGTATAAAAGCAGGGGTTGCCCCAATAAGTGGGAACAGATCTGGAGTATGTGGATCAGTTACCAAGGGAACTTGTGTGCGAACACTGGTGATGAAACACCGCCGAGGATGATTCACCTGGAGGACTCCCCATTACACTAAAAGACGCAAAAGTAAGGAGGTGGATGTCAGTGGGGAAAGCTATGCTGAATACACCTGGTTGTGTCCTCTCTGTCATAGTTAGTGTGATCACCTTCTCCAGGTTATTACAGACATTCTCTCCATTCCTGAGCTTTTCACATACAAATCATTGAACATATGTGTGTTGGCCTAATTATTAGTTAACTGGAAACATAACTAGACTACAACACTCAGAATGCATTAGGCTTTGGGTGGCCTGGAGGAAGGTGGGCACCCTTCTCACAGTGATGGTGGAATGGAGGCTGGTGTGAGAATCAATGAGGTGAATCCAATGCTAGCCTGTCACGTTAGTTAGACCTCAAGCACTATATGGTGAGTTGTTCTTTGATACCTTGCACCAGAGCCAACCCTAGAGCCAGCTTTTTAGCCAAGAGGTTTTGGATTATGGAACCTTCATTGGGAACAACAAGGGCTCGCTGCAGGTGACCCTCTAGAAATGGATCTCCTTAGTTAGCTACCGCTGTTTACGGGCTGGAAACAAAATTATCTTTCTGGGCCTTGAGTTGGAACTGTTCAGAGTAAGGCTGTGGAAAGGAAAGGTTAGTGAGGGTGCAAGATATGGAATGTTTCTGTTGGTGTGTTTGTCTTTGCATGTGTGTGTGTGCATGTGTTAGCACAACAGCTCTGGAAAAATAAGCCAAGTCTACTCATCCCTAAGGACTTTTGCTTCATTGCCAATAAGTTCAGTTAATCACTCTCCTTCCAGTATTACAATGTCTTGTTGTTTGACACTATGATATTAGGGTCGAAAATATCGGCCAACGATAACGTTGCTTCCAGTACGTCTCTTCCACTACGTTGTCACAGTAATTATATCACCATTATTCTTACCTCCACCTATTTTTGCAAATTAGGTCAATGTAATGGGCATAATATTGTTGTCTTGAAATATAATGCAAGCAGTATGGTGGGGCTATACTCAGGGGCTTATTTATGAGCCCTTGCGTCACTTTTGCACCGCGGGTGCCCTGAGGGCCTCATTTATGAAAAGTGACGCACTGCTGCGTGAATACAGCGATGCGTCTCTTTTCATTGCGCCCTCCTTTCGACATGCTGGATGAATCATATTTACAGTATGACGCATCATGTTGCAAGTTGTTATAGATACATCAGTATTTCTGACATATCTGTAGGCGCAAAAATTATGCATTGCTGGAGTGTGTCACGAAAGTGATGCAACTCCATCGATGGGTCATTTCAATTGGGCAATTCCCATTTCAAATGTGCCTGCGTCAGTCTTACGCCTGCTGTGAGGCAGGTGTAAGATATTGACGCATTTGTGTCCTAGAAATGACGCAGCGAAATCTCAGATTTCACTGCGTCACTTCTACGAGGCTTACTTGCTTCAGAACGTGCAGGTGCAGGTATAATGTGGCGCAGGGGTGCGTCACTTTGTAACTATGACGTCACATAGCAAATTTTTTACCCTGCTAGTACGCCACAAAAAGTGATGCAACAGCGGCGCAGAAGTGACGCAAGGGCTCATAAATAATCCCCTCAGTTTCTTGTCCAGAAGAGAATCCAACTAGACTCAGTTGAGGAGGACTAGGAAGCGATGGTGGTTGGCTGCTAGTGTCAGTACTTCACTGTCATTAAGGATTTCTGTGAGGGTACTCTTTTTAACTTGGATGTGCACCTTGTGTTGGTTGGAGCAAATCTGAAACAGCATTGTATGGCTTTATTATCTGCAGAGAGCCTGTTTTAAGCATGGAGGCCGAGTAGGATATATCGGGAGATAGGCAAGTATGAAAAGTACCAGACCTATTGCACGGTGGATTTGTTTGTGTCATGCTCTATTTACTGTGCTTAATTTGTAACACATAAATGCTGGTGCCCAAAGTAATGCTCAGAAGCCCAGGGCCCATGCTTCTAATATCGGTGGTGCTGAATACCAAGACTGCCTAATGTTGATTCCACCTCGTGCCTCTCTCATCCACCACAAGACGCTCCAAAACCCTTTATTCCTTTGTAGGTTCTTTTCCATCCGAACTTTCACCCTTTGTCACAGTTCTTCTGTCTTTCTCTTCCTCTGCTTTCCCCCTTTTGAGTTTTTCTCTGTCTTGCTCCAAGTGAAAGTTTGATAATGATAATTAAGCGTTGGACTCCAAACCTGAGTGCTTGTGGGCTCCACCTGCAACCACTGGCTCAAATTAAGCAATGCCTATAGACTTAGTGGGCTATCAGATTTCTGCTCATTGTTCCTTGCTCCTCCTAGCGCAGAAAAGTATTCAATGCTCGATGAATTACATATTGCTAAATTTGACTAGCTAACAAAGCAAATAAGGGCGAGAGTATATCTTCTACCAAAACTTTCCTGATCACTCATGTAGGACCCTTTTGTTCCATCCATAGATGTCTAACCTTGAAGTCCCATCAAAGTTTATTGCCTTTTTATTCATAGTTCCCAGATCCACCCACTGTCTATTGGCTAGATGCAGAAAAGAAGGGATACACATCTACACCTCCTTTGACTCTTCTGGTCAGCAGGGGCTAGTTGGTGTCATGGAAGCTGTGCTGGTCCGCTGCATCTTTGTGTGTGGCTGATCCTTCCTTACTCTCATGGTCTGCCCAGGTGTAGGAGGCGTAACTTATTAGATGCGCGTAAGGAGATAAACCTACAGCTGTTAACATGTAGTTTGCCTGTGTTTCCAGTGCACTGCAGAGTCATCTGCTCTTAATATTAAGCAGCAGACCCATCCAAACACATGGAGGGTTTAAGGATGAGCTCTTTGCCCTTGTTTAATTTTCGGTGATCCAGGTGATGGGGAAAACGAGCTCCAAACCCACATGCTCTCTGAGTGCCAAGGAAGATACCAGTGGATGGCAAAGAAAGATTGGGCAGATAGCTAATATTATTGTGGGTCCGCGACGGGAGGCCTTTCTTGACGAGTGACAATGTCAAAACTCCCATCGCAGTCGAATCTGCCCCCAAGCCCAGTCTAACCGTCTTAGCTCAGATCTCACAGCTTTGAAAACATGTTTTGTTAAGGGGATGGGTATGTTCATAAAAAGGTAGAAGAATCAAGGCATCACCACTCATCAGTATTATTGCAACCCTACCAGCAATCGGCAGGGGCAATGTAATCCATTTATCTATCTGTGGGTGCAGTTAAGTCATCACCGGCCGATAGTTATCCCTAACGACTACCTCTCTATCCTTAAGTGTCTGAAAGAGGCTACCATCCATAATAAAGGGGAGTCTAGTTCAACTGCCTTGGTAGCTGGTGTCACAGGGCATATTTCAAATTGGTATCCATTAATCTTCACTCCGGAGTATGCACCAAATTTAGTAATTTCCCGCTGTATGAGTGTAATATTGTTTTTTGATGTTAAACAAAAAGCATTATATCGTCAGCATACATTGACAATTGTAAGCATTTATGAGTGAATGACAGTCCCCTTTGTGCATGATGTTGTCATAGCTTACAAGCCAAAGGCTCCACAGTGATAGCAACAAGGAGCAGCAACAGGGGGCATTCCTGCCTGGTGCCTCTTTTAAGTTCCATTGGTTTGTAAGGGATCTGATTCATAAGAACCAAGACTATTCATGTGGTATATACTAGCTCAATCATATGTAATGTTCGCGCCCTCAGCCCCATTCTCTTAAATGCAGTGTACAGAAGTGGCCAATCAGGTGAGTTGAAGGCCTTTTATGCGTCTAAAAAAGCTGCACCAGCAGAATCTCCAGAATAATCCGAAGTATTAGGTCAAATATCAAGTGCATATTATGAGCGGTGGACCTTGCTGAAGTAAATCCTGTTTTGTCTGGCAGGACCAGGCCATTAATCACCCTAGTTAATCTATTGGCAATAATCCTTGTGAATATTTTACTGCCTATATTTAGAAGAGATAGGGGTGATAGTATGTAGTGTACAGCTGTTCTATATTGGGCTTTAATAGGGTAATGAATATGGCTTCACAAAGTGTTGGTACCAAACTGCTTCTGACTTTAGCTTCAGTATACACCTCTAAGAGATGCGGGCTCAGAATATCAATGCATGCCCTATACAATTCTCTAGTAGGGCCATATGACACAGGAGCTCTAGCTGTAGCCAAACCTGAATTGGCATCAGAAATCTCCTCAACGCAGAGGGGCTCCTTTAGTGGTAGTCACTCATCCTTTTCCAACTAGGGAATAGTAATATCGTTTACATTTTTTGTGATTTGTGTTTGTGTGCAACATATCTTGTTCGTGCGGTGCTCCATGTAATATTTGGTAAAGACCTCTGAAATCTCATGTGAAGCATCTTTTTAAGTCTTCTACACCATCACGTATACTGGGGCTAATATTACTCTTAGCACGATCGCTAAGAAGCTATGCTGGTGTTCTACTCGAACACTTTCCTTCTCCATATTTCCTAGTGTGCAGCTCTTTACTCAGGTCAAGCAGCTCCATATCCCCAGTTTCCTGAAAAGTCAACAGTGCAAGATGCAACTCCAAAACATGACACAATGGGGTCATAGTGAGACCGACTTTCTGACTTCCCAATTCTAGATTCCAACATGGTTAATTACGTGTGCAGTGCCTCCAATCTGTCAGCTTGTTTTGATATGCAGGCTCCTCTACTTAAAGACTTGAAGGCATCCCAGACTAGAGCATAGCAGGGAACCGTTCCAGTATTTACTTTAAAGTATTATTGTATTGAGAAGGCTATTTGTGCCCGAAAGCGGAGTCCAGCAGCGCCCGGTTCGGGAATCTCCAAGGCCTTACACAGTCGGTTATGCCATGAAGAGACCGAAGAGGGAGCCAATATTGTCCTGGGAAGATAATGTTGCCCTCTATCCATTATAGTATGTCTTGCGAGCACAACCAATAATCTGTTCTGAAGAATGAGTCATGACCTGCGACATAATTTGAATACAGTTTCATTGCCATATTTAGCACACGTGGTATTATGTAAATCTAGTAGTTTCAGTTCAAATTTAAATCATCAGGCAGGACCTAAGAGAGGGAGCAAGCATGTCTAGATCTATACTACATCTCATCTAAAACAAAGTTAAAATCACCCCCACATATAATCGCTCACTGTGCATGCTGTAGGCATAAGTTTGCCAATTCCAAAAAACATATCTATGTTGTCTGTGCTGGGGCCATAAATATGATAATCACAGTGTGGTCTGCCAGCACGCCCACAAATAGTATGTACCGACCCTCAAAATCTCTAATTATGTTTTGATGTTTGCAATCAACAGTCTTACGTATCAATATGGCCACACACCATGAGTACAAGCTATAGGAGGACAGATAGCAACAATCGCCTCATTTACAAGAAAACCTGCTGAAGTCAGCGTCTTTTAGGTGTGCCACTTAAAGGGGAGTTATGGATACCTCATGTCTATCTAAGTATACTTGGGTCATTCTGATTTTCGTTAGGTTATTTAACCCTCAAATATTCTGAGACATCAACTTCAAAGGGTGCACAATAAGGTCCTCAAGAGAGCAGTGCATCATGTATGTATCGGATACCCAATCATGTCTTGGTCATGTATATGGTGATAAGGTACTGAAGGAATATACACCAGCTTTGTTACTGGCATAATCGCTAAACAGTAATAGGCGTCTTAACAAAAAAAATCGTGTCCAACAACCAAGCATAACCCCAACCGTCCCCTCCCATTGTTGATATCGCAATGTAGTAACAAACTACCCAGACTGATCAACCCAACCATCAGCAAAATCCCTTGTCCCCCAACACAAATCAACACACACTAGGCAAAGATGTGTGTTACACAGCATACCAAGACCAGGTGGGGCTTAGAGATCAACATTAAGAGCGTTTTTCAAAAGAAAATGGCATCCCACTCAAATCACAGAGTAATGAAAACGATATTGTATTGCAATATAAGTGTACATTAGCCCTCACCGTGCATCTAAACCAAATGAGGAAACATAGCTAAATCTTTGGATTCTCTCTCTCTCTCATTTCTCTCTTTCCCCATCCTTTTCTCCTTCTCTTTTACACTGTCTCTTACACTCTTTTATTCTCTGTTACCCCCCACCCCAAGTGTTGTTCACTCTAAGAACACCAAAAAACATGCTTTTCATGTGAAGTGATCCGAGGGAACTGCGAAAGCCCCTTTCGAAATCCTGGGAATAAGACAAGTTGTAGTCCAGCAGAATGCCCCGACATCCAGCAACAAGTGTTGCCATGGCCCTTGGTACCAACAGGATGCTGGCCTTCATCTTACTCTTACCAAAGTAGCTTCATGGGCTATCATCCCAAAGTATCTATACATGCTTACTGCAGATGCCTGTTAACTACCCTTTCATTATGTGGTACTGTGTACATGAAAATATAGATTGGATACACAGTTGCTGACATATCAGTAATTTACTAGTGGTTTGGGATCTAACTGTGATAGCATGGAAGGAGATTTCAGCCTACCTGTTGGACTGGCTCTTTAACTCCCTGCTTTTTTGTCAAGGTAACACTGTGTGTTTTTAGTAGAGTTAGGAGTTTTGAGTTCAACATGCAAGATAAGCTCATTCTCAAGCTATTAACGCAGCGAGTAAAGAACAACGGGATCAACCTCTTTGGATGCAGTCATTCTAATTTGCACTGGGAGGAAGAACTTGCCTTGCGGATCATGTACACACATCCATGAGGTGGCCTCAGACGGTGTATGAATGAGCTAGTGAGGTATAGGAAACTCTTGCCGATAAAGGAGTTCTCTTGTATAAACTTCCTGGGGTGTGGAGTTGCTGGCAAATTTAAGAGCTTGCAGGTGAAGCCGTGAGATTCGTGAGAGCTGCATCGAGGTGAAGCGATCTGATTGCTCATATGTTTTAAATGTGAGGGTTTTGAATCAAAATGCATTGGTAACAGTATAATCCCCTGATATAAAAGCTCTTGAAAAGTCTATGGGAACTTGAGGGCAGTGAGATTTCCATCTGGAGTGTCAGATTCACAAGTCATTTCCAGTAATTAAACTGGAGAAGCCCAGGCAGCATCTGATATCTGGGGTGAACTGTTAGAGGGAAAGGATAATATGTGCCTATGTTAGTTGGATGAGTGGTAGATTGAGAGAGGTTTCAAATGCATTTTTGAGAGTCCACCCAAGTCTGAAAGGTTTGCGATGAGTCATTGAGTGGAGAAAAAGTAAGATTTGGACCAGTACATGGGAGTGCGTGCTAAAGCTTTTTTTTTGGTCACAAAGCAAGTTAAGTGCAGCTTGCACATGCCTCCCACTTACATATTTTAATCTTTTCATTATGTCAAGAATCCAAGAGTGAAAACAATTTGAAGCATTTATCCTTGATGCACATTTTGTTTGTTGTTTTGAATGTAGGTCATCAGACCAATTTAGGCAGTTGTTTGCTGTATTTTCTTAAAGATCCTTGTGAGTTTAGACTGCTTGCACTCTTCTCTTTCAAAAAAGTACGACAGTCTCTTGTTTGTCTTCTCTTGCGTAATTAGAATTGTAGATACTGAAAAATACATTCAGCTTCAATCTTATGATCATGACGGGACGGCCTTTCTTGTGCAAACATGTAGAGTTAACACTGCCTTCAGCTATTTAAAGCAAAAAAAGCCTCTGTAATCAGTTGAGAGTTAGTCTCCCAGGGCTGATCAATCTTCACAGACATTCTGAGTAACAGCGCTGATGTTGCGTGGTAACTTCCGACAGCGCAAGGCCGAGATTTTGATTTTGGGGAGACCATGAAAAAGGTGCGTTGTTTACCTATTTTCTATGTTGTCCAGGTTAAAACGATTTTCTCATTTCCAAATGTGTTCGCATCCTTTTTGAGTTACAGTAATGTACTGCTGGAAAATCTGACTCAATGGCGGAGGTCGGACTTGAATACTTAAAATATTAAGCTTTCTCCTACTTTATGTGGAAGATTATTCTAAAGGTTACCTGGACTAACACTGTTAAATTTTATAATATTCTACCTCAATTTCAGTTTTTCTGAAGCATTACTCGCTGTATTGAAATTTGTCTGGAATAGATTAATTGTTCTTGTCAATATATTCCCTTTAGTATAACGTTATCCTATACTCTCCCTACCCCCCTTTATGCAGACACACTAAATGTATTAACCTCTTTCAGGATAATATTATGTACCGCATGCATATAATTATGCTAGTTGTAGCACATGTGCACTAGTCCCAAACACACCTCATTTAACAAACATTGGCAAAGCCATTGGGTCTATTGGCTTTGTTAGCGCTTGCTTACTTTTTAAGAAGCTGCATATATATAAGATGTTTGGGGTCTCAAGGGAACTGTTTTGTGTGCTCCTGTGGAAGAGCAGAATGCTGTCACTTGCGGTGAAGTTAACCAGTAAATGAAGTGGGGTGACCCTGTGCCTGAGGCTGTATGCTCTAGTGGGTGGAAGAAAAATGCGAATGACACAATAACAGACGAATGGATGAAGAGGTCTGGCTGAAATCCGCTTTATTATTCTTATAATTTTAATAAAATCAAAAGGCTTTGGCTCATGCCAGACCTAAAAAGCATGCTGTGTGCGCCAAGCTGCTGCACATTTCCAAAACACAGTGCTAATGCGTAATCTTAGATCCATTTTGCCTTTTGGGGAGGACTTCAAGAGTAGGTGCAGTGTATACAGTGGCGTAGCAAGGCAAAAGGGGTGGAGGCGGGAGCAGTCTGCCCTGGACAACACGTGTTTTGGGGGCAGGGCAGTGCCGCCCTCTTACCTGAGACCATCGCAACGGCCATCGCAGGAATCACCAGCACCCACCCCCTGGTTCTACGTGCGGCCTCCGCGGGCGTCAAACGCTGTGACCGCCACGGGCGGCACACTGTCTAACTATGCCACTGAGTGTATCCAAGCCACGCTCCAGGCGTGCTTTCATGTGACCTTGCTGGAGTCTCATCAAAGGTCATTCCCCCACTCTCTCTTCGAGGGATCTGCAATTGTTTTCCCACCTGTGTTTAACTACTCAAGCCTGCTAGATGATCGTGTGCAATGGTAACTGCATCACAGGAGGGATTTGCAGAACTACTTTGCCCATTTGGAACTTTATGTGTTCCTCCTAGGGACAACAGTTTGCAGCTGAATCCTTTGCACTTATGCATGTGTGATATCTGCTCTGAAGCAAACAATCTGCCCTTTAAATAATAAAATCATAGTTATTTCTTATTTCCCCAATTGTGCCTGTACCCTTTTTACATACGGATATTTTATCATCCTTATCCTAAATTTGTTCTCAGCAGTATGAACTAAAGAAAAATTCTTAGTTTTCGAACTGTACATTCTGTATTTCCGTTAGAACTCCCTATTATTATAGTTGATATTCGTTATTGCATCACACGCTGGCTCAGGTTAGCTTTGTGATTGGTACTATCTTGAGGTTGTTTTTGGCTATGATTACTTCATTATTTTCTGCGCAGTAGGTATGTTTGGCTTACGTAACGCAAGATAATCCAATGCCGTTTGCACATGTAAGTTTCATAATATGTCACAGTTGATTTTTTCCAATGTGTCTTTCTCCTGTCTTCTTCAATGTTCTACCACTCATGCGTTCTACGGTAGAGGGCTTGATTCACTGGTGTAGGTGGTATATCATCAAGAGAACTAATGAAAGACCAAGCATGGAGTCTTACAGAGGTAGATTTGTAGCATACACAGTGTTTAATTTGTAATAGAGTGAGTGCCGGTGCCTAAAAATCTGGTTGAAAGCCCATTGCAAGCGCAATTAAGTATTGCATACCAAGGCTGTTCCGTCTTCAATCCACCTCATGCCTCTTTAATCCACTACCAGACACACTCTGCCCCTTCACTTTCTCGCTCACTCATGCAGGTTCCTGGTTCCTCCTTTTGAGACAGTTTTTCCTTCTTTTTCTTCCTCCTTCTTTGCCCTTTGTGTGTTTCCCCTCACTTGTTCTCTGGAATTTTCTGATGCAAAAAAATAAATTAAATGCCAGTCCCCAAAAATATGTGCCGGTGGCCCCCACCGGCAACCACCAGTGCAAATTAAGCACTGGTCTTGCACCAGTTTTTCACTCATCATTTTCCTTTGCCTGCTGTAAACGAATCCGTTATTGACCATGCCCATATGCATTTCTATAACCACAAACAGTATCGAGGGGAATGGCCTCTCATCCTTTGCATAAAATGGAATCCCAAAGTGTTTAATTTTTTAACATGATGTGTGGTTCACATCAGAGCTGTGTTCTTCAGTGCAATAGATCCTTCTCCGAAATGCGGTCTTCAGAGCACGAGTAGGAGAACACACTCATATGAGCATCCAGCCATAAAACACACCCAACACCAACCCTTGGCCTGGGTTTGGTTCGAGGTGGTGGCAGCGGTGACACTTCTTCACAAATATAGGAACCACAAACACGCCATGGTATTTTGCATTGTACTCACTGTTGATGGTTCGACAGCAACCAAAGAACGGCAATGAGGACACTTGAACTGAGTGTTCGAAGTGGGAAAGAAATATTGTTATGCTCTCTCCTCCTCAGAATAATACCCTACATTGCCTCGCTTGGAAATGGGGAATTGTTTGTCAACACAGGTATGTACAAATGGAACTCAGCTTGCTTACCTCAAGAAAAATATCCAGAGTAACAGCATAAAATACTCAGATTTTTATATCAACCTACAATAAGACTGTTTTCATGATACTGACTACCAGCATTGTGTCAAGGCAAATAGATATACAGAAGAATAGATTTACATTTGAACTCTACCCCTACTTGCCATGATGATATATTGCTACTCACTATCATTGATGTGATATTGTTGCAGGTTGATATAAAAATCACAATAAAGTGGTGCAATACCGCTAATAGGAAGCATTAGAAGACAAGTGTAAGGTTGAAACATGACATTACTGTTGAATAGGGTTCATGCTCTGCATCAAATTGATGGACATTGTAGCAGAATTTGGTGACTATATTCCCTTTGCGGTACTGTTGCATGACACTGCGATGGATTTGTGTTGATTGATTCTGCCGGTGCTAAACCATCTAAACATCTGAGACGATTGTGAGGCCTGCTAATAGCACCAGGAAGGCATCAATATGACACAGCTTAAAGTCACATCAGCCAGGAGCCTAGAGTGCTCCAAACTATGTGATGGACAACAAAACAACCAAAGTGTGTTGGTGTGCCACTATATGCAGTGAGGCCCTCTCAGTTTCAAGCTAATCCCAATTTTGGGATCACCAACAATGTAAACATGATTTACCCTGAAAGGTAGATCAAATAATCAAACCTCCCCTTCGCTGTCTCATGCTGACGCTATGCCAGCAGCTTCTTTGCTTTTACATTCTTAGTTGGATTATTGCAGTTAGGTTTACGAACTACTGCCACATCGCTTTCTTTCTTTCTGGTAATTCAGAATGTAACTAGACATCCTGTTTCCAGCAAGGAGCGAGGAACCCATCTTCCCCACTTACAGAATACTCAGTTTGCTGCCAGTGACCTGCTGGATCAAATTCGAAACTCTCCACTTAGCCAACAGATGAATGTCTTTCCATGTCTTCATCATTTCTTCAAAGAAAACAAAAAACAATATTTCTTCTGTTACTGAAATCTCGCCTGTAATGAGCCAGACATTTGGATCTGCTTCAGCTACTGTTCGGGTTGTTCGGAGCTCTCATCTCATCAAAAAGGGATCACAGATTGTCTGCCATAAATCTGGGATAGTTTACAGCTTGCACAGTGAACCATGTCTGGGCATCCTAGCTTAATAGTACGTATTGTATCTATTTTAAGTGGATATATCTGAATCTGAAGCACTTCTATAGGGGCAAGGGAGTTCGTGGCAGAAATAATGGTTCCTGTGAAGTCTGGTGTCATATCTGTTGGGCAGAAGTGGAGTTAACCAGATAGTCTTGTTCATCCATGCTAAACACTCACTCTTTGTTGAGGCATTCTGCCATCTTGTTCTGCAGTGCTAAGACCTGCGCCATTGGGAACGTGGACTGGGCTCCATTGTATGCAATCCAACTGTGGTCTCTGTTGTCGCGCTGCAGTGGTGCTACTGGAATTTGTAACTCTGATTAAAGATTGGCACTAGGTTCTTTTTTCACTTATGCAGTAGTTAAGGATCTCAGTCCTGCTAGGAAGGGAAGATTAAAATGTGTTATCCTTGCAGTGTCTTATGTGATTCCAGCTACTTTGTCAAAGCCATGCTTCTCCAAGAATTTCATCTTGCTGGGCAAATCTCGTCTATCCGCTGACAATTTTCTTTTTCATCCTCTATTTTAAAATGATCTCCTGCCAGTTTGTTGCATTCTTCCTCATCCAATGCAAATTGTCATCCTTATTTGCTGTTATAGCTCACTCTGCTTGGAGAGTTGGGGTAGACACCAAGATACAACAACCGAGACGATAGTGGGGATCATGTGGCCATCAAGTTGTGTAGACATTTGAAAAACTCTACCATCAAATTGCAGAAAGAAAGAAAGGTGCTTCATGCCGAGAAGGTAACTGGTGGTGCACGGTATTATTAAACTTGGAGTTCCCCGTAATGTACCGTACCACCTATATCAAGAATTAGGTCATGGTGAATCATCTGTATACATGTTGACACCTTCTGCAGTGATGTGGCTTTATCTTGCCCATGTAGAAACGGTGCAAACTCAGGTAGGTAATGACGGGTGTTTGTTTCAACATGGTTGTCGATTTTTCACCTGTGGTTATCTTTAGCTGTAGATGTGTAGCACAGTTGCAGAGTTGCAACAGTGATAAGTGGTATGCACAAACTACATCTACTCAATCACTTGTTTCCTTTTGTATTTTAGAAGGTTTTATTTGAATATTTGCATCGTACAATCGAAGTTTTATTTACTTTGTTTGGCCGTGGAGTGGTGAGCTGTGCAAAAAATGAGGATTTCACCAGGGGCTATGTGAGAGGAATTGGCTTATGCTCTTAGATGTTGTTGAGTAGTCTGGAGTAAGCTGTTTAGTGCAGTACTTGTTCCAGCCTGAGGATGTTTTGAATATGGATGTTACTGTATTGTTTTGTAGTTTGGAACAGCTATGGTTTTACTAAGGAAATTTGTTTTTTAAAATGATGCCACATGGGTGTCGATTCACCAAAATGCCTGGGGAAGCGAGAGTACATCACATTTTTTTGACACCCATGACATCACAGGAAGTGATATGACTTTTGACACGCTGTCCCCCTCCCCTCAGCTATTTGTAATACGACTTATTTTCTATTATCTGTCACGTCTTTCTCATCTATTGCGTGTTCACCCCTCCTGTCTATCTCAGCTGTGTCTTTCTCACTGATCTCCTTTCAATACATTTTCCCCTCTGGCACCTAACTTTCTCACCTGTTCTGTCTCTTTTTCCACTCTATTTCATCTATCTTCCTCCTCTCCTACTCCCATATCTGTCCTTTTTTACCTGTCCATGTCACAGTATTGTTGATGTCTCGTTCATCCCTCTTTGTCTCTCTCAGACATACAACCTCCTGTGTTTGTCTCTTGATCGCTCACCCTTCTCTCTGTAGTGTCTTCTTCCTTTCATTGTTTTCCCTTAATTATCCTCAAACCTTTTAACTTTACCTCCTCTAACTCTTTCTCTCGCCTTCTCTTCCCTGTATTTGATTCTTGTTCTCTCCAAAAGCTCAAGGGCAGTGGGAGGCACAGAGACGATCCACACCTCTTGGAACAATAAATTATTATTTTCCAAATGAATTACTGTCCTCTGAGGTCAAGGGGTTGCAGTGACAGGGCTGAGAGTCGCAGGACGCAAGCCAGGGGTCGCAGCTGTGACCCCCGGCGACCCCTAAATGACATCCATGCCCTGCAGTACTGCATGATGGTTAAAGAATACCTATTAAGGATAGTTAGTGAGATCCCGTATTCCTCAGGCACAGCTTGAAGATGCGACCCCTGAGTAGAAAGGCAGCCTGAAGTGCTCAGTTTCCATGAGCATCATTAAATATAGATTGCACAGGTTTGCACCTAAGCATGTGTGTCGGAATGCATGATGTAATTATGTAGTACGGACATAGCCACAAAGCACTGAATCTCTGTACAGGATAGAAGCATACCACAGCAGGAGGAGGTCAGAGCCTGGTGCCGGCTAGAGGAGAGGGTGTTACCATGGATTCAGTGTGTTATCCAGAATCTAAGACACTGAATTCCCTGTGACCTGGCCCTCTACATGTATTATGTGGTAGAAGGGAATTTAAAAAAATGTTTTGGTAAAGAAAACTTCACACAATATATATTTATTTGTAGTAAACTTGGGGAAATAGCAGAATAAATAGAAAGATTAAATTAGTTTTGCATTCCACTCTTTTGAGTGTAAACATTTTTAATGCCTGGTAATCAAATATTAGGTTTTTAAGGGTTCTTATGTTTTTCTATTTTGAGACAAAAACTTACGTAACTCATTTATTTCATGCATTAGTTAATTACTAAATAAAGATATTGAAAACTATAGTAATGGGGAAAGGATGGTGTATTGCCATTAATAAGAGAATCGAGAAACATGGTGCTCTCTGTACTAGCATTGTATCCCCTCTGATTTCTGTCCTGCTAAGACAGGGTGTTTAACATAAGCACTAGCGGGCCGGATCCATATTGGAATCTTTGAATATTCATAGAAGATATATTTGCATATAGTGAGTCTAAATTAAATACTTATGTAGTCAGTGGCTGTCCTGAAACTCTTCATTGAAACCGGCTCTTCTGGATCTATTTAGGGCACGCTTGTTCTAAGGAGAAGCCAAATGAGGTATTATTTGCAAAAGGCCTTCATTTGGTATTAATTACTTAGACCTGGTTAGACGGTGCTTCTGACCTGACCTTGTTACTGGCTATGCCAGAGTAGTATGGGATACTCCAGATGGACACATACGTGCAAAACAATGGGGTATTCTAACTGCATATCGCCAGGATTTAGATATTCGCCTACTGTTGATCACTCTAGCATCAGCATTTCAACACTCTGGACCCAATTTAGAAACATTTTGCTATGAATGGGTGTAATTTACTCTACAGTACCCCTGGCTTACTCCTAAATCCTGGTAATCAGCCAGGAGTATTCCTGGCTTTCTCCTGGTTTAACCCTGAAATTCAGGGCTAAACTGGGCTCTGCAAGATTAAGTCACAGCAACATTTTCTCAGATCTGGGTTTATGGCTAACCTCTCAGTATCCCAGGTAGAACCTACTTTGATAAATTTGTGTACATATGCCCATATGGATTCAAAACCTTTCATCCAGATTTGTTAGAAAGCATCATATCAGTCCCTCTGCCAGGGTCACAAAGTGGCTCTCTAGGATTTAGTCTATGGTCAATTTATCATCATTATCATCATCAACAGGGAACTGGACGCTGGCATACCCTGGAAGAAATGAATTCCGGACAGTTGGCACACACTCCCACTCACTGTAAAGGTTACACGTGTGCCTGTGCGTTGTATTATCAGACCATGGTCAGCATAGCAGTCACCATTGATTTGAAGTGGTCAGAGACGAATGCTTCAGACGCCATAAGAACTTATCAGCTGAAAAGCTATACGTATCCCCCATGAGTAATTCTATCATCTCTGGGTCACCCTTGATCTTCTAACCTGATTAAGCAGTGTAGGAAATCACTGGCACCTATGATGACTGCCTTCATGACTACATATTTTATGAGTGGTTCTCTTTCAAAGCCTCTAAAAGATCATTGATTACTCTGTGATTAAAAAAGCCTCTCCTCATCTGGTGAATCCTGCAAAGTTTAGATCTCCGCCAACAACCTAGTCTTATTGAAAGTGCTGGAAAAATTGTCTGCAATGTGATTAAAAAGCCACCTTATGCAGCATTATATTCCGGGAGAATGACACTCCGGATTTCAACCCACACTTAGACACTGAGACAGACCTTCTGGTTGTGGTCATCAATTTTTAAAATCTTGCATAGAGGGTGCCGGCTTTTTTCCTGCTGCTTGGTTTGTCTGGGGCCTTTGATATCCTGCACCACACAAGTCTAGGGCGCACCCTAAATATTGACCCCAGATGATCAATGTAACACAGTACCTAGGCAGTGGCGTAGCAAGGGAGGGGGTGGAAGGTTTCTGCCATGGGCAGCTCGAGTTTTGGGGGCGGTGGCCTCCCCCGCTCTTACCTGCGGCCGTTGCGCATCGGCAAACACAGGAAGCGCCAGTACCCCCTTTCCCCCCATTCTACATGCAACTGCCAAAGGGCAGCAAACGCAGGGACCGCCACGAGCGGCCAAAGGTCCAGCGACGCAATTGTACCTAGGAAAAAATATCCCAAAAATATGCATCATATTTTCAAAGTACATAGATGTGGCATCAGGAATTCTAAATCTGTACTCCCTGTATGAGCTTCCCTTTTGATATTTTGTCTCTTGATATTCTGTCCTCCATATTCTCGTGCCACCTTATTCTTGGGATTGATATTCAGTAGTACAATCCAGAAGTTTGGGTCAAACTTTGCATGGGGTGGTTGATTGCTAGAAGTGGTGCCTATCTGTCCGATTAGTTTGCCAAGTGAACATCAGGTGATTACGTCAGGAGATTACCCAGTTAAACTTAGATTGCCTAAGGGTTCCTGCCTCCAACCCTTGCTGTTTAATATATGTCAACGCCCTGATCATTAATTGTGCAATTTCGGCTTGTTATGCCAGAACTATGCTGATGACACCTAGATTGTTTTCCATTTGACTAGTGATAGAGTAAGGATTAACGGCATCGCCATTGATGATACATATGATGTCTCTCAGCTGCAGTGTCCTCAACTTCCTGAATGAACAGGCTGTATTGTTGAATGTAACGTCAATAAAGATGCCATAAACAAACAAAAAAGGATTAACTGCATCTGTAATAGAATACAATATTCTACAACAGTGGATGCACAACAACTGGCAAAGTCTGAACGCCGAAAACACACCGCTCCAGTTGGCTGGGTAAGAAAGAACCAGTTGAAGCACATGGAAAAATATTTAAAACAATTCAGAATTCATAAGCCCATAGAAATCAAAGACAGGGTGAAGACTCTATCTATATGATTTCATTCAGAAGTGACCGTGGATATTCGGAGTAAATATGGAGTTCCTGCATCAAATGTTCTTCTTAAGGTGGTACTAAGCCCATACCCATCTATAGATGAGCCTAATGGAGCAAAAGTTGCAATATCAATAATTCACTCAAAGTTGATATATTGTAATGTTTTGATTGCCTGGCACTACGGAAATGAATATGGCAAAGCTTCAGGTGGTGCAGAATTCCTCTGTAACAGCAGTCCCCAATATTGCTTGGCATGATCACAACATTCTTGGCTGCAGAGCATTGCTAGTGCTGTTTGTGCATTCAAGAGTAAAATCCAAACTACTAGTGTTGATTCAAAAATCAGTTTATTGAGGTACCTGTGAATAACCAAAGAGCTGTAATATCCTCCATCACCCTACATTTGTATGGTAAACAGTTCCACGCATCTGTGATCCCCAAAGGGCGGAGTAAGACTTTCTCTAGCAAAGTCTGTAATTTGTGGAACAATCTGCCTGATCAGTTGTGTGTATTGAAGCAGCTATTGTCAAATAAAGTACTGAAGACACAGATTTTTTATGCTGTGACTGTCTCTATTTACAGATACAGTTTTGTGCGCTTGGTCGCCTGAGGCCCTTCAGCACGGCATAAATGAACTGATTATCAATATTGAAATACAGAGGTGCACCACAATCTTCTATAGTTTACATGCTTGGTGCAGCCTTACTTCTTGCAGAAACAGCACATATGTGCCTGGAGTGGAGGCCTGTAGCTAAAAAAATATTTTCTCAGTTGTGATTTCAATCTTGATTTGACCGTGTAAGCAGGGTGTGTGCCTAAAAAAGATTTTAAAAAGTATAAATGGCTGTCTTGGAAGTAGCTACTATTGGGGACACAGGGATAAGAGCAATATCTCCTTCCCTGCCCCTTGCCTGAGGGACAGAGGAAGCTAAACACATTTTAAATGTTAGAAGACATTTGAAAGTCGACATTGACCATCCAAAGCTTACGGTATGTTGTGAAGGCTTTTTCACTTGGAACCGAAAAAAATCCACAAAGCAGGCCTTCACCGCTCACTGAAAAGTCCCCTTCATTTCCAAATATCCAATAAAGAATTGGTATGAAAAGCCAGACCAGTGATGCTGAAGTAACTCTGTGAGATATATTAAACATTAGTCTGGCCAGTGGTGGTCGTTTGGGTTTCTAGGCTGTTTTGTGGATTGTGTCTTTTTTGTTGACATGTTCTGCGGCCATGTCTACTCTTTCTGGCAGATCTGCTAGGATGATGCAGAGGTTTCCTTCCTCTGTTGTATTGACCAAGTCTTGTTTTTCGTTGCACAGTGTAGGGGGGTAGATATCCCGACCATCCCCGTAGCCGGGGCAGTGGAACAGAAGGGGCTCTCTACTTCTCCCATGGCACACTGGTGGCAAATTCTACCCTGTCCTGGTTTGTGGTGGGATCAGGGTCAGGCAGTCTCTATTTTGTGTCCGTGGTCATGAGGACCCGATTTTGATTTAGTTGCTGTCTAAGTTGAGTGTTCCCAAAGGTGTTGAAATTGAAATCGATGCTGGTCCATAAGTGCTTCTCTTATGAAACATTGATCTCTGTTTAAGTTCAGTTGTTATTGAATATGTTGCTTTAGTTAATGTTTCGCGTTTAAATAATGTCGATTTTGTGTGTTCTCCCTTCATAGCCTAGTGACTATTTGCGAGCTTTCTAAAGTACATTTTATGAACGGCATCCATTTGTACATATACAGATATATATTAGGGGCAGGCGCACTGGTTGAAGGAATGTTAGAACGCGCATGGAGAGCGGGGAAAAATCAGAACTTTAGTTTCCAAATCAACTGCTGAGTGTTGGAAGAAAACTTGGAAGAAAGTCGTGGTGGGATCTGCTATTATTAAACTTATATGGATGTCAGAGAGCTGTGTCTCTTCAGGTTTTTTTTAAGGAGTTGGGAGGGTAAACGGGTGGAAATGTTTTTATTAAAAAAACACATTTCTTAAGCCAAAATGTGGTATACATCAGTTCAACAACTGAAAATAGTGCTTGGGAGAATACAGGGTTGGTTGGCCGATACCGACATCTTAACTCCACTCCAGGCAGGGTTTCGGTCGCACACAAGCACCCTTGACCAGGCTTTTTGGTTTGTCCTAATATATTGGAAGGAGGTGGTTATGGGTGGGGGTATGCTTTTTGCGGCATTTGTGGATTTAAAATCCTCTTTTGATCTTGTTCCCTGGGTGAAACTGTGGAAGGTATTACAGAAAATGGGGATGCGGTCAGGTTTGGTGGCAATTTTGGTTAAACTTCACGAATCGACTTACGCTCAGGTTCGCTGGGGCAAACAAGGGAGAGAGACCGCTGAGAGATTTAATGTGTCCAAGGGGGTCCGACAAGGGTGTGTACTGGCTCCTACCTTGTTTTCACTATTTATAAACAAGGTAGTCCAGTACTTCTCAAACCACCCTACTGATGCACCAATATTAGCTGGTTTGAAAGTACCATTGCTCATGTTCGCGGATGACACCCTGCTAATATCCAAGACGAGACAGGGGCTGCAGGCGGCTCTGTCTCGTTTTGAGGTGTTTTGCCGCAAACATGAGCAAGTGGTCAACGTAGGAAAAACTAAGTTTATGGTGCTCCATAAAACTAAAACCATTAATGCCAGTGTCCACATGGGTGGGGATCTGTTGGAGCAGACCAACGTGTTTTCCTACTTGGGTGTCACATTTAGTAGCAAATTAAGCTGGAAGCTCCAAATCGAGCTGCTGGCATTAAAACACGTGCAGCTAGCCGGTCATTAAGGAACACAGGCTTTCCCAAGCCAAGCCTATTGCCCCCATATTACAACTTTATACTACCAAAATCAGCCCATCAATATTGTATGGTGCAGAACTATGGGGTTTTGGCAATTTATCCCCACTTACTATACCCCAAAACAAGTTTGTAAGAGGGATAGTTGGCCTCCCGCAATCTTCGCCCCTTTTACCACTTTTTCTTGACTTGGGTTGCCACACCATTGAAGATGCAGCGCGTTATAGACCCTTGGCATTCTGGAGGCGTCTCTGGACCACACCGGAAATCTCCCTGTATGCCAAGGCATTACTGGAAGTGAGGAGCTTGAACCGATCACATAAGATCCCTTGGCTGAATAACATCAGGTCCCTACTGGCTGAAATGGGGACGAGTAATCTATGAGACCATCGGAGGATATGGAATTCCCATCTAATAAGATCTATAGAGCAGCATATTGGGAAATGGTGGTCAAAACCAAGAGATACACTTCCCACACAAGGCAGTCACTGTGGAGGGATTTCCTCGACATCAAGGATGAGGCCGCTATGGAAACCTATTGGGATCTTATTACTTACCTTATGATTGGAAGCTCTACCACCATTTCAGAATAGGCACGCTGCCATTAAGATGCTTCACAAGTAAATGGAACCCTGCCAGGAGTGACAAGTGTATATTTTGTCAGGATCACATTGAGAACATAGATCACTTTCTATTCGTTTGTCCTGCTTACCACCTGCCCAGGTCAAAATGGCTTAAACCAGTATGCACGTCTATGAATACAAGTTTGGCGATGGTTGCGAGCAGGATCTTAAAATCAGACACCACCGCCCTCATCGTAATTGGCGTGACTACGTTTCTGAGTTGGGCATGGGCCATTCGCAATAAAAAGGGGGGAGGGGTAAAGTACTACATAAAGTTCAGTTGGGCCACACTTTATATAAGTCTGAGCTATGATCTGTATTGTTCTGTTACTATAAGGCAGATCATTTGTTTCCTTTTTAAGTACCTGTTTTTGAAATGATGTCTGCACAAAGTTTTTTAACTATTCAAATCATATTTTAAGATGCTGTTTTATTATGTATATATTCTCATTTAACAACATATGATGACATTTGGAGTAAGAATTTTGTATAATATTTTCTATTTATATGCAGTATTTTAAGTGGAGTACGAGCTCTAAAAATTGGATGAACTTGTCTTTTATGATGAATAAACAAAAGAAAGACTTAATTGAATTGAATTGAATTTATTTATTTATTTATTTATTTATTTTTAAAATTTATAAAGCGCGACGTATGCCCATGGGCGTCTTGGCGCTGAGACTCATTATGGCCTAGGGCTCAGTATATATTTTAATTTTAACGGTGCAGGAAAGTGAGGGGTTTATTGGTTGAATAGCCACGTCTTCAACCGTTTTCTAAACTGTAGCAGTGTGGGAGAGGATCTAATTTCCAGTGGGAGTGTATTCCAGAGTCTGGCTGCGGCGATGGTAAAAGATCTGTCTCCCCAAGTAACTGTCTTTGTTCTCGGTACAGTGAGGAGGAGAGCATTTACTGACCTTAGTTGTCTAGTGGGGCGGTAGAGTATAAGCTTCTCCTTCAGGAACTTTGGCCCTTGCTGACGAGTGGCTTTGAAGGTGATACACAAAGTTTTGAACTTGTTTCTGTTTGTCACCGTCAGCCAGTGATAGCTCCTGATAGTCTGTTTAATTGGTTGAGATTTAGGGATACCAGACAGCAGCCTAGCAGCCGCATTCTGGACCATTTGCATTTTAGCCACAACCCGGGCCTGAGCATTCAAGAACAGGCCATTGCAATAATCTAAGGCGGACAGTACTAGTGAGCTCACAACTGTTTTTCCTCCTTTGTCTGAAAGAAATGGTATAATTTTTCTAAGGAGTTTGAGCTTAAAAAAAGCTGTGGAGGCTACTTGATTGGCATGTTGGACAAAGTTGAGTTTCTCATCAAAAATCACACCTAGATTTCTGACTTTCTGCACCGGGGATGGCAGTGCCCCTAGCAACGGGGGCCACCATATTGAGGACCAAATAGGGAAGAGTTTTCCAAAAATGATCACCTCAGTTTTTTCTGAGTTCAACCTTAGGCAATTACAAGCCATCCATTCCTTGATGGCCAGCATGCCTTCTTGAAACCTGGCTGCCACCTCCTCGCCGTCGTCATTGATGGCTAGGACCAGCTGAGTATCATCCGCATAGGTGGTAAGGCTCATCCGGTAGGTATTGATGACCTTAGCTAAGTCCGCCACATAAATGTTAAAAAGGGTCGGACTTAGGGATGAGCCTTGTGGCACACCACATGGGAGAGCCAGGTTCGTTGATCGAAAAGGCCCCAATGTTACTGCTTGGGTTCTTCCTGACAGGAAGGAAGCGAGCAGAGCCCTGGCCACGGCCTGGACGCCCAGCTCTTCGACACGGTCAATCAATATAGAATGATTGACCGTGTCGAAGGCCGCCGATAGATCCAGCATGATCAGAATTGATGGCGATTTACAAGAAATGAGTAGTTGCAAGAGAAACCATTTATGAATTTGTGAAAAAATAGAACATTTGCATTAAATAAAGATCTCACAAATCGGGCACCAGGTAATTCCCACCAGCCAGGGTCGGAGGGGCCTACAGGGCAATCTGGTTGTGCCAGAATGGTTGGTCTGACAGATCCATTTGTGAGCCCTTCTTTGGCTGTTTGTGGGCCTGTTTTATCGGCTCATGCGTCGGTTTTTACTGTTGTTTTCACCAATAATGTAAAAATTTATGTAGTCACCCATACCTTGCAAATCACCTTTATAGCACGTCTTTACAAGTTTAAAACTGCCCCGTTGAGCAGAATGTTGGGTCACGTTTTAGTTACTGAATTGCTAATGGGGCTGCCAATCAAACTTCAGTGGCAAACACTAAACATGTGCAAACAGCTAATGGAACAGAAGAGTCACCGTTAATTTACATTTCGATAATGCCTAAAGTTTGGAGTCAGTCTGCGCTTTGGCTTTTTCACCATATTGCGGAATTCTGCAAATTTGAGGTTTATTCTCTGTGCTCTCTGGCATTCTAGCCTGTTATGCTATCCTGCATGTGTCTCCTAGTACATTGTTGAGCGCTTCATTTGAGCCCCGTCAAACTAGATTCTAAAAAGTCCTTCTCTCTGCTTATGGGCTCCTGTGTTAGGATTCTTTTTGGGCTATTGCAGGGCGACTTGGGGCTGAGAGGGCTTTTAGGACATTTTTGGGAGGGCTTGGCTACTTGGTCTTTCAATGCTGGTAGTGGCGGGTATTTGGGTCTTTTTCCTCGCAGCGGCACCAGTATTTAAAGTTGGGCTTCTGAATATTTCTCCTCAGGGTAAATCTCCCCAGTTCTGCTCTGCCTGCATGATGGGGGCGGCCTCTATACACTCAGGAAAGCTGGTTGCAGAAATTGAGCTGCTGCGATTTTGGGGGCTTTGCCCCTTTCTGCATATATTCGGTTGCTGGCAGGTTCCACACTTCACTTCCATAAAGTTAAGCTGGGGAGTATGCTGTCACACAGTTTTTTGCATTAATCTCACTGGTGAGATATGAAGTAGGATAGATATTTCCTGATGCTGTAGAAAACATGCAGATCTTTTCTTGAAGTTTTATATATTGCTTGTTTAAAATTTCCTGGCTGACCTATTTTGAAATGCAGTGAAGTGCAGTCTTTATTTACTCAACTTCTACACGATTGAAAAGGAATTTAATCTTGTTTTTGACCTTGAATTTTCCCAAAAATCATAATTTTGATCTTTTTAGGCTTACCTCAAGGTACTATGTTCCACTACACTCTTCTAGGATAATAGGACTATATTGGATTCCTTCTCTGGTGGCTGTGTGTTTACAGCATCAGACGTCAAGCCTCTGATTCCATCACATAATTCATTTCAACCTTGAATAAGGTTGGCCTGAAGTTGTGCTATTGTCTAACTTCCCATTCCTGCTTGAAGCCATCATCTACATTTTGCTTACCCTAACCTTGCAAATGATTGAGCTAGATTAGAATTTAACATATTGCATAGTCTCTCCCCTATTTCAACTTCAAATATGTTGATATTCAGTACATGGTGCCCAAATAAACTCAAATTATTTTAGGAAGCCTATAAAGCAAGCAATTACTGATCCACTGCTTTAGTTCGACAAGTTTACTGAGAGTCTGTAATGTGAAGATATGGTGACCGATTCACAAAACGGTTTATGAGTACGGGAAGTCATACTACAGGGGTACTCTTTTACGTGCTCTTACAAGCCTTTGTACGTCAGCCTCACAGCTTCCAACTCCCTATAAGTAAAATTGAAAAAAAGGCACAGAATTTTGTATTTGTACTAATTGTTTATCAATATTCCCTGAATATTCCTTTTTTATTCCCATTTTAGATATTTGTAAGCTAATCCACAAAGGCATGTACAAGTACACAAACAAGTACCACAGAAGCACTATAGTACTTAATCCAAAATGCCTTTATGATTAGACCCCTGGTCCATGGTTTGGTGTTTGGGTAGGACACTTTCATGGCTCCTATTCAGAATTTTACAGTTAGTTGCAAACCTCAGGATTCTTTAGTTTGTGATTCTGCAGAAATGTTCGCTGACATTACTGTTTGCACAAGTGCCGATGTGTTGGTTATTTGGGTTTAGGGTGCGGTTATTATTTATGTCGAAAGGAGTGATGATCCCTTCAGACCTTGTGTCTTCAAAGTGCCCCGATTATTAGTGTTTCTTGAATTTAGTGTTATTTTGGTGCGTACTCATCACTTCAGGATTTTTAGGTCTCGACCTCTGCCAATGCGCTTGCGCATTGCAGATGTCGAGACTATTGAGTTGAAACCAGGAAAGCTAAACCAGGCGGATTGCGCCAAGTGCATGTGTGTCCGTGCTCACGCTTTTCATTTGCTTCCCGAGCCGCCTGCTTCGCATCATTGCATCAGACCCACCACAGCAATGCAAATGCGAGAGCTTCACTTCAAAGGTATGCGCTCCCCCGCCCCCTGCTTCACAGGTCAAAGGAAGGCGCCCCCCCCGCCATGCCGAGAGCATTTCCCGGCCGCTTTTCATTTTCTTGCCATCGCTGGTCAATGTGCTGCCAGCCTTCCTGCTCTCTTCCATTTACCACCTGATTGTAATTCTGGAGCTATTTTACACTAAACTCTGTCTATTTTACCTACCCGTTCTATGCAATTCTTTTATACTATTGTTACAATACAAGCTTTGCTTCTCCTTTCACTCGGACGTTCCAATTTGTCCACCGCTTGCTTTCTTGTACTTCGAGTAACACCAATGAAAATGAGCTTGCTACCTCCAACCCGAAGACTGACGATTTTCAAGCCAAAACTGCTTTATTTCAGCTGTCCCCCGTCCAAATTTGCCTCCGCATTTAAATAAATCAATGGAGAAAATGAATTTCCCGATTTTTATTTTTATTTTTTTATCCCATTCTCATGTTCTAAAACGTTGCTTGTATGAAACCCATGAAGTCACTGTTTTGTGTCCGCTCTCAATTACTCGCTCACTAATAAATATGCCCTTGGGCGCTCGCTGCATATATCTCATACCAGCACCACCTAATAGCCTCCCGGGGCGATATCTGGTTCACTCGCTAAGCCGTTGCTGATGCTCTTTTCACTTTTCTAACAAAATACATCCGGCGCCACGCACGTCACTGCTGACAGCGTGATGAACTCAAAGAAACATCATTGCTAGGGAAACCCTTGCTCTTCTACTCACATTGACCTGCTTGTCATCCACCCTTTTGCCACGTTGCCCTTTTCTTCTGATTCAGAATATCCATTTAACCACACACAACACCACACACACACAACACCACACACACAACCCCACACACACACAACCCCACACACAATCCCCCCACACACACCCACATGCCTCCACACACACACACACCCACGCCCTCCCGCACACAACCCCACACACACCCACACACAACACACCACAGACACAACCCCCCCACACACACAGACACACCCCAACCCCCAACACACACACCCCACACACACCCAAACAACCCCCCACACACACAACCCCACACACACACACAACCCCCCTACACACACCCACACACACAGCCTCACACACACAACCCCCCACACACAACCCCTCACACACAACACACACACCCCCCACACCTCCACACCCCCCCACCCCCACACACAACCCCCCACACACACAACTCCACACACAAACAAACACAACCCCACACACACAACACACCACAGACACAACCCCCCACACACAACCCCCCCACACACAGAGAAACACCCCAACCCCCAACACACACCCCCCTCCCACACACACACAACCCCACACAAACACAACCCCACACACACAACCCCCCCACACACCCACACACACAACCCCCCCCCACACACACAACCCCACACACACAACCCCACACACAACCCCAACACACAACCCCACACACAACCCTCCACACAAAACCCCCACCCACACACAAACCCACACCCCACCCACCCACCCCCACCCCACACACACCCCAACCACACCCCCACCACACACACCCCACACTCACACACACAACCCCCACACACACACACACACAGCCCCACAACCACACCACACACATAACCCCAAACACACACAACCCCATACAGATACAACCCCCCACACACACAACCCCCACGCACAACCCCCACACACACAAGTACACCAACACACAACTACACACACACACAACCACACACACACAACCACACAACCACAAGTGCACACACAACCACACACAACCACACTCAACCACACACACAACCCCAAACACCACACACAACACCAAACACAACCCCAAAAATAACACACACAACCCCACACACACAACCCCACACACACAACCCCCCACCCACAAACCCACACCCCACACACCCACCCCCACCCCACACACAACCCAACCACACCCCCACCACACACACACCCCACACACACACACAACCCCCCCACACACACACACAACCCCACAACCACACCACACACATAACCCCAAATACACACAACCCCATACAGATACAGCCCCAAACACACACAACCCCATACAGATACAACCCCCCACACACACAACTACACACACACACACACAACCACAAGCGCTCACACAACCACACTCAACCACACACACAACCCCAAACACCACACACAACACCAAACGCAACCCCAAACATAACACACACAACGCAACACACACAACGCCACACAAACAACCCCACACACAACCACACACACACAACCACAACCACACACACAACCATCTGTCTATCTATCTATCTATCTATCTATCTATCTATCTATCTATCTATCTATCTATCTATCTATCTATCTATCTATCTATCTATCTCACTCACTGTATCTATCTATATATCTATCGATTGCCCTCACTCTATCTATCTGTCTATTCACCGCCCTCACTCTATCTATCACTATCTATCTATCTATCTATCTATCTATCTATCTATCTATCTATCTATCTATCTATCTATCTATCTATCTATCTATCGCCCTCCCTCACTCTATCTATCGCCCTCCCTCTATCTATCTATCGCCATATCTCTATCTATCTTTCGCCCTCACTCTATCTATCACCCTCACTCTATCGCCCTCTATCTATCGCACTCACTCTATCTATTGCATCACTCAGCACCAACACAGCATCACTCAGGGGCACCACAACATCACTATGCGCTACCACAGCATCACTGAACGCCACAACATCACTCTTCGCCACCACAACATCACTCAGCGCCACCACAGCATCAATCTGTGCAACCATTCAACTACTAGTTCAAAAATGTTCTCTCAACGTTTCAATCTTTATTACAAGTGTCACAAAAAGATGTTAATATTTCACTTCTGTTCTTGGATTTTCGTCACAATATACACTGAACATAATCTTCACAAAAGTTATTTACAAAAGTTTAAGCTATTGCTATTATAAATTACAATAACTTTTATTTAAGTATTAATTATTAAAAGAAATTAAAAGCCATTGTTATGTGTAATAGCAATACATCTAAGCCACGTAAATACAACACATATTGTATTACTAATTCTATAGGTGCCACATTTGCTAAAGTTATAACTATTTGCATTGTCAATGACAAAGCTATTAATTTTTTGTGCCTTTCTGCCCCCTGTTAGACCCGTTTTTTGTGCCCCTCTGCCCTCTGTTAGACTCGTTTTTCCCTTGTTTTTCTACCCTTCTGCCCTGTTAGACTCGTGTTTGTGCCTTTCTGCCCTCTGCATCCCCACATCATCACTCAGCGTTACCCCAGCATCACTCAGCACCACCACATTATCACTCAGCACCACCACATTATCACTCAGCACCACCACATTATCACTCAGCACCACCATATTATCACTCAGCACCACCACAGTAGCACCCAGCGCCACCCCAGCATCACTCAGCGCCACCCCAGCATCACTCAGCGCCACCCCAGCATCACTCAGTGCCACCCCAGCATCACTCAGTGCCACCCTAGCATCACTCAGCGCCACCCCAGCATCACTCAGCGCCACCCCAGCACCACCACAGCATCACTCAGCGTCACCACAGCATCACTCAGCACCACCACAGCACCACTAAGCACCACCCCAGCATCACTCAGTGCCACCCCAGCATCACTCAGCGCCACCCCAGCATCACTCAGCACCACCCCAGCACCACTCAGCACCACCACAGCACCACTCAGCACCACCACAGCACCACTCAGCACCACCACAGCACCACTCAGCACCACCACACCACCACTCAGCACACCCACAGCATCACTCAGCGCCACTCCAGCATCACTCAGCACCACCACAGCACCACTCAGCGCTACCCCAGCATCACTCAGCGCTACCCCAGCATCACTCAGCACCACCACATTATCACTCAGCACCACCACAGCCCCACTCAGCACAACCACAGCACCACTCAGCACCACCACAGCACCACCACAGCACCACTCAGCACCACCACAGCACCACTCAGCACCAACACAGCACCACTCAGCACCAACACAGCACCACTCAGCACCAACACAGCACCACTCAGCACCAACACAGCACCACTCAGCACCACCACAGCACCACTCAGCACCACTCAGCACCACCACAGCATCAGTCAGCACCACCACAGCATCACTCAGCACCACCACAGCACCACTCAGCACCACCACAGCGTCACTCAGAGCCACCCCAGCATCACCCAGCATCACCCAGCACCACCACAGCACCACTCAGCACCACCACATTATCACTCAGCACCACCACATTATCACTCAGCACCACCACAGCACCACCACAGCACCACTCAGCGCTACCCCAGCATCACTCAGCACCATCACATTATCACTCAGCACCACTCAGCAGCACCACAGCACCACTCAGCAGCACCACTCGGCACCACCACAGCATTATCACTCAGCACCACCACAGCACCACCACAGCACCACTCAGCAGCACCACTCAGCACCACCACAGCATCACTCAGCACCACCACAGCACCACCACAGCATCACTCAGCACCACCACAGCATCACTCAGCACCACCACAGCATCACTCAGCACCACCACAGCGCCACTCAGAACAACCACAGCATCACTCAGCGCAACCCCAGGTTATAGGTGTCACATTTGCGAAAGTTATAACTATTGGCATTGTAAATGACAAAGCTATTAATTTAGCTATTTTCAAAACCAACACATAAATAAAAAAATTGTCATTTACAAGACCAATAGCTCAAACTTTCCTAATGCGAGACCTATTGCATTGCAAATGCTTGTTTGCTTTTAGTTCTTTATTGTCCTCTTTTAATCCCCCCATGGATAGTGTCTTGTCTATGGAGTATCACTGCTAGCTGGCAACTGTGACTCGATCCAACAGCTTTTTTTAATAGAAATCCCTCATAACCTGCTATAATGTTTTGCAGACGTATGTTCTCACACTATTTTTTTACAGGTTTTTAGGAGCAGTAACATATATTAATGTGATATTGCAAGACATGTGGAGTGCGTGTTTGGTTTTATTCTATGCTGAAACGTTTTAAAAAGGTTCCTTGATTTTTATGAAAATCTGGTTTAGAGATTAACCCATGATTGATTGCGCAATTGACATCGATGATCATCAGTGTTTGGCAATTTTTTTAATCTGCAAGGCAGCCACCTGGCAACTCTGCAGGTCTCCCCCATGCTTCTCCCTAAAGACAATTAATTTGGATTGAATCGTCTCTGGGATGCCTCGATCCTCCTGCTTGTCTTCTGTTTTGAAAAGTTTCTGCTTAGTAGTAATGACCTGCAAAAGTACTCAGGCATATAGCACCTCAGCAAAGTGTAGTTTGACCTTCTTATTTGGGTATTGGACGGACAGTCCTGCACATTGTGGTACATGTTCATATGTTCAGCAACATTCTGCCAATTACATTATGCATGCTTTCGGTCAGTGCTTAATTTAAGCCTTTGGTTTCCGGAGCTCTGCACCGGCACTTAGTTGTCAGCACCAGTTCTAGTGACAGTCCACCACATGGTGGCGCTGTCTGCAATGTGAACAACAAACGTGTTTATTAAGTTGAATGGCATTGAAAATGAATAATACCAGCATCTCAAGGCACTATTATAGCTTTGTGTGGTCTGAAATGGTCTGACTTGTCTCACTTTTGGGAGTGCGATGGCTAGGCGTTATGTTGGTAGTGTCATTGGCAGCGCTGGCAGGGGCAATGCATAGTGCAGGCTGCAGTGGTCTTCCGAGAAGGGCGCTGACACTTAAAGTTTTACAAATTATGGCTGCTTTAGGTCCTACTGAACTTGTAATTGGATTGCTCGCCTTAGAGGTCCTGAAGAGAACAATGCTGAAGTATTCATGATGGAAAACACCGCCCACCGGCCAGGCCAGGCTGCCACACCGGTGACTGCGCTTCAGAGTGACTTCAGTGGTGGCACCTCCTCTGGAGAGCGCTCCTCTGCATCCAACGCTAGACTCATGGCCTCATGTGATATTCAGTAGGTAGGCAGGGCGCAGAGCAGCAGGGGGGATTGCAGGTCACGTCTGAGGAGCGTGCCAACATTACTGTGCTGGCACTGATGCCAAGAGCTCTCTTTCAAAGCCTTCGTCTCGGATTCCTCACCCTTTAATGAAACGTCAAATGGAAGGCTGATTTCCATCTTTAACGCATTTAAGGGAATAGATTAACCAACAAGGCGGAATCTTGATTCCTCATAACTGTTTGCATATTGTTTCAAGGAACCTGAACTTCTGAAGAAGTACAATCCGTAACTTTTAAGCCGTACTTCCTTTTATCTGGCTACACTTGCCAAGATTGTATTACATCACCCATAAGGCTGTTTATAGTGCATAGCTTTAGTGAAAAACAACCTTGAACCAACCCCTCTTTCTCCCGCCTACAAGGTCAGCAGTCCAAATCACCTCAATAAGTCTTTACACTTGTGTGCATGCACATCAGACCTGTAAAGTGTCACATGTGACACCACCTGCCACCTTGTCTTTGCAGACAACCAAGGAAGTAGCCAGAAATGTAAAATACCCTCCTCCCCTGTGAACCAGGGCCAGACTGAGAACCCAAAGCAACCTCGGCAATTTTGTAGGACCAGCAAGCCCCCCCCTTCCCTCCGGGTGGCGTGGGGGGTGGGGGGGGGGCGGGTATGTGCAAGTGTGGAGCACTGCTGCTTTTGTTACTGGGGCCTTATATTGCAGCATCGCTGCAAAACGCCCCCAGTAACAAAAAAACTGCCGCCACTGCCTGCGGCGGCCGCCATAAATGAAGGGTAGTGGGGCGAGTGAGGTTGCATGGGAGAGGTTGTGAGGGGGTGCTTACAAATAAAAAACTCCCGCTTTCGTTCTTATCTCCTCTTCTTCCTGGGTCCCAGCGGCCCCTGTGACCCAGACTCCCATCCAATCCCCGCACAGCAGAACAACGTGGGGTTTGGCCTGAGCAGACCGGAAAGACACTCTGCTCAAAACAGGGAGTCTGTGAGGTTCTCCAGCACTGCTCCGCAATGCAGCTGGGCTTGAGAAAACCTAAGTGCACTTGTGGTTTTGGGTCAGCCTGATACAGCTGGCCAAAACATGTATGCGCCCTTAGGGAGTGGAGGGCACTAGCACTCCCCCTCCCCTCTCCCATACCTAGGCCCGCCCCTCCCAACACCACTGGCTAAAGACCGCAAATGTAAAATGCAAGTGCATCATTTTCTTTTACAGTTGCTGCCTTTGAGCATGGCAGTGGGGGACGCTCTTCCGCCATTGTGTAGGACCCCCCCCACTGCTGTAAAATAGGCTCTCACACTTCTAGCTTCCCGAGAAAATGCCCAATGCCCGCTACGGCCAGTCCGGCCCTGTCTTGAACACCATAGGTATTTACACTGAGCACACGAAGCAAGCATACCTGACATCCTTCTTCCATTCACCTGTCACCACTATGTCTGTTCATTCATCCATCTATCCATCCCTCCACCTTTCGGTCCTTCGATTTATCCTTTTTATAAACACATACATGCATCCATCAATACAACCATGTATCCATCTATCCTTCCCTTCACCCATCCGCCTTTTCACTATTCCCCATCGGTCCATTCTCCACCTTTCATCATTCACTCTTCCATCAATCCTTTAACCCTCCCATTCATGTATTCTCTCACTCTTCCAACTTACCTTTCACCCTTTCTTCCTTAATTCTTTTCATGGTTCATTCCTTCCCTTCACTTCCCAATCTTTTTCTCCTCTTTCAACCCATCTTTTGTCTGTCTGTTCTTTCCTTCCTCTCTCATAGTCACTTCTTCTATTTGTTCATCGCCCTGTGTTTTCCCCGATTTTCATCATTTCATCTTCTCTCTGTTTCCTCTAATGTTATTGACAGTCCACCTCCCACAACCTTTTCATAGAATTCCATAACAGTAGTGTTTATGGGCATTTTGACTGCTGTCCTCACACATACGAGGCCCATGAACAACTAATTTACAATTTTTTTTTTTGGGGGGGGGGCAGTTTACCAGCCCACTGGGCCCAGTGGCAGTCCCACTTTACGGTCGTGAGGAACCACTGGTAAAAAACCGACATTGCTCGGTTGCGTGCCAATATTTTTATAACGTGGCTGTATTGTAGCAAAGTTACAATTAAATTGTTAGAAAAAAAACTGTAAGAATGCTGAAAGGAAGAGGCATGGTTGTCGATTTTCAGTAACTTGCAACCTAGAGAGCATTGCAGTGCTTAATTTGTGCTGATGGTTGTTGGTGCTGGTACTAGCGCCTCATGTCAGTCGTTGGAACAGAGCAAGAAAGAAAGGCAACAAAGAGAGAAAGAAAGAAAGAAAGAGAGAGAGAAAGAAAACAATGACAAAGCGGGAAGGTAAGGCAGAAAAAGGACATGCAAGATAGAGGCGAAGAGACATGAAGTGTAGGATAGGAGAAGAGGCATAATATTCAGTCAAGACTAGGCAGCCTTGTCATTTTTTCAGCATTGTGAAGGGCTCCTAAAATCGCTGCCATCCTGGACCTTTTCTTTCTTTACAAATTAAGCAGTAAAGCGTAGGTTGTTGTAGTTGTCGTAGCCAAACTTCAGACAGTATGCTAAGAAAAAACCCTCATTGGTTTCCCTGATCATTTAGCTGAAAGTCTTCAATGTTTGTTGTGTTGGTAGAAGTTTAAAATATATAATTTTGTATCTTTCATGGCCAGATCTCTTTAATACTACATATTTGCTCCTCTAGTTTCTATGTCGAACACATGCAGGAAAGCACATAGCAGTAGATAATCTCCCCTGCAGGTGGGAGTAAAACATGGCAGTCATTGAGGCACTGAAGTAAGATGAAGTATGTAAGGTGGTGGACAAAGCCAAATTATTTAAATGTTACATGAATTACAAGTATAATAACATAAGTTGCAGATGTGCTACATGTTGCAATTGTCCTCTTTCAGTTCTACATCCAAGTGGCCGGATTCATGAAGAAAATAAGTGTGGAAATACATTCAGAGCTTTACGCTCCTCCATGGACTTAGTGTCACAAATCGCTCCATCTGTACGCTTGCATGGAGCATCAGTTGTAACTTTCCAGACGTACTCCGGTGCGCGTGTAGTGGAAACTGGCGTTTAGAGCAGAGATACACTGTAAAATACTTGTGCCTATGTGCAAGGACATACTTTTTTTCATTGTTTTTCCCCATGGTGAAACGAATTTTCACCATGAGAATCCCCTGCCCCTGTAAAGTTTGGGGGTTCCCTTTCCACTCGAGGAACGCATGTACTCTGGCCGTTACCGTGAGTAAAACTCTGACTCATTTCCAGGGTGGGAAAAGGCTGGAGCGAAGTTTGTGAATGCCCTCTGACGGTGTTATGCCACAATGTTGTAGTCAAAAAATTGTCCTGCATTGACTACCGCTCTTTCATCAAGGTTGTTTACTGTTAAGGAGGTGTAGAGTTGGAATAGTAAATCTGAGCTGATCTGCATATACCTTCCTTGATGGCACAGTGGCACCTGATATAAGAGATGTCATATTTTTGTAGGACGATATTTCAATCAAGGAATAGTGACATAGACACCTCACAGATGTTGGGTTTGTGGGTGTTCACAAACACACACATCAAACTTCATCCTGTATGGCCCACTCTCCACCCTTTATGAGGGATTTAATCTCTGTATAGTGAGGTTATAGATTGACGGCAGAGCCATCATAAATCCTACCATGTATAATTGAAGTATGTTACGAACGCAGATGATTTTGCAAAGTAGGCTGTAATTATTTGTGGTGGGCTTGGGTAGTGCAGAGTGGAAACCATGACTGGGAATGGAGGTTAATATGGGGTATGTGAGGATGACGATAGTGGATTGAGAGGTATTGGCTGACGATGTGTTTATGAAGCTGGAGAAAATGGAAATTAATGCTTTTGGAAGTCTTGTAATAGGAGTTGAAGTATTCATGAAGTGGATGGACTCTGAGCGGCGCTAACTGCAATATGAGAGCTGCCGTTCTTGAGGTTGGGGTGAGCAGTGCTTCCAGCTATAGCTGAGGACTGCATCTCAAACAAAATAGCTTCAGAGGTCAACGTAGCATGGTCCTGCTGTGATGGCAGCTGAACGCGATGACAGCCCAACTGTTGTTGGTATGCTTTACTATGAGTTTTTGCAATTGTGTTGTATGGTACCAGAAAATCACGTATCAACAACCGGATAGTGAAAGGAAAGTGTGCTCTCTCCATCTCCCAAATTCATCAAAACAATCCCAACAAGAGAGCCTGCTGCCTATATGCTGTAAAACCGCTTGATCGGATGAAAAGGGGACTCCAATTTAGTTTTTGGAAGAGTCCTCACCCACTAACATCAGTTAGTGGCATGTTTCATCAGTGGGTTCCCACGCAAGATGCCTAGTGCATCTGGGTGGCATTAACACCTGATTTACGGCGGACCAGGTTATTGATGTTTAGAGATCTTAATAGTTAAAATGACCTTAATGTTTCCATATACCAAAGAGGAATTTTTTAATACTGGGAACCTTAGGCAAGGTTAAAAACAAGAGTTGATGTGAGCGAGAGAATGACCCCATCTATGATCTACATGTTTCAGCCAAAGTCTCTGCTGCCCGTACAGGTCATATGGCTTTCTTCAGGACCGATTGATCCCTACTATCATGTGCCTGTTCCCTATTGGTGTGCACATGCACACTACTACTCTTGAAGTTGCGCTATATTCTTAACTCACAATTTTCGTTTATGCTTCAGTAAAGGAAAGCCTCCTGTGAAAGTATATTAGATAAGCTTGTCCTTCGTTTCATAGGTACTTGGAGGTAGGCGGACACTGTAGTCACACATTCGTCAAGGTGTCTTGCCTATATTTCACCTAGTTGACATCCTCTAATACAATTATTATGTAGGCAAGACACCTTGATGAATGTGTGGCTACAGGGTCTGCCTACCTCGAGTGACAAAGACCCAGAGTGGTCAAAACGCATTGGTGGAGCATTTGTGAGGCTTCAAGAAATCTTTGAAATTAAGTTCACTGAGTTGGACTATTGCTTTTGGGGCATGCATAGGATATATTTTGATATGTTCTATCTATATCCTCAATGGCGGAAATGAGGTCCAATATAACAGAATGCTTGCAGTAGTTAGCGGTGAATCAGGTTGATTCAAGCATTTGCCAACTTTTATGTTTTGGTGTGCATGTAAAGTGCAAATCAGCAGCGAGTGTGATGTGCAGCACAACCCAGTGAATACTTGGTGCAGTATTGCATAGCATACACTGCACTGTGTAGTACAATAGAAGACACATTGTGAGGTGTGCTGCTCATTGATGCACTTCACAAACACACACACAGGAACTCACATGCAAGCAGGCAACAACGCAAATGTATACACACAAGTACACATGCACACAAAAGCACACAAATCCACACTCTGTTTATCGTTCAGTACAACAAGGTTGATGTCAAAGCCACAGTTGGATTAAGTGGAATTCAAGACTCCCAATAAATGAAGTACACAAGCCTTCCAGGATTAAAGCATGTTTGAGTGGCCTGGCTGTTTCCTCCAGCAATGCCCTCTACCCTCATGTCTGTGAGGAAAATGCTGCGATATGGACCCCATACTTTACCTCCTTACATCATAGCTATGGTCTTATTTCGGTTGCAGTATTTGTCCAAGTTCCTGGGATGGAGGACGGATGGTAGCCATGCAGGCAGGAGTCCTAAAAGCTGCGGTTGGTAAACTTAAAATCGCCTGCTCTAGAGCCAGGTTGGAATTTGACTGGAAATTCTCCCACTTTCTGAAGAAACATTCTAATTTTAGAGTAGCATCCACTTGCTGAATTTCCTTAAGCTTACAATCGCCACAGTGAAGGTGGGCATTCAGCTGGGGGATTATCCTGTGGGTTCAGCCCCCAACCCTCTAAACTAGAGGATTTTGCACTAAAACCACCTGATTCCAATTGCTGCATCAAACCCTGTTTTTACAGGAGTTTCAGTTCCAACATTTGCGGTTAATAATTAATGTACCCTCCAATTTCAGGAGGTGATTTTCAGAAGTTCAGACTTGCCAAAATGTACCAGGTGAAAACGTAGTAAATCGCTACATGTGGCTTTGAGTGCAGAAAGCACCTATTCTGCATGTAATTACTCATTTTTCAAATGAAGCTTTGAATTGATGGTAGTTCCCACACCAGATGAATGTCGCATCCCTACCTAGCCCACATATAACCAGAGCCTACACTGGGCTCTTAGTCTTCTTTGTTACAACAAATTTATCCCATTTTAATTGTATTCATTTACCCATTTCACAAGTGGGAATCAGGGAAAATGTTCTGCAAGGTAATGGAAAATATTTGCACTCATTAAAATGGATTTCACTCTTAAATGTCAAAAATAGGGAGTAAAATTCGAGCAGATTAAAAACTTGAGGACCATTTTGTAAAAAAATACCAAATACTAAATCTTCTTTGAAATCAGCTAAACCAAAACACATCTTCTGTATTGCAAATTTGAAATGTTGAGAGAAATTCGGAACCATGTTATTTCCGTTTTCAAAGAATCGGTGACATTTTTTCTTTAAAAAAATCTGTGCACTGGGCGTGGGAGAACTAAGTAAATAATCTTGGTGTTCAATATTCTAAATAATCATTACTGGATACAAGTGGCTAGTGGTTCTTTTAGAGTATTATTATATTACGACAAGACTGCTCATGAAATGATGGGAAGAGAGATGTGATGTTATCTGAGGTTTGTGTATAAAGACATCCGGCTTGATTGAACTACCACGACGTGTTTTAGCCACAACAAGTCTGAAGGCATCCTGTTTCTGCTCATCAGGATGTTTTGAAAAGGCTTCTTCAGATCACCTTCCCCGGAGCTAGCATCCAGTGAGGCAGCTGAATGTATTGTTGTGGGTGCTTCTACATTATAATTATCAGGAAATGTGTACAATCAACATTCTAACTACTGTATGACTATCTTTCAAGTGTTTATTGAAATTCCCACGGTGTCCAACCCTGACATAGAAGTACATTGACCAGAAGGTCTGGGAAATTGTTTTTTGTGTAAGGTGTTATGGTGGAGGTCACTAAATTAATTGGCAAGGGAAGTAGATATTGGGCTGTATTACGCATTTTCATTGTTTGTGCCTGGCGCGCCTTTTTAAAGTTGAATGCGCTCCCCCAGGGCAGCCGGCAACTGGGGGCAGCGCATTCATGTGAAAACATGGAGCGGCTGCTTGCCGCCACTCCATGTTTTCACAATGCAGGCGGCAACCCGCCTACACTTTTGGACGGGATTAGAGATCGCCTTGCAGGCGGGTGCCATCAGTGACTGCCCTGCCTGCCAGGGGATATCTAGGGGGTCCATAGGACCCGTTTCCCCCCTCCAGAGGGTTGTTCTCAGATAGCACACTCAGTGCGCCACCTAAAAGGTGGTGCACCTTGAGTGCGCCCCCTCTGAGCTTCTTTGCCTCTGTGCCCGCGTCTGTAGTATGGTGTGGGCGCAGAGGCAAAGAAATTCCCTTGATTTTATAGGGCACACCTCTATGCAAATGAGGCAACACCTACGGAAGGTAGCTCTGGCGTTTTAATTGCACCAGCGCCATTGGTATTATGGTATGGGACGTACAAGTGTATGCACCCTCTTCAATAATTCCAAAGTGGCCTGGGGTGCGCAAAGCAGGAGCAAACGCCCATTGCACACCCGGTGCACTTACTGTAATATGGCCCATGGTGTTAAGAACAGTGCATTATATCTATATACCTATCTAAACAATATAGTGGTAGGTTTTATAGTCAATGCAATACCTTTATAGGTTGATTGTCGACCCTTTATAGTTACACCCAGATGATGTATTCAACTATATACATACTATAACATGTGTATTTGTAAAGTGCACATTCACCCATGGGCATCTTGGCGCTGAATAGCAGATGTTTATTGTTACCCAACTTTATGGTATACATTTTATCGACCTCAGAAGTATGAAAGGCTGAGCGGGCCTGCTGGGATTTCAACCTGTGGCCATGAGGTTAAACACCGGTCCCTACACGTGACGCATTAATCTATACCATGGATTGAGGTTTTAATTAATGGCAGATGAGTGGAGTTGGGGGACTGAAGTCAAAGAGAACAGCAAAGATTGTTCACTGATGTAAAATGTAAGGTAGCTACTGAGAACACAAAAGAAAAGCAGGGAGATAGCACCCATGTGACTGTGACAAGAACCTGAGAGACGTGCGCCAAGAGAAGGAAGACAGGTCCCAAGAGGCATTCAGCACATGGGCACTGGTGTCAGGAGAAACAGCGGCATAATAATACCAACGTGGCAATTAAAAACAATGTTTTAATGTTGTTGTAAAGATCATGGTGAGCTATGGGGTGCGATTGTTGAAGTGCCAATGTGACAATGACTGTTGAGGACACCAACTCTTATCTGTTGCTAACAATTAGATTAAAAACAGCACATAAGTCTTATAGAAACTATTACAGTAGGATGACAATCAGTCATCCCACCAGCATGGCTACAGCCAGGGCCGCCGCAACAATGTCATTTTGCAGCGCCAATGTTTTCCACATTTTTTGTAACTTTTGATTTGATTTAGAAACTTTTCAGACGGGATTCCATTAGAAAAGTTTCTAAATCAAATCAAAAGTTACAAAAAAACTGTCACAGATGTTGTTGCGCAGTGGCAGATCCTTTACAAAGGTTAATAGTCACCTTTGAGTTACTGGCTGCTGCATTCCGGTGTTATACTGGGGTTAATGTGGTAAACCTTTTGACAGAAAGTAATAATGTATATTAACAGGATAAATTAAGGAATTCATACTACCACAAAATGTGCTGCATAACTTGCCTTTTCACACTGCGTAGTCTAGCCCTCCTTTGCCGCAGAATTCCATTGGCCCTGGCTTTGCTCTGGCACTGTACATGCCATCTGTAGCTCACCATATCCTATGTTTTTAATAGAGGACAAGGACTCACTTGTTATAAAAGATAACTTACCCTAGCTGAAAAAATATATATATAATACCAGGCCCTTATAAAGGCATTAGCCCTCTGTGATCATGGAACCTCTCTGTAACTTGTAGTATCCATATACATCAGACATTAAGTAGACAGCACTAGAGACTAATGACAGTTACTGTGCACACAATGGCACACACTTCACAGACAGCAGTCACAGGAGACTAGACAGAAACTTCACACTGATAGAGGAAATATAATTTTAACAAAGAAGTTATAGGCACTGAATAGCATTTCCTTTTTTTAAAGCAAACTAATTGTGTGTTATTTCTGCTTTTTATGTAAGAAATGTGGAACTCCAGCATAAGCCCATTTTTCAAATATGAAAATTTTATAATTTATTTTGCCCATTTCTCGTTGTTTAAATGGAGCAAAAAAGCAATATAGTATTAAACTTGCTCTGCCCATATGTTCAGTGCTGCATCACTGATAAACAAAGATTTACTCTGTATTTGCACCAGCCAATTATTGTGTAAGGTCAGTACCCCGAAGAAATGGACGTCAGTGCCAGCAGCGGCACAAATGATCCCACGCACTATAAAATATGCAACAAAACTAGGAGGTAGCACAAAGTTTAATTTCGTTGTCTGGGGTGGTGAGGCGCTGGCACCAATAAGCACCAGTTTTATATATTTTTCCTATCTAATGACGTGGAAACTAAAACATTTTATTTTATAGGTAATATGAGAGAGCAGACCATCGGTATGCAACACAGTTGCTAAAACAGAGTATGCATTTGTAATGCCAATTCTGAATTTGATAGCTAAACTAGTTGTGTAATATAACTGCATTTTTGTTCCAGGCGCTCGAATTGGACACAGTGAAGGAATGGATACTATTATGTAATAACAACTCGCGGTTAGAACTCAGCTGACAGAATAGTATAAATTACGTACACCCCATGAAGGAGAGCAGAATAAAGGGGTACAGGACACTAAATACATGCACGGTTGCTTCTCACTTTGTAGACACTGGGGCTCGGATGCGCATAATCCGCGGATGCCAGATTTCTGTTAGCCTCGCATGTGACACAAAGCTCGTCTTTGAACTGTGTATTAAGAAGCTGCAGTAAGCCGCGCGTCTTTCTGTGGGACAGTGTCTGTCTGCTGCATCTGTGCGTCTGGCGCTCAGGGGGCTGCTTGTTGCTGGCTGCTAGGGCAGAAGAAGACTGCGAAGCCCTAGTTCAAGAAAGCCCGTCTATTTTTAATATAAATATAAGGGGAAATGTAGCAGTGCCCCTGTTTGGGATTATATGTCTACCTGCCAGCTCTCAGCACAGATGCCCCTTCAAGGTTAGGGCACAGGCCGCTCCGTGGGGCGGCTCAGACGCGGCCCTGCCCTAGCAGCCGAGCAGCCCTGACACGGCCTGCGCGCGGACATGAGCTCCGGCCTGCAGGCGGCCCTGCCCCGGTGCAGGCTGGCGGCGAGCGGCTCCCTCCGCGAGAGGTCTGAGCACTCTTTCTTTCTCTTTTACTACTACAGGATGGAGGACGAGGCGGTGCTGGACCGGGGGGCCTCCTTCCTGAAGCACGTGTGCGACGAAGAAGAGGTGGAAGGTGAGCGCGGGGGAGCTCGGCTCCTGGGGGGCTTATGTGCGTTTGTCTGTCATGCTGTTGATGTCATAACATTCGGTGGGGTTTCTCCAATGAGCTGAGGGCGTCTGCTTCTACGGATACCATCTTGTACCATATTTAGAAACACTTCTGTCAAAATGTCGTCAACCCAACATTTTGTAGAGTGGGACCATGTGGCCTTTTCTAAGGGTGCAGGGCGCGTTCGCTGGATCCGCTGTACCTACAAGGTAGCACGGGTACTGGGGACTGTTCGGTTCTCTGACGCCTCACGAAGGCAAGCTTGGCATTAAATGTTTCATTTGACTCTCGTACAAAGCAAACCCACAAAAGATCAAAGGAGCTGCTCTACCTCACAGGGTGTGGCGAGCCATCTGCTCCACTTAACTGTGTTCAGAAGAGCCCCCACCACTCCAAGGGTCCCATGAAATGTATTGGCCGCCCCTGTGGTTCATAATGCTACTGCTTGGAAGCAGCAACGGCTTTGTGATTTCTGTTTTACTGCAAGCTGAAGAGTGGGTTAGCTACATCATGGTAAAGTTTTGGAATATGGAATTGTAAGCTGGATGTATAGAGGATTAGTATTATTCCGGATAAAACAGCAGTCCTTCTTTTCAATGCAACAGTGTTAGGGTAGCATCGTGTATATAACACCATAAATCATGAACACTCAGGTCAATGGTCGTATCAACGCTCAATATCCTTGGTCATTTTTATAGCCTAAATATAAAATCTTTTTTGTGTGTGTTTTGTTCTAACCGCCAAGCTTTAATGGCAGAATGTTAGTCGTGGAAAGAAAGGCTGTCAGCCTTTAGTTCATGACCCTTTCCTGCTTGCCACTGTGCTGAACTGGCAGCTTAACAGCCAGACATGTATACAAGATGTAGATATGTATGCAAGGTGTAGACATATATGAAAGGTGTAGACATGTATGAAAGGTGTAGACCTGTATGCACTGTATAGACATGTATGCAAGGTGTTTCCAGTACTCTGAGCCTCAATGAATGAGTCTTTCTATATGTGGGCTAATTGCAGAGGTATCTTTTTGCAATTGTGGTGAAATTAACATTTAATGGTGGGTGGGCTGAAACCACATGATATAGTTGTGAATTAATAATATTCCGGTTAGGTTTGGTGCCGTGTTTGAGAGATTCCCTCTTATGGGGGTTGTTGAAACATTGCAACCTAAAACATTACAACCATTTGCAACAGTGCAGCTGCTAGAATTCCTGCAATCTGGGTATGTGGGTTTATGATCAGTATGTAGTCTGTGCTTTATTAGGTTACTCACAGATGCAACTTCGTGCATATATCATCGCTAACAGTTGTAGAACTTTGTACCTTGTACAGCTTACTTGTAGAAATCTATTTTAAAAACATCAGCTATGGAAAACTGTCATAACACAGGCCCCTGCAGCCCCCTGACGTACACAGCTCTTCAGGCCCCCCCCTAAAACATCAGCCCCCCCTTAGAGCCAAAGGCCATTCAATATCTGTCAGCTATGATACAAACAAGGGCCTCTCTTCATATTCTGCAGGGTGCCCCATTATTTTGCGGTACACCGCTGATGGAAAAGAC
The DNA here is from genome assembly GCF_964263255.1 of Lissotriton vulgaris. Lineage (NCBI taxonomy): Eukaryota > Metazoa > Chordata > Amphibia > Caudata > Salamandridae > Lissotriton > Lissotriton vulgaris. Next base: position 1,251,139,072 of record NC_141689.1, on the reverse strand, counting down.
AATATTTGTGCCATGACGACCCCTCGTGATATAGACTCAGAGCCAAATCAGGGTTAATATGTAACAACTAAGAAAACCACTACATTGAGGAGCCTCTACTTCTGGTGAACTACTTTCAATTATTACTACTGAGTTTACCACTACAGCAGTTGCCATCCCATTGAAACTGGTGCAGCGCTTACGGTACCAAACACAGCCTGAACCCTAGACCTGACACTATAACCTAAAGCTTAATTTTACACTAAAAAGAAATCTAACCAGAAATTCAACTATTAGTCCATCCATCCATCATCCTATCCTTACCACTAACCCCAAATCTAATAAGTACTAGCCCTAAGCCAACCACAGACCCTAAAACTTTACTCAAATCTAATAACGAAGACCATAACCCTAACAGCCCCCAAACCTTCCCTTTCCACAACCATAATTCTAAGCCTACCCCTACTTCTATTCCAACCCAATCCTAAACCTAATACTATTTCTTACCCTACGTATCGGGCTCGGTTCTAGAGGGTGGGTCGGCCCACCCAAAGAATATCTGTCCCATCCAAAATCATTCAGGACTGAAAAACAAGTATTTTTCCCCTTAATGTTTCATAGGGTCGTGCTGCCTCGTGGGCTCTCCCTTATCATTTATTTTAGTGATTAACTCCACTGACATAGGATACTTTCTGGCCTGGGGAGAGGTGTGCAGTCAGAAGACTTTATTAGCTGCTATGGTGCACAAATGACCAGCATAGATTTCCTGAAAACTGAATTATGATTCTGGACTTATTGAATCGTATTTTTAAACTTCAGTGCTTTTTAAAGTAAAAAAAAAGATGCCAATGCTATTTTTTTAAACATGAAAAGCTGTAAAGTGGCTCTGTATGGCAGCAGAAACATTTCTGCTGCTGCACATGACCAGGAGCATGCTGCAGTCTTAAAGTTCTGCATCTTAAAGATTTGACAAGCACAGCATCTCTCACCGTCCCCAAAGCTGGAAGCACTTAAAAGAAAGCAAAGCATGTAGCTCTGTGGGTGCTGAATATTGTGTTAAAAATGTCAAACACGGGCAGATGCCAATGCTTAAAATATAAAATCGTTTAAATACTTTGTCGTTTTTTTTTGGCCAGTACTCACCGCCTTCATGGCCCATCCAAAGAAAATATTCTAGAGCCGGCTAACTATATTCTGAACCAAAATCTCAAAATATAACTTACCCTAAATCCAACCTAGCCTTCGAATTTTCTGCATTCGATGCAGTGGCTTTCTCAGTAGTGGTATTTTCGATGTCGTGCCTCTGATAAGGCGACACCGTGATATAATGGATGAAAGATAGTAGGAGTGAATGTAACAAATATATGATAACACTTGTAGATCTTCACTGGAACAATAACTTTTACAGACGTAAAATAATTGGCCGACACTTCTTAAAGAGCTGTGTGTCTGCTTTGTGGATGCGATTCCCTCAAGCATTACTTAAGGTTACAAGTGACATCCCACTTCTCCTCTTTCAAACCTTCACTTATACCCCTCCTCCCCTTGCTGTTTGAATCAGTCGAGGAAGGGCCCAATAAGGTCCCAAAATCATACACCTATTTCTTTCACATCAATGTATAAATCATTGAAATGGACTTTAGAGGACATCTACTGCTCCATGATTTTATGATCTCGTTGGTCCTTGGAATGTTTGGTATAGAAGCAACCCTCGTTGTAATGGGAATGTTTTCGATTGGTTCGTTTTGGTGGCATACCAGGAGGAGTTTATTATGAGCTGCACAGGTACCTGCTCCTATCACATGTTCCTGAATGACTACATTTTACCGCTAATAGTAATCTTCTGGAATTATCCAGTGAATTTACAACTTTATATTTAAAAAAAAAAATCTGGGAGGCATCCCATAAGTATTTTTTCAATAAAACACTGACACCTCCACGCTGCCCTGTGATGATGCTATCAAGCTTCCACCCATCATCAGTGTGAGGTGTAAGAAATCCCACCTTTGGGTGCATTACCTTGTGCCCCATCTGATTCAGACAACAAGATTGGAGATGAGCCAACACACTAGTAAGATCTTGGTGGTACTAGTGCACTGGATTATAAGTGTCATATATACGACTAGGAGAGACCAAATGCGGTAGCAGAAATAGAGATGGGTACCCATAATGGAGGTTGTGATCGTTGAGCCATGAGAATAGAAGAACACTATCCACAACATCTTCTAAGCTACCAAAAAGGTACAAAGGCTGGACTCTGGGCTGCACACTGAAAAGGGAAGGTACCCAATAAATACACTATTTAAGGTTTGGGACAAAGGGGGAAAACAAACCAATCAAACCTGATGCTGGGTCCCATTGGATCTGAATTGCGTCACAAAGGGCTTCATAGAGCACACAAGGCTGCCCACATGAAAGATGCTGCTAAATAAAAAAATATACACATTATATCAGGATCATTTACTTATTTCTTTATTTTCATGCTCATTTTTTAAACTTTCTTTAAAAAATTTCAATGTTTAATTGAATCATACACTATGCATGATGAAAACACAATTAATTGTAATACACGAAACAGTGAACACTTTTTTCCAGTGTACAATGTTGATACATTAAATGATTTTCATCAATTTTTGTTAAAAGAAACGTGATATATTCTAACAACAGCCTTTAGAATAAAAGATGAAGAAAGACAAATATTTTTTACAGAAAAAACTTTTCAACAAACATACATCACTAACATGCTGATTTCATACCCCCCAAGCACACATACCCGCTCTCTCTCCTTTCACGCAAAAACATCCATTCTCTCACTTATACCATTCATAACCATCCCAAACACTTGTCACACACACTGGCAATGACAACGTAAAAGTGACTTCCATTTCAGTCGTTGTTGTGTTTTGGGTTGAGATCCTGCACAAACCAGTCTACATACGCCTCGGTGCATTTTATACTTTATATCCACCTTCTTCAGGACCACATATGGGTACAACTCAATAGTGGTGGATCAAAAAGGAGGGTATCATATGAGTCCACCAAGCTGGACTTTCCTTCTGGGTAAGTAAGAAACATCCCATAGCCCTGGGAATTTCCAGGACATGCAAATTTGCTGTTCTCTAGCGATGACTTCATTTTTATAACAAATTAATGTATCCAGTATGATCATGTGTTCCTAGAGGGAGACATAATTCTGATTGTATGATAGTCCAACGTGCCCTGCGTCACACTGTTACAAATTCCTCATATGACGGTATTGTGGCTTGCGTCCAAACGTATTTAGCGGGCGAATGAGTGGAAGCTCTGCCTGGGCTGCGCATTCTGCATATGAGCGCCCAGCGGTGCACTGCTGACCCCAGTAGATTTCAATTCTCAGGCTTCACAGTACATATAGTCAGAAATGAGATAATCTCGTTAAATCCTCTGCTCCCTATAGGATTGGTTATATGTGTGCTCCGCTGCAAACCTTAGCATTCCAAGTGTGCATCAAATCCCTGGTGAACTGACCTTTAGCATCTTAGGCAAGGAAAGAAAGACATATTGCATATCAGCAGTAGAGGAGGCTGGAATATCAGTTTTAGAAAAAGAAGTTAACAGTAATTGTAACCTACTGGGATTTCCCAGCTAAACAAAGTAATCTGAAGTCTACTAACACAGTCATACTTGTACTATGGGAAATGCTGATTTGGCCCTTGGGAACTGTGGCAGGAAGACAGCAGATGCAAAACCAAGCGTGAAGTAAGGACAAACATTCGTACAAAAAACACCTCACCTGAGACATTGATTAACTATTTTCAATTTGGACTCCACGCACAGTAGAAGCAAGTGAACTGCACCTAGCCGTTATGATTTTATATGGGTGCCCCTCTATACCACTACAATATCTTCCACACTCTGGTGTTTCCTGTGAGCAAGTTGCCCTTGAAAGAGATTAAATATTAGTGGAAGTTTCGGATACTTCACTCTTTAACACAGAAGCAAAAAAATATCAACCATGTCTCCCCCTCCTAATTGACCTATGTGCAAGAATATATTTTGAAGTTCTTTGCACGAAAGAGTCTTCGCTTGATGTGGAGTGGATCACATTTCCTTCTGAATAGACATAGCATCAGATTGATAAAGATTTTTCTCTGACTTACTTTTTTAGTACTGTTAGCTTACTAATTTGAGGAATAAGTCAGAAATAAACCAGAAGTACTTCACAGCAACATCTTGGTAAATCAGACCCCAAAAAGTATAAGCAAACATATTTTTGTGCTGCACCAAAACTATTTCATGCTATTCCAGACTGTGTTCAGCCCAGTTAATCCCTCCTAAAGACACAGGAAGTGACAGTATCCTTGATGAGAGGACGGCTGGACCTTGATTGCCTGGGTTCATCGTGTCATGGCTCCATGTCTTTCCCCAGTTACATGCACAGCACTCTAATGCGACACAGTAAATATAAGCTAAAGCACGCTGACGAATTGGATATGACTAACAAAGTTATAACAATACATCTTACAAACTAATTTTCCTATTTATCGAAGTACCCTAATAATCTCATGCCAAAATTCCCATAGTAAACTAGTCTTAAACTCATTGTGCTTGGAATATGTTTACAGTGGATCCCACATTACAAGAAGACGTAAGGAAGGGATAGTGATGGTATGGAATGAGAGACAGAGCATATGTGAGTAAGTGAAGTTGATGTGAACATGGTAAGGGATGAAAAAGAGAGAGGGAAAGGAAATATTGCCTGGGAGTAGGGTCAATAAGGGGATGGGTGAGAAGGGAATAAGAAGATACTAAAAGAAAATTAGGATAAGGGCCGATGAATGATGAGCAAAAAAGAGTGAGACTATAAGGTAGGGAAGGAGAGAGGAAGAAAGATAATTTTGTGACTGTGTGTGCATGTGTGACAGAAAAAGAATGTATTTTGCTTGCTTGCAAAATAACCAGAGCCAGGAATGGAGGAAAAGAACACGAGGCAGGCCAGGAGATAACATAAATGATGGACACCCAAGAGCACAATCAAAAATTGAAAAATACTTTTGTAAGCAAGAGCAGAAGACAAAAGTGAGAGTATAAAAGGGTGCTTGTTATGGGAAACAAAAGCTAGAAGAGAGAAACATGATAGTGGGAAGAAAGGAAAAGAAAACTGGGGATAATGAGGACGGCTTGATGGAGTGAATAGAATAAGACAAGGAAAATCGATTCAATGACGGAATGGGGAGAAAATGACACGGATAATTAAAAGATAAACAATCAAGCTATCAATCAGGATTTTACTAAAGTGTGGCCTATCACCCAATAGTGTATCCAGGTGCTTGCAGGTCCTGGGTGCGTATTCGAACATCTAAGTCTTGCGGGCCAGTTGGAATTTCGGAAGTGAGCTGATGGTCCGGAGTTGTGTGAGGAGTCTGTTTGAGGTCTTTGCTTTGATGTGGAAGAAAGAGCGTCCTCCACTTTTGTTTTGGTAGATGGAAGTTCAGGTGGTGGATAATGTAGGTGGGTCCATGGTTGTGGAGAGCCTGTGTCTATGGGTTGGCAGCTTGAATTGCCATCTTTTCTGTACGGGGAGCCAGTGGAGTTGCCTGAGGTGGGGTGTGATGTGGGTTCATCAAGGAAGGCCGAGGATGTGTCTGGCTGCGGCGTTCTGTATGGTCTGAAGTCTGTGTAGGAGCTGTGGCGATTCCTATGTGGAGGGCATTGCCGTATTCTAGTTAGCTGGTGATGAAGGCTTGTGTCATGGTGCGTCTCTTGTGTAGTTGTGGCCACTTGAAGATCATTCGTAGCATGCGCAGAGTGAAAAAACAGGTGGAGGAGACGATATTGATCTACGAATTTATGGTGAGTTTGTTGTCAATGATAATTCAGAGGCTTCTGGCGTGGTAGGAGGGTGTGGGTGCTTGTCCTAAGTCTGATGGCCACCAGGAGTTATTCCATGTGTTTTGCTATTTTCAAAGATCAGTACTTCCATCTTATCTGTGTTCAAATGTAGGCAGTTGTTCTTCATCTATTTGGTGGTGCTTGTCATGCGTCTGTGGAAGTTGGTTCTGGTAATGGTGGGGTTGACAGTGAGTGAGAGGATGAGTTGGGATTCCTCTGCGAAGGATATTATGTTGAGACCGTGGGATATGACAATATTGGCCAGTGGGGTTATATGTGCATTGAAGAGCGTGGGATTGAGAGATGAGCCCTGGGGTACACCTCAGGTGATCCCCTTGGATTCAGAGGTGAAAGTTGGGAGGTGGATCCTTTGTGCGCGTCCTCATGGAAGCCGATGTTGTGGAGTCTTTCAATCAGCATGTGGTGGGATATTGTGCTGAAGGCTGCTGAGTGGTCCAGGAGAATTAGAGCTGCTGTTGCTCCTCTGTCGAGGAGGGTTTAGATGTCATCGGTGGCTGCGATCAGGGTGGTTTTGGTACTGGGATTGCTGTGGAAGCTGGATTCGAAGGTGTTGAGTAGCTGGTTTTGGTCCAGGTGTGTCATGAGTTGCTTGTTGATGATATTATCTAGTACCTTCGTTGGGAATGGGACAGGAGTATTGTCCAGTAGTTTTTTAGTTTGCTGGGGTTGGCGGAGGGTTTTTTGAGTAGTGGTCTGACTTTGGCGTGTTTCCAGGCGCCTGGAAATAATGGAGTGGTGATAGTGGTGTTGAGCAGGGTGGTGAGTTCCTGGCCAATCCTTTGGTTTCGGGGGTTTTAGATGTGGTGCTAGCAGGGGTCTTTGGTAGCCCCCAAGTGTAGGTGATATCCTGGGTGGAGAGGAAATTCCTGGTGATCAGTCTGTGGTTCATGTCGGTTGCAGTGGTGCCATATCTTTTGAGGACATCCATAGGTGCGAGCTAGGGTTCAAAGTTTCTTTTTATGGTTGTGATCTTTTCCTGGAAGATGTCAGCAAGGTTGTCACAGAGCTCCTGTGAGGTTGTTTTTGCTGGCAGCCAAGTTGGAGGAATCGTTAACGATGTTGAAAAGTTCCTTGGTGTTGTTGGCGCTGGTTTCAATTTGCACAGGTAGGGCTGTTTTCTTTGTTGCCCTCAGCAAGCTGAGGTAGAGGTTGGAGGAGGTCTTAAAGGCTGCCCTGTCAGAGTTGCCTTACTGGCACGCCAACTCCTCTCCAGCTGTTTTCAGTCTAATCTCCCTGTTATGAGTTCTTGGGTGTACCAGCTGGCATTTTGGAAGATTTTCTCTAGATGGCGACAATACTGTTGGCACAATTGGTGATCCAGACGTTGAAGTTCTTCTCTCCCTGTTGTGGTTGGTGGTGGTATAGGGTTGAAGGTGTTGAGGGTGTCCATGCAGCTGGTCTCTGAGATTTTGTTCCACCTTCAATAGGAGCCGCTGGTTGTTTTGAGGGTGGCAGTGCGGGCCTGGAGATGATGAAGTGGATGATGAAGTGATTGGTTCATGTGAGTTCTGTGATGTGGCTGTATTTTACGCAGTTGCTGGTGATAAAAATGAGGTCCAGCGTGTGTTCTCCGGAGGGTGTAGGGTTGTGAACAATCTTGGTCAATCTGAGGCCACTCATATTGTGGCGGAGGTGTGCGGTGTTGTTGTTGATGTGGAAATATAGGTCGTTGAGGAAGATGTAGTCCTTGGAGTCTAAAGATAGGGTCACAATAAAGTCTGCGATGGTGTTGCAGAAGCTGGAGCATAGGCATTGGTGTCGGTTTGCAAGGGTGCTTCTGATGTTGTTTTGTCATCCATGTGGAACTTGAAGTTGAAATATTCCATGGGGGTGGTGGTGTTGTCAGTGGTAGTGGTGCACTGTATGCTCTATTTGTGGATAAGGGCCGTTCCTCATCCCGGCTTGTTGGTACGGTCCTGGTGAGTGATTATATGTGGCAATGTCTGGGGCGGATGTTGGTTTGGGCCAGGTCTGGGTAAGAAGGATGTATGATGGTACAACGCGGTAGAAAACACCCCAGTACCATCACAAAGCAGGTTTTACAACGCAAGTCGTTACCACGACTTGCGCTGTAGGGTGCTGGACTTAAGAATAGTAAAATTTACTATTCCAACAGTAGTGAAGGTGTTGGAATAGTAAATCTACTATTCTTTAGTCTAGAGCGCCCTCCAGCGCAAGTCGTGGTTACGACTTGCTTTGTAAAACCTGCGTTGTAATGGCACTGCGGTGTCATTACCGCGTCATAATGGGTGTTTACCGGGTAAGAAAGGCAATGTCAGGTGCGAGCTTGGCAATAAGGGCCCATAATTCAGTGGAATGGTTGCATAGTGGGAGTGTGTTGAGAAGGGTCCATGCAAGTTAGTGTTTTTGTTCAGGTTTGGTCTGTGGCGTGTTCGGATGGGGCTCATCGGTGGGCTGGTGTGTGTGCTGTGACAGATGAAGTGGAAGTGAGTGCAGGTGAAAGGACCTTAATGTGGACCGTGGGTTGGCACAGTGGCAGTGTTTAACGGTGGCAGTGTCAATTGCGGCGTCCGAGGTCAAGGGTGTAGAGATTGGTGAAGGTGTATCTCAGGGGGAGGGCCAGGCAACGTGGCACGGGGTGTGCCTTTGGGTCACCTTTGGTGTGCCAGCAGCGCACCCGCTGCGCAGTAGCACTGCAGCCTGCATTAAGTAGGTCTTAAGGGGACGGTACTTCTGTTTTTGGGAAGAACGGTGAGTAGGAAAACCCAGGCAGATCCTTGGAAAGAAAACCTGGGCAGCGGCGCTGCCCCTGGATCAGTCTAGAACAAGCAGGAACTGGAGGCCACGGGCAAGTGGCAGGCTAGGTGTCCAGGTGCCCACTCTGATGAAACACAAAGCTGCAAGGAAAAAACATCAACAAAGAAATAGTGTCAGAATAGAGAAAAAAGGAAGTCATTTTGTCTGATAAATACAACTAGCTTCATTTACAAAAAAAAGCTGTCAAGAATATACACTTGTCATGTTTTTGTAATAGCTGTGGTCATCACAAACATTCGATAGAAGTTGAATATTGTGTATTAATGTTGAGTAATTTTCAGCAGAGACATTTTTCAAATGGGGAGCATTCAAATTTGTGTGCTGAAAGTTTTAGAAAAACTTTTTTTGTATTGTAGCATTTGTATGGCTCATCATAGCTCTTACAAAGCCAGTCGACCCTTGTGGGAACGTATTACACAAGTTCCCTGAGGGCGCAAAAAAGCTTGTGTGCCTGCTTTGTGGGCCCTCAGGGGCACTTTGGTATTATAAAGCTGCCACAGATGCTTGCGCTACCCCTTCTATAATACTAATAGCACATGTAGTGCCAATGCTATCCTGAGAGGACAGTCCTTCATTTGCATCGGGTTGTGCCCTCACACAAATAAGGGAATCTTTTTTTCCCTTTGCACTTGCATCATATTATGGATGTGGGTGCAAAGCAAAGGCAAAGAAGCTGTCAGGAAGCTCAGTGACAGTGCTCAACAAAATAGTGGCGCACTGTCAATGGGCCCCCAGATGGCAGCCCTCTAGAGGGGAGGAAGGGGGTCCCATTGACTCATCCAGACATCCACCTGCAAGTTGGTGCAGCCACTCACTGCACCTGTCTGTAAGGGTATCTGTCTTCCCTCTTCAAAGGGCAGGCAGCTTTGAAGCTGCCTCTCAGTATTTCACTGGAATGTCCTGCTCCTAGGGCAGTGCAGGCTCAGAGCTGCTCTGGGGCAGTGCATTCTTTGCAGTATGGCGCACTGTCCGTTTGCCCCCAGCACACCTTTTAAAAGGTGCACCCGGGTGCAAACAGGGAAAGTGTGCCGGATTCATAATATGGCACCTGGTGTCTAATTCGACTACTCCATTTGTTGTGCATGGCTGGTAGAGTATAGTTTTATAGAGAGTGCTTTGTGGAAACACTTTTGATGTCTTATGTGAGGTCTGAGGGAGTTCTCCCAACACGTTGTGGCAAACCTTTTTGCTGCTTTTAAGCAGTAAATTTGGCAAGGGGATGTCATGTACGGTGTAATATGTATACATACTGGCTTAATTTAAAAGGCTACACCATTTGTTGTGCATGGTTGGTAGCAAACCGGCGTGCTCAAGAGAGTTTACTGCCCCGTAAGTTAAAACACAGATAACATTTCATTCATTATTTAAATGTAAAATAATGTTTGGAAGGACTGCATTTTTACAAATTAGAATGTCGAATCTGCTACCTTGCTGCACGGATTGTAATTTATATGAATAGAATATTTACTTTTTGGTCCTCGGTGAATGTCAGATAGCGGATAGGCCAATTAGCTTCTCTGGTTCAGGAAGCATCCAGCAGCTCTTAGAGAATTCAAGGTTCTCCAAGGACTGTGAGCCTAGTGAAAACATAACTATTGTTTTCAATTGCACTCGGCAGTATTACCTTACAGCATGGTATGAGACAGGTACAGGTGGAGTAACACTATCTCAGAAGGTCACATGATACAAGTGTCTCGGGGGTCACTCTCCTAGCTCATGCCGTAATGCCAGCATTGTTATGTTATTCTAGTCCTGAGCCCGTACCAACCGCCACACTTTTACCCTGCACTGCCCTGACATTAGGCAGATTTATTTACTTTTGTGGTTAGTTTTCAGTATTTTTTTTTTTTGAAAACCTTTATTGAATTATCAAAGCATTACAAGCGCAGGCCTACAACCACAGGGGCGGGCCGCAAACTCAGGATATAGATTCAGGTGGTGTGCAAATATATACGACCGCGTAATATCAACGAGACAAGCATGGCATATGATTGTATGTGCCACTAAGCGAAGTATATCAAAGGTTTCATTTTTTAGTTATGAAGAAGCAGTAGTGGCTGCACTATCGATGGCGTCACACCGTAGAATAGAATTAAGAAGAGATGGGGGGACGTACCCCGCATTGCAATCAGAACCAGGTGACGAGCATTGCAGCCTTAAACAGACTAGGAGTAAAAATCAGTATAAAAGCGAACGATTCAGCTAGAGCATCATCCCGGAAACCCACCCTCCAGAGACAGTGATGCATAGGCAATATAGACGCCAGATAGAGAGAGAAGTGAGATAGAAAGAGACAGCCAACCTACTGAAGAGGAAGGAAAGCCCAACCGAAGAGAAAGAGGAGAAGAAAGAGACCATAGAACAAAACAAACTAAAATAATAAACCCCCCCCAACACCCACCACCCTGCACCCCTGTAATGGCTACGGCCAACCCCACTAACAGCGTGCCTGTCACCCCGGAACTGCCCTAAAGAAAGGAAAGAAAGTGGAGGAGGAGAGCAATAAACACACTCCCGGTCCTCGTAACCCCCCACCAGCAGCAACCTCCCCAAAATTCAATGTCGACCATTAAAGCAAGTACTGAACACACACCTGGGGAGAACTCCAACAAAAAACCTCCCGTCTCCCAGTAGTATACACGGTGCATATCCGTCATAAAGCACATAGAAAGCTAACCCCGAATGTCAAAGTCAACCCTGACCAGTTTGGTTCTTCACGAAAGCCCATGTCGTCCAAGCCACAGCAATCACGAAGAAAGCGAAGCGTCCAAGACAGTTCAAAGCAGTGGCAACGGATCGAGGAGAGGAGACAAAATGGCGGCATCCGAAAATTCGACAATGGAGGATGAAGAAGGAAGACAAATCTCTCGGAAAGTCACTAAAGAACTGTCTTTTGCGGTAAAAACCTTTAGCAACAATGTTCTGTCGAACAGGAATGGAGCAGGGAAAGCCAACAACGATCACAGGTGCACCCTCCATGAGGCCAGAGTCATCAAAATAGGCTAAAACAGACTTCTGTTCAGGGATCTCTAAATGGTGCGGAGAATAATCCACGGGGTCCAAGGCATGCTGACAACTTGTCGGATTATCCACTTCTGGTTCCAAGTGTATGTTATCCAGCTTTACAGACATTCGTTGGCACAGGACGGCAAAGTGAGAGCGGAGCGCCCCAATGGTGGCCATTACGGACCTCAGCGATGGTGCGCCGTCAGTCCCCCCATCTCCTCCAGCATGAGACGAGGCAGGATTTGGACCCCTGAAACACCGTCCAGGAACCAGGCACACACGGGGCTTATGACAACAGCGAGCGCTCACACAACAGGCAGTGTCGGTATTTCGCCACTCGCGGGGGCCGGCCCGACAACCCGGGCTCCCCAGGGGGTCACCGGGCATAGGACCCCCGACCGTGGTCACCGATATCACATGCGTCACTGTGCCGTGTCCTTGGATTAAGCCGGTTACTCAGTTGCCAACTGAAAGTAGAAGGATTGAACCAAGATCGGGAGACCGAAAGCAACCCTGGTCCCACAGCCGATGTTGATCACTTCCAACCCGGATGGGTCAGAAATCGAGGTCCCGGCGGAAGCCCTGGAATAGGCCGAGAAGTAAATTCGACATAACTTTGTCGCCTGGTAAGTTGGAGAGTCCGGGTTAGCACCGCTGGAGTCAGGAGCACTTCATACATGTGGGAGTCCGGCGTGCGTGAAGGATGAAAGGCAGGATATATGAGCTGCCGGTGGAGGTCGCCGGAGCCGGGAGCTTATGCGGCCATCTTGGATCGTAGCGTAACTCCTCAGTTTTCAGCAATTTTGAACTCATATTGTGAAGTTGACTCACAGTACCAGTAGACTGACCCAAAAGCCAATCATGTATCAAACAAAGACATGTAAACTTTCAGTTCTGGAGGTTTCATCATTGTGTCATATTGTGCTGGAGGAATGCAGCTTGCTTACGAGCCTATTAGGAGAACACAGGTGAGCACCTCTCAGTTCCAGATACACCCATCAGAGCGAGCGGTACATGAGCATTCCAACATTTTCAGACTGCAACACAACTATGGAGATGTGTATTCTTGGACGAAGACTGAGGCTTCTTCTAATCACTGTTTAACTACAAAAGATCTGTCCACATTTCAGAGGTGCAGCTTCATTTCTGTTGTTATAGTTGACACCTCACTTGACAAGAAATCCAAATATTGCAACCTTATTGACGTTGCTGCCCCACCAATCAATTTGCATCAAATCCTGGGCAACAGCGTTCAGCATGCACACCTTGAGCACCCCTAAGCTACTTCCTGCTGCAGAAGAGCAGTCCCCAGAAACATGTGTTAAGGAATATCAGCACTGGGTCCACCAACTGATGATCAAAACTTCCTTATTTTTGAGACACTGAAATGATCATGAATGGCATTTACCAGAATGCAATGAGAAATGTTGCTGTGATGCCAGCAGTGTGCTGCCTGAATGCCTTCTTGGCGTAGACTGCTCAAATAGGTAAAAAAGTTATAGGAGGCAGTGGGTTACAAAACTTGACACTTTTTGAAATAATGGTGATTTTTCAATCAGATGGCTACTCTGTGCATAACTCTGAAACCGCATTCAAAAAATCCACAGTATTTTAATAGTGCAACGCATTTTCATTCTTAGGTTTATTGTCTTGGGTTGGTGAATTTTTGTTGAGCTGTTGTGGGGGTGGAAGCCAAACCATGAGGGTCCACTTCCTGTTGGACGACCATGTGTGTATCCATTATTGTGCACGATCACAGGAAAAGCAAACATAGATTGCAAAGATTGAATCCATTCCTTTAACCAGAGGTCCCATCTAACAAGGATAGGTTATCAAACTGCAGGTAACTGTGTTCACATGCTGCCAACTGGGACTACCATTGCCCTGAGTAGCAGTAGGGAATGCATTTTCCGCTGCTCGACAATCATGTCACCCAGAGCAGGACTAGGAACCCAAAGCAGCCCTGGCAATTTTCTCTGCCCAGCCCCTGGCGTAGCACTGCCTGACCCCGGGCGGCTTGAATGCGTGCTTGCTTGTTTTTGAAACGCTTGCTTTGCTGCAAAACCGACCACCAGTAACAAAAAAACGCACCCCACTGCTGCAAAACTGACCATCACCCTTCCAGACTCCCGGGGAAACTCCCAAATGCTTTTTACGGTGAGTTTGGCCCTGACGTCACCTCCTTTCGCTGCTGCCCGAAGTCCCATCAAGGCACTCCCAACAGCAAGGAATGGAGTGATGCACAGCACCACTAAAAAACGAATGTAAGTGACCGCTGAGTTGCATGCTCGCTTAATAATTTGATCAATTGAGAACGTTTTTTTTTTAAATGTGCTAAATTGCCAGATCCAAGACATTGTAACTTCACACTCCCTTACTGTTTTTACTAGTAAAATGTTCCAAAATTGCCAACTCACATAGTGCCACCTTGGGAAATACCATATTGGCTACCTTCACATGGCCATCCAGTAAGGAGGCAAGGAGAGCTTGAAATCCCTACACAGAGTTGATTTCAGCATGTCTTTGGAAGTTCTGAACAGCTGAAGTCTTTTTAGTGTTTTAAAAATACCCCAGGACATCGGTGGCATCCTCTGAAAGCTTGTATTTGTTTTGGAGTTGGGAGACGTTGGTGGATGGAGGGGGCAGAAGTGCCTCTCGGACAGTTCGTAGCGTGATGCCCCATCCTGCTCCAAGGCCCCTCTTTTCTCCAGTGCTTTAAATGGGGCAGTACTCACCGGTAATAAGTACTGGCCCTTCCTGTGTTTTTGCTTTCAAGTGCCAGAACTTCTCCTTCACTAAAGAGAGTACTGGCACTGATAGGGGCAGACTGGCCGGACCAACAGTTCGGGTAGGTGCACGTGCCTCGGACATCCAGGCTGGCAGAGAGGAGGACAGCTGGGCCCTTGTCTGACAAAGGAGCAGCAGCATGGTTCTTCGATCAGCTGGCTTATGTTCAGTATTGCCAGGGATCCACAGGTGTTGCGAGGCCGCATCACACTGTAACTGACAGCCTAGGGTCCGTGGGGTATACTCTGCTAATCACTCTGTATGTGTACAGCAGGCCCTCCCGCCTCCATATTGTGTGCTTGTAAGTGCAGGCAGTCAACTCAGAGAAGGAAATCTGACAGCAGCTGTAAGTAACTACATTACAAATGTATCTGAAATAGTGTGTGTCTATGCATTTGAGTGTGTGTATGTGTGCGTGTGTGTGTGTGTGTATGGGTGTGTGTGTGTACGAGTGTGCCCAGTGTGCGACCTTGACTGTACAATGCTACCATTTATCCTGTACCCTCCCCTCATGCACCAGTCACCCCATGCTGAAGCTCTGCACATAGACGAGCGTCTGGGAACGACCTGGCAGAGTTCCAGGACCACAGGGACACATATTTCTTATAAGCACCATGCACAGTCGAAAAGCTTATGCAATGAAAATACTTTTGAAGTTTGGAAGTCTCACTATTACGTAGCTGCAGCTGTAACATATATGATTGAAAAGTTGTCCAGCTGGTCAAACTCATTAACTACCTTACATCCACTCATTTAAAATGTGAACATAAGTTAATACCAGCATTGAGGCAATTTGATCACTCACAGTTTTGACAGGTAAGTGAGATCTAGGACATGCAGGTGAGGCATGTTGTTGAAGATCACACAAGCTGGTCAAGCAGGAAAGTTACAATTCGATTCAAGGTATTGTAGATCTGTGAACATCAGCTTTCCATTTGAGTATTACTGCTCTATTTTTCTTGTCAATAAGTAGAATCACGTGTTTTTGTCTTAAAAAGAATTAGCATAAGTGGCCAATGGTATATCCGTTCTCCATTCTTTTGTTAAAAGAAGGATTTCATGCTCAACAAATTCTGCTGATTTCACTTCAGTTCTTAAAAACACATGGGGCCCGATTTTGGTGGCATTCGGACCTCAGGTGCGGTCCAAACGTCATCAGCTGCTGAGATCCAACCCATGCATAGCAATGAGTGCAATTGGAGGCATAAGGCAGAGGGACCGTCCAACGCTTTCCGACGGGCTCAAGGAGCCCATTAGTGCGTTGGAAACACTTTTTAATCCCTTAATGACAGTGGCTCCGCCCTCGGAATTATGATGTCTGTTTCCGACAGCCATTCAATGTCGGCCTTTCCAACATGGAAAGGCTGTCAGAAAGCGACATTGGGGGCCCCTAGCATGATCCCCTTTCCTCCTAGCCCTCCACAATGCTGCCCCTATAAACATCCCTGCACGATATGGCAGGCACCTGCCACCTGGTGCGGGGATGCTTCAAAGCATCAATTTTTCAATGGAAGCTTGTGCTGCGGGTCTTTTCCCCCCACTGCATAAGCTTCCATTGAAAAATGTATGTTTACCGGCCTAAGGGTGGGTGCATCGAAATACTGCGGTCAGAACCGCCGACCAGAAGTCAGGCGGTTCCCAATCCGCAAAGATGTCATCCGCCCGACATCGTAATCAGACCCATTGTATTTTCATTATTAAGGGGACGTTTAATGTCTCAAAATGCTTCTCCAAAAAAGTATGTTTTTATGAACAATGTGCAAATGTCTGATAGTTAATGTATTTCTCCTGCACAGCGAGGTCATAGAAAACTCTTTTGTTCTTACAGGACATGTTTTTAGCATTTAAAGTGCACATGCACATAAAGCTTCAAGTACAGAGATGTATATGCAGTTTCATACTTACATTTTCATCTGTGTATGCAAGAGACCTGAGGTTCAATCTCTACCTCTCTTAACAAATTGTGTGATCTTGGGCAAATGACCTCAGCACTCCCCCCTCAAAAGTCAGATTTCTATTTTCTGCCACAGGTGAGTGTGTGTAGATGCATACTATTCATCATTATTCAATGCCAATCAAAAACAGTGGACACCATTTAAAAATGAGCAGTTCGACTTGAGAAATCAAAAGCAACAGACACAGAGGTATATATTTAGAGTATTGTGACCTGTAATCTCCTGCTTCTTGGGACAAAATGGATAAAGGATCATTGGGAAAGCAATCTAATTACTGGAGCAGCAAATAAAAGTGCATGCACCATGTCCAAAGGGTTGAATTAGTAACCACCGACCAACCAGTTATCATGAATCAACAATAGTCTATATTGGACTTTCTAATTGTGCGCCTTTTGAATCGCTTAACCATTGACTTTTGTTCAAATCTACTGGCACTTGCATCGCTTGCTTAATGATAAGGTTCTCAAACCTATGTTGGAGTCCTTGAAAAACAATTGTGCACTTTGAAGCTCAACCACATGGCAGCTCAGTCTCCAGATGTGGCCAGTCCCTGGCGTGTCTCGGACTTAACTTGAGATCAAGCACATCTAAATGGCCTAAACTGCCTGTACTACTTAAGGCTTACTTACCTGTAACGCAACTGGTGTTCATTTAAAGCGGTCTGGTACCTTCGTGTATAGTTCTCGCAATATAAAACTCCTCCCACAAAAAGGCTTTTTCCACATTTGATGTATTAATTTTTCTGAAATATGTGCCATTATGCTACCATTTTCACAAAACTTTAAGGCATGTGATAGTTTACAATATACCTTGAAAAACTGGAATCTTTCTTGAGTATTCTTTTGCAACCTATATCTTTTTATGAAGATTTAGATGAAAATTAATCTATTTAGTCCCGCATTAAAGAAATATGTATATGATTGCAGAAAGGTGGACCATTCGCTGGTATTGTGCCCCTCTACTTCAAAAGATCACTGGATGCTTGTGTTGCACATAAAGGAAATTTGCATCCCATGAAATGGCCACTTCTAAGCCATGCCTTTAACCCTCTCACTCCACGCCACTCTGGCGAGTATCTGGCATTCCTTTTTCCCATTTAAAGTTCTGCCCCTCACACACTCTCTCACAGGGATTTGTTTAGGTCGAGCCTGGGCAACGCATGTGCTGCTCTACGAGGCATGCTGTATTCGAGAATGAACTTGACGCTCCATCCACTCTCCGCCCTTATTTTTCATTGGCTTGTGTCATTGTCCTTTGTAAATGCTGACTTCTGATTCGTGAACAGGCTTGTTAGTCCCTTCTAAGTACCACCTTGTCTTCATCTGTAACCTCCCATGAGGACTGGCCCTTACATCTGTTGTTACACTGTATATCTTATTTAGTCTATAAGCACTATTTTCTTTAACCTCATGCGCGCTAGCGGAATTCCGCTCCTGCGCTGAGATTTTTCAAATCGCACTTTGCGTGACGAGCTGGGCTCGTCATCAGCGTGCGAGCGGGCTACGCCATGACGATCCCAGCTCGTCATCAGCCTCGAAGGGGTTAATGAGTTTTTCCTACTGCAGGCACAACATGCTTTCCTGCAACATTCAGCGCGTCATGTGCACTTTCACTTTCCAAGCAACCCGGGACAATGATGGACGTTTCTTCGAAATGAAATAGGTCTGGCATTTACAAGCGTTTGAGCTATTGGCATTGCAAATGACAATGCTTTTATTTATGTATTAATTATCGAAAAAGATAAATAAAAGGCTTTGTCATTTACAATGCCAATAGCTTAAACTCTCGCAAATGCGAGACCTATTACATTGCAAATGCTTGTTTTAAGTTGACAGCTTTGCTGTTCTCTAACCATCTTAATGTAACTTTGTATTGACGACGATACACATTTATCAAAACATGCTTCATTGGAGGAGACTAGAAGATTGTAACGTAGTTGCAAGTGTGAACCCTATGCAAGTTTCACTCGTCAGTCAAACGTATTTAAATACTTCGGTTCACAAGAAGCCATGTGGACACCTTATAAAACTGAGAAAATGGTCATTAAAACGACCACATTCTCGTTTCAATGATATGTTTTCATGCTAGACTTTGGAGATGCTAAAAACACAAAGCATAGGTCCATAAAGACAAAGTCTTTGAACGGCTTCTTGTGTTACTTCTGTCACCCCTGCTTAAATTGTTAGGAGATGGAGTAATTATCGTTTTTAGAGGAATAGCAAAGTTATTAACACGCTATCTACCCGTCTAGTATCAATCAACGCCTGACCCTCTTCTGACTTTTAGGTTTCTGCTAGCAAGCTGTCCCCGTGGCCTGTTATCGAATACATGTAACATATCCCTGCCGGGCGAGCCTCTATCACGAGCTGTCATCATCACGCTACATGAGAGCCTTCTGTGCCGAAGCCCTCGAGTTCTGTTTCCTCTTCCAAGAGAAAACAGCCGTGAGGGGAACACTCCATTTTGATTGCGCGGTAAATATCATGTGCCAAAAATAAAGCCGCCATTAAGGCCACGCATGTGTACTTCCACAGCACGTGACCCAGAGTACCTTGACGTCATTCACTTCCAACGTACGCAGTTTACATCTCTGTATTGTCTTCTGCTGCCTACGTAGGTGAATACATTCTTTTCCAGTGTCGACATAAATCGGTAAAACATATTTTGTATTTCCAAGTCATAAACTATAATTTAACAAATAAACTCGTGTGCTTTAATGACACATGAGGAGGATAAAGAGAAAGAATGAAAGGATGAAAAAAATAATAAAGAAATAACGAAATAGGCTGAGAGTGAGGGAAAAAGACAGAGAGATAAAGACCAGGAGAAACATAGGGCAAGCGAGAATCCGAGAGATACAAAAAACTAGGTGAAAGAAGGAAATGTAGACAGAAAATAAGTAAATAGAGGAGAGAATTAGAAAGCAAGAGACAGGCGAACAGATAGAGAGATTTGAAGATCGGTCTAGACATAATTGAATTTGAAATTGTAAGAATGCCAGCCCTCATCAAGGACATCATCATTTTAGTGTCTAACAAGAAAATAGATTCAATGCTTGTCAGTGCCTAATAGAGGCAAGGACGTATTTATTAATCGGAGGGCAGCTTGCAAGTGCTTACTCAGTGCTCTCACCACCCCAGCTCTTTGAAGGGTTTTCTAAGTGTCCAACTTTCTCTATAGGAAGCCAAAATAACCATTCCTGCCCTTTGGCCTTGCTTTAACCCGTTCCATGCTGAATACGGCCCCGGCCATCCCACGTGACGGTGGGTGTGTGCAGGGGATGGTCGGGGGCCACAAAACCACGCCCACTGATTAAAATACCAACACTGCTACGGAAATCGCGACGCCGTCAATAGGTTAATTGTGAGTCCGGCCACCGAAAAATTTCAACATAAAAAAATCTGACAGCGGCACTGGGCCAGATGCAGGGCCGGACTGGGAATCAAAACCGTAATCACAATTCACAAAAGAGGCATTACAAGTTGTGAACAGCATTGCATCTTGCAATGTCCAGTTTGCCCCTTCCTCCAAATCACTTGAAACAGGGGCTGAAAAGGGGTGTGCCTTCTTCTCTGTGACTCCCAATTTTTTATATATATATATATATATATATATATATATATATATATATATATATATATATATTTATATAATCTATATAAAACCAAGAACCTGTGAGAGGTTAAAAACAATGTGACCCTCAATTATACACCAAGGAGGCGGCTGGTATTCAGCTTTATTTATTTTCCAAGAAGCTCGAACCGAAAAAAAAATATATATATATAAATCTCCACAAAGAATATGTCAAAGGAGACCTCCAATCCTGGCAGGGTAGCTCTAGCGTGCGGGCGACGGACACCCGCTAAACAGTCCATACTCCCTCAGCCGAAGTAAATCAGACGTGGTTCGACTCCTCCTATCATGGAAAGGCATAGTGATCACTGCTGGTGCTTTCTAACTGTGACCTAGTCATAGAAAAAAGACACTTCCTTCACGTTCTTAGTCTTTTCTCAAATCATTTGTGAATTGACAGAATCATACCAGCTTATTGGACTCTTTTATATTGGAAAGATCGCAATCAGTAATGTGTGGACAGGTCTTTTCCAAACCTTTCTCCACACCTTGTGCGGTTCCTCAGGGGCATCCCTGAGCCCCATGCGGATCAACCTCTATGTTATTTCTCTAGGCAAACTGATTCAGTCCTTTGGATTTTGTGTGCTGTTATATTTGCCAATGACACACAAATTATTGTCACCATCACAAATAATGTCCATTCGGTGGCTCTTAATTTTAAAAATTGTATGCAAGAAATCTGTAACAGGATAAAGGTTAATTGTCTTAAATTGAATGCTGACAAGACTGAGGTTCTGGTCTTCAGCAATCTGCATCCTATTTGGTCTTTTCTTTTGTGACATGATACTCTTGGCTCACCCACCTCTCAAGTTAGTTCTGTTCAAAGTCTACGTGTGCTTTTTGACAGTAAGCTTTCTTTTGACTCAGGTATTCGTACGGTATCTGCATGTTTTAACAAGATCCGTTCCTTAAGGAAAATTCTTCCTTACTTTCCCACTTTCTCTCGCACAGAGGTTGTTCTAGCATTGATTTCCTTGCAGTTGGATTATTGCAACTCTCTTCATCTTAATATTAATCAAAGGACACTTAACAAACTCCAGGCAGTGTAGCTGCCCAGCTGACCTTTGACATCCCCAAATCGCTGTCCACCTCTCAGAAGCTCAAGAAATTACATTGGCTCCTGGTTTGGAGGGACATTATGTTTAAGGTACTTTGTATGGCTCATAAAACGCTACATAGTCTTGGTCTCAAATTTCTTAGGGGCTAGTTTCATTGGTAGGTTCCTATGAGACTTCTAGCAAATCATTATTCCTGCCCAGAATGTGATTAATACGTTGGGAAGGGAAGTCTTTTTCATATGCTACAGCAAGCTCTGGAACACTCTGCCTTATTCTATTATGTCTATTGACAATCATATGCTTTTTCATATAAGCCACAAAATCTGTCTCCTTCACTCTTTAGGTCTTGGCTTCCTAACAGGCTCCTAGGTCTATTCTCTGTGCTGGACTTTCTGAGTACTTAGCGCCCTGACGCCTCAAGGAATGTTTGCGCTTTATAAAACATTTTTCATTTCACATTTAAGATTGGAAGACAAACTGAAAGTGGCAGTTTGGTTAATTGCAGGTGCGTTTTTGAGATATTTATGTCAGCAGACACACAAAAGGTGATGGGAGGAATTCTTGCACTAAATTTAATCACTAGCAATCGCTCAAGGTAGCATTCCCTTCCATCGTTCTTTTGCTTACCAAGCCACCTCACGGCATGGACCCATCCTTATGCAAATCATTCTGACCCTGCTCCAATAGGAACAGTCCAACCGAAACTGTCAGGGCAGATTCTTCCTGACCAGGAACACAATCAGCCCAACACCGTATACACCTGATTGGAGCTCTTCCGTTGGGTGTAGCTCGGTTCTAGTGGATGCGTATATGTGTCAATGAACAGTGGCTATTGATCCTGCCTTTTCCTAGCAAACTTCCCCCTTTCTTCTGGATCCCCACAGATGGCGTGAAAGTCTGCAAGAGACTTGCTGACTGCGACCCTTTATTAGGTCGAGGATCGTCGCACTGCGTAGCAGTGGGCAGAGCCGAAGATTTTATGTTTTTTAGTTAGGGGGCTTGAACCCGCCCCTCTTCTCCATTGGCTGGTTTCCTAAACGGAGGCCAGCCATTGGAGGAGGAGGGGCGTCACTCGGTTCAAGCCCCGTCTTTTTCGGATTCGGGGGCGTGTTTTTTGCGTTCTTTCTATCTGTGACGTCATCCGTCACTCAGCAAGAAACATGCCCCCGATTCGGAAAATTCCGGACCTTTGCGGCAGCCATTTTTTGTTGTTGTTGTTGTTGAATGATTTTGACTCCGACTAGTGCCCAATTTGACTTTCTCAGTAAATACGTGGACCTGTACGAGTGAGTAACATTTGCCATCTGACAGCGGTTACACAAAGCTTCCTGTGATTAAGTCTGAGAGGAGGGGAGTGCTGCCAGGAAGATATGTCGACATAATAGACCTGACCACGGAAGCGGCGTATTGCGTTATATTGTAACTCATACCGCTCCGCGTGCCTGCATTCATCAAGGCATCCCTCGGCCAAGTGCCATGTGCTCCGCCGCCGCTGTCTTTGTTTAAAATGCATTAGAAGTTATTTGTACGTACGTAATACTTGCTCTCCCATTTAATACCCAACTTGTGTTTTTGCTTTGCACGGGAGGACGAGCGTTTCTCCAGTACAACGCTATTCCAACTTTTATCACTAGAGGGCACTGCTGTACCACTCACCAGAGCTTTAGGAAAACAACTGCGTGCCCCGCTCCCTGAGGGAGTAGGTGGCCTCTCTCCTGATGTAGCGATACTTGAGGGGTCCGTCGGGTAAGAGCCTGCCGGGAGGGGAGGGTAAGATGTGCCTGTGATGCTAATCAGAGCTCAGTGGCTCGCGATGGAGGTTGAAACCCCCTCCAGAGTCACCGAAGGATAGTGGGAGAGAGTACTGGGCTGGCGTCTCCTGACAGGCATCAATAACCAACAGAAACGGAGGCTATAAAACACTTTACCTGAGGACTAACTGTGCACATACACAGAGGGGATCTCAGCTCTGACAACGAAAAGTGCAGCGGGGTTCTGAGCGGCTGGACGGGTCCGGGGACCGGCACTCCAGAGGAGGGTAAGCAAAAGATCGGGTGGAATAATAGTTTGGGGAACACTTAATTAAGTAAGTGTTTAAAATGATGTTCTTATTTATTAATCTACAGAGTAAAATTGCTCAAACACTTGACGTGGTCACTGGAACAGATGGGGTGAGGCTGCCTGGCGCCCCTTGATAACATTTTGAACGAGTCTTCTGGCCCGCGTCAGCACCCCCTCTTCATTTCGTAGGGATCCATCGAGAAGGTGGGAAGAGATGAGAGGGCAACCCCGATACAAACTGTAGTGGCTAATATGTCATCTGAGAAGAGGCGACAGGCCAACCTTGGTCATGTTTGTCGTGGTCAAGTGAACAACTGAGTCAAGTTATTTGGTTAACCGTGGTAACCCGTGTATTCTGCAGCTGGGCATTTAGTAAGAGATTGTTATCAAACTTGAGAACATTTCAAATGGGGACTTGGAAACTTTTGAGGAGAATTTACTAGTTGAACTTCTTAACCCTACAATTGGCCAAATCAACAGCCAATAAGACTGTTTGTTTGTAGTCAACCTGTCAAATCAGAACCTAGGATTAGTCAAATCAATTTCAGTGCGTGGCTCTGTCTGTGTGTGTGTCTGGCTCTGTCTGTGTGTGTGCGTGGCTCTGTGTCTGTGTGTGTGTTGCTCTGTGTGTGTGTGGCTCTGTCTGTGTGTCTGTGGCTCTGTCTGTATGTGTGTGTGTGTGCGTGGCTCTGTGTGTGTGTGTGCGTGGCTCTGTGTGTGTGCGTGGCTCTGTCTGTGTGTGTGTTTGCGTGGCTCTGTCTGTGTGTGTGTTTGCGTGGCTCTGTCTGTGTGTGTGTGTGTGCGCACTGCTCTGTCTGTGTGTGTGTGTGTGTGTGTGTGTGGCTCTGTGGCCGCGAATACTCTCTACTACTCTCTAATGCTCACCTATTGCCATTGTAAATAACAATACCATTTATTTATGTTTTAAAAAAAAATGTCATGAGCAATGCCAATAGCTCTACCTTTAATAATGCCGAGACCATTGCATTGTAAATGCTTGTTTTGGTTTAGTTTTGATTGGTAACAGTTGGCGGATCAAATGACAAGGTTATATCTTTGTGTTATGTTTCTCAGTTCTCTTCAAGGAAGTATGCGTTGGGCACAGGGATGGCTGGGGAGGTGAGGGGAACTAACCTTCTGTTGGGCCAGACCTTCTGTCTCTACCTTGGGGTTGCCCACAGTGTTTCTTTGAATTAATAAATGTGGCTGGTGCTGGCCGTAGGTACAAAGGCAGAGCAGTGCAGTATGTGGATCCCTGCAGATACGGGGAGAGCTATGATTTGGTGCAGAGATGCGAAAATTATGTTGGCAGGGCTGGAACAAAGCAATGATGAAAACTCACCATTGGTGCGTTATCGTTCTCTTTGCCTTACTGCTTCTCCTTTCCTTCCATCTTCCTCTTCGTGTTTTCCTTTCTCTCTCATTCTTTAGTAAAAACCTTTAAATTAACATCTGTTTTGAAAATTATTCCAAATAACGATGTCAGATTTTTCAGTTTGTACTCGCTCTGTGATGAAAGTTTAGTTGACAATCACTTTGTCTGTGATGGTTACTATTTCATTTGTTTTAGTAATCCATAAAAATCTCAGTAGAGGCTGAGAATGGTTGGGCCTTATCTCAGAGCCCGGGAGCCTTATAGGCACAGGTCAATCAGCGGTCATATTTCCACTTGCTCACTGAGTTGCTTAAAAAATCAAAGGACCTTTCTCCAACATCAGCTCAAGTACATAAACCAGCACCAAAAAAAACCCTTAGTAATGAATTTATATGAAGAAAAAAGATTGGTCTTTCGGCAATAAGGGCATTTTTATCCAGACAGACTTCACTTGAATGCTGACAATCCCAAGCATCTCCCTTCCTTAGACCAGGTGTTGCTGCAGGCAATGGAATTTAATTTGAGAATTCCTTCTTGGCTAGTGATGCATGTTGTGCAATGTAGTAAATAAGACAACGTTACAAAAGTCAGTTCAATGACGTGCCTGCAGCATCCCTCCACGGCCTCTCTCCAGTGATGGACAGAGGGATGTGAGGTAGAAGAAGGTGTTCACTGCTGAAGGTCAAACTGATGGCTTGTTGGTGCACTGTTAATGTGAGAAGAGGAAGCCTGTGAGGACCTTCCACACAAAGGACCCTTCCAAAGTGCTTGCAGGTTCTGCTCAACTAAAACGGTCTCGCGCGCCCTAAGCGACCTTGTGGAGGCAGGGTCAGCGGTAAGATCCCGAATACATTGAAAAATGTTCTTGTTGAGCACATGGGGACAGATTATTAGGAGTCTATTGCAGAGTCCGAAAACTACACCTTGCCAGAAGGTATTTATGGAGCTCAGAAGAATGGAAAGCCGAGTCTGCTGTGCTTGGATTCAAGCCCGCTACTTACAGGCCAACGTAGAGGTCAGCATGGAGAATTCACTCATTGAGACTTCGTTTCGGCCTATGGGTGCGTTGCAGTGCTCGAAGCAGCTGTAAGATTTAATGCCCAAGCATTTCTAGGAGGCACCTCTAGTCTGGTTGTGGCCGGGTCCAGAACTGCCTTCAACATTATCCGTGCTCAGCCACCACAGCATTCATCTGCTTTTGAACTATTCCACCAATGAAAAAGGGGGACATCGATTGTCTCTCAGTATTGCATTGCATTCCTCTAAGAGGCAAGAACTTTTTACTTTTTGCTCAGAAAAAGGTGTTGTGCTCTCCTTGTAGAAAGATAAAAAGGAGCGTAAGCAATCACTTTACAAATCAGGAAAAGTAGAGCCAGGCAGTCTCCACTTAAAACTAGAAAACCATAATTAAAATACATTTGTGTGTGTTAGTGCATGGTCTCTTCGATGGAGAGTGATGGAGACCATTTTACCAAGTTGAACTGTGCACGTCACGCACTCATTAACAGACATCGAAACTCTCTTTTCAGAAATATTCCAGTGCGGAGCATTTAGCTCCAGTGTCGGCCATCTCGGTAACAGGCCTGGCATGTGCTGTACTAACCCTGGAGAAAGGCAATGCGTTTGCCAATATTATTAAAAAAAGATTTTTAAAATAAATCTCACCGTGCTGCACCCCTTCCATGTATATTTTCCCATGGTACCAGAGAAGTCTGTGTCTCTCCTTCGGACACTGGGCCTTGCTGTGGGCCCTGCTGTTCAAGTGTCGGTCTCAGCTTACCTCTGTGTGTTTGTATTTCTCCATTCTGTGTAGTGCTTCCTCATGTTTCTTTGCACTTTTTGTTCACCTGCGTTTGTCTCTCCCAATCTGTGGGTCGTTATTAGTGCCATGGGCCTGTGGGAGCAGGCTTGGCTTGACTGGTCATGGTCTCAACGTTTCTTCCATGGTCTCCTTGCCCGACGTGCTGTGTTGCTTGCAGTGGGGAGGAGTATGCTGCAACGCCCCGGTACACCGCACCCTGATGCTCTGCTTGAGCAGCTGATTGTCAGTTGACTGGCAAGCTGGGATACAACAGGACAGCCATTTGATTTATCTTTTTCTGCTGTGGTCCTCTCCGTTTATAGATGTCCTGTTTCGTGCCACGGAGATTCATAAGTTTGCTTTGCCAATGATGTGATGCAACAGGCTCATCTTTAGCAGCCCTCACCTTGATTGCTCTCTAACCTACTGCGTTGCGGGCACATGTTGATGAAGTGGCAGCTTCTGTCATGCAACACCATGTTGCGTCTGCGCCAGGGCTCTGGCGTGAACATGTTGCAGATGTTCTTGGCAGCTGGAAGACTTTGAGCCTGACGTTCCTTTTGAGAATAAAGTGGACTCTCTGTGGACCAGGGGTTCTTCCTAATTGGCTTCAGCTTCTGAAAACACTGCTTCCACCTATCCTGCAGCTAGGAAGGTTGATTTGGTTTGAAACAGTCCTTAATTTTCTTCTTCCGTGTTTACTTTGCTGGCTGTGGTTCACAACACTTACAATGTCCAATATTTCCTCAAGGACTTTCTGCCTTATTTCAACTTCTTGCAGAAAGGCCAAAATCCAGTTTTGTTGCTGCTGTTCAAGTAGGAATAGTTAGACTTTTTTTGCTTGCTGAACTTTATCCAGCTGGGCAGCTTCTGGGTTGGCTCCGACTGGGAGAAGCCACAGTTAGATGGGAACCTGGTCATTGGAGCGAGCCCGGGGCAACTTATGGCTTCATTTACCTTTCTTAGATCAATATGTTTTGGTCGTCAGTTGGAAGCACTGCTCAGCTCAAGAAAGGATCACAAGACACTTCTTCCATTCGGCCAGGATCCTTCTAAAGGCCATGCATTTGGGACACGTTTTGGAGGACTAATTTCAGCACCAGCAGGTGTAGTGGATCTATAGGGGAAGGGCCCATTTACCATTGGCCTTCTTCCGCCCAAAAATTCGTACCTCAACAGCCTGTTTCTTCTTCCGCCACATATGCTTCCCCAAAGACATAGTTATCCACCTTTTGAGCCTTTCTCCCTCTCTGGATGTGGTGATGGACCAATTGATTCTTCAAGTACTGGATCAGGGTTACAGATTGAAATTCTGGTCTCAAACAGTTGAACAATACTTCTGTCCCACACCTCATTCTCGTGCTCCTGTACACAAGGCTGCTGCCTGTAAGTGATTCATTCCTATCTGGCATGGAATGCCATGAGGTTTGTCCCCGTGGGTGATGAGGAATTGGGCTTGTATCTCATCCTTTAAAAACTACAGACGTACAGGGGTAGATGCAGTTACAGGCCATGCATCTGCCCAAGAGTTCTAGTACAAATCACAAACTAGGTAGATGAGGCAACATATAAGAACAGAGCAACGTGTAAACATTCAATGGGACGACATATTCAAGTGCTATTATTCGTCTTTTTTTTTCAGCTGTGCAAAGTATGCAAATGATTAAACCAGCCAACGCCTTTCACCCAAACATGGGCTTCTTCAGGGCAAAGAAATTTAGTGATGTAAAAGATCCTTCAATGGCAGTCTATTTGGCGACGAGAACTGTTAGTTCTGATTAAAAAATTGAGAAGCTCTCGAGTAGGAGGATTCTCGCAGAGTGTAACTGGAATCCCATGTGTAACGCGACGTGTCTATGGAGCCGTGTCCAGAGCGCGTGTCGGAGCCCGTCTTGCAGGCAGTGTATCGGATGTGAAAAATATCTAGTACAACTCAGTACAAATCATTACAAATCACTGCCTACTGGTCAGATCTTAAGACATAACGTGAGGATGAGATTATTAATTGATCTAATCATTCATAACACTTCAAATCAGAGCTTGGTAAAACAAGGCAAATTAGAGGAAATTAGAGGAAAAAAAAATCATGCCAGTCATGGCTATCCATGTCGGATCCATTAGATTCAGATCAAGGCTAACAAAAGCCTGGCGATTTTGACTATTTGGACCGTATAGAAGGTGCATCATGTGCAGTAACTGGTAAAAGAGAGCCTTCAGGGTAGACATGATAATTACAACAGTTGTAACATTGGTCTAATGTGCACATACATTGAAAAGGGTCGAAGTTCTAGATACATACAGCAGGGTTCTGTCAAGATAACACTAGTTGGTATGGGGGATATATGTCAGGTGGTAGGGATCTGAGGGGTCAGGGAAGAGGTTCTTATCATAGGTAGTAGAAGCAGTACTGAGATTGTGTCTGGTTGGGGGAGGCTGTGGGATAAACACAGGTGGAGTTGTTGTGCAGGGGGAGGGGTGTATAGAATTAAGAGTCGTAACTGTCATGGCCAAGGAAGGGGGATCAAAGAGGTCTGACTTCTCCTGAAGTTGGTAAATGAGCCGTTCGTTGCTCTCTACTATAAACATTTCAGCCAGCTAGATGTCATGTGTGGGTATGTGGGGGAGCACCATAGGCGTAAGATACAGTAGCCGTTGTCAGTAGTCTCATTCCTGAGGTATGGTATGTCTTTTGTGTCATGTAACATGACCAAGGAGCAGGAGTGGAATATCCAAGATGAGGCAGAGGGTGTTACCTAGTAAGATTCCATAAACCATGAAATGGGGGAAATATGCACCATGTGTGTTCTGTCACAATGTGATTGGGTACATCTCCAGCATCACGAGTGGGGTAAAGTTTCGTATAAGGCCTCCTGTAGCAAGCTTCTGGGTTATCCAGTACCAATTTTGTACCATTTTGAAGAGACAGAATTTCATTCTAGCGTACCTCCGTTTATTTTCTCCACCACCCTCCTGCAGTCCTCCTCTGCATGTTGTATATGAATAACTTCTTGCCAATGTGCTGAGGTGTTTCAGTAGGGGCTTGGAGTGTAGTTGATATACTAGTAGATTGTGGAACCCTGACATGACTCTTTTGTATGCCCTCCAGAGGGTGAGATATTGATGGATGGCGAGGCTGAGAAGTCCAATGGTGTAAAATCTAGGGTGTGAATAAGACAGTGTTGAAGCTGCAGGACTGGGTGCTGGGTAATGGGAATTCAACCCGCACTGTGTCAAATGATTTCAGAGTGATTTTGTGAACTGCATCTCCCAGTGCTAGGATCCCCACTGATTCCCATTTTTTTCAATGTAACGGTGCATTGCCCACTTGTACAGCTGTTTTATGCCAGAGGTGCCTGGGTGTGGAGGTGTGCTTGGCTGTGTAGCAGTTCATGCGCATGATTCCCGAATCTCGAGGTGCATTAATGGATAGTCCACAACTTTATATACAAAAATATATATTAATTTTATTTCTTTTATATATATATATCTGTAGATTCATGATATGATTCATTCTTTTTTCTTCAAATGTTTTGGTTCAGTTAATACATATCATCATACATGTATATTCACATTTCATATTCACAGATTATATACATGTCTTTGCAAAAACAGAAACACATAATAGTGAGTAATTGTAAAAAAATAACGGATAGTTTGATGACGGCTAGCGACAGAATAGGAACTACGCACGTTTCGGCACTGCTGCCTTCATCAGGAGTCTATTATATGTTTGTTTTTGCAAAGACATGTATACGATTAACTCAGCACCTACCCATGAGAATGCCACCTTGCTGTCACTTGTTGGAGTTTTACTTACCCTGTCTAATGCTTTCATCCTGAGGTTAATAAAAAGAGGACCAAATGAGTTGGGTGATAGTGATAACTTACTGTTAGTGCTACGAAACAAAAACAAATCTACGGTAGGAATGCTATTTATAAAGCAAGGTTGTAAAAACGTAGGTTATTAGCTGAGAGGGGTGGAAATCCACTCAAATAATAAGCATATTCCTTGTCAGGGTGAACTATAGACGTCACTAAGTACTGTGCTTAACCCTCTGGTAGCCTGGCACAAAAGCAATTAAGCTTAACTTAGAGGCCATGTGTAAAATATTCATGCAGCACACTCAAACAGTAATAAAGTTAAAACACAACGAAAGAAAAATCTCAAACCAATTCATAAACCTAGAGTAGCTTTTATTGAGTACAATGACACAGGAACTACAACAATCTAAGAAGTAGAACCAGAGTTAGTAATTGTTTGTTTCAGGGGAAATAGTGCCAAAAAGCACAAAGTACCACGGGTGGTTGTCTGCTTGTGATGAACTCGGCCAAAAACACAAGATCAGGCTGACTGTGATGGAGTTTGGGTAGTGTATGGGGGCCAAGTTTGTTCCGGTGAAGAGTTTTTCTTCTCAAAGTCAAAGCCCATTTAAGGAGCCTCAGTTTGAGTTTTACATTGGCGAGGTTGCATAAAGATGTTTGTGCGAGGAACAGGTTACTACTGGAGCTTTGGGTTGGAGGGAGTCACAGGTGGTCACTGTTTGGCGTGAAGACCAGGTCAGCACTGAAGCTTTGCATTGATGGGAGACGCAGTGGTCTTTGCTCATGATTGCGAAGAGTCTAAAATGACTGGAATCTTTTTTGAGGTAGGAGACCTACACTTATGCCAGCCAAGGGTCCAGGATCTGGGGGAGACCTCTAGGGGATCGGGATTCAATCCAGCAGAGGCCAGCAGCAGAGCTCAAAAGACACACAATTGATGGACGAAATGCAGAACAAATCAAAACATTCAACCCCAGTCAAGAGATTTGGGTTAAATCCATCATTCTTTTGCTCAACATGCCACCCCAGATAAGACTTGGCCATATGCAAATCAGTCTTGACCATGTGCCTTATGAGAACTGTCCAGCCCGACCTGCCAAGGCAGGTCCTCCCTGGACAGTGGAACTAGCATCCTAGGACCGGTTTCAGGATTTCACCCCTCATCAGCCAGGATAGCTTGAATCCAGTGACACCGTGAGTTCGGGACCCACGTCTGCGCATGCCCGGCGCACTTAGGGCGGGAAAGCAAAAGACACATAATTGATGGACGGAATGCAGAACAAATCAAAACATTCACACTCAGTCGAGAGATCTGGGTTAAATCCATCATTCTTTGCTCACCATTCCACCCCAATTTAGACCTGGCCATATGCAAATCAGTCTTGACCCTGTGCCTCATGGGAACAAATTGTTGTGCGAGGAACAGGTCACTACTGGAGCTATGGGTTGAAGGGAGTCACAAGCGGTCACTGTTTGGCGCGAAGAGCAGGTGAACACTGAAGCTTTGCATTGATGGGAGACGCAGTGGTCTTTGCTGACTCAGACTATCATAGCTGATGCAAAGAGCAGGCCATGGCTGGATCTTCGCATCAGTGGGGTTCGCAGACTGTGGTTTCTTGACATTGTTGCGTGCTTATCTAGGTTCCTGATCGATACTGTGACCTTATGCCCCTATTCGGCTATAAACCCATTTATTCCCTATATTGGCATAACCGTTCAAGTGCGATTTTCTGAAAAGTCATCTCTGGCCTCACACGAACAGAGCCACATTCCAGTATGACTCTCTGCTACTTCCTTTGCGATCAATTAGTGCAATGACAGAGCAGCAGTCACTATCTGATATTCCTAGATAACACTCCGAGTTCTTCAACAAGATAAAAACTTAGCAAACCTGGAAATCCCCGCTTGCTATGTTTTGATTAGTAATGGAACTCTAATGAGCAACTGATAACTATCACTTCCTAGTGACATCTTTAATTGACGTCTTATGTCCAGCAAACTTGCGTCAAACCCGGCACCTGTCAGGTATAAATATTACCAACGTTGCCTTAAGCTGTGAGCGAGCGAGCGAGAACCTGTTGCTGATGCCAGCTGCCTGCATGACCCCGTGTTGGTAAAAACTAGCACTCTGTCGCTGCAGCCTGCTATCCTGTGGTGGTGAAGCTACTGATTACCATTATCGCCGCTAAAACGCGACCTATGGTGCAGTACGCTTGAGGAGCCGAGCAGCCGTCTTCTGCGAAGACATCCAGCCCAGCTGCCCGCGGACGCTGTCACCCCTCCTTCCTCGACGCGCTGAGAGAAGCCGCTGCCTTTCTCGTGCAGAGAAATCCAGTCCCGGCGCTTCCGGTTTACCCTCGCGGGTGACTGGGATATCGAGAGAGACCCCTGAAGGAGATACCAATCCTCCATCATTCTATTCAGAGGTATGGTGTTGACTAAACCCTTAGACGAGAATTCTTGAAACAAACCTTGGCAAAACCAACTTAACTTAAGCTACTTACTTACTCCCCTTTTCACGTGTGAGGCTTAGGTCAGGCACACTGGGGTAGGCTTAGTTAGAAGCACCAGTTGAGTATGTTAGCCTAATGTATATATGACTGTATATATGTTTTATTACTTTTAAACCATTGTATGGCTAAGAAACCATATCAATGCTTTTACAGTTCTATTTCGCAATACTTATCTTACTGTACGTACTTTTTATAATAACAATTATTACAATTGTGGCAATACATTTCTCTTGTACGAGAAGAAAGACTGTTCAATAAATGTTAACCCTTTATTGACAAACGCCCGTCTCTCTATTCTCTACATCTCGTGAAAGTAAACTGCACTAGACTGACTGAGTGAAATCTGTGTCTATTGTTTCACACGACCCTAGAGATCGACTCTTGATCTGAGGAGCAAAGTTGTCATGTTGCACGGTTGTTGGAAAACTGAATCCCTTCTTGTCTGTGCCAGGGAAGCTGATCACTTCCTATGCAGAGAAGAAAGTTTCCAGTGACCTCTGAGCTAGTTGGTAACACAACCTAATTAAGTTTAGCATAGTCAGTGGAGGCCTGGAATATCCGCAGTTCCACGTCGATACTACTGTTTATGTTATTCCAATGCGCAGGGCCTAGTGGGAAACTAGGAACTACACTACCATGGCGCCCAACATTTGGTAAGGCGATAAACTAACGCAAGACTTATAGAGTAACTCAGTCGTGCATATTTCACACCCCTTTCTCCCGTAAAAACTCCAATAGACGTCTGGAGTGGGTGAAAGGTTAAAATCCGCCCGACCTTAGTAGGAAGAGATTCCTATGTAAAGCTCCGGTTTATTCAACGTTGAAGGATACAGTGTTCCAAAATATTGTGCACCTAATCTTTGTCTCCTTGGAGACCTACTCTGCAAACCTGCATTTTTTGAAATGTCAGTAGAAAACGGAACCTCTGGGGCCGCAGTAGATGTGACTCTGCAGGGTCCCGAACAAGCAGACCCGGATGCTATTATCATCCCGGTCCAGTTAAGAAAATCTATAACTTTAAAACTTATAGAAAACGGACTGACACCTCAGGGTGGTACAGTAATTTTCGTGATAGAGGCTCACGAGTATCGGCAGACAGAGGTATTCTATTCATGGATAAACTTTCCAGCGGCAAACGCTGCAACACAAGAGTTTCACTATTACAAAATAGAGGAACCTCCGGGAGAGTACGCTCCTTTCGAGGAGATTGAAATCCCACTTAAATTTCAAGAGCACCTGCTCTGGTTTAATGGCGCCCTAAAACACAATAATCACATAACTAGGCTCGGTCCACTAGGTAGACCAGGAGCAACGTGGCCGGTTCTAGCCAGCTACACACCACATCCTGACATTGCAAAAATGTCTAAGGAAGAGCTGTTAGCACAGCTAAACACATTAATAAAAATACATAGGCAATTAGTCCAATATGTAATGCGGATTGCTACAATCCAGCCAGCTGTTAATACACCACAGCTAACCCCTCATCAGGGGAACACAAATAAAATTACACCACAGAACATACAGTCATGTCTTGGTAAAACACCCGTAAAACGGGAACAAATTCCTTTCTGGTTAGCCCAGAAAATCACTCAAATAGAGGCAGTATTTCCTGATACTACCCCTATTGAGAAACACAGAATCTTGACCATCTGCCTTCCTATGGGAATCGCACCACACGTGGAGGACTGTGACACTTGGGGTACAGTCTTTGCTTCCATTTACACAAAAACACACGGTGTTCCGTCTATGGCGGTAATACCAGAAGTGCTAAAACAGATTCAAAATGAATTCGGTCCAGAGCCCGCTTTAAATCTGGGTATGAAATTACTAAAAGATTTCAAGCAGGTCACGGCTATATTATTAGCCAACATAAAAGGAGAAGCAGCATCTGTGGCGATTCGCCAGAAGTTGAGGGAAACAGATATAAAGGATCCTGTTGAGCTAGCAAAAATCATAGAAAAATGCTATGAAGAATTAGGTAGAGACAGCTTGGGTGGAAAACCAGTTAAGCCCCAACTGCTCGAAAATCCTGAAAAATTATTTATTAAAAATAATTTAAACACTCCTAAAAAGAGCTGGGATGGAAATAAACAATCCACTCCCAAGGAAAAAGTTTTCCAGTCCAGAGGAAGGTCTCCTCGACGGAGGGAAAGAACTCCGACTCGAGAACGCCAGTCTCCCCAGAGGGAGCCCTCTGAGAAAAGATATAACCTTAGAAATAGGGATAATCTAAAAAAACCTGATAGATATCAAAGTATTGATACACGTCCCTCTCGATCTTTTCCACAGAATTCGGAAAGAAGAGGACGGTCAGACCCAGGAGAGCACACCAAGTCCAAAGACAAGGAACCTGCTCAGAGTAAAAAATCTCAATTTCCTAAAAAGAAGGTAGCCAGTATTAGAGTAATCAACCATGCAGAGGATACTGAGGACACAGTTGAAAAACGGGGAGTGGGCATTGACAATGTTGGACAGTGCAGCAGAAATCAGTATAGCGCGCAAGAACTTGATGAGTCATCTGGAGACAGTGGACACGAATGAATACATTCAGGTTGAAACTGCCGACACCAGACTTAGCGAGCCCCATAAAATATACGAAATAACATTGCGTATAGAGGGTGATAAGACTAGGAAAATTAAGGGTCTATTTTGGGATAAGTTCTCAAAAGGCTATGATATTCTGTTAGCTGAAAAAGATTGGCCCCCGGAGTTTGTCAGGGAGTGCCCTCGTGGCGAAGAAGTAATTATGCCTGCCTTCTCGAATCACATTCCGATTCATAAAAAATATACATATGCACGGAAATGGGCAGTAGCCCAGGCACCTGCATTATATAAAAATCATGTAGGATGGGATGAGGATTCACCGCCTCACAAAATCCAACTAAAAAATGAACCAACTGCCCAACGGCAGTATCCCATAAAGCAAGAAGCTAAAAAACAGGTCAGGGAGATCTTAGATCAACTTGAGTACCAGGGGGTGATTGAAACATGCACCTCTCAAATGAACAATCCTTTGTTTCCTGTCTCCAAGCCAGACAATTCATATCGTCTAGTTTTGGACTACAGACATCTTAATACATGTTGCAAAACTTTTGCAGTACAAAACTCGCATAGTGCAGCCCTAATGAATAATATAGTTAGGAAAAAATATAAAACGACATTAGACATATCTAACGGTTTCTTTTGTCAAAAGATTGCACCAGAAAGCAGATATTTGACCGCTTTCTCCGCATTTGGGTCGCAGAAAAAATTCTGTCGACTCCCACAGGGGTTCAAGAACAGCCCAGGACTATTTTCAGCTAGGGTAACAGAGTTACTACAAATCTATGATGATGAAGCATTATCTTACGTAGATGATATTTATCTCACAGACGACGACTTGGATACTCATTTGAAAAGAGTGAACACCATTATACTTGGGTTCGCAGCAGAGGGTTACAAATTCAACTTTAAAAAGTCCCGAATTGCCCATCTGACAGTACTGTTTTTAGGGTACGAATTATCAAGTGAAGGGAAAAGCCTAGCGGACAACTTCTTAGAGAAGTGCGCTGTACTCCAAGCTCCAAAAACGCTGAAGAATTTACAATCAATACTAGGTTTTCTGAATTTCGGAAGAACTTACATTCTAAATTACGCAGAGAGGGTTAAACCTCTCTACGAACTAATTAAACCTGATTTTAAACAAATCAATTGGACTCAAAAACACACAGAAATTTTGAGATCACTGCAAACAGACATGTTAGCAAAAACAAAATTAGACACACGTGACAACACACGTGATCTTGTAATCCGAGTCATCCCAGGAAGATGCGGATTCACGTACCTAACCTCTAATGAGGGAGAAAAGGTACCAATTTCAATAAAATCTCACTTGTACACACAAGCAGAAAAAACATTCAGTCACACAGAAAGAACTGTGAACGCAGTGCAAATCGCATTAGCAAATGAAAGAGAACTAGCACACGGCAAAAGGATTAACATCCTCACAGCGGAAACCGCCTTCGAAGCGCTATTCAGCCCAGTAAACCTGCCTACAGTGAGACTGGATCCAAAATGGATACAGTACATAGATTCTCTAGGAGCGGAAGATGTGAAATACTATTTCGCCCCGCAATACGAAGAACTGAATGATTTAGAGTATGAAGAAGAATATCCTCTGCCAATCGAAATTCTGCCTCTCCCATTATATGCCTGTATAATCTATACAGATAGCTCTGTACAGCATTTCAACGTAGAGAGAAAATCCTACGATGCAGCATGTGCGATCATTAAATGTCGTTGGCTGTGCGGTAAAATCAAACCGAAAATAACAAAAACTGAATCAGTTAAGTACTGTTCGGCTCAAAGAACTGAAATCAGATGTTTAAAGATGGCGCTCGAAAATGCAGAACGCGAATTCCCCACACTTATAGTGTGCGATTCTCATTTTTGCGTCAATTCTTTCAATAACAAACTGCAGAGTTGGATCGAAAACGACTACAAAGATGACACAGGTGCCACAATAAAGCATAAAAAGCTCTGGAATGAGGTAGCTCTTTTACACAAAGAACTACAAAAGACTCACGTGATACATACACTGAGTCATCAACGTGATGGCGTTCACGTTGCAGGGAATTCATTGGCTGATGAAGCCGCGAAGGCAGCTGTGCAAACGGCTTCCGTAGCTGCGATAACTCGGTCACAAACAAAAATAGACAGCGATATACTACAAGCTGTCAGTACGTCAGTAAAAAATGATAAGAAAACACTCCCAAAAGGCTTTCCTATGAAGTACTTGTACTTAACGGATACTAATAATGTTCCTTTTGCTCGAATCCCTGGAGTGGGGGATAGAGTAATTCCAAACAGGGAACACAGACTAGGACTAATCAAAGCGGCACACGAAGGGCTTGCTTCTGCACACGCTGGCGTTACCGCAACAGTATCACTATTAAAACAGAGATATTGGTGGCCTCGTTTGAGAATACAAACTAAAAAGTATGTATTAGAATGCGACATATGCCAAAGGATAAAAGTATCAACAGTGAAACGACCAGCGCAGACACCCCTTCTCATCTCGGATAAACCATTTGCATGCGTTTATCTGGACCACTGTGGTCCCCTACAAAGGGACGGTAACTATAGATATATCATGGTAGCAGTGGATTCCTGTACGAGGTTCATATGGATGTGGCCCCAGCGCTCGGCTGACGCTAGAACGGTTATAAAAGATTTGCGAGTCTTTATCGGCACATACGCAATTACCACGTTCCATTCTGACCAGGGTCCTGCTTTCAGCTCTCGAGCTTATAAGGAGGCCATGGCTAGCATGGGAATTGGGTTGCGGTATTCTTGTCCGTCGCATCCCGAAGGGAATAGTGTGGTAGAAAGAAAAAAACGTGACATAAAGCAATCTATAACAGCGAAGGTATTAGGTTCAGGCGCTGGGTGGGTCAAACATTTAATAAGTGTCCAGACTAGTCTTAACAACATGCCAAGAAATTCTCTGAAAGGTTTCAGCCCATACGAACTATTGTTCGGAATTAGAATGCGCGTTCAGGACCTCGATAGTCAGATGTCAGTGGTACAAGAAGAAACAAAGCACTTTGATGTAAAGGATCGTTTGGCTGTTTTACAGGAACTGAATGAAACAAGAAAATCATTAAGCAACATAAAGTTAAAGCAACAGCCAAGTACCACTGACGAGGCACCCACCCGCAACAGCCCCAGCAAGGCCTGTCTGGATTCCAAAGATTGGGGATCTAGTCAGAGAAAAGATCGCGGTTAAGAAGGAATTTGGGCCTTCTTACAGAAAAGCAGTACCTGTCTTGGCAGTCACCGGAACAAGATCAGTCGTGCTACCGCCCCTTGCTGGTAAAAAGGAGAACAGAATCGTATCCATCGATCTGGTAAAACCACAAGCATGTGGCCTATAATCAACAGTAGGCCCAGTGGACTCCCAAGAAACAACAGAATACCCAAACTTGCAACAATCCAAGAGGTTCAAACTGAAAGACTAATCACATTCGATCAGCCTGCAGTGCACAATGAAGGACTATGCAATAATGCCATGGAACTCGTGCCTCTTGAAACACAGATTGAAACAGTTCGTCAAGAAACAACACCGGTCTACAATGATGTGGCATCAGAAAGTGCTACCGAGAGACAGATTGAAAGAACAATCCCAATTGACAGAACTGCCTCTGGTTATTTCATCAACTTCGACAACTTCTCTGAAGATCTAAACGACCCCGAAGTGATGCCAGAAACAAAAAAGTCTTTTAAAGAAAAAGCAACAGAACTCTTTCATCAGCTGAAGGAAATCTACCTTGTTTCCCCTTGGCTAGAGTTCTGGTTCGGTCTAGGTGTATTTTTCCTCCTGCTTTGGCTCATCATGGTACTGTGTTTGGGAAAATTCATTGAAGGAAAATATATTACAATGGACACAGCAAGTCAGAACATCAACCTAGTCCTGAAACCACACAGA
Source organism: Lissotriton vulgaris (assembly GCF_964263255.1). NCBI lineage: Eukaryota > Metazoa > Chordata > Amphibia > Caudata > Salamandridae > Lissotriton > Lissotriton vulgaris. The sequence goes on along the minus strand of NC_141689.1, from coordinate 1,251,099,946 downwards.
TCATCCCACGTGAAGAAAAGAGAACTGTCAACAGTAAATGTCACGGCAATTCCAATACCTGGTGGGGTAGTATGGGAGAAAACAGACTATGAGATCTATGGTCCGGTCGAAATCCTGAAGTATCCTCATCAACTAAAGGTTTCCTTAAGTGACTTTGTGACACCAAGTACATTCTCTGATGATTGGGACTTTAACAGTATTAATGACATGATGTCTGATTTAGTAATGTCAGCTAGATTCACAGATCATGATTATTTACAAGGTTCATCTAGTTATGAGCAGTTATTCTGTTACACCCACTATGGGGATCATTACTTGCATAAATCTGCACAGCCTAGAAATGTTTTTATGTATAATCAATGGGAACATTGTTCTACACCACCTAAAAGCAGTTCTAAAGCATTTTTTGAGAAATTCAAATATTTTTCAGGGTTTAACACCAGTGATGCAGAAACGTTTTATTATAAACTGTTAGATAAAACAGGAATGAAAACAATGCTGACAAATTCTAAATTGATATATTCAGAAGCATTTTATGACAAAATGATGACATTTGGTTTTGATTATTGGAAAAATAATATTGAAACGAAAACGATTTGGGGTACAAAAGATTGGCAGGTGCAAGGCATTGAAGCACTATTTAGAACCTGCATGATACCAGAACAAATGTTATTTTTAAATGACACAGTACACCAAACATCTTGTCTTGGCCTAGCTAAGATCAAAGACCTTAAAACACCGTCTATACCAAAGCCAATAGCTGAGAATACAACCACAGATATTGAATTAGACGTGTCACAAATTTTACATTTCAACAGAACACATCCTGATTGGAAAAAATGGTTAATCTGGCCTACAGACACAAATAGCTGTCAAGATAGGTTCCTGAATAAAACACAGGGTTTAAAAATGACCAGATTAGACCCGAGATACTCCCAGAGACAGCATCCAGGGATTATAACAACATACAGTGTAGGGAAACTCTGCCTAGAATGGCTAACTACATCCACACTGGCTGAAATTAAGCAACACTTGTCTTTATTAAAAGATGGTGCTGATTTGCGCGATTTCATTCTTGGACCACGCAAACAGCGTCAAAAGCGTTTCATAGCGACCAGCATCTATGCTGCTTACAACGAGGCTTGGAAAGTAAAGCAAATTGAAACTGCTGAAAAAATACGAGAAATTGATCGTATTAATTTGGAGAAATCACTTTCTGTGGTAGACAATGGGTTAACGACTCTGTCTTCCAGAATATATTCTTTGGACAATATTGTATCCTCTGCCTTTGATGTGATAGACAGAGATTTGCTTATGTTACAACATGGCCAGTCTCAATTACGCTCTATTATAGAACTAGGCTGGACGCTGCAAAATCTTCGTTCAGGCTATGTGCCTTGGCGTTTAATCAACACAACGTCATTATTTTCCAGTTTTAACCTTACTGATAAACAGATCAGTTTGGCACAGAAAGGAGCAGACTATACAATCCTGAGCATCGAAAGACTCGAGAGATTACCATTGACAATGTCAGAGAGTCCTGTCATTGAATGGATAATACACGGAATTATCACAATTCCGATAACAACTTTCCGATTTAAAAAGTGCCTTGAGTACATACCTGCTGGCCAATATGAACAATTGGGTAAAGGATATTTAAAATCCGAATGGAAATTACCATACACTCATTCTTGCTATAGTGACAGCGACAAAAATGTATTTGTTAGTGGTGAGAACTGTAAACATTCACTAAGCGGTATACTTTTGTGTCAGGGTATTAATTTACACGGAGCATGTGATGGAAATTCAAACAACCTTTCATGCCACCAGCTAGTCACACCTGCAACTCAGATAGAGCCCTTCTTTATGCAACTTTCGAACGGGAGTTACATTCTTAGAACGGATCACAGGTGCTGTGGCCTCGCGCCAGGGACAAGTTATCTAGTACAAGTAACATCCACGGTCAAATGCTGTATGCAAGCATTGTTCCCGAGCGGGCCTCCAGACATAGTGACTCCCCTCTGGCCTCGTCTGAATCTCTATTCTATACGAATTGATACATTAAGCAAAGTTAAATCCGTACTTTTACAGACAACAGTGCCTATAACGTCATCTAAAGAGACGTATGATCTTCTAGTTGCAAGGACAGCTACTGAAATTCATGACCTTTTATCAACAAATTGCCCCGTGCATTTCGTAGAAATGTGCAGCCAACTCCTTAACATGTCTAGTGCAACAAGCATCCCAGGCATATTTAAGACAGTCTTTACGGGACTGCTAACACCCTTCCAGGCAATTTTGGGAATCTTTCCTAATTTTGTGCACTCCATCTTTGGTGGCATTCCACTATTTTTGGGACTCGTTGCGGGGATTCTATTTTTGACCATCCTGCTACGTTATGGCAAGCCTCGGCTCAGACATAGCTCCCATGGGAATGGAAGAGACAATCCTAGCAATGCGCTACAGGGACAGGATAACTGACGTCCTCGGATTGGCCAGGCTGAGAGATCTAAACATGACCTGGTTCCTTTCATTCAGACCGATATGGCAAAATTGCATTTTACCTGTGCTACGGTGTATGCTTTGCGGAGATGAATGCGTGTTGGACATCTGTCTTTCACTTCCATCAGCAGTACCAATGGACGTCGATACTTTGCTCAGTCCAATAACGGCTCACGCATTGTGTTGTCCCCAGCGGCTACCAATCCTGATGACGGCATTTGTGGAGACTCCTGTACTACAGCCAAGTGGTAACAGTGGAGCGAGTGACAAAAGCAACATCACCCAGGTACAACGTTCTGTGAGCATTGCTGGTCCTGCCTTCGATGACAGCAATCATTCTCACACCTGCCAAGTTACAGCGCTATCTAATTTGGTTGAACTATCACCTGATTTTGTAGACCAATTCTTTGAGAGCCTGTCTGATACGATGTTCTCACACACAGAGAAACAATAACTTTTTGAGAAGCTTTCCGACACACAGTGTTCCCATGAACTCTGAATTCGGCCTTCAGTTTTGATCAACAAAAACTGCCAGGAGCTTTGGAAATCTATTTTCTTTGAATTGGACAATTTTTCTAACATTGACCCTTTTTTTGGCACGAACAATTCTTTGCTTAACGTAAAAATTATTCTTAGAGAACAGAAGCTTCACACTTCTATTTCTAAACACATCTAGAGACATAACAACATAACAACATGACACCAGCCTCTAGCACACATGTTATTACTATGCATTTTTATGTGATGATTTATCTCGCATTTCTTCTGTCAGAGATACTTCATGTGTAATTCTTTTTGCATAATCGTTCATTGATTTCATATGCAATAATTTTGAATGATTACTATGCTTTAAAAAACGTACAGTACCTAAATTCCATGTATTACAAGTACGCCTATTTCGAATGCATTTATGTATTTTGGGGTGGGCAATGTTACACATGCATCTAATTGCTTAGTTTTAGTAATTTTGATGGACATTACCCGTGGAGTGGGTGTTGCGTGCTTATCTAGGTTCCTGATCGATACTGTGACCTTATGCCCCTATTCGGCTATAAACCCATTTATTCCCTATATTGGCATAACCGTTCAAGTGCGATTTTCTGAAAAGTCATCTCTGGCCTCACACGAACAGAGCCACATTCCAGCATGACTCTCTGCTACTTCCTTTGCGATCAATTAGTGCAATGACAGAGCAGCAGTCACTATCTGATATTCCTAGATAACACTCCGAGTTCTTCAACAAGATAAAAACTTAGCAAACCTGGAAATCCCCGCTTGCTATGTTTTGATTAGTAATGGAACTCTAATGAGCAACTGATAACTATCACTTCCTAGTGACATCTTTAATTGACGTCTTATGTCCAGCAAACTTGCGTCAAACCCGGCACCTGTCAGGTATAAATATTACCAACGTTGCCTTAAGCTGTGAGCGAGCGAGCGAGAACCTGTTGCTGATGCCAGCTGCCTGCATGACCCCGTGTTGGTAAAAACTAGCACTCTGTCGCTGCAGCCTGCTATCCTGTGGTGGTGAAGCTACTGATTACCATTATCGCCGCTAAAACGCGACCTATGGTGCAGTACGCTTGAGGAGCCGAGCAGCCGTCTTCTGCGAAGACATCCAGCCCAGCTGCCCGCGGACGCTGTCACCCCTCCTTCCTCGACGCGCTGAGAGAAGCCGCTGCCTTTCTCGTGCAGAGAAATCCAGTCCCGGCGCTTCCGGTTTACCCTCGCGGGTGACTGGGATATCGAGAGAGACCCCTGAAGGAGATACCAATCCTCCATCATTCTATTCAGAGGTATGGTGTTGACTAAACCCTTAGACGAGAATTCTTGAAACAAACCTTGGCAAAACCAACTTAACTTAAGCTACTTACTTACTCCCCTTTTCACGTGTTAGGCTTAGGTCAGGCACACTGGGGTAGGCTTAGTTAGAAGCACCAGTTGAGTATGTTAGCCTAATGTATATATGACTGTATATATGTTTTATTACTTTTAAACCATTGTATGGCTAAGAAACCATATCAATGCTTTTACAGTTCTATTTCGCAATACTTATCTTACTGTACGTACTTTTTATAATAACAATTATTACAATTGTGGCAATACATTTCTCTTGTACGAGAAGAAAGACTGTTCAATAAATGTTAACCCTTTATTGACAAACGCCCGTCTCTCTATTCTCTACATCTCGTGAAAGTAAACTGCACTAGACTGACTGAGTGAAATCTGTGTCTATTGTTTCACACGACCCTAGAGATCGACTCTTGATCTGAGGAGCAAAGTTGTCATGTTGCACGGTTGTTGGAAAACTGAATCCCTTCTTGTCTGTGCCAGGGAAGCTGATCACTTCCTATGCAGAGAAGAAAGTTTCCAGTGACCTCTGAGCTAGTTGGTAACACAACCTAATTAAGTTTAGCATAGTCAGTGGAGGCCTGGAATATCCGCAGTTGCACGTCGATACTACTGTTTATGTTATTCCAATGCGCAGGGCCTAGTGGGAAACTAGGAACTACACTACAACATGAAGAGTCCGCTGATGATTGCGAGGAGTCCAAAATGACTTGAATCTGATTTGAGTTAGGAGACCTCCTCTTATGCCAGCCAAGAGTCCAGGACCTGGGGGGCACCTCTTGGGTATCAGGACTCAATCCAGCAGAGGCCAGCACCAGAGCTCAGGCAGGTCCAGCTGTCCTTTTTCAGACTGAAGGTCAGCCCTTCTTTTAAATCTTACACGGGCCCTAGAGTTGTTCTGATGATAGATTCTGAAGGTGTCACATTTATACCTAGTGCCACCAGCCTGTGCATGGGAGGAATCCCTGGCCTACTCCCAAACTGGTTCTGTTTTTTTCTTACCTTTTCCCTTGGGTTGGTACTCCAAACTGTCTAGGGTGAAAAGGGCAAGGCTGGCCTGGTGTTAGGTTCCTTAATGTGTGCTGAAGGAATGGTCCTTTGAAGTATAATCAATGCAGGACACAACTCCTTCCCAGCCATTCTGACAGAAAGACACACTTCCTCTATGCCCAGTCCTCTGTTGTCCCCATTTCTGGAAGGAACACAACACACCTCAGGAGAGCCGTTCACAGTCATGTGACCCTGGAAACTGGCAGAAAGGCACGCATGGTTTTAGGCAGAAAAATGCCAACTTTCTAAAAGTGCCATTTTCAGAATAGTAACTTAAAATCCAACTTTGCCATTAAAGCAGATTGTAAATTAAAATTCATAAGAGTGAAAGAAGAAACTCTAACTGCTCCCAAGCTGAATCGATCACTTATTGAGTGTAATAAGACAACCCAGTGTTAGTCTATGGGAGTGATAGCCTTTCCACTTAAATACCATCAAGCCTGCCCTATAAGCTTTTAGGGCCCACCTTAGGGGTGATTTAGAGGTATTAAAAAAAAAAAGGTTTGGGCATGGCAAAAGGTTTATTATGCTAGGACGAAATGGCAGTTTAAAACTGCAATACAGGCTGCAGTGGCAGACCGGAGACATGTTTTACAGTGATACTTTAGTGGGTGGCACAATGAGTGCCGCAGTCCACCTGTAGCATTTAATTTGCAGGCCTTGGGTACATACAGTGCCATTTACTAGGGACTTTTAATTAAACTAAATTAAATGTGCCAATTGGGTGCATACCAATTCTATATTGTTTATGGAAGAGACCACAAGCACTTTAGCTCTGGTTAGTAGTGTACACAAAATGAGTAGAACAAAAATAGGTGGGTGAAAACAAAATGTCTGGGGGAAGACCACGCCAGGTCCAACAAAAGTATTAACTCTTCATGCAAACAGATATTCCACGGCCAAGCTAAATTATGGTGCAACTGTTATTACAGAAAGCCCAATCCTGGCTCTGAAGTTTCTTTATCTGAATGTCAATCTACTAGATTATAATGGTGACCTGAAATCTAGTCAATTACTGATTGACCCAATCGAAAAGAGGGAAAGAAAAACCTTGCAGAAAGTGATGTCTTTATTTTTTTTTAGCATCTTTATTTTAGACATCCAACCCATACATTAAACTTGCAATTAGTACATTAATACAGTTAATATTTCAATATGTATGTACACGTTGTCAATTATTTGTCTTTACACCTGCCCACCCTCTAGCTACAACCCCCACCCCCTTAACCAACCCCTCAGCCCCGTCCAGCCCTCAAAAAAACAAAGGAAACGTATTTAAATTAAACCTTATTTAACACTAGTCCATAGAGTTTGATATATTAGATAGTCTCATTTGGCTTGTCTTCTATATCCCCGTTTTCAATTAAATTAAATTCAATCGCTTATATTAAAGCATAGCTTCATTATTCCAATTAGTTATTGGAGACCAAATTCCTAGTCCTTTGATTTTTTTAAACCTTAACCCCGATCCTTGGGTATACCGCCTTTTCCCATTGTTGGGTAGCTAGCAGTTTCCCCAGCCAGCATTGTACTGCAGGTGGCTCCTTATCTAGCCATACAGTAGCCATACAGGAGCCAGGCATAGCCTGAGCACTGCCATAGCAGTGAAAAGCAGAACTCAATTTGATTCTCTCATTTCTTGGTTACTTATGCCCAGCACAATTACTTGCGTTGTAAGCTCCACCTCAAACCCCAACATAAGCTTGATGTAATTTCCCACCTCATTGATCATGACTGATAATCAGGGGCAAGTTCCAACCATGTGTACATATCTTCAGCAAAACATCCACAACGAGAGCCGTGAATACCTGTTGAGCCTCCCCATTTGGAGATCCGCGCTGGGGTAATATACAAATTAAGCCAGATCTTAAAACATTGTACCTGAAAATTAGCTGAGAAAAATGCCGTCTGGCTCAACAATAGCGAGTCCTCACAATTCCCTGCCTCTGCCTGTACCAGATCCTGCCAGCGGTTAGTGTGTTTAGTAAGATCGTCCTCCAGTATATTACTAAGTATTTTACAGAGTTTAGCTATAGGTGAGGGGGCCCCTAATATCGTATCAAGTAAGGGAATTCTAAGCCCATTAATTGCCTTTTTAGATAAGTAATCCCGCACTTGTAAGAATGAAAAAAAATGCATATTGCCAATCCCAAATTTCTTCCTAACTATCTCAAAGGGGTGTATCAGATTATCCCCCATCAGATCACCAATATACCTCACTCCTTTGTCCTGCCAGTAATTGTCTGCCAAAGGAGTATATCTGTGTATCCTGCCTATTTTAAATGTCTTCCTAACTGCCATCCAGACCTTAAATGCTCCAAATATAATTAAAATTTCGCTCTTTTAAAATACGCAAAATCAATGTGACGCATAAGACAGCCATCGGCCTCTGCCCTAGCACTAACCTATATATAGAGCTGTATGATGCTTCCTCTGTTTCAACCGTCTTTTTTCCCAGTAGCTCGGCCATCTGTTGTAGGGCTGATGCCTAGTAATAAATCAGGAGATTGTCGACAGACCATCCCCCACGCTTTCTAGATAGGGTGATATATTTTAGTGCTCTATGGGAACATATCCCAGCCTACCAAAATCTGGAGATTATTTGGTTAAAAGCCGAGAACCACACCTTATTTATCTTAACCATGAATAGATTTTGGGCAAAAATAACATCTTGATAGCATTGCGCTTTCCTAAAAGTGTAAGATGTAAACAGTTCATTCTATTAAAATCTGCTTTAGTATTTTGTAATAGAGGCTCCAAGTTGATTTGCACAATTCCATCCACATTAGCAGAAATCTCGACGGCAAGATACCTAGCGTTCTCCACTACTTGTACATCATTCAAAGCTATTCTAGAATTTTTAACAATCATCATTTTATTTTTATTAAGCTAATATCCTGAGATTTTGCCAAAATCTTTAGATTCCTTTTCTACCTCAATAATCGCCTCCAGTGGATTAGCTGTTATTATAGCGAGATCATCAGCCATTGCTAGAATCTTGGTGTCTCCTCCAATAGATTGAATGGCCTGTATTTTATTATTTCTCCGCTATTTTCCTAATGAAAGGATCAATATATAAAGCAAATAATAACTGGGAACAGGGGCACCCTTTGACGTATTCCGCGAGTAATTTTAATTATATCGAATATAAGACCCATCAACGCTATTCTTGCAACAGGATCCTGGTACATGCATCTGATTGCTCCAATAAACCTTTTACCCAGGCTGTTCTTTTCCATAATTGCCTATAGAAAGGGCCAGGAGACCCTATCAAAAGCTCTTTCCGCATCAAGTAGTATTGCAGCCATAGGGTCTCCTGGTAACTTTGTATAGTCGAAAAGCGAAATTATGCGGCGGATATGATCTGTCGTACCACTTCCGGGGACAAACCTGTGTTGAAAAGGAGAGACTAGCTTTTTAATAGATGATCTATTCACCAAGATCTTAGAATAGATTTTTGCATTGCTATTAACCAGCGTAATTGGCCGGTATGAACCCAGTTCTTTTATGGATTTGCCTTTTTTAGGGAAAACTATAATATTAGCGCTTTTTCAAGACTCTGGGCTAACAAATCACTTTGTGCCCTGTGAAAAACTTACAGCATAAGTGTAAACAACTGTGTCTTAAATTTCTTGTCAAACTCCCCAGGTATTCGGTCGGTTCCCACGGCTTTACCTAGTGGTAGGGAGTCAATAGCCTCGGTTATTCCTACAATTGTAAATGGCTTATCTAGATGATCTCTTTCCTCTGGACATAACTGTTCGAAAATGTGCCCCCTTAAATAAGCTTCAATTTCTTGGTCCCCAGCCCGAACGTCTTCAGTATATAATCTCTGATAGAAATTTTTGAATGCGGTAAGGATAGCATCAGGCTCGCTTACCATACCAGCGTTGGGATCTCTGATTTCGCTAGTCCGTGTTTGTATCGTCTTTACCGTAGTCCGAACTGCCAATAAATGACCCACCGTCTCACTACTTTCATACACCTTGCTCCGCCAGGCCACATATTTACCAGCTGCTTTTTGAAGAGATATCTCAGTAATAGTAGATCTAGCAATAGCAATCTTTACTTGGGCTGCCGCTGCATTTGCCCCTGTAGACAATACCTCTATCAGTTCAGCTTCTGCCTTCCCCAAATCTTTTATACAGAGCCTGTAACAGGGCTTAATCCTTCCTTTGCACCTCCCAACCGTATCTTAATGTTTCTCCCCTGACCCCTACTTTTAATGTATCCCACACAGTACTGATATCAGTGCCCCCCAATTCTCAGCAATAAACATTGGCATCCATTCCCCCATTTGTTGAAGATAACCCTCCTCACTCAATAGAGCTCTATTAAATATCCAGCGTGTCTGGTGGATTTGAAACCCAATGTCTATTTCAATCACCAGAGGATTATGATCCGACATGACTTTGGGATATTTACTTATCAAACACCCTTGTAAAAGCTCTTGCGACATAAAAAAGAATCCAATCTTGCGTGCACTTGGTGTGGTGCAGAAAAGTAAGTAAAACCAGGGATGCTCCCTTTCTGTGCTGGCCATACATCCATTAACCCGTGTAAAGATTTAAGTTGTGACAAGGATTTGAAAACTCTTGGTTTGCGACCTTAGTATGTCATCTCTCTATGGGTAGCAGCCTGGCAGCTCAGATTGATATTCATATCCCCGCAAAGAATCATAAGGAGAGGCCAGCGCTCTAGCTCTACATTCAACCAATCAAATAATGCAGGATCATCGAGCACTGACCCATATACAGAGCAAAGAGTAAACATTTTGTTCCCAAAACCGCATTGCAATATTACCCATCTGCTAATCTTATCTACCAGTGAACTCGGAAAACTGTCCATTCCCTTTCGTGCCAGTACCGCCACCCCTCTTGTCCGAGCTTCCTGTGTAGTAGTAGCAATGAGTTGATATCCTGCCATCTCTAAAATCACCTTCCTACACCCTTCAATGTGTGTCTCTTGAAGACATAAAATGTCTGCCCTCAAGAATTGAACTTCGAGACTAACTCTCCTTCTTTTTTGGGGGACATTTAACCCACAAATATTAATGGATGCAATCCTACGTTTCCTCATAACAAAAATAAACTTTAGTTCCAAAACATGTAGCAGCGCCAAACAAGACATACATGCATCCAATAATCAACCTGGTGCAGGGAATTCTCCCCTTTTCACCTTTTCCCCTTGGTTTCTATCAACCCCTCCCCCCCCCTTCAAAAGGGCAAAATAGGTCCACAGACCCTTGTGATGCCTCCTGCTTGTGCTGTGCCCCAAGCCGCTCCCTACCAAAAAACACATATGTAGAGAAGGAGAGAGAACATATGGAGAAAAGTAAGATATATCTAGTGATTCTACAAAACAATCCCCCAAACTTATTTCTTCGAGAATACATTCAAAAATTCCTGGGCTTGAATCTCCAACATGAATACCCTTGTTGTGCCCTTACAGATAACTTTGAGCCTAGCGGGGTTCAATAAAAAGACTTCACAACCCAGTTTCTGAAATGGTGTATTAAGCAATCAGTGCCTCCATCTCCTCTCCACTGTTGTATGTCAGAAATCAGGCCGAACAAAAAAGGAGTGCCCCTCACCCACCCTTTTTTCATTAGGTCTGGCTTTTTCAAAGATAGCTTGACGCAGAAGAAAATTGCCAAAGAAAATAAGGATGGCTCTCGATTTCCCATCTTGCCCAGGTCTCTTTTTAAGCATCAGGGGGAATCGGTGCACCCTCTGCACCTCAGACTCCCAATTCCAATGAGTAAGTTCGGGGAAAGCATCCTTAAGTAACCTTACGACAAATCCACGAATATCAACCCCTTCAGCATTTTCTGCAATCCCAAGTAGTCCGAGGTTATTGTTATGTTGTCTGTTTTCAAAGTCCTCCAACTTACATAACACGTCGGTCATCCTGCTTTCATTAGTCAGAGTTTATTGTCCAGAAATTTCTGCAATATCCTCTAACTGTACAGTCCTCTCTTCTAAAGCCGAGGTGCGCTCAGTTATTTCCGTGCAGGCGTTATTAACTTTGCGTACGGCTCCTTGCAGTTGTTTATTTGCCAGGTGGGCCCTCTTATGCTCCTGACGAGCCTCAGTTTGTATTTGTTTCAGAGTTGTGTATGTTATCTCCATTGAGGGGTGTGGAGTTGTGGGATTATTAGTCTCGATTGAGCCTTCTAAAGTGTTCGCTTGGTCTCCGACTGCATCTTCAATCCCCTTTCCAAATTGGGTTGCAGAACAGTCCCATTTGAGCTGACTTTATTGACTATAGTCTGATGTAAAACCTTTCTCTTTGTCTGACCCTCTTGCGCTCCTTTTCTTTTTGCGAACCGTTAGGCGTTTTTGTGTATTAAATTTCATCGGGGGCTCCCGCTCTCCCCTCCAGTAAGGTCGTCATCAGTTCCATCCTTCTCGCTATTGTTAGACAGTTCAGATTCATCTGTCATGGAATAAAATTTATCAAGATCTGGAGTCGCTAGGATTTTACCATCTCTCTGAATGCTGGCCCCATATTACCCCGTTACAGCCTATGCTCTGGGAGATTCATCTGTGGCTTGAGCAATATTAACAGTATTCATGGATTCTTGTTGAGGATTTGTCTTGTTTTTCAGCGTCTCCTCCTCTATACCACATACGTTTCCATCCAAACTTTCCTCAGAAGGAGGAGATTTAGCTGACTCTACCGCCTGTGGGAGGGTCTCTCTTGTACTGGAGCCATTGTTATCAAACACCCCATCCAATACAGCCACTTTAGTAGAACAGCCCACGTTTATTTTAGTGTAGAATTATTTTTACCTTAGCAAGACTTTTTTTCCCAGGGAATTACCTAACACCCGGGCGGAGAACATTCCTGGTACAATAGGCTGTTTTGACTCTAGTAGGCATCTCATTGGGGCGCTCTTCCCCTGTCAATTTCTCACCGTAGGCTCCATCTTCTTTCTGCACAGCGCGGCGCCTGTCACTCTGGGATGAATTCAGGCCTTTCCCTTCTGCAAGCGTGCGCAGAGTCGTGGATGTTCCCTTAGCTCCTGAGGGAGCAGCGATATCCTTCCCCACAGATTTCACCTTCGCCGGCATGTTACAGTGTTCCCGGCCCGACAACTTCAGCTCTGAGGCTACAATGTTGCAGCTGACCACTGCTATTTTAGTCTCCGGCAATCTTCCTGTTGTAAAAAAGTAGCTATTGGTTTCCCCGAGCCTCCAAAGCACCTTTTGCCTGAAACCAGCTGCCGCTGTGAAGAGCGTCCACACAGCTCGGCTGTCAGGAGTACAACACTCAACAACTTCAACCTCATCCGTCCACAAATTAGCGGAGAGCCAAGAAACCAGGAAATCCAGCAGTATATCCGCGCGTGAGTTACAGCGTTTTCCCCGACTTCTCTTACAATCTCCTTCTCATAGTAGAAAGCACATTAACACCACGGCAGGGAGAGCGGCTTCGCACAGCACTCACGCAGCCGCCATCTTGCCTCTGGCCAGAAGTGATGTCTTTAGTTGAATCAGCCGCATAATCCATATTATTTTTTTGGGGTGTTTTATATAGCGCAAGCTCGACCTGAAGATATCAGGTATCAGAGCAGTTTACATAAGCACCAGTTTCGTTACAGACGGACACATTCATTATTGTGAGGCATGAGTAGAGTAAGTGATTTGTCCAGAATCACAGGATGCTGAGCGTCTTTGCTGAGACTCAAACCTGGTTCCCCAGCTTCGAGGTCGTCATCTCTAGATATTAGACCACATCCTCTCCCCATTACTTGAGATGTACATCCATTCCTCATGAATCCAGTAAAGATTGGTAAATGCAAAGATTCTGCTCATCCACTGTCCACATTTCAGTTGCATGAACCAAATTACTAACTAGTGGTTTAAGTCTCTTATCTGGAAGCCCTCTGGGCATGATTAACAAAAGCTTAAAACTAAAAAAAAAAAATCAGAGCCTTGAAAAACAGAAAAACTGAATATCTTAAATCGGAAAGGTTATTGACCAGCGAAAATTGGAACCTAAAGTCTATGAAATCCTCAAATTTGCCATAGCATTGGAATCTTTTACTTCTGACCGTCCAGCAAATGTATCTAACAAAGACAGATACCCCAGAATTGGAGACAAGTATGCTACATGCTTAAAACTGATTCACACTCAATGTAGTACAAAAATACCGATTCCCTCATTCATTACTTGTTGGTGTAAATCCCGCTACCGCAAAGGCACAAAAGCGATGAGTAGAGCCAGTGCTAGTAGCCAGTGAGTGAAGCTTCTGACCCCAAGGCAGTGATCACGATCATAGATGCTGTATGAGAAGAAAGGAACTCCCTCTAGAAATTCAGGCATCAACACTGAGATAGAGTAGTATTGAAGGAGCACAGACGTCCCAAGAAGACAAAGGCAACACAGATGCTCATGGATAAAGAGGGGCGAGGAGCTCTTGGGTGGGAAGAAAATAATGAAGTGACAGTGTCCTAATTCGAGCAAGGCCTTCAGCCTCATTGCCACAACTCCTTAGAATCCGGTTACATACAGCACACCAAAGGAATCAAACGACTGAAGAGATTGGATCACTGGCATTAAATATTTTCAGATTTGTCTGTGATAGAGAATAAATAGAATGAGTACCGTGGTGGAAACGTAAATACAACTGAGAGTTTGGATCATGAGAATGAAATATTTCCAAATCAGTCCGTGATCCGGAATAAATAGAATGACTACTGTGGTGGAAACGTAAACTCAACTGGAGAGTTTAGATTATGGGAATTAAATATTTTCAGATCGGTCTGTGATGTGCAATAAATAGAATGAGTACTGTGGTGAAAATGATAATACAACTGAAGAGTTTGGATCACGGGAATGCAATATTTCCAAATCCGTCTGTGATGGGGAACAAATAGAATGGCTAACATGCGGCTTACAATAAACATTTGAAGAGTACCGTGGGAACCTAAAGGTGTCCCTGTTGCCAGTCCAAAACCTCTTTTCCCCCCACCCCTCGTTTCATCAGATGATTAACACCCAAGAGGCTAATTTAGCATGTTTTAGTTTTAAATGAAGTGACATTGTGTTCACGTTGCATGACGTGTGTAATGCAGAAAGTAAATAGACAACATGAAAAAGAATAAGTCGCCCTAAGTCTCACCATGATGGAAAGGAACATCAAGATTCACATGTCTGTATTTATAATAGATGTACCCATGGCTTAGTAGCATTACCAGATAACACAGCTAGATTAATGAACATGTTATTACACTCTACTATGCTTGCAATGAAGCTACATATAAAAAGACTCGCCACAAAAACAGGGGCCTTGTGCACACCTGTAGCTTTAAAAAAAAAAGCGAAAATCCTCCAGGCGTAAATATTTTAGTCACTTTTAATGTAAATCTATTTTGTATCCCAAGATGTATTTTTTTTAATCTACAAATGGTTTGCAATTCTTTTAAGTATAACACGTGCACTTGAATGTTTTTGCAAGTGTGGGCTCACCAGGCCTGGCCTGGTTGTATGCCACTAAAGCGAGATTGACAGTGTCAAATTACAATAACATCGAATCCACTACATCGAGCTACAACTACATTCTAAAATACACTGTTTTAACTCCAGTTATAGTCACCAAGGGTGATGTCAATAGATGGAGATAAAACAGTAATTACATGTTTTACAATGGAGGGGTAGGTCCATTTAGTAGATGCATTATTGCTGTCATGCTACATATCGATTGTGATATAGTGTCCTCCCCAACCAAGGCTTGCTCTATCGCATGTCAGCCGGTGGTTAAACTCCCTTTTACATTAGGATCTCTCGTTGAACTGAATATGATTTTTCTGTGACGTTCTTTCATTCGCCTACGAGACTCTCAGCAGCCGGTCAGTCCTGGTTAGATCAGATCATGCGGCAGGTCTAGCGTCTCACACTCATGAGAAGAACCGGAGAAAAGCTGCTTAGACATTTGTGTAATGAACTCAGCCCGGCGGTGGAGTGTAATCACAGCAAAAGGGAAGCCGTGCAAGGTGATTTGTAGTTTACATTTCAGGCCTTGGCATTGCAGGTCGTAGGAGACTGGGAAAGATGCACTGGTGAAAGAAGTGACCCGTTTAGGGTCACTCTCGACCATTTTTCAGCCTTCCATACCAAATGAAGAGTCCGTCAGACAGTAGAGAATACAAACCAAATATATGTTTATTCATGCACACTCGAATGGAGCCCCCGTCTGCCCAGTTGCTTGGGGTGCTGCACAGAGGACTGACTTCAGAAAACTTTGAGATACATTATGTACAATTCAGAACCAATGAAGGCACGCCCATAATGGAATTTTCCAAGCAGATGCAGCTGAACAAAGAAGTACAGTAGGATAGGTTTTGACTCTGAGGCCTGGGCACTCATTATCTTCAGCCCAAGGTCATTCTACCAGTGCCCGTTACTAGACTGGGGGAGAAGGCCTCTATCTAGTGGGAAAGGTATGCGCTAATAAGAACAGTATATTCATTAGCAAAGCAAGGCCCAACCGGGGAGAAATGAACCTTTCCACAACCCATTGTCTCGAGGAGGCAAGAAGCAGTTAATAGCATGATTCCAAATGGCAACTAAACACAAAATGGTGCAACAAATGCTAACTTACATGGAGCGATGCACAGACAAAATAGCGAAAACATTTTCATTCCAACACTAGGCCTCCACACAATTTGCCCTACATTTTTCAGCCTCTGAAAACTCCATTTCGTTTTGATGAACACTATTTTACAACACAGACATTTCCAGCATTGGATGCTGGAATTTGGTATACCTGGCTGTCTCCCGTCACCTCAACCACCATTCTTCGACTGACCGTTATTTAGAGTGACTATTCCTTCCACTTTTTTCTTTTTTTTTTTAGATCTGTTTATTGTTTTTATCGCAAACAGCTTACATAACAATCAATCAAAACTATACATGGTCTTTAATCTCGTGTAGACAGTAGCAAAATCATACAACATGCAATGATCCAACAAGGGCAGTAGCATAGTATGAATACTGTACAATCACTAACCAACGGCAAGGGTGCCCAGTGGTCGTAGTTATTACCAGCTTACCCAACTGCACAGTATGGTTGCATATTCTGTAGAGCCATATAAAAGAAAAGAAGCTGTTCCACCCTCCCTCCGCCAAATATATGTTTATTCATGCACACTCGAATGGAGCCCCCGTCTGCCCAGTTGCTTGGGGTGCTGCACAGAGGACTGACTTCAGAAAACTTTGAGACACATTATGTACAATTCAGAACCAATGAAGGCACGCCCATAATGGAATTTTCCAAGCAGATGCAGCTGAACAAAGGAGTACAGTAGGATAGGTTTTGACTCTGAGGCCTGGGCACTCATTATCTTCAACCCAAGGTCATTCTGCCAGTGCCCGTTACTAGACTGGGGGAGAAGGCCTCTATCTATTGGGAAAGGTATGCGCTAATAAGAACAGTATATTCATTAGCAAAGCAAGGCCCAACCGGGGAGAAATGAACCTTTCCACAACCCATTGTCTCGAGGAGGCAAGAAGCAGTTAATAGCATGATTCCAAATGGCAACTAAACACAAAATGGTGCAACAAATGCTAACTTACATGGAGCAATGCACAGACAAAATAGCGAAAACATTTTCATTCCAACACTAGGCCTCCACACAATTTGCCCTACATTTTTCAGCCTCTGAAAACTCCATTTCGTTTTGATGAACACTATTTTACAACACAGACATTTCCAGCATTGGATGCTGGAATTTGGTATACCTGGCTGTCTCCCGTCACCTCAACCACCATTCTTCGACTGACCGTTATTTAGAGTGACTATTCCTTCCACTTTTTTCTTTTTTTTTTTAGATCTGTTTATTGTTTTTATCGCAAACAGCTTACATAACAATCAATCAAAACTATACATGGTCTTCAATCTCGTGTAGACAGTAGCAAAATCATACAACATGCAATGATCCAACAAGGGCAGTAGCATAGTATGAATACTGTACAATCACTAACCAACGGCAAGGGTGCCCAGTGGTCGTAGTTATTACCAGCTTACCCAACTGCACAGTATGGTTGCATATTCTGTAGAGCCATATAAAAGAAAAGAAGCTGTTCCACCCTCCCTCCGCCAAATATATGTTTATTCATGCACACTCGAATGGAGCCCCCGTCTGCCCAGTTGCTTGGGGTGCTGCACAGAGGACTGACTTCAGAAAACTTTGAGACACATTATGTACAATTCAGAACCAATGAAGGCACGCCCATAATGGAATTTTCCAAGCAGATGCAGCTGAACAAAGAAGTACAGTAGGATAGGTTTTGACTCTGAGGCCTGGGCACTCATTATCTTCAACCCAAGGTCATTCTGCCAGTGCCCGTTACTAGACTGGGGGAGAAGGCCTCTATCTATTGGGAAAGGTATGCGCTAATAAGAACAGTATATTCATTAGCAAAGCAAGGCCCAACCGGGGAGAAATGAACCTTTCCACAACCCATTGTCTCGAGGAGGCAAGAAGCAGTTAATAGCATGATTCCAAATGGCAACTAAACACAAAATGGTGCAACAAATGCTAACTTACATGGAGCAATGCACAGACAAAATAGCGAAAACATTTTCATTCCAACACTAGGCCTCCACACAATTTGCCCTACATTTTTCAGCCTCTGAAAACTCCATTTCGTTTTGATGAACACTATTTTACAACACAGACATTTCCAGCATTGGATGCTGGAATTTGGTATACCTGGCTGTCTCCCGTCACCTCAACCACCATTCTTCGACTGACCGTTATTTAGAGTGACTATTCCTTCCACTTTTTTCTTTTTTTTTTAGATCTGTTTATTGTTTTTATCGCAAACAGCTTACATAACAATCAATCAAAACTATACATGGTCTTCAATCTCGTGTAGACAGTAGCAAAATCATACAACATGCAATGATCCAACAAGGGCAGTAGAATAGTATGAATACTGTACAATCACTAAACAACGGCAAGGGTGCCCAGTGGTCGTAGTTATTACCAGCTTACCCAACTGCACAGTATGGTTGCATATTCTGTAGAGCCATATAAAAGAAAAGAAGCTGTTCCACCCTCCCTCCGCCCTCCCATCGCCCACCCACCCTCACCGGCGTGTCAACAGCAACAGCAATACCAAGCTTGTTAATAAGTTGAAGCAATTCGAAAGGAAAGAGACATCATACATAAATCAATATATAAGAACATGACTATGGAAATAAGGGGGAAAAACATCACTCTCACATTCCTGTATCTCCCATTGGAATAATCACTTACGGGGCTCCCTCTCCTGTATATTTGCTTGACTCCGAGCCAGAGTCCGTGTCTGTATATTTCAATTCAGTGACCAGGGCCTCCCACGCCCGGGCTGCTTCCAATGCCTTATCATTGTGGGATCTCTGGGCCTGCTGCAGGCGAAGTACACTCTCACTCCCTGCCCAAGTATGTACTGTGGTTTTCCACCTAGCATAACTGGGTCCCCTCGTAGCCTTCCAGTGGGATGTGATCTCTCTTTTGGCAAGCACTAACCTCAAATCTAGGAATTTACTTGTTATTTTTGTCTTACTAGTGTGGGGGAACCAGTGCAGTAAACAGGTATCTTTGTCCAGGGTGATCTGCCGCTCTGTAATACTATTTAATAATTGTTTTGGAAGAAAGAGGCCCCTACCTAAACGGATAAACCCTAGTAGGGATATTACACTTCTTGAAAAAACTGGCCTGTACACCGGGTTATGTGTATATTTCCTAAATTCTATCACACATTGTTGCTTAATAGATTGACTAACACCGTGATATGTGAATTTATAAAACTTCTTTTAAATTATCTTTTTTTCTCACAGATGTTATATAGTTTTTTTCCCTTTTTTTTACAGTTTGTACACTTTTTTTAGTAATAAGTTATAAAAATTCTATACATGAATATACATCTAATCACAATATTTTCAGATATATGCTCTAGTACATATGTCAACAATTGATTTTCATCGCCAAATCCAAAACCGAATCCAACGTGTTTCGGCGAGAGACCTTCATCAGGAGTTCTGTATTTTCAATTGATGATTAGATACTATAATAGTAGAAAATACTCAATTAATTTTTATTGAAAACAGAACAATATATACTGAACAACATGTGACAGTTATTATGTATATATTTAACTAACATTTTCGCCTATATGAATTATTCATGAACACCCTCTCCTGGTGCCGATAGCTCTCTACCCTAGAGACTTCCAAACTCCAACTGTACAGGATTATATATATCATTATCTACATATTTACAAACTACATTTACATATATTTACACTTTTATTTACATTTCATTCAACATTCCCTTTGTATGCATTTTTTCATCTTTAGTGCAGTTATCTACTCTTAATCTATATTTGATGTAAGTTTTAAATGTCTGCAGATTGTCACCAGAATAGATGCCACCAATTGTGGAAGCTAGTCTAATTAAGGTTAAATATAATAAGTCATACCTTAAGCGTCTGGTGAGTATTAATACGCAGTGTCTAAATGCTGGTAGAAAAGAGGTCCTGAATAGGGTTAAAATCTGTGGCAAAGAGATATGAGACTAACATCAGTACCCATAGGAACTTTCAATGTGCTTACTTAGGTAGTGATCCCTAAATTGGTCAATAGTACCTGTTGTTAGGTTTAATCTGACATAAGTTGTGTAGCTCAAGTCCACGTCACGTTCAATTTAATGTGGTGTGCGGTGTTTCCGTGACACTGGGTGCTGTCAGGTAGTGGTAATTACTGCCAAAAACAGGATGACATACAAAGGTCTTATTACTATAAATTGCTATAAACCTTAACAATTCTTTCAAAAGGTTAGTTATAGTAGCACATACTTGTAAGTTCTGTATACATTTTCAAGGGCTAAGGTGGACGGCTATGTATGCCTCATTGGCGCAGTGGGAAATGCTGCAACAAAAGAAAATTGCACTTGTTGCAGAAACTAGATAGTTTGTCTGAAAGGCCAGCTTCTTAATATACAAGTAACATATAACTATATGTACCTGAAAAAATCAGCATCCTGTGAATGTCCCTTCTTAAAGATTTAGAGGGATTTCTGTGTTTTTTTTCTTGCTGATTTAACAATAATCGGTGGTAGTGGTAAAATCCTATCTATATAAGAGAAAAACAAAGGACGATGTGTCATAGTATCGAGTTTGCCTCTACATGTAATAAAATCCATATCTCCAAGCGCTCGAGTTCTAATGACGCACTTGATGATTACACCAAAGTTTATAAAAAACAAGACTACACTAGCCTCTGCTTACTGCCGGCTAGAGGAAAAATAGATTCTCCAACATCGGTGCAGATGGCAGAGATCCATAACTAATAGATCTAGCTGGTGCTTTCCTTACTTACTTGGAACTAAGTTGCTGCGAGGTCCCGTCTTGCCCGTACCGCTGTAACTGAAAAGGGTTGATTGGCGGGTATTTAAACTTGTTTTCGCGCGCTGTAGCTCATCACTAATTGACACGTCTCGCGATATTCGGAGCAGCGAGGCGGGGAATCGGAAATGTTAATCCTTGATGTAGATTTATGGCCATCTTAGAATGGTATTATGGCTATGGTTTTACTTAGTTTTAACCTTACAAGTAAGGCGGTAAAGAGGATACTCTAACCTATATCAGAACAAAATAAACGTTTCAGCGTTTAGATAAATACTTGCTGATTTATGTGTGTGTTGCCTGCCTGGCGGTGAAAGGATTAAATTATCGATATAGGGTTTCCTAATATGTACTACGCAGTTGACATATGTACCAGAGCATATATCAGAAATTATTGTGATTAGATGTATATTCATGTATAGAATTTTTATAACTTATTACTAAAAAAAGTGTACAAACTGTAAAAAAAAGGGAAAAAAACTATATAACATCTGTGAGAAAAAAAGATAATTAAAAAGAAGTTTTATAAATTCACATATCACGGTGTTAGTCAATCTATTAAGCAACAATGTGTGATAGAATTTAGGAAATGTACTATTTAATAATGCCAGTATATCCTCCCAATATGTACCTAATTGTGGACAATCCCATAACATGTGCTAAAGGTCCGCGTCCACCAACCTGCAGCGGGGGCATTGGGTTGTGTCGAGATGAAAGTATCGGTTTATCTTCGCCGGGGTAAGGTATGCCCTGTGCAAAATGAAGAAGTGAACTAATTGGAATCTGGCGTTTCTTGTACTCTTCCATGCCCTCTTAATTATCTGCGACCAGGCCAAATCAGGTATATCTTTACCTATATCGGTTATCCAGTGGTCTTGTAGTTTCTGCAATGGCGGTAAGCCCTCCCCAAGCATGCGTCTATATAAACAGGTGACAGCCTTATAAGTACCCGCCGCCATAACGATATACTGGCACGCTGAACTCACTGGCGGCTCGGACAGACCGCCGCCCCAGTACTTTTGAATGGCAGCTATTAAGGCTGAATGGGTTAAATAATGTCCTTGCGGAAGACCAAAGGTCTCCTGCAGTATGCTATAGGGCAACAATTTTCCATCGCCCTGCAAGTCTCCTACTACTTGTAGGCCAAGGGACTCCCACTCCGCCAGGACCGACCAATCCCCGCCATGTGGAAGGGCAGTGCACATGCCCAGGGGTATCTCCGGGGCATAAGGCTGCTGCGTCCCAATTCTGTTGTGATAACGTCTCCTGCAAAGCCTCAGGGTGCGTTCTTCCATATACAACGAGTCTACGTGCAATTTTTGTTGGAGCACAACAAATGACAGCACGTGCAGAGGTATATCTGGCTCCAGCTCACGTACGGGACCCCTAGATTCCAGTGCCACTACCTGGGTAAGCCCTTGGAACTGCGCTGCCAAATAGTATAGCTCAAAGTTAGGGACAGCAAGTCCCCCCTCCACCCTCGGACGCATCAGCGTATCCAACGCCACTCTCTGCCTTCCGTTCCCCTAAATAAAACCACCAACCGCAGAGCGGAGTTGCTGAAAAAATGCGGCAGGCACCCACACCGGCAGTGCTCGGAAATAATAAAGTTGTCCGGGAAGTGCCACCATCTTCAGCAGGGCCACGCAACCTGTCACCGACAAAGATAAGGTCCCCAAAAATGCATGCTACTCTTAAGACCCCTCATCGCCCTGCCAATGTTGCTATCCATTAATTCCTCCTGGGTATGATAGATATGCGTCCCCAGGTAAGGAAGGCAATGGGGTTCCCACTTGATGTCGTGCGCAAGTGCAGGCGAATCGCATGCCGGGTTCACCGGAAAGATACAAGTCTTCGCCCAGTTAACCCTAAGACCAGAGATCTCCCCGAATTTGTGCAGTAATGCCCGGGCTCCTTCCAGTGCGTCCCCCACGTCCTTTAAAAACATCAGGAGATCATCCGCATATAGAGAAATAAAGTGCATCTGACCGCGGAGTCGTAGGCCCTGAAACGCTCGCCCCAGCCTAGCATTGACTGCTAATGGCTCTATAGCCAGGGCAAATAATAACGGGGATAGTGGGCATCCCTGTCGGGTACCGCGTCCCACAGGGTACGAGGAGGAGATGACATTTCCCACCTTCACTCTGGCGCTCGGCGATGAGTATAGTATCTTGGTCCAGCGGATATAGCTCTCCCCAATTCCAAAGGCTCTCATAATAAAAAACAGGTAAGGCCACTCTAAACTTTCGAACGCCATTTCTATGTCTACAGAGAGGACCACCGCCCGGTTCTCGTCGTTGTGGGCCCCACTTAATATGCGAAGCAATCGGCGTATGGTGCCCGCGGTATTACGAGTAGGAATGAAGCCTGCCTGATCGGGATGGACTAAATGTACCATGTGTGGGAGGAGTCGAGTAGTTAGGATTCAACTCAATATTTTATAATCAGAGGTTAGCATGGACAGGGGACGGTACAAAGAGGGTTCAGTAGGGGCCTTCCCCGGTTTGAGTAGAGGGATGACAATGGCCTCTCTAGTCGAGGAAGGCAGCACTCCCAATTCCCTGGCCTCCCTAAAGACCAATAGCAATCTAGGGGCAAGGATGTCTACATAGGTCGTATAAAACTCGATGGGCAGGCCGTCAATTCCTGGAGTCTTGTTACGCGCCATTTGTTTGATAGCGCATCTTATCTCAGACAACGTAACATCCTGATCAAGGGAGTCCGTCTGATCCACATCCAGGGAGGGCAGCTCTAGGTCCTCTAGAAAATTATGCATGTCAGTGTCAACCGCCTGCAACTAACTGTCATATAATGCAGCATAGTAGTTACGAAATCGGGTGTTTATCTGAAGCTGGGTGTATTCCAACTGCCCTGTCGAAGAGGTCAGCGCCAGAATAGGAGTGCATCTAGGGAGAGGGTTCGCCAGCCATGCTAACAGAGTACCCACCTTGTCTCTTTCAGCATGCGCACGGGCCAAATAAGCCCTATGGTCGAAACATCTCAACCGTTCCGTGACTACCGCCACTGCCTCTTTAGAGCGTGACACCAGTGCCCGCGCCTCAGGATTAGTTGAGTGGTGCGCTCGGCTTCCCTAAGAGTCCTCTCTGCAGTGTCATTTTCCTGTAATAACGTCTTCCTAACTCCCACCCATTTAGTAATACACAGGCCCCGGGACACCACCTTAAAGGCGTCCCACTCCAGTGCCGTTGTCGTAGCCGTACCCTCATTATCACTAAAATACTGTTCTATCCCCGTCTTCAACTCAGCTCGGTACGGCCGGACGTTCCTGGGTCCAGCAAAAGCTCACCAGCAACGGGTTATGGTCCGAGATGGTACGTGATAAATATTCACTACAAGCTACCAGAGCAGCAAGGCCAGCGCCACACAAAATCGCGCCAGCCTTACATGTAGTTCATGGAGGGCCGAGAAATATGAGAAGTCTCGCTCACCAGGGTGTTGCGCGCGCCAGTCATCTATGAGTCCCCAAC
Organism: Lissotriton vulgaris; assembly: GCF_964263255.1. Taxonomy (NCBI): domain Eukaryota; kingdom Metazoa; phylum Chordata; class Amphibia; order Caudata; family Salamandridae; genus Lissotriton; species Lissotriton vulgaris. Next base: position 1,251,075,656 of record NC_141689.1, on the reverse strand, counting down.
TATCTTGCCAATGAGATCTGGACCGTGCTAATTTATAAATTGGGGCATCAGGCAACGGTGGATGAGACCTGTCCTTGGTCACGTCTGCTATGGAGTTAAAGTCCCCACCCAGTAGCACCAGGTTTGTAAAATTGGCCGCCATAGTTTCAGACATGTGAGCAAAGAACGTCGCCTGTTCCACATTAGGTGCATAAATGCTGCAACGGGTCACATCCCGCCCGTGAAGACGTCCCATACCCGCTACATATCGGCACTCGGGATCTATCAACAGGCTAATCATCTGGAAGGGGACCGCGCTCCTAACCCAAATCAGCACCCCTCTCACGAAAGCTGAATAAGAAGTATAATAAAGCTGCCCGCGCCACCTGCGCTGCAATGCTAACCCTTCAGCCCTAGTGAGATGTGACTCCTGAAGGAATGCTACCCGCACGCCCCTGCGTACTAAATATGAGTGGATCTTGTATCGTCGCTGCATAGAGTGTAACCCCCGCACATTCCAAGTCATACATTTTATATCAGGTAATGGACCCATAATCCGATTGTAAAAAAACAACAATCTGTCGCCCCTTTGTAGACACGCCGGTGAGCTTCCATCCCCAACCAAACTTCCCCACATCCCCAACAGTCCCAATCCCACACTGTGCATTACCCTCCCTCGCCAGAACAGGCACTAACATAGTGAATCCTATCCAAACAAGACCCCAACAAGCGCCCTTAAAAGGAAATTTTCCTCAAAGGCGTTCTAACTGGGAACCATCCGGTGGGGGGGTCGGATAGGAGCTAGCAATTTCACAGCAACCAGCCGGTGCTTCCAGCACCAACCCCTTAGTAAGGTCTGAATACTCAACCATGAGGTGATTGCGCCCCCTTATCAGAAAGTAAAGGCGGTGTCGTAATCAGGCGAATCCGTTGCCCCCCCAGGCACCCCACCCATCCTGGACCCAGGCCGCCCGCCTCACAACAATCACAAAGTGTAGTACGGCAGTTCCCACAGGGTGATTCGCAGAGTGAAACACAGAGATCAACTTGCTTGTTATGGATCGTCCACCATATCATTTGCCGTGCCCAGTGTCACCTTGGGAAGAATCTGGCTGCCAATGACTATTCCTTCCACCATGGCCATTCCAGTCACCAGCACTATTACCTTGACCTATGATTAATGAGGCTGGGCAGTTTATCTATTATACTGCAAAAGTGACAAAGTGCACACCTTTTTAAAATTGTTTGCGTGTCTTTTTTTCTTGAATGTTCTCTTCTTCTGCTTGCTACCCGGAAACATGGTCAGCCCAAAACCACGCTGTTATGAATACTACACAAAACAGGAGTGACATATCACCCCATGCCGGGTGCACAGCCTTCATTTCCATTGTATTTCACAAATGCCAACAACTTCATCAGTTTTCTCCAAGTTTTTAATTTTCAGTATTATCCATTATTATCTTTTCTTCATATTTTCTTGCAAATCACAAGAGAGGCGCTTACATCATCACTGGATTCTAAATGGTGCAGAAATGCTAATCCAAGTCTTATCCTGCATCACAAACGTGTACGTAAGTTTTATTCACAAACATCAATCTTGTTTACCCAATGCATTTCGGGCCTAATATCCGGCACTTCGTCAGGGGTTTGTTTATCTAAAAATACAAAATACAGAATTTAACCCGGCCCCACACATTATTAAATGCCCATAACAAGCCATGACGTTGCCCCCAATCAATGTTTTCCCGCTAAAAAAGCATAGATTAAAACTACCCTTTTAAATGGATGCCTCTACTTTCTGTTAATAATCCAAAACTGCATTTCTCCCCCAGAGCTTCCCCTCAAATACAACCTCTGTGTGCATTACATTACCCCCACCTCAATGACTTATTCCTTCTCTCCCCTACTAACCCCTATGTTCCTTACCCTGCCCCACCTTGCAAACATTCACTCGATTTTCGTGATGCTAACCTCCCGACTGCTTTAATATCAGCGCTCTCGTCCTCTCAGTTTCACCACCACCAAACCAGAGTTAACCTAATGTGCAACTCCCTGATCGTTCTCCGTATAACACTACTTATCTCCGCCCCTCTACTGCACCTGTTACCAATTAGACACCCTCCCATACCTCAACCTACTTCTTCTCTGCGTCCCCACTCCATACCTGCCGACTACACCCACAATCACTCAGTGTGGAATCCATCTCTTCGGTATGAAGCACCATTTACCCTCCTAACACCTACAATGCTGTGCTCTGCTTACATCATCTGCCGAGGTACCCACCTTCAATGCACCTTCAAGAGTCCTGCAAGCAGTGAAAGAAAACATGCGTAGCCTGCCTCCCTCCCAATGGAAGGCAATCTGATAACAAGAAAGTGCAGCTTTTACTTATATAGGATGAAAGCAGGTGCTGACATGCTGCTTGCAGAAGCACAAGAGCACGATGCACATGAAAGGTACCCGGTGAACTGGTCCAGCCGAGGCGGCTGTGGCTGCTGTGCTGCGCTTGTAAATAATCCCAGAGCCGAAACATGTCCGCAATTAGTAGATACAACGTTTGCAGTTAATTGTGTGCCTCGTTTCTCGACCTTCCAACCTGATCTGGGATCGGAGGAATCTGTTATGTAGCGATGGAAGCAGAAAGATGTGGCACAGAGGACTGTGTTGCCTGCAAGCAACTACAATACCAACAATTTAGCCTAGCTTTCTTAAGAAAAAAAAATCTCATTTTTCAAAATATGTTACTGCTATAAGTTTGGTACCTTAGCAATCAGCATATTTGTGAGCATGACCCCCACTGAGGATTCTAACTTTTAATAATGAAGCATTTTGCAGATACGCTTTATATTAAAATCGTTTTGAGACTATTCGCATTGGCCCCAGTTTATCCTGCTTAGGTAAAAACGATAAATGTATATCGCTTGGAGAGTAATCTAAAAAATCATAGTGCAACCAGACCATTCAAGAAACCTCAAGAATATCTACGTACCCAGGTTTTTGTAATGTTTTTGCACAGCGTCAGCATGCATCAACATAACATAACATGTATTCTGGTTTGGCCTTCTGTGGTAATCTAATGTCAGAAAGATAGCTATGTTCATCTTTTTACACCTCAGAAGCATTATTTGTTGTGTCCTAAAATATATACACAATATACAGAGAAAGGAATTTACAAAGGAGTTCTTGTGTGAAGTACCAAACATTTTAACCATGCTGAGGAAGTTCTTTTTTTGTTGTGGTTTTTATTTATTGCATTTCAAGATACACCCAGAAGCGTGCCTAGGGGCCCACCTTGCTCTACAGAAGATTGACAGATAGAATGCGTACATTTTTTATTTGAACCATTCCCCCCCCAATCCAGTCCCGAAAAAAACAAAAGGCAGATCCTATATAGCCCGATCACACATATGCAATATAGTGCAGCACCTAGTAACTTATAACTTAATAGGTCTTACAGCAAGACCATTCAGCCTATATAGACAATTATCCATCAGCAATTATAACAACAGGTACGTGGTCAGTGGCGCCCAAAAATCTTTAAGACTAGAGGTCGCTGGTAGTTCCTCAGCATATACCTCCATTTGTTGCACCCTGGCGACCGGGCCTGTATACAATAGCTGCACCCACTTCTTCGGGAAAAATAGCAGCATTCCCTTAACTTGCAAGGCAACAAACATGTATTCCCATTGTAATGCATCAAAGGCTTTCGCAGCATCCAGCAGCACCGCCACATATGGGAACTCTGGATACAAGTGGTGTAGTACGGAAAAAATAGTCCGTAGATTATGTACGGTCCATCACTTGGGGACGAATCCCAACTGGTCGGGAATGATCAAATTTGGGACCAAAGGTTGTAATCTATTCGCCATGATTTTCGCTAAATTTTAGTGTCAATGTTTATTAGGGAGAATGGCCTATACGACTTGCACTTATTTGTGACTTTATATGGCTTTAGAAGTGTGACAATCAGAGCTTACCTGAGGGTGGGGGGTATCGTACCAGTCTTGTATGCCTCAGCAAATACGTCCAGCAATCGCAGGGCCAGAACCTCAATATATGCCTTTCAGAACTCACTGGGCAGCCCATCTAGACCTGAAGCTTTACATCTTGGGAGGGCCATTATAGCTTCCTTGACATCCTCCACCTCAAAGGTCTGAGTCAAGTATTCATGCTGGCCATTGGATAGCCACCAAAAAGCGATATCATCCAGATACCTGGAGGCTTCCTCATCGCTCGCCGATGGTCTAGTTCCATATAGTGTGGTGAAAAAGTCAAGGAATACCTTGCTAATATCTGGGGTGGAGTGTTGAGCAATAGAGTCCTCATTCACCATCTCAACAATATGCTGCTGTCCCTTAGGCAGAGACAGTTTGTTTGCCAACGAACGGCTCGGTCTACCACCCTCTCCATAATAGCGTGCTTTACATCTCCTAGATCTATGCAGTACCTCCTGATCTGCAACGTGATTGTGTTCAGATATCAATTCCCAGATTTGGGCAAGGATTGTGGACAGTGGCACTGTTCATATTCCCGTTCCAATGCATTAATCTTTTCACCTAGTCCACGTATCTTATTCCGGCAATCCGTTAATACTCCCGCCTGCGCCCCAATACATTACCCTCTAATGGTGACTTTAAAGGCCTCCCAGAGCGTGCCCACGTTGTCAACCGAGCCTTTATTGCTGGAGGAAAAATTAGTGATGGCAGTACCAATCGTGGACCGAAAAACAGGGTCTACCAGAAAGGACTGCTGTAGCCTCCACTGAAATGGCGGCCTGGCACATTCAGGTACACACAGCTCTAGCAACACGGGAGAGTGATCGGAAAGTGTTTTTGCCAGTTGTTTGATAGCGACAGTCCAGGGGCAGACCTCCTCGGAAGCCAACCAATAGTCCAGCCTGGACGAAGAACCATCAGCATGGACACAAATGTACCCTCCCAACCGGATTTCGGAGCCTCCATATATCCCTGAGACCCTCAGCTTCCATAAGTTTGGTCAGCACCTGTGCAGCCTGTTTCCCCCGCCCCACCGCGTCCACAGAGCGGTCCAGCCAAGGAGCTAGAAATATATTTAATCAACGCCCAGATCACAACAGCTGGAGGGAAGAAAGAGGTATGCCTCCAAACATCATTGAAAAATACTGGATCATCAATGTTCGGCCCATGTGTATTTGTGCCTTCCAATTTGCCCAGGACTAGAACCACCCTACCCTGCTCATCAGCCTCTGACCTAAGCAATATGAATGGGATACCTTTCTTGACTAGAATCAACACTCCTCTAGAGTAAGAGGAATACGATGCTGCCACACCACCACAGTTCAGCGAAACCCCACACTTTTCTCCGTATATTTAGTGAGATGTGTTTCCTGGAGAAAAGCGACCTGCACATCTTGCCTTTCTTGAAACGCTAAAACATTTCCCATCTTTTTGGGGTTGTTAAGCCCGCGTACAGCCCATATTATTAACTTAACAGTACCATCCGGACCTGTGATGAACCATAATACTTGCAAGATCCCCTGTACTTCCTATATATAAGGAAGCTGCATCTACATTGCACCATGTCTGCCAGATTATCTCCTTCCCCCACAGCCCCCACCCACTTTAGCACCTCCAACTTGCTAAAGACATCCCAATAGATTACAAGTAACCCCCCCCCCACCCCCCCTCCATGAAAACAGAACCCAGTGAAATAGTCAGGGCACACCCATTAGGGATCACTAGAATGCATTCAGCCTCCCAAAGGAAGGGGAGGTGGCCGATCTTGTCCATTGTGTCAACGTGACAACACAGTCAATGTTCAAGCCCATGAAACCACAGTTGTCTCACCCTTCAACAGTACACATGTGAACAACAAATCGTGGGACCATGCTGAGGTCATCTCGGGCCTGTACATTTCACATGCTATTGATCAGTTCCAGGGGGCAACCCACCCCACAGCGACCTCTAGATCGAGCAGACAGCGACTTCCAGGCCACAGCCGTACACTTACAATTTATATACGCAGGCCGAGACTTACTGTTCCTCTTCATCATGATCATTAGCGCTTTCACTGCAACACTTTTTCAATGATTTAGCGTGGTCCATTGCGGCTTTCGGGTTACTGAAGATCCAGGATGCACCCTCCGTGCCAATCCTCAGGCAAGCCGGGCAAAGCATTGCATATGGGCTTTCCTCCTCCAGCAGCAACTTTTTGACTGGGACAAACTCCCTTCTGGCTACCTGGAGCACTGTAGTGAAGTCGGGGAAGAAAACCAACGCATTCCCCTGATAGTTGGTGGCGTCTTTTTCGCAGGGCCAAACACAGTATTGTGTCTCGATCCCTATAATTTAACAGCCGCGCAATGATGGGACGTGGTGGGGCCCCTGGGATCGGACGAGCCCCAAGCGAGCGGTGGGCGCGCTCAACTATAAGCATAGGAGTTAAATTGTCCACACCAAAAATATCTTTGAGTATCCCCTCCACGGATAACTCCATTTTGCCAGTGTTGGTCGACTCCGGCAGATCCAGGATCCTCAGGTTGTTTCTCCTGGATCTCGCCTCCAAGTCCTCATTCTTCGCCTGAATAACTGGCAGCACTTTGAGACAGTGTGCAATTCATCTTCAGCCGTAGAGACCCTTTGCTCAACCTCGCCCTGAGTGTCGAGCTTCACAGCCATATGATCCATGCGTAGGTTTAATGCGTCTATCTTTCCACACACGACTGTAGGCTATGCTGTATCACCAGGAGCGTGGTCTCCAGAGTAGGGGCAGTATTCGATAGGGCGTCTACCTCAGAGTCCAAAGCGTGCTTCGATTGTGATCTGCCCGGCTTGCGCATCTGAAACATGAGACAGGATTACCTTTTATCGGTTTTGTCCATTGCGGTTAGCACTCCTGTGGCACAAGCAGTCGCCGCCCACCACCACGCAGTTAAGCGCATATACACCTCTAAGTGAAGCGACCAGCGTAATTTACACTGGTGTATATAGGTTGTAGAGCCGGATGACACCACAGCATAGTCCTGCAGTTGTACTTCTTTATCTGCAACCGCAAGCCTTTACAATATGAGACACAGCGTCAGTGCGCGAAGCTCCTAATGCACTAAGCTGATATCTACTAGATCCAGATTTGGGCACTACTACGGGACCAGAAGTAACTGTTCAGCCTCCCCGGCATGAGCAGCAGCCAGCATGACCAGATAAATGGCGCGACAAGCTTCTCCACATTCCCCTTGTGCCAAGCAAAGAAGATGTTTCATCTGGAGCGCCCCCACTCGGTCATATGTTGCCGGGCCCACAAAGTCACAATGCCAAAAGTCCTGTAGCCAGAGTGCTGTGGGGATCCAGCACAGCTACAGCACCAGGCAGCCAGAGCGAGCCAGGCCATCAGGAGAGGCCCACCATCTCGGTACTCAGCATCGAGGTAAACATAGCGTACTATTCAGGCTTTGCACATCGGGTCCCACTGCCAGAGAGGAACTCACTGTGTGTACAGTGCGGTTTTAGCCCGCCTGCATCCACGGCACCATTTCAGATCACCGCGGTACAGCTCGTTAGCTCAGCGGTGGTCCCGCAGGCCCATCTCACTTCCGGTACAGCTGCAGCAGTCCCGCCCAAAATGTCTCCATGCAGCAGGGTGCTCCGCTCGGCCAGCCGATTCCTCGCCGCTTTTCCACTGTCCCCAATTTAGTCTTTCGGGCAAAGAGCTACTCCGGTGCTCTCGCGGTCCAGCTCAGTCTCACTGGGACCGCAGCGGACACAGGAACGAGCGCAGCCCACAGCCGAGAGCAACAGCCACCATGTTGGTTTTTGCGGCCGCTCCGCTTTATGACAAAATATCAGCTCACCACTGCTTGTACAGGACTGCAAGCTGTGTTATTCTGGTCCGGGGCACCTTACTGACTCGATGCCTTTTTGGGTGTGGCTGTCAGAGCTGCACTAATGCGCAGTCATCTTGCTGTGTGCCCTCTAGAGTCCCCCATGTTGAGAAATTTCTATTTTATCTTTTTCAATATTTGATGAATCGCGTATTGTGCTACTTGATACATTTATTGCACAACATATTTAACTGCATTTAATACCACCACTGGTGCAAAACTTCCAACTGGCCGCATGCCTTATTTGATTATCCAATCAGTTAGTACGGTGCATGCTGGGAATTATAGTTTCACTTTTAGCAATAAAGTTCAGGACCCTCCATGCACAGAAATACGGATTAATTGATCAGGAAAGAGTGAAAGTCATTTGCGTTATGAGGCCAATTGACAGTTCAGTTGATGCTCACCAAGCACAGTCCAAGATGTCTCCAGGTGTGCGTCCATAGACAGGGTTCTTTCTGAGATGTTGCAGAGGTTTCAGCAATTACCAATAAAATGTGATTATGTTGAAGTTTAAGGTGTCCTCTTTTGGATACAGTACATTTCTTACCTTCTCTGATTTATCATGTTTTCTGCTTGCCTCATACTTTCCACCCATACTTTAATTCCCTCTCTGTCTGCAAAAATGTAACTACACCGAATCATATTGTATGCCGAGAAAAAACTCCGTGCCTATTATTCCATTTTTAAGTCTGTAAGTACTCTCCGCTAAGAGCCGCTCCACTTTTGTACAGCCATTACCTTCCGCTGGGATACGCCCAGTCTTGGAACTCAGACTTACTCACATAGCACTTCTCTCGATTGACCAATACCACTCCATTACTTCCATGGCGATACATCCAGTCCTGGTACTCAAACTTAACACGAAGTACTTCTCTTGATTAGCAAGTACTGCTCTATTACTTCCGCTGGGATACACCCGGTCTTGGAACTCAAACTTACTCACATAGCACTTCTCTAGATTGACAATACTGCTCCATTACGTCCGCTGGGATACAACCTGCCCTGGGACACAGACTTACTCACATAGTTTGTCTCTTGATTGACTAGTACCACTCCATTACCTTCCACTGGGATACACCCAGTCATGGATCTCAGACTTACTCACATAGTACATCTCTAGAATGGCCAGTACCGCTCCATTACCTTCCACCAGGAGACATCCAGTCCTGGAACTCAGACTTACTCACATAGTACTTCTCTCAATTTACCAGTCCTGCTCCTTTTCTTCTGCTGGGACAGCCAGTTCTAGGACACAGACTTACTCACACAGTACGTCTCTTGATTGACCAGTACTGCTCCATTAACTTCTGCTGGGATACACTCAGTCATTGATCTCAGAGTTACTCACATAGTACTTCTCTCGATTGACCGGTACCGCTCCATTACCTTCTGCTGAGATACATCCAGACTTGCATCTTGGACTTACACACATAGCACGTCTCTCGATTTCCCAGTACCGCTCCATTACTTCGGCTAGGATACATCCAGCCCTGGAACTCAGACTTACTCACAAAGTACGTCTCTTGATTGACCAGTACGGCTCCATTAACTTCTGCTGGGATACATCCAATCTTCGATCTCAGACTTACTCACATAGTACTTCTCTCGAATGACCATTACTGCTCCATTACCTTCTACTGAGATGCATCCAATCTTGGATCTTGGACTTACATACATAGCATGTCTCTCGATTGGCCAGTACCGCTCCATTACTTCTACTAGGATACATCCAGTCCTGGAACTCAGACTTACTCACATAGTACTTCTTTCGATAGACGAGTACTGCTCCAGCTAATACTTGTGGGCGCTACCTTTCTATTCACAGATCTTCTGCAGAGCTAGGTTTGCTTGCGGGAACGTTTTCATTCCTCAAAAAGATTGGTACATTCCCAATCTATTTTTCTACTCTATTTGCATATATAAATGTATTCCAAATAGATATTAGAGTAGGTGTGCAAATGGAACTGAAATGTTTATCAAGCACTTGTGTATTTCATGGGAATGCAGCCAATGGGTTTCCTCCACCAGAAAAACAGCTAAATGTGCTAATAATATTTCTGCTGACCATACACCTGTTGTCTCTGTCCTGTGGACGGACTACAGGAGTTAGTTTAGGAGTAGTTCTCGTGGATATTTACAACTTGTGTATATTTTCATTACGCTTTGTATATTTATGTGAACACACAGCCAGAAATTGTCGCAGGTGTAGATGTGGGCGAGCCACTGAAAGCTAGAGCCAGGCTCGAGCCTGAACGTGGCTCTAGCTCGGCTCGAGGTCCTGTTGGAAGCTGGAGCCCTTAACGAGCTGATCTTTTATATGGCTTCCACCTACCGCTCTCCACTACCCAGGATCTGCCGTTACGGTCAGAGCTGCTGATGACTTTGGGAAGGGGAACCAGGTTCGAGTCTCGGCTCGACCACCTGTGAGTCTGGACAAATCACTTAACCTCACAGCGCTAAAGAAATGAATGTGACATTGTGTAATATAACTGGTGCTTATGTAAAACGCCCCAATACCTTTATGTCGGGTTAGAGGTATATTAAACTGCAGAAATATGCACAAAGAGGTCAAAACAAAGGATTAGCATAAAAAGGAGCGACAAGTGGCTTCCAATTTAGAGGCTCAACCCAGAAAATTGCTTCCATACAGGGCAAGTCTGGGATATCGCGAGAACATGATTCGAGTTTAATGTGCTGTGCCAATGACGAGTCTATCTGTGGGGTGTGGCGCGAAGTCAGCAGTCAGAAATATGCTCTCTTGAGCATATGCTTACATTTAGGATAATGTTTCAACATCTCACGAAGCCTCAAAGACTTCCAGTATTCCTGGGAAGCTGCCATTCCCACAGATTCCAAGCGTTAAGTACATGCATGTTCCGTTACAAACGAAAATGTGTTGGATCCATTTCTGCAAGTGGAAATGAAGCAATCATTTGCATGGTGTAACTATTTTTTTTGTGTCTATTGTGCAGAAATTAATTGTGTATCTCCACCTTTTTTTTTATTTCTGTAATTTTTTATTGTATGTAAAAAAATATATATTTACATGGAGCATACATGAGTGGCGGAAAGAAAGAGGAGAAAAAAAGAAGAAAGAAAAGGGAAAAAGAAAAAAAAAAAAAAAAAAAAAGAAGGCGCCGGGGGGGGGGGGGGTATAGTAATATTGTCCTGCAATAGTTCGTTCCTTGCCATGGTGGGGTCGGATAGTTCTACTAGTCCAAGAAGGAAGACGAAGTCCGTTATCCGAGTCTTGCTTGGCGTTGTCTTTTTTCCCCCCTTTGATCTGCCTGGTGGGTATAGCACCCCGGACGATAGAGAGGATAGAGAGTGATAGAGGTAGGAGATAGGAGAGTGTACTTCCTAGCCGGTTTCTCTTGTTGGAGTGTCGGTCCCTGTGGTGTGTCCCTCGGTGGCTGTCTAGTGTCTGGTGTCTGCGCCTAGGGGGGTTTATGTGATGAGAGGTAGAGGTCTAAGGGCCTCCACATGTTTGATTGCCTGTGTGTTTTCGGTGTATATTTCGCTGTAATGTTATCTGCCCCTCTTAGGAAAGTGACCCAGTTGAGCCATGCCTGTGGTGTCGCTTTTGTGGTGTCTTTCCAGTTGCTTAGGATTATTTTGACTGCAGCCGTCAACAGTAGGTCAATGAGGTCGCGGTCTTCTGTCGTTGTGATGGACGGGGATGCAAAGCCCAGGACTATACTTGAAAAATCTATGTGTATGGCTACACCAGTGATGTCATTGATAAGCTTCCCCGTTCTTTCCCAGAAATCCTTGATCTGGGGGCAGCTGAGTAAGAGATGCTCTAAATCCCCCCTACCTTCGTTACAGTTCCAGCATGTGTCGCTCTCTCGGATCCCCAGGGTGGATAGGCGGGCAGGTGTCCAGTAAGCCTTGTGCACTAACCAGTATTTGGTCTGATTTAGTGAAGCAGTTATCTTTTTCCTAGTGGTCGATCTCCACAATTCGGCCTTTTCTGTTTCGCTTAGTTCCTTCCCTGCTACAGTCCCCCAGAAGTTTGTAACTTTGTCATTGAGTTTGGTGTGTTTGGGGCATAGGGCTCTGTAGAGGTGTGCTATTTGGTGTCCTGTTTTGTTGAGATTAGCTGCAAGCTGTAAGAGCGAAGGTGTCTGACTTGTGAGGTTCGCCTTCCTGATAGCTACTTTTATTTTCAGGAAGTTGTATAGTTCTATGTTTTGTAGGTTGTGCGCTTCCTTGAGTGTGTCAAACGTTGTGTTCTCGCCTTGTCTTAGAAGGTCGTGGGCCGTGGATATGCCCTGTCCGTACCACACAGGCATGTCTACAACCTTATCTCTGTATTTTACGGTAGGGTTGTGCCAGAGGGATTCAAATTGGCCTCCCCTGATGCTTGTTGACAGTGTTTTGTCGACGCTCAGTAGAGCTGCCCTTGTGTTCTTGAGGACGGGGTTCTCCCTCACTGCTGGGTGTCGTGTGGCTGTCAGGAGTGTTATGGGGTTCGTGCCCTTTAGTAGGCCGCGCTCAAAAGATAGCCATGCTGGGGTGTATTCCTTTCTTGGGTCTAGCCAATGTAGTCCCTGTCTCGCTATGCATGCCGTCTGGAATCGCTTGAAATTCGTTATGTTCAGGCCCCCCTGTTCTTTAGATAGCCTTAGCTTGTGTAGGCTTATTCTTGGTTTCTTCCCCCTCCAAAGGAAGCTGTTTAGTAACTTGTCAAGTGTCTTGTGGAAGCTCTCTGTGTTAGTCAGTGGGAGCATTGTTAGCAAATAGTTGACCATCGGTGAGAGCATCATTTTGATTGCCTCTATCCTTCCCCACCATGTTGTGAACCTGGGGGACCACCCTTCTACCTTATCCTTGATTTTCTGTATCGTTGCGTGCTCGTTGTGTTCCAGTGTCATTCTTAGGTCCCTCTCGAAGAGGATACCCAGATATTTTATAGGTTTTGGTTGCCATGTTAGCCCTGATGTTCCTAATACTGTTCTTGTTGCGTGGATGTTTAGAGGTTTGCATTCAGATTTGTCTCTGTTAAGTTTGTACCCCGAGACCTTGGCGTATTTGTCAATGGTGTCAGTCAGTGCTTTTATGGATCTCTCTGGGTCTTCTGTGACTATTAGTACGTCATCTGCGTACGCCGCTAGTTTGAAAGTCTCTCCCCCTATTGGTATCCCTACAATGTCCACATTGGTTCTGATCATCGTGAGGAGCGGTTCTATGGCTAGCAGGAATAGGGCTGGTGACAGGGGGCATCCTTGTCTAGTTCCCCTTCCCAAGTTGAGTGTGTTTGATGTGCCTCCGTTGACCACCACCCTTGCTTTGGGGTTCTCATATAGGGCCATCACCATCTTCCTATAGTTTGGACCTAGCCTGAATTTCCCCATGCACTGATCCAAGAAGGGCCATGAGACTCTATCAAAGGCTTTCTCAGCATCTAAAGCTATCATGACTGCTGCGTTGTCGCTACGTGAGGAGTGGTTAATTACATGGCATAGGAGTCTCGTGTTGTCATGTGACATCCGGTTTTTAAGATAGCCTACTTGCGAGTTGTGTATGAGTTTCGGAAGGTATGCGTTGAGTCTATTGGCTAGTATTTTTGCATATATTTTGCAGTCTACATTGATGAGGGAGATCGGTCTAAAGTTCTTTGCCTCTGTTGTGTCTTTCCCTTCCTTGGGTATCACTATTATATTTGCCTCCGCCATTGAGGGTGTCATGTGTCCGCTCTGGGCGCATGCTGTAAATACCTCCTTCATTGTGGGTTTAAGTAAGTTCAGGTATTGCTTATAGAAGCCAGCTGTGAACCCGTCTGGCCCGGGTGCCTTGTTATCTTTGAGGCTTTGCGTGGCTCTCTCTATCTCATCCCCCGTTATGGACATTTCCAGGATGTCTCGTTCCTGGTCCGTCAGTGTGGGTGTGGCTATGTTCGCTAGTAGTTCTTTCCCCCCGTCATCTTGCAGTGTGTCATCCTTTGTGTACAGTCCCTCGTAGAAATCCCTGAAGACTTCTAGGATGTCTTTGTTTGAGGTCTGGGATATGCCGTGTTTGTTTTTGATGGCTCCTATCGTGTGGTGTCTCTGCTTTCCTCTCAGGTAGGATGCTAGGTTTTTGCCCGCTTTGTTTGCGGTACATAGGTTAATTGATTTATATTTATTGATCCAAGTGCCCGCCCTCTCGCTCAGTATCCTGTTTAGTTCGTACTTTAATTTAGTTAGGTTTGTGAGTGTGTTCCTGTCCTCTATTCTGGCTATGTGGCTGTTCTCAAGTTTTTTAATTTCCTTCTCTAGGTCTGCAACTTTCTTGTTTCTGTCTTTGTTCATCCTTCCCTTGACTGTCATGACTGTTCCCCGAATGGTGGCCTTTAGGGCGTCCCGTAGGACTTCCCTGCTTGTGTTTGGTTTATCGTTTAGTAGTAGGTATTCTTTTATTGCCTCCTCTATTTTGGCTCTCGCTGGGGCGTTTTGGAGCAGACTGTCATCGAATCGCCATCTGCGGGTCGGCTCGTCGTTGTGTCTGCCCGACAGTGTTAGGCTTATGTGTGAGTGGTCTGATATAGTTCTGGGTCCTATTTCCGTGTGGTCTATGAGGTGAGTATGTGTTTCTGACATCAGAATGTAATCTATTCGGCTGTATGAGTTGTGTGGGTTGGAGTAGAAAGTGTACTCCCTGGCGTCTGGGTTACTTATGCGCCAAGGGTCTCTTAGACTTAGTTTGGAACAGAGATTTTTAAGGATGTGGGGATTGTTTATTGATTGGCTTGGTCTGTATGGATGCTTATCAATTGCTGGGTCTAGGACTTGGTTCATATCCCCCGCGACGATCAGCAGGTCTCCTAGAGGTAGTGAGTACAGTTGTGCGCCCACCCCCTCCCAAAATGTTCTGTCGTCACTGTTGGGTCCATATATGTTAGCTACATGGAATGTCTCCCCCGCCCTTCTGAGTGTCGTCGTGAGCATTCTCCCTTGTGTGTCTGCCTGAGAGCCTACCACTTCTATTTTGGAGTGTTTGCTTATAATTGTTACTACCCCGTTCTTCTTATTCTGTGCTGGTGAGCCCTGGACCTCACCTATCCAATTGGCACCTATGCGGCTGATGTCCTCTGCTTGCAATCTTGTTTCTTGGAGTACGTATATGTCGCTCTTAAGTTTCCTAAGGTGTTCGAGTACTTTCCTCCTTTTCACCGGGCTATTCAGACCCTTGACGTTTAGGGACACTATCTTAATGTCAGACGCAATGCTACTCTTGATGCTGTTTATCATTTACAATGCTTTGGTTTTCGCATTTGCAGTGGCCTTTCTCTGCGTCTTTTCGGTCTTCGGCTTGTGTGTGGGACCATCCCCCTTCTCCTGCGTGTACTTCTCCCCCGAGTGAGTGTAAGGAGAAAGATAGAAAGATAGAAAGATAGAGTATAGAGAGGACAGATGATAGTGAGTAGACCCATGTATGTGCTCCCCGCTTCCCCCCCGTTCTTCCGCCCCCTCCCCCCCGATTGTCCCTCCCCCCCTCCCTTACTTGCTGAGTGGGTGTGCGACGACAAAGTTCCTTTGCTCCGCGTCTTTTCCCTGAGGTAGTGTCGGTTTCCTTCCTTGATGTAGCTCGACTGAGGTGGAAGTGGTACCAAGGACAGAGCCCGGCATCTTGCTCTGCTGCGGCTTGATTGTCTTGTTAGATAGTGCCATGGTTGACCTTGGATTTGATGTGCTAGCTGTAGCTCTTCATTCTAGTTATAGTACTTTTTATTTCCCGCTGTGGGTTTAATGAGGTAGATATGTTCCTTGTGCCGTCGGTGATTTTATTCCTTTTCTTTTTCCTTCGGCTTTTATCGCGTTCACTTATTCAGATTGTCCATTCTCATCCGGTGAGGCGCTTCTTTTCGCTGCTCCTGGGCTTCTGTTATCCTCCATCTCTTCCACGGGTGGGCCTTACAGGTATCTCCTTAGTTCCTCCGGGGTTTCAAAAATCATTGTCCTCCACTTGTCCATTAGTTTGAATCTGGCAGGACCAACGAAGCTGAAGGTGGCTCCTCTTCTGCGTAGTGTTTCTCTGAGGGCCAGGAATCCTTTTCTTGACTCTACCGTGGGTTTTGAGTAGTCTTGGGTTAAAACGATCTTGCTGCCTTCCCACTTCAGGTTCTGGTTTTTCCTAGCGAAGGCGAAGATGGCGTCTGTTTGGCTTAGTCTAAGCGGGCTGCATATTATTGCTCTCGGCCCTTTTCCTGTTGAGGGTTTTCCTGCCGGTATTCTGTATGCCTTTTGCACCTCGAACCTTCTGTCGAATGTGATGCCGGTGAGCTTGGGGATCAACTCCTCTAGCATTGCTGCGCATGATCCCGCTTTGTCTTCTGTCCCCTCCGGCACTCCCAGGATCCTTACGTTGCCTCTTCTTGCTCTATCGTCCTTCTCAGCAAGCTGTTTTTGTATGGCTTTCGTGGTCTTCTGCAGCTCTGCTATGGCCTTGGTGTTGTCCCTTGTCTCATCCTCCACTGCACTTATTCTACCTTCTGTCATCTCAATTCTTGTCGTAGCTTTGTGGAGGTCCGCTCTTATAGCCGCCATCTCGAGCTGCATGTTCTCCACCTTGAGTTTTGTATCTTTCCCCACTTCGAGCCCTTCATTTACTCTCCGCAGGATCGTTTCGAGGGTGGCCGTCTCACTCTTATTGTTTTTCAGAGGCGATCCCTGGTTGTCAATCTTGGGCTTTTTTTGCTCTCCAGCTGCCTTCCCCTCGTTGCCTGCCATTGTTGCAATGCCCCTCCTTGACAGGACGTTTCCTAGTCGCCCTTCCGCTAGTGACGTCTTCGGTAGGTCCGTTGCCTTTGACGTTGGTGTCGAGATGCCCTGCAGTCTGTATCTGCTAGGCTCTCGGATGTGCCTCGTTCTGGTCTTTGCCTTAAGACCTGCCAGCGTGTGCCTTGTCTCGTTCACGTTCTGACCAGCTTCTGTGCAGTGCTCGGGTCCACTACCTAGCGTCTGGTGCTCTGGGGAGTAGGCTGGTATCTGGAGTTGTGCTTGTTATCTGGCCTTGCCTGATACCTCACCCCTCTCACATGCACTTGCTGTGTGTGCCTTTATGGTTCTTGGAGCTTGACCTTGACTTTGTTGTGGCAATATTTCAGCCTCTGACCTCTTCGCAGCTTAGGCTAGTTGCCTACCTGCCTTGTCGTTGCCTCGTTGTGGCGTGTACCCTTTTAGGGGGTCCTACTCTTGGCGTGCTCTTTGCGTGTTCCGAGTTGTCACTCGGTCTCCCTCCTGGCTCTGCTCGCTTCCTTGTTGGCCTGACTTGGCCTGCTGACCATTGCAGGGCAGGCTGTTGCTGAGCAGTGCTTGTTATGCTCGTTTTGTGGCTCCGCCCCTCTATGTTTTTATACCGCTGTTACTCTGAAACACCTCACCTCGCATGGTACAGAGCTCGCGCTGTGCTCGCGCTGTCTTCCCAATGTTCCCACAGTTTTGTTTGCTTTTTTTTCCTTATTGCTCTCCTTCGTTTCCTTCGTTTCGTATCCCGCTTTCTCCGCTTGCCCCCGTCAGTAGCCGCCCCTTCGCCGCGTGTGGCGCTTGGTCATGCGCTTTCAGGCGCCGTTAGCGGACCTCTCCGCTTCTCCTCACTGCAGGGAGGCTTTTGCGCGACTCACCACTCAGCTCCTCTGCTGTTTCTCTTCCGGCGCTTGGGGGCTGACGCGCATCCGCTTCCGATCCGGGACTTCCGTCTGGGACCGGTGAAGACTTCCTGTAATGGCGCCTTCCCTCCTGACACTTCCGGTGCCTGCCTTCCTGGCTCTGCTTCGAGTCGCTCAGGGGGTCGCTGGTCTGGCGGGCTTACCTTGCTTCACCGCCTTGTGAGTCTGCCTTGTTTACGGAGGTGGGAGAGTCCGTGGCGCTTCTCCGGTGAGTGCTCTCGGCCAAAGCGCTTTCTGTACCACCCCGTTTCTGCTTCCTGCTTTCCCGTGATTGTCGTGTTTCTTTTCTTCCCTCCGCTGCTCTCCGCTTGCTGGCAAATTGCTCAGTTGTGCTCTGTTCGCTACTTGGATGTTGTCACAGTGGACAAAACACGGGGCGCCATTTTGAGCTCTCACTGTTATGGCCCCTGGCAAAGTTTTCTAGAGCTGTTTTCACGATGCGATTGGCGATTTCCTTGCATCAGGTCGGCTTCCCCGCTTCCCGGATGCTTCCCCTGCTTGATTCTTTGCTTGATTGTTGTGTTTGGCTGGTTTGGCGTGTTGGTTTTCCCTCAGGGATGCGGAGCTGACGGACCTAGACGACCGTCCACATTGCCGTCCAAGCCACGCCCCCCTGTGTATCTCCACCTTGTCAATGGATTTGCTCCTTACTTTAACAGAAATAAACCGCTGACTATTTTCCAGCTAGGAACTACTTGAAAAAAGGTTATAAATTGTAATTGTATTTGTAAATGTTATTTATATAGCGCTTTCTACCCTTTAGAAGGTGTTGTAGCACTTTGCGGCGAGGAGCGCGCTACTTCCGAGCCCAGGAGGTTAATTTAGTAGGTTAGCATTTTTTTTCTTCTTCCAAGTGCCTTAGGTATGTGAGGCTTGTGCTCTTGATTTCTTGTGTGCTTAGTAGAGTTTAGAGTAGGGATAAAATGGTGGGAGTGGATTTGAGAGGGGAAGTAGTAGGTTGTTTTCTGTAAGTATAGGTGGTATGGGCCTGTTAAGTCAAAAAGGGTAAAAAAGGCGGGGAAAGTTTGAGAAAGATATTTGGGAGTTCATAGTTCTCAGAAAGGTTTTGGATGAGTTAGAGAGATGAGGGATGGGATAAAGGTTTAAAGGAGGATTTTAAAAAAAAATCACAAACCGAAATCCCCACAAACGTGAGAATTATTGGGTGTTTACCAACTTTTGCACAGACCTGCCCGTGAGCAGACTGTCGTAAACGGAAAATCTGCCTTCATGGCACAATGTCCATATGAGCAATCCGATTTATGAGGGCAAAATCCCACCATTCATGATTCTGTCAATCAGGAATTAAATTCTGCCCTTAGGAGTGCCATTTCTGCACTCTTAAAATGTAGTTAGGTACGCAGAGAGAGCCTGGGAAAAAACGCGTCTGCTGCAATTAAATTGTTTTTCTCGAAAAGATGGATAGGAGGCATTCCAAAAATGTAATCTTTCCAGCAGTGACAGCTAAAATGTATCCATCACTGGTTTTACAGATAACCTTTGTGGCTGTTTTTAATTCTGTTGATGCTTCTGATGTCTCTTGAGAAATTGAGAACAACTTGGTTAGTGGCAGGGAAACGCTGTGCTGCCAGAAAGCAGGTTCTTCAGTTAAGGACTAGTGTTGCAATGGGGAGCAGTGAGCTATGGCAGATTATCTTGTGATTCTGCAGCCGCAGCATTTTCCAAATAATTTTGTTTTTGCATCATTTTCCACATAATTCATCATCTGCTGCATAATCTGCAGATTTTAACAAAAAACATTTTGTTCTCAGCTCAAAAGGATCAAAAGTTACTGAAAACATGGCTGCACATGAGTCTGCACAGTGGCAGGCCCTCTGCAGAGGGTGACTGGTCATCTCTCGGTTGTTTAATGCTGTATTTGGATGTTAAATGGGTGCAAACAAGGTTAAATCTTTTCCCAGACAGTGTTACCATGCTTAATACGCAATCGCAATGCAATAGGTCTCCCATTTATGAGAGTTTGAGCTATTGGCATTGTAAATGACAATGCCTTTATGTATGTTTTGTTAAAAAACAGATAAATTAAAGGCATTGTCATTTACAATGCCAAAAGCTTAAACTCTTGCGAATGCGAGACCTATTGCATTGCAAAAGCGTGCTATAAAAATAAGAAAAAGCGTTATGAGAGCGCGTGTCATGCATGCAACAGCAGGTAGGACAAAGCTATTTGAGAAAATGGTGCTCTGAGGCTGTAATTAAAGCCTACCGAGCAACAACACACATAACAGGGGGTGTCACCATGGGAGCTTACAAAATGAGACAAGGCAGTACTAAGGAGGGACTACTAAGCCTTTTGACCAATGAGCAGCCACAGTTTACAGTGGACAATGACACAAGCCAATGAAAAATGTGGGTGGAGAGTGGGCGAAGCTTCAAGTCCCTACCTCAGTACAGCATGCCTTGCAGAGTAGCGCATGTGCTGCTCAGGCTTGACCTAAAATGACAAAATGATAAAGCAATACCATTACAAAATGTGCCTCCTTATACCGCATCATTTGCATTTTCTTGCTGCATAATTTAGTCAAACCCGCTGCTTAATTTGATCCACCCCTGCCACATAATTACAGGGGGGCTGGCTATAGGCCAACAACAGCAGTGTTGCAGAGCAGTCGCTCAATGAAAATAATTGGCAGAGGATGAAAACACTAGGAGCTGATCTTAGGTGTGTGTATAAAGCACGCTAAACAAATCAATGCATCTATAAGAGTCTGTGTAAAGGGCACTAAACAGATCAATGTATCTATAAGAGCATGTGTAAAGGGCGCTAAACAGATCAATGTATCTATAAGAGAGTGTGTAAAGGGTGGTAAACAGATCAATGCATCCATTTTTTGACTCAAACCCACCCTATTCTCTCCCAGTTCCTCAGCTTTTTAAATCTGTGCCATATACCTTTTCTCAAGCCCTTTATTTTAATTATAGAGTTTGATATAGCGCGAACAAGATCCAAAAGGATATCAGAGTGCTTTACAATAGGACGGAAGGAGGACATAAATACCCAATTATCAACAGGGGGAAAAAAAAGGCAAAACAAAATACAGGATTAATCGCAGATTTCGGGACAATTGCACCTTGGAGGGTAATACAAAAAAACAGGTGTAAACGGGCAATGAAGGGGGTCACAGTCTGCGGTAAAGAGGAGCATTAACATATGATGGTACAACAGACGGAGGAAACAGTGTCTTCGACCAGATGAGCCTAGCCAAATTAGGGTAGGAATTTATTCATAAGGAATCTTTTAGCTTCCAATTTGAACACCGCCGTTGAGGAGATTCTGCGTACTTCTGGTGGAAGAGAGTTCCATATCTTTGGGGCAGCGCCGGAGAAGCCATCTGCCCTATCCAGTCCTACTGGCCACCATTTGTCGGCTCGACAGATTACTCATTCATAACCTGGATCTACCAGTCTCCCTGTCAGCCTCCACCCCTGGATCAGGGTGAGCCTAGTACCTAATACCGTCTATTCCTTCCACCTCCATCTACAATTGACCATAAGCTGTTACCATCACTCCCACTTTTGTTCGCCTGTGATCTTTTTCAAATACTCCAGTATATGCCTCCCACGACCCATTGCACTAAGCCAGGATTGCAACACACTTACTAATGCACTGTTTCTCGTGTGCGCATAATCACCTTGCACGAAGGAATGGTTCCCTCTCCTGGCCTCTCCTTCTGATGCCCACCAGGTCAGGACACAAACTATCCACGGGCCCTCCGTCTGGCCGCCCAGGGTCTTGGGAGGTGAGGGTGTTCCTTGCTACCCACTTGTGTCCCCTCTTTGAATGCTGAAGCTTCTGCTGCAGGCACTACATTGTTTCTTTTTTTAATTTGCAGTGTGTTTTTTCTTCGTTTACCTGGTCCAAGGGTATTAGAGCACTTTACAACGATCCAGGTTTATGTTACAGATTCACTTTTTAAAATCTTTGTTGGCACGGGGAGAACAAATGATAGCCCTGAACCAGCCGGGATTCGAACCCTGTTCCCCTTGCTTTGAGCTCAGCATTTCCAGCCATTAGGCTGCCTCTCACCTCAGAAACTGTCTGATGCTGCATTCAGCATCCCAGCCTTTCCAGTAGGAGACAAACGTGTGTCCAGACAGTACTCTCAGAGAATTGCCTGGAATTGTACTCTGTTAAAGGAACACTTCAGCAATTGTCGACATTGTGTGGGTGTGGGGTGCTCCGAGCTCACTGGATTCCAGGATCAGGAGAAGCAACAAAAACAGCAGGGAGCTGACCCAAAGACTTGCGGCTGAAAGGCATACATGGAGAGAATTATATTACTGCTGTCTTAGTCATACTAAACATTGCTCTAGAAATGCTTTCCCACAAATCCACTTACACAGTCATTAACTCCATATCTCTTCTCCCAATCCGAGCTCCCCTCACATGACCTTTCACATTTCGAATGCAGTCTGGGTGATGCTTTCCAGCTAATAGCTCCCTCCTCAATGTTTTATTTACCTCTGTATAGGAGACCATGTTTAAGCAGTATCACAGTTACACACACTGAAACGCCATGCCTACCTAAGAAGTGACATTACAGAAACAGGAAACATTATAAGGAAGAAAAGCCAGTTGATTACTCAAGTAGGAAAGTTTCAGGCATTTTCCTGAAAGATAAAATGGGCGATTGTTGTAGTCCCTTAATTAATTTTTAAATACCATGAGCTTGGTTTACAGATGAGCTGTAGTGAAAATTCCCAACAGATAAAGAGAGAGGATGAGGTAAGAAGCCTTACGCCCTCCTAGAGTCAACTGTTAACACTAAAAGTATGGCTGGTATATGCCTAAAACACAATTAGTGTCTGTGCCTACGGAAGAAGCGGATACCAGGGAAAAGCTACAAGAGGATCCTTATGGAAGAGGAAGCCTCATACACAATGTTGTGTCATGTTTCATCATCTGGTATCCAGGTCAGGAGGGGATTAGGCCTCAATTCTATGGCGGGGTGAGTCATTGTTCTCACAATACCGCCTCACTATCTTTTTAACCTTGCCTGAATGCACCCTCGAATAAAGGTAAATAGCCGGGATACATTAAGGTATTTTTAATTCACTGAACTGGATCAGTAGCTTTTATCTTAAGAACTCCCTCCTGTGCCGAGTCCAACAGGAGGTTGAGTCCGCCCTGGAGGCGTTATCCTTCCAGGGTGGGGAGAGGTTGCAGATGATGAAGCATGACACAACATTGTGTATGAGGCTTCCTCTTCCATAAGGATCCCCTTGTGGCTTTTCCCTGGTATCTGCTTCTTCAGCACCCGTACATGTTTTCTGTGACCTTCCAAGTGTGATGTATTGGACGTTGGTCCGTAGGCACAGACACTAACTGTGTTTTAGGCCTATAGTAGTTGTACTTTTTGTGCTAACATGTAATGAATATTCCTCCAATTTCTGGTACAAAATGCTAAATCTGGAGGAAAACCCACCAGTGGAATTTCCTCATCTGAAGGTACAGTATGGCTGTTAGGTCAGAGCGGCCATGTACACCTGGGGCCTTATTATGGAAAGTGCCTTGGCGGGCTCTATGGGCGTTTACACCCACTTTGTGTACTCTAACAGCACTATGTTATTACAAAAAGGGCTAGAGACCTTTGTGGGGCTACTTCTGTACTATTGATAGGACTGGTGTACGTGTAGCGCCAGTACTATCTTCAGAGGATGTTCTGGCTAGTGCTTGATTTGTCAAAGAATGAGTGCCAGTGCCGAAAGCTCTGCTCTGAAGTCCACGTCCAGTGCAAGTAGGTGTTGGTGCGCCGAATACCAAGGCTGCCGACTCTTAAATACACTACAAGACACATCCTGCCCTTTTCAGGGTCCTGCTTTCTCCCTTTATGACAGTATAACAATCTTTCTCTTTCTCCGTCTTTCTGCTTTGTTTATTCTTCTTTCTTTTGCTCTCGGTAAATGTCTCATGCTGAAAAATAAGTGCTGGCCCTCAAAAAGGAGTGCAAGTGGCCCTCCACCAGCAACTACCGCTCAAATAAGGCATTTGGGTTCCCTTATTTGCATGGGGGCGTGACTTCATGCAAATTAAGGAATCACTTTGCCTTTGTGCCTCCGACATATTATGAACACAGGCACAGAGGAAAACAGGCCCTAAAGAAAGTGTGCCATGAAAAGATGGTGCCTTGTCAGTGCCCCGCCTGGGGGCAGTTCTCTGGGTTGGTGAAAGGGGAGCCCATGCCCCCCCCCCCCAGACACACCCCTGCAGGCAGGTTTAGTCACACATTGCACCTGGCTGCAAGGGGATTTATCACTGATTCAGAGTGCAGGTGTGCTGCCGCCTGCACAGAGCAACATTGAGCCGCTTGTAATCAGCTGCTCTGTATTTCACTGAATGCACTGTCCCCAGAGCAGCATGACTTCACAGCTTCCATGAGGGTAGCACATTTATCCTTGTAGGGTACACTCTCCCTGTTTGTGCCCAACACACCTGTTTAAAGGTGTGCACTGGGGCAAACAAGGATAGTTCACCCTATTTGAAATACGGCCCTGGCTGTGTTTTTGAATGTGGCATGCAAAGGTGAAAATGAATTAGTGTGAATCACATGGTTATCAAGGTCGTTTGTGAGAAGGAAAGATACATTTCGAAATTGTATTTGAGTTAATTTCGTGATCAGCAGGCACAGTAGAGAATGAAATAAAACCAGGAAGAGGTAGGGAGGTAGAATGTGGTGATTTGAGAGTGGACGGCGATTAAATCTTGACGAGATATGGTATGCCTGGAAGAAATATGTCCTCAGTCTGCAGAACAGTGGAAAATATTGTGTTAGCAGACGATTCACAGGTTGATCAACAAGGTGATCTAAAAATGTTTGGTGCATCTGAAGAAGTCTTTAGCAATGTTATCATTTGTGAGTAGTTTACTTCAAAAAGTGAGCCGTTTGTTTACATTTTGCACCTATTCCTCATAGTACACCATGCATGATGCTCTGACAGCAGCAATAGCTGTTGATGGCGAATCTCAGCCATAACATTTTGAAGACCATGTAAGAGTCCGTTTGGAGTCAGGCCGGTTGAACCAGGGTAGGTGGGTATGTCGCATGTGGGGCTAGGCAGAAGGCAGGTGGCAGCAATAAACATCGCTTTCAGTGGAGACCGGATGAACTCTGCAGTGCAGATAGTAGCCAATTCCTGCCATTAAGCGTAAAGAGTACCACTGGATAGCCAAGGGAGGTGTTTGGTATATAGGTGGCGGAACACCATCCATTGCTAAGTGTCAGGGAGGTAGGAATTAAGATGGTGGATGCCACACACAGAAGATGCTTTCAGGTGAAGTTAAGCATCATAAGCCTACTGATGTTGGGATTGATTAACACTCGAGAAAGTCCAGATCCCTACGAATCTTAGAAGGCACAGAAAGTGGGTGAACGTAGATGTCTCCATTTGCACAAACCGTTTTCATTTGGGCTTGAGGGAGAATACAGTTAATTGTTCTGTGTCTCCAGGCCTGGGCGGGTGCATGAGGTATGTCTGGTGGTGCTTAATAGTTGATTATGTTGAAAGCCGCCATAATATATATTATGTTATGTTAAAGAATTTGTAAAGCGCATTGCTGCCCCAACAACAGGGCATCCCAACGCTAGCTTCAAGCAAAACAGCTGTAGAAAAAAGACAGACAGAAAGGGCAGCAAGAGCATTAAACAGAGAACAACCAGGTCTTCAGGGGTTTCCTGAATGACCAATGGTTCTGAATGCTCCTAATAGATAAGGGAAGTGAGTTCCAAAGAGCAGATGCTTTGGCGCACAAAGTTCGGCCACCTGCTCTTAGTCTTTTAACACGTGGAACGCAGGCCAAATAAAGGTTGGCTGAGCGCAGGGCCCAAGGGGGTAGAAATGAAAGAAGCAGATTGGACAAAATGGGGCACGCTTGTCCACAGGGAGACAATGCAATCTGCGGAGGAGACTAGAGACCGGGCAGAACTTCGGGAGAGAGAATAATAGCCTTGCCACAGCATTTTGGGCCAGCTTGAGTCTTCTAATCACCGTCTTATTAGATCCTGGATGTAGGATGTTACAATAGTCTAGCCTAGAGAGAATGGCTGACTGATTGATAACCTGGCGAGTGTGGGAATCAAAGAATCCAAGAATAGACTTGAGCCCACGATTATGGCTAGGAGGTAGGATTTGCCAGCATAGCATTGCCAGGTAGGTAGAGGGGTTATCTGGAATTTAGACAATGGCTGTTGTGTTACTGCACAAAGGCCAGATGATTGCCTGATATTTTCTCCAAATGTGCCATATCTTTAAGCTCTGTAATTGGCCTGACTAGGAGTGGAATGCTCCCCAAGTGCCACCAATAGCAGTAAATAAACAAGTACCCCAACACAATATTACTGCCCTCTGGCAGCTCCACCAGCCTGGGTTTGTGATACTTCATGGAACAGAAGCTGCATATCCCGCTCCCACTTGCAGGCTGGTGCCAATTTAAATTCTGACTATAGGGATGCTGCTGTCTGCCTGTTTGAAAGTACTGCCTCTTAGAAACCACCAGCTGGCTTGAGAAGACCAAATTAGCTGCCCACGATGCTCTGTAACCTTCCAGACATCGCTTACCAGACAGCTGGGAGTTATTTTACCCCCGGCTACAGAGACCCATGAGCTGACCCCAGGAGTGTTTCCTGTTGGGGTCCTCCACTGTAGCACCTACCCCTCTAGCCACTGCTTGTCGTGGCATTAACATGGACCCCAACCAACCTTGAAACACAGGGCCAGAGGCGTGTCTATAAGACATAGCAGGTGTCCTATCACTCCTGCCATTCTGTACAGAGGGTATAAAACGAACCAATCTCCATCATCCCAGACTGTGGGCTTGGACGACTCGGTATGCAGATTCCTCTTTGAGAATTTTTGGACAATCTGGGCATTGATTATAAATTATTAATTGGGATCAACACAGATATTTCCCCACAATCCTCACGAGGAATGTCCTTGATGTTAGGATTGTTTAACTATGTGACTAGGACACCCCCCTCACACTGCACGCCAGGTAAAACCACCTACATACAATGTAAAAATACACTAATTAAAGACATTGAGAAATTGACTTCCTTCCCTCCTTCTTGTCCCATCCGACACACCATAACAATGCTACCAGCTGTCACACAATTATTTATACACCTTTTGAACTGTTCTTATAATGTTTAGTGATGTGTTTTATAATAAGCAATTGTTCTTGTTATCGCTGTGTTATGTTATGTTATAGAGACTTGTAGAGCGCATGGCTGCCTCAGCAATAGGGCGTCCCAGCGCTAGCGGAGCGAAAGGTAGGAAGGCAAGAAGCTAGATGGATGTAAATAGCCAGGTTTTAATCAGCTTTCTAAAAGTCCAATAGTCGCTGGTGCTGCACACAGTCAGGGGGATGGAATTCCAGAGTGCAGGTGCCTGAGCTTTAAAGGAACGGCCACCAGCTCTATAGCGGTGGACTCGTGAAGTGCACAGCAGATGTAAATCGGCAGAGCGCAGTGCCCACCTAGGAACATAGGCTGTGCAAAGCTCCTGCAAAATTAGGGGACTCTGGCTATGCATGATCTTATGAGCTATACATAGGGTCTTAAATTTAATTCTTTGCCTTATGGGCAGCCAATGAAGATGGTGAAGAAGATTGGAGGTGCGTCATAACCTGGGTACAGCAAAAAGAATGCGTGCTGCTGCATTTTGTACACGTTGGAGTCTGGCCGTGACAGTTTTATTAGTACCCAGCAGTAGACCATTGCGATAGTCCAGATGAGATAGCACCACCGACTGAACTATCAGTTGACGGGTAGAGGCGTCAAAGAAGCCTAGAATAGATATGAGGCTACGCAGGAGGCCGAAGCAAGTGCCCGCCACCTTCTTTGCATGAGGCTCAAAAGTAAGGGTCTGAGTAACTACATATTGCAGAATCATATTCGACCTCTGTACAATGCACACTTTGAAACCCCTTCCGCGTATGTACAGATATTGTTTCAGTAGCATTGCTTAAATATATGAGTGTGCTCCTTGTTGTCAAATATGATGTCGCTCACAATATCAACAAAGAAATATTCTAAAACAAGAAGCTATGTCACTAGGACCTTTGGAGACAAAAGCACTTTATCCTAAAATTCACAGAGACCATATTCCTGACAAAGAAATGGCAGGGCTCCATGTGTCCAGAACAGTTGTTTTGCCAATCACACCCACAAGTTCAAAAGATATAGCCACTTATACTTTTGGGTCACCTAACCCTATATTGACGTTAGCCTTGCATTCCAGTAGGCTAGGGAAACTGGATATTGTGACTGAAACCAGTAGATCTCAAGATCTTGGTCAGTTAGCTTACAGCAAACCCTTACCCCAGCCGTAAGGTTACGCTAGTGATCTTAAGGGACAGCTGAACTATTTCTGTGTCCAGTAAATAATGGGACTATTTGAGTTTCATCTAAATATGGTACAGCTTTAATTTAACTTTATTTGACATTAGCTTCCCTGTAAACAAACAGCTGTAAGACGTTTAGATTTCTTGAGGAGGTTCCAAAGTGTGTCGCCAGGGGGTACTTCAGGCTTCCATATTTGTGTCTTCTAACCACTGTTGTTGATATTTCCAAATGTTCTCTTCAACATCTGGGTCAGGGAAAAAGTACACCAAGTACATGATTTAATGATGGCCGGTGAAGGTAGTGAATAGGCTTAACTGCCAATGCCTGATTTAAATTCAAGCTTGCCCTTACTCAAAAGTTCAGAGCCATTTACCAGATAACAAGTATACATATAAAGACTCAGATGGAGGTAAAAAGGACTTCAGAATTGAATCAAATACGTTGAGATCAAATGTTACTGCCACCCAAGTCCTTCTGAGATGCAGCCTCATCGCTTTGGACTCTTTAACTGAAGACCCCTGACGGACAAGTGTACCTTCTACAGTTACACAAAAAAGTAACAACCAAGTTGTTTAGTTTGAGTCTTGATCTGTAACTAACATCCTATATTTTTCTTCCTTTGCCTGTCCCCTTTAATCCTGTCCCAGTTTTACCATCTTTCTTCCTCCCTCCATTTTGACCATAATGAATATCCTGCAATTCACCTGCTATGCTTAGCTTTCCTAACTCTAACCCTCCTTTCCTTCTTTCTTCTTCATTCTCCCTTCTTTGACATCTCTCTGTGTTCCCTCTGCTATGTTTCACTATTGTTGATTGCTTTGCCCATCATCTCCCCTCCACCCACTGCAACTTCTCCTTCTCTGACTTGCAGACGATTTGATCTTCAATTACTCCCACCAGTTTAAACTCCTTTACCCTGCCCATTCACCCAGCCTTTCACTTTCACACGTCCCACTTTTCACTCTCTCTATTTCCTTTCCTTACATTGTCAGTATCCGTATTTTTCCAGTCTTCCCCCTTCTGATGACTAGTTATTTGTAGCTCTTAGTTTTCAGCGTTTCTTTATTTTATCCGTAAGGAGATTCTTAATCCCCATTGTTATTTTCTTGCAACATGCTTTTCATGTAACATTCACGGACTCCTAGATTGGATAAAGTTGCGCTGCATTAAAAACATTAAATAAATAAATAATGTATCTGGCCGCTACCTCGTGACTCCGAGTTTGTACATGAATATAATACTCCATAATAAAGTAAGTCTCTTTCTTGAATGCCTTCGGAATAATTACCATATGTGAACTTATAATTAAAGATCATGGGTTTGAAATGTATTCTTCCATTGGCCGGAAGCCAATTCAATCTTCTATGGAACAGGGAGACGTGGGTAAACATATTTGTTTACGTGCCAATCCTGCCTGCTCCATTCTGATCCTTTTGAAACTCTTAATAAAAACTACAGAATACAAATGTCTGTGCCAATAGTTTCTCTTGCAGTGGTTGCAGGATGGGGTTCAAAAAGACATAGATAAATGTGTTGAGAAAGATTTAGATAGCAGTGATCAGATAACTTAATCTACGTTTTTTATATTGAGAAAATCTACTTCTTTATTATTAGCATCCAGCCAAGCCTAAGACTGGGCACCACCACTTAGCACTTTGCAAGATTGGGGGGGGGGGGGGGGGGGGGGTTAGGGGGGCGGTAGGAGTAAAGGGGATGTTAGAGGAGATTTTTAAGAATGAGATAGCACTTGGTGAGGGGCACTCATGGTAGGGAGTCGTTACATGGTCCTTGTTCCCATTTTATGAAGGCAAGTTCAATATAAATTCCAATATGAGGCTCAGTGTCTCGTTCTTGGTGAAAAGTGGGTTTGTAGTATCGATCTTAATCTTCTGACCTATTAGTTGTGAGCAAAGATTGCAGGCGAAATATACCTGCCCCCACTCCCCTCCCCCAAGGTGATGTGAAGGAAGCTGTACAGTGAGTAGGCCAGACTCTGAAAGATGAAGTGGCCTTCGCATCCTCTGTAGATAGTTTTGTATTATTTAGGGTGGGCACTAACCGCTGTGAGAATCCTAGCAATTGGTTGTGGACACGTATAACAGGAGAGTATCATTCACAGCTGGTGTAAGTGGTAGAGCTCAGCATTGCAGACTCCGTTAATTTAGAAGTGAAGGGAAGGTCATTGTTAAACAACACTTACTGGTTCCAAGGTTTGTTGCATACAGTGGAAGGTAGCTGTGGAAAGAAGCTCAATGCACATCCAAATAACAGTAATGGCTATAGTAGTGTTCTAAATATATGGTGAATGAAAAGAATGGTGCTATAACAATAACTAACTCCCTCTAGTTAAGGTAGTCACTTAGGATTTCACCCTAGTGGCCCTGACTTTCGTATACAGAAAATATTTTTTATCGGGGCACTCAAAAATAATATATGTAACAAAAAATGGACCAATTAAACAATAGTTCCTCCACATTTAGTGAACTGTGAATTATATTTTCTTGAATGCGTCAAAGGTGACAAATCCACATTACAACCATAAAGGCAACATGTGTTTTGTCCCATCTAACCTTCTCACGGAAAATGCAGGCCATTGCTGAATTGTCATTTATTATGGTACGTGAGGATCGACTAGTAGAAAGTATTGCCAAAATACGCCATGAAGATAAGAGTCCCCTTTACCCAATAGAGAAAAGGAGACAGCGTTGTGTCAGTGGTATGTGCAAAATTGCTGTAAAGGGGTCTTTGTGTTGCTGCGTGCCAAATACCGGTACCAGGGTCAAGCATCCACGGAAATCATGTCAGCCCATCTAATAAGTGTATCGAAAATGGGCGTGAGGTGAGGGTATGGTAGGCCTGAGTCTGGAGCAAGATCTATGTGTGTTACTACGGTCAGTCCTCACTTACCATATTTTTTTTAGAGTTTAGCAACTGCCTCCATTAGCCTTGAAGAAGTCAGAGGGGACGAAACACATTTTGGCTGTATGGTTGTGTTGTGGGCCTGTCAGTTAGAAAATGAGTGTCCACCCTCTGTTGACAGCTGTAGATGTATTGGTGAAATTCAATGGTGTGTACCTAAAACCTTTCTGAATGTAGATCTTGCTAGACCAGAGATACAGGATATGTGGTATTGCCTATCTAATTATGTGGGGGCATTCCTGATTATCACTTTCAAAGGTGGCCCAATTGGTGGACGAGTGTTTGGAGTACAAACTGGATAGATAAATATAACTCAATATTGGGTTTGCTTCTGTGACAGGGCGCCCCAGGTTCCTTAAGGCCTGATTCTTAATATCCTCTGCAGCTTAATTAGGTTCTGCAGTCCCAAGATACTCCTGTGTCTGTGTATGCAAGATCGTGTCCAAAAATGATCTCTCTATCCAAGAATCTTCTCCTTTTAGGATCGATGAACTCACAACTACGCTGCATCAGTTGGATTGGATGTTGCAAAAGGCTTCTTGGATGTATGATGATATAAAATTTCCCTTTATAATGTTTAGAAAGTGTGTCTATTCGTTTTTCGTTAATTTTCAATGATGACTTTTCTTATAGGCATGATTTGTACTTTTATTAAGAATGTGAATCACAGATTGTCATCTCTGTATCCAAACAGTCTGAGGCCACTACCGTTAAATTCTATGCCTGTTTGACTCATATCATGAGATGGATGAGTCGTAACTATCTTAATGATAATGAAATGTGTGGGGTGCTTTTTAGGTCTCGCGCCTGCGATGCATATGGCGAAGCCATATGCCATCGCGCAGGCGCGATACTATTGTTGCCGGGTCTGCTTCCCAGGAGACAGGAGATGTCACGCGCACGCTCTGGAAAGCGATCGGCGCCGGCCGCGCATGCGCGTTTCCCAATCTCCTGTCTCTCTGGGAAGCACACAAGCAAGCCCAGCAAGCCCCGCCAAGGCACCACGAGTGAACGCAGTAAGAGTTGTGCAGCCCGCATTACTATGCGCCCCCTCTTCAGCGCCACTCTAAGGTAATTAAATAGGATGTCTTTGGTGAGATATCGTTGCTCAAAAGGTGATATTTACATTCCATCAGGCGAGTCTGTTTGCCCGCAAAGCACAGAGTGATTGCCATGGCAGAGCTGTTGTACAAGCCAAACCCAGCTGGCCTCCTTGGAGAACAAACTCCACTCTCATATAATAGCCTGCACATCTTTTAAGGTGCCCGTAGTTAGTCACACAGATGGTGTCTTTGATTGATGGAACTGCTGGATGATCTGTGGTCGCTTGAGCCTTGGCTTCCGTCTCTTTGGCTTGCTCTATGCTTTGTTGAATTGCACCACAAAAAGCGCCAAGACCAGCATGGCCCCAAAGAAAGCAAAGACTGGAATTGTCTGCCCCACATCTTGATTGTAGCGACCAGGCATTATACCTCCTGGAATGTCCCAAGCACCACTTTCTCCAGGCGAAAGAGGTCGGACTTGGGGACGACTCTGCCGAGCATTGGGCAACACCACCTTATCCAGGTCAATTGACAAAAGCTTTTGATGTTTCCAAAGGTTACTGGGAGCAGTCTTCGTCCATCACACACCCCCTTCCCACCCCACTCCACCACCCACCATCTCGGATCGTTACAAAGTAACAGGTTTCTTGGTTTGTAAAACGCTGTTTCCGAAAGGCTGCTCACTACGGCTCACTAGTGCACAAGCCGATGGGAAAAGGTGATGTGTAACATAATATGATTCTTACCACTTCCCTGTCAGACACACGCACACATATCATACGCATGCCTGCAAACATACGCTCATACATTTGTTCACACATGCATCAGTGCGAGCATGCACAGACGTGTAAACACATGTATGCACACATATGCACACGCATGAGAGGCTGTTGAAAAACCTTGGCAACTAAGAGATAAGTGTGAGGGTGACAACACTCGGCTTTGGAAGGAGGCCGGAGGAGGCCATGTGTGGGGGGTCGGGGGGGGGGGGGCGACACAATGCACCGGGGTTTTGACAAGTGGGAACTTTAATAAAGCTTCTTCTTTTCAAACTCCCAGTTCGTGTCATCAAACCCACACACTCTAATCATATCTGCCCAGTTTGCTCTGACCTCTGGAGACCCTGAAGGTTTCTGGAACGTGGCAGCCTGTTTCTCTGTTATTCCACACCCAAGGTTAGCAGCCCCCACTCTAAATCTACGAGACCCCAAATAAATCCTCTGCGAATTTTCAAATATAGAGTTGGCGAGTGATTGGAAGAGATCGATGGCAGCGGCGCAGGCGTGGGGGGGGGGGGGGTCTGGCTTTAAATAAATTGAATCCTTGGAAGAACAAGGTCAAGGGGTCCTGGGAACGGCGCAGCGCGCGGCGGGTGCACAGACCGAGGCCGGATGTCCGGGTGTCATCAAATATAGCGGCGGATGAAGGACAAATAGACCCTCCGGAGAGCGCGGAAGAATACAGCACACGGCGGGGTACAGGACACTCGGGGGGGCAGGAAAGGCTGACACCCCCCACTCCCCCCGCCTCCCATGGGATGCGTACATTATTAACCGATCATTAATAGGTGCAATACAACGGAGACTCGTCGCGCGCCGCCCCATCTTTTTTAACCATACTCCATCACCAACATAATAATTTTATTGTAATGATGGAAGGTATTTCTAAATTCACTTTACTCTCTCTTTCACAATTACTGATCTCTACTGCGAATGCCTCAGCTGCTCTATCCCCCGTCCCATTGGTTATAACATTATTAACCCTACAGTGACACCCTGCCCCACCTGCCACCAGCGCCCTGAAGCTGAAGCCACTGTGGTTATCAACTTCTGACCCCTCTCCAGAGGAGACAAGTGGTTCATAGTGTTTCCTGACACTACTTTTCGGAATGTTATTCCGGACGTAGGCGCTATACGGTTGGCACTACACTCATAAGGATGTCTGTTATCCACCTCTGCCCCAACCCCAGCCATCTTCGACCCCCTCTTGAAGCAGACCCGCCAAGCTTCCCAGGTCTATGCCTGATGTGCGGCTCAGTCCGAGCTTCCTTTCAATTCTGGGACTTGAAGATTTGTTTATTCCAGTAAAAACTTGAATGACAGGGAACCCTGCAGCGAAACCAGCACCTAATCTACTTATACCCAATAGTTAATATATCTGGTGAAAGTCGTCCACCATTGGTGTGAGCACACTGTTAATACACCCACTGTCGCGATGCCTACCCAATACAGGGTAATAACAGCTTAAAAACCAAACACGTAGGTGCACCGGTCAACAATACAGAAAACGGACACTTAACAAAAAAATAAGTTGATATCCAAAGTATCTTTTATTCAATTTTTTGATAAAAACATTGAGGAAACAGCCGACGAGACATTTAATCATCTGCATCCACCCACTTAACCAGGTCTCTCTGAACCTAGTAGACAAATATGCCAACTACCTCCTTAACCAGCTTAATTTCCTGCCTTATGGCCTGATTTTGCTTGTTTCATTGCTTTCCCATGCCATTCTCTGACGAGCTGTTCCACCCTCTGTCTCGATATGTTACGTTAAGAACCAAAAATAAACAAATAAGTGAACCCCAGCATTCAACAGCGGGGTCTCAAGAAATATTTTGGAATCCTGCAAATATTTTGTCACAGATAAAGCACTGTTGAAATCATTACTTTCTTTTTAAAAAATATTGCTTGCTCCCTTGCCATCCACCAGGATCATGTATACGTTGTGATGTGTTACTTGCTTGCAGATTTGGTAAATCGGCTTTCCTTGCGCAAGTTTAGGTATTTCATCGGTCCAGACCTATTTCTATGTAGTTGAACTTTATATGGACATTATTTTATTTTTAGTAGAAGCAGATCAGACATGAAGACCTCCTGCAAGTGGCTTTTTGAGGGCAAAGAGTTGGTTAACAAAAGTGTGGACTTAGGAACATGGGGCAAAGATCCAGGTATACAGAGGAAACTCTGACCACGGTGACCCGATCAACATAAGGAAATGTGCTTTTGGAGCAGGCTATGGAACATGTCATGTTCAGTAGACTGGCGGGCTGACAGCAAGGCCGGCTTTAGCGCTGGTGGCGCCCGATGCAACTATGTTTGTTGGCGCCCCCTCCAATGACCACCTCCGCCACGAATTCCCTCATTACCACCCTTTAACAGTGCCAGTCACGTCTCCATAATCACTCTATCTCTGATGCGTTTAATTTGTTTTATAGCGTCACTCATACCAGTGTAGGGTGTCAGGGCACTTTACGTAACACACATATTACACAGAGACAATCAATCATATGTGTGAAATTTAGTGTATAGGAAATGTTACGTAAGCCAGAGGACTAAAAGGTGTAGGAGTCTATGTCATCCATACTGGTATGCAGTATAATTTAAGAGTGCTTGGTCTGGAGAAGCACAAACGTAGAATTTAACATGTAACACTATGGTTGGGGTTCTATTTAATAACAAGAATCGATTTCCATCAAAATGAATACATTTTGTTACTGGAAGGGCGAGATTTTGATCAATACCTTATCACTATAGATCTAAACCCCGATCTGGTCGACTGAACCTTTATTGCCTGTCATTGAGGGAAGAAAGTGCATCTCTTACCAAGTTAGTTCACCCAATAAAGGACTCCGCTTCAAAGGATCACAATCAACTTCTAGCTTTCAAAGATTTATTATAAGGTCAAGATAAGTTGCAGGTACAAGCATCTCAAAATGAGATTCACCAGATACACGGGCCCAACTACATACATGTGCTCTCTGAAAGCCCTCAGACGAACAACGGAAACTACAAGCACCAGTTCTAAAAATAATAGTGCTATTAGCATAGACACATATTGAAATCTATCAGTCATTTACAGCCGGAGGGAAAATACAGGTTAGGCTGTCCCTACCCTGATCTAGATGGTATCCCTACTTAACCAGGTCTCAACCTATCAAAAGGTGTCAGCAGTGAATGACCCCCAAGGGAAGCCACCCACTCTCAGTCTCTTGGTGAAAACCTATAGTTCTCCAATCATGACCCCTCTCTGCCTACCCATCCGCTCTCTAAAGGGTCCTCAGGCTTCTGCTCTCTCTCCACCCAGGGGTGCTGTCCCTAATACAAAAATACAACAACATTTAGGACGCCCCTCGTGAGACGCCCCTCACGTGGTGTAGCTTCTGGCTTTTTCCATGATGAGGCCTTGTGGTTAGAGTCGACCTTGCTTCTCAGACTCTTCTCCGACCCGCTGATACCCCTTAAACATTCCGGAACCCTCCTCCATGTCTGGTCCATCTCTTGAACAAACTTCTATTCATATTATTTATAATTGAATACCCCCTTTTCTCTTCCAGACAGACATTTGCAGCCAAATCCCAATTCTCATGGTCTTCCAACCGCGTTGCAACATTCCCCGGCCCAGACTAATATGTGTAAATCAACGTTAAAGCTTTCCAGCCCTACAACATTTTTATAGTATTCAACTTCTTCTTTAATTATTAGCATGTTAATACTCTTATTCTATTGATTCGGTAAACACATCTATAAATCATGGCCTACTCATTATTACTAAACATTAGTGCAATCCATGTTGTGAAATTGAACCACCTTCCCCCTCCCTCCTAGCTCTGGCCCTGAGGCCTACCACGTTCAGCGTTTCCGTATGCCATCTTACATTTTAGCAGCTACACAACATGGATTCGGGAATAATCACGTCTAATAAAATCATATAGTTTCACACATTTCTGTATTAGTTCCACTTCTACTTAAATCTCTATATTAACTACACATTTCAGAATATAGATGTAGGTACTTATCAGCACTCATGGCATTTCTCTTCATGACTTGTGCTTACTACGTGTAAGTGTGATGTACTTCTACATTTTTGGTCAGTTTGCGCTCTCTCAGTTCCCCCCTTTGATGACCTCTCGGGGTCATCATTAACATTTAAACCGCAGTTATTGCTAGCATAACTCGTTTCTGTGTTTCCAGAGCCCTCAGACTCCGGTACTGACTATCTTGTATGGCAGCCAATTTCTGCAGCTGTTTTCTCTGAGCCCTCTCTGACCTTCTTGCTCTGTACCATTTGAATACCCTCACCAATCCCCACAACACGATCCCACAGATCAATATTATGATGATAGGTTTTAGTATTTTCCACACAAAGCTTTTGCCTAAGGTGGTGAGCCAACCTCCAGCTTCACTTATTCCTTGGCCCACCTTTTCCCAGACATTTTCTCTACTCAGGTCTTCGATCTCTTTGGGAATGTCAGTTATGTTCCTAATAACTTTCTCAAGGGGCTTCGAATTGTCTGGAATGTAAGTACAACATTCCTGGACCTTCAAAGCCTTACAGACTCCGCCCTCTTTTGCTAATAGGACATCTAATGCAAGACGGTTCTGGAGAACCATAGCCCTTATCGATTGCATCTCTCCTTCTACCAGCATTAAGGACTGAGCAGTGCTGGCAGACAACCTGTCTACGACTGTTGCCAGTCGTCTAATTTTAACATCATTAAGGATTAATCCCAGAAGAGGGAACACAGCTCCAAAGACATCTCCAACCATTTCTACACCTCCTACTTCTCTCCTTCCCCTCGATGATGTCTTGCCCTCGATGATCTCTAAGTCTTGGGCATGATATATTTTAGGGAAGATAATTGCCAAGTAACATGATCCATACCAGTTGTCAGGTAGTCTCACGTAGGCATTTCTTCCACATACAAAATATACATTTGGAATCACTTGCATTCCCTTCAGGAAGTCCTTAGTATAGTACTCTAAATTGAAAGCATGTTCACAGCTAACTTCTCCCACGTATACATTTTCATAATACGTTTTGGCTCTATGAAGACATAACTTTCCTCTCTGCGTTCTATCTAAAGCTATTGGACCACTACTACCTTTTCTCTTGTGTGCCTTTTCTTCCTCGGTCCAATCTGTTTTCCATTGTCCTGATTTTTTCAAAATCTTTTGTCTCCTATTTCGATCATCCACCTGCCCTATAAACTTTTTCTCGACTTCTGACACCTTGCATGTCAGGTTATTTCTACGGGCATGTGAAGTATCTAAGGTAATCCAAGGAATGAAAAACTTTGCTAACCTGTCTTCACTCTTCCAGTAGTCCCATTTATTCATTTGTTTATAATTTGGGACTTCTGGTAACACTGCATCATAATTTGAGAAATAGTATTCAAAACTATCTCTCCCATAAAATATACTAAGCAACAAGCTACATGTAATGCCATATGTCAGCGGGAGGTGATGATATCGAATGCCTTCATCTACAGACGCCGGCAACTGCATGCAGACGTAACAGTCCTTGACCTCCATGGCATCCACGTATTCGTATAGAAGCTTAGCATAAGCATTTGACCTAAAGTCTCCTTGGGACTCATCTACATGTAACCTGCGGGCTTCTGCAGCTAATAACGCTTTTTCTTGTGTGTTTTCCCCTTTTTCACCAGCAACGGTGGGTGTAAGCGCCTCTACAGATTTCACATCAGTTACCTTTGCCTCTTCCTCATGTCCCTTTACATAAGAGACTGTTACTACTAAAGCTATTAATATTATCACTCCTACTATTAGTGTACCTATTATACATTTCGCTCTGCGGTTCTGGGAGCCGGCCTCCATTTCGTCAGACAGTGTGGCTCTCTCGTAACTCAGCACAAAGTTCTTTTATTTTCGTTCCTTTACAGTCTCTTTTACTCCTTTGTCCTTAGAACCACACAACTGGAAGCTGACAACCTTCTTCGCAAAAGTTCTTTAATAGTTCAATATAGACAACCCTAGCCCTTCTCCATCAACTCAAGGGAAGGTCCCTAAGATTCTCTGCTTCCTGGGCGCTAGGTAATCTTCTTTTCTTCACGCTTATTTACAAAGTCTTTTAAGCATCCACTATCAGGCGCTCGCCTGCAGCTTCGACAGCAAAGTTCAATATTTCCATACGAAGATTGTGCTCTTCTTGGGCTGATATCTTTGTACCAAAATCGGGGAATTGCAATTCTGTGAGAAACATGTGCTTTAACTTGCTGAGACGGGGAGGTCGGGGAATTATGAATGTCAGTGACCCTTCTTGTTCGACTCCGGGCACTAACAGTCGTATTTCCACTGTTACGATGGGCTCAGAACTGGACACCACCACCGCTCGGATCCTCCCTGTCACCGGTTTCGAAGCCATCTGTCGCCAGATATGTCCACTCAGGGGTGGAGTATCTTCTGCTAGGTACACGCACTCTTCCTGACCTCCTCAAGACCGGTGCTTCAGCGCCCTGAGCACCTTCTTCCGGGTCTGAATCCTCTGATATCGGAGGAAGGGTTCTCTCTGGAGTTGACCTCAGACTAGAGCTTCTTCTCTGCGGCCAATCCGCTTCTCCACGTACCCTTCTACTCCTTCTTCTTCTTGTCTGTTCACGCTCTCTGTCAGACTTGTCAGTGTCTGACTCGTACTCCCAGCCACCTTCTCCTTCAGTAGCGTTGTCTGTTTCACTGCTGTACTGACCGTCCTCAGCTTGGTCAGACTCGTTCCCTGCTTCCGCTGGCACCTCTACAGCTTGGCTGGCCCCCTCTATGGCTTCTCGGTCCGCTGCTGGACGTCTATCCGAGAGAGGAGCTGTCTCTTCCAGAGGTGCTGGAACCCTCCGCGTGTGCGACGCGTGGATCCAGTTGGGCAGGCCTCCCACCTTCACTGCCGTGTTCGTGATCAGGATGATCTGGAAGGGCCCACGCCAACGAACATCCAAGCAGCTGCTTCTCACGTGTTTTTTCACCAGGACCCAGTCCCCAGGAAGCAAGTCATGACACGGGTCCTGGCACGATGGTACCTCGGCAGCCTGCACCTGAAGGGACACAGAATGAATGGCGTCAGACAGCCCCTTACAATAGTCCAGGATCATATCATCTGTGATGCTAATCAGTGCAGCAGTTGGGACAGAAGGTAACCTCATTGCTCTTCCCATCAATACCTCATGAGGAGACAAACCCGTTCTCCTATCCGGGGTACTACGGAGGCTCATCAGGACCAATGGCAACGCATCAGGCCAACTCAAGGATGTTGATGAACACACCTTTGCAATTCTGGCCTTGATGGTGCCATTTATTTGCTCCACAATTCCTGAAGCCTCTGGTCGATAACTGCAATGTAGTTTCTGATCTATGTTCAAAGCTGCACAAATCATTTTCACAAGCGAGCTGTTGAAATGCGTTCCCCTATCTGATTCCAAAGAGGCCGGCACCCCGAAGCGCGGGATAAGCTCCCTAAGCAGTAACTTGGCTACTGTGAGGGTGTCGCACCTACGTGTAGGGTATGCCTCAACCCATCTGGAGAAAACGCAAACAACCACCAGGATATAACGGAGGCGGCTGCACCTTGGCATTTCAATAAAATCTATCTGCATTCGATTGAATGGACCTCCTGACCTCCCAATGTGGCTCAGTGCAACTAGTGTCTTTTTCCCTACGTTCAACTGCTGGCATGTCACACAACGCTGGCACACTGCTTCGGCTGCTACTCTGAACTTAGGGTTGTACCAGGTCTGTCTAAACACTCTCAGCATAGCATCTCTTCCTAAGTGGACGGGACCATGTATGTGTCTGGCCATTGGGCTCACCATCTCATTGGGCAACACTGCTCTGCCATCTGCTGAAACCCAGAAATGGGCCTCACCCATCACACATCCTGCCTTTTGCCATGTTTCTCTTTCACAATCAGGAGCATTTTCTTGCATGTCTTTTAGTTCGTCCCAAGTATCAACAGTTTCTAATATCATGGCTAATTCGGTCCTTACATTTATTCCACCCACTTCCACCTCTGTGAAAGAGTACCCTGTTTCCGCGCAATACCGCGCGACTTCGTCGGCATATCTATTGCCTTGTGACACGAAGTCCATATTTCTGGTATGTGCGGTGCACTTCACAACTGCGATACCTGCTGGACATTGCAACGCCTCTAACAACAGGCGCACAAACTCTCCATTGCGAATGGGAGAGCCTGAAGAGGTCATGAAACCTCTTTGAGACCACAACTGCCCGTAATCATGAACTACCCCGTAACCATATTGACTATCAGTGTATATGGTGACTCGTATTTGATTGCTTGCCAGGCAGGCACGCGTCAGGGCAATAATCTCGGCTACCTGAGCGGAGTGTACTCCTTCCAGGCATCCAGCTTCCACTACTCCAGTAATTGTGCAAACAGCGTAAGCTGCTCTCAACTGCCCAACTTCGTCTCTTACACATGAGCCATCGACAAAGAAAATTTCATCTGGGTCAGTCAGTGGCTCATCTACGATGTCGGGTCTTGGTTTGGTGCATAGTTCAGTCACATCGAGGCAGTCATGGTCTGTACATTCATCATCATCCTCAATATCGTTTGGAAGTGGCATCAAAGTAGCAGGATTTAAAACAGAGCATCTCCTGAGGGTCACGTTCTCTGCAGCAAGAATGACTTGCTCATAGCGCGTGAGCCTGCTGTTCGTCAGATGCTGTGTTTTGGTCCTGGTCATCAACAATTCGACAGAGTGGGGCACATACACCTCTAACGGGTGCCCCATGACGATATTTTCACACCTCTCAATGCTGACACCTGTTGCAGCAACGGATTTGAGACATCCGGGCAACGCTGCGGCTACTGGGTCTAAAGTAGCCGAGAAATAAGCGACTGGTCTACGGGCATTCCCATGAATTTGGACTAACACAGACAGCGCGCATCCCTCTCTCTCACAACAGTAGAGCAAGAATGGTTTATCGTAATCTGGCATTCCCAGAGCCGGAGCACGACACAAGTCCTCTCTCAGCTGCAGGAACGCCATCAAACAGTCTTTGTCCCATGGTACCGGATCACTCACCTCCTTGTGCGTCAGTTTTTGCAAGGGCTTTGCTTTCAGTGAAAAGTTTGCAATCCACTGTCGGCAATATCCCACCATTCCTAGGAACATCCTGACTTCTCTCTGTGTTTTAGGCGCATTCATCTTCATGATGGCCTCTATCCTGTCTGGTGACACTTTTCGTTTACCTTTCTCAATTCTGTGTCCCAAGTACTGCACCTCTGTCAGGCAGTACTGCAATTTTCCCGGGGACACCTTATGCCCATTCTCAGCTAGGTGATTTAACAAAGCAATAGAGTCTTCCCTGCAAGCTTCCTCTGTTTCTGACGCCACAAGGAGGTCGTCTATGTACTGGACCAGAACTGACCTCTGGGGCAGCACTAGACTTTCAAGATTTTTCTTTAGAAGCTGGTTAAAGATCGATGGGCTCTCTGTATACCCCTGAGGAATACGACACCATGTTAGGACGCGACCTTCCAGCTTAAATGCGAAAAGAAAATGGCTTTCCTCGTCCAGAGGGATCGAGAAGAAAGCCTGACAAAGGTCAATTACAGTGAACCATTCTGCTTGGAACGGTATCTGAAACAGTATCACTGATGGATTCGGTACCACTGGACAACACGAAACGACTATGTTATTAATCTTTCTGAGGTCCTGCACTATCCGGAATTTCCCATTTGGCTTCTGCAAACCCATAATCGGGGAGTTACATGGACTACCCACGATTTCTTTCAGTATTCCCTGCTTAATCATGGACTCAATCACGGGTTTTATGCCTGCAATCGTTTCTGGAGTCAATTTATATTGAGGTGTTCTTGGAAACTCAGCATGTGGTTTCACTACAATTTTCACTGGGTCCACCCCTTTCACCAACCCAATCTCTTCCCCAGTGAAATCCCACACTTCCGGCGCAACTGTCTCTCTCAGATCCCAGGGGAGCTCGTCTACTGTCAGAGTGGGATACAATTCCACACATATTCTGGAATTTGCGACTTTAAAGTCAGCATCATCGTCATTAGTCAACACCTCCACTCCCTGTGGTGTGCAGTATATGGTGCAATTCAACTTGCACAAAAGGTCTCTTCCTAGCAGACATACAGGACTAGAATCGCAAACCACAAACTGATGTTCATCACTGTACTTCCCTATTTTCACCTGCACGGGTTCAGTCAGAGGACTGGTCATTCTCCTGTTAGCGACCCCCACCACTTGTATGGTCTCTCCAGACATGGGCAGGCCTGGAACTGCGGCTGATCTGATCGTGGATCGGGTGGCTCCTGTGTCCACTAGAAATGTCGTGGGGAACCCTGCCACTTCGGCCTCAACATAGGGTCCCCTTTGGTCTACCTCCAGAGCTGCCCCGAGGGTGCAGTCATCCCTTCCCACTCTCTGTCCAGTTAGTGGGTCCACATAATAGCATTCCTCTCCTCCGACAAACAGGGGCATCTGTCTATACGTCTTACCCATGGTCCCTACCCTGGGTGGCTGCGGGAACTGAGCTCGGGGAGGTGGCCCCCCCCCCCTTGAGCACCTTTCCCTGGTATTGCGTTACCCCTCATGTAGGCGCACTCTGGGTCTCTTCCTCTTCTACCTCTTGGTCTCCTATCTCAACATTATAGGGACACTCGCGTTTCCAATGCCCCACCTCGTTACACTGGTGGCACCTAGTTGTTTTCTTTAAGGCAGCTATATCTATCCTGGGTCTAAAGGTGGAGTTCTCCTCATTGCCCTTGTTCTGACTGTACTGTTTCTTTCCTCCAGTACCTGTTCCTTGTTGCTGTTGCTGCTGTCCCCCCTTCCCTGCTGCCTGCATCTGTACCACCATCAGTTTCTCCTTTAGTTTCTTAGCCTTGGAGTCTATCTCATCACAGCAGTACCTGGCATACCTCAATATTTCGTCTAGGGGTTTATTTTGCCAACAAATCAAGTGTTGCTGTATCATTAAACTAATATCCGGTCTTAGGCCCAAAACGAACTTGGACACAAATTGCCCTATGTCCTTCGGATCCATGACATCCAGACCGCTATACTGTTTAAATGCCTTCAGCAATCTCTCATAGTATTCGTGAACTGTCTCTTTGGGTTCCTGTCTTGTTCGGTCAATTTTTACCCAATCTATGTCTTGCATTGGCACTTTATCTTTCAGCCAAGTCAATACTCTCTCGAACTTTGCCATCACACTCTCGGACGGCCCATTAGTCTTAGCATCTCTCTCGGGCTCTATGGTGGGCCACTCAGCGCTAACCTTGCATGCGGTCCACAAATCTCCTGGCACTACTATGTCGAACAGCGTGTTCAAATCTATCCATAGGACCTTTGAGATTTTTACGAATCTCTCAACTTGCTTATACCACTCCACTGGGTTTTCCCGCAGTTTGGGGAAAGAGGTGGTAAAAGCAGCTAAATCCCCCCTACTCCAAGGGACGTGGACATAGGTCCCATTTGCGACTTCCCTCAAAGGGTATGTCTCTACTCCCTGCTGTCCTCCTGGTGTCATCCCAAGTGTGCTTCTCCTGACGGTCCCTCTCTTGGACCACCTCTCTTCCCACTTATCTAGGGCCCTCCATGTCCTTATTCCAGTGATCAGTTCCCTTATGTGTGTTTTCAATCCGATGGTTCTCCTCTCATCTAGATCTCGGTCTGTGTAATGTAGCCTGTGGTTGCCCTGTAATGCTTTGGTTCTTGACAGGTCCACCATATATTTGCCTGCTAGTTCTACCAATTTCTCATGGATTGCCCTCGCCTTTCGAGTTAC
The DNA here is from genome assembly GCF_964263255.1 of Lissotriton vulgaris. NCBI lineage: Eukaryota > Metazoa > Chordata > Amphibia > Caudata > Salamandridae > Lissotriton > Lissotriton vulgaris. The sequence goes on along the minus strand of NC_141689.1, from coordinate 1,251,031,284 downwards.
GTCCTTTGCCATGAACAGAATTTCATCCTGCTCATACATGTCCATTCTTTCTAAGGGCAGGGTACCGTCTACCATGTCATCCAGATCTGACTTTAAGCTGGAGACATCGAGTCTTTTGGCTTTTATTTCTGCTCGCAATAACTCCTTCGAGGGAGGTTCACAGGTTTCTCTCCCATCCCAACTCCGGGCCCTACGTTTGGGTTCGGGAGAGTTGGGGAGTGCTCTCTCTTGTTCCCATCTCTCCAGATCCCATGCTCGGCCATCCGATCTTGGAAGGTGATGGAACACGGGCCTGTTACCCCCTATCTTACTTTGTCCATTCTCTCCTCTCTTTTCACAGTAGGCCTCTCTGCTATTCTCCCTTCGGTCCCCATTCCATCTTGGCCTCGTATCACTCAGTATCTGATACGATCCTTCCTGGTTTCCCATATTCCCTGGGCTGCGCTCATGTCCGTCATCACAGGGACTATGGTACGGCCTCTCGCAACTCCCACTCTGCTCTCTCTTGCCGGGCACACAGTGGATACACTTAAAGCTGTCCCTGTACTCCCGAGCCCTCCTGTCTTCTTCACTATGTATTGGGCGAGACACCCCCCCATTCTCTGGGCCCCCATTTTCCAGGTCTGATCTACCTCCACTCCGGGCCCAATGGGTGACTCTCCTAATGTCCTTCTCCCTCCCGTCCCACTCCGGACTGCTCTCTTCAGCCCCGCAGTGAGTCCGGGCTCTGCTGTCCTGACTTTCCCTTTCAGCTTCCGCCGCTATGATGCTCTTGTGAGCCTCAACTGCCTCATCCCATTTCTTCATGTACTCGTTTAACTCTTGAAAGGATTTCCGTCCTGGTCCCCTCATATCCTCTGGCCATCTAATGTCCCCCAGATCTCCTGTTGTGTGTACTGGGGTGCTCCAATCTCTTGGTATCGGCAACTGACTTGGGGAGTTGATCGTATCATTCCTCCTTGCCATCTCTGCTCTTTCTCTGTCCCTCCGTACCCGTTCCTCCCCTCTAGCCCTGTCTGGGTCATATACCGATACTATAGGACCTATGGTAACAGGTACCTGTAGTGCATCAGGTAATGCGTAGGATGTGGCACACTCCGTTTCTGGCGCTCTTTGCACCACAAACCTCCCGACCACCTGTTGCACCTGGCTAGGCTGGGACAGTTCTTTCCTTGCAGCGGGATCCCAATCAGGACTGGGAAGCGGCCCATGCTCTCCTGCATTGCCCCCCCCCCTTCTCACTATTCTCAACATCTCCCCCTGCTCTGTTATACGGGGGTGGCCTGTCTGTCAATAATCTGTTTATCAGGCTGTCCTCTGTCTCGCTCTCGTCATCTTCTTCTAGGGGGCTTTTGTTCCCGGGCATCTCTAACACTGGATATAGTTTATTTACTTCCATGTTATGCACCCTCCATCTTTTAGCATCCGCATCCCACTTGGCATCCTGTACTGCCCTTACCGAGCGTTTCACTCTTTCTTGCCGTCTATTCATGTTCTTTTCATGCGCTGCCCTAATCCATGCATTAAGGGCTTCAAACTGAGTTGGTCTAGGCAAGGGTCTCGTTGAGGTCATAATTGCTTTTAATCTGTGTAGCACCTCTAATCTGAACGTCCCGTACTTCGGGAACGTGAGTTCCTCATTTCCGTCTGTAATCTTACTCCACTCTGAGATCCACAGAATCGTGTGCAGCCCAACATTTGTCCCCATATAACGAGCTGGTGTACCCTCCGGTGGGGCTTCTTCCCCTTCATACGATCCCCGCCGCTCTCTTTTAAACAGCGCTCTTAACCATTTAAAACACTTCATAATTATGCGCAAAATTTCCAGCTTGAATACTCTGTTTACTTCCTGATGACAATCCACCAATCCTAGCGCGGCTTTGCTAGCTGGCCTATCGCAGCGCGGTCTTTCACCGGCCGACCAATCCCAGCGCGGCACTTTCTGACGTCACTAGTCTCCGCTTCGCAGCAGCACCCCTCCTTTCTCAGCTCTCCTCGCGGTCATGCATGCGTCCCATTCAAACTCTGAAAAATGACTACTTCCGACCAAGCGGTCACTTCCCTCGACTGTACGTCCACAGTCTATCTGTAATTGTCAACACAACTGACGAGATGTCTATCGTCTCTCTGATAGGTTCTTTACATACACAGTAACTTCCGACCAGCGTCCGTTACTCACGCACTCACTCTTACGTTCCCCCTATCTGGTCCTTCGGGTGATCAATGGTACCTCATGACCCCCTTTCCTCTAGTTAACAATTACTCTGGGTGTCCGATACACCCGAACCACTTAAGCTCTCCTTGAACTTAAGATTTCCACCGGTTGTGCGCGCTCACAACCTGTTCCACAGTCACTCTACAGGCATTCAACTCCGCCAGACATTACAACATAGATACAATACAAAACACCGCAATCTTAACACGCATGACCCTTTATACTCACTCTCGACCGATACTGCTGCTTTTCTGTCTCACGTCATCCGGTCCTTCTTCGGCGGGCGGTTCTTCCGATCATCGATCTCTAGGGGCCTTGGGGTAATCTAACCTGGCCTAGATCACCTTCCTCAAGAAGGCAACCATCCTCTATAGCTACCAACTGGAAGGGCGAGATTTTGATCAATACCTTATCACTATAGATCTAAACCCCGATCTGGTCGACTGAACCTTTATTGCCTGTCATTGAGGGAAGAAAGTGCATCTCTTACCAAGTTAGTTCACCCAATAAAGGACTCCGCTTCAAAGGATCACAATCAACTTCTAGCTTTCAAAGATTTATTATAAGGTCAAGATAAGTTGCAGGTACAAGCATCTCAAAATGAGATTCACCAGATACACGGGCCCAACTACATACATGTGCTCTCTGAAAGCCCTCAGACGAACAACGGAAACTACAAGCACCAGTTCTAAAAATAATAGTGCTATTAGCATAGACACATATTGAAATCTATCAGTCATTTACAGCCGGAGGGAAAATACAGGTTAGGCTGTCCCTACCCTGATCTAGATGGTATCCCTACTTAACCAGGTCTCAACCTATCAAAAGGTGTCAGCAGTGAATGACCCCCAAGGGAAGCCACCCACTCTCAGTCTCTTGGTGAAAACCTATAGTTCTCCAATCATGACCCCTCTCTGCCTACCCATCCGCTCTCTAAAGGGTCCTCAGGCTTCTGCTCTCTCTCCACCCAGGGGTGCTGTCCCTAATACAAAAATACAACAACATTTAGGACGCCCCTCGTGAGACGCCCCTCACGTGGTGTAGCTTCTGGATTTTTCCATGATGAGGCCTTGTGGTTAGAGTCGACCTTGCTTCTCAGACTCTTCTCCGACCCGCTGATACCCCTTAAACATTCCGGAACCCTCCTCCATGTCTGGTCCATCTCTTGAACAAACTTCTATTCATATTATTTATAATTGAATACCCCCTTTTCTCTTCCAGACAGACATTTGCAGCCAAATCCCAATTCTCATGGTCTTCCAACCGCGTTGCAACATTCCCCGGCCCAGACTAATATGTGTAAATCAACGTTAAAGCTTTCCAGCCCTACAACATTTTTATAGTATTCAACTTCTTCTTTAATTATTAGCATGTTAATACTCTTATTCTATTGATTCGGTAAACACATCTATAAATCATGGCCTACTCATTATTACTAAACATTAGTGCAATCCATGTTGTGAAATTGAACCACCTTCCCCCTCCCTCCTAGCTCTGGCCCTGAGGCCTACCACGTTCAGCGTTTCCGTATGCCATCTTACATTTTAGCAGCTACACAACATGGATTCGGGAATAATCACGTCTAATAAAATCATATAGTTTCACACATTTCTGTATTAGTTCCACTTCTACTTAAATCTCTATATTAACTACACATTTCAGAATATAGATGTAGGTACTTATCAGCACTCATGGCATTTCTCTTCATGACTTGTGCTTACTACGTGTAAGTGTGATGTACTTCTACATTTTTGGTCAGTTTGCGCTCTCTCATTACATTAGGATAATGAAAGACTGGGGAAAAATCATACGTTCTAACCTATACCTTGCAGTTTTCATGCAGCTCTTTGGCGATAGTTAATTGCTTACTGATCTACTTAAGAATTTTAACTTATAAACTGCAAGTAATAATAGGATCTCCCTGACCAAAACAGTAACCCACTGACCTATTTACATTATATGCTCTTTGTGATTTGCATGATGCACTTTCCCTGCAGCAGGCACATTAACCCTTTGCACTACCTTACAGTGAGTCAAAACTTCCACACGACAAAACTCTGATCTCTCTCTCTCTCTCTCTCTTCAAGAAGAAAATTAATCACCAGAGTTATCTTGACATTTTTATTGTTGCCTGAAAATACCTGGAGGCAAAGACCGTAGCAGCAAGTGCTTACAAAAAATAATAGAGGGCGCCCCCACCCAAAATCAGTGCCTGGTGCGGTGGCACCAGTCGCACCGCCTTAGAGCTGCCCCTGACTGACAGAGAAGTAGAAGCACATATGGGCGGGATTAGTAGACTGTTTTACGTCGTGGCAGTACCTTTACAAAGTTGTGGACAGGACCACAGGCACAATGGCAGGCTCAGTGCATTGTAGCTCAACTTTCATTAGTAAACTGTTAGTCTGTACTACTGGTTCCGCCACCCAGGCCCTCCCTGCCTCTGCGGAATAATAGTATCTCCATGAAAGGGCCCATTTAATAAAGGAGCAGGCCTTACAACTGCTACTGTTCAATATCCTACTCGCTTGGGAGGTAATTATAGATATTTATGCTTGAGTAACTCCTGGTCAAAAGGACCATTGCACCTGTGCGCACAATACACAAAGGCTTTAGTATAGGCTATGACCGGATATGCGAAGAGAAGAAAGAAATACTTTTTCTTCGAATGGCGGCTACCGGCTTGGGAGGTCGGGCTTAGTTTAAAATGAAATAGCCCGTATCCTTTTTCAGAAACTGTCCATTTAGTCTTGCTGACTAACTTATATGATTCATTCGCTCAAAAGGTTGCAGCTGAAAGGCTGCCCGGTTGTCTTGTCTGGCTTCTGGTGCTGAGGTGTGCACAGGTTCTGGTTTCTGTGGACCTAAGTTGAGGTGCGTCCTTAGCATCTGGTAATTTGTACTTTCATCGCATTTAAGAAGATAAGAATTTAAGGGCCGCTGTTTTTACTGTTTCTAACTATGATTGTAACCATTTACATGTGGGAGGGGTAAGACGTGTTATTATTTCTCTGCATTATGTTGGTTTGTGGACCTTGTATACCATGTAAAGCGCTCTGATACCCTCACGGGTCAAGTTTGCGCTCTATAAAACACTAAAATAAATAAATAAATCTGTACTTTGTTGCCCATGCTGAGTTGTAAAAGAGCCAAGGCCATGGTCTCCTGCTTCAGGTAGCAAGTACGGCTGCAGGCATTTACTGCTCTCCTCTGGGTAGCGGGTGTCAGCAGGAGCCTGAAGACATGAGAGACTCTCCTCTAAAGGCTATGATGCATCTGCTGAGCCCTTACAGTGTTTCTTTCACTGTTGTTTCTCCCTCTTAGAACAAGCTCCCTTCAATGGGTAGAATTGTAAAATACATGTGTAGCCCATTTGCAAAGGCTCTACTGTTTATTAAATTCCTCCTCTCTTCTTATAGGCCCTTCCCAGCGGGGCAAGCTCATAACTCTTGGAAAGGGCATTTACAGAGACTGGAGTACCGCGGTCTCCTGCAGTGCAAGTCCCCCACTCAATCAGAGGGCCCTCCCATGCGACCAGAGGCATATGAGTATCTATTGCATATGGGAGTCTCTGGGCCAACTGAGTCGTTTCTGCAGGGGGCCACATCATGTTGTGTTACACAACTGGGAATTTAATGACTGATTTGGCCCTTGGCAAAAAGGCATACAGCTATAATGGTGTCTTTTATATATATATGCAATATGGCTGACTACCATGGTAGATTAGTAAATGTAGCTCTATCTTCAGCTATTAAATCTAAGCTCTAATGTGCGCGGAGCTTTCTCCTTGAATGAAATGACAAGGTCATCACACCTCTACACACTTGAATCCTTCATAATTACATTTACAAGTGTTATATTTATTATTATTATGCTGCGAAACGGGAAAGCGGGGCAGAATTGCATAGCTGACAGTGCTTAATTTGTGCAGCCCAATCTTTAAAACCAATCGTCAGTATAACATACCATGCACGCAGTGACGGAGGCGCCATGCTCACCCGCTTAAGACACGAATTTCTCGAACATAATGTTTTTCAAACATAGAGTCCCTTAACTCACACATACTAGAACCGCACTACAAGTAGGCAAAGTGCACAGACGTAAGCCACCCTGATTTCTCCATCAGGAGCAAACACAGAGCCCCTTCCTGTCCTAAAATGTGTCGTTCATAGCAGAAGTCGCTGAGATGCAAAATCAAACACCCCAGAACAGAGATCCCACAAGTCACCATTAATCAGGTTTACAGACCAAAGACAGACATCAAGCTCTTACCAATGCCCTCAGTGCTGTATTAAAAATAAACATTATGTAGCAAGACCCGCTGAGAACACCCCGAATTGTGTAGAACAACCAGCCTGCTGATAAGCATGATTTACTCTCCGTAAAACAGAATCTCTCCTGCCGGGCCGGCCTTAACACTGGTGGCGCCCTGTGCGACAATGTGCGACAATGTTTGTTGGCGCCCCCCCCCCCCTGTTTTATTGAGTCGCTTGATGAATTCCGTGGCCCGCTGTAACTCCAAGGCCCTGGAAAAACTCAAACCTGATGGAATTTGATGGTATCCTTGTGTACTGTAACTTTTTCTCTGGATGGGCTGCAGCTTCTTGGCCTGCATTTCTGTAAAGATAGTAACTGTGTTTTCAAGCTGCTTGGTTTTTAAGCTCAGCACTGACACCGAACGGCTTCACTCTCTCGTGTGATGTAAGAAGCGACGTGCCAGAAAAGTACGCGCTTGGCAATGGTGTCTACACGGTGGTCGAAGAGGGTGTGCACCCGTCCACCTTACAGAGAACATTGGTGATGAGTCTTTACATGATTTTAACAATAAGAATATGGAGAATGTGGCTGAATTCTTTGCCTTGGAGCCTAATTCTGTTTACTTACCATTGGCTTTGTGGTATGTAACTCACATTTGCTTGCTTTCTATTTGCTGAGTTTATTTGTTTTGGGCTGTTCCGCGTGTCTTTGTTCCCCCTGTTGAGCAGAGCCTGTTTACTGCATTCTTCAACGAGTGCTGAGCACTCAAAGACAGAGGTCAAATGCTGTCTCGCTAGGGAGCTTGGTGTTAGCTTCCATTTGCTGACTTCAAAGTGAGAGGATTTATCTGACAATCTGGGGTTGTGAAAGGAAAGGCTTTTTTTCTAGTACACAGCAACATGTAAATGTATGTAAATGAACTCTGAAAATATTTCAGAATATATCGGAAAGTAGGAAAGCAGAAGTGAGCACTTTTTTGTAATGCCGAAGTGAGGTGCAAACAAATATTTTAACACAATCAAAATAAATCAATACACTGGGTGATGCCATTTCGCACATTATCGTTTGTGCGCTATATAGTTTTATCAGTAAAACTGTACGTCTGTGTAAATGCAATGGCCGTTTCAGTTGAAAATGTGGTGTCTGTAATGGCAGTGCACCACTACACCATGCATACTCCACTCTGTCACTCCATTCTACGATGCTCTACTCCACTCTTTGCCACTCTATGCCCCACCACTCTATGGACCTCTCTGCCACTCCACTCAACTCCATGCCACGTTACTCCACCCTACTCAATTCTATGCCACTCTATTTCACTCCACTCTACACCACTCCACTCCACTTGATTCTATGACACACTACTCTATGACACTCTTCTCGACTTTATGCGATTTCACTCTACAACTCTCTACTCCACTCTATGCCATTCCACTCCACGGCACTCTTAAGTCACTCTACACCTCTCTATGCCACTGCACTCTATGCTACTCCACTCTGACACTATATTCCACGCCAATCCACTCTATGCCCCTCTACTCTACACCACTCCACTCTATGACACTACACAACACCCTACTCTACTCCACTCTGCGCCACTCTACTCCAGTCTACTCCACTCTACGCCACCCTTCTCTACTCCAGTCTATGCCACTCCACCCCATTTTGCACCACTCCAATGCTTGCTCTCTACTCCACTCCATGACACTCTAAAACCCTTCACTCTATGACCCTCTACTCTACAAACCTTCATTCTACTCTATGACACTCTATTCTACGACAGTCCCTCCCCACTCCATGGTATTCTATGCCACTCCTCTCCACTCTATGCCACTCCACTCATTCTTTATCACTCCCCTTTATTCCACTCTATTCCACTCTATGCCCCTCCATTCAACCACCTCCACTCTACCTAACTCCTGCTATGCCACTCTAAGTCACTCCACTCTACCCCACTCCACTCTTCTCCACTCCACTCTGCGGCACACTACTCCACTCTCCTACTACTCAACTCTACTCCACGCCACTCTGTGCCTCCCCACTGTATGACTCTCTATGTCACTCCACACTACAACATTCTATGCCTCATCTTTGCCCCTCCACTCTACGGCACTCCACTCTTCACCACTCTACGCCACTCCCATTTACACCATTCCGCTCTATCCATCCTACACCACTCTAATCTACTCTACTCCACTCTTCACCACTCTACACCACTCCACTGTACACCATTCCGCTCTATCCATCCTACACCACTCTATACCAAGCTACTCTACTCCACTCTACTTCACTCCACTCTACTCCACTCTTCAAAAAGTTATTTTGCTCTTTCGAGAAATGAGGACAGGCGGTCATAAAGGACATTCTTCTCAATATTCTCTACAGACACATTTGCCACAATGTGTGCACATTTTGTGCCCATGCGGCTGTGTTTCCTCAGGTTTGATGTTTGAACTGATTCTTACACACTGGATATTGTGAGCACAAGAATGTTAAATCGGTTCACTGCACGTTGTATCCTAAAGATATGTGATTGAAGGGATGCCTCCAGGGAAAGTAATGCTGCTGATCAACGACAGGGCTATATTCTCTTTTTCCTATCACATTCTTAAAATACCATGTAGCTATGTGCTTTCTGTATCCTTTTTCACCCAGATACTGGAATCATATACCTTGAACAGCCCTCATGTGCCAGGCCAAACCATTATATGCTCATTGGTAGCCAATATACACCCAGGTGCAGCCTCAGATGCCTTCTTTCCTCTGCTACACTCCTGCCACTATGCACATGAGGGGCTCTGGAGAGATGTGGTTAGGCCTAGGGAGTCTACCACAGCAGGAGCCTGTATTTGGAAAGAGAGTATGACGTTTTCTCTGTTCTACTGTCAATCACAATCTCGACTCTTTAGGGCCAACTGTACACAACTGGGTACTGCGTATGAGAGGACTTTTAGCATGAAACGCAGAGTAAGCAGGAGTCCTTTGCATTCTCCGCTAGTGACATTGCCTGGGGGACTAAGGACAAATAGTCCGTAACGGAAGCGGAAGGTTTCGAGCCGCCACCTCTGGAGTCTCAGGGTTGGCTCTCGTGCTGCAGAGGATTTCCTCTCACGCCCACCTTTTAGCAGCACCGACACCTTGAAACATAAAACATAAAATGTAGCAGAGCAGAACTCACCAAGTGGGTTGTCAGTACAATTTCTGTCAGCTCTTATTTATATAGTGTCCTTTGTATCCCAAGTATCTATCCATTGTTCCTAATGGCAAGCGCACTGATGCCTTCCTGAGGTAGAGATGTAGTATATCCAAATGTGAAATAAAATAAATCCTTTAATATATGTGATGGTTTTAAGTATGCCGCTCGATGGTTTTAAGTACTGAGACATGTATCTTATCATTGAAAACCCATAAGGTTAGAAGATGTATACATTACTGAGTTCAATCTGAAGAATGGCACTTACACTCACTTGTGACCAGTGAATAAAGATATACTGCAGCTCACTGCTGATCACCAAACTCAATGAACACCGGTATAATAAATGATACTCTCACAGTTCACACCACAAACCGAACTGTTTGTAGTAAATGAAACAGTGCACTTTATTGTTGTACATTTCGACACTTATTTCGCTGATCTGAGAAGGATAAAAATATACATTTTTCATATCAGTATTCAAACCTGCAACGTATAGACTTTGTGACAATCACTTTACACACGCAGTTGTTTTGGCCACTGGATGTTGCCGTGGGACACTCTTGCATCTTTACACAGATTGTTCTATGTGAATCTCTCTGTTTTGGGTATCAATCGTAAGGATGCCCCTATAAGACTCCTTTACATAAGCCGCATTCACAAAATGTTTTTCTAGAAGTAAGAGTGACCTTGTCCTGAATATCTATGAGTAACTCACAACTACTCCTGGGGGAAATGTCTGGCCCTATGTGAAGAGGTTGTGTAGTGTAGACGCTCTTTTATAAGTGTTGTGTCCGGAGGCACAAGGGGTAAGTGGAGTGTGGGAATCCGATGGCGAGTGCTTACTGGAAATTGCAGAGCACGTGCCCTTCACTGAGTGAATATCACTGCTCCTTATTGGACCTTTTTGAATAACTGCCTTTGGTGTGATTAGCGTCTTTTCTTATAGCCAGCTCAAAATGTCCTCCATGTCCTGATTTTAATTGAGCAGACGGTAGCTTGGTAATAAGTGCTGATCACAGTAAGCCTAGAGTGTTGCTGCTTTAATGTGCTGCAAAGTGGAATAACAGGCTCTTTAATCTTCTGACCTCAGACTTTCTTCTAGCTATAAATATGCTGCAAAACTGCTTTCGAAAGAAACAAAATCTGCTTACCAGTAATGGTAGTTCTCACCGTTATATTTATTCTCCATTGATTTGCGGTCCTGAATCTACTTGGCCAGACGCTTCATAAAAATTATAAAGAGTGCAAGGCCTTCCTTTACAGGGCCACCCAGGACAAGGCCCTCCTTTACAGGGCCAGACAGGACAAGGACATCCTTTACAGGTACACCCAGGACTGGGCCTTCCTTTACAGGGCCACCCAGGACAGGGCCTTCCGTTACAGGGCCAACCAGGACAGGGCCTTCCTTTACATGGCCACCCAGGACAGGGCCTTCCTTTACAGGGCCACCCGGGATAAGGACCTCCTTTACAGGGCCACCCAGGATAAGGACATCCTTTACAGGACACCCAGGACAGGGCCCTCCTTTATATGGCCACCCAGGACAAGGCCTTCCTTTACAGGGCCACCCGGGACAGGGCCCTCCTTTACAGGGCCAACCAGGACAAGGTCTTCCTTTACATCGCTGCCCAGGACAAGGCCTTCCTTTACAGGGCCAACCAGGACAAGCCCCTTCGTTACAGGGACACTCAGGATAAGCCCACATTTACATGGCCACCCAGGACAGGGCCCTCCTTTACAGGGCCACCCAGGACGAGGCCTTCCTTTACATGGCCACCCAGGACAGGGCCCTCCTTTACAGGGCCACCCAGGACGAGGCCTTCCTTTACATGGCCACCCAGGACAGGGCCCTCCTATACATGGCCGCCCAGGAACAGGCCCTCCTTTACATGGCCGCCCAGGACAAGGCCCTCCTTTACATGGCCGCCCAGGACAAGGCCCTCCTTTACAGGGCCACCCAGGACGAGGCCTTCCTTTACATGGCCACCCAGGACAGGGCCCTCCTTTACAGGGCCACCCAGGACGAGGCCTTCCTTTACATGGCCACTCAGGACAGGGCCCTCCTATACATGGCCGCCCAGGACAAGGCCCTCCTTTACATGGCCGCCCAGGACAAGGCCCTCCTTTACAGGGCCTCCCAGGACGAGGCCTTCCTTTACAGGGCCACCCAGGACGAGGCCTTCCTTTACAGGGCCACCCAGGACAAGTTCCTCCTTTACATGGCCGCCCAGGACAAGGCCCTCCTTTACAGGGCCTCCCAGGACGAGGCCTTCCTTTACAGGGCCACCCAGGACGAGGCCTTCCTTTACAGGGCCACCCAGGACAAGTTCCTCCTTTACAGGGCCTCCCAGGACGAGGCCTTCCTTTACAGGGCCACCCAGGACGAGGCCTTCCTTTACATGGCCACCCAGGACAGGGCCCTCCTTTACATGGCCGCCCAGGACAAGGCCCTCCTTTACATGGCCCCCCAGGACAAGGCCCTCCTTTACAAGACCAACCAGGACAAGGTCCTCCTTTACCTGGCCACCCAGGAATAAGGTCTTCCTTTATAGGGCCACCCAGTACAACGCCTCTACCTGGACAAGGTCCTCCTTTACATGGACACCCAGGACAAGGACATCCTTTACATGGACACCCAGGACAGGGCATTCCTTTAACTGGCCACCCAGGAATAAGACCTTCCCTTATAGGGCCACCCAGGACAAGGCCCTCCTTTATATGGCCACCCAGGACAAGGCCTTCCTTTACATGGCCAGCCAGGACAAGGCCTTCCTTTATATGGCCACCCAGGACAAGGCCTTCCTTTACATGGCCAGCCAGGACAAGGCCTTCCTTTATATGGCCACCCAGGACAAGGCCTTCCTTTACAGGGCCACCCAGGACAAGGCATTCCCTTACATGGCCACCATGGACAAGGTCTTCCTTTACATGTCCACCCAGGACAAGGCCCTCCTTTACAGGGCCACCCAGGACCAGGTCTTCATTTACAGGGCCACCCAGGACAAAGCCTTCCTTTACAGGGCCACCCAGGACAGGGCCCTCCTTTACAGGGCCACCCAGGACAGGGCCTTCCTTTACAGGGCCACCCAGGACAGGGCCTTCCTTTATATGGCCAACCAGGACAGGGCCCTCCTTTACAGGGCCACCCAGGACAGGGCCCTCTTTACAGGGCCACCCAGGACAGGGCCTCCTTTTATATGGCCACCAAGGACAGGGCCCTCCTTTACAGGGCCACCCAGGACATGGCCCTCCTTTACAGGGCCACCCAGGACAGGGCCTTCCTTTATATGGCCACCCAGGACAGGGCCCTCCTTTACAGGACCATCCAGGGCAAGGCCTTCATTTACAGGGGCACCCAGGACAAAGCCTTCCTTTAAATGGCCACCCAGGACAGGGCCCTCCTTTACATGGCCACTCAGGACAAGGCCCTACTTTACAGGGCCATCCAGGGCAAGGCCTTCCTCTACAGGGCCAGCCAGGACAAGGCCCTCCTTTACAGGGCCATCCAGGGCAAGGCCCTCCTTTACAGGGCCTGCCAGGACAATGCCTTCCTTTACAAGACCAACCAGGACAAGGCCTTCCTTTACAGGGCCACCCGGGTCAAGGCCCTCCTTTACAGGGCCACCCGGGTCATGGCCCTCCTTTACAGGGCCACCCGGGTCCAGGCCCTTCTTTACCTGGCCACCCAGGAATAAGGTCTTCCTTTATAGGGCCACCCAGTACAACGCCTCTACCTGGACAAGGTCCTCCTTTACATGGACACCCAGGACAAGGACATCCTTTACATGGACACCCAGGACAGGGCCTTCCTTTAACTGGCCACCCAGGAATAAGACCTTCCCTTATAGGGCCACCCAGGACAAGGCCCTCCTTTATATGGCCACCCAGGACAAGGCCTTCCTTTACAGGGCCACCCAGTACAAGCCTTCCTTTACCTGGCCACCCAGGACAAGGCCTTGCTTTATATGGCCACCCAGGACAAGGCCTTCCTTTATATGGCCACCCAGGACAAGGCCTTCCTTTACAGGGCCACCCAGGACAAGGCCTTCCTTTACAGGGCCACCCAGGACAGGTCCTTCCTTTACAGGGCAACCCAGGACAGGGCCTTCCTTTATATGGCCACCCAGGACAAAGCCTTCCTTTACAGGGCCACCCAGGACAGGGCCCTCCTTTACAGGGCCACCCAGGACAGGGCCTTCCTTTATATGGCCACCCAGGACAGGACCCTCCTTTACAGGGCCATCCAGGGCAAGGCCTTCATTTACAGGGGCACCCAGGACAAAGCCTTCCTTTAAATGGCCACCCAGGACAAGGCCCTCCTTTATAGGACCAACAAGGACAAAGGCTTCCTTTACAGGGCCAACCAGGACAAGGCCCTCCTGTACAGGGCGAGCCAGGACAAGGCCCTCCTTTACATGGCCACTCAGGACAAGGCCTTCCTTTATATAGCCACCCAGGACAGGGCTTTCCTTTATATGGCCACCCAGGACAGGGCCTTCATTTACAGGGCCACCCAGGACAAGGTTCTCCTTTACATGGCCACCCAGGACAGGGCCTTCCTTTATATGGCCACCCAGGACAGGGCCCTCCTTTACAGGGCCATCCAGGACAAGGCCTTCCTTTACAGGGCCACCGAGGACAAGGCATTCCTTTACAGGGCCAGCCAGGACAAGGCCTTACTGTACATGGACAGCCAATACAAGGCCCTCCTTTACAGGACCAACAAGGACAAGGCCTTCCGTTGCAGGGCGAACCAGGACAAGGGCCTCCTTTACAGGGCCACACGTGTGGTTATGGTATCTAAGGGATTGTTAGCTCATTCCTCTGCATTAATTTGTGGATGTGTTTCTCCCAATTTTTTGGTAAATCAGGGACTCTTGTATATTTCTATTTCATTACTCCTTGTCCCCTATTGGATTCATAAGGAGACCTCCCTATCTTTTAATATTTCCCTCCTATACAGGGCCACCCAGGACAGAGCCCTCGTTTATTTGGCCAGCCAGTACAACAATCTCCTTTACACAGCCACCCAGGACAAGGCCCTCCTTTACATGGCCACCCAGGATAAGGCCTTCCTCAGGATAGAGCTTTTCTTTATTTGGCCTACCAGCATAGCAAGTCCTCATCATCCAGCGCAGGGCCCTCGTTTACTTGCCCACCACTAGAATGGAACCCTCCTTTACATGGCCTGGCAGCATTTTGCCCTCCTTTATGTGCTCTTTCAACTGTATGACCTTTTTTTATTGGCCACCCCAGCACAGGATCCTCCTTTACATATCCAGGGTGATTTGTGTGCACCAAGACAACGACAAGGTGCATACAGATTGACATTTTTGCTATATATGCTTTCCGCTATTTGGGTGTATTATGACTTTTGCTGTGACTTTTGTAAGTGTTCAAGTGTGATACATAATGTTGACGTTATGAAGCACCTGAAACTGGCCATTTAAGTCTCTTTCCAGAAACCCCAGGTCGTCATTTTCAGAAGTACTGATGGTCGTGTTTACAAGAATGTCAATTCTTCAGTTCTAGGCAGGACAGCAAGTCTACCTCTTTGCTTCCAGATACCCAGTACCGTTGTGGACCATTGGCCTCTGGTCATCTTACCTAGCAGAATGAATCCCATCCTAAAAATAATGTCTTCCATGCTCAAGAGGAAAGAAAGTAAAGCAGAGAGTACAATGAAATGCAAACTCTTGCAGGCAGTAGTGGGCTAGGAGTTCAGACAGCTGTGTCTGCAGACTGAGAGGCAAATGATCTATATATTCTTGAGAGTCATTTTCTGAAATTACTTGTAGAAAGACGCCAGTGATAGGTTCTTTACTTCGAACAGTGGCATTTCATAAGTACTGACGGAATAACCCAGCCACCCGGGGACGCCCGTACCTTAGTGAAGACCCAGGTGTATTTTTACAGAGTGACAGTGAGGAGTTGTAACATATTTTCAAAACCAACAAAGGGGAATAACTAAAATTAGGCTAACACTAAGTACATTTAAAAATGGAGTCTGATTAAGGAATCTATATCAGAGTGGAGAAGTGATTTCTGGGGTGAGGGTAGTGCCTAGGTGGACATGACAGCATGCTGGGTGTATCTCCTCCCACTAAATGACGCCATGGTCTGGGCCTCAGTGTTCACCCCTTTAATTTCAGATTAGTGGGTAACTATACCCCTCATAGAAAATAAACAGAGCATGGGGCGAGGTAAGATCAACTTACTCGCATCCCAAAATCAACTCCAAAAGTTGTCTGGTGTACTAGATCTCAGTGGTTTGAAAGCTGGTCTGTCCAAGGAAGAGAAGCAAATAAGGCGAATGTTAAAGGGTTTGCAGAGCAGCTGACATAGAATATTGCCTTAGATCCCGCCGTAGTGGACTCTGCTGGCCATTAAAGCTCCAAGCCGCAGGAGCCCTTTAATGGCCATTAGATCTTGCTATGGAGGGCTCTAAGGCTATTAGAACATTCTGCCCCTAGAGGGCAGGATATCTGTCACTGTGGTGACGCACTAACCCATCCTCTAAGATCTAAATCTGGCTCTTAGACATAAACCGGACATGCTGTAAAGTGATGGATGGGGGTGAAACTGCAAAGTTTAGGAAAACTGATTAATGCAATATTTTATGGCCGGTAGTGAGAGAGAGGGTGAGCACCCCACCAGTTCCTGACCCCGTAAAAATGTGCAACCTACGCACGCTTTTCAGTAAAGAAAAAAAAAGTATCATGCCGCAGTTCAGGTTTTTAGATCTTTCTGAACTAGCGAAAAAGAAGAACCCATACTGTGTGGCACAACTTAAAGAGTCCCTTGAAGGGAGATGGAAGAGGGCTCAGTGTTGCCACAATTTTTGCATGAATGCCCTGTGAATCCAGGCCTCCGCCGGCATAAAGACATATTTTAAAAATGTAGCTGCTTGTTGCATACATCTTGGGCAGTGCTTTAAATGGGGCGGTACTGTCCGGTACGGAGTACCAGCACTTTTTTTTATTTTGAGAGGAAGAGTACCGGCACTTCTCAAAAGTGACGTAATACATTTAATGGGAGAGTACCAGCACTTCTCAGAAACAAGCAGGTACTCTAGTACTAATAACCTGCACTTTTATTTCTCCATTTCAAGCACTGATCATGGGACATGACTGTGTTTACAGTTGATTATTCTGCCAATAACTGGATAGTCCAGCTAAGAAATCTCCGAGGGGCTGGGTTAGGACATGGCCCCAAACCAACCCCTGCGCCGTCTACCGGATAGTACAGCCATTGTTTGGGTTCTGTGGGCCTCTTAAGGCCATTGCACTTGCTGCACTATTGACAGCCGCTCCCTTGGCGCCATTTACATTGTTAGCATGGGACTCCAGCACTGTGTGTCAGCGAGCTGCTGACGTCAGCACCGAATGTCTGCTTCTAATGTGCGCGCGCACTAACGGCCTTACTGTGCCACCGGCAGAAGTTGGCGCGTGCGGGCTCTGGGCCACAGAACCTCATGTCTGTGCTTCAGGTACAGGCAGTGCTGCCGCACTGCAGCGAGTAATGGCAGGGACAGGAAAACGGGCAGGTGAATGTGGCTTTACATAGAGGACTTTGGGGCAACACATGAAGTGCACATTACCACTTTGCTTAATCCTAAAGCCCCATTTCCAGTCGAGTAGTGCCATACAAACCGTCAGTTCAGAAACACTCGGGGCAGAGTGTGCTTTACATACAGGGAGCTGTGACGAGTAAACGGTACACAGGCTCCCAATCTCTTCCATGACAAAGGCAATAGAGCCTTAAATTCAGAGAACTGTGGAAACCCGTATAATACATATGCTTTACATGCAGGGCAGCGCGGAAACCTTTCCTGCATGCAGAGCAGTGTGGACACTGGCATGGTGAAATGTGCTGTACATATTCAGGAATTGTAAAATTGGCATGGCAAAGTGTGATTTACACCCCCCCCCCCCCCAATGCAACAGCAATATGGACATGGAAACTGCAATGTTACATTACATTTACATTAAATACGAGGCCAACGTGCAATTACCATTTGGGGAGTGTCTAATTTGTTGAATAGCCGTGCTGTCTGATGTCTGTGCCTGTATGTTCACCAATCACAGAACAATCAGTAACTTACACCTACTTTGTCACCCTGCTAATCGGGCTGATGCTCCTAGAAGTCCTTTGGCACTACGGGCATCGCTTTATTTCAGTCTGGTATAAAGGACAGTGGTGCCATATTTCAGCACCCGTCCTGCCGGACTAACAGGTCGTCATCATATTGTTGGCAGCACCCGGAATACTTTACCAGAAGCCTATAAGCTCGTTGGACGCACATTGGAATATTTGTCCAGAACGTATATATAATTTGGTTTTTCCAGGGCATAGGTGGGCAGCAGCGTGGAATAACAAGTCATCAAGTCTTGCATTATTTCATTTTCTGGAACAGCAGTTTGATGGACGATTAACTGATTTAGGAACAGGGATGCTCGTCATGCCTGGAACATTATTTAAGCAGATGTAATGGCTCCTCACGCAGGATGTTCCATTTTCCTACAATGGGCACGCCGTGTCTTTCGTTTACTTCTCTGCTGAGCACCAAGTGTTGAGTGTCAGACCGATCATTGTCTCACAGAAACATGCACAGTTGAATGCTGTGGAAAACTGCACTCCTGAGTGCTGTGGCAGGCTGTAGTATTTCGATATATTTCATTTGTCCCCATTCAGAATAACCTGAAAATATATGACTTTGCACCCAATCAGGGGCGGCTCTAGGCTCATGGTGGCCCTGGGCAGGGAGCGTAGGTAGGGGGCCCCGGAAGAGGGGGTCCGGGTGGAGCGCAGAGGCCAGTGAAGAGGGGGGGGGGGGGGGGGGGTCAGGGTGTTTGGAAGTGGTACAGAGCCGGAGGCTACCAAATCCCTGCCAGGGGCCTCCATGCAAAACGGACCTACACTTTTTTTCGTTTTTCTTGGAGCGGAGAAGTTCTGCCCATGGTCGTGCTGTGCTTCTCGTGCTGGGTGTCTGTGCTGTTCGCTCAGTGCCAGTGCTGGCTGTAGATTTCACTGTAGCACGGATGAGGTCTAATTTATTCTCGTCCCGAGCACAAAGCGTTCACTTTCAATGCATTAGTTTCCCTTCTGTATAGGTGCCAGGCGAGATATGATCCCTCATGAAAGGAAGTGATTCGGTTCTGCCTTTATTTACTTTGCAGTGGGCTTTGCGATAATATGTCTGCGCTCCTTCCAGAATGACTGACAGGAAACAATTGACACCATTGCTTCAAGCCAGTGTAACTCTGAGACGTTTCCGATTTGTTTGGGCAAACAAGCGTTTCCCATGAGAACAATTCACTGTAAATGAATGCAGCTGAGGTTATCACAGGGACAGGGCCCCTTCTATACATCCCTTTATGGGCACAATTCAAGGTCAACCGAGGGGACTGTGTTGAGTATATCACTAAAACGGCGCAAACGTTAGGGAGGCCCTGCCTGTGCAAGGTGAAGTTGGCTCACTGCCAAAGTTTCAAATGATTTCTGTTACAGATATGAGACATTGTTAAACAGTTGGCAGGTGATGTTTCCTAGGTATGGGCCCCTCTCTGACTGTTGCCTCTTTTAGCCTCTCCTTTATTGTATTTATATATTTATTTTAGTGCTTTATTTTTTAAATGTCCTTCTCTGCTCCCTCATTCAGCCGACCCCTTAAAATAAGCAATGTTTTTTTTTACTTCAAATGTTAGTATAAAGAGAGCTGCTGTGCTCCTCTTTCAGAATAGGAAAACATGTTGCAGGAAACAACTCCCCTGCTGATAACTTTCCCATACTCTACCTCGATAATGTAATATGCAGCACTTTAAAATTCTCCTTTTCCAGACAAGTTGGGCGATCGTGGCTTTAGTAGAACGTAATAATCACTAATAACTATGTTTTCACTGGTCATTAACACACCACAGCTTCTTACAAGGTGGAGGACCGGGACACCTGCCACCATTCTGTCGTTAAACTGGACCAGGGCTAAGGCTAAGACTGCCCAAAACAGACATGTATTTCCTCTCTGTGCAGCAAATGAAATGAAATGAAATGATTACGTACTTGTATAGCGCACGACTACCCGTAGGCATCTCGGGGCTTGTACAAATACCGCCGAGGAACCCTTCCTGGCCTTTCCCTGTGAGGAGCCCACTCTTGGGCACCCCCAAGGTGAAGTCAGGCATCCTCAGCGTTGTTGGGGCCATTGTAGAGATTAAGCAAGCTATTGCCCAGAGGTGCAGCGTGGGACCCATGATTAGATTAGGCACCGAGGCGAGAATTATCAGGTCCGAGGAAATTGAGCCCAAGACCCGCAGAGGCGGTAATTGAACCCTTGTCCCGGCCAGACTACTGCATCAGGGTCTGCTGCTCTAACCATTAAGCCACACTTCTCTATGCAAAGCTGAGCAGAGGAGGATGGCTGGGCTGGGAAAACTGCAGGTGTCCTTCCACCACTGGAGACAACTGTTCTCCTTCATACTGTCAGAAGAAAGAGCTCTCCTCCCTGACTGTAGCCCCACTGGAGGTAATGTGGGCTTTATCTAGGATGCAGGCATTGCCCCCACTCTAGGTAAAACCCTACAGCTCTGTGAGTGAAGGCCTTTGCCCTGTAGACCCCCAATACAGGTATGGGCCTGCGGTTTAAGCTAAGAATTCTGGCCTAGAACTCTCTCTCTCTGACCACCATACACATAACTCAAGCCCAGTCTTGGCACTGGGCTATAGTGCACTGCTGAGCCTCTACTGCCCCCAAGTGACTCAAGTCTACCTTGGGTTGGAGTCAGTAAGGACATCAGAGTTTGGGCCATAACTCAAGCCTGTTCATGCAGTGTGGCTGGGGAAGGTTTCTGGGCTAGCTGCTCCATGTGCTTTCCACCGGCCAGCTAAAATCAAACACCAGAGCTGGCGGGTCAAGACTTTTGAGCCTTCCTTTTGAAGTCAGCCAACAGCACTAAGATAGCTAGTAGCACAGCCAGGTTGATAGTCTAGCTGTTTATCTGGTTTTGATAGATCCGATCAAGCTCTTACTAGAGGAATGGGCCGTGGGTCAGGCTAGCGAAGACTGCAGACAGTTCTTCACTATCATTTAAGTCAGACTCCATGGGTGTCTGTCATGGCACTAAAACTGATAGAAGGGTGTGTGGCTCTTCAGATCCAATACATCACAGCTATGGTTGGTTTGGATACTTCTTATAGGTTGTAGAAACTAATAGTCCTTCATTCAAATCCCTCATCAGCTATCGCAGGCTTCTTCATGACTGTATTGTCTGACAGTGTAATACCTTCCTAATTGAGTGCCCATTCTCGTTAGCCTCTTACATTACGTCAAGGTGGGCGTTTGCGGAGGTCGGCCGGGGGCCTTCCGTTCCTCGCGCCCGTGGAATTTGCCCGCACGGCAGGGGAATTCCAGCCGCATAGAAGAGGTTAAAGAAATGTTAACTGTAGGTAAGGCAATAAGACTATTGGGTGAAAGGCACCATAGAGATGGACTTTTAGCATAAGGGGTGCATATGGCGGACGATAGACCATTTGATTCTCAGCAAGAGAATTTTCTAATGTCTGACTACTGGCTGATGGGATGCTGGCATATAAGTGTGTGACCACTGTTTAATGGCTAATAGATATTGCTTGATGAAATACATCACTGCTTGATTCAGTGTACTATTCCCTGACACATAGGATTTTTTCATGAGAGGTCCACGTGGGGATGGGTGGTGAAATGCCTTATGGGATTGATTATTTGTCAAAAGTAATAATTATATCCCTCACAAATGTGTCCAGTGTTTGTACAAAATGGACAGAATCTTTATAAGAATAATATGTTGCTCTGAAAATTATTTGAGTTAGTTCCACCAATCCTCTCCTCCAATGTATTCAAATATAACCTTAAAGCCATCTGTAGAGAACTTTGCCTGTTCTTAAAGGCCCTGAACCCAAATTATAGTCCAGAGCCACAGGTGAGGCTCTATAAGAAGGGGGCGCCTTTTGACTACTGTTATAGCCTGAGGAAGAAACTGCTACAATGCTGTTAGAACATTCCACCCACTGAGAGTAGACTTGTTTGAAATTAAAAAGGGAGAAACAGAAGGGCAAACATTGGACTGTTGAAGCAAAAGGTTTATACTAGCCATAATTAGCCCCGAGCTACTTCACTGTCTTCAACTGAGCTCCCAACATTCCAGTGTTATAATAAGTCTTCTGTTTTGACCATTTGATCAAGCGATGTTAAACGTGTTCTGGAGTAAGAGTAGTCAATCTTTAAGTATCTAATTACTTCTGTTAAATGTATCCTTTTAGCGCACAGGACAGCTGAAGCTTGCACTGAGAGTGACCATTTAAAAGAAATAGGTCATGGGTTTAGTGAAGAAGGGATATCAAAACAATTGTTTTCGCTAGGAGGGAAAACTTTGACTTTTCACATGATTATTACCCCTGTAACTCTCCCCATAACAATAACACGAGTAACTCAAGCCTAACACAATCTTTGTCTGGGTATTTGCCTTCCATGTCAAATTTGACTGCGATACTGTAAAGTCAAAAAATAGACTGACGCTATGAATAGTTTTCGACAGGTTAAAAAACGTACAAATCCACTTTGCGCTATTTTTGCCTCTCCCATAGTAAATAATGTCCTGAATACTTGCCGGAAATCTTCATTACTCCTAGTCTTATTGTCATTGACCAAGTTACGAGAAATTGATCACACGTCCTTGACACAGGAAAAACTTCTTGCTGAAATGCAAGGCTCACCCACCCTGACCTGGGTGCCCCCAAGGGGTTGACATTCTCAGCATTCTTTCAACATTCCAAACCTGTTGTGAAGACCAGACAGGTCAAAAGTAAGACAGATGGGTTGTAAAGGCAGAGATGCGGACAGTTAGAACTGGGATTAATAGAGATTGCCAGAACGTAATCTAGATATTACCCTAAATCTCTTTCCTTGTCCCTGCCATTACTTGTTGTCTTCTGGATGACTGACGAAAAGTCTTCTTCAAGTCTGGGGAAGTTGAAACCTTCAGCAAGCCACATTCCATTAACTGTTGTGATAAGATGACTTTTTCTTGAATAAGTTGTCGATTCTGCCCCAAAGAGGTGAATCCCTTAGAATGACATGTGAAATACTGTCGGTTTCTGTGCTGCATCCACGAGTCAGGCTTCTAATAAAAGATTTCTCCGAGCTGCAATTGATGCTCAGTTGGCTAACGCTGAGACTCCCCACTACATTCCTTCCAATGAATCTAAAACTCCCAGGGCCTGATTTACAAAGGTAATCTTACACTTTTCTGTAAGTTTACACTTGTTGTAATAACTTTACTACTTTTTCTGATTCACAAACTGTGAGTGGAATTTAACTACTGGTAAAGTTACTAAAAGCAAAATTACACTCGTAGTATGTGCATACCAAAACAGTAGTAAAGTTACTAGAGCAAGTGTAAACTTACATATAAGTGTAGGTTTATCTTTGTGAATCAGGCCCATTGGCTTTGTAGAAAGTTCACTTCCATTTTTAGGGCATTCGAAAGACCTTGACTTGAAACAGGAGTGAATTACTGTATATGAGTGGGGCCCTTCATTTGTAAAAAAAAAACATTATGGGGAAAGAATTGAATGGAATGAAGCTTCAAAAAATGATAACCCTCATTGATTATTACGTTCACTAAAAATTCCGGTTTTATTTGTTCCATTGTTTTTCCTATATTGTTATTTGTTCCACGTAATGCGGATGTTAATGCTTGACAATGGGTTGACATTGGCGAATGACATTGGTTTAATGAGTTTTTATGCCTTATCAGTAATCTTCCTTATGTTCATTTATCTGCCATATGCCATGTATGGGTACGAGTAATATATGGGATAATCATTTCTAATTATGGGATGAATGAACATTACCTGACGTCAGAATAAACTCCGGATGGCAGTGATAATTTAAATTAATGCTGATTTATTGCCGATTAAGGTACAGCGTTTGTTTTAGACATGTTGTCCCAGCCTCAACGTATGTAAAAGGCAACACTATGTCTCCAGTGTATGTCTCTGACAGGCTGACATGATTGCACAAGCCATTCATGTTGTGACTATTTCAAATTATAAAATAAACTTAGTGAATACGTAGATCAATGCAGGTTCAATGCTCATGAAAAGAGCTTTCTCTGGTGGCCCCCGGTGGCCATGACTCCTATTTCATCAAACCTGAAAAGCATGGCGGCACAATAGCCTCTTTCAAGGCTTACAATTGCAATGTTTCTTTCTTACTCAAAGAACAACAGAAAGGGCGAGGTTTGAGTGAGTAATGAGCGTGCACTGAAAGCAAGCAATCCCAGGTCAGAAAATAAATGCACAGAACTTTGAAGGAAACTTAAACAACAGAAATGTCAAACTTCTAATACAATATATGCTGCTGTGTCACAAATTCTGACTTTATTTTAGGAAAATAATAATGATCTACGACATGTAGCATTGGGCTTGCAAGGCAATTTCTAATGGAGTGCAATATCAAGATATAAAAAAATACTATTAAAAAAACATTTAGCATATTCATTTCCATATGCTGATCGCCTCCAGCTTGTAATCTTCTCTGAGTACCTTGGTGACCGATTGAATGGTTGATTTAGAGTTTGGTGGATGGAGGGTACTCTGTCGGGCGGAAGAAGGCATTGTCCGAGGGTCCTGTCTGTTAAATCCAGAGTTGCCCATCAGTGCGTGGACTATTCCTAACATTGACAGAAACCACGACGGCAGCTCTTGCAAATATTGTGGAAAGTTGTCGGGTGGCTCAGTCAAACAAGATGGCTGCTCATTGAACTTTAAAACATTTTCATTTTTCAAAAACAAACTCCCCAAGCGGGAGTTGGTTTTTGCAAAATAAAAAAACAATAACCCCCAAATATGGGAGTTTTCTACCATGGTGTGGAGAGGTAATTTTATTTTTTACTGTACTTCACTACCAGGGCAGTTGGTCGGATGGATAATATCTGACGGACTGTACTCTGTCGGTCCGTTGGAGGAGTATGTTGGTGACAAAGCCAGAGTAAGCCCCCTCATCAACATACTTTTAGTCCATCAGCCTCTACATGGACCGTGAGTTTGGTGGACCCTATCTGCCGAGCTCTAAATCAACCCCTTAATTTTTCTGCATAAGTCTGCCTCATCTGATATATGCGATCACTTCACTCATGAGGATCTGTTCCCTTTTCAAATGTAACCCTTTGACAAAAGAAAGCCTGGTTACTATTTTTATGATCGTTGCTAGATTTTCAACAGTTTGTTTTGTAGTAATACTTTTTTTCAAGCTATTATTGACTTGTGGCTCTGGCTTATGTTTTTCTCTATTGATTATCTTTTCAAAGTCTCCTTTCCATTCCTTTTGCATTCTTTGCATTCCTGTTTCTTGGCACATTTGCTTGTGAGGCTCTCTTTTGGGACACAAGCCTGCCCCTCAATCTGATCCTTGTTATAATTCTTGAAATAGTTCAGAAACAATCTCAAGAAAAGGGGTTGCAGAGCCTTAACCCTGTGGTCACCAAAGCCACACTGAACACACACTAATTCTGCTTAAGAATGTCAGAGAACAACAAAAGCTCCCACCATGTTGCCCTCCTGACAACATGATGACAGTTCTACCCATCAATTGTTTCTCTTACTCATGCAACGTAGAAAGTGACTTTTCCAGGAGAATCGTGCCCAAGTCTTTCTCTCTGAAGATGAAGCAGCATCCTTTTTGCTTCATCCGGGGGAAGATCCTGGTGCAGGCAGCTCTCTGGTAATGTAGGGTCATGTGCTACCATGTGTTTCCAGTAGAGTTAACACTAACACAAGTGACTCTAGGTTAGTAAGGCCCTCCACAGTCTACATGTTCTTGGCAGAAGAAACCCCCATTCTGTGGACGTGGATGATGGTATTGATCCCTTATCTGCACCTTCAATGCAGCATGTGCATTATCCAAGCCCTCCATGGTTAGATTTCAAATTGGGATTTTTCAGGCAGCTTTCTTTATGACAATATCTGAAGAAGTTCCTGATTGGTCTTCTCTTTAGATATTTTTTTCATTTACTTATTCAAAATGGTACCTTAGAATGACAGCTTTCTTTGATTTCATTGGCCCACTATACAGCCTGATAGGTGCAGCAGGAGAAGAACTAACCTTGGCACTTTAGCCGGACCAGCCCTACGGGGAGTGGGGGCAGGTGCAAGTGCGAAGCATTGCTGCTTTTGTTACTGGGGGCCTATATTGCAGTACAGCTGCAAAACCAGCCCCCAGTAAAAAAAAATGCCCCACCCCTCACCCCTCCAGCCTCCCGGGGAAGTGCCCGAAGCCCTGCCTGGCCAGTCCGGCCCTGTCTACCCTAGGTGTTCATTTCGCCTTTGTGAAACATTCTCGGTGCAAACAATGTTGCATTTGATGTTTTTATTGCCACTTAAATACATCTCATTCGATTATTGGAATTTTTGAAGGATATACGGTAGCTTTATTGTGCTTACAATTTTTACTCTCCACATTTGTTAATTTTGTGGTGATCGCTCTATAATTAAGGCGATCAAATTAAGATCCGACCTTCAAGATTATCTTTCAAAATAGAAGTCTTTTGCTGCTGTTGATGTATAACTTTGAACGCAATGTTTTCGTATTTATTTTACTTTTTTTTTATTATTGACTTTAACTGAAATACACTAACAATGATGATATTGACAATGCTCATGCCTGGTCACTCACTTTTCTCAGTGTTGTTGGTGGTGCTCTTAGCTCCTGGGGCCAGATTGATGAGGGATGGTGGTGTATGTTCGTTTAAATGTTTTTATTGATTTTGTAACATGTTCGAAACAGTTAAACATTCGCAATGGCTTTAAACTTGAGATGCATACTTAGGCATACAAAGGTATCATAGACTAGTCCGATGCACATTTATAGCTGCAGTCTCTCGCAGTTGTGGTAACGAGTCAATGTAGTTCCTACATAGTGCATGGGTGATGATGTGAGGCTGGGGTGTGCTGGGTTTTCCTAGCCTGCTGAGACGAAACGACGGGGCTTAGTCTATTCTCTGTCACCATGAGTATTATGAATGTACTGTGCTAGTGAGTGGCCGTGTTCTCAGTCCCTCTCTGGTGGTGGTTAGGTACCGGAGTTGTATCCAGAACTAAACATCTGGGTGCTATACTGGGGTATTAGTGCGGGATCAGTAGCGAAGGATGATGGGGAGAGTGAGTGCAGATGGGAGGGGCAGTAGGTCCTCCATGAAGCGTGCTTTGTTGTTCTAGAAACCATCTTGCTGTGTTGTGCGGGGGGGTTGGTTTGGGGAATTGCCTAGTTTACATCACAGGTTCATGGGCTGCATCTGGTGGCGTGGGTCCTAGGGGAGTGTCTTCCAAGGACAAGCGTACTCGCGCGGCAGAGCTGCTGGCTGGTGGGGTTGGCATGACAGACGTCACTTGGTTATTAGGGGTCTCTGAGGGTTCCACACGATTGGTGTGCTGGGTGATCTGGTATAGGATTTGCGCCCATTCCATAGATATGTGGTGCTTACGGGTGCCCTTTGTTTCCTCTTCTCGGATCGCATCTTCTTCTGCCGCACACCATTTTTTAATGGCTCCCGCCCAACCTTCCCCCGTGGGCTCTCCTGGAGTTCTCTAATGCATGGCTCTCATCGCTAGTAATAATAACAGGGACGCGAAGCATAGCTGTACCTTATCTATTTTTCGCCTCCGAAAGACTCCCAGTGTGCATGCCTCCCATGTGTCGATCCCTGGGATAGTGCTGATTAATCTGAGGGTATCGTGGACTACTGCCAATAGTGTTGCAGTGTGGGACACGTCCAGAACATGTGCTGAAAGACTGCTGCAGGGGGGGATGGTGGTGTATGTTGATGAAACATGAAGATGGTTTTACGTTTCTGATAACCGCTTTTGGTATGCTCATAGGTCATCACACTGTCTACATTGGAGTCCACGTGCCGAAGAGTTACAGGCGGCGGAGACGTCACAGGCGGAAGACTGGCCACAAGGATAAAAAAGAGCGTGAAAAGAACTCCGATAACAATTCAGATGTTGAGAAATCTGACACGGAAAATGCAGACGACACAAGTGCCAGCATCCTCAAACCCCTCAGTGAGTACACTTTTTTGTCCTGACAGGCACACTTTCCATATTTAGAGGGTTTGGTCTCTTTTATTGTCCAATTTCATCGCTCGATAGGGGTCCAATTCAGCCAGTAATATGTGGTGTTTCTCTTTGAGTTGTGATTCATCAGTGGAGCTTGTGAAACGAGTCAACAAATGGCTATTGCTGGTTTTTCACCATGGTTAGTTTGGCTCTTAACAGAAACTGTGATCAGGAAAAATACATATAATTATAAGGCTGGTGGGGTCCAACTCTGCCTGTGTCCGTGCCAGGTTTTCAGGTCAACCACTCACTATATTAGTGATTCACATTCAGATTGTCTGAAAATGTGTTCTATGTGGATTTCCTGGAAATAAGACATGGCACCGGTCCCTTATGGACCAACACAGAACACCATGGTCTGAGGTGTCAGATGTTCCACCTGGCTAAATCCACTGATAGAACAAAACAAAAAAAAGTTTGAAGACAGATATTGACTACCAGTTCAATCCAGTCTGCCCGTTTGCCGTGTTCATGATGTGCAGATCATACAGACCCACCTTATCCTTTGTCGGCAACTTTCAATTTCTTAACTGCTGTCCCCCCTGGGCGTGATGAGTGTTGTTAGTCAGTTTTCAGAGAACAGCGATGAATCATACCTGGGGATTAAAAATGCATTTCAGGTCAGGTAATCTCTCCTGTAGCACATGCCAGCTGTCTTTATGGCATGAAATAACGAAGCTAATAACGAAATAATCTCTTTATGCAAGTGTTCTCTCCTTGTCGGTAAACCATCCACAATGCACTGCAGCAAAGCTTCCAAGGTATTGAACTGAGAACACTTTTGAAGTCCCTAAAGAGTCAAGCCCATTATTATAGACTTATCTCCCTAAATATAGCCAATAACAAAGGTTAAAAACTGGTGGAGAAAAAATAGCAGCACTTTATTAACTTAAGATATTGATAAAGGAGGGATAGGGGTTTTCTTCATCTTTAAGTTGCCAATTTGCAATGTAATTCATGTCTTACTATTTTTGCCCAAATAGCACGTCTCCACGATCGTTTACATTACATTTGCTAGTTTCCTGAAAGAGTCTTTCTTCGTGGAATCTGTGAGCTATTGTTCCTTTTCTCTCTTCTTCTCTCCTTTGTCAAGCAAAGGGCTCTTTATTTCTTTAGTCAAACAGATAGCAGAGACTCGTGTGTTGACAACATTTTCATCACTTGTTAATTAGCCCATGGCCTAGTGTACCTTTTGAGATGCAGAATCATGAAGTGTACTTTGTCCTTCAATCAACAGTAGGCGCATCGATGCCTCGGCCATTGATAGCACTTGTATCTGCATCATCCCCTTAGGTTCTCTGTCTGTACTTTCAAATTCTAACCCTGATCAGCCAACTGAAAGATTGGCACCCATCTGACTTGAGAATTTGTGGCCAAAACTTTGCTTACTCATGTGCTGGAGAGGTTAGTAGTTCTTAGAGTGAAATGCCTCCGAAACGAAAAAAAATCTAGTACTTTTATTACAACTGTAAATCTATTTTGATCTCAGTCTAGGGCAAACGTATTCATTCTTTACAAACGTGCTTAGTACATTTGGGGCCCGATGTAGGTCGCCAATTACCGGTCGGTAACGGCCGATTACGGCCGTTACCGACCGGTATTTGGGATTTGACATGTAGGTAGGCTAAATTTACAGAATCAGTAAATACAGATGTAGGTGGCACTGGAAACAGTGCCACGGGCCATTACCGATTTGTTATTTACCATGTAATACTATTACATGGTAAATAACGAATTCCAGTGTGCATGCACATCTGTGCATGTACACCTGTGCCATGTTTGACACAGACATGCTCTAAGGGCATGTATGTGTGTCACATGGCAAACAAGGCAAAATCAGGGGTGCAACAGGGTGTCAAAGTGACACCCTGTCACCCTTGCAAAATCGGTAATTTTACCGAATCGGTATTTACCGATTCAGTAATTGACATTGATTCCTATGTGCCTGTAGGCCCATAGGAATCAATGGCAATTACCGAATCGGTAAATACCGATTCGGTAATTACCGAATCATACAGATTCGGTAAAAATTACCGAATTTTTACCTACATCTGATTTACCGAATCTAGAATACCGAATTGGTAAAATTCGGTATTCTAGAGTCGGTAAATCAGATTTACCTACATCTGGGCCCATGTCTTAAGTTACAGGTATTATATTTGCAGATGTTGTGTGTGGTTCTCCCCATCAGCAGCATATTTTTGACCATAAGGTTTAGCTTGTGGGCATACTTTTCTCACATGGGGCATAGGTCCACAATTTCACCATTGAAATAGCGACCTGCCGATATGACAAAAATATTATCTCCGAATGGTGCATTTTATGATAATAAATGTACCTTGACTTTAATTTCGTCAATATTATGGTTGCAATATATCAGCAGGTCGATATTCCAACAGCGAAATTGTGACATACAGCCTCAAATGAAAGCTACACTCTTACATTCAAAGGTATGCTCATCCATTATTTGTCTCCATATCTGTAAATTACTTATTCTGGCCCTAATTTGGTGGAAAGCCCTTTCCAATACCCAGGTGCTGTGGCCCTTGAGCAGCAAGCAGCACCAGCTGGGATCTTATCAGGCGGTGCATGATCACGGACTCCTATATGTGTTCTATGCCTTCAACAAATTAAATACCAACGAAACATGTAATCTGAGTATTGGGTAAACTGTGAAATGGTCAATACAGGCCCTCCTTTGTCCATCCTTAGAATGTCGGCCTCTATGCCTTTGGAACAAATGTCCGCTGGCTTCAACATTCTGCCTCCCCTCCCACCTCTTTACAGAGACTCCAAGTAAATTTAAGAGCCTGAAGCATGCCCTGCTTCTCAATGTCCATTTGGAATTGGGCTGCAGAACTACATCCCCCCTCTGTTGCTTCTTGTACATTTCCACTATGCCTACAAGATGCCGCTTCATATGCATGCACAGCTACTTCTTGCCAGGCAGATAGGGAAACTGCTCCATTACTTCCCTTGTTAGTCTTCAGTTACATTTGTTTTACCCTTTGATGTCTGTAGGCCTGTCATTGGCCCATGTGAGTAGGAACAGATAACAGTGCTTGGAAGAGCACCTTTCTTGGTGGAGGACTTGAAAAATGTAGAATCTTTATAACCGACAATTAAACTCGGGAGGAAGCTTAGAGTGGGTTACTTGACGCCCCTATCCTACCTCTTCCACTATTGTGTTTAATGCCGGGTGAACTTCTTCCCATCAATAACTTTCCTGATTGACTACAAACCAGCATAAGAAAGCTTGGGAGGAGAAATGGTCTTCTAGCTAGACCTACCGACCTGTGTTGCTATTCAGGGGAATATGGCATGGCACTTGGCTTCCAGTGCCAACGTAGGACTCCATATTCTGAGGTGTCAGATGTTCCACTAACGTTTGTCACCTTTTTAACAAAAAAGCACATATTTTGATATGAAGTACCTGTCAATCCCGTCTGCCCATTTCCTGTGTGGTCATGGTGTGCAGTCCCGACAGACCCGCCTTATCCTTTTTCACCAACAGCCATTACTTTAACTGCAGTCCCTCCTGGGTGTGATCCGTGTTGTTAGTGGGCTTTCGGAGAACAGCCATAAATCATACTTGGGGATTAAAAATGACTTTCATGTCAGGTAATCTCTCTTGTAGTACGTACATTTCAGCTGTCTTTATTGCACAAAATTATTGAAGCCAGCAACCAAATAGTCTCTTTATGTAAGTGTCCTCTGCTTGTTGGTAAACTACCCACGATGCACTGCAGCAAAATGCTCAGTTGTACTGAGCCGAGAACACCTTTGCATCCTAAAGAGTCAAGCCCATTTCTATAGGTCTATCTGCCAAAGTATAGTAAATAACAAAGGTTAACAAAACTGGAGGAGAAAAACATAATAGCACTTTAATAACTTCAGAAATTGATAATGTAGAGATAGTGGTTTTCTTCTTTCTTAACTTTAAGATGCTGGTTTGCAATGTAATTTAACTGATTGTATTTTTGCCAATTTTTGGCACGCCCACATGATCATTTACATGCCATTTGCTAGGTTCATGAAAGACATTATGTCTTTTTAGATTCTGTTTGCTTTTCTTTTCTTTCTATTTCTCAACACTGACATGCAACAGTGCTCATTATTTCTTTAGCCCAACAGATGTGTATCTTTCAGGATGCAGAATCATAAAGTGTGCTTTGTCCTTTCACCAACAGTAGGTACCTCACTGTCTCGGCCATTGGCACCACTTGTACTTGCCCAGGCTCTCTCTTCCACCCTCACATGCTAGTCCTGATCAATTTAGCAAAAAGATTGGTACCTATCCCTGTAACATTAGAATTTACTTTATTTTCTCACGTGCTGGAGAGGTTGTTTATTATTGATAGTGAAGTGACTGAAAGGAAATAAAATGTTGTGCTTTTATAAAACAGGACACACTACTCCTTGTAGGGCATGGTCTAAACTCCATCACAACTGGAAATTAATTTTTACCTCAGCCTAGAGCATATATATTAATTGTTCACAAATATGCTTAGTAAAATTGGTCTTAGTTCGTGGACATCATATTTTCAGATATTGTGTATGGGGATACCCACTATTAGCATATTTTTGGTCATAAGAGTTCGGATGTGGGCGTAATTTGCTCGATTGTGGCATAGTTCCACAATATTCCCATTGAAGTTGCGACCTGCTGAGATGACAATAATATGGACTCTAAAGCAAGGTCATCATAGCGTAGTTTAATTTTTCCTTCGATTTTCACGATTAATTAAAATCATAGCAAACATTAACAATAAAAAAAGCACTCGTCATTGAAAAAAACCCAGTATCGTGCATATTACAGAAGATACCACTATGCACTGTCACAAGATTAATAATATAAAAAAAGCAGCTGCAAAAAAAACTTTCGTAACTGCAGCAGCGGGAAATCATGCATCATACAGTTTATAAAAGTAAATATTATGATAACAAGAAATCAGCAGATTAGTATTTCAACAGCAGTATTGTGACGTACAGCCTCACATGAAAGCTCACTCTTATATTCCAAACTATGCTCATCAATTACATGTCCTCGTATTAGTAAATTACTTACTGCACAGCTACCTCTTGTCAGGATGGTAGGAAAACTGCTCTTCACCTTTTGTTTTTAATGTCGGTGGACTCCTTCCCATCAATATAATTTCTGATTGACTACAAACCAGCAGACGAGAACATGGGAGGAGATGTGACCTTGTGGCTAGACCTGCCGACCTTGGAACATTGGGAACCAGATCCAACACCAGTCTCTCTTCACCATCCTGAGATTCTGGGCAAATACAGTGTAATGTCTATCGGGGTGGTGAAGGACATTACCTCTGCCATCCCAAGGGTACTCCACCTCCCAAGTTTAGAGTTGCCTGCCTGGCCAGTGGACAACTCTGTACATTGAAAGGAACCGCCATCATGTTGGTTCCTTTCAGTGTGCAAAACGTTCGGTGTATGTTCAACATCTGTTTTGACAGACATACACTAAAGTTTCCCCCTCAAAAAAATGTCAAAATATTATTAAAAAAAAAAAAACAATGGCTCTCACATCCTGGGAGTTTTCTCCATGGGTATGGGTGGGGGTAATTATTATTCTTTCCTGTCCCTCACTGCCTAGTGGTGAGGGACAGGAAAAAAATGTCATTAAACCGTCCACCCTAAAGAGCACGAATGGTGTTATGTCCTTTCTCTGATGACACCCACTCCATTGCTCCTGGCTCTGACGACTCCTGTTCCAAATATCCGCATTACCCACAAATCACTCGGTTATTCAGAGTCCTTATTCGGTTAGGGGTAGCATTTCAATGTGTTGCCTGATATCCTGAGAGTGAATCTTTGTACTTGAATGTCCAGACCAACATTTGACCCCCTGTGCAAGATGCAAAAGCTATGAGTTTTTTCTGTGCTCCTTCATTTCCTTCACATCACAGCAGTTGAAGTTAGTGAGATTTTAAAACAAGGAGAGCGGTCAGGATTTAAAATGGTTGCTCGTATCTTTGCTAACTTTTTCCCATTACTCCCTTCTTAGCATTGATTATTTAAGTAAGCCTTTTCTCTGGGTCCCCTTCTGTTAATGAGTTCACTTCATCAGGACATTAACTCTCTCCTGTTGCTGCCAACAAGTGCCAGCACCTAGGGAGATTTTCAAAAGAGGGGCCGTTGGTCACCCAAGGGTTAAAATAGGCAAGAGTTCAAGGGGGGGTGTAGAGAGTCTTACAATTTACAGGTGAAATCAGGAAGTAGTTGATGATCACTAGGGGGAAAGGGGAGTAGAAAAGCATGATTAATTTGAGTTAATTCAAGATTTGGGATGTCTAATGCCCCTCCTGTAAATGTGAGACTTATGTGCTACTGGTTCAAAGGTACCAGAACATCCTTTGAGTTTTTTTAAAATTTGGCAGATGACTAAATATTCCGACACTGTACGTTTTGTACCTTTTGTACCAAAAAGCTAACATGATACAAAGTTATTTTGATGTCTTTTTGGCGTAGGCACTGGTCAGGCTACTAAATAAAATGGCAGCACACCTCCCATCGATGATCACTACAACTGCAAAACTCTACACATGCAGAACTGCAAACTCTACTGCTGCACATGTGCAGCATTGCTTCCACTGCACCACTGCAATTCTACAACACCACAGCTGCACAACTCTGCTCCTGTAACACTACATCTACACGACTGCAGCCTTACTGCACTCGATAATTGCCAAACTGCACGCAACTTACAATGAGCCAGCTCTACAACTGCACATCTTTTCTACGATAACCGCAGCGCTACTTTAACAGTTAGACATGTACTACACTACAATTTTTCAGTTGCACGTCTCCAACATTACTGTTCTGCAGTGGCAGGTCTGCAGCTCTACATCTGGAACCCTGAAATGCCAATCTACAATTGATTCTCTAGACCACTGCATGATAGCTCTACAAATGCAGCACAACACAACTACAGCACTATTCATTCCTCTGCAGCACTACTGTACAATGCGGCATTTACAACAGCCGCACCACTAGATTTACAAATGCAACACTACAGTTCAAATTTACAATTACAACGATAGCATTACAGTATTAAGACTACATCGCTTTTACAACATGTACATTCAGAGCATTCCATTTAGTAGGGTGAACACCCAATTTGAGAGACTAAGCTTCAAAGGTAGGGAGAGGATGTAGTTTACTGGCTTCTAAGCCCAGCTTTAGCACTTAACTGATAATTATGTGATCCTTGGCAGAAAGTTTAATCTCCCTCTGCCTAAAATTATAAATTCGCTAAATTAGATAAAACTAGAAGTATGTCAGATATGTTACTTAATTGGTTTTAAAACATGTGTAAACCTCCATTGATGAAAAAAAGCTACTGCACTTTCAATTGTTCAAAATATGAAAATAATCATAAGGCAGAACTACCCCCACCCACTTCCCTTCGCTCTTCCACAGAGAAATAGGTAAGGACAATTTGAGGTGCGACATCTGTAGGAATAGTGAAACAGGCACTCCGTTTACACCCCCAAAAAACACTTTATACGGAAGTAAGGTATCATGGGCAGGGAAATGGAAAGGGGGGCTGTAATCCAGAGGATGATTTAAAATACAAAGTTAGTGTGTCTTCTTTTTTTCTGTGTAGCGCTGTGGCTTTAAAACGATCCAGTCTTCTCAGAGCACATAGTGAAGAAAGTTTTTTGTGGGGGGTGAAAGGCCTTGGAAGACACAGTAAAGAAACTGTGATTTATGCTCGCCTCCACGCATGAAATGGAAACTGTTTCAGGGAGCTGATGCCAGAACCGAAAAATCTGAATCTGAAACCCTTCCAAGACTAGTTCCGTTTGCACTTGGTGGTCTGACCTCGCTTTGAGGACAACACAAGTGCGGCCTTAATTCTGTGGCAAATCTGTTTTCGTAGCCCCCCCGAAATTTGGCTTTAGTTGCGCCTCTGTCAAGGGTTGAAAGAAAGTGGGGGGCGCCTGAACTCGGGACAGAGCATCCCGGCCACCCTGTAAGGTGCAATGTGACCCACCATGGGGGAAATGCCGTGCTTTAGCCAAAAAGAACGAGAAAGAAATGTAAACACGGACGGAAGCACCACACTGTGAAACCGGCAACGAATACCACTGGAAAGTTGCCAAACGAAATGTTTCTGCATGGCTGGCCAGAGATGGGAAACTGCAGAGAGGCTGGTATTATTGTGAGCCTTCTCTTTAAGAGGGCGCGTCTTCCTGGGTTCATATCAGTACCTGTCTAGTCCAGGGACAGCGCCTGGTGTGGAGTCCCATGGTATGTTGTCCTTCCTTGAAAAAACCCGAGGTACTGTCCGTGGTATGTGCAGAAAAACAAGGCCTGCAGCGCTGCGCTTTCATTGGCTGAGTTCATTGAAAAGTCGCGAGGCGGCTTCGCAGCAGTCTTCTGCTTGGCAGCCCTGGCCGGAGGAATCACGTGACTTGCAGTTTCTGCATGATACCTCGTGCTGAGAGTGTATTCATGCTGACCTAAGCAAATCCCATCATTTTCACTTGGAATGTCCCGCAGATATCTTAGCAGGCTTCTTACAGTACAATACTTAAAACGTCTTCAGCGGACACGTAGCACGTCATTCTGGTTTTTTTTCTGTTCAAAATATTTTATCGAATTTTATAATAAGGTAATTCTGTTTTTGACATCCTAAACTATCACACGGTCTCTGTCTGTAAACCTGTTCGCCTGGAGTGCCTGTGCACGAATAACACAACCTGTGCTCTTTTTGATGCCAAGGTGAAGTACTGATAGCCACGGCTTTAAGTGGGCCGGGTCTCACCGGGTCTGAGCACCAGCAGTTTTTTTTATGGGGGCCTTGTATACGAGTCTCTATCGGGTTCTGTTTTGTGCCAGGCACAGGCGGTCCGTTTTTTTCCGGACTGCAGTAACAGCAGGCGCTTGGATGTTCGCATGGTGAGCATTGTAGAGGAAGGGAAATCCTTAAAAGAGAGTACTTTTCTCTCTGGATTTCCCTTCTCTTTTTGAAACTCAGGAGCAGCTACATTCGTGTGGTTATACCAGGCAACAAAGGTCCTTAATTCAGTAAGATACATATGGGGCCATTAATGAATTATAGACAACAATGTGTTCTATAAAGAAAAATGTGTCCAGCCGGACAATGCTTTAATAAATGCTAGAAATTCGACAAAATAAGGTGAACAATTATGCAGTGGGATACAGTCCTGTATCCAGTACATATAACATAAGGAGGACAAACCAAGAAAAATACATGCTGAATAGTTTGGGGTTTGCTGTGTCAAGACTAGTTTGCATATTGTTGGTCCTTGTCTGTAACAGCTGAGTCAAGCTAAAAGCAACGTAATGAACTGTGTTCAGAGTAGATACCGGCAGTCCACATTGATTCAGCAGTAGAAAAAGCAGTTTTTTTACAATCAGTAATACATTTTATGCTACTCAATTTTTCTGAGTTTGTTAGAAGTCTAATTTGTATTGACCATTTTTTAGTAGTCAACTTAAATAGTATTATTTGCATAAGTATTAAGGCCCATTACCACTTCTCCTTCTTCCTCGCTGCAGCTCTTACATGCGAGTGTCTCACTCCTGAATATAAGTATGTTTATTTATATGGTGGGAGGCGAATGTCCCCTGAATGGTAAACAGACATGTCCCCCTGGTCTCGGATCCTGGCTGCATGTGGAATTGGTATCCTGACTTTTATTTCTGCCCTCTGGCGTCATGCTAATTTAGCGTGTGCAGAGAGGCCTTGGCCTGTCCATTTATTTATAAAGTTTTATATAGCGAGAACAAGATCCCGAGGGATGTCAGAGTGCTTTACAATATGATGGAAGGAAGGACATAAATGCAATATTCACATCAAATAGGAGGGGAAAAAACAGGAATGGTTTGTTTGGTAATGCAAGTGATTGTGTGACACAGGTTTGGCAGTAGGACTTGTGTGTGTGTGTGTGACGGAGAGAGAGAGTGAGAGTGCCTGAGAATTGAAGTCTGTGGATCCATTTTGAAAACAAATGACTGTAACATGGTACAAGATGGAAGGTGGCAATACCATCCTCAAGTGGTGGTAGTGTATTGCCTGCAATCCTGTCGCTGGACACAGACACTGAAGTGAGAAGGATGGAAACAGGACTACCTTTAGCAATCCCATGAAGATTTTGTTACTAAGAGATTTCTGATTAGTGCTTGCTCAGCACTGCCATTTGGTAGATAGTAGGTCTGAGGGGTTGGACTGCAGTTTTTGTGGTTGAAGGTAACAAAGTTTCTAAGCCAAGCATGCCTTTTTGTCTTTCTCTGACTGCTGTTTCAGGAAGGCTGATGACTACCAGACACAAAAAATTGCCACTTCATCAGGGGTGCTCTTGCTTGGAGCCAGCCCCAGCACTACGGCTGCGAGAAAGTTAGTGCCTGTAGAACAGCTTGAGAAGGCCACATGCAGGAGAAACAACCCCAATGGTTTTGAAGCTTAAGATAGTGGATCCCATTCTCTGTCTGGAAAATGTGTATAAAAGTTGAATGTAAACCACTCCACTTATTTCCATATCCATGTTATTTTTGGTCAAGGAAATGAGTGCGCTGCATAGAATCAAAAAGTTCCTGTGTGACCAGGACTAGTATCTGCCTCACAGCCAGTCTCCCATAGGTGAGGAGAAAATACCTAAAATCAGCATTTTTACTGGAGGAACTGAAGGTCTGCCTAAAGAGCCTAGAAACCTGCCTGCTGAGAGGTTGCCAGAGGGTGCCTGGTCGTGCAGAAGCAAAGACTGTCCAGGAGGAAAGACTCATGTGTTTTATGCAAGGTGAACCCCAAGGAAAGTTGACACACTGAGAGAGTGCGTTAGGTGACTTTTGCTATGAAAAGATCCCCTTGGCTTCTCTGCAGTTCATGAGGTATGCTGTATTACGTTTGTGCCAGAAACATGTCACCTGACAGCTGCGCACTGGTTTGATGACATGATACTGGTACTGCCGATGAGGAGCGAAAGTTGCATCACCCTCGAGTGGTTAGCCCTAGACTACCAATGCCCACAGAAATCATCGCAAGAGGTTTAGACCTGGAAGTTGCAAATACATCTGCTGAGTGCCTGTGCACAGCTGACCGAGATGGTCACCACTGAGCCGGGCTCTGCCGCTAAGACCCACCTCCTTGAATTTGTCTTGTAATACCATACAGAAAATCTGCCACAACAGACCATAGCAAATAGCCCACACTGCTAAGGTGGGAGGGTGTAACATCATCCACCACACACCTGGTACTGTTGAGAGCAACTTTCAGAGCTTAGCATGAAAGACCACAGGCAAATCTGGTGTGTCTGCTAGAGACTGAAGTTTGATACTAAGGAACAATAAACGGTTAAACTCAGCAAAATATTGACACTAGGGAACACATCTGAGTAAATTGCAAGTGAACTCAATGCTGCCTAAATTCGTACAAGACTGGGGACCATAGTAGTTGGAATCATTGCTATCGCGTGAAGGAAGACAATTGCATGGAATAGTCGAAGTTGAAATGCCTCACTGATAAGACGCAGCATTCTGCAACGCTGTATGCAGTATCCATTGAATTGTAAAAGGGGACTGCAGTGCAGAGTTTTAACACTTGCACTAGAAGGTGAGTTCTTAAATGCAGACACCTGCCATTGTCTTCATACTTCTCGAGTGATATCTTACCAAAAAGTTGTGGATTGTTCACTCATAGCATAAGGGAAAGAAAATAGACTTCAAAGTCCACCCTTCCAAAAAAGGGAGGAACCTGACTTCAATTCCACCCTTCCAATGAAGGGCTGGAAACTCACTCCAGAGTCCATCCTTCTAATTAAGGGATGGAAACTGACTTCAAAGTTTACCCTTCCAATGAAGGGATGGAAACTGACTTCAAAGTCTGCCCTGGGTTCTATAACCATTTAGGGTCTGTGGTCTCTTCAGGATGCAAGAAGATCATCAAATTGTTGGGAGCTGAGGGCAGTTTAAACAGCAGCACAGGACTTCCTGAGTACACTGGCAGTAGCTGCATTACTAATTAGGACGGACAAGCGAGCGACTGAAACCTAGGTAAACTGGAATGAGGATGAGATCCAAATCTGAGGCCCAGAAATTTCTAAAATGACCAGAGCGGGCACTGTATTACATATGATCTTTTTCTGGACAGGAGATGGACAGGCCCCATTTTGTATAATCAAAGGGTATTTCAGGCTTTGCGGTATGAGTCTGTGGGCCACTCTAGTGTTGGATTCCTCTGCTCCATCTCATGGCAGTTTGGTGAGGATGACTGCATTCTCTTCCCTCTTCTCCTCTCAGGTGGCCAGTATAGACTTTCTAGCAAGTTCAACACTTGCAAGGAATGGCTTGGAGACGGAACTGTTTAGTCTTCGATGCAACAGAAATGTAATTTCAAAGGAGAAGGCACAAGCCTTAGGGCAGTCCTGCAAAACCTATACTCCGCTCTCTTGACGTTGGAAAGTGATTTAGGATCCACCTCTACAGGAGAACAGCTTTTCAGTTGTTGGATGACCTCTAGGTCACATTTAGGCCAGAACATGCTACGCCTATTCTTTGGTTTAGGGTGTGATTGATAAACATTCCCTTCCCATCCTTCTTCAGATGCAATAACTTTGTGCAAAATAAATATTTTGATCAACAAGTTTTTGACTAGCATTTGAGAGGACGAGGCTGTCTAGTTTGTTTCCCACGACTGCGTCCAAACCAAACATACCGTGCTTTTTCTTGGTGTGGTCTTGACTACCTTGACTGCGATGGTCTGGGTATTCTTCTACAATATTGCAGTTTTAATATCAACTTGTACTTATATCAGCTCCATAGTATCAACTACCAAAATATTATCAAGTAATGTGGAGTTAGGAGAAGTACACGTATACTTCCCTTTACATTCCCCGCTGATGAGAGGGTGATACACGTATACTTCCCTTTACATCTCCCGCTGATGAGAGGGTGATACACGTATACTTACCTTTACATCCCCCGCTGATGAGAGGGTGATACACGTATACTTCCCTTTACATCTCCCGCTGATGAGAGGGTGATAGTTTATATTGTGCAGGTGATACATGTGCAGGTTCAACATTGACTTTGATATTGTGACATGGTTAGTCTGCCTGCCGAAGACTCCTCCTGAACCTATGCGGGAAGAAAACACTGTTCTCATCTTTAGCTATGGACTGGAAACTCATCTTTTTTAACACACTGGTAACGACTATGCAGAGCAGGGTCTCAAGACAACCCGTTTCCTAGTTGTGCGTTATATAAATAATAGTCCTTTCCTAAGTAGTGATGTGTCGAGGTGAGTGGGCTTGTTTTGACTTCCTGCGCTAAGATTTGCCAGACTGAACATACAGTCCACAGGGTAGCCTGACTTTACTGTCTTATATTTTTCTCAAGGTAGCTTTACTAAAGGTGGCAGTGTCAAAGAAGTTGTATTTTGGACTACTGTGTGACTCTGGCCCTGGTACTGAAATTCCTTGCTGGTGGGCCCGGTCAGTTAGAACACGGTACTTATGTGCATAAGTGATTTATTGGATTTGAACGACATAAAGAGAATAAACTTGCGAGGTGCAGGGTAAGTGCAGACAGTACTTCTTTTAATCAGACTCTGTTCTCAGGGTTGGATTGGGATTGAAAATCGGCCCGGGCATGCAAAAAAAAATCACCCGACATTTGCATAATGTCTTACCTCAAATCACTGCTTCGGCGTAATCTTATAAAAAAAGGAGGGGGGTAAAACAAAATGCACGCGTTAGTTTACACTGGTGAAGCCCACCTGGAAACAAGTGAGGCCACTTCTACTCAGGCCCCCTGCCCCGCTCAGTATGTATACACATTAATTGACCGGCCAGCAAGCCAAAGGGAGTGATACCTCTGCCTGTTGCTAAACAGAAGGTAATGAGCGCCCATCTGCCTCTAGAAAGGCCACTCAGGCACCCACTGGGCCGCAATCGGCATCGACCAATAGAGACAGCGCCCGAATCTGCCACCCAGACTGCTCAAAAAAGCAGCCCAAAGCAGGCACTCGGACACCGGCGCCTCGGGCATTGCCCAAATGCCCGCGTTACCAATCCCACGCTGTCTGTGCCCCCGTTACGTCCCGTACATGCCGCAGCGTCACTTAAGGCCGTGTATTTTAAGGGAGGATACACTCTTGCGTACACGTGACCAGGGGGCCCCAGTTTGTAACAAGTGCTGCCAGCCACCGAGTCACACGCTGCGTGCGAGTTTCGGGCAGCTGGGTTTTTTTGTGGAGAGCTTCCGGTTAAACAAACAGTGCCGCTTTTGAGCAATTCCAAAGCATCGGATTCATCTGGCACACACAGCTGTTTGTTTTCCGTCTCCTCTCTCCCCTTTCCTGGCCCGTCCCCGTTTGTGTCTTTTAAGCGGACCGCGGCACCGTGTGGAAGTCAGGCATGTATGTTTAAATGGATGGTCGAAGGAGCACTGACAACAATTTAGAGGAAGAACCCTTTCTAGTAAAAGCATCAGCACTGAGAGGTTCAGCCCTTTGCTTTTAAAAAACAGAAGCAGCACTTGACGTTTCACCCATGCTTCTCTCGCGAAACATGTGAAAGAAAATATTTTTAGCACGTCAGTGGGAGGTTTGTGGTAATTTACAGCGCTTCATGTTAGCTTCTAAGCACTCTACGGCGTGTGGAGATACGGCGTGTGGAGATACACACAGCCTTCATTCCGCTCGGACTATATCAACTCTATAACTCGACCATGACCTTCGACTTGTTTATCATCGGGCTATGCGCTCAGAAGTGGCAGATAACATCGTAGCGCTTTACAAAGCACCCATAGTAAAGAGACATCAATATAAACTTGCCAGTGGTTTATTACACCTCTGCAGTTTTATCAAACTGTTTTTAGTTTGATTGGATTGAAGCAGAGGAGAATGTGCTGCACACGTTGCGTCGTAATTGACACCCACATCAAACTATATTTGAATCAGCACGTTTAAGAAAGCTGATTTCCATGTTAAACAATCCTGAGAAAAATAGCAAGCACTCTTTTCTCACATCCTCCCGCTGTAACGTTAATTGATGTCTTTGTAGGGACTGCACTGTTATGGGGATTTTATCC
Source organism: Lissotriton vulgaris (assembly GCF_964263255.1). Taxonomy (NCBI): domain Eukaryota; kingdom Metazoa; phylum Chordata; class Amphibia; order Caudata; family Salamandridae; genus Lissotriton; species Lissotriton vulgaris. Next base: position 1,250,988,388 of record NC_141689.1, on the reverse strand, counting down.
CACGTGAGAAGCACATTTCCACATAGTCTCGTCTCGGGCTGTTGCCGTTTTCCTCTACTCGTGTCTGTCGCAACGAGCTGCGTTTATTTGCTCCGTAAGGTGCAGTCTCACGGCCACCAGAAGATGTCGCTGTGGTCATGGCACGGAGGAGACGAGTGCAGGGAAATGAAACCCGCAAGATGTAAACCACAAGAGACCCTGTTGTTTGGGATGGTCACGAGCTGTGGTTGGAATTGAACATGCAGCAAGCAAGAGCATGTTAGAGAGCATATTGCTTATAATGCAAATACCGCTTTTAATAATGCAAACCGTTACTCGGTGAACCTCATGTAGGATTACCACCTTCTTAGAACAAAATGTGTTTACCTTTTGATGTTAAGTAACACATAATAAGAACTGTTATGTGGAAAAAAAATCGAGCAAAGTTGTCAGAATTCTTTTATACCTTGGTAATTAACCCTCTGTTTACCACTACAATCGTTCTGAAAAGATTTGGACAGCTCTCAAATAGTTTTTTGACTGATTTCTGTTTGTGTTTGCGGTTTCGTGTTGTTTCAGAAGGGAAAACGCCGCATTTTTTCACTTGCTTTTCCCAATATTTTTTACTGGAATCAAAAATACAGGACAGGCAAGTAAAAAGCAGGCTAGGAGGGAACACTAGACACCTGCTCAAGTGGAGCAGTGTAAATCGTTCTCTGGCAATGTCAATAGAGGCTTCTCCAGAAAATGAAACTCTTGATAGAAAACGGACTGACTGGTGAAAATCAACTAATAGAAATTGCAGGGACGGATGCTGTGCGCGTGGATGCAGATTCACCAAGATCTGGAGTGTTTCCAAGATTCGTCACACACTCAGTGCTCAACCAGTGACAACACATGGTTAACCCTTGACCCAGTCTTACCCTCACATCATCCATTTAGTTGCTGCATACTGGAAGTTTAAGCTCCAGAACTTGAAAAAAAGATAGCAAAATCAGCGTTGAGGTGTCATCTTTGAATCAACTGCGATCTTAATTCAATATTTTTTTTCATTGGCAATGACCTCAATGGTGTAACAGCCCCCCAGTGCTCCTGACTCTGAAGTAGCTCTCTCCTAGGCAGGCTTATGAGAATAAGTGTAAAAAGTCTTTCCCATCAATTCAAATAAAAAAGTGTTAATATCTGAAAAGGCATTTTGATGCCTAAGAAACCTCCATCACTAATGGGTAAGCCGAACGAAAGGCTGCACTGCCCTTGCCTCTAGGCCCTGTAAGTAGCAAATCGCCCCTCATTGGGAACAATAAATTCAATGCCCAAACACTTCATGCTGTTGAGTTGTCTCACTTGCTCACAAATGCATTGACTACTTAAAAAAGTGTGACAATATAAACAACAAAGCCTTCTTGAAAATGCATGCATGCAACATGAACAATTGCTTTCATAATTAGGCCTGGGTAACATTTTAATTACACAGGAGTAGTTGGAGTAATTTTGGTAATTTTGCTTTACTCTCTTGACTGAAAAATAACCACAAATTACATGATTACGACTGTTCACTTATTTTTGAGAAATTTGTTACAAACATCCTAAAGTAGGAGCACAGAAACAAAACATGTAGCGAGTGCGAGCAGCTGCTGGCTGCTGTTTGTGTTCTGTGGCATTTGGCGCTGTCCTGTTAGCACAAAATCCTTCCTCAGGTCCCTTTTGCACTAAGAAATGAAGGGCCAAATGCTGTGTTACGCTCCTCGTGTAATTCAGCATACTCTTGCGTACTTTTGCTGTAATTTGGTATAATTATACTATTGCAGATAACACAAGATATGCCACCCCTAATCATAAAGTAAACAGAAACTGTTAACAGCAGCTTGGTAAACCACAGTAAGGTTTAATTCACAAAGTTAGAAATTGGCTGGTAGATAACCATGTTCTGATGCAGCTTGTGGACAAACTAGTCATTTGTAGTGTGCTGTTTCTCTTCTTATAAGTAAGGTTAAGGGCTCTCCCATTCTCTCACAACCTGTCTTGTGCCACTGGTCACTGCTAGTGTATTTGCACCCTCTCAGAAGGGTGAAATGGGTCCTTGCTAGACTTGCATGTCACTGTATTTGGTGTCATTTGTCAGTACTTTATATATGCCAATACAAAAGTTCTACAAAAAAGAAAGCTTGAGGAACCAGTGGTCGTTCTTCCAGTGGGGCTCATGCTTCAGACAGTGGAAGGGGACGCCCACCCAGACTTATGAATGCTATGAAAACTGAAAGTGTTCACTCACCCTTATGAAATGGATGGTATGGAAAGTATAACAGGTTGAAAACTACTTCCCTCCCAAAGTCATGAATTTAATGGACAACGGAAGTGCACTCAGTCTTAAGGAGTGGGTGCTATGGTATATGTGAAGGACTAGAAGTAGGCACCCACGCTGAGTCATGAATCCTATAGACAATTGAAGAGTACTCACCCTTAAGGAGTGGGTGCTACGGTATGTGTGAAGAACTAGAAGTAGGCACCCACACTGAGTCCTGAATCCTATAAACGACTGAAGTGGACTCGCCCTTAAGGAGTGGGTGCTACGGTACGTGTGAAGAACTAGAAGTAGGTACCCACGCTGAGTCATGAATCCTATAGACGACGGAAGTGGACTCACCCTTAAGGAGTGGGTGCTATGGGATGTGTGAAGGACAAGATGTAGGTACCCACGCTGAGTCATGATTTCTATGGACGACTGAAGTGGACTTACCCTTAAGGAGTGGGTGCTACGGTACGTGTGAAGAACTAGAAGTAGGCACCACGCTGAGTCATGAATCCTATAGACGACTGAAGTGGACTCACCCTTAAGGAGTGGGTGCTATGGGATGTGTGAAGGACAAGATGTAGGCACCCACGCTGAGTCATAAATTCTATGGATGATTGAAATGGACTCACCCAAGGAATTGTTGGTACGAAAAATATAATGGGATACATTGGCTGTCCACCCACAGTCATTAATGCTATGGACAATGGAAGTTGGCACTCACCCTTAAGGAATGGATGCTGTGGAATGTGTAAATGGATGGAAGTGGATGCCCGCCTGCACCTGTAGGGAATGAGAGAGGGTAGCAGTATTGTATTCACTCATAAAAAATAAGTAGCATTTCCTGGAAGTTGATGTCTACCTGGTAAAGACTGATATTCAAAGATTTTTAATTTTCGTCCTCAAGGTTTGGACCGAATCGTTTAAAAGTGATGATGTTCCTTAGGGATAAACCTGCCCCCAGGCCAGTATTATGCCAAACCCTGTTGTTAGGACTTAAGAGGTCTAGCTCTTGGTTTGCCACCTCTAAGCGCTCTGAGCTGTTTTAACAGCCTAAACGGCCTGTGTGTCTCGATTTCCCACACCACCCGCACCGGTGAACTTCTTTCTCACTCTTTTAAGCCCTGTTGAAATTTTGTTTCTCGTTAAATGGTTTTAAAACGATGAGATTAAAGATTAGTGTGTCGATGTTATGCTTGGTGGTGAGAACAGCCAGGGAGAGGGCAGTGTGTCCTGTAATAGCTGTGACATTGCATTCCTCGATGGATTTGCTGTATTCGAATACACAGCCTTTGTGCTTGCCACTCACCCAACAGATCCAACAGGATTATGGTTTTGGATTAAGGGTATTGTCTAAAAGCCATATTTAAGGCTTACTTAGTTCAAGGCTTTGCAGATTTTTTTAGGAATGTGTAATATTTTTTTCTTAAAAATGCAGAAAGGGAAACTCGATTTTCTGGAAATAGGCAACCCATGTTGTATGTCGTTCTGTCATTAATACAAGACATTACCCCATGACCCAGAATGCATTGCAGTATGTGCTGTTCTGTGCCACCTCCACAGGATGCGGATGTAGTTGTCAATACTGCAGATGTCGGTAGAGGACAGCAGTACTCCACGTGTAGTACTGATTTGCCATGCCCCAATTTAAATATATGTAACAAAGCGCCCGCAAGCTATTTATATTTCAGGGATCCTGGCTTTATGGTTTTTCGTTAGTGCAGACCCCTTCTGTATCTCTCCATGGTTACACTTTTTCCATATTCACGGTGCCTTGACTGTTCTGTCTTGGAGAATGTAATGTGCATTGTCCTTGCTGTCAATTTCTAAACCCTCCCATGAAGGGACTTGGTGGTTCTCTCTTCTGGTGCCCGCCCAGTCCACCGACATGTTTATCTCGTGTGCCTCAAAGAAGACGATTATGAATTATGATACTGATCCACATGGTCTCAAATGACAAGTAGTACATCTGAAGCAGCTGATCCAATCATGTCCTCAGGGAGAGGACATCAGCTGAGACCCAGGTGTCTGCTTCTTCATTCCAATTCAAGTCCACCATAAGGTGGTGCCCCGAGGGTGAATGCTTATGAGTGACCTTCAGCCGCCGGCACTTTAGAGCAGTGAGTGATGATTGCCAACACATAGTCACTCATGGCCTCAACTCTTGTGTCCAGAGGGGAAGTTCCCTCATTCCTTCCCATGGCGATGCCCTTGAAATCATACCACTGTTGGCATCAAACCCTCATTTGTTGTATGCGTGATAGGTCTTCTAAGGCTCTACCTCGATGTCAGTATCACCGATTCTCTAGCTAGTGGGGTGTCAGAGTTGTTACCTTTTTTTGGGAGTTTTATATAGCGTGAACTCGACCTGAAGGTATCAGAGCGCTTTACATGAGCATCAGTTACGTTGTAGACGGACACATTTATTTTGCTAGGCAAGGGTAGATTAAGTGATTTGCCCAGCATCACAGGATGTTGAGCGTCCCTGCCGAGACCCCAGCTTCAAGGGCGACTGCTCTGGCCGTTAGGCCACATCCTCTCCTTAACCAGTAGTTTTAAAAGCGGCAATGCCACGAAGCAGCTGGTCGAATGAGTGCTCATTGCTTGTAAGACCGGCATGTTCTGAGCACATAAAAACACCACAGGTATTAGTTTTGCTCTGAACACAGGTACAGGCCCACCAGGTTGGCTGCACATTTCAAATCAGAGATGTTCTTCATTCTGCAGTGTTTGTGTTATGAGTTTGCCCCTGACCCATGTATTGCCTCAGGCCTGTCTCTGCCAGCCACCCTTAGGCGCCAGCGCCTCATAGAGTAACGATGGATCTGGCATTAAGGACAATGGTTGAAAAGAATCCAGGATTCAGGTGTCCGCTTCTAGTGCAGAGGATTGCTGCTGCAGTACTGATGCATTATGGGTAGTTTAGCATAATAAAGCACAAAGTTCTCCAGAAAGGCTGAGAAGGAAGAGTGTGAAGGTGTATAGGGAAAGCCAAGAGGGGGAGGAAAAAGGGGGGAATCCCCTCTTGGGAACTAGAACCCTCACACACTCAGCAAGCTAGGTGTCATGCTTCATCATATGGGTCCTGCTCCTCGTCAGACTGGCGCTGCAATGTCTGATGGGCACCCGCGAAGGGGCTCTTTAGCGGAGATCTTTTGTTCCAGCCATATGGTGCATGTGTGTGAGAGGGCAAAAAAGTGTAGTCGTGAGAAGGTGGTGGTGATTAATAAAGGTGGGTCAGTCCACAAGGATATTTATTAACGTGGCTGACTCCCTTGGTTAAAATGGTGGGAGGGGAGATAGAGCGCTACAGAAGTATTTGGCAGAACTATCTACAACCCTCTGGTGAGGTCGACATGTTTCATGCTAAACTAGCAATTCTTCAGGACCTTGGTGACTAGTACTACACAGTGAGATATTGAGCTTGTATACAACCTTAGCTTGGTTGGTCTGTGATGCAGGCCAATTGTTCCTGCTTCGAATAATGCGACCCTGGGAGTATCCCTAAGGTGCCCCGCAGTCTGCTCCTGTGGGACCTGCACAGGGGAGTCAGGGACCCCAACGGCGTGCGGTCTCAGCCTGCAACACCTACCCCCACGTGGAATCCGTGGCGGATCCGGAGCGAAAAAAAAAAAAAGCATTATGGGTAGTGCCTGGCTGGGAACCTGGCTCCTGATTAGTCTAAATCATACCTGTGAAGACGTGTGGCACCCGACGTCTTTAAAATGATAGGGTTCATGTCTGCCGAAAGGATGGCATGAAGTTTGCAGAGAAATGGAGCCAAGAGTTGTAAACTCTGCAAAAGCAAGCACAGTCATTTTCTCATGATCCTGGGAGAACCCTTTAGCTAAAAAACACTCGCTAATCCTAACTCTGAGACTGATAACATGTGCAGTTATAATTGCATAAGCCACCTTAATGCTGTACCTAATCTGCCCTGTACATTCACGTGACACCTCGTGGAGACAGAAAAGACTGAGGAATGCAGTGTTTTCTGAATAGAGAAAATTACTTTTTTAACCTGTGCAAATATGTACGCAAGTCGGAATTGTTTTGCTTGACTGTAAAGGAGTGAAGTGAAGCAATCTGTTCCTAACTAATGTCAGTTTTGAAATCAGTCTTCGAAGTCTGCAAGAAGCTATGGTAACCCAGTCTTTGTAGAGTAGTGTCTGCATTTTTATAAGTTAGACAATGGCTCAGTGCAGCACGTCATAAGTGTATGTGTGTATGTATGTGTGTGTATATATATATATATATATATATATATATATATATATATATATATCAGTCAGTCAAGTCTTTAGTGAACTGAATACCAGCCATAAAAGAAAGCATCATAAAAAAGACATTTCATCAGACAGTTCATGATAAAATAAAATACCAGCAAATAATCATAAATCCATGACAATGATGATTGCAAATAATGCAAATGACATGTGAGGCAATGTCAAACTGTCTTTCCACGCAAAAAGTCATAAATGGGCATACTGATCTGATCAATATAAAATCCAAATACAAAATGATCATTTTCCAACAATGTTCCGTTGCCGGACAGCCGTGGAGATATACTTATACACCATTAAACAAATGAATTTATTATTTATATATTTATATATATAATATATGTATATATATATATTCCAACAAGATTCCCCACCTCGAGGGAAGCAATGGAGCCGCAATTCAAAACAAAGTCCAGCACCACGTTACAATAGAATTTCTTCTTCAAGTGATTTATTAATCCATGGGGCCAAAACAAAATAACCAACGCGTTTCGACAGCGTCCGCTGTCTTGATCACGGTCAGTTTGTGTGTGCATACTCACATATTATAAAACATTTCCTGAAACCATAAGTCACGCCCTTATTCCTTTTTCATAGGTGGCATTATGGGACCTGTAGTTAAATCAAACATTTCAAATTATATTGGTATTATCAACCATTTCAAACTTTTTTTCACATTTTTCAAAGGCGAAAATTCAACCACTTTTTGTGTACAGTTCACATAATCCTATTTTATATGGTTAGACAGGAATAGTGGGTGTTTATCTTGCCGCATTATTTGCCATGAAATACTGCCCTCCAGTGGGCCAATTTCTGTTTTAAGGCATGTCTATTATGTGAGTGTCGGATATCCAAAGGTGAGAACAAGTGAAGTGAATGGGGGATTAAAAAATAATAATATTTAAAAATTGAATTACATGATAAGCGAGATGTCCATCAGAAACCAACAATATTTACATTTCAATGTATGCTAGAGTCCCCTAAAGATGTATGTAGAGTTCTTCCGATTGGTTGAGGCCCAATGGAGTCATTGTTCTGAAAGCCAATATATGCCTGGACTCTTTACGTCGTAGGAGTTTTTCATTGTGGCCCCCCTGTCCGAAAGAGCCATAGTTTCCAGTCCCCAGAAACGTAATTGCTTCCAGTCTCCATCATGATTGGCCTCCATGTGCTTAGCAACAGCGTTGCTCCTGTCCTTGTGGATCGTTGCCCGCACATACTCCAAAATGCGCTTTTTTAATTCACAGATGGTACTGCCGATATATCTCAAATTACATGGGCATTCAATCATATATATTGTATATTTGCTGTTGCAAGTTATGCATTCCCTGATTTTCCAAGTTTTTTCATTTGGCATTGTTAATTCAGTAGTGGGTTTTGCAATGTCACATACCTTGCAATTGTAGCACTTGATGAAGCCTCTAGTTTGTAACCATTGTTTCTTTTTATTTGACTTTTGGAAGTGGCTGTGGACCAACTGATCCTGAAGGTTTTTTGCCCTTCTATAAGTGATCACTGGGTGATTGCCCATTTTGCGGCCTATCGTTTGGTCAAGTTGTAACATTTTCCAATTTTTTCTCAGTATTTGGCTTATTTGTTTGGCCTCCAAACTATAGTCCAAAATTAATCTGATTGGTTCCTCCTCCTCGGTGGTTTTGTCCTGTGTCTTTTTTAAGCAGTCCATTCTTGTTGAGCTGTTCGCCCTTTCCCAGCATCTTTGCACAATCTTTTTGTTGTATTTCCTCCTCTGGAAGCGTTTTATACAGTTAGTGCTCTGATTTTGCCACTCTGTGTCTTCACTGCAAATTCTCCTTAATCGTAGAAATTCCCCATAGGGGATGCTCGATATCAAAGACTGCTGGTGGAAGCTGGTTGCTTCAAGTGTTGCATTGGTTGCTGTACACTTTCGATGGAGTGTGATTTCCAGGTGGTTGTTGTTTACATACACTTCAGTATCAAGAAAAACAGCTCTGGTGTGATTTATGGAATAGGTGAATTTTATACATGATGTGCTGTTGTTTAGTATGGTGAAGTATTCCAAGAATTTTTCCTCTCCTCCATCCCATACTATAAAGAAATCATCAATAAACCTTTTCCAGGTAATGATATGTTTTGTGAAAGATTGGTATTTTTCGTTCCATGCTGTTGTTTCTTCCCACCATCCCATGGCTGTACAGGCATAATTTGGACTGAAAGAAAAGCCCATTGCGGCCCCATTTTTTTGCCGATATAGTAGGTCACCAAACATGAATATATTGTTCGTGAGTAGGCTACTTATCATTGTCATCAACATCTCATTGTGTTTTTGATAATGGATGTTTCGTTCCCTGAGAAAATGTTTACATGCATTTAGGCCCATTTCATTGTCAATGTTCGTATATAGGGCGATCACATCCATAGTGATCATAATGAAGTTAGGTTGCCAAGTTCATTGTTCCAAAGTGCCAAGAAAGTCTGTTGTGTCTTTTATATATGATTTCAGCAGTTTCACCTGGGGACTTTAATAGAAATCAATAAAGTTTGACCAAGGTTCGAGTAAGGATCCATTTGCTGACACGATGGGTCTCCCCGGTGGTTTCGTGGCATTCCTATGTACTTTCGGCAGAAAATACAATGTTGCCGTTTTGGGAAAATCCACTGTTAAATATTTCCTTTCATCAGAGTCTATTAGTCCCTCCTTTTCCCATAGGACTAGGTTTTGATCCAATTCTCTTTTTATTTTGTCCTGCGGGTTTATTTTGAGATTCTCATAGTATTCGGGGTTGTTTAATTGGTCCATGGCTTCTGACATGTATAAGTTCTTGTTCCATAATACTATGTTTCCCCCTTTGTCTGCTGTTTTTATTTCAAAGGTTTGATCACTCTTTAAGGAGGTTAGACAGCCGTGGAGATATACTTATACACCATTAAACAAATGAATTTATTATATATATATATATATATATATATATATATATATATATATATATATATATATATATATATATATATATATATATATATATATATATATATATATATATATATATATATATATATATATATAACCACAGTAGAAAATTGGCTTTTTTGCATTTTCCCCACTGTTTCTCTCTGTTAGACACTGCTGTTATTTTGATTGTTCTCATTGAGGAACTGCTGTTTTCACAGTGCTTGTGTTTGCTTTATGGTATATAAGTTCAGTGTATTTAGTTTCGCAGGTGCACAGCCTGCCTGTTCTGTGCATGAGGGACCTGCCGAAGGGCTTCTTCAGATTGTATGAGGACATGAATGACATCTCTGCGAGGAATGAGAGGCCCACACACACAGTGAAGCTTCAAAGGACACAGACACATACAATGCTGGCCTGTTCTTTCATAGAAGCGTAGGGGTTGTCAAACAAGTTTGGGTGAGAATAGCCTTGATTGTCCATGGGAAGCAATCAATGTATTTGGGCTATGCAAGGACAGCCCATTTTCTGAAAGTCACTAGTGTCATCTTTTGAAAATTGGCACTGACGCTGACGTCATAGAGTTTCCACTGTAAGTCAGAGAATGTGGTAAACTGCGGGTGGGGATCCGGGTGGGAGCATTCCGTCCCACCTCTGCTAGGTGCTATAGCGGATGGTATTTAGGATTGAAGTGTTGGGTTTTACACAGGCATAAGTCTGCTTCATTTCACCTGCATGACTGAGGCATAGCCCCTGACCGCAGAAAGCAGTGGCAGGGCTTGTGTTGCCTGTTAGCCACTGATACAAGCCTTGCGAGGCTCCCAAGCAAGAAAACACAAAGGGAAGGCAGACAGACCATCAAACGTATGTGTGCAGGACATGGAAGCGGACAAGATACTGCTGAAATATTTGTAGGAATTTGACCCCCTCAACCAATAACTGTGTCAACTGATCTCCTGGTTACTGCAGGAACCACAGTAGAGCACCTGGAAGACTCTTCTTGAAGAGCATACCTGTTGACCGGTATAAGTCTGCTTCATTTCACCTGCATGACTGAGGCATAGCCCCTGACCGCAGAAAGCAGTGGCAGGGCTTGTGTTGCCTGTTAGCCACTGATACAAGCCTTGCGAGGCTCCCAAGCAAGAAAACACAAAGGGAAGGCAGACAGACCATCAAACGTATGTGTGCAGGACATGGAAGCGGACAAGATACTGCTGAAATATTTGTAGGAATGTGACCCCCTCAACCAATAACTGTGTCAACTGATCTCATGGTTACTGCAGGAACCACAGTAGAGCACCTGGAAGACTCTTCTTGAAGAGCATACCTGTTGACCGGTTCCAACTGGTCTGGCACTGGATTTGGGAGAAGATTCTTTGTTGAAACTGGGAATTGAGTGACAGGGCCATCCTACACTCACTGTGAGCTGGTATCTGGAACAAGAACGCACCAGTGGGAGGCAAGGAAGCTGATTTAAACAACAAGGACTGAATTGGCAACTCAGGAGGAGTGTGTAATGTCTACTGGCCTAGGGTAACTTAGTAGACCAGAAGAGATCAGTCAAAGAAAGGATTCCCTTGAAAGTATAACAGGATTTAGCTAAAACATAGCCTAAATGTTCACAATTCATTCAATTCTATTACAACCACAAATATATAGAGTAAAAATCATGTATTATGCATCAAGGGTTAAAAACAAATAATAACACTACTGGACATATTCTAGGACCCTAGTCAATGGTTAAAAAACAGAACAAATGGGGGCGTGGCTTGGATGGCAAGGAGGCAGCAGACCTGAGTCCGGAGCTCCCGACCCCCCGAGACAAATAACGGCGAGCAAAAGGACAAAAACGCAAGGAGAAACTAAAGAAACATAGGTGGACGTGCATGAACTGAAGGGGCACCGGCGCCGACCTTTTTCGAACCTGCGGAACACGCTGGAGGGAGACACGAAGCCGAAAAAGCTGCCGAGGGGACAAAAAACTTTTGAGCACAAGATGGCGGCAAGCTCCTAAGTGGAACCGTGCACCACCGCAAGTCCCCAAGTAAGAGCGCCCGTGCAAACCGGCAAATAAACAACGCGCGACTCCCCCCTTCATGTGAACGCCCCCCCCCCGACCCTAACTCCCAGCGAACGAGGATCATCAACACAGTAGGAGGGGGGCGCCAGGAAGGTGGCGCGGAGGGCGGCCATCTTGGTGTAGTAAGGGGAGTCGATCAAAACAACAGCGCTAACAACCAGACAGAGGGAGCGTGAGGAAAGATATCAACCCCCCGACACCAGACGCAGCGCCAACCCGGCGAACCCGGCGAGCGCTGAAGGCGACCGAGTGCAGAGAGGAAGGCGAAGGCGAAGGCACAGAGCGCGGAGGATAGGCGCCATATTGGTAAGGTCGGCGGAGCCAGACCTCTGAGCCGATCAACACCACAGCGCAGCGCGACTTTAAAAAGACAAGTAGCGAACCCCCGAGGCGCCGACTGAACGCCAACGCCAACCGCCGACCACCAACGCAGGTGCAAGAAGCGACTCAGCGCCAGCAACGAGTGCGCCCGGCCGCTCGGGCGGCGGCCATCTTAGTGGGGGCTGCAAAGCGAAACGTTTAACCACGCAACACTGCCTATATCCAATATAGACGAAGGCGCACAGAAGCTAACACCCCATCCGTCCACCGAGCCTACCCCAAAGGAGACATCAGTGCCGGAGCTGCAAGTCAGGGGGAAGGCGCGGCCAACAGCCTGAGGCGGACATATTGGAGGTCCAGACAGGGAGTGGCTATACACCGAGCGGCGCCGAGCGAAAGGGGCAACAGGAACAGCCACTCGCTAATGGCCAAGAGAGAGAGGAAGTGAAACCAAGCCAAGTGCCAGTGTTAAACCAAGGGAAACAGCGGTTCAGTGGGTCTAAGGAGACACAGCCTAATGCGGAAGACCGAGGCGCGGAGCAGTGCTAACAGCCCACGAGACAGCACCACCACTGCCAGAAGGTGACACACACGCTGTAACGCAGAGCAACCCTAGGAGGCCGATACAACAAGGAATAAATAGGGCAAACCCCCAGGAGGCTGGCGGAGGCCAGGACAAAGACTAGAGTGGTCAAGTGGCCACCCCGCTTCAGGGACTGCAATTTGTCAACTGGGCCGATCCAAAGGAAGAAAGAGGACGAAGGACAAAAAAAGACACCTACAAAGCGACAACCAACGGAAGTAAGACCTCAAACACACCAAGTCAGGAGGGGTTTTGACGTAATGGCAGGGAAGGAAGGCGGCATGGTCACAAATGCCCAAAAGAAGAACAAAAACGATCTGACAGCATCACCCGCGAAAGAGCGCGAAGACCTGGGCAGTGAAACGACGACTCTGGACACACTACTAAGGAAAATAACAGAAGGCAACGACCTAGCGAAGGCAACAAAAAAAATAGTGGACAGTATACAAATGGAACTAATCGCAATAAGAGCTGAGCAAAGTAAAGCCAATGGCAGAATAGACGAGGCGGAAAAAAGAATTAGCAACCTAGAAGACCGCGCAAATATAACACACAAGGACCTAGGTCTGGTCATAAAAAGAACAACAGCCCTACAAAGATCAATGGCCGAGCAGGATGACAGAAGCCGCAAGGGGAACATAAGACTGCTGGGCATACCGGAGGAGGAAAATGACGCCCCGGGGGCGTGCGCCAGGATGCTGGAGGACATGATCCCCCAACTAACAGGCCTCACTTTCGAAAGACCGCTCGAGCTCGTCAAAGCATACCGCATCCCAGCAAAGAAACAATCGAACAGCAACACCCCAAGACCAATCATATGTAAACCACTACGTGAGAACCACACAGAGGCAATATTCGCAGTAGCCAGGAAAGGCAAACCAATGGTAGTCAACGGGAAGAAAGTAACAATCACGCAGGACCTATCCAAGCTGACGGTGGAAGTGAGGAAGGGTTTCCTAGCCCAGCGGGAAGCCCTGCGGAAAAAAAATATCACCTTCTCCTTCGCAGGCCCGTCAAGACTGAGGATCACAGACAGACTCGGAAGCAGAACCTTCGACGACCCCAACGACCTACACAGGTACCTACAAGGACCAACCCCAGAAGAGATGGAACACCAAAGCCCAGGAGCGAAGAGGAGAGCATCGACAGACGAGGCCGAAGAAGAGGTCATATGACAAGGGTGAAGTGCGTGACTAAACGCAAACCAATGCCAAGGGCACGCACATAGGAAGAGACAAGGTCCGAAACCAGCTCATCAGCTCTAAACGCACAAGACAAGAGCTCAAGCACACCCCCAACAACCATTGACCTCGAACTTTAATCAACAATCTACCTCGATAACGCACAATCCAACCAACGTTTCTACCTCATCGTTGTTAATGATAAGAGAGACAATGAAGACCAATAGCGACCATATCCTGTGCCATATCCTTCAGAGACATTGACTGACTTGGGGGGGAGGGAAGTGTGAGGAACCTTGCTGTCACACACCCATTTTTCTACAGGCAGAGGGAGGGGGGAGGGAGGGGAGGGGGGAGGCCAGATGGGGCGGGGGGGACAGGCAGGCATGAAGGCGAGCGAGATAACGGACATTTGCGCAATGCATAACTACTTTTGGTTTCTTTTCCATACCTTTTTCTACACCCATTCCCACACCTTTTTCCTACCCCTACCCCAACCCAGCTCACTCTTCCCCCAGGGGGGGGGGACCCAGTCACCTGGTGAGAACAAAGGCGGGCATCTCTAAATCCAGAAGAGAAGACGACAGAACGACCAGCGGCAACAACAAACCCCCATGACAGACCAAACACCGGTGAACCTATCCACGAACCTAAAAGTCATCTCCATGAACGTCAAGGGCCTAAACCATCCAATCAAACGCAGGAAAATACTAGAACACCTGGCAAAACTCAAGGGGGACATCTACACGCTACAGGAGACCAAACTCTCAGAGGAGGAGGCTAAACTGCTTAAGGCTAGATGGATAGGCGACATCCTATGCTCACCTGCCAACGGAAAGAAGAGAGGCGTGATAACTATCCTAAGCAAGAGAGCCAACCTCACCATCCAAAAGACAAAAACAGACGAGGACGGCCGCCTGCTGATAGCAAGTGTCCAAAGAGGAACTGACCGAATACACGTGGCGAACATCTATGGACCAAACTCTGAAGACAAAGACTTCTGGCAAATGGTAGACGGCGAACTCTGCGATTTATCACAGGATGACCTGCTGATTGTAGCTGGTGACCTGAACAAGACAATGGACCAAGCAACGGACAGACACCCAAGCAGGCCAAGCCACAACTCTCCAGGCAGCAACACCCTTAAAGAACTATGCGTCAAGCATCATCTAGCGGACCCGTGGAGGCTACAACATCCCACAGCGCGTGAATACACCTTTTATTCACACCCGCACAACTCCTACAGCAGGATCGACTATATATTGATGTCCAACAACCACACGCACCTAATTGAGAACACGGAGATAGCCCCAATAACCGTCTCCGATCATGCACACATATCCCTCACCCTGAACGGCAAACACAATGAGAGCGTGACGAGAAGGTGGAGACTAAATGACGACATCCTACAGAACAAAGACAATGTTAAAGAAGTAGAGGAGGCACTAAAGAACTACCTGGAAGACAATGACAACGGCGAAGTGGGGAAAGACACCATCTGGGAAGCACTCAAAGCAACACTAAGAGGCAAGCTGATAAACATCAAATCAAGGGTGAACAGAAGCAGGAACAAAAAGATCTCAGAGATAGAAGAGGAAATAGAAGCACTGGAGAGAGGCCACCGCGCAAACATAACAGACATGAACACACTCACCACGCTCACAAAAAAAAAGTACGAACTGAACAAAATCCTAAGCGAACGAGCAGGTTCGTGGCTAACAAAATTCAAGTCGGTGAATCTATGCAGGGCAAACAAAGCAGGGAAACAGCTAGCGTCCTACCTCAAAGGGAAGCAAAGACAACACACGATAGCAGCAATAACAGACAAAAACAACAAATCGCAAACAACAAACAAAGGCATACTGGAGGTCTTCAGAGAGTTCTATCAAGAGCTATACTCTGAGGATAAAAACCTGAGCAAAGACGGCGGCCGCTCATTCCTCAAAGAAGTCAATCTACCGAAACTCAAGGAGGAAGAGAAAGCACCCTTAGAGGCGGACATAACGGAAGAAGAAATTGAAATTGCAATCAACCAGCTAAAGAGGAACAAAGCACCAGGACCAGACGGGTACTCCACCGGGTTCTACAAGACCTTCGCCCCCCAAATCAAGAAAATACTATCGGAAACCTATACCGCCTGCATACAGAAAGGGGAGATGACAAACACCATGCGGGAGGCCAACATCACAATAATACCCAAGGAAGGTAAAGACCCCCAATTCCCGAAAAACTACAGACCCATATCGCTCATAAACGTGGACTGCAAAATCTATGCAAAGGTGCTTGCGAACAGACTAAATACAATCCTACCGAACATTATACACAGCTCACAAGTGGGATACATCAGACACAGGCTGTCACAAGACAACACAAGGCTGCTATGTCACCTAATCAACCACACAACACAGAGCAATGAACAGGCGGTCATGATAGCACTGGATGCGGAGAAGGCCTTTGACAGAGTCTCGTGGCCCTTCCTAAGGAACTGCATGACAAAATTCGGATTAGGAGAAAAATACATAGCAATGACAATGGCCCTATACAACAAACCAAGAGCTAAAATAGTGGTGAACAGAAGCACATCTGAATCACTCCTACTAGGGAGAGGAACTAGGCAAGGATGCCCACTGTCACCAGGCCTCTTCCTACTGGCACTAGAACCACTACTTGCAAAAATAAGAGACAATGAGGAGATAACGGGTGTTAAGATCGGAGGTAAAACAGTGAAACTCGCAGCTTACGCAGACGACATCCTCATCACTACCACCAACCCATCAAAGTCAATCACAGCGCTAATGGAGACAATAGGAGAATACGCAGAGGCATCCGGATACAAACTGAACAAGGACAAATCGGAATGCAAACCAATGAATGTCCACACCACAAAATCGGTACTAGGAGACTCCGGCCTAGCCTGGCAAACAAACCCACTCAAGTACCTAGGCCTGCAGTTTGGGAGAGACCTAACGGCCACAATACAGCACAACGAGGACTCACTGCTAAAGAAAGTTAAAGACAGACTAGAGCTGTGGTCGCCCAAATACATCAGCTGGTGGGGAAGGATCGAGACGATTAAAATGATGATAACACCCGCAATAAACTACACGCTAAGCATGCTGTCGCTCCCAATGACAGATAGCTTCCACAAAAAACTGGACAGCATGATAAACATCTTCCTATGGAAAAACAAAAAAACACGAATAGGCCTACCCAAACTGAGGCTAGCGAAAGAACTAGGAGGCCTAAACCTGACAAACTTCAAAACCTACCAGACAGCCTGCCTGGCCAAACAAGGATTCGCATGGATTGACGAAACGCAACAATACAAGCCAGTCTGGCTAGAACTGGAGGGAGAGCTCCTGGAAGGCCTGCACCCAACAGCAATACTGACTGCAAATAAACACCCCCTATGGTCAAACAGGATACTGAAGCACACCAGAGAAGCACTGATGAGAGTGGACAGGCGAATGGCACAGAAGCTGAGAGGCACAACATGGGAATCCATCTGGCTCAACACAAAAATTTCATATCAAGGGGCAACAATGAACTACGACACATGGATCAAAAAGGGAATCAGCCTCCCCAGACAAATGGAAACTAAGGGGAAGCAGCTGACCTTCGCAAACTTACAACAACTATACAACCTCCCCAACAAAGAGCTATACACATTTCTAAAGATAAGAACTGCCATAACCAGAGCAAACCTAACCCGAGAGGAGCCAAGCATCGTCAAGTACGTGCAAATGCTAAACTCGGCAGGCCACCAGACAGCGAAGATCTACAAACTAATTGCCCCAGCCACCATGTCTCTAAACAAGAAGACAACAAACTCATGGGCAACACTCCTAGGCAGACAGCTAAACGAAAAGGAACAGGCGCAAATGTGGTGTTCAGCCACAAAAAACAAAATCACCCCACAACTGGCACAAACAAAATACTGGCTACTCCACAGAGCATACTGGACCCCATCCAGACTCCACAAAAGTGGCATAGCAAAATCAAGCGACTGCTGGAACTGCCAGAAGGAGGAGGGCACACTCGAACACCTCATCTTTGGATGCATCAAAGTCAAGAAGTTCTGGGGCCAGATAAACGCATTCATAAACGACATGCTCAAAACAGACTTAACTATCAACTATGTGACCTTGGCGACAGGGCATGTAACGACGAACCTAAACAACAGGGAAGAAAGAGATCTACTAGACCTGCTACTCACAGCGGCCCTAAAGATAATCTTAACGAACTGGAAGAACACGGCGAAAGCTAACTTCAAGACATGGATCAACTGGGTCACCTTCCTAAGAGGGGCAGACAACATCACAGGCAACTTCTCGAAAGAACACACCCCCAAAGAGCTCATGTGGGAACGTCTCGATGAACACTTGAAGAAGACACACTAACGACCCCCCACCCCCCCCCTCTTTTTCTTTTTCTTCTCTCTTTCCTCTTTTTTTCTTTTCTCTTCTGCAACAGGCCAAGGAAAAGAGACAACAAATGCACTGTGAAACAACTGCCTATGTATATGCAACTTTTATTTTTCAATAAAATCTTTTAAATCAAAAAAAAAAAACAGAACAAATTACACAATCAATTATGACCTGCACAATTGAAAAGACAGACATAAATTGTAAAATATAAGAATTGTAAAATACAATTTGTACATTCGTGGCTCCCAGATGCTGGCACCTATGTTTTATCGCTACAAATTTTTTATATAAACATTGGTGATGGAGACTTGAATTGTACTGGAGATTGGGCGTCGACGCGTTTCAGTGGTTAAAAACAGATTATTTCCACCTTTTTCAAGACCTTTCTTGTCGTCTGTCGTGACAGGGGGTCTGATAAATCACCCTACAAAAAACATACATAAGATTACAATTTTACACTCTTATGTGATCCAGATCCCTTTTTTTAATACAGCAACTGTATCCATAAAAATATTTTACATTTCCTTGCCTGCCAATCCCTACTGGCACTGAAAGGTTGATGATTTAGCTGGTGGAGCCAGGCATCTGTACAATTGTAGTCAGAGATGTTATGCAATTGGCAAAGTGGGCTCCCCTGTTTGTCGGGTACTCCATCTCAACTGTGTGCTTGGGCTGGCTGTGTTCTGCTGACATCTTGCACTGTCAACCTCGACTGCTTTTAAACACTGATTGTTTTAAATACCACTTTCATGTCATTTATTTTTGGTGTGTGGGAGACTGGTGTGATATATGTGAATCTGCACAGACATTTTGCAGAGGCATGTTGCAGTATTTTTTTTAACTCAGGCGATACTGTAGCGGCTGCTACGGGGCAGCAGCGGTCGGGCGGGTGGGGGGAATTAGGGGGAAGGTGTTAAAAAAAAAAGAAAAAAAGTAAATTAAATGTACCTTACCGGCAGCTGCCTCGTCCTTGCCATGATGCAGGAAGTAGAAAGCACACAGGCTCCCAGACTCCCTTAGCCAATCACGACACTGCTCAGCAGTATTGTGATTGGTTTGAGCACCGAGATTTGATGCTCAGACAGGGACTGGGAGCCTGTGCATGTTCGCCACCATGGCTGTGCATTACAGCCCGGTGGAGAACATGCAAAGTGTACATGACTATATGGCTATCCCAGGACGGACAACCAAACCACCATAGGCACTTGAAGATTGCCTACCACTCCTCCCCTGCTCTGTGGGCAGCGCAGCCCACCCCACACCTATAGAACCGCTAGCAAAAAATAAACTGATAATAGCGTGGTGTTATTATCATTTTATTTTTCTTGTGGGGTGACACTTCTCTGCCTTAGCGGAGGAGCCGCCGCTGGTGCAAAATATCTGGGGAGAGGAGTTGCCCTAACTGCTAGGGCGGTCGACCTCGAATCTTGGGAACTGGGTTCGAGTCTCGGCAATGACGCTGAACATCCTGTGATTCTGGGCAAATCACTTAATCTGCCCGTGCCTAACAAAAATGAATGTGACCTCAAGTATTGCAACTGGTGCTCTGTAAAACTCTCTGATATATGATTTGAGTCAAGTTTGCGCTATATTAAATTCTCTAAAATTAAAAATAAAATTAAAAATAAAATCTATAAAATGAGTTGAGTTTATACCAAAACAGTACCTCAATTATGAGTTATGTGAAAGGGTAATTGAGATTATTTTTGATAACATTAATTATCACAATATTAAAAAACATATTGCTATACAGTAATCTAGTATATGTATAGTAAATACATTTAGCGCACATTCCAGTATGAGGCACATATTTATGTGTTTTTTGTATACTCACCTATTTTACGTTTTAGGACATTTTAACATTAATAAAGTGGCATACAGTCTCTCCCGATACCGCAGCTTCTTAAGCTAGAGTAATTTTGAGAGCATCTTTCTCTACTAATTTCATTTTTGAATACTATATTGCCACAAGAAAAGACAGGCCCATTCATTCTAGTGAATAGTCCTCATTCCACTTACAAGCGCAGTGTGCAGCTACTCTGCTCTACGTCCTCAGACTCTCACGTTGTGTGAGGGAGTCTTGCATGGCTTCTATGTGCGGAACAAGCTGTTTGCGTCAAGGCAGCATGTAGTGCTGATGCCCATAGTGTATCTGATCTACGTGTGAGCGAGGCTTGCACCTAGTGCTCCCTGTTCTATGTGAGGGATGCTTCAACTCCTGGTGCATCTGCCTAGTGTCAAGGACATTTCATTGCTGTTGCCCACAATGGTCTGTTGTGTGTGAGAAGGGACCTTGCAAGCTTCTACCTTCTAGGCTTGGCAGTTTCTGCATTTGGGAGAAGCTTGAACTGGTGATGCTTCTTTTTGTGAGTCACATTAAGTTACTGCTGCCTGGGATGTGAAAGAGATGTTCGTCTACTATTGTCTTCATTGTGGCTATTGTGCTTTTGAGGGAAGCCGGCACTACTGCATCTTTAGAATGTCTTTTTCTTTAACACCATCGGTGCGGTGCAGATTTACCCCGTGCGCTGACATTGATGGATTCCCATTGTTCATGACGAGCTCAGCTCTTCATGAGTGTACGAGAGGTGTACCTCATGACGAGCAGCTCGTCATGAGCATCGAAGGGGTTAAAAGGTTTTTTCCAGTATTCCGAAAATGCTATAAGGTCTCAGTGCCAGATGTATATACCTGGAATAAAAGTACCCTGAAACATAGCCGCCCTCAATTTTGTTTCTGCGTAAGTTGTTTTTGAGTGTTATTGCTGTAGATCAATGACATTGTAAAACAGTTATAGATTGTAGAAGTTTTACATACACAATAGCGGGCTATTATTCTGTCTTCAGTGAGAGTGAGTTGTATACAAGTGAGAGCATTTATCTCCCAGCCAGTTAGATATTTTCCATATTAGTACTGAATTATAGCTTTTGCGTCAGTATCTGTGTAAGCTGAGTACAAGCTTTTCTACAAGATGCCACTCCTCTGAGATATATATAAAACAAAAGGATAGTTGTCATGTCTAATGCCTGTTCATGTGAGATAAGTGTATGGGGAGACGATGTGGCCTAGCGGCTAGGGCAGTCGATCTCAAATGTGGGGAACCGTGTTCGAGTCTCAGCAAGGACCCTCAACATCCTGTAATTCAGGGCAAGTCACGTAGTCCCCCTGTGCCTACCAAAAATGAATGTGTCCTTGTGTAACACAACTGGTGCTCATGTAAAGTGCTCTGATACTCGATACCTTTGAGTCAAGTTCAGGCTATATAAAACTCTGAAAAAAAAGATATTACCGCTGTCAAAGTTTGAGACTTTAATCCATGGATATTATTTAGGGGTCGCAGCTATGACCCCTGGCTTGCCCCTTTCAACCACTGGCACTGGCTCTGCGACCCCTGGCCTCAGAGGTGGAAATATCAATGACAAAAACAGTGGGACAGCTCTGTATTCCTTATTTTCTGGCTGTTTTATATTGCAAAAATAGTTAACAATAATCTATTATTCACTATAAATATAATGAAAATAGAGCACACTTAGCTGGAATGGGATATTTGCTGGCAATTGTGTTAAGTAAAAATGGTTTTAAATATATGTTGTGTGTGTTTGTGAGTGAGAGTGTTTTATGTGAGAGAGAGTGTGTGTATGTGTGAGCTGGTGTCTGTATGAGTAAAAGAATGTGTTTATGAGTGAAAGTGAGTGAGAGTCAGTGGCAGGTAGTGATTGAGATTGTTTGAGGTTGAGGCCCAGACATACTATTCTTTAACACTAAGCAAGGCTGCACCAAAGTTGCTGCACTGCCTTGCGTCAAAGGGAGACTTTTGATATGGTGCTTTTTCTCTCTCCCTGTGCACTGATGCACTTTTGACAGCCACGTGCCATCGCACACAGCCTTGGACGATAGTGCAAGAGTGTGTGCGTTCTCTGAAGCATATGTATTGTACTTTGAGGTGTCCCTTCCAGTTAAAAAACTATGCTTTAAGGCTTTTCCCACTTTGCAAGTGTGCTATACAATGCAGCACACATTCAAAGTTAGAAAAACGAGGAGAAATTAAAACATTTATCCTCATCACGCCTGATCGCGGAGTTGTAAGATTTGCCACAAATTCCTGCCTACCAGTGTTTGTAGATAGATATTTGCGTCAAAACCCATGAGTGGGTGCATGGAAACGTCCATGCACCTCCCATGGAATGCCCCCTTGTCGCAAAATAACGCAAAGCAGCTCATAACGTAATTTTGCATTACTTTGGGATACTATCCAACGCAAATTAGAATTTGCGTTGGAAAATAACTCCCACCCTAGCAATTTGCACCAGGTTTGCATCACAAAAGTGATGCAAAAAGAGTGCAAAGCATTAGTAAACCTATGCTTGAGAGTCAGTAAGCATGAGTGAGTATGAGTGAGATTAAGAGTGAATGCAAGTGTGGGAGGGACAATCAATACAAATGAGTGCAAGGGTTGTGTAAGTGAGTGTAAGTGTGATGTTAGGCTAATGTGATGCATTCCTGGAAAAACTCAGGGTCAAGGGTCATATAATGCCACTTTCTGTGATTTTGTTCAGGTCAAAGGGCATGTGGTGTCAGTTCTGCTACTTCAGGCATTTTGGTGAATCAACACCCGTGACTGTAACCTGTAAGACATTTGCACCTTAAGGTTTACCTAATGTATGAAGCCTTGGCCTGCAAGATCAATGTAAGATGATGTATTTCTATCTGAGACCTTGCTGTAAGATTTACAGAATCTAAAATATATAGTACATGCGTGATGTCTGAGCATGTAAACTTTTTTAATAGGAGGTCCAAGCCTATAATATCTTGGTAATCCGAGGGATAGTTTTTTTTTATTATATTTGAGCATGTAAGGTCGATGTAACCCAAGAGTAGGCTTGCTGTTAGGAAATTGAAAACCCTATTTAGAGTTTAACAGACAGGATACTTCATCACAAACACGGCAAATATCCCATCTGATGTATTACAAGTGCCTTATGCTATGATGACCATATAATACAGCAGACGAGAAATTCACCACATTTGTCATTGAGTGTCCCGCCAGCCATACTGTAAGTATGGGCCTAAGCCTCAAATATGTGTGTAATTTGAAAGATAGTGTTGCAATCATATATATAAGTGTCAGGATTGCCATCTGTGGCTTGTCTGTGGGATCTTTGTAGCCTGTACAACAGATCTGCTCTTAACTGTCTAAGATTGTACAATCTGTGTCACTTGAGAAAAATATCAGAGGCCTTATTTAAAAGATGTCTCCAACCCCCAGGAGTTGATACTTGAGTCCTGCAAACTTTCCTGTGTAACTTTAGGATAGCTTTCCTGTGTGAATCCCGCGCCTATGTTAATACTTGTGCTATCTGAGACATAGATTTGTTATCAAAAGTTTAAATGCATCTGATAAGATTTATTCGAACAAAGTTCACTTTTCTAAAGTCAGAGCCTACGACTTCTGTTCTGACTCCAACTAACTCTACCTCAAAACATCATAAAGTGTTTGGAAGTTTAAAAAGTGTGTGCAATAAGATAAATAATACTGAAAAGTGGCAATACATCCCACATCTTTCTTAAAGGAGTGGCATTTGTTTTAAACCCCCAATATCTTTCTTTAGTTTGAGTTCACTGTTGTTCAAGTCTGTTTTCTATATTTAAAGTCCTGGGGTCGTTCTTCTTGTAAGCAAATGGCCGCTTGTACATTGCAGCATGTGTTACAGTTGTAGTTTGTTTAGGCGCCTTGATGCCCTTTGGGGCTTAGTCTGCGCGATATAAATTTTCCTTCATTTCATTTTCATTTCATTTCAGGAATCCATATGGGGAATTGCATTTTGAAGATGTGTAATTTGTTTGACTGATTTAGTATAAATTGGTGCCCAGAAATATGTTTGTGCCCAGGGTCACAACAGGTCTTATGATGGAACTGCCTGTGAACTGGCCTAAGAAGGTGTGAATGAGTTGAAAGGGCCCCAAAATATGTTTGGCCCAGGGCCCCCAATAGCCTCAAGATGTCCCTGGTCTGCACGATCCCAAATTAACCACTGGTTAATTTATTAAAAAAATAAGTTCCAGGGCTGTCGTCTGGATGCAGCTTGCACCAGCCCATTTCTCCTGTCAGCGCCGCCTAAAACAGAACCAACTATTAACCACGAAAGTGGGGGAGAGGAGGTGGCATAATAGTCAGAGCTGCTGACTCTGGAGCTGGGGAGCCAGGTTCAAGTCTCAACATCCTGTGATTCTGGACAAAGCACTTAATTTCCCTGGGCCTAGCATAAGTAAATGTGCTCCTAAATGATGCTCATGAAAAGCGCTGGTGTTGAAATTAAGTTCTGGTGCTGAGCACCAGAAACGAGCGACTGAAATTAACACAGTTCTTGGCGTGCTGTGCTGTAGGTGGCATCAATGCGCTATTAATTTAACTTTCGAGCTCTTCCAAGTTCAGTATCTGTTTATGTCCCTAAGTTCCACTAATGCACTTTATGTGGCACCAGTTTTAATTCCACTGGGTCTATGTGCGCCGAGGCTGAGGGAATAGATGGAACTGGACAGCAGCATACATGGCATAGCATAATATGACATGACATACCTTGACAGTTACAGGCATTATCTCCTTAATTCCATTATGGAGTCTTCTGTAGGTGGTTAATGCACTGGTCTGGTGCACGTGTGTGTCCCTGGACTGGCTAGCTGCGCTGTGACATTTTGTGGGTCATGAAGGCCTGGGAACAGCACGTCTACAGCCTTGAGTTTGAAACGTGTGATATCTGCATGAAAACTCTTCATTAGTGAAAGCAGTCTGTGCCTAAACCCCTCGAGGGGGATTATATCTGGATTTGTGTGAACATTGGATTGTGTACTAACATACTTGCATTCTTTGCAGATTTTTTTTTTTACTATTTAGTAGAAATAAAATGAGTTGTGACTGAATTCTGCATGCACGGTTTTTGTGGAACCTCAGTTCTGAAATGGTGAGACTGACTTCTGAGGGACATTTCTTGTCATGGGCACAGCTGCTGTCTCATTTCCTGTATTTATCTTGTCTTCTCCTTCAGTAGTTCTAGTAGCAAATTCTAACGTTATGATTGCTTATAAACGATTACACACACATTTAAAATTGTACAGTATACTCTTTAAGAGCCATTAAAAATAGAGCTAATTCCTATGGCAACATCACAGCGAAGCATATTAGCTTAGCTGTAAGATCAGTTGTCTCTTGGCTTGTCAGTGTGAGATATTAAATAAAAATAGGTTTTAAAAATCTTCTGCGAATCCCAAAACCAATGGACAATGTGTTAAAAGATGTATAATTGTGCATTAGCGATTACAGCAACAGCAATTTGTACATTGATAGCAGAGAAAGCCTTTTTTGGAGAAGTCCTAAATGCATGCCGGCTGCACATGGCTTGCCAGCCACCACCACACAGACGCACATCACCAGCATCCTTGGCACCATAGAAACACTATGCTAAGAACCCCAGCAACCTCCTCACACCTCTTTGCAAAACACCTGGCCATCACCGTCATTTCTGGTCCATGGTAAATCCAAAAGATTTAGCTAAGGGGACCAGTGTGGTGAAGATGCTTAGTACGAAGAGTAAGGGTTGCACGAGAGGAAAATGTTCTCGTGACAGTAGGAGAAGTAACACTATTTTAGCTGGATTTACTTTATACGGCACCGTGCTCAGCAAGTCTATTAGGTTTTTTAGAAGAACCTTAGAGACTCTGTGTTTGATTGGGTGGAGATTTTCCAGTAAATCCGGGTATCGTCTGTATACTGATGAATGTTATTCCCTTTTCTTTGACCATAGTGCTCAGAACTTCCATGTATAGGTTGAATAAGTGGGAGGTAATGTAAATCACTTGGGTGCCCTAGAGTTTAGTGGTAAAGTCTTGGTCTAAATGGTTCCACTTGAAAGAATTTTAATGTTGATGACAAAAAGGAGGAGAACCATTTCAGCACTTGACCTTCAAGTCCCATTGTATTGGATAGGATGGCTACATGTGTTTTCATGGTTTGTATTATAAAATGCTAACGAAAGGTCCAGCATGACTAGGGAAAGTGTGTATCCTCCATCCACGGTTCTGACTATGTCATCCTATATTGTGAGAGTTACTGTTTCTGCACTTTATTTTGGATGGAATCTGGATTTGTAGGCACTTCTGCATTTATGAGGCCGAAGCCTTCCAGACAGTGCAACTTAATGACTTCTTGTAGGCATTCGTCTGAAAGCTAGCCCTGAGAATGGACTTTTTCCATTGCTTATTATTGGCTTCGTTGTTTGTAACTTACAGTTATGTGCGTTCTATTTGCTGGCTTTATTTGCTTTAGGCTCTCCAGCTTGAATTTGTTCCTACAGTGGAGCATCCCTTGTTTACTGTATCCTTTCAAGTGCTCACTTTCTGTAAACAAGTCTTTAAATCTTTTTCTTATCTCGTTATATTTGCTGTGCATTCAAAGACATAGGTCAAATGTCAGGCTCTGTCTTCCAAGGGAGCTTAGTGTTTACTTTTCTTTCTCTGACTTCAAAGTGTGAGAATGTATTTGGCAATCCTGCTGGGTACCCATGTGAGAGGAGAGGCTTTATGATGTAATTGTTTCTAGCACACAAAAAATGAACTGTGCTGATATTTCAGAATATATCAGATTTAGGAAATTACAATTTAAGCACTTTTTTTTGTAATTCTGGTGTGGTGGACACAAATATTTGAATACAATTAAAGTACATCAATACACTAGGTGATGACATCTCCACACATTATCGTTTGTGCACTGTTAAACTCTCTGGCTGTGCAAATGTAATGCTCGTGTGAATTGAAAATATGTTGTTTGTAATGGCAGTGCTCTACCACACTATGCATACTCCACACTGTGCCACTCCACTTTACACCACCACTCTACAACACTCTACTCCACTATATACCCTTCCACTCTACGCCGTACCACTTCATTCTATGGCACTCCACTCTGCGACATGCTACTCTACTCTTAAGGCCTCCACTCTAAGACACTCTGTGACAAACAACACCACTTCACTCCACTCTACACCGCTCCACTCTACGACATGGCACACCACTCGACTCTATGCCACTCTGCCTGATGCCCCTCCACTCTATGCCCATCCACTCCACAACACTCACCTCACTCCAATCTACCCCATTCTACTCCAGTCTACCCCACTCCTCTCCATCCTACCCTACCCCACTCCACTCCAATCTATTCCAATCCACTCTACTCCACTCCAATCTACCCCACTCCAATCTACCCCACTCCACTTCACTACAATCTACCCCAATCCACTGCGCTCCAATCTACCCCACTCCAATCTACGTAAATCTACGTAAATCTACTCCAGTTTACCCGACTCCACTCCTATCTACCCGAATTTGCCCCACTCCAATCCACCCAATCTCCTCCACTCCACTCTACCCAAATATCCCACTTCACTCCAACCTACCCCAATCTATCCCAGTCCATTCCAAACTACACTACTCCAATCCACCCAATCAACCCCACTCCAATCTACCCCACTTCACATCAATCTACCCCACTCCACATCAATCTACCCCACTCCACTCCAATCTTCCCCACTCCACTCCACTCTTCCCCACGCACTCCAATCTACCCCACTCCACTCCATTCTCTCCTAATACACCCCACTCCACTCTCCCCCAATTTACCCCACTCCCCTCAAATGCACCCCAATCTAACCCACCCCCTTCTAACTAAATATATCCCACTCTAATCTACCCCAATCCACTCCATTCTACCCCAGTCTACCCCTCCACTCCAATCCACCTCTCCTCACTCCAATCTACACCACTTCAATCTACTCCAATCCGTTCAACCCCTTTCCAATCTACCTCATCAATCTACCCCACTCCCCTACTCCAATCTACCCTTCTCCAATCTACCTCAATCCAATTTACCCCACTCCACTTCAATCTACCCATTAAACTCTATCCCAATCCACTCCACTCTACCCCAATGTGCCCCACAACAAACTACCCCAATATACCCCACTCCACCGTACCCCAATCAACCCCACTCCAATCTACCCCACCCACGTCACGCTACTAACGTTTATCCATGCTGAACAGCAGCCACACTGGTGTAAAACATGCTTAAAGACATTGTCAATAGCTCTCGAGTAGGAGAGACCTATTGGCTTGTCAGTGCCTGCTTTTAGATATGTGAGTCAAAAGTTGTATTGTTGCAGTTTTTTCATTCATTTTTCCATAGAAAGGCAGTTTGCATTCTGGTCTCAGACAGTAACATCTTTGGGATGTTTGGGACCCAAGAAATATATTTTGGTGCCTCCTGTTGGAACAGCTTTGAAGTTATTACACCTTTTCAGCTCATGAAAGTCCTTGTGATGCAGATCAATATTGAATTATATGTGAATCCTTCAGAAACGAGAGCATGCAAACACATCTGAAAGCTCAAACTGCCTGGTGTCCGCCAGCCAAATAGTACCCAAAGAAAGTTTGAAGAAGCATTGATAAAGCCATTTTCTTTTGAGTTTTGATCTACATTATTGAACTCCCAACAAACTTTTGTGTGTAATACAGTTTCTAAAGAACTTGTTACTCTGATTGTAGAAAAATGATGCTAAGGGTGTATGATGTTTAGTGGACTAGTAGATAATATTAAAGTAAGACATATGCACATATTGCTTGGAAATGTATCTTTAGTTGCTGAATATATTCACTACTGCAATTCTTGCTACAACAGTGAAAATCAAAGCACTGCTCTGGGGATTTTCGCCATTCCATCGGCAAAATCTAATAATTTAGTCTTAATTTCTCTTCCCCTGCGTGTCCCTTTTCTCCTTTTTTAAGTACACACTTTTCTGGCTACATAATGACCTGTGACCCAGAGTAGGAGAAATGGGAATGGGCAGGATGCAGATATTGACAGAGACTTAAAAGTACAATGCGAGTTGTGAAGGTTAGGAAAAAGCACATGAGCTAGAGATTGTGTACAAAGACATGTGAGTTAGGGATAGAAGTAAATTAAATAGAGAAAGGTATGGTGCCCAGAAGGCAAGGTAAGGTGGGATAGCAAGAGAAATGTTTAGAGAGATTGAAATGTAGAGAAATAGGTAATATTTTGTAGGGTGTTAGATAGAGATACGGATATAGAGGCAAAGTAGTACAGTACTTTAAGAAGGAATGTAAAGAAAGAGGTTAGGTATAAAAAGAGGTGAATTAGGAAGAGGTAAAGATATTGAGAGGTAGATGTAGACAGAGAGACTTGAGGAAAAACAAGATATGCCAGGTCTAGAGACAGTAAAATGAGAAGTATAGAAAACTGGGTCAGGTATTCATTCAAAGTACTGTGGTTGAGAGAAAGGTATAGAGAGGGGTGAAGGATAAAAAGAGAAATGTGGTGTGGAGCGAACACAAGAAGATAAAAGGCATACGTGAAATAGGAAAAGAGGGACGAGGCTTATACAAGGGTAGAAATTTGACAGAAAGAAAAAGAGGACAAGATGCTGAAGTACAGAGATACAGAGATTTATAAAGAAATGGTGAGAGAACTAGACAGGATGGAAAGGGTGCGTTGAAATCAAGAAAGCGGTCTAGAGAGAAGGATGTGTTTATGTAAGACATTAACCCCTTCACTGCGGCGGCTATTCTGCCGCAGTGCTAAGGGGGCGGGGCGGCCGCGCGGCGGCCACATGCTGGTGACAGAATTGCTCCGTCACCAGCCTCGGTTGAGCTGTGCTCATGACGGAGTGGTTCCGTCATCAGCGTCCAAGGGGTTAAGAGAGAAAGAAAGAGACAATCACAGAGGAGCTGATAATAGAAGACAGCAGCGGCTCTTCCACTAAGGCGGAGGAGTGCTGCCCCACTGCTCTGCAAACAGTTTAAAAAGGAAAACTAAAATGATAATAAGTTATCATTTTAGTTTTCCTTCCTGCTTAGGCGCGTGGCCGGGCAGGCGGATGGGGCTGGCGAGAGCAGGGGCCAGTGTGAGGAGTGTTAAGCACACTTTATAGTGCGCAGGACGGTTTGGCCGGTCAAACTAGTCATGCACACTTTGCAGATACCCCACCAGGTTGCATTACACAGCCTTGCGAGGAACATGCACAGCCTCCCTGTCCTCATCTGAACGCCAAACCACGGCCCTCAGACCAATCACAATGCTGCTCTAAGACAGTGTTGTGATTGGCAAGGTGATTCTTGAAGGCTATGTGCTTCCAGTTGCGACGCAGAGAAGACGACGGAGGAGAGGCGGCAGCCCCACCACCCCCGTTCAGTATCAGCCACTACTGATAGAGAATAAGGTGGAGCGGTAGAGAAATAGAGGTAGCCAGAAGGGCGTAAGATATTCAAAGAGGTGAAGGAAAGGAAAAAAGGAAGAACATGACGAAGCAAGAGGTGGCGAGGTGAGGTAATGAACTGATGGAGAGGTTAGGTAGTGAGAAATAGTAAAGAGGTAGAGAGAAGTGAGACATAAGTGAGGCATAAGTGAGGTATAGAGAGAAAAGGGAGTGGTAGGTAGAAAATGGACTGAGAGAGAGGCAGGGCAAGACTGGCCGTAGCGGACATTGGGCGATTCCACGGGAGGCTGGAACTGTGGGGGCCGATTTTGTCCTGGTGGCCGGTTTTGCAGTGGTGCTGCTTTTTCAGCCCCCAGAAACAAAAGCAGAAGAGGTGTTGGCCTGTCAAAATTGCCAATACTGGTTTGGGTTCCCAGTACGGCCCTGGAGAGAGGTAATGTAGTAGAGACATGAAGGGACAACTAGAGAGGAAAAGTAAATCAAGAGATTATAATGTGTAAGAAGTGAAGTAGATATAGAGAAATCCAGGGAGGACAGATGAAAACAATGCCTTGAGCTAAGAGAGAGTGATGATGTAGAGAGAGAATTGAGGTATAACTAGGGGATCAAGATATATATATATATATCCTGCAGCTTTAAAATGGCATTTGCGAGGAAACAACGGAAAGCAGCAAAACAGCGGAAACAACAAACAGCATCACCCACTGGAGGGCAATAATGAACTAATCACGTACCACAGGGACCAGAATGCTTATGCAAGAAGGCTCAATGAGGGCCGCCCACGAGGGGGTTGAAAGTATAATTGCAGGCAATCACCTTGCGGCTGCATGTTTAGTAGGATGCTGGGGCTTCCCTTTGAAAAAGGTCAGGAGACTGAAATGCATCAGGACTGCCAGCGCTGAAATAAACTAACCAGAAACTTTACCAATGTGAGTGCGGCTCGTTTTCTTCCTGAGGGGAGAGGTTGTCAGATATATATATATATATATATATATATATATATATATATATATATATATATATATATATATATATATATATATATATATATATATATATATATATATATATATATACAGAGGGGTGATAGAGACGGGCAAGGTCATGAGAGATAGAGACAGATGAAGTTAAGCAGACTATATTGGGTATATTGAGAGAGGAGAAAAGTTGAGGTAGAGAGAGAGGACAGAGGTAGATACAGAAGCAGAGACAGAAGCAGGTTAAGAAATAACATTCAGGTAGAAGAGGTGAGGTGAAGTAAGGAGAGAGAAATGGCTCAAAGATTATTTTTCAATTTAATTGCACAAACTGCTTGGAAGTGCAAGGGTTAGAGTTGGGCAGGCCAGGCATAAACACTAAGGGGCAGATTAATTATTTTTTAGAGGCATATTTATTATTTCTAGTGACTGCAGTCAAGATCGCAAAAGCAGCACCACGAGCCGTATTTATTAAAAATGTCCTGTGGCTACTTACTATGCCTGCGCTGGTGCGCACACAGGCCGCCTAGCCGGATGCACAATCTCTAAATGTGCTTGCTGTCTAGAATGGATTTGTACTGGAAGCACAACCTTTAGTTTCAAAATCCCATGCCTAGACAAACTCTGGAACATACCACACATTGTGTGTGTGCTGTGCTGGACAGCATACACACATACAATGTGTGGAACGTTTGGAGAAATGACAAAATTTCTCCACAAGGAGGCATTTTTGTATCAAACTCATCAAAAACTATGAGTGGTTGCACTAATTGTCCCAGGTTAAACACATGTAATGTCCCTTTGAAGCAAAGTGGCACAAAGCAGAGCAAAGCACTATGTCCTCTGAAAAAGGGCCCCTTTCAGAAGTGAAATACCTTTTGCGTTGGGAAGAAAATATCATTGGAAGAGTTTGTGCTGCTTTTCATCACTTTGCCCAGAACAAACACTCACTAAATATGGCCTCTAGATTTTGTTAAGCATGCTCGGTTGTGAAATTAAAAAAGAAGCTGTTTGAGCAACTATTGTAGCAGGAATTTTGACTGTCCCACTCTCTTTACCAATGGGCCCCTTGGAAGGTGGGGGCCCTGGACAATTGCTGACTTTGCCCCTGCTTTAAATTTTCTCTGGCATTTTGGAAGTTCAGGAGTTCAAGACTGGGCCGGTGAAATTGTTCTGATTTTAGCGATGAGAGAATGTGCCTTCTTTGAGTGATGCATTGGCAACTTTGAGTTTTGATTTTGATGACCAATAAAGGTTGCAATACAGGGGTTGTTCATAACAACCACCGGCCTAGAAATGGGCTTAAAACACTGGTGAAAGGAGGCCCTATTTTTCCCATGCAGTCCCCCTTAGCTCCACATGCAGCTGTCAAGAATTTGGTGTGAGGCACGCCGCCCTAACTGAGGCAGAGAGCTGCCACACTGTCCTGCGGGTTGGTACAGTCCATTTGCTGTAGGTTCCTCCACCCATGATGGCCAGAAGTCCCCCATGAAACGCGTTCTCTGTAACAGGAGTTGATGCTGTCAGCCTTTTCCTCCATATTCAGGCGTTCTAAAAAAACACTGCCCAACACAGTGAAATAACTGCCTTAGTCAAAAGATTGCTACCGGTCAGGGTCAGGTATCCAGGCTGGAGCAGTTTCTCACTCGACCTGACCCTTTGTCGAAAAGATCCTAAAAGAGAAACGTTTTCTATGCTTTGTTATTGGAGCGCAGCACAGAATCCCTAGTTTCACAGTGTACCCTGGCTGAACCCGCTATAAACCTTTTTTTTAGCCTTTTTCTCCCTTTCCTTCTCTTTCTCTTGTTCTCTATCTCCGCTTTACATCTTTCTTTCTCTGTCTCTCTTAGACTTCCTCCCGGTTTCGTTCTCTTTTTCTCTTTTTTTGCTTTCATTTCCTTTCCTCCACTGCTTTCTTTCTCTCTCCCTGACTTCTTTTCTTTCTTCTTTTCTCCCTCTGCCTCTTCCTTTCTTTCTCTATCTCACGCTGGTGCTCTTTCTCTCTCGTTTACTCGCCGTCTTTATTCTCTTATAACCCAAATAGAATCCTCATCACCACGGGAGAGATTGCGTGATGGCTTAAATGTTACATTTTCAGTTCAGTTCAACTACATAATTGTATATTTCTTCACCGTCCCATTAAACTCTATTATAAGCAAGGCTGTTGGACACTTCCTGAAAGTATGTAAGGAGGATTTGCATTTTCCAAGCATTGTTCTACTTCAGAAAGTCATTGACCTCAATTACGTCGTAGCCGAGCTTGCCCTGCTGCCAGCTCGCCTACTGTTTCACATGCTGGGACATTACAGCTCTAATTATCAATGTGAACTTTGTGATTTAGCCCTGGACCTTTCAGCGATTATTTATTCATGAAAAGAAGGGAGAAAACCTGAGGAAATAATGCTGCTGTTTTCTTCTCCTGTTACCTCCCTCGCATGTACCGAGGGACCAGCCTGTTCTTCCAGATGAAACCCGTTTATAAATGCGTGTGTGAGTCTGAAAAGGTATTTTTTTTAAACACAAGCTACACTGGAAATCCATACAGAGCAGAGAGGGCACAGGGATTTCACCAAGTAAAGATTGTGTCTTTATAGATGGAGCCAAAACATAAGGGCTAGGCTGCACTATCAGGGTACACTGGCTAAAAAAAGGCAAAAACAACTACATTCTGAACTAGAGAAATACTCAGCATACAATTTGCAAGTAGCAGGATTCCCAATCCAACATGGCACATTTGTCTTCCTAGACAGAGGTAGGGGCTAACCCAACTCACGGATTCACACATAAATGCAGGAGTAAACACCAAGCCCATTGTTACCTACTGTTTTGCTAGCACAGTATCATCTAGAAACAAGTATGTACAAAGTGAAACTAAATTAAACACAGTGCAAAAACTGGACAAAAATATAAGGAAGTCCAGCTTAATTTATCCAGTAGCTGGAGTTGGGGCCACAACACTGTTTCTTTGGGACTGGCACTTACTTCTCTTCAGCAGACTTTGACCCAGTGCAAGAGAGGGAAAACACGAGGGGGTATAAGGAGGAGGAGATAGATGGATTAAAAATTACAAAGGGAGAATGCAGGAACGGAAAAGTACCTGCAATAGTGAGATAAAGGCACAGGGAATGTCTGGTGCTTGATAAAGAGGCGTGAGAAGGAATCAAGACTACACAACTATTATATTTGGTAAACAGACATTTGATAGTACCAGCCATGGGGCTTTGGGTTAAACTTTGGGCTGAGTACGAAGAAAACCTGACATGGGACTCAAGCAGGTGAAAGTAACTAAAGTCAGCACCATCCCATATAAACTGTGATCTGAACAAGAAAAACAGCAGAAAATGTAACTGATGGACTTTTCCAGCGGAGGCACATCAAGATTAGAGGTCTGATGACAGACTATCACCACCCCATCTAAAGCTGGCATCAAAATGGAGGATATTAGTCCATGTCAAGCCACCCTCGGTGATAAAAAATTCCAATCTAGATTGAAGTTGGGGTACCTGGTCAGCAATTGCACAAAAAGATTGGGGAGAGGATAGAAAGAGGAGGCATTCTCAACAGGAGTGCAGACATTTTTAAAAGGCAACCAGGTAGTTGACGGTTGTCTAAAAGGTCACAACGATGAGCCTCTTTGCTCATTGCTGAAATAACAGGCTACATGGGTCACCAAAGTTGCCTTCTACTACTTCTCCTACATAC
This sequence comes from Lissotriton vulgaris, assembly GCF_964263255.1. NCBI lineage: Eukaryota > Metazoa > Chordata > Amphibia > Caudata > Salamandridae > Lissotriton > Lissotriton vulgaris. The sequence goes on along the minus strand of NC_141689.1, from coordinate 1,250,953,358 downwards.
CACACTCTATCACAACTATAACATGTGCCTTCTATTGCCATCAATATACCAGGGATGTGTGAATAGCTTTACTATGGTAGGAGTCAACACATAGGGCCCGATTCAAAAAGGTAAAATGAGACGAAAGGCTAACTTTACGACTTTGGGTATTCACAAAGGGCATTTACTAATCGTAAATGCCCTTTGTGAATACCGAAAGTCATAAAGTTCGACTTTTGGTATTCACAAAGAGAATTTAGGAGTAGCAAATATCCTTTGTGAATACCGGAAGGAAAGTCATTAGAACTTTTGGTATTCACTAAGAGAATTTATGAGTAGCAAATGCCCATTGTGAATACCAAAAGTCTTAAAGTTAGACTTTTGGTATTCGCAAAGAGAATTTACGAGAAGCAAATGCCCTTTGTGAATACCAAAAGTTGTAAAGTTAGACTTTCGTCTCAGTTTACCTTTGTGACTCAGGCCCTAAGACCCTATGAGCAAGTAGGTAAAAAGCACAGCAAAGTGAGTTAGGTGCTTACTGTTGCCATCTGGTGTGATTAGCAATAAATCAGTATTAACCTTGCCAAGGACAGCTAAGCCTTTCAGTCTTCTGAAGTTGATAAATTGACCACACACAAATTGGATAATATGTGAATTACAGGGCTTAGAAACTTCAAAAAGCAGGCTGAATTGCTTTATTAAGCAAGTGTTAGAAATAGTTGTAGGTCGACTGGGTTATGAGCACTTGTCAAGCAGTAACCACAATCCTAGTCAGGTTAAGAAGCACGCAAACCCTAAATTAAACTGTGCTCACCCTCTGGTAGCTGACATAGAGCAGTCAGGCTTAACTTAGAGGCAATGTGTAAAGTATTTGTGCAACACTTTAAACAGTAAAACTGTGAAAACACCACACAAAAATATTTCACACCAGATTAGAAAAATAAAACGTAATGTAATACATGAAACAAGACCAAAATGACAAAAATCCAATAAGTAAAACTTGAGATATGAATTTCTAAACAATAAACTGTAAAACAGCACTTAGAAGCAATAAGCTCTTCCTTGGGATATCTGGCCATGCTGAACCGGGACAAAGTCAATATTTCAGGCCCACTGCGATGGAGCTTGGTTTGGATACTGTTACCCTTTGAGGCTCGCTGAACAAAAGTACATTGATCCTGGCTGTATGGACGTTGAAGATGAAGGCTGCAGTCAAAGCGATGCACCAGTGTTGATCCACGCAGTGGAAGCGATGTGTTGGTTATGATCCACGCAGTACTAACAATGTGTCGGCTCTGATGAGTGAAGTGCTGCAATGTGGAGATGTATCTTCATTGTTCAGGAGGCCATCGACAGAGATTCAGAGACCTTGTGCAGTGGTGATTCTGAAGCAGAGGCGTCAGGCCACTTCACACAGTAAAGGCTGAGCACCGGTTTAGGTCACGCAACAGAAGCGATGCACTGGTTCTGATCCACGCAACAGGAATGATGTACCAGTTACAATCCGCGTAACTGAGGTGATGCGCTGCTTCTAATTCACGAAATGGCGCTGATGCGCCGGTTCAACAGAGGATGCATGGGTTTTGCTGAAGTAAGCACCTTAGGCATCACTACCAAGGGTCCAGGACTGGCGCGGCATCACTTGGCAGGGAAGACTCACAGATGGCAGAATACAGGTGCAAAATCAGGTAAGTTGGAAGTCTTTTATGTCCTTGAGACTTCACATCAGGAAGCCAGCCAACTAGCCCTTGGAGTCACTCTGGTTTCAAGTGATGCAGGTCCAGTCCCTCTCACCCAAGCTGGGAAGCAGCAGGCAGCAGGGCAGTATAGCAAGGTAGAAGTCCAGCAAAACAGCAGCCAGCAGAGTGGTAGTCCTTCAGCAGCACAGCAGTCGTTCTTCCTGGCAGGTCCTCACAGACTCAGAAGTGTACTGAAGTCATGGTGTCAGAGGTCCAGTATTTATACCCAGTTGGGCCTTTGAAGTGAGGGAGACTTCAAAGACAGGTCTTTGAAGAGCACAGAGGTCCTCCCTACCTGCCCTGGCTCCAGACTCGCTACGGTGTGTAGGCAGCCCTTTGTGTGGGGATAGGACACAGCCTATTCAGGTGTAAGTGAGGCTGGGTCCATCAAGTCACACCTAAGTTCCCATCGTGTTTAGCTGTCTTGGAAGAATACACAAAGCCCAGCTGTCACCCACCCTAGACTAATCTGAGACATGCACCAGGCACCAAATGGCTTAAGTAAGAAAATGCCAACTTTCTAAAAGATGCATTTCCCGAATTGTAATTTAAACTCGGAATTCACCATAAATTTGGATTTTAAATTAGGATTCCAGAGACACCAGACCTGGGGGTCTTATCTCTTCCCAAAATGGAAATGACACTTCTAAAATGTCATACGGTAATCCCAATGGTATCCTATGGGAGAGATAGGCCCTGCAGTAGTGAAAACGACTTTGGTAGTTTTTCACTACCAGGACATGTAAAACTTAAAAGTACATATCCTTCCTTTTAAATACATTGCAACCTGCCCTCTGTTTGTCCAGGGCCTACCTTAAGGGTGACTCATATATGTGAAAAGGGAAGCTTCGGGCCTGGCAAAAACATTTATTTTGCCAGGTCGACATAGCAGTGTAAAACTGTGCATACAGGCTCTGCAGTGTAGGCCTGAGACAAGGTTTAAAGGCTATTTCAGTGGGAGGCACAATCAGTGCTGCAGGCCCACTTGTCCCATTTCATTTACAGGCTCTGGGTATAGAGAGTACTACTTTACTATGTATTTATGAGTAAATTAAACATGCCAGTTGGGGATGACCCAATGTTACCATGTTTTAGCAGAGAGAGCACAAGAGCTTTAGCACTGGTCAGCAGTGGTAACGTGCACAGAGTCCTAAAGCCAGCAAAAACAAGGTCAGAAAAGTGGAGTAGGTAGGCAAAAGTTTGGGTAAGAAGACCACCCTAAGGCTGTCAGGTCTGAAAACAAGTTAATATCTGTGATCACCAGGTGTACTTTACAGCATATTTCAAACTGCACAACTATCCAAGATGCTATTGATTACTGTTTCTCTGCCACAGATTCCAGATTCATTGGGACATTGTCAAACTTTTTAGATCTATCTTAGAGCCGTTTTAATGAAATATGATCTAGTGATATTATTATGAGATATATTATGGGGAAGGATTTAACACGTATTATGTGATGGCTCTCTTATTGTAATTGATATTTTTATACAACAAACATTTCACATATCATACTTCTTTGCCATGGAATATTTGCAAAATCCTAAAAAAAGACGCACCATACTAACCCATGTGAGGCATGTATCGTGCAGGTAACCATTAGCACTTTTGGTGACTCATTTTCACGTAAATACAACTTACTCGTAACAGTGCGCAACCAATTTTCAACATATATGTAACATTCAGAAATGCAGTGACTGCCATCTAGGAACAGGACATCAGTGTCCTACATGAACTGCACAAGTTCAGCAGATGTGTAATGTAGCAGGGAAGAGTACTGCACAGGATCAATTACAAAGTTATACATTGTGTTTCTAATACCGATGAGCCTCAATGATGCGTGATGCTGCATACTGATATACGTGGATTAATAGAAACATGAAAGCTGAAAAACCACATTGGAGAAAAGCAAATCATAGAAAACCATAATAATTTTAAGTAAAGACCATTTTAAGTAAATGCAAATGAATAAAAAATTGACGGAAACATTTAAAAGGAAAGATCATTTCAACGAAAAGTCCAAACTTACATTAAACATGGGTGAACTTTAGGAGTTGTATGGTGTGTTTGGGTTCAGGGATTTGTGATGTTTAGGGGTGACAGTTTTTAAAGGGGCAACGTTTATGGGTGTTTAGGGGTTTTAGGGGTCAGGGACGGGTTGAGTGTAGGGTAGTGAGGGTTTTAATGATTTAAGAATGGGTGGTGTTTAGATGTAGAAATCGTTTTTAGGATTCATGGTTGGGTGGAGTTTAGAGGTGGACAGGTGTCTGGATTGGGTGCCATTTCGGGATGATAACATGTTTTAAGGGGTCAGGGATGGGTGAAGTTTAAGCGTACAAAGGGTTTTTTAGGGTTTAGAGATGGGTGGAGTTTAGTGATGGTGAGGATTTTTTTGGGGTTCACAAATGGACAGGTGAGAGTTATTAGGTTTCAATGATGGTTCTAGTTTAGAAGTAGTGAAGGGGTTTTAGGGTTCGGGATAGGGTGAGGTTCATGGATGGTGACAGCTTTTAGGGGGTTAGGTATGGGTGAAATGTATGTGCAGAAAAACTTTTAGGGTTCAGAAGGTGGTGAAGTTTAGGGTGGTGAGGGGGTTAAAAGGATCAGGGGTGGGTGGATATTAGGGGTGGTGATTGGTTTTTAGACATTAGGGATGAGTGGTGTTTAGTGGTGCTGTAGAGCGTTTAGGGTTCAGAAATGGGTGGAGTTTTGGTTAGTGAGGGGGTTGTAAGGGTGCACGGATGGGTGGGGTTTAGTCATAGAAATGGGTTTTTGGGTTTCAGGAATGAATGGGGTTTATGGGAGTTTAGGGGTCCAGGATGGGTGGAGTTTAGGTGTGGCAAGGGGGTTCTTGAGTTCAGCAATAGGTTGAGTTTAAGGGTAGAAAGGACTTTTCAGGTTCAGGGATTAGTGGAGTTTGGGTGTCCGAATCAGTGTCGTTTAGGTGTGGTGAGGGTTTTCGGGATTGGGGACGGGTGGAGTTTAGAGATAGAAAGTGCTTTTAAAGTGCAGGGATGTGTTGAATTTTGGGTTCAGGAATGAGTGTAGTTTAGGTGTGTTCAGGCGTTTTTAGGGGGCAGGGATGGATGGTGTTTAGGGATTGTGAGGGTGGTCAAAGAATGGATGGTGTTTAGGGACGGTGAGGAGTCATCAAATTAAAAGTATCCAAAGTGATTGTTAGACATTATAAAATATATAAATCCAAAAGAATGTCCCCTGAAGCAAGGACAAATAAATACTGACAATTTTTTTCCTGAAAGTAAGACCTGCAACCAAAAAGTAACCATGCAAAAGTCAATTTCGAAAAATAGACATGCTATGAATTGGTTTCTGTGAAATGGTAAATGCTATTCATCCTGCAAATTCCCATGAAACAATTTAGGTGAAATGGTTTCTCAGTAGTGGGATTCCATGAAATTATGTTTCTATGAAATCCCCATCAAACGCTGCACACAAGTAAAGCGATTGAAGGAAGGTCCTCTGATACATAGATACTGATTAGGCCTAGGTGGAGTTTTACTCCACTGAATTGCGCAGATTTACGTAAGCAGGTGGAGTAGTGCTCGCCCACCCCTAATGAAGTCCCCTTGAATGCTGAGAGTAGTTGGGGGGGGGCAAGAACCCCTATTATTGCCACACGTAAGTCCCCCACAGTGGGATTGATGAGACCACGATGGAGGCCCCCCTAATCAAATACTCTGCAAATGCGCCTCCTGGCACACTATTGGTTGAGGAATGAAGTCCCCTTGGCTCCTGGCGGTCATTGTGGGTCAGGAACCGCTATTGTTGTGACAAGCAAGGTGGGATTGCTAACACCTCTTTGGAGGGCCCACCCATTTTCTCAATCACTCTGCTAAGGGGCCTACTTGTGCACTACTAGTTGAGAGATGAAGTCCCCTTGGCTGCTGAGGGTCGTTGGGGGCCATAAACCCCTATTGTTGCCACAAGTAAGTCCCCCACAGAGGGATTGTTGAGTCCTCATCTGAGGCCTCACCCCCTTTCTCAACTGCTCTGCAAAGAAGCCTCCTGGTGCACTACTGGTTGAGGGATGAAGTCACCTTAGCTGCTGAGGGTCGTTGGGGGCCATGAACCCCTATTGTTGCCACAAGTCATTCCCCAATAGTAGGATTGCTGAGACAATGTCTGAGGCCCAACCCCCTTTCTCAACCACTCTGCAAAGGGGCCTCCTTGTGCACTACTGGTTGGGAGACACTAGGGGTTCTTGGCCCCCAACGACCCTCAGCAGTTTAGGGGCAGAGGCCCAGCAATACACTGCCTGCTAACGGAACTCCACAGAATTTGGAGTTGTTTTGCAGCAACTATGCGGAATTCCACGGAATAAAACTCTGCGAGCTCCGCCCAGGCCTGGTTTTTACTAAAAAGATGTTTGTGCAATTTTTTTTTAATCAATGCATACGTCAGAGTTGCTTTATATTTTTAGGAAAGAGACTTTAAGCTGTAATACTCTGGTATGATATTTTATAGATATATAGGTGTATTTTGTTTTTTTTCTTCCTTTCTTTATGAAGCAGTACCAGGTTTTCATTTGAAGCAGAAAGTGTATTTATCTGTGTTTTAACTAATCCTACAGTCCCCGCTGATCAGATTTTGTATAAATTAGTAGCTAAGCAGGCTAGGCTTTGCGGCTCTTCAGAAACAAAACTATGCAGAAAAGTAAACTGCTTTTTTTCTGGTACTCCTCCCGGTGCCTAGGCCCCTTTATTAATTATACAATAGCCATATAGCTAATAACTTCCATTCAATTATGTTGTCAAAATGTCAATAAGTACTTTTCCAAAGAAGGATAAAGTATATTCTGCTAAGAGGAAAGCCATAGCACCAGCCTTACTGGGCATCTTTTCCAAAGCTGAGATTTGTCATGCTGTTACATGTACAACATCTCACACTTTCACAGGTGGGACAAACATCTCCGTTGTCTGCCTAGTGCTCATGCTTGTTTTGTTATTCTGTACGAGCGGTGATCACATGATGTTGAGCCAATAATAGAGAAGAAAAGTTTCTTTATAGTTCGCACTCAATAAAAACCTCACCAGTGGCTGCTGATCCACCAGATGGCTCTCGAACACTTTAATACAGAGCTTTGAGCTATTGGGTCAAGGTAGGTATGATGGATGCTACAGCGATGTGACTCTTAAAGAGGCAGCAGCTGATTAGCTGTCCATTCTTTGTTATGGCTTCTTTTGAAAATACATTACAGATGCTTTGCAGTTTCGCTTGTTTTCCCCTTTTAAAAGCTGCTTTAGAAGTAAACTTGGATTTTGTTGAAGTTGTGGGAATTATACTAACATCCAATAAACAAAGGGGCCCCCTGAAACGTATAAGGGCGGACGTCAGGGAAAATTACACTACTGTGAACAAACAAAGTCCACCCAACTGAATTTCAGAAGATGGCTCAAAGAGAGTCCATTCTTTTTGAAGTGCAACCAGGAGCTCACCACGGGGTAAGAGAGAGGTCACAAAAGGAGAAGAAGAACACACATATCAATATATAAAACTCTTTATTTAATTTTCTTCTTTTTTCTTTTTTCTCCTCCTTTAGTCTTATTTGGTTTATATATTTTTTTTGTTCAACACATCAAAAGGAATCATATAGGATAAAAACTACCATGACAAAACATCAATAAATATACATCAAAACATATCCCCACATCAGACTCTCAGACACATACTCCAGGCTCATTCAGTCACACACATACATCCACAAGTATACACGTTTCTCGAAACAATCCTCAGGATAATATGAGGGGTGGGGAAAAAACACAGTGGGATCTCCGTGGTACAGGGCCAAGAGATTCCAGATAAAGAAACACAGGATCCCACATTCAAGTAACGCCGACGTGCGTTTCAGTGCAATGCCCAGATCTACGGGCGCACCTTCATCAGGGCTCTCACGTCAGGTGGGGGAAGGACAACACAGAATATGGTATGTGTACGAGTGACCAATCTGCTGAGAATGACAGCGCACTCTCAAAATCCTAAATCAATTTCACACAAAGGACAGTTTCAGGTTCCCATCAGTTTAAACGATGTGTATCTGATGCGAGCAGGTGCGCTTCCCACGGTAACGGGTCGGTCTTACATCAATCTAGTAGGCGCACATCGAGAATTGAGGGGCATAAGAAGTATCCTAGATTGCGGTCCGCATATACGAGGGAAGTTCTCCGTGTCTTCCTTTCTCCAATAAGGTTCTTTACACTCTTCAAAACGGCGACATGCGCCTAGCTTCCCTCTCCTCAGCCGATCGCGACAGACGGTCGGTGGATACCAGCGGCTAAGCACCAAACTTTGGTGCTTAGCTGCTGGTATCCACCGACCGTCTGTCGCGATGTCTCGATGTGCGCCTACTAGATTGATGTAAGACCGATCCGGTACCGTGGGAAGCGCACCTGCTTGCATCAGATACACATCGTTTAAACTGATGGGAACCTGAAACTGTCCTTTGTGTGAAATCGATTTAGGATTTTGAGAGTGCGCTGTCATTCTCAGCAGATTGGTCACTCGTACACATACCATATTCTGTGTTGTCCTTCCCCCACCTGACGTGAGAGCCCTGATGAAGGTGCGCCCGTAGATCTGGGCATTGCACTGAAACGCGCGTCGGCGTTACTTGAATGTGGGATCCTGTGTTTATTTATCTGGAATCTCTTGGCCCTGTACCACGGAGATCCCACAGTGTTTTTTTCCCACCCCTCATATTATCCTGAGGATTGTTTCGAGAAACGTGTATACTTGTGGATGTATGTGTGTGACTGAATGAGCCTGGAGTATGTGTCTGAGAGTCTGATGTGGGGATATGTTTTGATGTATATTTATTGATGTTTTGTCATGGTAATTTTTATCCTATATGATTCCTTTTGATGTGTTGAACAAAAAAAATATATAAACCAAATAAGACTAAAGGAGGAGAAAAAAGAAAAAAGAAGAAAATGAAATAAAGAGTTTTATATATTGATATATGTGTTCTTCTTCTCCTTTTGTGACCTCTCTCTTACCCCGTGGTGAGCTCCTGGTTGCACTTCAAAAAAAATGGACTCTCTTTGAGCCATCTTCTGAAATTCAGTTGGGTGGACTTTGTTTGTTCACAGTAGTGGAATTATACTAACAGTCATCACTGGTGAGGATTCCCATGCGGTACAGCTACTCTTATTAGAAGAAACCTTTCAATATTCCTGATATTTTGAACTAGTCAACTTCTGAATGCCTACCATATTGATTACGTTGCAGCAATATGCCCTCACTAATAGCTTCTGACATCTGTTGAGACGATTTGATACTTAATACCATCTTCATTTTTCATTATTCACAATCAGACCCTTCATTAAGACTGTCAATCCTCTCCTCTCCTGAGCTGGCTAGTCCGAATACAATGACCTTATAGGAACATTTAATCTAAGCATAAATTTAGGACTGAATGCAAATTATGAACGTACGCCGCATGTCATTTCAGTCGAATGCACTAACGTTCGACTGAAATCACCTTCTGTGCTAATGCACAGGCTCCAGCACTGCTTCAAAAAGTAATTATTACCCTGGATTTTAGTTCGTTTTTGTGATCTTTGATCTTAGAAACTGGAGTAGTTTGTGCCTTTGTTTGTGACTATGCTTGTTTATAGGACAAAGTTCTGTGAAGGGCTTATTAGGAGATCACAGCTTGTGAGAATAAGGTGTCTTGGACCCTGCAGCCTATTGGCTAATTCAAAATGAAAGCACCCAGCTCTTCTTCCTGAGTATGGCTAGAGATTAAACACTTCACATCCAGTTCCCCTGCCTCCCAGAACTTGTCAACAGGCATGATCTGGATATGGTACAATTATCTGTATAATGTCCGAGGATCCGGATATGGAAGGATTTATTTAGGCTTCTTAAAACATGGAACCTCCCCATTTGAACACAGAATGCTTCTTTTTGCCCCTGGTTGCAAAAAGAAGCTACAAAGTTGGCTTGGATAACCAGCAATTTAACTCCAAAACTGCTTTGAATGTGAATGCTAGGATGCTCCCCCTTTTGTCTGCAGAAATACCTGCCTGGCGGAAGAAACTCATTCTAGCCTAAAATTCTATTCACCTGGCCTGGTCATGCAAGCCAAAAATCTCGCTATGACCAATTTGTGCCAGGTTGTAATACCAATACAGGCGCAAAAGTGAGTTTACCCCCTATTTCTTATTGGCGCACCAGAACAACAAGGGCCTTGATCTTTGATACCACAAATACCTGTTGTCTCAGCTTTGCCTTTGCATTGTATAATATTTCCACACCATAACACTGTGAAACACATGCCCCTTCGTTACTCTCCCACCTTTCCGTACTGAAGTATCATTTCTTCTGCTTACCGTACATTCTATACTACAATGCAGTCCTGACCTAAATTGTGTCTTCAAACACTTCTTTCTTATGCCTATATTCCTGCTCGCATTTTCACCCATAACTCTGAATCCTAAAATACTCAGACAGACCTGCACTTTTGCCTGCTATCAACCTTAAGCTCACTGTCTCTCATACATCCCTGATACCCCGCTCTTCATAATGAGCCAAGTTTCTCCCCACCACCTTGCCATCCTAAAGTGCTTGATCTTGAGTATGTCGCCAATTTCTCCCTAATGGTCTTCGTGTTTCCTACACCTTCCCTTTTCTGTTCTTAGTGTACCTAGTCTTCACTGCATGTCTCGCCCCATTGTATTTCCTATCTTTTCACAATGAAAGTGCCTGCGTAGAGCACGTGCAGAAAATGGCCGAAGGGCCATGTGTTCATGTGGCGAGTATGTGCATTCCCTGTGAGAATGCCTTCTCTAGGGAAGTGCATTCTCAGATAACAGGAGCACCATCAAAGAATGCTGCCGCTGCTTCCTAGTGTGTGAATGTAACCGTGCAGTGCTTTAAATGGGACCGTACAGTCCTGTGCTAAGTAACAGCACGTTTTCATTTTGACTGGGAGACTACTGCACTTCTCAAGAGAGACGTAATACCTTTATTTGGAAAGTACCAGAACTTCTCAGAAACAAGCAGGTACTCTGATACAGGGTTACCTGCACTTCTATTTTCCCATTTCAAGCCCTGGCAGGCAGGGAAACCCAGCGTGCCCCTGGGATATTGAGAATGTAGACTGACTGGTATCAGCGGCAGCTCCTCCGCATGGTTGGAGGAGCATCACCCCACTGGCTCAGACCCAGCAGCTTTAAAATAAAACAATATTCTACTATTGTTTTGTTTTTCAGCGGCTGGCTCTGAGCCAGCGCATGTAGGGAGGGGCGGGACCGGGCCATGGGAGGGGGGCCGAGGAGTGTTGTGCACTTCTAAGTGCACAGGTCTGTTTGACCGGCCATCCTAGTCTGGCCAAACAGACATGCTGACTTAGCTTTCTGTAAGGCACAGACTCCCTGTATTTGAGCAAAGCGTAAAACCAGCCCGCTCAGGCCAATCCCCACTCTGCTCTCATAGTATGAGAGCAGCATCTGAATTGGATGGGGAGTCTATTGTCCAGGGGACACCCAGGAGCAGCAGAACGGAGGAGCAATGAAGCGCGGGGCGGGCGCAGGGACAGGTATATTTAAAAAATAAATTATTCAAGACCTCCCCCCCACTCCCTGTCCAACACTCCTGCTGTCCAGCCACCCTGCCACTCCATAGTGACATTAGCCACGACTGACTGGTATCCTGTGGACCGCAGGAGTCAAACCTTCAAACAGTATACCCTGGTTCTGATGAATGACTAAACTAAAATCTAGAGCTTTCTTCCTCCACATATCAGGCATGCATGGATGCACTATATATTATTGTGTAAGAAGCATGTTTGTTTAAAGTGAGGTAAAACTTCCATTGACATTGCGTACAAATGCTTATTCAATGAGACAAAGCTGATTGTTTTCATTTAAAAAACTCTAGCGATGTGTATCAATCCTTGCCACTGGTAGCAAAGAAGAATTGTAATATGAAATTGCATCTGCAGGATTACAACCTCGCAAATTTCCAACATTTAAGAAATTCAGAAAGGTTTCAAGTGCATAATTGTGCATGTGGAAATGCAATTTGTGTTTGTGCAATTATACTTTTGTTTCCCTTTCCTTAGGGAAAATATTTTTCTTCTTGTGAGCCTCCTGGTTCTAGGGAGTATGGCTTTGATCCCATACCATGGGATAAACAATACACTAACTAAGCTCTCTGTGACAATCCAGGAGTTTTATGCTTCCAGCTGAGGGGCAACCTGTAATTAATGTCTACCTATCATTAGAACATTGGAATGTTGAAATGTTGGGAGCTCCATTGCAGACAATAGAGTGCTCCCTGCTTCTACGGGCCGGTAAAGGCCCGCAGAGCAACATTCCAATGTTCTAGAAAGGCTTCTCGAAGCTCAAGGGGATTTATATCCCCTCGAGCTTCGAGAACCCTTTGTTTAATTTGTTAGAACATTCTGCCCCCTAGTGGCAGAATGTTCTAATAGCCTTATAGCCCTTCGTAGCAGGGCTATACCGGCTATTAAAGTCCTGCTGTCTCGTTAAAGTCCCTCGCCTTCGGCTCGGGCCTTTAACGATTCAGCGGGCCTTTAATAGCCGGTATAGCCCGCTACGACGGGCTATAAGGCTATATTAGAACATTGGAATGTTGGGAGCTCCAATGAAGACAATAGAGTGCTCCGGGCTTCTGATGGCTGGTAAAAGCTTGAAGCTCCAGCATTCCAGTGTTTGTTGTTCACACGTGTTGCTGTGAACAAAGGCCACATGGAGCCCAAGGCGTTTTAAAAATCCCCTCGGGCTCACTGAGGCCTTTGATTTATTTGTGAGAACATTTTGCTCTCTAGGGGTGGAATGTTCTAATAGCCTTTAAATCCCCCGTAGCTGGGCTATACCGGCCAGTAAAGGCCTGCTCCCTTGTTAAAGCCCTCACCTTTGGCTTGGGCCTTTAACGCTGGAGTGGGCCTTTATTGGCTGGCATAGCTTGCTACGGTGGGCTGTAAGTCTATATTCACAACCCAGGAAAAAAAAATTGCCAGTGAAAAACATGAAAGGCACAGTGGCTTGTATGTGTCTAATGGCATTCGTCTAGCATGAACCTAGCTGGAGAACACAAAGCACTGAACAGACAACAAGCGTCCTAACAAGAATGCATCATTTTTGTTGGGTGGTTGGTTGCTATTGTTTACGATGACTTGTAAGAAGTATGCAAACGAATATAGTTCAAACAGATGTGGAACATGACTAGAATTGATTTTTTTTAATTCTAAATGAAAATAGAACTCCCACTTTAAAAAAACTAACAATCCCTTTCAACACCTACTTAATCTCTTCAGGGCACTTTTTAGGTCTCACCTATGAAACACTGCAAGTATCTAGTTGTGAAAGACCTATTGAGAGTGTGCCAAAAACTTACAGTGGGATTAGAGTCCGCTGATTGCTTACTTGCTTTGACTTATTGTTGCTCTTATTTGCTTGCTTCTTATTCAATGCCACTCCTTGTTGCATCTTGTCCATTTTGCGCTTGACTCTCCCCTGGAGCACAGCCTCAAATGATTGTATCTTTCTGCTGCTCTCTTCTAGGGAATTTCTTTTTTTCTATTGCTTAAGTACCTCATGAGAGTGCATGTGTGTCCACCTGTGTGGCACTTATGGTTCACAGAGACCTATATTTGCGAAAGATTTCAAAGGCCTCTTATTCTCTCATGAATACTAGTATTTATGATAAACCCACGCATGGAGTACATTCCTCCACATCAGTGAAGTATGTAATGTGATAGAATTAAGCTAGAGTCCCTAACAGTCAACCACATCTGAAGACGCCCATAGTCAGGCAAGATGAACCCTCACAAGGGACATTTTCCGCACCTAAGGGCAGCTAAGTGCACAAACACGGAGACACTAAGGAGCGTTGTCATATTTCGACCCAGGCCCCAAAAGGAGAGGGGCACTGGTGAGACAATACTTCCCACTTCAGGGCATAAGTCTTTGACTGGGCCCTCAGAGAAGTGACAGGGTTTCTAGGATACTCTAGGGCTGAACAGGCTAGCAAAGGACTGGTTAAAGTCGCCGGCAATGAAATCACACAGGGTTCTCCTGTCCTACGGTCAATCTCATTCCCACATGGGATTCTGCAGGAACCCAGGTCCTCTGGTCTCCTTCAAGGGAGTAAGTGTGCACCCAGTGAGTATGTTTCTGTACAGGGAAGACCTCATTGCCTTCATGGCGGTGGGACCTCTCCCCTCCTTGTCATGATTCCCAGCAGGGTGCCAAGGAGGCCTGAATTATCTAGATTATCTATATATGGAACCAGATTGGATGCAGACGGGTTGGTCCCCTCTACTAGTTCACAGTGAGGCCATCTAGTACCTCTCTCTGCAGCCCCAGATAAGATGAAAACATTTCTAGGAGACCGCTTGAGAGAGTGGGGTGCCCGAGCCATTGGGCATTCTAAGTTCCTGGACTCATTATATCAGTTGGAGGTACTATTGTGAATTATAAGGTAATATGGAAATTACTGCGATTCCTGGTGACCTGCCTTTCACTTGCCCTGAGCCTGAGCACTCTTAATTAAGCCCAATTGTATTGTTTTACCTTATATGGTAATCTACACAGAAATTAACAGTGGTGCTCCCTCCCATTTGAAAAGGTACTTCAATATCTGATTTTGTTTCAAATGTAGTAAAATTCCGGTCAGTAGATAGGGTTCCCACCAGTACCTGTCAGTGCTGAATTAAGACTGTCTCAAAGTGCAGCCCTGTGTGGCGACGAATGAGAAGCTTCGGATTGACACCGAGACATACGTCATTGCGGAGCACGAGACGAGAATAACTAGTTCTGAACGTATATTCTGTATTACTCATTGCTGCCTTTATTATCGGGATTTAAAAGTATTAGCTTCCGAAAATAACCAATAATCCCTCGGCGCAGACAAAGAGACGAGTAGCTTGTTTGCAGGGGCGGTATGTGCCGGTCGAGGCCACCCTTCAACCGCTGCCGTCTGCCATACCAAGTAGCTGCAGCTGGGCGGCCGGCACCGGTCGCAGTGATTCCGGAGTTTCCCATGTGTGGGGAGGGGGTCCAGCACAAAGCGTCCCTTGTCAGTACCCGTCGAAGAAACTTGGCTGCGGGGCGGCCTTCTGGGGCTTAGCATTAACCGTGCCCTGCCCAGCTGCAGCCCTCATGGGCTTTCGGAGAAAATACTTCACTGCTGTGCAGCGCGAGCCGGAAGTGGTCGTTTCTAGAAGGATGAGCCGAAGCTATCTGGGCTCGCTGATGTGGCGTGATCCAGTTATGTCAGAGAAAAATGGGCATTTGTTTTCTGCCACAAAAGGTCCCTAGTTCAGCCTCAGGGGTTTCTACCGTAAGTCAATGCGCACTTCTCAACTGGAAGGCACTCTGGCGCTCTTTACAACACTTCACAGAAAGCGCAAAGGAGAACCACTTGACACTAATTGTTAGGGAACATGTGTATACAACAAATACGTTCTTATTCATTGTAGGTTTCAAACAACTGTTTATCTGACGTTTCTCTAACAAGAATGGAAAGTCTGTGCTTTTAGCAGGGGCGCCATCCTTGCACACAGAGGTTGCCAGAAACCAGTCTGCTGCTGGGTCTGTGAGGGCGCAGGCCTCTTGGTATCTGACATAGTCTTTCCTGCCTTCCTATTCTATTGTCCTCACCACTGACTCAGCCAGGATCATTCAATGCAAAAACGGCTCGGCTGCAAAGATGACCTAGGCTCCAGCTGGTGGCAACCAGGAAAGGTGAGGTCAGACTCCTCATTGACAGCCATCAGGCTCGTGAATCAAGATCAGTCACACCCCAGTGTGCAGCTCACCGCTCTTTACTCTGGACTGCTCTGACTATTGTCTTTCGACATGATCCAAGGTGTGTGGCTATCCGTGGACTCTAAGTTTGAATTTTTAGCGTATTGCAGTAGTGTTCCTCTATGTTTCTTACTGTTTGTAACTTGGGCAAAGTTTTCATTGCATAAGTGAAGGGGTGGATCTGGAGGTTAGGCCTGCCCCTAGTTCACAGAGCTGTCTGCTTTTCCTACGCTTATGCCTGCCCTTTGTTTTCCCCCATAAACTAGTATTAATTCTTCATGAGTCCTAGTTGGCACTAAAATGCCATTTTCTTTTAAGTTACCTTTAAACCATTTTTAACGTTTGAAACGGAATGGTTCTTATTTTTGGCTAACACTTAGGGCCCGATTCCCATCTTGGTTGGAATACCCCGAATTGGATTTGGCTTTGCCAAAACCGATCCGCAGCCTTAGTTTCTGAACAAATTGTTCACAGTTCCGAACGACCAAGTACGATGCATCGAAACCCTTAGTGCCGACCAAATCGGTTCCGGAAGGCATTTGGAGAGATAGAGCCTTCCAGAGCCAAATTGTACAGCTCTATGTGCTAGGTTTTCCTAGCGACCAAATACAATGAATGATTCGTACAGCCTTTCCAATTCAGTTTGCTAGGAACTAAAAGGCTGCCGGAATCGGTCTTTGGGGATCTGTAGCTGCCTCCCCCCCCCCCTAATCCGGGACCCTCCGAATTGGACCTGTGGGGGTACCAATGGGTCCTCTCTTTCCAACCATGCACAGTGTGGCAGAAACCAGGGGGTGCCCACCACAGGGTGCCCGATTTTCCACAGTCACCCCTTTCTTCATGCAAACCTGCATACGTGTTCGGTACACAGGCTCCCATTGAAGTCAATGGGAGTCTGACCGAATTGTATCTGAATACAGTGAAAGGCATCGTACTCGTTCGATTGGACTCCCCCGATCCGAGTTCTACGGATTGCTTTTCGGCCCGAGTCTTTCGGTATGCTTTCTGAACGAGATCAGAATCGGGCCCTTAGAAGGGGTGCAAATATCCAGATTATAACCTGATAGTCTATGTGGAAAAAGTACCAAATTACAAGTATCAAGCGTGCTACTGAAGAGAATTAGGGAAAGTTCACAAGAGAAACATTGTGCAACTTTGCACATCCATATGATGTTACTTACGCCTTATGTTGGATTATATATTCAACAAATGTTACTTTGTGATAGATTACAAATCACATGATGTCATTGCTTAGCTACAGCCACATTCTTCCAATCATAGAACAGACAATTGAATAAACTGCTTTCGGAATCTCAGGAAATTAAGGGTACCCTCACTAGACTTGATCTCCCCTCTTTCCCAAAGGAGCAATGTGCATGTCTCCCTGAGGTTTCAATGAGCACATCACCGGTAATCATCTTTATGGGAGACAGCCCCAACCACACTGTCCTTAGAAATCGATTCTTTCAATCCTTGCTAACATGCCATGATCACCTAATGTCCACTGACCAAAATGGAATTTGTGCTTCTTCTGTGCTATGAATGTAAAACTTTCAATAAAGAATAATAAAAAAATGTAAACAAGTGAATTATTCAATTTATTACGATTGTTGAGTATGGAAATCAAGGCTTCAAGTGGCTCAAGATGCCCCTGCTGTCCCTCAATAATGGTAATAAGCAGTGATATCTCAAGTCGGTTGCTCTGTACTATAGTAATAACCCATTTGCTCTGTAAGAATAAACCTGTACATTTTTGCTTATAAGTACTCTGTTCCAAATAACTTTTGGTATTTGGCCATATTTATTGTCACTAGCATTGTATAAATATTGTTAGCAGTGACAACAGAAGATTTATACCAGTATAACGCTGCTTTCCAAAGTTAGTTGGTGAGTGAGGTGGCCTGCCCTTCTCATAGGAGCTAGAGAGCCTCCCTTATGTGTGCACCTCAAAACGGGTCTTCAGTGCGCTAGCGGAATGTTAGGTATTTTTATGGGACCCAATGTGAGCATCAGAAGGAACCAGTCTGTTGTCCATGGCTACTCACTGTCCACTGGTTCAAAGGTTGAACTGAAGCTGAACATTGCTTTCACACTGGATACTATGCCTCCTGGGGTGAAAAATAGCATTACTTGAATGAAGCCTCGTGTAATAACACTTTTCAAGAGAGTCAAGATTACACACACAACGCATAACATTCCCATCCAAAAGGGGGAACAGTTGAATGGTTTGAGGAGAACACAGATTTGAGCTTGGTTCTCTCACTCTAACACCTTCTCTCATAGGCTAGTATGCTGAGAAGAGAGCACATAATTTCTTGTAAGGGGTGGGCCACAGAGTATGTCATAAAGTGAAGTACCCCTCACCACTCCCCCCATACACGTATGCACAGAGGCCCTCCAGTGGCCTCTTTATCTGATCTCCAATTGGAGCACTTTGTGGGTTTGGAATTTCTGGTGCAGGTGGGTGGACTGAGTCAGGTACAAAATAAGTAGTTCTGGTAACTGTAGTCCACCCTCCATTGTCTTCCAAGGGCTGCACGCTGGAGCACCTGCTTTTGTGGTTTGATGGTCAGGTGTAACTTATGGAAATTCGGAGGCTCCACCTAAGTCTGGAGTTAGCATCCAGATTGGGTGCTTTGGACTTTTGAGTGCACCTGCTACCCCTGACTGCGGATGCTTTGGATTCTCATTTTAAACTATACAAAACTGAAGTATTCACCCCGCACCTATCCTCATTAAATCCTCGTGGCCAGTTCGCTTAGGAAGGCTTTACCTGAAAAGTGCCACCATTTCAATGCCAAGCCTTCTTAATATTTAAAACTTTGCGCCTTTTTGTGCCAGTCTGCCGTGTTTTATCTTTGTCTTCAGAATATTCTGACGTCCCCCTGTCTGCATCTCATAGTAAGAGGCAGTTTGTCCAGTCCAAGTCAACACGGCTCCTGAAGGCAGCTCGCCAATGCTTTCGGAAGTTGGCTGCACAAATCAATGTCAAATGATAATGTTTCTGCTTTCCACTTTTCATCATCATGTTCTTCATTAAGTTGCATGCACAAATATGATTTTTTAAATGTAATATTTACAAATCAGGAAGCACAGGTAGGAGGCTTCCTGATTTGCAAACATTAAATTCAAAACAGAAAGAGCATCTGTACTATTTCCCTGGGGAAGAATGCCTTTGATTCTCACGTCAGAAGAGACATACAGTTGTTGGATTCACTGCTCGTGTGCATCAGAATGTCACACTGCCCACACCACGTTCCAGGCGCCACTGCGTTTTGCAAAACGTTTCAAACTTTTTTTTTCTCTTAGACTGGTTGATTTTCTACCATAATTGCTCAATATTTCTTGAGTTAATTTCTGTTACAGTGTCCTTACTTTCTTTTTAGCTTCATTGGTGCAAAGATGTCTCTGGGTTTACGTTGTGTTTATAAATATTTCATTAATTCAGTCATTCACTTTTAGCGCCGGTCTCAGCAGGCCTAATGTGCAAGGTCCAGATCCTGAAACAACATAGCTCACGAAATTAAAACATAGTTGCAAAACATTATGAAACATTATTTAACACAGTTCTAAAAGTCTGAGTGCGCCAATTCAGAGAATTGAAAAGCAGATTAATGACGTTAAGGAGAGAGGATCAGCCAGGAATTGGCAAATTGCTGGATTGAAGCAGTTCAATATGGCTCCTTCTCTACTCGTGTTCTCATTAGTGGTGTCTTCGTGCATGACTTTAGGTCTGGTAGTTTGAGGTGTAGCTGGTTAGAAGCAGCCTTGTAGTCAGGTGGAGGCCACAAAGTGGTGATATTGGTGCCAGGCAAACAAGTGTACACCTGGGAGCTACCTGGAAGCGTGACGTCCATAAAGTCACCCTCATAACAGAGATTGCACTTTTAAAGGGCATATGTGCATGCTGCTATGTTAGTGATTCATTTCATGTTTGCCTGTGTAAATTACGGTGTTGAATCCGAACTACGTGTATGGGTGTATGACAACCGCAATTGTACCAGACAGGACTGTGGGTCATTTATTGTATGGCAGGCCTGGATCCAGGGTTCAAGTCCCAAAAAAAGAAGTGGGGTGGACTAACTTAATAGGCAGTATGCAAGTGACATCATGGCGCGCAATATCACGGCACATGACATCACACATGACATCACAGGAATTGATATCATAGACAGTGGCATCACAAGCCACGACTTTACAGGAAGTGGCATCACAATAAGTGACATCAGATCTAAAGCCCTCACATACATGTTTAGCAGGTCTATCATGTTTACGTTTGAGTGCATTGCGAGGATAATAACACAGTGAGATATGGAAGATGATATGTGACTTCTACACGTTGCAATCCCCCAGTTTTATGTAACACATCCTGTATATTCATTTACAACTTATATATTTATTGCACATGTAATATGTACATGTTGATGCAATTCAATGGCGAAATTAGTGGGGAGAATTGTACTGAGACGTCTCTCTGAGTGGACACGGGACAACAACATCATGTCTATTACTCAATATGGTTTTTGTAACGGCCCTTCGACCATAACACAATGTTTAAATCTTTTTCTGATACTTAGTAAATATACTATTGCACAAAAGGGCACAGTTCACCTGGCCTTCATGGACCTTTCCTCAGCTTTCGACTGTGCAAACAGGGGGAAGCTGTGGGGGTCCATGAAGGATAAGGGAGTAGACAATGGTATAATAAACTTTTTGGTCGACCTCCATAGTAATACAAGTGCAAATATAAGGTATTGCCAAGACCTGTCAGTAACTGATGATTTTAGAACAGGGAAGGGGGTGCGGCAAGGCTGCATATTAGCCCCTTTCCTTTTTAATTTTTACATAAATGAGCTGGATAGCGTTTTACAGGAGGTGAAAGCAGACAGTCCAAGAGTGGGGAAAAAAAGTATCCCTGTCCTGTTATACGCAGATGATGCGGTGTTGTTAGCAAGAACTGAAAAAGGTCTTCAATTACTACTTAACGCATTTAAAAAGTTCATGGAAGATAGAGATCTGTTAGTGAACAACGCTAAATCGTACATTATGCAAGTTGGGAAACAGCCAAAGAGACAATATATCTTCAAACTTGATAAGGCAGTAATACCGCTTTCTAACACATTCTCCTATCTCGGAGTTCTTTTTGACTCTAAATTATCATGGGGCCCACAACTTGCGAAGAAAAGATGTGATGTGACTAGGGTTAATGCCTCCATTTTCAACTTCGCTTCAAAACTTGGCAAAAAGCCCACGGCTGCTATGATAAAACTATATGATGCAAAATCTGTAGCAACCGCAGCCTATGGGAGTGAGCTTTGGGGTTACATGGCTCGGGATCAACTTCAAATCACAGAAAATTCTTTCTACAAACGGCTTCTGTGTGTCACGGCCTCCACCTCCAACTTTGCAGTTCACGAGGAATTAGGAGTGGGGTATTTGAGCGATATCCTGTCCCTACAGCCTCTGTTATGTTAGTTGAAAATGTGGTTATGCGAAGATATTCCCCTAACACATTTAATTGTTAATGATTTTATGGCTCATGATAACGCGTTGGGCACTCCATGGATGAAGTATTTAAAAACCTGCTTCTTTGAGATGGGTCGTCCTGATCTGTTTGATCATCCGTCAGGAATTGGAAAGGGGGACATTGATCTAGTCAAGCAGACCTTTTTTCTGCATAAGAAGGCTGTGAGGGAGGATGTTGAGTTACAAAAAGTAAGTGTAAGGAAATTTATTATGGTTAAAACCTGTCTTACAACTGAGCCTTACCTACTCGGCACTCTTAGCACTCACGACAAGTTCCTATTACTAAGATTCAGATTTAATCTGTTTCAACATCTGCTCATCAGACCCAAAAAGGAGAGTTTCTGTAAAAACCCAATATCCTGTGGCTGCGACGGAAAGTCTCCACAGGATATGTTGCATTTTATGTTTTTATGCAGATTTTATGAATTCCCACGTAAACGCTTTTTAATTGCTCTTTTAAAAAAAATGAATTTTAATCAGATACGACCAGCCTTTTTATATTTTCAATTGCTGGACAGTGATAGTGTTACAATGCATGCATATATTGTAAACAGGGACTGAACAAAGTGAAAACTGCCTATTCTAAGTATGTGTGTAGTGCTAACAAGGTGTGAGCCTTTGTTTCCCCTCTGCTTTATTTGCATCAGGTGTGATGCTCCTGACTGCTCCCAGCCAGAGACCCCTCAAATTCGGCCTTTTTTATGGGCCCAGCAGTAGTCTTAAATAAGATTTCCCCGCCCCCGCCTGCACGTTGTTGCTTGTTGCAGATGGAAAGCATGAATACACAAAAAACCCGGTCTCTGAGGCAATTTAATTTATAAACGGAGTGTGTATATCACTATGGTTTTTCTACTCTGCGTAGTGTATGTATCCTTACAAAACCTTACACTACAAAACCCACATTTCTTATTTTCTTATACAGTGGTTTTGTAACAATTTTTTGCCTACTTTTAAAAACTTTCTCAACAGACGTCCCCAAGAAGGTAAAAATAGTGACTGAAATATGACTTTTAAGTAATTCTCAATACATTCAGTTCACCAAAAACCACCAACTCCATGTGAAAAAAATGTGTAGAGGACAAAATGACCCCTCACGGGCGCACCACCACTGGGGTAACTGGTAGGTACTCTCCAGATAAGCCCACTATTCTCATCATTGGCGGTCATTTTGTCCCAAAGAAAAAGTGTCCAAACAAACATAAAAATGTGTAAGTGCAGAAAAGTGTCAGACAATAGCACTCCACGATTGTGACAAAAAGTGATTAAAATTGGCAGCCACACTTGTATTTCAAATACTTTATAAGTTACTAAGTGTGTACTGTCAAATTAAAAATTAGTGATGAGCTGGTTGCTAACCATGCATACCAATGCTACATGCCAACATGTTTCTTTGCCATGAAATTTTCTGCAAATTCTTCCGGGCCAGACATTTCGTCACAGCACCAGTGTTTGACACACCATTCTAGTCGACCTCACTCAGCTTATGTCTCTCATACAAGCTTGTGAGGGAAAGAACGAAGAACAAAACTCCTCTTGTGAGTCCTCCTTTTGATTGACCCTTCAGTCGTTACATCAATCAGCCGGGGCCTCACGGAGCGTGGCGTCTCCTCCAGCCGATTGACGTAACGAATTTGCCGCTATTGATATGTCTAGCAATCTTGGCCACTTTAACCTTCTCCTCTACATTGGTCATTGTTAAAGTGATCGATTGTGGCCTTATTTGATGTATCTCGTTCCTGCTTCACCGTTTCTCTGGCAAGAGCTGTGTTTGTGTTTTAGCCAAGGCATGGTGCCAGCATGCAGAGGTAGCCAGAAACCACTGTGGCTGCTTCAGCGGTGTTGAGGTGAGGGACCTTGGGCCTTGTGATCTTCGGCATAGTCTTTCCTGTCTTCTTACTCTTTTGTCCCACTCCCTTGTTTCTAGCAGGTAGCCACCAGGAAAGGTGGGTCAGGCTTCAGTCTTACAGTGATTGGACTCCTAAGAGAGTGTCAGCGTGAAAACTTACAGAACTCAGGAAAAGCTCTAGTCTTTCAACTCGTACGATGTCGCAAGATTGCAGTCTTCATTCGGATCAGTCCACCGCTGAATGGATTCTGCATAACCCACTGAATAAAGCCTTTTATCAAGTGGAACTCCAGTAGTAGTCCCCAAGAGAAATATACTTATTTAGCGTAAAATTCCACAGTACCATAGATAGGTTGGATCTGGTGTCCTCTGCCCTTGAGGAGAGCTGTGACACGGTGCAAAACCCTGGTGCAAGCAGCAGACAGGGTTGAATCACAGTTCAGTTTGAAATAGTGTAAGCCCTTAGAGCTCGATTCACAGCATTTTTCCCCATGATTAGGAGTAACTTATGGAACATATGGAAGTATGTTCCATAAGCAGGTGTAACTTATGGAAATTCAAAGGTCCTACCTAAGTGTGGAGTAAGTCAGAGCTACCCAAAGAAAAATCGCTTGTGAGTTAGACCCTAAGGCCATTAAAACACTCTACTTTTTGGATTTGCCTGTAGTGCTGTTTCTTTGGTATTAGAAAATCATCATGTAATCATAAAGAACCTCACACAAGACGAGTAACATTGCATGTATGCACCCAGCAGTAGTCCCTGGCCCAAGGATGACATATAGAAGTACTTCGGCTTGGTGCCCACATAGCATTTACCATTCAATCATGAGTGGCTATTTTTTTCCATTCCTTAGCTGGTATTGCACCAATTCCATTATTGAAAACTCATCTCTTGCCATTCTGTAGTTGATGTAGACCAGGAAACATTTGCATATGGATCTGGGCAGACCTTTCTGCTTTCAGGGACTCATGCCTTGGTTACGTTTGGCCCATAAGATCCTTTGTCTATATAAACAGATAAGCGCTTAACAAAAGCTGTTTTTTTGCAGTTCCCTATTTTCATTTAGCAGGAACAGATCCAAAAATTTGATTTTTTTGTCAGACTGAATCAAATATGCTTCATTATACTCTAGTGGAAAGCTCTGTTGGACAAGGCCCTCCTTAGCATCACCCAAGAACGCCACCATTGACACCTGCTCTGATTTTGTCATATGTTGAAATATTGCCTTTGTCTATCTGCATCTGGATTAGTGCATACTTTTTGTTGATGCACCACTGTCTGCTAAAGACCAAGATCAGCTTGCAGTATTTGTGCAGGGGGTCGATCCCACGAGCCTTAATACATCTCTTTGCTTCCTTTCTGCAGTAGGCCCTATATCTCTCTAGTGTAGATTAGACCTGCTTTGGATTTGGCATGATGAACTTTAAAGTCCTCGCCCCAACCCGCACCCCAGAATCAAGCACATCAGGCAGCGACACAAATAGTGCACAACATCTATTCACCCAGAAGAGGTAAAATGAATCAAAATGTGCGCGGACCATGTGATCGTGACCATTTGCTAGTGCTTTTCTGTTGGCGGCATCACCACTACTTAGGTGTTAACATCTTCACAAGCATCAACGTAAATGTAGAAAATGCACTTGTGTTTTTCCAGGCGTACAAGCACAAGCATTGAGAGATGACAGCTAAAAAAGAGGACTCACTGAGTAGCACACCATAAGAGGGACTAGTTCAAGTCGAAAGAGTAGGCAGTGGGTAGTAGACACTAGAAGACTCCCAACTAAAGAGCTGGCCTAACACCTGAAAACATAGACGCCTACATGAATGGCTGCCTTCTGTGTCGTGTCTTCAGAATGTGGCCCTTGGAGAGTGAGGCATCAGCGCAGCACTCTAATCGTTAAACTGAACAACCTAGAGAAGAGAGCGAGAGAGACCAGAAGGAGCTTGGGCTTTTACCTCTCTGCGTCCGCCTCCGCTCTTGCGTGTGGGGCCCTCCTCTCCATTGCTCTTTACTGCAGTCCACCCCAGTGATGCAACGCAAAATGGCGGGGTCCTCCTGCAGAATGTAAGGTGGTGCCCTTGAGTATTCCATATCTCACATCTATTCGTTGATCCTGGTCTGAATGGGGGCCCCCTTAAAGGATTCAGAATGTCCCCGTGGAACTGCAGGGGCTTGTATTACGCCCCAACTCCGCCCAACGCACTTCCTCTCATAGGTGGAACCGACCACTGGGGACTTGCCCTCTGCGCTCCTGACCATGGACTGGCCATGTCTGGCTCAGTCGTGGCCAAGTCACAGGTTGTGCCCATTCACCAAAAGCAAATCATTGACATCTGCACAATGTTCCCAAAGGCTAAGCGTGTTATTGAATTGACCTGAAGGTATTTCTGTTTTTAAATATTTACTGATATCTAACAAGCTCATTAATGCACGCCAATAGACCAATTAGCCCCAAAGCATTTACAAAACAGCATGTAAAATGCCTTTAACTGCCCTCAATACCTGGTAAATGCGAGGTAATTACAAGCGGCTATAATTGCTACACTTTAATCACGGCCTTTTAACATGCCCCAGCCCCCTACCTCCCCATTAATGGTTTGCTCCTGTTAATGGATTGTTGTTTAACCAGCGCCTGGTCAGAGTGAGGCTCAGCTGGCCCTGCAGCAAGGGCGGCTCCTTCTCAGCCCTCACAGCGATGCTCAGGTGCGCACAACTGGACCGCCAAGTGCTTTATATGGACTCAAGATGGCGGCCCTGAAATTAGCACCTGCCACGGCCTGTAATTTTAGCAATGAACCTCTATCACTGAGAAATTGAAGAGGTGCAGGCCATGTATATGAAACAATAACACAACGACACTGGACTGAGTAATAAAGGCACAGCTTTGCTCCCTTTGGCTACTCAATGTTTGGAGAGTGTCACTGAGAGTCATTCTAGAAAAGCATTTTTTTTCTTCTAATTTTATCACAAACGTAGCCTGAGATTAGAAATGTAATCACTTTAAAAGTTTAAGGACGTGAAACACTTCAGATTTCAAGTTTGTGGGGAGAAGTTTACAGATACTGTGGCCACGTTCTGACAACTGGGGAACATTTGGTGCAGAAATAGCCAAGGGGGGAAATAATGTTAATGTGCGGTATCAGATCAGTTCATGCACCTAATTTAGAGTTTCTCTGTGCAGCAGAAATATAATGTTTTCGTAGCGTTTGCTAGAGGTGGGTGAGAGAACTACTTAACTGGCTGAGTCGAGCTAGAGCCGAGCCAGGCGTCTGGTTTGGCCCCTACGACCCCATGCAAGCAAAGCTCTGAAAATGGTTGCCATGGAAGTCATGCAACAAACATCACGTAAAATATATAAAATAAAGTCTCCTCAAAATTCAATCAAGTGTATTCTTTAACATCCAGAGGGTTTAACCTTAATACGTCACATTATATCACTGGACTATGAGATACTTATTAAAAGTGGTTGTTTTTAAACATGACCTTAGAACCATTCCGTATGTTTCTGGACAGCTCGTGTTCTGAACTCACGTGTTTGAAGGTGCTTTCATGTGTGAAAAAAGTAGTAAAGGGTGAATCAGTGAAATTAAATATCTATATAAGATCATACAATTGGGTTAAATGAGAAAGCCGGTTTTATTCCCAGGTTTTCTGGCTTCACTTAGTACAACTCAGTCTTTAAATGGGTACCGCTCTCTCTCTTTTTTACCTCAAATGTTAGGACATTGATTTTAATGGTTTGGTCATAAGGATAGATAGAGCATGGGTGAAGGGAGAAGCCACATGAAAGCTCGGCTCTTTTTAAGCTCGAGGGTCCAAGAGGAATTCGAGCTGAGCTAGAGCCAGGCATCTGCTTGGGGCCTGTCTCGAGCTATCAGTGGCTCGCCCAGCTCTCATGTTTGCAGCGATCTTACTGAATGCGATTTCTCTCTTAACACTGTTTTGAATAAACAAGTTCTACGAGGTACCTCGAAGATTTTATGTGGGAAGAAATATGGGGCCGAGCACAGTGTGCCCAGGACCTTGACATTCGAAATCAGTCCCAAACATCATTTGCGCCTGATGTCATTGTCAGCTTGACTTTCGGACCAGGCCGACATTTTTCTTTTTTTTGGTGTGGTAATATCTTTTAAACATTTTCTCATTCACAACCAGGGGAAAAGTATACTATTCGTAGGGACACTATTCACGTTTTACTTGTAGAGTCTGGAATATGCAGATGTTTACTTTCAGTGAGCATGTCTCTGTTGCTTTTCAGAAGAACAAAGTATTCGATTGGGAGGTGGGGGGAGTTGTCCAAACCATCCAAAGCGCTTTCGCTGCTTGTACTGCATTGTAGATTATCACAATTTGAAGTTGAACGCAGGTAAAAGCAGCACATTAAACTCAAAGGTTACCGTTTTCCTAATTCTTTTTAGTTTTAGATATTAAACAGTGTTTTTAAATGGCTTCCTCTTGTTTATGACATCAGCTGGCGAATTGGCTCCACCCCTTCCCTGATCTCTCTGTGGTCAGTAGGTCTTCTGGTCGATCCCTCGTTGAATGCCAAGTAACCATGACACAATCTCAGAGGTGGCTAAGGTACAAGTGACAGCCCATCATCTGAGTGGACAATACATACAACGTTCAGTCTTGGGAAATGGTTCACAGTTGGTTTAAAACATCAGTGTTTTGAGTAGGGGAGGAGGAGGACTGTTTTATGCTAATCTCCCCTTTAAAGTACACAATTATAACGAAGCTACATGTGTCAAATATTTCAGATAAGTACGGATGGCAAATTAATTTTTTCAAAGGTGTTTGGGGGCATGTCCTTACAACACATAGACAAAAACGTCCAATAGCATGCTTTGTTTTTTGACAATTTATAGGCAGTGCTTAATTTGTAAAAGAATAAGTGCATGGGAGCCAAACTTTGTCATCTTCAGGAGCTAATTACTGGTCCTGCTGAATGTCAGGGTTGACGAGTACCAAGGCAGTCTAGTCTTCATTCCACCTCATGCCTCTTTCTTTCACCACTCAATACTTACTGTTAGTTTCATCTCTGCTTTCTTCCTTTGCAGCTGTTTCCCCATCTTTCAATCAATCAATCAGCGGTTTATAGAGCGCATTACTCACCCGTGAGGCTTTCAAGGCACTGGAGTGGGGGAGCAGTAAGGGGGGGAGGCGGCAGCTCTGGGTCAGTCACAGAGCCAGATCTTGAGGTCTCTCCTGAACGTGTGCAGGGTCGGGGAGCTTCTAATGTTCAACGGGAGCTCATTCCAGGTTCTCGCTGCGATGTAGGCGAAAGCTCTCCTTCTCCCTTTTCTGCCTTTCTCTCTTGCTTAAATTCTGATGATGATGAATAAAGTCCTAGTCCCCAAAACGAGGTTTAATGTGCCTCACCGGTAACCACTGGCTCATTAAGCACTGCATTCATACAATTCAAACAATATGAGTGTGACGATCACCCTCACTGAAGGTCAGATTTAAGCAGCATACATTATTACCCCTGGGGTTTGAAGGAAGCCTAGCCCCCCAACACTCTTCACCAGGTCAGTTTCCATTGGTCCTAGAGCAAATAAGTGCTTTGGAAATGCAATGCAAGTGACTTTTTTAACTGACTTGTTTCTCTGTCTTATTGTTTGCCGTTTTTTAATTATGCGCTTGGAAGGTTTTATTTTTAGTGGGTTGTTTTTTTTACCTGTTACAAATGCTCTTTGACATGCATGTTTGTAAGGTATCATGATGCCTTCTTGAGTGGACGCCAGTTAACATCCTAAAATAAAACCCTTTATTTCAATCATCGGCTCTTTATGAAAGTAATATAGTTTTCTTCAATATATGCAAGTAATATTTGTACGAACAGAATACACTTGGTTTGGAGTAGTAAATAATTGTAATGACGACTGTCATTTACTTCAAACTTTTAGACAAGGTCCTAGTGAAGCACCCTGCAAAAAAAGTCCCTTTTCATGTTGCTGGGTTTTAGACAGTGCAAAATCTATGTGCTTTGACTCCTAAAGCATATAGAAATTGGCTAATCCCTGATTGGCTTATTTAACTCTTCCTGTAAGACCATAGTATATCTTGTAGAAACTACACCCATGGCATGAAAAGTTAAACTCCACCGGTGTACTGCAGCATCTCTTGTGCCATTGACTACAATGTCAGAGAAAATAAGGCTTCCGGCCTTCCCTGTATAGCCTGACAGCAGCAGTTTGAATCCTGCTGCCCAGATCTGTCAAAATCATCCTTTTTACAGGTATGAAACCTAATTTTTATTATTAAGTCGCCAGTAAACACATATTGCTGCCATCAAAGTAGAGTTAATAATATTTAAAATGGTAATGTGTGATTTTAGAAATGTAATGTTCCCCCTTTGGCTAAGCCAAAACAACTTCGTCACTGGTGAGGCTGCAACTGGCACAAAGGGACGGTCAAGGTACAGATTGTATGCTTTAATCTATAACTTTTGACCCGTACTAGCAACAGACTCCATTCAAAGACTTATCCAATCTAATGTTGAGGTTGGATTTTTAATAAATATATGGGAAATGCAACTTTTAGAAAGTTACCTTGATCCTGCTTGAAGCTGCTAGAGGCTATTTTAAATTATATCTCCAGCAACTGTCCTGAGTATATTTGGTCGCAATGAAGTGTGAAAGAGGTGTGAAAACTGTTCCCAGAGCATAGACAAAGGCCTGGGTATGTGGAGGTAAGACCAGTTACAGTTAATGCAGGAACTTGGGTACACACAAAATGTTACCCTATTGGTAAGGAAAGAGCCAAGAGTTATCCCCCACCCACTAGCTGGTGCCAGGCATAAATGTGGCACCTCAAGGCAGCATGGTTAGAACACGTTCTGGACCTTTGGAAGAATGGAAGAAGAACCCCACCTGATGTTTGATACCCATGAAGAGACCTGAAGGGCTGCTCCTGCTCCCACTTGCACCCAGGACAGACAAGTGGACTCCAAGGGTCAGCTGACTGACCTCCTGTGTGCATACAGGGATACAACAAGTTGCAGGAGGCTTTTTTCCTTAAATGAGCAGGTGACCAGTATTAAACTGGACCTGGAAGAAAGGAAAGACTGAAACTTTCCTTGAAGAAACAGCCCCTGCAGACCTTCCTTGGAATGGTCAGGATATTAAGCTTTGTTCATTTGGTGGCAGCCCTATATTTCAAAGTGGGGGGTATTTTATTTTTCTGGCTACTCCCTTGCCATTCGGTATCTGTCTAAGTCTGCATTAGCAAACTTTGCAGGAACGTCTTGATAAAATTACAAAATTGTGAAAAACTTTTAAATACTCAAGTGTTTTAGTAACCCTATGGGAATAAAGCCGGGCATGGAAAGTTTCTTTTTGACAGCTATCTTCTCTGAAAGCATTTTGGAGAAAAAGCTGTTTTTTTTACCGAGAAGTTCACTAAGCACACTCTCAGTCACAGCAAATGATAAATTGCCTTTGGAAGATTGGATCACGCTGAATAGGTTTCTGTGGCGGTTTAGCTGTTGCCAGAAGGGTGAGAGGAAGAGCAAGCAGTTTCTTGTGTTACTGGGAGCCACATGGACAAAAGAAGCGAGCACAGCCTTCAGGACTGCTTCCTGTTGCATAGGAACTAATCAAGAGGCCATGTTTGCATGATTTCATCAGAAACCATTGATGCTGGAACGGTCTCACTCAGAACCAGTGGGCGCGGGGCTGCTCTCGATAGAGCGTAGCTCTTAGAGAATACATGCTGAAGAAACTGTTCCTTTATGGATGAATAGAAGCCCTAGTCCAAAAGCTGAACAAAACTAAAAAACAATGATGGGTAAAATGCTTGAACTAATCTCTGTCACGAGTTACTACTCGGACTGGAATTCCAATCCACCATTTTTTTAAAAGAAGAAACACAGTCTGAAGTTGCTTATATTTCCACCTGGGGGGGACCTGGCTGACAGTTCAGCTGGGATGTTCCTATAAGAGAAGGGCCAATGTCTGATTGGCATATGGGTGGTCTTTGTTTGGAGTGGGTGAAAAATTAATGAATAGAATTCTGGTCAATTGCCAGTGGCTAAGATTAATTCAAGCTTGCCACCAATCACCTTGTTGATTGGTTCAAGTCCAAGAGCAAGCAGTGGTCCAGTATTGTGGCCTCAAGTCGGGGTTTTATATCAAGACCGAGTGAAATGATAAACATAGTGATTTACACATTACCCTTTAAGCTACCAGCCTGAAACAAGGATACTGTGACTCACTTTACTGACCAGGGCACTACATGGGCAAAGGCTCTGCCACATGATCCTAGAATTAAAGTTGAAAGTAAACATATCCAAGTCAATATCATATGTACTTAGTTAGAACTGTTTGAGAAATGGCACATCATAGAGCTGTATATCTCAATTATTACATCTTGAAGAAACTTTTTCTTAGTAAAAAGTGCATTGATTCCTCACTGATTGACACACATTAGAGCTTTGCTGGTCCAGTCTCTGTGTGCACCTGGTTTACTTTGAAAGCTGTAGCATTGCCTCGTTGTATTTCCTTGGGTGACACATGCAAATCACACACATCTGAGCCATCCACAGTAGAGTAAATCCAGGGAGATGGATTGTTTCAAACCATGCACATAGGGCTGGATCGCTCTCCTTTAGGGTCACAGTCATGCTCTGATGCATGTTCTTTCCCATGCATGTTAATACCTCCAAAACATTGCTAAGTTACAGATATTAGTTAAAGGAGGAAGTCAATTATCGAAGAGGTTTATGGTTAAATGAAAGAAACTGATGATTTCTGTCTGTAGTTGCAGTCACTAAATACTGGATCTGCAGTAGTCTGACTGCGTACATTGACGATTCTCTACTGTTAACTGTAGTAAACATAAAGACGAATGCAAAATACCTATATAACCCTGTAATCATCTGATTGCATTTCCTGTCCTAAATCAATTAGTCAATCGACAAGTCAATCAAAGTAACAATCAGTTCATGGTTTTGTCAGATTCAAGCCTCATCGTTCACTGCACCCATACAGTCAAACAATAAGAAAAAAGACAGTACATGCAACTAACCCTGTAGAAGAAATGTCTATTACAATCATAAGGTGTAGCAAATAAAAACAGAAACAAGCACTCCCCTCTTGGTCTTCCAGCAACACAACTACTAGATATTCCTCCCCTGGGATCTTGACCACAGGATATTAGAGGCTTGAAGGCGCGCCTTAGTAACGTGTAGAGGTTAAGCACCCACAGTCAGCCTTACAGGCGCAATCAGTAGCTGGTGCATTCTTGGCTGCTGAGGAAATATGCTTGCGACTCTACTGAAATCAATTCCTAGAGGCAGGCCAGGTTGTTATACAGAGTCTTGCGCATCTCTTACAGACAGAGGCAAATAGAATATGCTTAAACCGGGCCCTGGCGAGCAGGACCATGGCCTTGTGGTGTAGAAGTAAGTTCACATGTTTGTATCTAGATATATGTTATGAGCATATGATGAGATGAGCTGGCCCAATGTAATTCACTTTTTACAAATGAACAATCGTACCGCACACCATCTGATATTCCAGAAAGTCCCGAATTCAAGTTTGAGAGATCAGTTTCCAACAGCAAATGTATGTCCGTCCCCAAAACAAAGCTGCCACTCAATATCGGTCATTCATCATTCCATATTGTCCGAGACAAACAGAGTCCACACTGTGTAGTTTCTCCAATTGGATATTAATTTATTTTTTCGTGTTTGTTACATCCATAAAAAAAAGACTGACAATATGCCAACACGTGTTTCGTCTTTCCTTAGACTTTGTCAAGGCAATTGGCAAAGACGATCGTTGTTCTATTGTTCATCAATTGGCACGACCCACTCGTACTTTTGGTTGAATATAGTCCACAGCCTTCTCGCAAGATTATTCTACAATATCTTCCTGGGCACCCGCAATCCGTGTCCCAGTAGTTCTCCTGTTGTAAATTCTATCTTATAATAAGTGTTGGTTAGTCTCTCAAGGGCAACACCATCTGCTATCAAGTCTCTGGTGCCCCCAACTTATAAAGGGAATAGTCGAAAATGTCCTATAGGCTGTATCCAAATTGTATGTTTCTTGTTTAATCAATGTGATTAAGCACCTGCGATTTTTCTGGGCGGGAGCACTTCCCATTCAACTCAATTTCATAATATCACTCTCAAAATTATATACAAATTGTTTGTGTCCTATCAATTGAACGGTTACTGCTTACAAGAATAACGGAGACGCCGGTATGGAACCTTGATACGTTCCAACCCATAAATCACGCGTGGTGTGTCCTTCAGTTCGTCCCCACTTTCCTGGCCGCTTTGTGGTAATTCACCTAGCTGCCAGAGTCATCTCATTTACTTTTAAAATGACCTCCTTTGTGTGCACTCAATGGCAATCAATCAATTAATCGATCGAAAATAAGTTTATTTCGGATTGATACCCATAAAACCAGTTTGTTTAGAAAAAGGAAACATTTATGATTCGTAAGTGATCATTACTAGAAAATATTTTTTAAATCACTATGGGAAAGCACAATAAAAAAACTAAATATATATAACAACAAGGCAGTAAAACAAACAGTACTACTTGTATCCAGGGCCGAATTGGGAACAGCAACCAGCTCTCGCAGATTGCTGCTCGACCGGCCGTGGGAGTGAGGGGGGAGCTAGTAAGAAGCACCGCTCCCGCTTTTGTTACAGGTGGCCGAAATTGCTGCAAAACCAGCCCCCATGGCCACAAAACTGGTCCCACCGGGAGACGCCTGGTGCCCAAGATGGCCAGTCCAGCCCTGCTTGTATCACCTGTGGATAAATAGTCATGGTTTGCTGTGTTTTCTGCTTTTTTTCCGTTAGAGGTAGAAATGCTTCCATCCCTCCCAATACCGACTCCTTATGGGAAAGATTCAAGCTTTTCTTAGAAAAAATAAGGAGAGCACATAAATAAAGTGTATTTTATTGTCCTGCATATAATTGCAAAGCAAGCTTTCAGAACAATTTCCTCCATCCTTACATCTAGCTGTAAAGACTGCTAATAACAAACTGCTGAAGCGAAATTGATCAAACTAAGATCATCCGTTTTATCTTGCTAGAATTCAAAATAACATACGTTTTTAGTAAGGGAGAATTTGAATAATAATTCTCCCAAGGTGGAACCATGCAGACTAGATGTCTGCTCAGAAGTAAGAAATCTTTCTGAAAGTTATGGAAGATACATGAAGTTGCAAGTTGTGGGTTGACCTATACATTTTCATAGCCCAAAGATGATGGGTATTGCTCACCTACGAAAACAAATATAAGTTCTATACTCTGAGGCCTCTCAAAAGATCCCTTATAGTGATCTTTTAAGGATGCAAAGTGTTGGAGGCCCAGGTTTGTACCCAAAACATAATCAGTCTTCGACAATCTAAGTAGCTATGTAATCCAAGGCCATTTCAAACTTTGGTGTGCAAATATTCCCAACTAGTGCCAAAATGTATGAAGTGACTCCATATTTTTAATTTGTTTAACTCGTGGTTTTGTCCAAGGTTCTTCATGATTTACATTTTTTTTATCTGGTGTATTTTTTTGTACTGTCTTTGTCATGGTTGAGTTGGAAAAGTACAAGCTGTTAGTGGTTTTTTAAACCCATGCCTTCTGTCCTACTAGTGTACAAGAATTCCCATGGTGTTATTTATACATGCCTTTGTTTAAATAATGGCAATGATAAGACCTACTCAACACTTTCCACTGGCTCTGGTTTAATTAGACTGTTTACTCGGAAAGTAATGCATTGCCTTTGGACTTTAAATATTGGTTTAATTAATTTGTAGAGGATTAGATTTTGGCCAAGTATTGAGAGAGAGAGAGAGAGAGAGAGAGAGAGAGAGAGAGAGAGAGAGAGTAAGGACGTCCTTCACTACTTAGGTCCTGATTACTTGTCTGGCGGTTCGAGGACTGCCAGACTCCCTGTGGCGGAGCAGTGGCAGTCCAGCCAGCACCGCACCAGCGGTCTGACCGCCCCATTACGAGTTGGGCAGTCGGACCACCTTTGCACTGCCGCAACTGCACTTTTCACTGGCTCTGGTTTAAGGAGACTATTTACTGGGTAAGGACATGCATTGCCTTTGGAAGCGAAATAATGGTTACGTTCTTTTGATGAGGATTTGATCAAGCCTGAATATTGAGAGAGAGAGAAAGGAAGACCTTCACTACTTAGTCTCAATGCAGTGCTCAATTTAGACCAGTGCTTGCAGGTGGACATCTCAGGCACTCATGTTTGGGGGCAGGGACTTATTTGTCAACATCACGCTTTGATCCATAACAGGAGAGAGATAAAAGCAGAAAAAGGAAAAGGAGGAGGTGGAGGAAGAGAAAGTCGGGAAAACAGTGACAAATTGAATAAGTTGCAGTGAAAAAGAACCTGCAAGAGTAAGAGAAGGAGACAGGGTCTATTCGATGGGGGATGAAAGGGGCAAGAGGTGGAGTCAAGACTAGACAGCCTTAGTAGTTGGCATCCTGACTTTCACCTGTGCTGGCAGCAGCTATCAGAGAAAAATCTTGGGTCACAGCACTTATTCTTTTACAACGTAAGTTCTGGCTACAGATACACAAGCACCGGTTCTTAGTCTAAAGCCCTGATGTCTGCTTTTTTTCATACAATAGCCAGATGGTTTTCTTAGGACCAATCTTGTGTAGATCAAAATCCTCTAATATGTATAGATGACAGCAGGAGATGAACAGACAAGTTATCAAACAAGGCTTGTGAAACTATCCACAAGTACTTAAGAGCAACACTACAGTATTAAACTATATACTGTTGCTTTTTTAGGTCAAGTAAGTCAGGTGGTAATACAGGATGATATAGAGAATTATTTTAAAAATATGTAGTTAACAGTTAAAATAGATGTGACTCTTATTTCACACAAAATTACCTATATCTTAGTAGAACAGTATTTGATACATATTTTTTTAGCTAGATCTTTTTTCTTGTTCTTCTGTAAGCATGGGGATATGAGGGGTGCATTTGGATCTAGAAACAGAAATATCTACAAAGATTAAAGATTGATAACCATTCAGAGCTTCTTCCAGTAAGCACTTTTCAATCACAGACCTCGCACATTTCGGAGTGAGCTTAGAACTTTGGAAGGGTGTGTGAAAGAAATTTAAAATGCGTGCATGACTATCTGTGGAGTTGAATTTATTGGAATTACTCCTCAAACACTACTATATATATATAGTCCCTACTGGCTGTTGCCCGTACGTAGTTATAGTTAGGCTGTAGTTTCTATAGGAAAATCGATATTTCATTTGCCAATAACTTTGGGGTTGTTTGACGAATACTCGTGACATTTTCAAAACTAGTTCATTCATACATAACCATGTGGACTGCCACCCCTCAGGGCCGGCTCATACTATTTCACTAATAGCCAACTCCTGGGACATAGCTGTTTGCTGTGGCTTGGCGGGAGCTTTACTGCTCCTGTAAAGCCACAGCAAATGCTCCGCTTCCAGCAAGCTAGAGCTTTGAAAATACTCTTCCTGGCTGAAAGTGGAGCAGAATTACTTTTAGATGGCGGGAGTTGCATGTTTAGCAGCTCCCTATAACTAAAATCAATGCAGGCTGCCGCAGGAGGCAGGGAGCCGGCAAGGACCACCAGTGCATTGTGGTCCAGGTGGACTCTGCGTGCCCTGGAGTCAGCCAGCAGACATGGACCAGGCCAGGCCCTGCGGGATTGGGTCCCTGGGACCGAAATTGGCTGCGGAGGGGGCCATACAGGCATGGCAAGCAAGACACAAATCTTGTCATCAAAATAAAACAAGTATCGGCAATGCCAATAGGTCTTAGCTTTAACTGGCTTTGAGAAAGCTTTTTTTTCAATTGCACGTGTGTGTTTATGTGTCAAGATGCATGCATAAGTATGGCTGTCAAACCTTTTACGGGTGTTCTGTTATAGAACACCCATTTTAAAGATGGCATCCGATGTGCATACATGCATCGTGATGCATGCGTAATGGGTACCATGAAACGTACTCCATAATGCATGCGCACAAGTGTGTTGTGACTTTGTGACACAGGCCGTCATTTTTAATTTACTGATCTAACATGCTGACAACTATTTTATATACAATTTTGAAAAACAACAGCGTTTCCTCCACCAGCCAAGCATCTCCCTGTATTGCAAGACGTACAGGCCATGTTGTTGGTTGACTAACCTAGCTCTCAAGGAAGAAGAAATAACCAAGATTTCAGATATCAGTGCATTTTGTAGTTATGAGATTAGTAATGTAGAAGAAAGGGGCAATGTAGAGTATCATTTTGTACCACACAACTAAACGGATGACTAATTTCAAGGAGTTGCTTTGCTACTGAACACCAGTGTCCCGATGCCACTAGTTTTCAGCAATTCATTATAAAAAGATTACCTATCTCTCAAGTTACTCTATGTGCAGTAGTCTCAAACTTCTTGGTAGAGTTGTAAAAAAATCCAAACAAATACATGTATTAACAAATGGGAAGATTTTCAAAGAAAATGTCAGTCTCAGTTCTTTTAGTCACACCTGCAAACAAGCATTGGTAACCGAAACGTTTGGCCCAAATAGAGAAACCAAATCCAGCAGGGAGAAAGAAGGTCAGGGGGCCACTACGGTGTATTTGGATAGTTACCTGATCATCAAAAAGTTCTCCAGTCCTGTTCTGAACTATACATCACAACATCCATAGATTTGAATGAAGTGGTTCTGATGCTGAGGGGGCATGAAATGGAGGATGCCCAAGCATGCCCTGGGTGCTTTGCGATCAATGGGGATGTTCTTGTGGTTGCTCCTCGGTCCACGGGTCAGGTTGGGTGACTTTGGCTACAGAGGTCGGGGTCCCTCCAAGTACTATTTGAACCAGTAGAAGGCCAGATGGTGCTGGGCTGTTGGTCTCTGTCTACAGTGGGTCCAGTGGTATCCTTTGATGGATGCTTGTGTCCCTCTTGGGAGACCAATCTGGCCTCAGGCAACACTCCCATATCCGGCAGACTTGGTGCAACTTTGAGCCATCAAGTTTTGGTCTCTTGGAGTGCCCAGTGGCAGTCAAATGTGATTCTCCAGAAGTAATTACTGCTTTGCCAAATTGGGCTACTTCAGCTTTGATGATCCTGGTTCCAGGGGGTCAACCGACCGACCCTTTGTGTTACTTCTTTGGTCTGGGGCTTGGGAGCGACTTTCCTGTTGTCACTAGCCCAAGGTGCGGTACTTGCAGTACAGCAGACAGTGCAGCTTCTCTTTCTAAGGTCCAGGGGTCGGTAAGACAGTCCTTTGTTCCTTTCTCCAGTTTCATAGTGATCTGAGTTCAGGGTGCCAAATGTGCCATATTTATATCAAGAAATGCCCTGCAGGGATGATGGGGGCATGAGCCAATCGGCTATCAGGACCCCTCCCCCCGACAACCTTCGGCTATGTACAGTTCCTAGCAATCCCAGAGTGCCCTATCTTGTCCACTCCCAAGAAGTCTCAACCCTTCCTTTCATGTTAGGAGCTTGGTAGCCCACCCTGGAGGCGTGGCTGCCAGTGGGCTACATGCCTATGGAAAAATTAGTTTGGACACTGACCTCCCCTTTCTCGTCCCGCCACCAACCTCTCTACCTGAGCAAAGGGGCAACTCTTCAGGAGTGTGATCGACATTTGCCTACCAAAGGCGGCATTGCCTTTGAAGCTCGCCTTTTGGGCCAACACCCTGAGTGGCTTCCTGCTAGGGGGAGGTAACACTTCTCCTTGTAGCAGGCTTCTTCTGTTCTAGAGCCTGGGAGTCATTCGCACAACTCCCATGGAGGACAGAAGGAAGTCTAATGGTCAACAGCTGTGTGAGGCCACTGGACAAACTATGCAACAAAGTGGCAACTTTCTAAAACTTGCCTTTCCTAAAAAGCTACATTAAATTCAACTTGAGCATCAAGTTGACCTTAATGCCATGACTGATTTGATACCTCGAAGTATCAGTTTTAGTAGTCCATTTGGATGTTAGCCATGCTGAGGGTTTGAGCTGGTAACTTGGTGTTAGCCAACGAGACTACTAACTTTTCCACAGCAGTATGACAATTTGAGTGTTTTGCTGTTAGGGAATATTACAAATATATCTCCTGCTTAATAAAATACACCTCCCTGCCTTAGGGCTCGGTAGGCCTTTCTTAGGGTAGACTTGCATATATTGTTTAGGGAAGTGGAGGCTTTGCCATTGGTTTAAATGGCATAGTCGAACTAGCAGTTTTACATCTGCTCTTCCAGGCTGCAGTGGCAGGTTGGGATCCATTTTATACTTTGTCACACTCAGGGTGGCACAGCCCGGGCGGACACTCAGCCTTACATGCCCTGGGTACCATCTACTAGGGACTTATAAGTAAGTCAGTCTATGCCAATTGGGGATAGCCAATTCAACACACCATTTGGAATGAGTTCGAACACTGGTCTTGAGGTCTGGTTCACAGGCCTCGGTGCACTCTTTAGATTAAAAAATTATCAGCATCACTCCAAAATTGTGGGGGTGATCATGCAAAAGGAGGCATTTCCTTACACTAAGTAAGTAAATGTGTGTCACAGCAACAGTTAGCTCCATCTTTGTAGACAACAGCACCTTGCGTTCTGCAACTAGATGTTTATATGCTTATCAATGCAAAAATTGGCAAATAAATTGAGAACAAGCAAAGTGCTGTGTCAAGAATGTCTCGAACAGAGGAAGGTGTCACATTTGGCGTGGGCCTTCTTGGCGGCTGCAAAGGACCCTTGCAATGACTGTTGATAAATTTGCATTGATTGCTTTATCTAGGAAGAAAACGTAGAAGAAGCCTTTTTAGTTAAAGGCTTGGGAATAGGCACCCATTCAGTCTTTGATGCCGGATGTGCGAAATCAGCATCCTCTAATAATTCTGCGGCTGGAAAATTTATGGTAAACTCCATTCCCTTGTACATATTTTTATTTTTTATTTTTTGTAAGGCACCCATGCTGCAGAGCAGTAGCAGACATATGTGAATGAGAGGAAGTCAGACTAACGAATCTTAACAGGAAACAAAAAATTGGCATAAGGGGTCAATCTTCTGTTTTTGCAGAAAGATAAGATGTTGTTAGCCTAGTGAAGGTGCAAAGGAAGAGACTTCCAAAAGGAGGAGCCTTTGTTTGTTTGCAAATCGTTTCAGATTTACATTGCACAGTGAGAGAGACGGTCAGGGCCAGACTGGGAACAGCAACCAGCCACGCAGATTGCTGCTCGACTGGCCCTGTTTGTGTTGGGGGGGGGGGGGTGGGGGGCAACAAGAAGCACTGCTCCCGCTGTTGTTACAGGGGGCCAATATTGAAGCACTGTTGCAAAACGGCCCCCTGTGAAAAAACAGTCCCCCATGAACACAACACCTCTCCGGCCCACCGGGGAAATTGCAAATAAGAAAAGTCTAATAAGAGTTGTGGCTGTGAAGTCTTCGGAACATGAAATGGAATTTTTTACTGTGGCTAAAAGAAAAGGATTTCAAAAATAGTTTATGTATGTGATGGTTGAATTATGGGTTTTATTTTAGAGGATAATTGAATGTATTAAATGGAATTATTGTCTGAACTTTATTTATGGACTACCGTCTAAATAAACACATTTTATTAAATTAATTGAACTGTAAAGAGCTGGGTTTGATTTTTCTTCACTTCCTCCTCTAACCTGGCTTCTGGTTAGGTTACTGAGCTGAAAAGCGTCACCACCCAAGCAGGCTCATATCTTCATACATGTTGTCATGTTGTGAGCCTGCACACAATGTATATGGCTTGCAAATGTCTGAATGGAGCTTAAATGTTAAGCACTCCTCAGACGTGCGCAATTCACAGAACCGTGATGATGTCCCCTTCCATATGCTGATGACACGCGCACATAGACAATTAAAATTAAAATACTTGAAGTGACAGATCTGTCACTTTATTTGTTTTAATTTCTGCTGCTGCAGCTGCAATAGCAAATTTTCATGACTATATGTTTGGTGGTGAGGCAGCGCTCCAGCACCCCTATCCACCAGCCACCACTGCATTTAGAAATCAATTATTTGTTGAACAGGTAGTCAGAAAAGTGGTTTCAGAGGCGTGGTGATGTGATCTGAACCCTATAAGTGGAGGATGAGGTGAGCAGCGTAATTTGGGGCTTTCTGTAGTCTGGTTAAATGTATTTCTGAGCGGTCAACGTAAACTGCATTGCAATACTCAATGCGACAGAGGGCAACAGCTATGATAAGGGAAACTTGATCTTGAGTCAGCAGTAGATGGAGGATCCCTCCCTGGTGGCGGAGGTGAAAGAACATATGTTTGACAGCAGAATTGACCTGGTAGGGAAAGTAGAACTCCTTGTCAGAAATAACTCCAAAGTTTACGACAGAGTTAGATGGTCCCTGTTTTTTAGGACAAATAAAAACATCCAGGTTTTAGTACCATTAAGACATTGTTCAACGTACAACTTTGGATTGATGAGGGCCATCGATGAAGCTGAGCTCGTTTTCAGAGTTTGTATGGATTTTGAAATGTATTTTGGGTGTCGTCGGCGTGCATGTGATAACCAATGTCAATGCAGTTAAGGATTTCTGCGAGAGGGGATAAGTAGGTAATGTAGACAGCAGTGGAAAGGAAGAAACCTTGGGCAACCACAGGTCAGGTTGGTTGGGAAAATCGGAGCCATTGGAGGACACCATGCCTTATACTTAAAAATGTATTCTTTATTCATTTTCTCCTTCATGACATCCCTCTACATTTGCCTTAACTTTGGGAAACTTATTTTCATTTTCATCCTCAGAGTATAGCCCATTAAGCTGTTTAATGGTCTTTTAGTGCATTCTACTGTATGGAAGTTGACATTCCTGATGTTTTACACAACATACTGCTGCCAAACAGCTGTGAAGCAGGCAGGTCAGCCGTGGCCCGTGCAGGTATGAGCGGTGGGGCGCTGGGGCCGGGTTGAGGGGGATTCGACAGACGACCACAAGGGAAAAATAAATAATCAATTTTCCCTCGTCGTCTTTCGAAATACGCCCCACCAGGCCCCACCGCTCGTACCTGCAGGGGCCGTGGCTGAGGCAGGTTGATACATACCTGCCTCTGATCTATGGGGGTCCAACTTAGGTGCACGAGTTTCAGATCGGCGCCATATTTAGAGCGACCTTCACATGGAATAATCATAATTAAAATGAATATGAGTGATAATCAGGTCAATATTAATATTAATAATAATCATAACTGCATTTTATGTAGTGCTACACACCCCACTACTGACTGCTGTTTCAAAGCACTGTAAATACCAGGTGTTTCTTTTACCCAATTTGATGCTACTCCAGAGGTCTTCAAATCGGGGGTGGGTCCCCTCGGGGGTGGCAGGATGAATTGATTTCAGAGGGGAAGGTGGACACCAGCCAATGGGGGGTGCATCGTTCTAAAAACAGTGCTCAGTTTTATTGGAAAAAGAGAGGTGGTGAACCACTCTGTAATATTCCATCAATATCCACTTTTGTCTCACACGTCCCTACTGGGAATAGGAGTTAAAGACGGGGAAACCTTTTCTGACCAAGGGTCACTTTGTAGACACATGTATGCATCAGGCATTCCAGGCTGCCCATAGCAAGGTAACGATCATGTATTTGATTGTGCTTTTAAAAAAGGATAACTGGATATAACTGCAATGTTTGAATTGTAAATATGTCCAGAGAGAAAGTTACAAAACAATTGCGAAAAAATATGTTTGTCATTCTGGGTGGGGTAATTTAGTTGCACAAGGGGCGTGGCATTAAAAAGTCTGAAGATCACTGTGCTATTTGATGGTTCTGCTTGAAATTTGAAAAATACTGGCACATTTTTAACATCATGCTCTGAGTTCTTCTTCCAGCGCCGAGCATATAAAAACATGTTTGTATAATTTCATGCTTCATTAATACTGTGAGGCTTGGGATCAGGGAAAATATCCACTATGCTCTAGATTGCATTTTGGCCTTTTAGGGGGCTTGACATTGGCCTGGGACTCCACCATTAACGCAAATTACTACAAATGTTGGTCTTCAAGAAAACCATCTTCAGGTCCAATATTTCTAAATTCAGATTTCTGGTATAAAAATGGTTAATTCGTGTGCGACACTTGCTTCTGTCATAATATTTAATTTACTATAACCATATCTGACCACTTTTGTATAAAGATGAACACATAGGCACATTTGGATTATGAATGTGGGGGAAAATGTTGATCCCAGACAACCAGTAGTTTTTGTAGTGATTGGAATTCTGGGTTTCCACTGTTCCAGAAACAGATTTTGGCCTGTCAAACCTACTGAAATGTATTGGACTCATTGGAGGAAAAAGTTTGGGAAAATGTTAATACACGTGGAAATTGGTGCGGTGAACGCTATTTCTAGATGCAATTCCCCCTTTTCTCCCCACACAAACTCATTTTACCTCACCCAGTAAATGCCTCACCCCGGTGTAACCGTAAACAAGGCATGTGTTAGGAATAGGATGGAAAGTCTCAAACATGGTCTGATTTATTCATTAAACGTTGAGCTTTAATCACTGAGGTGTTGCATGTAATTGATAAACCAACTCTATAGCATGTTTCTAGTTTAGTTTATTTCTGCAGATGGAGTGTTTTTCTTCTAAAGTTTTGCAAATATATGCGTGCACTTTTTGTTGAAATCTGAGAACAAAATTAAGAAACGAAATTAGCTCAAAAATGTAGGGCTGCCATTAAAAACGGTGTTTTTTCCTAGTCTCAGCTCATTCTCAAAAGCTTTGGGATTATGTGTGCGCGAGGGATTAGTAACAAGATGTAAAAATGTGAATATATTAGAAAACTAGTCTCAGCAGCCTGCAGACTGGATTGACCAGGCAGTGTCCCAGAGCCACTGATGGGAGGTTATGGTTAGGGGAGGGTTGTGGTGCTTGAAGCCCAACTTGAGACGCGGTGGGCCTCTAGGTTTCACTGTGTGTGCTAATAACACCCGGGGCCTCAGCCTGCCACCTGAATGTGATGAGTTCTTTTAGTACGCCCTGCTCACCTTGAGGATTAACGCACAATTATGTACTCATTGCTAAATAAAGTACACGGAAAGCCCATAAAATCTCATTAGTCGGTAAAACGATGGCAGGAGCTCGTTGTACGAAGAGGAGGAGGATACGAGGGGTGTGACCCGCCTTGTTTGTTAATGAGGTCGAGGACATTCATTGTTACTGAGCTGGATGCCTTTGAAGTGCGCATGCGCGCACAGGACGGAAGCCGGCGACTGCAGGTGACAGGTTTTGACGCTGAAGGGAACCCGTTTTGTGTATGTGTGGATTAAAATGGTTCCAATTTAGCACATGGAGATAACAGGGGATCGAGCTGTTGATAAGACGCATTGAAATGAAACTTGAGGTCTTCAATTTCTTCTTGGTTACGCTGCATTATTTTTGTGAA
This sequence comes from Lissotriton vulgaris, assembly GCF_964263255.1. Classification (NCBI taxonomy): domain Eukaryota; kingdom Metazoa; phylum Chordata; class Amphibia; order Caudata; family Salamandridae; genus Lissotriton; species Lissotriton vulgaris. The sequence goes on along the minus strand of NC_141689.1, from coordinate 1,250,909,089 downwards.
GGGAAGGGGCAGAAGGCATAACTTTGCCAGAGAAAGCTCTGCCTTTTTGTCTTTTTAACCAGAATGTTGATGCCAAATCATAGTAAAGATGGTGTCCCCCCTGTATATCAATGGGTTAAAGGGTCAGAAATAAGAGCAACAGATTGAAGCTGCCGTAATGTTTGACTTTGTGTAGAGTAGTGCTCAGATGTCTTAGTATGAGCATGAATCATGTTTCCTAAAAGGAATTCCTGTTCTTCAAAGTAGGAGTTCCTCTTCAAAGGCTCATTATGCAAAAAACACAAAATCCCAATAAATGCTCTGGCAACTTGTGCCTTACAGCATTTTATTCCTCAGAAACAAGCTTCTAATAAACATGATGGGTCATCTTTTGCTATTCTGTCCAATTTTAGACAAGATTGCTGCTACACATGGGGTATCGAATGAGCAGGACCCTTGGTGGGAGTGCATAGTTAAACCCCAAGTAATCAACCCAAGCAAGAGGTTTTTAGTATCCCTGTGTGTTTCCTATAATTTGTAGCACATAGCATTGTGGTGGAAGGAGAACAAAGCCCAGACGTTTAGGTTTAACAGCTGTTGTGAGTAGTTTCAATGGGCCGATAGCGAGAATTTGACTCAATCTTATCTAGGTCTAAAGGCAAGAAGTATTAGGTGTTATACTTAAGTTATAAATACTCCAGAAGATTTTCCACCAGTAACATATTTGCATTGATGGCTGTACCTCAGGAAGGGACACCTAGTGAAGTATCTCTTGCCTCTTGTGGTTGTAAAATAGCATATTTTACAATGACAAGAAAGGGATATTTAACTTGGTATGGTCATCGTGGTGCATTAGATAATGTTCTGCTCTTTCAGTAGTTCCAGTTGGCACGGCGTTATGAGGTCTTAGTCAGTAGTCTAGCCTATGGGTTTATATGGATCAAGTCAGAGAATAAAAGATATTTTAACCTGACACCCCTCCTGAGGCCCCTTTGAAAGAGGTCAGAGTCCATGGTGGGCAGATGTTATGACTATATAAAAACCTTCTTCACAATTCAGAGTAAATAAGCACCTTTTGAGCAGGTGATGACCAGTTGTTCACAAAGTGTCCGCAGATAGATTGAATGTGAACAGAAGCAGATCTGCATTCTCACAAGCTACACACTTAGAGCCAGACACCCCTCTAGAGAAGGGTTCAAATTTGTTTGTGGAATTTATATCACAAACAATGATTTGAACTTTGTGTTTGTGTATCTTAAATACATAGTACAAAACCAATATTGTTATAAACAATTTTATTGGTTTTGCAAGTACAAAGAATATACATCACAATTGCACACACAGATGCCACCACTGATACCATTATGGGACACACAGTCACTTATCAAGTCAGTGGGACCAAAGACTAGAATATTCCAATTATTTCTCCATAATCAATCATTTTATATCATGTTACATGTATTTGTATTGCACAGCTACCACTCATATGGTCAGGTAATATACATGGTGACGTCTTCAACAAGTGAAGATAAATTTAAACCAAGAGGCGAGTGGGACAATCTGTAACTTAACAATCTACACACAGTTTAGTCACTACTCATTGTGCAACTAGTGCCAATGCGGCCGAGCATGACGTGCTCTGAAATTACCCGTGGTATTCAAATAGAAGGAATTAGCTCTTCATGGCTATTTAAGAGGTGTGTAAAAAGATAGACATACTAGTGGGCTAGGGTAGAGAGAATTCCAACGAGGAGTTCTTAATGGCTGGAAACTTGAATTTGAAGGTGGAGCAATGAAGTTTTAACGGATAGCAGGCATTGTTGGGTTTGCAAGTAGGTGGCTGCTTCCTGTGCATGCTGTTTTGTACTATAATCTATCCTGTCTGATGCGTGAAGGAGTAGGTGTACAAGTCAAGTTTGACAAAATTGAGGGAGTTTTGGAGACAGAGGAAGGTGTTCTGTGGGAGACCAGACATGAGGTTTTTACCGATTCAATGGACTAAATCACTGACCAGAGTCTTTGTTCTGTAGAAAGTCTGTAAGGACAGGCCTAGTGGTTAGTGAAACGGTTCTAATTGCCAAATGTGGCCGTTGAAATGACAAAGGTGAAACAATGTATTTGATTATTCAAGCCGATCCCAATATATCTGACCAAGCAAGGATATCATCAGACACAAATGAGAGTAAAAGACAGATTTTTGCATGCTATAGTAATAGGAAGAAGATCCAATCTGTTTTGGTTGCGTTCATCATAGGGCAGTGCAGTGCTGTCCAGTGACAAATCAAGGAGCTGGTTGGTCGCTTGCAAGTGAAGATGGGATGAGGGAGGAGAAGGAAAAAAGAAAGGGGGGAGGGAGGAGAAGGAAAAAAGAAAGGGGGAAGGGAGGAGAAGGAGAAAAGAAATGTGGCTGACTTCAGTTGGCACAATAAACCGATTATGATGTTCCTACTGCTGAGGGCAGTAATGCAGAGGGCGAAACAATGGACTTGGGAGCGGGTCCAGAGGGATGGCCACTGTTATGGATGTAGACATAGAGGGAACGTAACATTAGAACATTCAATAGGATTGACTTGCTGTGTATGTGGTAGTATATTGATGCCGGTAGATGACATAGTTGATAATAGGAGATTGTGCCCACCCATATCAAAGGATATGGAGAGGTGAAGAGGGATGAGTAAGGAAGAAAATGGTTGTGATGGTGAAGTCAAGCTGTGAGTAACAGATATCTAAATGAAAGGAGTTTGAAAAGATTATCAGTGTAGAAATAGTGGGTACAGATTAGCCTCTCATGGATTTTAGAGTAGACGTGTGGGGGAGATCTGGGTGTTATTTGGCTAAATCTGAGGACTCTGCCAAAGGATTTTTAAGTAAGGGCAAACAATGGTAGTCTTTTCGAGATGGAAGATAGGCGCCAGTGATTAGATGATGAAAGTATAAGGTGACATTTGAGCAGTGAGATGGGCTTAACATTTTGAGAGGAAACCATTGTATGTGGTTCAGGAAGGGATGGCCAATAGGAAGATGAGGCATTGCTTGATTGAAGAAGTGAGAAGGTGGAAGAAAAGCTGAGTTGGTATGATGAGACAAAAGATACGAGGAACATTTGAGAATCGTGTTGCAATTCTGTAAAGTAGATAGTGTTTTCCAGTACATTCTATTTAACTCTGTGTTAAAGCACTAAATGGTGCTTTTACAAAAAAGTAAAACCTCAGAATAAAGGAAAGAAACACATTGAGTCTATGTTTCTGTATTGAAAGACAGCAATCTCAAGTTGATGCAAATATCCTGTGATGGTGTGGGACGATATATCCTGATCAGCATTTATACCAGGGCCAGACTGGCTACCGGGTTTTTAGGCATGCTGCTGAGCTGGGGGCTGATTTTGTTGATGGGGACCTGCGTCGGCTGAACGAAATTCGTTTTGCTTTGTTTATCTCGAAGCACACGCAGGTCTCCATCAACAAAATTAGCCCCCACCGCAGTGACATCAGCCCCCAGGTCGGCAGCATGCCAAAACCCCCAGTAGCCAGGCCGGCCCTGATTTGTACTAAATTTAGACTCAACCCCAAAGATCTGCTTTATCTTATTCTACGTGGATTTAGCATCCTTTGGAAAATTTGAAAATTCCCCTTCAGCTCTTCAACAATGCACATCTCACTCAAATGTCACAATCTCCATTGACTGTTACATATTCAGCATTAAAGTGACTGCCTCGCCCTGGCCTCAACCACATTAACCTGATGGGATTCACTAGCCACAGCAGCCAAACCCAAATAATTATACCCATGATCACTAGAGTCTAAAAGTAAGAAAATGATAAAAGCCAAGGGTTGATAGCCCTGATACACCTAATCTCTCAGTGCTGACTCACTTGCATTCAAAATGGAAGAACAATACTGAAGAAACGCACATCTCTAAACTCTTCTTTACACCCGGGAAAAAAAAGACACAGAAATGGCGCAAAATACGCTTTATAAAGTATGAAGCTGCCTATCTACGTCTCCCCATACCAAAGGTGACCATAAAATCTAGAAGCCTGTTCCAGACCGGGGAGCAAGCAGTCACCCTACAGTCAATCGCCATGGAATTCCATGAAGAGAAAATGTCATGAAATTTTACATTTCACCTTCAAGAAACTTGTGAAATGAGTTAATCAAAGGACTAAAAACGCCCCAGTTACTTGGCCGTCCTTTACACCCTTCATCTTAATGGCTCGCAACCATTGTCTACTCACCCTAACTCGTCAGATAAGTTTCATACATATACACATCTCTGTATGTGAAAGTGTCAAGATCATATAAACACTGTGGCTCAAGATCGGATGAGCACTTTGGTTCAAGATTGTATGACTCCTCTGACTTAAGATTGTATGACTCCTCTGGCTCAATATCATATGAAGACATGGTCTCAAAGATCGTTTAAACATGCTAACTCAAGGTTGCATGACTCTTCTGGCTCAAGATCATATAAATACATAGTTTCAAGATTTTTTCAGATTGCTAACTCAAGATTGTATGACTCCTCTGGCTGAAGATCATTTCAAAGTGCTAACTCAGGATTGTGTGACACCTCTGGCTCAATATCATATGAAGACATGTTCTCAAGATCATTTAAGCATGCTAACTCAAGATTGTATGACTACTCTCACTCAAGATCATAATAAGGTCATGGTCTCAAGATTATTTAAGCATGCTAATTCAAGATTGTAAGAGTATTCTGGCTCAAGATCGTATGAGCACTCTAGTTTAAGATCATAGGTGCACCCTGGCTCAAGATCATACGAGCTACAAGGCTCAAGACCGTATTACTTCAGTTTTAAGGTCATGCGGGCACTCTAGTATAGGAACATATGAGCATACTGACTCAAGATTGTGTGCGCACACTAGTATAACATTCTTCAGCAGTCATTCAGCTACAACACCTTTTCTGACATCCAAGTGTACATTCATGAAAAAGTAATATTCACTTAAAAAACATGCAAGATTTTCAGGCTATCATAGGCCTACATAAAGAAAGCAGCTGCAATCTTTACTGGATGATATTTAGGTGGATTCCTACTGCTTACCACTGTGAGAAGTTGGCCTGACATATGATGTCCACTATTCTAGTGGGCACCTTGCACCAGTCCAAACGACCCTTATTGATGGAAGGTTTAAGACAACCTTTATAGAAAGCTATCCTAGTGGTAGCTGTGGAGAGCAGCCTTCAGGCTAAGTCTTGAAGGAATGTAACGCGGCTTGTTTTCCCAGTCTACAATCTCTTGCATAATCAAATGAAAGTACACCACACAATGTATATATATAAAATATATGAATTTATTCTAAACACAACCCCTCTAGTCTCTTTGAGGCTAGAGGCCGAAGTACAATACAACAACTTTAACTAGCACACAGTAATTAGCACAGTGTACGTTTTGCCCTAGGGGCCTCTCAAACCATATACTAAAATAGTGGTGTAAGAACCATGTGAGGGATAGAAGTGAGGCCTAGGGCATGTAGAATCGCTGGGGCAACCAGGAACCACCCAAGGTAGGGACGCAGGAGACCCAAGGGGGACAAGTGCAGTGTCTAAACACAGCCGCGAATCACCATAGACTTCTTTGAGGAAAGTTAAAGTTACAAAGTTAAAGATTTAGGACACTTAGGAGTGGAATGCGAGGTAACCCCTTCAGTACTGGACACTTCGAGAGTCAAGACCCACAGGAGCACTGGAGTACTCGTGTTACCACACCCAGTGAAGCCGGGTGCATAGGTGCCTTTTCATGTCGGGTTTCGTCGTCGATTCCTATGGAGAGCTGCAAACAATTGCTGCAGGCGGCCAGGAGCAAAGTGCCTGGATGGATCCAAGTCTTGATCGAAGATCAGAAGAACCTGAAAGCAGACTTGACAGAGTTTGGGTCACTAGCCAGTGACCAGGATGGCGACAAAAAGATGCCAACCGATGTCGGGTGCTTTAAGGTGAAGTAGGTGAAGCTTGACTCTTCAGCCAAGAGGTCCAGGAGGTGTCGACGACGACCAGGAGCTGGATGCAAGCTGGCCCACGAAGGATGTCGAGTGCTGCGGCATCAGTATCTGGATTGGACCCAACAAGCCTTGGCAACAGCAACCCATGCAAGATGACAAGATTGGCTTTGGTGCAGACCAGCAAGGTCTGAGGGACTTACCCTTTGGAGGGGAGTCAGAGCTCATCTGGAGCAACCAGGAAAGCTCAAGAAACAAAGGATTGTCCTTCGTGGGGTCCCACTAGCCAACGGACAAGGAATTGCGAAGGAGCCTCGAGCTGCGGTGAAGAAAATGGGTCCACGGAACACTCGTGGAGTGTAGGCCTCTAAGCTTAGGTGCAAAAGGTGCTCGGGCAAGGGCAACAAATAGCAAAATGCACAACTTCAGGAAACTTCGGGAAGTAGGTGCAGTTGCAAAATTGCAGGAGGTCCAGGAGTACTGGCCCCACGTCTCTCGTGTCTGCTGCGGGTCTCAGCTTTGCTGGGATCTCGTGTCAGCCTCAGAGATGTCTGGAAGTCTGTGTCCTGTGTCGCAGATTCTTCGGGATCCGGCGGAAGTCTCAAAAATGCAGACTGGCAAGATGCTCTTAGGTGCCTGTTTGAACATGGGGGGTCACTCCTTGACCCCAAGGGCTATTTTCTCCGTCTTCCAGTCGATATGGAATGTCGAAGGTCCAGGATTTCGTTTTCAGAGTTTCGTCCAGGGTAATCTAAAGTCCTAGTGACTGGGTTCCTATACCTATACTAAGTTTAGGGGTTGGACTAACTCTAGGGTCCCACCTGGGGGAGGACCTGGGAAGGGGGTGGTTACACCCCTTCCCCTTTGTCCAGTTTCGCGCCAGAGCTGGGGCTGAGTGTCCAAGCAACCGGTTTGAACTGGGAAATGCATGGAGCACCTTGTGTGCTCCAGGCAGTGTCTCAAAAGCATTTACTGAATGCAACTCACCCTGCCCCAATACAATAAAGCCTGTCTGGGGAGGTGCTGGCACCTCCCTGGACAGGAAACCTATTTTCCAGGCCTCCCCTGCTGGAGTTTCGTCCAGCAGCAGGAGGCCAGACTCATGTCTGTGGCAGCAGCATCCATTTTGTGATGCTGGGGCTCTTTAAAACGATTACCCCGTATACCAGTGTATACATGTCTTCTCCCTCTGGAAGGGTGGAATGCGACCACCACCGCCAGAACAGAACTGGCGGGGGAGGTAGTATTCCAAAGCGTTTGACACCAAACACAACATGTTTTGATAAAGCCAAACCAAAGTTAGCATTAACTGTGAGGATTATAATGCACTTAGGAGTATATGGTATGGCCATATCATAGAACAGCTATAAGGAAGGGATTCCGAAAGCTGCAGAGGGGCTCAGCTCATGCTGGGCACCCTCTCAAACAAAACCAACCACTCTGCCTTCAGGATTGTCAAGGCCTGCCATAGGAGTGTTTTATAGGTTAATAAGTATCTGTTTTAAATGGTGGATATAGGTATACTATATCCCAGTAAGGGGTACTTACACCACCTCAGCCAGGCTGCAAGTTCAGACCTGTGGTGCCATTTTGGAAGGCTTCTCAGAGGTGGCATAATATATGCTTCAGCCCCTGGTAGGCCTCTGTGGTACCTATGCCCTTGGTACCAAGGGTACCATATACTAGGGGCTCACAAGGTAACTCAGTAACCAATCTGGTATGTACCTAATGTAAATGGAATCAACTTAGAGAGAGAACAGCTAGGCTGTGGTCCTGATTAGCAGGGCCACAGCCAGACTAAAGTCGAAAAACCAGTGAAACAGCAAAAAGTCAGGGTAACCATAGGAAGCAGATCCTACACAATCCCCCACCCCCTCAAACGCAGGGACATTAAACTAACCTTGACCAGTTGAGTCTTCATGTTCTAAGTGGAAATATATGGAGAGTCCATCTGCATTGGGATGGTTACTCCCAGGTCTATGTTCCACTGTATAGTCCATCCCCTGTAGGGAATTGGACCACCTGAGCAGTTTGGGTTTTTCACCCTCATCTGTTTTAGCCATAAGAGGGGCTTATGGTCTGTCTGAACTGTGCAGTGAGTGCCAAAGAAATATGGCCGCAGCTTCTTCAGAGCCCAAACCACAGCAAAGGCCTCCCTCTCAATAGCTGACCAACATTTCTCTCTAGGGGTCAGTCTTCTGCTAATAAAAGCTACTGGCTGGTCCTGACCGTCATCATTCATTTGTGACAGCACAGCCCATACCCCCAACTCAGATGCATCTGTTTGGACAATGAATTATTTGGAGTAGTTAGGACTTTGCAGAATTGTTGCAGTGCACATGGCCTGCTTCAGGTCATCAAATGCCTTTTGACAGCTGACTGTCCACTGAACTTTCTTAGGCATTATTTTAGAAGTTAAGTCATTCAGGGGTGTCACTGTGGAACCATACACCTTGACAAATCTCCTATAGTACCCAGTCAGGCCCAAGAAAGCTCTGACTTGAGTCTGGGTGGTTGGAGCAACCCAGTCCATTATGGTCTGGATTTTGCTCTGCAATGGTTGAACCTGGCCTCCACCTACAAGGTGGCCCAGGTACACAAACTGACTCTGCCCTATCTGGCACTTGGTAGCCTTGATAGTTAGGCCTGCCTTCTGCGGGGCCTCCAAATCATTTTTCAGGTGGATCAGCTGATCTTCCCAGGTGGAGCTAAAGACCGCAACATCATCAAGATAAGCTGCACTATAGGCTTCCAGACTGGTCAAGACTTTATTCACCAACCTTTGAAATGTGGCAGGTGCATTTTTCAGACCAAATGGCATTACCACAAATTGATAATGTCCACTAGGGGTTGAAAATGCTGTCTTTGGCTTTGCATCATCAGCTAGTCTGATCTACTAGTAGCCAGCTGTTAGATCGAATGTGCTCAGAAATTTGACAGATGCCAACATATCTATGAGCTCATCTGCTCTAGGAATTGGATGGGCATCAGTCCTAGTGACTGCATTGAGACCTCTGTAGTCTACACAATACCACCTCATCTCTCTCTTACCACCCTGTGTGTGAGGTTTGGGTACTAGGAATACTGGACTAGCCCAAGGGCTATATGAAGTTTCAATCAGTCACAGATCCAACATTTTCTGGACTTCTGTCCTGATACAGTCCCTGACATGATCAGGTTGCCTGTAAATCTTATTTTCAACAGGCAGATTGTCCCCAGTGTCCACTTCATGAGTGCACCAGGTAGTCTGCCTTGTAGTCAGTGAAAACATATGTCTGAACTGTTGTAGAACTTGTCTGCAATCAGTTTGCTGCTGATCAGTGTGGCTGCCTGCCAAGGCCACTCCATCAACTGATCCATCATCAGGGTTCTGAGAGAGCAGGTCTGGGAGAGGGTCACTCTCTTCCTCCTGTCCTTCATCAGTAGCCATGAGCAAGCCCATGTCTGCCCTGTCAACATATGGTTTCAGTCTGTTGACATAAAGCAAGCTATGGCGGCTCCTGGGAGTTCCAAGATCTACCAAATAGGTGACCTCTCCCTTCTGTTCAACAATAGTGTGGGATCCACTCCACTTGTCTCGGAGAGCTGCTGGGGCCACAGGCTCCAACACCCACACTTTTTGTCCTGACTGGTAAACAGTCAGTTCAGCCTTTTGGTCATGCCAGGCTTTTTGTAATTCCTGGCTAGCCTCAAGGTTTTTAGTTGCCTTTTTCATGTACTCAGCCACCTAGATCGGAGACCAAGTACATAGTCCACAATATCCTGTTTATGGGGTTTGAGAGGTAACTCCCATCCCTCCTTCACCAGACAAAGTGGTCCTCTGACAGGGTACCCAAACAGAAGTTCAAATGAGCTGTAGGCAACCCACCTCTGTGGAACCTCCCTGTATGCAAACAAAAGGCAGGGTAGCAGGATATCCCATCTCCTCCTGAGCTTTTCTGGGAGACCCTTAATTATACACTTTAAGGTTTTGTTGAACTTTTCAACTAAACCATTGCATTGTGGATGATAGGGTTTGATGAACTTATATTTCACTCCACACTCCTTCCACATTGTAGTCAAGTAGCTAGACATAAAGTTTGTACCTCTGTCAGATACTACTTCCTTAGGGAAACCCACTCGTGAGAAAACTCCCAAGAGGGCTCTTGCCACAACAGGTGCTGTAGTGGTCCTAAGGGGAATTGCCCCTGGGTTCCTAGTGGCATGGTCCACTACCACTACGATAAACCTGTGCCCAGATGCAGTTTGGGGATCCATTGGTCCAACAATGTCAATCCCTACACGTTCAATGTGAACCCCCACCACAGGTAGTGGTATAAGGGGGGCCTTTGTAGTGCCACCTGCTTTGCCTCTGGCTTGGCAGGTTACACAGGAGCGACACAACTCCTTGGTGCCTTCAGACATGTGGGGCCAGTGAAAGTGAGGGCCAATTCTGTCCCAAGTCTTGTTCTGGCCCAGGTGTCCTGCTAAGGGAATATCATGGGCTAGTGTCAATAGGAAGCCCCTGAATGCCAAAGGTATGACCAACCTCCTGGCTGCACCAGGCTTGGGGTCTCTACTCTCTGAATACAGGAGTCCATCATCCCAGTAGATTTTATGGGTGCCACTAGCATTCCCAGCAGCCACAGCAGCAGCGTGCTGTCTGAGGGGTTCAAGAGAAGGGCAGTTCAACTGCGCCTGACTCAGATCTGCCATGGAAGGGCCCCCTGTCCCTAAGAACTCAACCTGATCAGGTTCAAGCTCCTCTTCGACAGTTCCTTCTTTAGGCTCACATTTAGCTTCCTCAGAAGGCTGATCCTCACTCTGAATCAGGGGGAAGGCACTGCCTTAACCCTACTGATCCTTTTCTTGGTAGGCAACTGGTCAATTATTCCAGAATCCAGTGCCTGTCCAGTGTTAGACTTTCTGACCTGTGACCTAGTCACAGCAAACACATGTGCAGACCTGTGGTGCCATTTTGGAAGGCTTCCCAGGGGTGGCAGAATACATGCTTCAGCCCCTGGTAGGCCGCTGGGGTACCTATGCCCTTGGTACCTAAGGTACCATATACTAGGGGCTCACAAGGTAACTCAGTAAACAATCTGGTATGTACCTAATGTACATACCTATGGAATCAATTTAGAGAGAGAACAGCTAGGCTGTGGTCCTGATTAGCAGGGCCACAGACAGACTAAAGTCCAAAAACCAGTAAAACACAGCAAAAAGTCGGGGTAACCATAGGAAGCAGATCCTACTCTCCTACAAACACTAATTGCCACCATTTTTATTACCGCCAGATGCAAATTTTCTATCCAACATTAAACTGATTGTTGACCATGTAAATTAGGGAAATAGGTCTGATGATCTGATTTCCATTCCCTGTGGAGGTGCTATAGCTGCCCTGCCCACAGAGTATTTATTTATTTATTTATTTACGAAATTTGTATAGCGCAACAAATACCCTGGGGTGTCTCGCCGCTTGTGGAGCTACTAGAAATCAGCCATTAACTTACTGGTTGAATAACCAAGTTTTTAAGAGCCTGCGAAAGCTCATCAGGTTCGGGGCAGTTTTAATATCCAGTGGCAAGAGATTCCAAAGTTTTGGAGTAGCCACCAGAAAACGTCTGTCTCCCCAGGTGGCAGTTCTTGTACGCGGTACAGGAAGGAGACACCCCACTTATTTGATAGATCTTGAAAATAATGTGCTTGTGTTCCTAAGCTTTCAATATACCATAGGGGTGTTTACATGGTTTGAAATTAATGTATTGTTTTTCTGGTGGTAAATGGGTGTGTCATTATTAATTATTTCCCTAACTCAGCTAGTTTCTGTAGACGGATCTTCACAAAGCCTGGTGTGCCAAAACTTAGCTGATTGATTAAGTATATTGCTAAGTTTGTGCAAATCCGTCTTCAGGGGCAAAAATGATAGGCAAACCAAAACATGACTTTTCAATAGAAGGACAGTCTCAAACGTATCTATTTAACTTCCCTAGTTCCTTTTAATGAACCTTAAATCCATACTTTCTCTTTCCGTCTGCTTCTTCCTCCCTTTTTCTCTCTCCCTATGCATATATACCTCATTTATGGGTTTCCTCAGAGGTGGCAAAATTAGTGCTAAAAAAAGTGAGTCGACCAAGCATTTTATTTTTTTCTGGCCGTTTTTGTTTTTTAAACTAATATTGAGTAATATGCTATTATTCACTATTAGCGTAATAAAAGATGGAACACGATCATTGGTATCTGCTGTGGTAAGTAAAAATGTTTTTTAATGTATGTTGTGTGCGTGCTTGCGGGTGAGAATGCGTTTATGTGAGAGAGCATGGGTCTGTGTGTTTAAGCGTGTGTGAATGAAAGTGAGTAAGAGTCAGTGACCGGTAGTGATTGAAATTGTGTGTGATTGAGGCCCAGATTTATTACTATTTGACAGAGGTCACTGCTACATCAAAGCTGCTGCACTGCCTTGCATCAATGAGAGAGAGAAAAAACACCATATCTACAGTGGCGTAGCACAGGCCCCCCGCAGGCCCCGCACTGCAGGGGGCTCCGAGCTCCGGGGGGCCCCCTCAGCACAATTCTCTGGGTGGAAAGCTCCTGATTTAGTAAGGAGGGGGGCCCTCCATGTACCTTGTAGGGGGACCCCTCAAGTTTCATTACGCCAGTTCCTATCTGTTAAGATATCGTTAATTTCTCCTCCCGCCGATTCCTGGTGCACTTTGGCAGCCATGCACCAATGTGCTTATCATTGTGCCATAGTGCATAGGGACGTGCTTTTTCAAAAGCATTGGTATTGTACTGCAAGGAGCCCCTTCCAGGACAAAAACATTCTTTAAGGTGTATCCCACTTTGTATGTGTGCTGTAAAATTTAGTACACTCGCATGGTTGGAAAAACGAGGAGAAATTAGGACATTTCTTGTAATACCTATCTGCAGGAGTTGTAAGGTTTTGGCACAAATTCCTGTCTACTGGCTTTTTCTGATAGAGATTTGTGTCAAAATCCGTGTGTGTTTACATAGGAATGACTATGCACCAAGGTAAACAACAACAAAACTTCTCCAAAACAATACCATATAGTTAATTGCAGTCCGTCCATGACATATAAACTGTTCTGTAATAGACCCATGGTTTTTAAAGTTTATTTATCCAAAGTACAAAAATATATTCAATATTTTTTTTTTCTTTTATAAATGGATATTCCTTATTCAGAAACACAGTAAGTCAAGAGCATATATTAGAATATTTTCATGTATTAAATTGAGCACCAACAACAACACTATAATTAAACACTTACATACAAAACATAAAGTGTAACACAGTGCAAATAACAGAACTCACAGACCATCCTGAAACTAAGACTATACAAAAGCAAGTGATTAATAAACATACATCACAAAAAAAGACATTCACAGAGAAAACGAACAACAATTATTCATTCTATACTTGTGTTCAATTTAATTAAATGTTCAACATTAGTGTATTAATTAACAGAAATGCACCTACGCGCGTTTCGGAAGTAACTGGAAGATAAACATATCCTTCATCAGGGCGCTGTCTGTAAGCAACATGTTCAGTGGCAGAAAGCCATCTGCAAGCGATGCACTCTCACTTGTTATAAGACTGCGCGGGGTGCTCAATCAATCAATCAATCAATGACATTTCATTTATGGAGCACGCTACTCACCCGTGAGGGTCTCAAGGCGCTGGGGGGGGGGGGGGGGTCGGGGGGGGGAAGGTGCTGTTACTGCTCGAATAGCCAGGTGTTGAGGTGTTTCCCGAAGGTGAGATGGTCCTGGGTCAATCATAGGTGTGTGGGTAGGGAGTTCCATGTTTTGGCGGCCAGGTAGGTGGATGATTGAATGATCTTCCACCAGTGGTGGTTCTGCGAATCCGTCGGACGGTGGCGAGGCTGGCGGAGCGGAGCTGGCGGGTGGGGGTGCAGAATGAGAGGCGGTTGTTGAGGTATGCGGGGCCCATGTTTTGGAGCGCTTTGTGTGGCAGGGTGAGCAACCTGAACGTGATCCTTTTGTTGACGGGGAGCCAGTGCAGGTTTCTCAGGTGTGCGGATATGTGGTTGTGGCGAGGGATGTCGAGGATTAGTCGTGCGGAGGCGTTCTGTATGCGCTGAAGTCGATTCTGAAGTTTGGCTGTGGTTCGTGACGAGGGCCTGGGTGACCGTCTTTCTGGTTTCGGTGGGGATCCACTGGAAGATCTTTCGGAGTATGCACAGGGTGTTGAAACATGAGGATGAGACGGCGTTGACTTGTTTGGTCATCATGAGGGAGGATTCCAGGATGAATCCCAGGTTGCGTGCATGGTCCGTGGGTGTCGGTTTGGTGCCCAGCGCCGTGGGCCACCAGGAGTCGTCCCAGGCAGATGGGGATTGTCCGAGGATGAGGACCTCCGTCTTGTTGGAGTTGAGATTTAGACGGCTGTGCTTCATCCATTCCGCAACGTCTTTCATTCCTTCCTGGAGGTTGGTTTTGACGGTGGCTGGGTCTTTGGTGAGGGAGAGTATCACTTGGGTGTCGTCGGTGTAGGAGATGATGTTGATGTTGTGTTTGCGTGCGATGTTGGCGAGGGGGCTCATGTAGATATTGAAGAGGGTTGAGCTGAGCGAGGAGCCTTGGGGTACGCCGCAGATGATCTCGGTGGCCGCGGAGCGTTAGGGCGGGAGGCGGACTCTCTGGGTTCCGTTGGAGAGGAGCGAGCTGATCCAGTCCAGGGCCTTTCCTTGTATCCCAGTGTGGTAGAGGCGAGTTATTAGGGTGCGCTGGCAGACGGTATCGAAGGCTGCCGAGAGGTCCAGGAGGATGAGAGCTGCTGTTTCCCCGTTGTCCATCAGGGCTCTGATGTCGTCGGTGACTGCGATGAGGGCGGTCTCGGTGCTGTGGTTGACTCGAAATCCAGACTGGGATGGGTCGAGCGAGTTGTTTGCCTCGAGGAATGTGGTCAGCTGTTTATTGACGGTCTTCTCGATGACTTTAGCCGGGAAGGGGAGAAGAGAGATGGGGCGGAAGTTCTTGAGGTCTTTGGGGTCCGTTGTGGGTTTCTTCAGAAGGGCGTTGATCTCCGCATGTTTCCAGCTCTAAGGGAAGGTGGCTGACATGAAGGAGTTGTTTATGATGTTCCGGAGGTGGGGTGTGATGTTGGTGTCGGCTTCGTTGAAGATATGATGAGGGCATAGGTCGGAGGGGGAGCCAGAGTGGATGGTGTTCATTATGTGGGTGGTGTCTTCCGTGCTGATGGAGGTCCAAGCGCTGAGGGTGGTGGTGGGGGTTGTTGGTTTGGTGACTGGAGGTGGGGTCTCGGGTCCAAAACTGTTGTGTATATCTGCGATCTAGCTGTGGAAGAACGTGGCGAGGGAGTTGCAGAGGTCTTGCGATGGTGTGATGTCGTTGTTGCTGGCGCTGGGGTTGGAGAGCTCTTTGACGATGCTGAAAAGTTCCTTGCTGTTGTGGGTGTTGTTGTCCAGTCGCTCTTTGAACAATGTCCTTTTGGTAGTGCGGATCATCTGGTGGTATTCGTGGATGGCGCTCTTGAGGGCTGTCATGTTCTCAGATGACCGTTCATGGCGCCAGGTTTTTTCAAGGGATCAGCATGATTTCTTTGCGGTTTTGAGGGCGTCTGTGAACCATGAGGTTTTCCTGTTGTTGGTCTTGCCTGGGGTGTTCTTCAGTGGCTCGAGGTCGTTTGCGCAGTTGGTGATCCACTGTGCGAGGTTGCGGGCTGTGTCGTTGGTGTCAGGGGTGTCGATTGGTGGGTTCTGGCTCAGTGACTTGGTTAGCTGGTCTGTGGTGACTTTGCTCCAGCATCTGCGGGGGATCTGTTGTGCATGGTGGTGGGATGTGGTCTTCTTGAAGGTGAAGTGGATGCAGCTGTGGTCGGTCCAGTGTACTCCGGTGGAGTGGCTGAAGGAGACGTGGTTGCTGGCGGAGAAGATGGGGTTGAGCGTGTGGCCAGCGAGGTGGGTGGGCGTGTCTACCAGTTGCTTGAGTCCGAGGTTGTCGAGGTTGTCGAGCAGGGTGGTGGTGTTGTTGTTGTTATTTTTCTCCTGGTGGAAGTTCAAGTCCCCTAGGAGGATGTATTCTGGTGAGGCTAGGGGCGTGTGGGCTGATGAGGTCGGCGATGGTTTCGCTGAATTGTGTGCGTGGGCCCGGGGGTCTGTAGATGAGCTTTGGGGGTTTGGGGGTCGGTGTGGATCTGGAAGTGTAGGTTGTTTGGCGGCGGAGAGGGTGTCTTTGGCGCTGGTCGTGACGTTGATGGTGTTCCTGTAGATGATGGCGATTCCTCCTCCAGTTTTGTTGGCGCGGTCCTTCCGGGTAATTTTGTAGCCGTCCGGGATGGCTATGGCGATGTCGGGGGCTGAGGAGGCGTTCATCCAGGTTTCCGTGAGGAAAGCGACGTCTGCTGCTGTTGTATCGAGGAGGTCCCAGAGTTGGAGGGCGTGCTTGTGGACGGAGCGGGTGTTGAGAAGGATGTACTTGAGGTGGTTGTTGTTGTTGCTGTGTACGGTGGGCGGGGTGTAGGATCGAAAGCACCTGAATTTGCAGGCTTGGCAGGCGAAGGGTCCGTGGGTTCGCTTCGGGTTACTCGGTAGCAGGCGGGTCGTCGGCCGGTGTTGAGTGTGTTGAGGGTGACGGAGTCGTATCTCAGTCGAGTTCCCTGGCTCCGGCGAGGGCCAGAGGTTCTGGCGCTGGGTGCAGTCCAGGCGCGGACGGGCGCAGACGGGCTTGTCTTAGGCGCGCCTGCTGCGCGGCCTCCATATCAGGGGCAGAGGGAGGGAGGAGCAGCTGGGAGGCGGGAGCGGGGTGGCGAATGGGACAGCGGGGGGCGGGCCCGCAGGGACGCAGCGGCAGGAAAATAGGACACAGAAGGCAAGAAGGGGGGAAGAGGGGCACAGAGGAAAAACGGCAGAAGCAAGGGGGAAAAAAACAGAAACCAGGCAGCAATGAAGGGGAGCACAATTCAGAACGAGGGAGAGGGGTTACAGAAGCAAAAACGGGGGAAGAGGGCACAAGAAGGGCATAAAAGCAGTAGTACAGAACACGGGCTAGGAGAGCCTAGGAGGACTCACGTCACACCAGTCAGCAGGAGCAAGGATCCAGCGGGGGCAGCTACACCAGAGGACCGTGTGGCGGCTGGTGGGGGCCACCTACCTGCAGGCAGGGTCAATGCTCAACTCAAGTTGACAACCAATTGTTGGTAAGCCACATTCTCAGACAAGTATGATAGATGGCACGTGGATAAGGAATCCTCAGACTCTCTTAGGCGCAAATATAGAAGGTCACTCGTTCAAAGTAAAATCTAAATATGCTGGAGAAGTCTTAAAATTCAGTAGCCCAACAAAATGTAGTCAGATCTATAATTCTAAAGTACGGAGCTGCAATTGGGTTCATGGGGCCCCAGGGATCAGGTAAAAACCAGAATAAAAAATCTGCAGGTCTCGAAGAGACGCGGCTCCTTTGGGCTGACGACAGCACAGTGCTGTCGATTATAAATGCTTTCTAGGGTCCCAAAGGTACTGCAGAGTGCCAAATCCAATATGGCCCACATGCCTCCCGGTGCTTCGAATCCTGTACCAGGGGGACAGCCTATGGTCCAGTGGATACCAGCTACCCACTGGACCATAGGCACAATATATATACATATTTATAGTTGTATAGACAGTGGTGATAGCCACTGTGTAGTTATGGTTGAGACATGTTTCCAGTGAAAAGGCTTTTTTTGATTTTCCTATATCTTTTCACCCTGTGAATGGATTTGCAGTCTGTTGCCACAGTTTAGCTAAGTTTTGGCTTGGCAAGTTTTATGAAGATGTGTTCAGATCATAGGAAAAAAGTAAAGGGATATTAAAAAGTGTAACATTTCCAATTTTAGCTCCTATATGTAATTTTGCCAAAAGATAGAGTGAAAAACTCCAAAATGGCGCCCATGGTCAGGGCTCAAATCATTAACCCACACTTATGGGAACTCTCAACACACAGAGGACAAGACTAATGGCACGGGCCCTTACTGGCATAGGAGCACCCACACATGCTGGCTCTTAAACTCACAGATAGACATCTTTAGATATAGGGCACCCCCAAACACATAGATAGCTCCAGTTACACAAGGAACCGGTCCAAAAGAAAAAAGAAATAGGACGCCAGCCGAGAAAGTACCACACATAGATAAACACTCCAAAGATACCCCCCCCCCCCCCCCCCCCCAGTTATCCAGAGAGAGCCCCCATGCAAAGACCCTGCATGGAGAAATCCCAGCCACCTGCAAATACATATGCACAGTGATCTGGTGCAGGGGTCCTTATACACAGATCCCACGCATGTACCCGGATCTGCGCACAGGAGTCTGCCTTATTCGCTGCCACTCGACCAAGTAACTCCCAAGACCTATGCAGACCCTCCATGGTAATCGGAGACACCTCTTCCACCCCTCACTACACTCTGTTCAAGCAGTGCCAATGTTAATCACCTTATGCTAACCTCATCACCATTGTCCTGAGAACCAGGCCTTTGTTCTGAAATCGAGTTTCCGGAGTGCTCATGTGCTGCGAATAGGAATTCGTGTTTTTTGGCATCGACTCCTCGAGATGTACTCGGTAGACTGGGTCCCTGGGTCTTTCTTTGACAGCAGGTTTTCTTGGGAGCACGCCACCAGTGCTGTGAAATAATGTGGATTACTGACTGCAGCGAGAGCCTAATCTTGAATCACAGCCTAATAATAAAAAAAGGTAAGTCTCTTGATGCTCAACACCGGCACAAATAAAGCGCTGTTAACGACGCAGGTCATTTAAACGACCCCGGCTCCAGGCCAGTCTTCGAGTGAGAAGATGAATTTGACCGTGGGTATGAAACCATACAGAAAGCATGCATTAAACATGGATTACGGCACCTGGCAGACATCAGCTTCGTTTGGAGGCACTACTTTCTAATTCAGGCGCTGCAGGAAACCTCCGTAAAGTGCCTTCTAATGATTCTTTTTCATGGAATTTGCGATCCTTTTGTACCGACATAGCAACTCTTCTTTCTCGTGCATTTAATCTTAATGTCTAGTTAGTAAAGGTTGTGTCTGTGTGTGTATTTGTGTGTGTGTGTGTCTCTGTGTGTATATCTTTGTGTTTGACAAACAGCAATACACGTTTTCTTTCCCTTCAAGGAACGTTACTCGGTTAACTCATAGTGTTTTATGATTATTTTAACCCAGATATGCATACATTGTTAAATGCCTCTCTTGTTGAAATAAAGAACATCAGTTTATTTCGCATTCTTAATTAAAAACCTTGATCTACAAACTCTCGACCACTTGTTATACTTGCATTTACTGACTTCAGTGTTAATATGAAATCGGCCATATTACCCAGTCAGGCTGTTTTTTAAACACAGGTCGTCCTGCATATCAGAAGGAGTAATATTAGGTAATAGCCAGTCTGCCTAGTTTTGAAAAAGCAATTGGCGTTTGGTTCAAGGGGGCAGTATTGGACTCTGCGTTGTTTTTCAAGTTCACTGAAGCCTGACTGAATATATTCAGGCACAGTCTTCATGTAAAGAATAGACACACGTTTGTTAAACATTCCCTTAATTGTAATGAGCCCAGGAGGTTACAGGTGTTGTGGAAGCCAATAAAAATAAGTTGAGTTTGCAAGAGGAGGGGGAGAGGGGAGAAGCCGAAGGGGAGGGAGTGCGGGGGGGGGGGGGGGGGAGTGGGGAAGGGAGGGGGAGCCGGGGTGGGATGCTTCTGCCCTCTGCTTGTGCCCAATCCCAGTGTGGCTCGAACTGGTTTTGTGCTGTATAAAAAAACAGAGTTGCAAGCCTCAATTGGAGAGAGTGCCAAAGGTCCCCCAGCGAAGGGTAGAGGCAACTAACTTATATTGGCTGCAATCGTCCTCGTACTCTCTTCCCCTGAGGCTGTTGGTCCTTGGACTGCTCTGTGCAGACACAAGTTCCACTTGTCAGTGGAGGCTGTCAGGGCAGGCTGTCAGGGGGGAGTGTAGGATGTCCAATGAAAAAGAATGCCTGGAGAACCAGCTCAATGGCTACACCGAGAACATGAAATTGACGAGCCGGACCTCAGTGATCATCAACCAGGCCGTTAACCGCAGTATTTTCACCTCCACAGTCTCCCCCGCCGCCGAGAGGATCCGCTTCATCTTGGGCGAAGAAGATGACAGCCCGGCCCCCCCACAGCTCTTCACCGAACTGGACGAACTCCTGGCGGTGGATGGGCACGAGATGGAGTGGAAGGAGACGGCCAGGTGAGACCATGCACTCTACCCCCTGTCTGGAAATGTGTGTAATTAAAAGCATATTTAGATCTCATTATTAGTTGCATGCCACCATACTGCACTTTTATTCCAAATCACAGCAAGTCATTTTGAGAGGTGAGTGAAGCTGCACCTCTGACAACTTTTTAACTCCTGCTTAAGCTGATGTCTTGGTGATGTACTTGTGTCTCTGACTGCCCAATGAGGTAGGTTTTTTCGGTATAAATCCTTTTCTTTTAGTGTCAAATAGAAAATTGTGTCCCCACTGTCCCAAAGCCCTCCGAGTATTTAAGTAGCAGGGCTTAAAATGAGCAGGTGCTGTCCAGTACTGAGTACCTGCGCTTCTTCAGTTTGAAAGGTAGAGTGCCTACACTTCTCAGCACTGCTGCAATACATTTAATGGGACAGTACCAGCACTGCCCTGGAGCAAGCAAGTACACTAAATAGTGAGTACCTGCACTTCTATATTTCCTTTAAAAGCGCTAAGTACTACCTGTTCTGTCCTCATAAAAGTATTGGAAGTTTACAGACCGGTGTAAGTCCAGTAAAACCAAAAAGAGATGAAAGGTTTTAGGTGCACAACGGTTGCTATTAGCATCAGTTAGAGGTACATTTAAAGAGACATACAAAGCTTTCAAGTTTCTTTCTCCTGCCTACATTTTCACATTCACTACAAAATCTTCATTCAATGGAATCTCTTCCGGAAATGTGCATCTGTAAGTCAAGGCTGCTCCTAGGGTGCAAAAGTGCAGTGTAAGTGTAGTTCCAATGCTGGTGAAAGAGTTCCACATTTAATACACAGATTTTTGGGGAGACCAATTTACGTCAGCAGTTACAGTTCTGGCTCGTCCCATGCATCAGAGCAACAGGCACATAGAAACACCTGAAAACTGCCCCAATCTTATTGTCAGTATGTCTTATCTCAGTTGACACCTTTTCAGGATGTTCCAGATTACCACTTTGGGGGCACAGATGCCTCTTGAATGTGCAGTCAACTGCACGTAAATGTGGATTTTGCTTCTCTAGTGAAGTACTTGAGCACACTGCCTTCTTGGAGGTTGTACTACTGAACATCGACCCCCAGAGTATTGTGGTACAAGAATATCGAAGACAGAATATCAAGGGAAAAATACAGAAAGATAAGTGCATATGGGGACGTATGGATTTGCTATTCATAACTCCATATCTATGTACCATGAAGATTTGTATATGTGTGTATATATATATATATATATATATATATATATATATATATATATATATATATATATATATATATAGATAGATAGATAGATAGATAGATAGATATATCCACACATATCTACACAGTACATCTGTTGAGTTTTGTATAGGAAATCTATACTTCCCTACCTGTTGATATTTAATTTTCGATATTCTGTTCTTGATACTGTGTCCCATAGATATTCTGATGTTGATATTAAGGGTGCACAAGCAGTATATATGGAGGTGAACACTCTGATGTCACCTGATACCAGCTAGGGGCAGTGAAATGAAGCGCTCACTGCAGTTGTTTCAGCATGCCTCTAGCAGTGCATGGTGTGCTGCATTACTAACCCAGCATGCCACGAATTGGGAAATTAAACCGTTGTCTGCATTGCCTGTGGACAATTAATTATAATGGGGTAACCCAGTGACCCTCAGAACCTGGGTTCTAAAGTTAGAAAAAAACAGTGGTTCTGTTGGTTATAAAGCAATTTCTTTGCTGTTATAAATCTAAATATTCTTTACGTATTTCACATCATCAACAATGTATGCACAATATGCAAGAACACACAACACAACTCTTAATTTAAAAGATTTTTCTTATTATACATATCTTGCATGTATCAATCAATTGAAAAGTGGCTGTCTGAGACAGAAATTACATGAAATCACATACAAGGTGAAATGCTTAGGTGACTGGTAGTGACAAGTGATGACCGTGCTTTACAAAGATATGGGGGGGATGACATATTAACATACAAAACATAAATTCTCATCAGTCTATTTTTGAATTCAATAGTCACAACAAACAAAACTATTCTCCTTTCTTGTGTTGTGACTTTCCATGGACGGATTGCCAACACAACGTCAACGTTTCGACCCGAAAGTGTATTGCAGACTTAATTGCATCTGTAACAGGTCTTCATCAGGACAAGGGAAATGAAGGACAGTCTGAGAACTTGAAGGGCTAGAGGTATCTTCAGTAGCTTATGAGGACGGGGTGTCAGCCGACACCCTTCCAGTGGTATCCTTTATCGGGGAAATCTTCAGCAATTAATGTGGAATTTCTTCACCAGCTGGTGGAGAAATAAGGGATGTGTGCCGCCGTAGCCATCACCTGAGAGCTGTTCAGATAGCGCCTGCCTCTGTCTCAGCTCGGTGATTAACCATTCCAGATGCAATTAAGTCTGCACTACACTTTAGGGTCAAAACGTCGACGTTGTGTTGTTAATCCGTCCATGGAAAGTCACAACACAAGAAAGAAGAATAGTTTTGTTTGTTGTGAATATTGAATTAAAAAATGGACTTTTGAGAATTTATGTTTTGTATGTTAATATGTCATCCCCCCATATCTTTGTAAAGCACGGTCATCACTTGTCACTACCAGTCACCTAAGCATTTCACCTTGTATGTGATTTCATGTAATTTCTGTCTCAGACAGCCACTTTTCAATTGATTGATACATGCAAGATATCTATAATAAGAAAAATCTTTTAAATTAAGATTTGTGTTGTGTGTTCTTGCATATTGTACATTCATTGTTGATGATGTGAAATATGTAAAGAATATTTAGATTTATAACATGGCAAAGAAATTGCTTTATACCCGACAGAACCACTGTTTTTTGTCTGCATTGCCTGTGAAAGCAAAATGCAGATAATTAATCTTGTTATATATATGTATATCCGTATTAGGAATCAAAAGTGCCTCTCAGTTTTTTATTTGTCGCTACTCCTTGTCTAGCTGTCACAGAACCCCTAAAGGCCTCCTTCCTCCTCTTTTTAGTGGAATACAACGGAGCAGGTGAAAAGAGACATACAGGGTTTGAATTACCACAGAATACCCAACAATTCAGATTGGCTGTTCATGTAGGTTTAGGTATGGGCATAGCCTATGCCTCGGTGAGAGCTAAGGAGTGCTGTCCCCTGAGACATAAGGGGGCAGGATCTGGGTGGAGAGGCAGCTCAAAATCGGGCATATAGATGGTGTGGAGGGGTTTGTGAGTAAAGAATCTGCCAGTGGAAGGCAACATGGTGGCCCTTGTCAGTTTAGAGGCTCCCTGATCTTTCTTGAAATGGAAGAGTGATAAGACAATCATGTTGTGTTTTTTTTTTTTTGGGGGGGGGGTTCTCACTTCCTATTCTACTCTTAAAGGTAGAAAATCAAACTGTATTTTTAAGTTAAACGTTTCTTTGCTAAACATAGGGTACAATCCCAGCTACTGGTCATGCACGGAGGCTCATGCCTGTGCATAGAGCACGTGCACGTATGTGTCCATGTGTAGCAAACAGCATAATGTGCACTGCAGTGCACACATTTTATAAAATAAATAAAAAATCCTTTGCTAGAAGGTGTGATCTTAGCTGGGTTCCATTTGGGAACAATTCTTTACAGGATTGCCCTGAAACAAGATTACCATATTTGTAGGGTCAAGGAGGCATCTTCAAGGATTTCATCCAGCCCAAATTGTCAGCAGGACAAGGCGCTACTTGAAGGCATAGGGTAGACTAAGGACGTTTGGTTGAGACTTTGTCCTAGTCATGCATGAGCAGGCTAAGCAAGCAGGGCATGAACCATCTTCAGCATCTGGATAGTGCCAGATGACGAACCATGGAAATCACAGCGATGCTAGAGAGCGGAGGTTTACCATACACAGGCACATGCTAAGCGTCTCAACCACACCACTTAAGGGCAATAGCAAGTTCAGACAGTTGGGTTGATGGGCTGTTACAGAATCCTCATTGGAGGCCAGTAGGCTGGTGTGTTTTGGAGTTAATGCAATCACGTGAGTCAGAGACCAAAAGGCAGTAGTCCAGTAGAGTCTGGATACCGTTGTTGAAAATACCACTAAACACTTCCACAATCGTACTCTTGCAAGAAAGGCAAAAGTGTTTGGAATTGTTGAAGACATTAAAACCCCAACTGGACAATGACTGACACTAGCGGTATGAAAAATACTGAGCATCAGAGGGTTATAAGAAGCAAAATGTGGGTCAAATGTGATACCTAACGTCTGATAGAACATTAATCCCAGTTGGAGAAGGAGCTTATGCATAGCATACCATGACAACAGGTTCCTACGGCTGACGAGGTAACACACGTCAACAAGAGAGCCATGTTTGCTGTTTTGTTTTCCTACACTGCAGTGTACTCGGTCACTTTTTAAATAAATGATTACCTTGCCACTTAAACTTTGAACAAGAATGCCATTTAGTCATCAAAATAGGCATGTTTGCAAAGATCCTTCGACATTAAGATCAAACTTTCTTCATTTCTCAGCGATCTTTTGCCTAGTTCTGAGGTGCATTGTTTTTGTCCGTCATGTTACAGCACATTGACCGACAACATACCACCGTTGTCCCGGATGTGAAATTTGATCCGTTGCCCAAGAGCTAGTACCATTTATATATGGAATGTTTATGGAGTAATATAATCTAGAAGGTGGGAAATGCAGTGCACTTTCTTTTAAGTTTGGTGTTATTTTGCGTTTGGCAGAGCGGCAAACCTTGGTGTATGCCGGATTCTGCAGATCCATAGATTCGAAAGCTGATTATGACTACATCCCCAGAAGGAGTCTTCAACTTCCCAAGATAATGTGGTGAAGCCAGACCCTGGCATAATGTGGAGTAAAACCCATATGTCATTCTTTATGAAATTGAGCAGGATCTCCAAGCTACACCAACTAATAGTGACCCCCCTCCGCCCCGGAAGACAACATCTACTCATATCCAGTGCAGTCGTCGTATTTACCTGTAGTCTGCCTGCACATTGTTTGACACCATCACTGGTTTGAAAACAACTCTGTTCCACACCCTTATGTTCCTTGAGTATACACAATCATCGCCTTCACAATTCAAAATGGCTACCAAATGAGATTCGCTGTTGCTTGCAGCTTGGAGAGGCGACAGGCACCTGAGCCTCATGGTTGGATGTTTAATATGTTTCTTTCCCAATTTTCCCTCCTGCAGGTGGAACCTCGAATAGGCTTCTTTTAGCCTCACATTTACTTCACTTACAAATTGAAGGATATGTTGATGTTAGTGTCTCATTTGTAAAAAAGTTTTTTCAGGAAGCCAAAGATTTTCTTAGTGGCTCACCACTGTCACAGCTTTGACCCGGGGTTGTAGAATACAAATACTGCTTACTAGTTTTGAGTCCACCTCATGCCAACCCACTACACCTACTATCTCTATAGGTTTTTCATCCCTTCTTTGTGCCTTTGTCACTGTTTTTCCATCTTTCTCTTCCTCCTTTGTTGCCTCCATTTCTCTTCCTCTGGGTCCACTTCTGAGGATAACAAATAAGCCCCAATCCCCACAAACGTTTTCCAGTGCTCACCATCTAACACCATCGGCACAAATTAAGCAGTGGTCTCATCTCATGTGCCAATGAGCCTGTTGCCATATCTAACAGGAGCATTAACTTTTTTTAACATCTCATATACCTTGGATACTGGGCGATTTGGAAATTGGATGCAGCATAGGTGATTTATAAATGCATGTACATGTCTGCATAGGGATAACTTAAGGCCCAGGTGTTCTCCAATCAATGCATAGAGGTATGACTGTAATCCTCAGCTCTCATTCACTTGAGTGGGTAGAGCCGGTACTGTACATGGAGAGCGTCTGGGCTGTTCATGGCCATTGTGGCGAGCCCCATTGCAGGCAACAATATCCTAATTGAGAGCCACATTGGCTCTGTTATTACTCCAGGAATGTTGAGTCTCATCTCCTCCCGCACTAAGATCCACTGCTTTCACTTTGCAAGACTATACTTTCGGCGTACACCACCCAGTGGACATTACAAGGTCAGAACCACGGGACATGATGGTGTTTTTATCGCACAAATGTAGGAAAGACAGATAGTACTTGCAGTATCTGCAGATCAAGAAGTATCTGGTCTAGCACAATAAATTCTTGCCCCCACCTCTCATGGTGTATCTGATGGAAAATTGTTAGAAATTCTGTGACTAGTTTTGATCTCTCCATGCACGGCTATACGATACTATAGGAAGGGAGGGTGAAGATGCCTGTTCCGGACATAGATGTAAACATTAATAGGTAATAAGGATTGGGTGTTTACTTCATAATGAGAAGCCTATTCTATCCTCCATCTTTTGAGGAAGTCCCAATGCTGTTTTGTGTCGCCCATTCCTCCACCATGTCAATGCTTACCTGCTGTTCCTGGTTCAGGTGCATGCCTACACTGCCTTCTCCAGGTGATCACACCTGAGGATAACCAGTGCACAAGGCACCCTTGAAAGGGCCAGAAGGGAAAGTGAACTAAATGTTAAGGGGCTATTAACTAAGCACAAACATGCCCCCCATCTGATGTCTCTTGTTGCTGCACAACAAAAGGAAAAGTATTTTTTTTTTGAGTTTTATATAGCACAAACCCGACCCGAAGGTATCCGAGCACTTTACAGAGTTTGCGCAGCAACATTTAGAGGGAATACATAAAAGAAAACTACAGGGTAAAGATATACAATAGATGGTGTAGTAGATGGGTGAAATAGTTCGCAGGTAGTGATGGTAGGTTGATACAGGGGTAGGGGGAGTAAATGTACAGTTATTTTCAGAGGTAGCAATGTTCAGAATCTTTGAGGGTTAGGAGAGACGAGTATCGAAGGACATTGGTTATTTTAGGAAGCAGGGTTCAGGTATTTGTTGAGGAGAAGTAGTTTGTTTTGTTTTCTGAAGTGTAGGAATGACTGAGTGTTTCGTAGATCCTGTGGCAGAGCATTCCAAATTCTAGACGCATTCCCAGAGAATGAACGGGTGAGGATTTTTCTTTCTTGAATTTGGGTAAAATCAGTAGAGTGTTTGAGCTTCGCAAAGGTCTCTTTCGGCCAGCTTTTGATAGTTTGTGAGGTAGATGAGTTTTTCTGTGTAGAGAGCTTTGTGGGTTATGCAGGATGTTTTGAATATACTTTTCCCTTTGATTGGTAGCCAATTGAGTTTTTTAAGTGTGGGAGAGATATGGTCATAGTGGCTCTCCTTGAAGAGGAGTCTAGCTGCTGTGTTGTTTGTGAATTTCACAGGGATAAGGTAGATTTTTGGGGTACCAGTGATCGTTGTGTTACCAAAGTCCATCTTGTAGAGGACTAGGGATTGCACTGCTCTTTAGCTTTTCGAGGGGGATGCAGGGTTTGATTTCCTTTTGGTGTTTCAACGTGAAGAAGGCACTTTTTGTTGAGGCATTGATATGGTCTTTCATGTTTAGATTTCAGTCAAATGTAATCCCTAGTGACTTGACTAAGCTAGTTTACAGGTTAGTGCAGTTAGATTGTCAAGCCAGTTTTGGGCAGATTAGGACTTTCCTTTTGGTTTGATGAGGAGTTTGATTTTGTTGTGGTTAAGCTCAAGTTGTTGTAGGTCAGCCAGGATTGTACCATGTAGAGAGTGTTGTTTAGTTGTTGGATGTCTTTAAATGACAAGATTTTAATGTAGAGGTGGGTTTCATCTGCATAGAGGCGGTAGGCAATTCTGGCACGTTTCAGGATATTCCATATAGAGGTTGAACAAGGCAGGCAATAGGATTGATCCTTGGGGGACTCCTTGTGGGACTGATACTGCTGGTGAGGTTGAATTGTTTCTTAACGTTTTGTGAGATCCATGGTTCAGGTATGAAGCGAACGACTGAAGGACAGTACCATTGATGCCTGTACATTGAGAGAGGGTGTTTAGGAGAATGTTTTTGTTGACAGTATCAACAGCCAGGGAGAGTTCCAAGAGGATTAGGAGGCATGCCTGGCCATTGTCTAGAGATCTATGTAGGTCATCCGTGATGTGTAGGATTGCAGTCTCCATACTACAGCCTTTCCTGAACCCAGATTGGAAGGTTTTATGCAGGTTGAATTTTTCAATGTGGTTGTTGAGTTGTGAGAGCACACATTTTTCAATAGTTTTGGCAAGGATATGTCTGTAATTATTAAGGTCATTAATTAAATAGTCACCTAAAAGCTATTTATAGACCACTTTTCTATTGTTTACACCCGACATGGAATGGATCAGGGCGGCAATCAGAATGGTGATCAGTTCCAAGCCCTATAGTTTAGGTAAACCCATAGGCATTATGGAGTCTTTCAAACACGGTCTGCACACCTTGTGTGTCATTCATTATTCAGTCAACTCACCCCCTTACTTAGTTTGACATCATTTCAGATGGTTGGGACCCAAATAGAGAATTAAAAACACAGAGGAAGAGTTTCCTTTTTGATGATTCTTCCATCTTGACATACCTACCCCCAACTTTATTTTATGCTGCCCCTTTCAGTCCATTCTAAGGGAAGCACGCACATGTGCAGCCATCTTGGTTTTTATGGCTTTGATCACATGACATGAGAGAACTTCCAGAAGGTGGTAAATAGTTCATGTTGCAATTGATGCAGAAAGAGAACTTGTTTCCAAGGTAAGAAAGTAGGTTCTCTTGAATACCTGCTTGTGAGACTAATACTGTAATGTAAGGAGATTGTATAGGACACCAGCATGCCACTGACGTGGCAGGTGAGAGACTGCGAGCAGGGTGTTCTGAAAGAAGAACTATCTTGTTAGTCTCCCATATGCTGCTCATCACATGTAGTAAACTGTGCCTGCTGTCGTTTATCATGGTCAGCTGTCCTAGTAATGAACATTCCTATGCAGTCTCCTGAACATTGGACCTTTACACATTGCTTAAGAGCGAAGCTTAAATACTGCCTTGGAGGAATGTTTATTGAGTAATATAGTCCCGATGTTGGGAAATTCAGGGCACTTATGACTTTCGTTTAAGTTTGGTGTTATTTTGCGTTTCTGCTCCTGAAAATATCTCCCCATCATACTGCTTCTTAGCGTACTTCAGGCGCCTTGAAGCCTGTTTCCTTGTTTATCATCCTCGCCCCATGATCACTGAGGACACAGGTGAAAGGAAGAATAATGGGCCACACTCATGCACGTCCAGATTTGTAGCATGGGTTTCAGAAAAGGAGAAAGTCCACATGGGTGCACATGTAAAGAACACATAGCAGCCTGTGAAATGGTGATCTGATTATCCTGTACCCATGGCCTTCAGCTGGCCAAACATACATGTGCATTGGACATACATCATGAAGCGTGTGACCAGAACTTGCAGTGAATGCCATCCGAAGTAGACAAAGTGTGACTTATAATATCATCTATTGACCTGGATCTTCAAATCTGCCACTTCTACTGTTTATGACCCACAATAGTCTTTTGCTCCCATATCCTTTACAATGATGTCGGAGGGGTCATCTGGTCAACAATGTCACAGTAGGTCTCAAAACCCAAACTGACATCATCAAAGAAAGTAGTATTCTGGAATGCTTAGCATGGGTACTTTGCGTTGCGCACTCTGCCCCTCACCCACTCTTCTTCTCAGTGGTATCCGCACCCTAAAACAACTCCGCTCCTCTCCACCTAATATGTTACTGGTGGGGAGTTGTTGCCCACATCTGGGACCTTGCGGCCTAGATGTGAGGAGGGAGCCCAATGATGAAGCATGTCACCTTCGGGTGAGTGAGGGCTCTTATCCTTATAAAAGATCACTTCTTTTTTCCTTTTTCTTTCTGCTTCTACAGATGACCCTTGTTTTTAGTGGAACGTATTTTTTGTGAGTTTCATTGTAGACAGAGAGTGATGCGCTCAACTTTGGGATTATCTCCCTTGGATCCCTAGTGTGATCTTTGACCCATGAAGGTGTGTCTATGCGTGGCACATGCCAGTGTGCATGTGCATACACCCATGCATGTGTGTCTGTGTTTGGGCACACCACTGTGTGTCTGTGCAGGCTCTCATGCCTGTGTGTCTGTGTTTGGGCACACCACTGTGTGTCTGTGCAGGCTCTCGTGCATGTGTGTCTGTGTTTGGGCACACCACTGTGTGTCTGTGCAGGCTCTCGTGCATGTGTGTCTGTGTTTGGGCACACCACTGTGTGTCTGTGCAGGCTCTCGTGCATGTGTATCTGTGTTTGGTCACACCACTGTGTGTCTGTGCAGGCTCTCGTGCATGTGTGTCTGATTTTGGGCACACCACTGTGTGTCTGTGCAGGCTCTCGTGCATGTGTGTCTGTGTTTGGGCACACCACTGTGTGTCTGTGCAGGCTCTCGTGCATGTGTGTCTGTGTTTGGGCACACCACTGTGTGTCTGTGCAGGCTCTCATGCATGTGTGTCTGAGTTTGGGCACACCACTGTGTGTGCCTGTGCAGGCTCTCATGCATGTGTGTCTTTTCGCTGGCGTATTCCAGCGTGTGTCCATGCACACATGCCCGTTCTGTTCCCGTCAGTGCGCTACGGTGTATGGAGCCCATCCTATCCAACATTGTTTGTAGCACTAACTCGTTACCTAAATGCAGAAGGATCACATTAAAACGAAAGTTTTTTGCACATGAAAATATTTTTAAAAATCTAAATTAAAAAAAATCGAAAAAGACACGTCTTACATTTCTATTGGAACTGGAAAAAAACGTGAAACAATTGAAAGCTATACGTGAACTGAGTGGAAGTCATGTGAGAAAAGTCATTTTTCGGTGACATGCTACAAATGTGAAAGGGTGAACTGAAAAAAGACTAAAGCGAGCAGCCACTTGTGCATGCAGAGGAGCAGGCAGTCATGGAACTCTCCGTCTTGTGAGACAGAATCTGCATTCTGGAAACTGGCTGAAAACATCTCATGTCTGCGCGTTTCACATGCCATGCAAGTTGCATGCATAATACTTCAAGGAACTATATACTGCTTGAAATCTATTTTCTATAAGGCACAAAAAGCACGTCATTTAAATGAAGTTATCGCATAGCTGGACTTTTAATTGGGGGTTTTCTGTAACCGTCCGGGCTCTTTCTTGGACACATCGAACAGTAAAATTGGTTCCGATCTTCAGATTCGCCATAATGTTTACCAAGCAGATTAATTTACATGCAACGATCTTAAGTGGGGCTTAATTTGCATATTCATTTTTCATTCTGAAATCCCGCCTTGATTTTGCTCTTCGGCGGGTGGACATGCCCAGCTCTAGCGCCAAGGACCGTGTTGGCTTGGTGCGCTTGGCCAATTTACCAATGTTGGAATTCATGCAAAAGCACACTCTGGACAAATACGACAGGCCTACTTGGAACCCCGGTGCTAGTACCAACTCAGTGTACTCACACCACTACCAGAGGTGACAGAGGGTAACAAACTGAACACTTTGTTTCTTTCCGACAACCAACCATCTCCACAATACACAACTCGGGCTGAGATGCATTTATTTATTTTGATAGGTTTTTATAACGCGAACTTGACCTTTGCAGGTATCAGATCACTTTACAAGTATACAGAGAGAAGAGTAACACTAAAAATAATAACATATTCCGGAAAAAAACAGTGTAAAGTAATGCACAGAAAGGAAGGGTATTCTTTACAATGTTTAAAGAGCACAGGAGATAAAACTTTGAAAGCAAATGTATCATAGTCGAGAAAAACTGCATGATGTGCGCATGAGTAATACCTATGTTTTGCAGCCAGAAATCTGTTAATCGTACCTAGTCCCATTAGGAAACACAAGGAGAGAGTGTCTAGGCTTATTACGAATTTCACACCTGAAAGATATGCAAGTGCCAGCCCGATAGATCCAGATGGTATGGTAAGCAGTGGTCCTCATAGCAAAGGGTACTTGCTGCCCCCAGAGACCTCCACTAATCAAATGTATAGGAAGGCAGATTTATGCAACTAGTTTGGCATTGATTCATAGCCCAGGCTGTACTTAAACACACTAAGGTCTTGGGGTCAGGTATGACTGGGATTGGGTGTGGTGCCTTTTCTAAATGATTTCTCTTAGTGAGGAAACATCTTTGATCACTTCCTTCTTAAAATAAGTGGGGGTTTTCTCAGCATGATCCCATAGGTCACTGAATGCGTTTCTTGAGTGAATGTATGTTTCTGAGGAAGCAACTCCCCAATAGCGAATGCAGGAAAGTTTACTTTTCTTCATGGGAGATTAGGATCTGGACTCCTTAGCAAAGAGGATCTAGGGAATTTTCCTTTAGAAGATAAGCAGACCTTAGCGTTTGCATATCTCACAAACATTTCCGACTTTTTATCAACAGTCAGTACATGAGAAGAATGTTGGGCAATCCAACCATAGACATTTAAGACCCCAAGAATCAATGGAGCTTCTAAGGTTCTAAGGGACTGGCCATTCTTGTATGGCTTGTATTTATTTGCGGTCAATTACTATCCCTTTGGGGAAGTTGATGTATTTTAAAATGCTAGTGTGGCGGAAAGAGCATTTGGGGGGTTATGACAAATATTAGGAGTAGCAAACCTTTTTCCTTCACTGTGACAACCCTCTCGTCCTGTTTTGTATGAAAAATAATTTAAAATAATATAACTTTACCACACTGTACTTACAGTGATCACCCAGGCTTTGCAGTGTATTACAAATGTCTCGCCCATCCAAGAAACCTACAGACTTTTTTCAAAATAGCAGTACAAAAACCTGTAAAAATATGTGCAGGTTCTATAGGAATGCGTGTTATGAGTCGGAATGACTCAATCAGATCACGCGCACAAGTGAGCTTCACCTTTGTGCTTAAAACATCTGACGATGCATCTTTTTGCTATACAGGGGCACACAATTGGCAATCATTAAACTACTTGAAATGGAGTCTGCCCAGTTGCTCCACAACCATTCACTGTTTCTTTTTCCTTTGTATATGGGCACACATCTGGTTCCTGCATCAACAGCATGTGTCTGTGGAGTAATTGGCCTGCACATGTCTGTCATTTATAAACCTAGTCATCAGTTTGTACACATGCCATCTTTTCTGGTTTGTGCCAGTAGTTAATAAGTGCCGTTGGTTGCATGTGGTGGGCAGAGGTACTTGTTTTTGTGCCCGGGACGTATTTTTCAACATCATGTTTTGGCCCAAAGCAAGAGAGATAAAAGTAGAAAGAGAAAAAGAAGAAGGGGAAAAAATTAGTGATAAGGGAACAAATAGCAATGGCAAACAACCTGCAAGAGCAAAATCAGGAGGCTAGATATGAAGGGTAGTGCAAGAAAGAGTCATGAGATGAAATCAAAACTAGGCAGCCTTGGCATTCAGCAACTCCAGCATTCAGCATTAGGTAATGCTTATTTTAAGTTGTGCCTACCATAGAACATAACAAACTTTTTTGCCATTAAGACAGTTCGGAACATCATCATGAAATGGGCATCAAACATGAAAAATATGATGTGCTCATCTGGACTGATTACAAAAGAGGGCACGTGTGTGCACACAGCCATAATTAAATGTCTCAAAGCCAAAAGGGGAAATGGGGCCTCTACTTACTACACAGGTGCAAGCTGTTCATGATATGACCCCAGGGTGTTTGGGTTGATGCGAGAGAGAAGAGAATCCATTTTTGGATCAAAGATTTTGTTTAGGATATTTAGCAAATTAATTCTATCTTACTATGAACCTGCTCTTCCTTTCTCAAACCAAATTATGCCAATTTTTATTTAAGTCCATGCTAGCGATTGACCATTTTATAAATTAACTGACTGGTTGGGATGCTGAGGCTCAGAATGTACTAGATTTGGGAAAAGTGTAGTATTATGGATTACTATCTCCTAGATTCAATGTGCACCACTGTGCTACAGCTAAGAAATATATAATTTTTTAAGTTTGGAAGTATTGCTTGAAACCAGGTACCTACTTACAGTCACCACCTTAGACCCTGCCAACAAAAGAAACTAGTTGTTTAATGATAATTGACACCCCAGTACTGTCACAAAATTGTTTCAAGCCTATGTTTAAATTATGTCACATGTTATGTGATGCTTTGTTAGGTTCTGT
The DNA here is from genome assembly GCF_964263255.1 of Lissotriton vulgaris. Taxonomy (NCBI): domain Eukaryota; kingdom Metazoa; phylum Chordata; class Amphibia; order Caudata; family Salamandridae; genus Lissotriton; species Lissotriton vulgaris. Next base: position 1,250,874,877 of record NC_141689.1, on the reverse strand, counting down.
TCAGCGCATTTGTAAAGTGCATTCCCAACATTTTTCCTAGGTCAAGTAATTCCATACCATATAACAAAGAGGCAGGAATTTTAGCACGAAAGAGCTCCAATAGCATTCCAAAGTGTCTCCTTCCAGTTGACCTATAGAGGGAACCTAGGGGCATATTATCAAGCCTGTGCGCTAAAATTATCGCCGCTTTATCGGCCGAAAACGGCCGATAAAGCGGCGATAATGGGCTTGATAATATGCTCTATGGAATTCCAATCGAAGCACATGTTAGATGTGAAGACATCTAACATGGGCTTCGATTGGAATTCCACAGAGCATATTATCAAGCCCATTATCGCCGCTTTATCGGCCGTTTTCGGCCGATAAAGCGGCGATAATTTTAGCGCACAGGCTTGATAATATGCCCCCAAAACTTTTCCCCTGTGTAATTGCTTTAAGAATATTATTTTCTATGTGTGCTTTGTCACTTAAATTGCTACACACCATTTTTCCCAAGAAGACATAGGATTCTAGTTTTTGCCCACCTACAGACCAAACGAAGTTTCCATACTTCACCTTTTTTCTACCATGCATGCACATTACTTTGCTTTTAGTTACATTTATCTTTAAAAAATGGGCCTCTGCATATTCATGAAGCACCTGAAGACGACTATTTAATCCCCTTGGCGTCAAATCCAAAATTAGAATGTCGTCCGCATAGAGTAAGCAAACAATTGATTTTCCCCCCAATAATGGAGCAATACCTTCACTTTGAGACAGAACATAGGGAAGGTCAGAGATATGAAGGGAGAAAAGTAGAGGGGCCAATAAACATCCCTGTTTTAGGCCATTTACAGTGGGAATTATTTGGGAGAGACCTCTTTCCCCTCCCAATAAGACTCTACACCATGTATCTGTATAAAAAGCACGGACTAACTCCAAGAGGATGGTTGGCATACCCAGGTCCGACAATTTTCCCCACAGCAATAATCAATCTACTTTTTCAAATTCTGTGCGAGATTGAAAGTAACCCTATTTGCCCTTGTCATGTAAGCTTATAACCTTACAGTGCCAACAGTGCAGTTGTCTGGCAATTGTGATTTGGACCACTGTCATACAGCACTGTGCCTTTTTGTTGCACTAGACAGAGGTAGTGGGTGAACCCTATGTTTTCCTTTCTTTTGCTTTGGATTCATTTAACGAGCTTACTCCCTAGGTGGGCTGTATGTCAGTAGTGCTGATTGATGGGAGGTATCCTGAGGTCAGGAGGGATTGAGTGAAGGTGTTAGAGTGTACTTTCTACCACTGACTTTTAGGGAGAGCTGGTGTCTCTTCTGGCATTTGCTCGGTCTTGGATCTCATTTCTCTTTAAGACAGGAAGTTAACTGTGACTTGATCCTACTATGGGAGGACCAGGTATTACTTCACCTGGAATCAGGCAGAACAAGAGGTCTCGGAACGACAGTGTTTTCTTTCAACGTCTAACTAACTTCCATCATTTTGGTATCGAGAAAGGCTATCATCCACTTTCTGCTTGTGGGATATCACTGTGGTGCTGTTTTTCTTTTCACAATATGTTTGGCTCAGTAGAAGTTTGGACAGAGGAATGCATCCGAGCAAAAGCAGAAGGGAGTGAGGGTATTTACAATATGTCCACCAACTTGAGCCATTTGCCCTCCTTTAAGCTCTCTGCAGTTTCTCTAAGTAATTAGACTCCTTAGATAATCTTGGACATAGTTGCTGGATGAAGTTAATGTATTTCACATTTTTATAATGCACTTACCACGGGTTTTTTATGGATATTAACGAGAGGAAAACGTTTCAAATAAATTACACTAACAAACCCATTAAAACCTCAAATCTTAAAGCTATTGAACAGGAATTACAAGGCAGAAAACTATGTCTGTCAGAGTCTTCTGAGTTCTTGTAGTTTCTGATCCTTATCAAGTCAACCCTTACACAAACTGCACACCCAGAAATAAGGATCGTTCTCTGACAAATACATAGGAGCACTCTGTAAGGAGGAGGAATGCAGTCCTAGTGCAATGCTGATGGAAGACGTGAACAATGCATTCTAAGATGTTTTTGGCAACACAACTAGTGCGCCCACGTATATCCTCACACTCTATGCTGCGCCTTATGATTGTTCACAGCGACTTTTGCTACACAATGTTTGAAGCACATCTTTGATCCTCACATATCTTACCCAAGACCTGAAATACACACCTACGTACATCCAACACCTAATCAGGGGCGGCTCCTCCACAGTGGCGGAGGAGCGTCACCCCACTGGCTCAGAGCCAGCACCTGAAAAATAAAGCAATATACTTTCATCATTTTATTTTTCGGTTGCTAGCTGAGCCAGCATGCAGTAGGGAGGGGCAGGGCCGGCCATAGGAGGAGGGGGAGGAGTGCTTGTGCACTTCCAAGTGTGCCTGTGTCTTTGGCTGACCATCTCTGGCCGGCCAAACACACATGCGCACTTGGCTTCTCTAAACCCAGCTACTTTGGATTGCTGTGCCGAAGAAACAGCATAGACTCACTGGCCTGAGCGAAGTATCTTTTCAGCCCACTAACAATCCCCACGCTGCTCTCATAGGACGAGAGCAGTGCAGGGATTGCACAGGGAGTCTGTGACGTAGTCTCAGTGTCTGCTGGGACAAGGAAAACCAACACTGAGGTGCAAATAGGGAGGCGGCCAGCAGCTGCAGGTAAGTTTCAATTTTTTTTATTATGAAACTCCCTCCCCCGCGCTCCCTCTCCCGTGCTCCCCTCCCTGCGTCTCCTCCCCCTGCCCCACCACTTTAAGTTCTTGTTTGAGGCTGCTGCTACTGCACCTTATCAACCATACACTTTAAAGGACTCCAAGAACACTATGCATGTCCAGCGCTTTGTAGACTTTTAAGTGGAATGAAGCGCTATATAAATGTATCTGATCAAGGCTTCTAGGTGCAGATTCCTTACCATTGAATTTCCCAGGCGTCAGACTAAATCTGGAAACTCTTGCTGAGCAATACCCCTTCCGCGTGCAGTCAGGTGACTCTATTCAGCTCTGCCTGATGTCATTGGTAGCATCGGTTATGACATCGGGTGCCTATGCAGGCATCAGTTCTTTTCTTTCTGTGCCAGTTAAGCACCGATCCGGGAAGAGCTACCCCTCTGTCACTTTTTGACAGGTTTTTTCTTGACTTTTGTCAAACTCTGAATTTCTTCCACTTTGTGTGCAAGGGATTTCTTTGAAGAAGACAGGTTTCAAGCAGTGCGGTGCTTGCACCCCATGATGTCAGTAACCGATCCCCTTCTCGTTTGCCTTTAGTGTCTTGAGCGGGACCACAATGCAACGTCTTGCTAGGACTGCTGGGCCATGGCTCAGAAGGCCTTGAGGGAGCGGGCGATGAAGCTCCTTGTTGCCTGGCAATCGACACCGTCAAGCAAGACACCAAGGAGGTCCCTGTCCCAATCGAAGAAGAGGAGGTCGTGGGACCACTCCCGGAGCCCTAAGTCCTCTTCCTCCCACTCAAGGTCTTCAGGACACTTGGAGAAGAGGCATAAGAAGAAGAAGAAGTCCAAGAGGAGTTCATCTTCACCATGGCTGCTGTCTGTCAATGAGAAATGTAAGAAGCACCAATGCTCTAGGCACGCTTCTGAGGAGCCGGAGCCAGGGTCAATTTTGCGCCTCTCTCCATTTCCAGGAGCCAGAGCAACCCCCGCTCAAATAAAATAAGTTTACGAGGCTGTGCGCCGCATATTTGAGCAGACTGACCCCACTGGTGGGCCCTCGGGCCCCGCGGAGTCGGTGGGGACTCATGGATCCAAACTCGGACGTTGGTCGTGCCAACGCAACCTCCTCTGGTGTCGGACCCGAAGTCGGTGCCTGTGCCCCTGCCAGTGCCCACCGGTGGCGCCATCCCTCTCATTCCCGATAACACGGAGCCAAAACGGCGTTGCTCAATGCGGATTCGGACGCCGATTGAACACAGGTGTTCTAGGTTGTCTCCTGAGCAATTTGAAGATGTGCTGGACAAAGGAGAGGAATGGGAGGGGTCTATGGACCCTCTGGAACACCAGGAAGACTGCAGAGCCTCTGGACTGGTGTAGGGCACTTGCAGGATACCAATAGACTGGACACTTCTCCAGATGCTCTCTCCACCAACAGTGGCTACGGAGTAGGGGGCATCCTATGTCATGGTGGTTAAAAGGGCAGCTAAGGGCCTTGAACTAGAGCTGCCCTCAGTGCAGGTCAGGACTAATCTCCTGATTGAAGTGCTTCAACTTGGAGCTTCCACTTCTGAACCCCTTCTGCCCTTTAATGAAGCACTTACAGACGTCCTACTTGGCAAGTGGCCCAGGCCAAGAACAGGGGCTCTTGTGAATCGGATGATTGTACGCCGCCATCTGCCTGCACCGGGTGATCCGAAGTTCCAAAGCCAATATCCCACCCCTGAAAGTTTGGTGGTGCAGACCTCTACTTCCCAGGGTGCTTTCCCTTCCGCCCCTTTGGATAGGGAATCCAAGAATTTGGACTCTTTTGGGAAGAAGTTTTCTTCCTCCAGCCTGGCATTGCGGCCAGTGAGTACTGCATGCATGCTTATTTGGCAGTTTCTCCCACTCTCTTTGGGAGATGTTTGCGCAAGTGCTGCCACAAGTCCCGGAGGAGGCCTGGGCTATGCTCTCCTAAGCAGTCAAGGATGGGAGAGATGCAGCAAAATTCACGATAGGGTGTGGCCTAGATATGGCAGATTCACTGGGCAGATCGCTTTCAACGACAGTGGCATTGAGGCGCCATGCCTGGCTAAGAACAACTGGCTTCTCGGGCGATGTCCAGGCCAATCTGATGGACATGTCCTTTGTTGGAACCAGTCTTTTTGGGGAAAAGTCAGATTCAGCCCTGGTCAGGTTCAAGGACTCTCGAGCTACGGCCAGATCCTTGGGCCTATCCTCCACTCCTTGTGGCCAGTCTTCCTTTCACCCCTTTCGGGACAACATGAGAGGTTTCCATCCGCGTCAGCCCTAACCCAGCCCCCATCCTGCAAAGACTGCCCAAGCCGTGTGAACGGATGTGGTGCATTCCAATCCAGGAATGGAGGCCAGAAGTTGTCGGGCACACTGCCCCCAGCAGCTGCAGCCTCCAAGCACTCTTAGGCTGATTCTGCAGGACCACACTATGTCAGTTGGTGGGAGAATTCATCATCATCTCTGCCACTGGAGATCTATAAAATTGAACAGGTGGGTCTTGCAGATGGTCCAGGAGAGCCATTTTCTTTCTTTCCTTTCTTTTCCGCCTCCCATTCTGGCAAATCAGGAACGGCTGACAGAGGACCATCTGAAATCGCTCCAAGAGGAAGTTACAGCTCTCTTTGCCAAAGGAGCAATAGAAAGGGTCCCTGTTTCAGAAGTAGACAGTGATTGTTATTCCTGCTACTTTCTGATTCCAAAGAAGATCAAAGGGTTGCAGCCCATTTTAGATCTTCAGATCATCAAGAAAGAGAAGTTCAAGATTCTCACTCTAGCTCAGGCATTGTCTGCTCTAGACCAGGAAGACTGGATGGTAGTGTTAGACCTGCAGGATGCTTTTTTTCATGTTCCTATCCTGCTGGGCCACAGGAGCAACTTGCGGTTCAAAGTAGGCCGCGTGCACTGTGTTTACGGTGCTCCCCTTCAGCCTTACCAGTGCCCCTCGGGTGTTCACCAGGGTGATGGCAGTGGTTGCAGCTCATCTGCGCAGGTTAGGGGTGTCATTCTTCTCCTATCTCGACGACTGGCTGTTGAAGGTGCCTTCGCCCCAGGCAGTCATCACCCACTTTCCGACTACGGCGAACCTCTGGCATTCGCTGGGATTCTCTATAAACGTGGCAAAGACACACCTGACTCCTTCTCAGATGCTCCCTTTCATCGAAGCAGTTCTAGACACAGTGCAGTTTCGGGCTTATCCTCCCAAGCAATGAGTTCAGAATATTCAGGTCATAATGTTGATTGGGAAAACTTGGCCCACATCCCTCTGTACAAATCCACCTAGACACTCTGACTCCTTTTTCAGAGGAGGAAGTGGCCAAAGCCATGACTGAGGTCAAGGCGGGATCTCCACTTGAGTCCTGCCTGCATTTTACTTTTGCCAGATTAGCACCAATCCTATCCACTCATGTCACTTAACTATTTAACCAATCTCTGGAGCAAGCATAATTCCCAGACATTTGGCAGAAAACACTAGTATTTCCACTTTAAAAAAATCAGTATTCAGAATATATGACCCAGCTAATATCCCCCCATCTCTCAACTACCTTATTTATCCAAAGGTTTGGAACGTTTAGTTAATAAGCAACTCACCACCTTCCTAGAATCCAATAAACTATTCGACTCCTCACAGATGGGCTTTAGAGCCAATAACAGTAACAAAGCAACTCTACTGGCTGTGTCTGATAATATCAGATCACTAGTTGATCAAGGCAGAGCCGTAGCATTGATCTTATTAGATCTTACTGTGGCCTTTGGTACTGTTTCACATACCAAACTACTCCAAATCCTGCACAAAAAAGGGATCTGCTCCAAAAAAGCCCTGTCATGGTTCACCTCTATTCTTAAAGACCGAACCCAAACAATTCAAATGGGATCCTGTACCTCTACCGCAAAGAACATTAAGTACGGAGTCCCATAAGGAGCTACCTTAAGTCCCACCTTCTTTAATACATAAATTTAATCTCTGGCGGAAATTAGCAGGAAATGGGGATTTGACATCTGCTCCTACACCGATGATACGCAATTGGTGATTCCCTTGATAGACTGACTGACCAACATTGAGACAAAAAATAACCTAATAAACTGTCTCACTGAACTTGCAGGTTGGATGTCCCAACACTGTTTAAAGCTAAACGCCGGGAAATCTCAAATCCTGCTCTTCGGCGTTGCCCAGGGGAGCTGGGACAATAGCCGGTGGCCCCAGGCACTATGCACCGCCCCAGAACCCAAGCAAGCGGCAAAAAATCTGGGCATCATCTTCGATGACACCCTATCTATGCTGGACCAAGTATGCATGTTGTTTGGTAAAGTCTATGCTACACTAAAACTTTTCAGACAACTCTTTCCCTGGATTCCACAAAATTTCTGACAAACGGTTACCCAGGTGTGAGAAGTTGGACTGATATATGATGTCTCCAATTCTGGGGGCACCTTGTATCAGTCCAAACAATCCCTTATGGTGTCTGGTTGTAAGTCAACCTTATAGACAAGCTATCCTAAGGGTAGCATGGACTAAGCAGCCTTAAAGGCTTAACTCAAGAGGGCATGTGAAGCCAGCTGTTTTACCATATGGAATCCTGTAATATCAAATGAAAGAACACCACACAAGTTATATATTATAAAAATATATGTATTTATTACTAGAATAATCCTCTGTACTCTTTATGAGTGCAGAGGCACAAGCATTTAAACAAAAACACAGTTAAACATATAAAAGTTGCACAATTATGGATGAGGCCGGGGGGCCACGCAAACCATATATTAAAAAAGTGCTATAAGTATCACTAATCGAACAGTGGTCAGGCCTAGGGCCTGGGGAATCGCTGGGACCAATCGGGACTAGCAATGCTGAAGTCAGGAAAAGCCCGCGGGAATCGGGTGCAGCGCTTAAAGCACACACATGCACCAATGCAAAGTCAACGGTGCTTAAAAGTTATCGAGTTACTGTTTTAAGAGTCTTCCGACTGACCTAGAAGGACAAAACTTTAGACACTAGAGGTGTATACCAATACTGGAGCACCGGCGTTCATGAGTTACCTCACCCACAGAAAGCGGGTGCACGGGTGCAAAGTAGTGTCGGGTTTCGTCACGCAGGACGATGGTGCCCGAAGAGGAAGATGCTGCAGGCGTCGAGAAGAGAAGTGTCCGGTGTGATCCAAGGGTGGATCAAAGATGTAGAGTACCTGAAAGCAGAGGGGACAGAGTCTGGATCACTCAGCAGTGACCAGGGTGGAACCAGGAAGGAACCAGGCAATGTCGGGCGCAATCAGGTGGTTGTCGAGAAGCTTGTCTCCGCTGCCACGTGGACTCTGGGGCACCGAGGATGTCCAGGAGTGGATCACGAGCTGTCCCACGAAGGCTCTCGCTGTCGGCGGTGTCAGCTTCCGGATTGGAGCAAACAAACCTTGACAAGCGCAACCCACGCAGGATTCGAAGATCGCTTCTTACTCGGACCAGCAAGGTCAGAGGGGGTGCTCCTTTTCAGGGAAGCGAGGGCCAGTCCAGAGCAACCGGACTGGCAGGTCAAATTCAAAGGTTCGTCGGTACTGGGGCCGCAAGCCAACGGGCAAGCGACTGGACCAACGCGTTGAGCCAAAAGATGCAGAAGGGCCCCACGCAGCACTCGGTGAGTGTAGAGGGGTGAGCTTTGGTGCAAAAGCAGCTCAGGGCTGGGGCTTCTCAAACCCCAATGCACAGCTTCGAAGGAGCCTCGGAAGCTGCGCGGTCAGCGCCTCGTGGTCTTTCCAAGATGGCCGACCCCACGCTCAGGTCGCCTCCACGGGTCTCAGCTCTGCAGGGACTATGGATCGGGCTGTTAGAAGGTAGGCACGCTGGGTCTTGTCGATCTCTGTCGCTCAAGTTCCGGCGGGAACTGCAATAAAGCAACCGTCGAGGTGCTGGATGGTGCCTGTTTGCACAGGGTGGTCACTGCTAGACCACAAGGGAGATTCTTCAGTCTTCTACGTCGAGTAGGATGTCGAAGGGTCCAGAGTTTCGTTTCATAAGTTTCAATCAGGATAATCTGATGTGCGTTGGCACTGCTCCCACTCTTATACCAAACTGGTGGGCTGGATTACCTGCTAGGTCCCTCCTATGGGTGGGACCCAGGAAGGGGGTGGTTACACCCCTTTCCCTTTGTCCAGGGTCGCGCCGGGACTGGGGCTGGTGTGCCCCAGAACCGGTTTGACCGGATTATGCAAGGGGATGCCTTGTGCTCCCCAGGCAGTGTCTAGTTTCTTTCAAACCTCCCTGCTGCAATCCACTATCTCCTGTCTGGGGTGGTGTGACACCTCCCTGTGACAGCAAACCCTTTGTCCAGGCCTCCTCTGCCAAGTTTCGGTCAGCAGCAGGAGGTCAGACTTGTGTCTGTGGCAGCAGCAGCCATTTTGTGATGCTGCGTCTCTGGTTAGGATTAACCGCGTTTTAGTAAAGTAACATGTCTTCTCCCTCTAGAAGGGAGGGATGCTACCCCCGTCGCCAGGACTGGCGAGGGGGTAGTATTCGAAAACGTATGACACCAAACACGGCATGTTTTGATAAAGCCAAACCAAAGTTAGCACATAACCGCAATGGATTATAATGCACTTAAGAGTATATGGTATGGCATTATCCCGGAACAGCTTAGGGAATTGGTCCCGACAGCTGCAGACAGGCTCAGCTCATGCTAGAGCACCATCTCACAAAAAACCAAGCACTCTGCCTCCAGGACTCTCTTGCTTTATGGACGAATGCCTTTCTTAAGGTAATTTCCCTTACCTACATATGCTATAGTATCTGCAGCTCTTTCTGGCTCTTCAGATTCTTCTTCCTCCTCGGAGGAAGCTTTGTCTTTCTCCTTTTCGTGTATCTCTATTACTGTCTTTCTTATTTTCTTGTACATGCTAGCTATGCAATTCTGCCTATCATGTTTTCCTTCCGATATATTTTGACCCCACTTGTGAAGTGCATCTAATTCACTCTGATCTGTCTCAGGCCTGTCTCGTTCTCTTATTAGGCAATTTATGAAGAAACGTAATATATATGCTTGAGTGTCAACTTTCTGATGCTCCAAGGCATCTTTAATGCTTTCGGGATCCTTTCCAGTCTGTATAAACCGGTAGATTCTGTCTAGGTGCTCTTTCATACCTGGAAACATTAACAGAAAATCAGTAGCGGCACGTAACCGCAATGATGCCATCATCATTCTATCCTCTTTTCCGGGTACTGGATCGTATCTGCAAACTGTAAGTTGTCCTTTGAGTATATCAAGACGGGGTGATTTGTACATGGTGGGACTCCGCAAGTCCCCTAGGGATAACCTGTGCGTTAAGGGCGGGGTCCGAGGACCCGCGGTCGCACCTCCTGAAACGGAAGCTTGGGCATCATTTCTGTGTGGAGTCTGTATTTGAATTTGTCTTTTAGTAGGATCTGGTAGACGTGGTTTCGGTAGGTCAATTTTAGGTGCGGGAAGTGGCGGGGCTGGCGGAACAGGGGAAGTCTGTCGCGGTACCGGCGGAACATGACCTGGGGGCGGAGTGCCACCCCCGTCCCTGTCAGTAGGCAGGGCACGAACAGGCAGATTGGTGTAAGCTGGAGCTACATCTTCTAGGTAGGAATTCAGGAATATATCTTTAGTGGCCCTATGAGTTACTTTAGTTGGAACCAGTGGTGGCGGCAGATTTTTCGGTATTTCTGAAATGGCGTCAGGTGTGCCCTCGGCCATAAGATACATGCCGTTTACTTGGCTATTTCGGATGCGATCTATTTGTTCTGTTTTTACTCGGATTCCTTAAGTAACTAATTCGTTTTCTTGAGCTTTTTCTGATTCTTTAAGTCTATTTTCTCTACGGAGTGCTCTCTCAGCACGTTTATGTGATTCCTTACGCCAAAATTCTATGGCGTCTTTCTGAGATTGTCTGGCTTTCTTTTTCCATAATGCCTCTTCTACCTTCATGATGCACTCGGCATCCCATGTTCCATTAACTGGCCATCTGTGTCTCTCGTCTAGATGTTTCGTATAATCGGTCCATAATTCTAGATACAATATGGCATCTATGCCATGCTTATTATACATAAAGTTACCTGGAGTGTCCCTAGGGGGGATAGGAATTTCTTCCTCTAACATCCCTTTCCTAGTTCCTATCTGCTTTAATTTGTTGAAAAACGGCATTTCGTTTACTTAATACTGAATGTTCGATTTCTTACTGCTTAAATCTAGACACAACTAGTTACATAAGAACACAATAATGCACATAAAACAGTCACTCATACCACGACATTAATCACATAAAGAGACATTTGCTACATATATAACTACCCCCTATATCGGATGTACTGCTAAACAGTACAGATACACTGGTGTAACAGTGCAGGAATTCAGAATACTAGATATACTGCTAAACAGTACAGATACACTGCCTAAAAACAGTGCAGACCGGACTTGTGTACCCAAACCCGTCTAGATACGTCCCAGCAATGGTACTCACCGGGAAGCACGGAAAACAGAAGGCCTCAGAAAACTCGACTGGACTCGACTCGATACTTCGGAAAACTTCGGAAACCTGGTGGGCCTCTTGACACCTCGGACCTTGCTTCTTTCGGCTAGGCTCTGGTCGGGATCCTCCGCACTCCTTACCGCCTCGTCTGGGTACTGATCGCAATCTTCGTCACCTCCGTGGGCCAGAGGGAGATACAGGAAATCCTGCCGGTACGCGTAGGTTCCGTCTAACTGATGGCAGGGGACGGAGCGTGCAATGCACCAACCGGCGCGTAAGGTGGGGGAGGGGTCCCTGTTCGGGCGCCAAAATGAGAAGCCCAGCTGCTTCGCTTAGTGGTGGACAGTATACGGGGATACGATTGCAGCAAGACGCTCTGCTGCCTCGCGGTCCGCGTTTGAAGTTCCCTTCGCGATCACACGGAGCCGATCGGCGAAATTGCAATACGATCATCCAGCTCCCCAGTCCGTTAGGCACTGCAGGGACCCGTTTAAGTTTATTGAATATAGCACAGCGCCTAAGCCTCCCTACAACAGTGCAGCTCAATACACTGAGACGTTTATTTAGACGTGCCCAGCAGTATATTTGTCTGAAACAGGCAGCCCACACATTTGAATTTTCCAGAGTGTGTCTTGTTTTATTGAACCACAGATAGGACGGCCCCTCCTCGTCCCTTTCCCTACTACAACGGTCCTGATGAAGACCCCGGCAAAGGAATAAACTGATCCTAGAAATAGGGGTCGAAACGTCGACACCTCTTTACCTTGGGACATCCGGCACATTTCCAGTACTCGATTGATTTGTACACGTGACCGTAGAATGCCCCACTTTTCTGCTAAATTTGCCCAACACTTGCCTTAATTGATGTAGGCCGTTTTGGTTTTTTGGAATAATTTGCAATTCCTTGTTGATTGTGTATATGTACAGTATGTTTAAATCTGTGTACTATCTTTATAACCTTTTACACAACCTTTGAGCACACCCCCCTTCCCCCCTTTTTCCCCCCCTTGGGGCCCTTTCCAATTTTTCGATTTCTCGTTTTCATCTATAAATGATTACAAATATTGCTTTAAATCGTTAAACATGTTGTTGTTGAATAAATGACAACATCCCTGTCCTTTGAGTACCATCTTAGTTCTTGTTTGGAATTTTTTATTGTTTGTGCAGAAATAATTCCCCTTCCACGGGGACCCCTCTATACATTTACTATTAGACGCCCAGGTCCCCGTGACTGCTTGGGTTCTACCCCCCCTTTATAATGTCCAGGATTGTTAAGGCCTGCCATAGAAGTGAGTTATAGGTATATATGTGTCCAGATAGGTTTAGATATAGGTATACTATATCTAAGCAAGGGGTGATTACACCACCTTGCCCCAGCTGAGTGATCAGCCAGTTGTGTCAATTTTGGATAGCCAGCCAGGGGTGGCAAAAGATATGCTGCAGCCCCTGGTAGGCCTTGGATGCACCTATGCCCTGGGCACCTATAGTGCACTGTACAGGGGCTGATAAGGTGACCCAAGCCAATTTAGGTATGCACCTAGGGTACATGGAATCCATTTTAAAGAGAGAGCAGATAGCCTGGGGCCGTGATTAGCAGGGAGCCAGGCCAAATAAGTCGAAAACCAGCTAAACACAAGGCAAAAAATCTGGGGTAACCATAGTCAGGTAGCCACCTTCCTACACCAGGCTAGCAGACTTGATTATGGCAACGCCCTGTTTGTAGGCATGGCTGACTATCTTTTCCCAAGACTTCAGGTGGCTTAGAGTGTTGCCGCTAAACTAATATGTAATAAAAAATATTTATAGTTCAGCATCCCTCTGCCTGAAGGAATTACACTGTCTACCAGTCCGCCAGAGAGCCAGTTTTAAGATCCTCTGTTTTGCACATAAAACCCACCATAAGAAAGGACCACACATTCTACAAGATAACCTACAATTCCACAACCCTTCGCGTAATCTGAGATCACGCCATCAAGCCCTCGCCTCAATCAAGCGCACTTCCAAGGACAGAATGGGCGACCGGTCCTTCTCCAAATCAGCCACGGTCCTTTGGAACAACCTACCCCTTGACCTTCGCCTGACAGATGACTACTTACTGTTTAGGATAAAACTGAAAACCACCCTATTCCCTAGATACTGACCCTACCAATGTTTAAATTGCACTATACTCTAATCTGTCCTAGCGCCGTGATGTCCCTCGGGATCATTGATGTGCTCTATAAATACCGCAAAATACAAATACATATAATTCTGATGTTTCAGCCATTATCCAGGATTTCGGTGAGACTGACTCTGAGGCTGTTGGGCGTCATGGCCTCCTGCATCCTTTTGGTAAAACATGCCAGGTGACATATGCAGGCTCTTCTGCAGTGGGACCTGAAGTTCCAGTGGGCACAACATCGAGGAAATCTCATGGACATGCTCCAGATCTCGGAAGGAATTACGAGAGATCTGCATTGGTCGTTGACGAACCGCAATTGGGTCGATAGCAGATCCCTCTCCCTTCCCCAACCAGAACTCACAGTAGTGACAGATGTGTCACTTCTGGGAAGTGGCAGCCATCTGGGAGAGGTGGAGATCAGGGGACACTGGTCTCCGGCGGAGTTGTGGCTCCACATCAATTGGTTGGAGCTCCGATCAATTCGATTGGCATTGAAGGCATTTCTTACCTCTGTCAAGGGGGAGATGGTGCAGGTGTTCACGGACAACACAACCATCATGTGGTACTGCAACAAGCAGGACGGGGTGGGGTCATTGACCCTGTGTCGAGAGGCCCTGCGTCTCTGGACATGGCTGAACGGCAGGGCATATCCGTGTTGGTTCAACACCTGGCAGGTTCTCTGAAGGCCAGGGCCGACAAACTCAGCCTTCAATGCCTAGCGGATCACAAATGTCGTCTCCAGTCAGAGGTGGCGCAAGGTCTCTTTCAACAGTGGGGAGAGTCTTGTCTACATGAGCCCCCTCGCGGCCATCGCACGCCAACACAACCTCAACATAATCTCCTACGCCGACGACACCCAGCTGATCCTCTCCCTGACCAACGACCCCGCCGCCGCCAGAGCCAACCTGCACGAAGGGATGAAAGATGTAGCCGAGTGGATGACGACCAGCCGCCTGAAACTGAACTCAGACAAGACGGAGGTCCTCATCCTGGGCTCCTCGCCCTCCGCCTGGGACGACTCCTGGTGGCCCCCCGCCCTGGGCACCGCACCCAAACCGACGGACCATGCACGCAACCTGGGCTTCATCCTGGACTCCTCCCTCTCCATGACCAGACAAGTTAACGCCGTCTCCTCGTCGTGCTTCAACATCCTACGCATGCTACGGAAGATCTTCTGGTGGATCCCCACCGAGACCAGGAAGACTGTCACCCAGGCCCTCGTCACCAGCCGACTGGACTACGGCAACGCCCTCTACGCCGGAACCACCGGCAAGCTCCAGAAGAGACTCCAGCGGATCCAGAACGCCTCAGCCAGACTCATCCTCGACATCCCACGAAACAGCCACATCTCCGGACATCTGAGAGACCTGCATTGGCTCCCCGTCAACAAAAGAATCACCTTCCGTCTCCTCACCCACGCACACAAAGCCCTACACGATCAAGGCCCGAGCTACCTCAACAACCGAATCAACTTCTACGCTCCCAAACGCCACCTCCGATCAGCCAGCCACGCCTTCGCCGCCGTCCCCCGTATCCGAAGAGCGACAAGAGGAGGAAGGTCCTTCTCCTACCTGGCCGCCAAGACCTGGAACTCCCTCCCTCCCGACCTGCGCCTGACCCAAGACCACCTCTCCTTCAGGAAGAAGCTCAAGACCTGGCTGTTCGAGCAGTAACGGCACCCCCCCCCCCCCCCCACCCCCCCAAGCGCCTTGAGACCCTACGGGTAAGTAGTGCGCTCTATAAATGTCTTTGATTGATTGATTGATTGTTTATATTTGTTCGCGTCCAAAGAGAACATGCAGTGTCAGCAGTATTACGCGCTGGGTTTTCCAAGGCAGCTATCTCCCGGCAACACTTTTTGTCACAATTGGAGCTTAGGCCTGCTGTACGCCTTTCCGCCCATACCACTCCTGCCCAGGATTCTGAAGAAGATCAAGAACGACCAGGCCCAAGTCACCCTTGTGGCTCTGAACTGGGCGAGGAGAGTTTGGTATCCAGAGCTTCTGAGAATAAGCATCGATTCTTCGATCAGGCTGCCACTTTGGGAGTATCTTCTGTAGCAGCAGCAGGGGAGGGTCCTTCACCCGAACCTGTCAACTCTGCACCTCCATGCAAGATGATTGAGCTGCAGCAGTTGGTAGCTTTTGACCTTCCTCCCAAAGTCTGTAACTTTACTTTGACGGTCAGGCGGCCCTCCACTAAGATGGTATACCCCTGCGGTTGGCAGAAATTTGTATCATACTGTAAAGAAAGGTCTATGGACCCTCTTTCTGCTTCTCTTTTCACTGTCCTTTTATTTATTCTGACCCTTGCCCAGCAGGGGTCTACTTTGGGAACTCTCAAGGGTTACCTTTCTGCTTTGCCTGCTTTTTTGCGGCTGCCAAACCAGTCCTCTCTCTTCAAATCTCCTATCGGTCATAGATTTCTAAAAGGGCTGTCTCATTTGTTTCCACCCACAACCTTTGTTATGCCACAGTGGGACCTTAATTTGGTCCTCACCTACCTGACGTGTGCTCCCTATGAGCCTTTACACAATTATCCCCTCTGGCTGTTGTCCATCACAACAGCCTTCTTTGTGGCGATTACATCGGCTCGGAGGGTGAGTGAGTTGCAGGCGTTATCTTGCACGCCTCCTTATCTGATGTCCTTTCGAGAGAAGCTGGTGCTTGGCAACCAGGCATCGTTTTTATCAAAAGTTTTGACCCCTTTCCATCTGGGTCAGTCCATCACGTTGCCCACCTTCTTTGCTCCACGCAAATTTCTAAGGAAGGGAGCGTCTCCACCGGCTAGACCCAAAAAGAGCGTTGTTGTTCTACCTTGACCGCAGAAGAGAGTTTCGGACTGATGACCAACTCTTTGTGGGGTACGTTGGAGCAAAGAAGAAAAGGGCAGTGCAAAAAAGGACCATTGCTTTCTGGGTCGTTCTCTGCATCAAGATCTCCTATGCCCTGGCAAAGAAGCAGCCCCCTGGTGGATTGTTTGACTGAGAATGCATCTAGCTGACTCCTTCTAGCATTGTGCGAGATAAGTTAGCATTTGGGGCACCATTTTGTATTCAGCTGCCATTTTGTACTATGATGGAAAGTAAGATTCTGTCCCATACTGTCTGCCTCAGCAGAACGAAGCCTCGATTGTTGCTCTTCATTTTTCAAGGTT
Organism: Lissotriton vulgaris; assembly: GCF_964263255.1. NCBI lineage: Eukaryota > Metazoa > Chordata > Amphibia > Caudata > Salamandridae > Lissotriton > Lissotriton vulgaris. The sequence continues at coordinate 1,250,858,374 of NC_141689.1, read as the reverse complement.
GAGCTACACTGCACTTATGAATAGATCATTCTGTCTTTGCATGCCTTTCCCAGTAGGTAGCCCTGCTCCCACTCTCAGAGAAGACGGGCACAGGCAGAGTAACCTTGAAACTGAGACAGCATGTACCCGGTCTCAGGATGGTAGCTCGTCCTTCCGTACCTTCTTTATTTATCAGTTCCCAGACTGGAAAATTCCAGTCTGGGCGGGTCTTTAGGGGTTTTGGATATGTATATCTTGTATAACCCTGTTGACTGGAGTCAGTCCCTCGGCCACAATGTAAGGAGGCTGGTCAGACTGAACGCCACTCGAGTGTATGACTAATAAATAATTTTGGTTTGTATTCTCTACTGTCTGACCAACTCTTCATTAGTATGGAAGGCTGAGAGGGGGCCCTAATCGGGTCACTTCCTTCAGGTTTAAGGGCCCATTCCACAAGTGGAAAGGCTGCAAAGATGGCTTTGGCTCGAGGTGTCTCAGTACAAGACATCTTTCAGGCAGCAACGTGGGCATCTTTGCACACATTTGCAAAACACAACTGCCTAGGTGTTCAGGTCTGTAGGGATCGGCACTTTGCATGTTCGGTCCTCCAGGACTTCCTAGTATGAGATATTGGTCTGCAGCCCACTGCCAGGATGGTATAACTTGGGTATCTAATTCAAAGTTAAGGAATCTGCAGGTAGATAGAGTCGCTACCAGATAATGCGTTATCGAAGATAAGTAATTTGTTGAATACTGCACTTTCCAGACTCCATACTTCATCGAAAGCTTCTACATTGACATTGCAATAACCTTTATTGGCCTCATTTGTTGGGCATTGCATGACAAAATGATGCTTATTGAGATGTGGCATGCTTTTGTGACTTATAGCGGTGGAGCTCATGGTGGTATGTTAAACATGTAAAAAGCCACCTATTCAGGGAGGCACAAGTATAGAACAGTCACTGTTATTTTTCCTGTCAACAACATGCCTATTTTAGTGACTTTGGCCCTTTCTGTTGGCAGCATGGATGGTGGAACGTATTTATTGTGTAATTTTGGTTGGTGGCATGTTCATCATGGATATCTGCGAGCCTTTAGGTTTAATTTGTAATGCTGCTTGTGCCATTCAGGTGAACATATTGTATTTTATACTAAGTATGAGGGGGCTTTCCTTCAGTTTCTTTCAGCCATTTGGCTTCCTTGGCTCAGGAACCTTCAGCCATTGGCATGACACATTGTCATTCACATTTTGGATCAGTTCATGGTAGTATGTTAGGCTTACCGTCTTTCTATTGGCTGTTTTAGTGTATCCTTAAACTTCCATTGAAATTCATGAGTGACTATTTTACACTTGAAAGCACATTTAGAGCCTGATTTTGGTCCCCCATATAGTTGGGTAGCAGAGGACATTACGTCTGACATGCTGCCAGACTACGCCCACCATATTGTAGGATCACTGCCGGCCGGGCGGGGGTGTTTGTGCCTTCACAGGAAATGCCGCCATTACAACTCCTGTTGGTGAGCAGCTGCCATGTTGCCGTTCTCTGCTCTCAAAACTTTTTTGTTTTTCAAAAACAAACTCCAGAGTAGAGAGTTTGTTTTTGAGAAACAAAATATAAATGACCTTAACACCCTGGAAGGTTTTCTCCAGGGTTGTGGTGGTTATTAGTATTTTTGTTCTGTTTGAGACCACCAGATGGTCCTGAACAGAAAAAAACATCATACATTCCACCCTTTACAGGCAGGGCAGGATGATGTTTTTACACCTATTATTGTTATTGCTCTTGATGGTTAATCCAACTCAAAATAGAGTGGATGCACCGGCAGTTTGACTGACAGGGTAGTTGCCACATTTGTCACAGAGTTCCCTGTCCCCCAAACTCATAATCAGCCATACGTCTTTATCTTATCTATGCATTATATACACAAATGAACCCTTTTTTTGTTTTGCACCACTGCAGGCATTTGTTGTGCTTTGGTCAGCGCTCAAATGCAAGTGTGAAACTTATTGGCTTTGCCAGTGCTTGGTAGATATTGTTGGTGCACCTCATATCTGGCAGATTTACCACATGTGTCTCTGCTGCATATGGGGAAGTGCTCCTGCAGGGTAGTGGCACAGAGCGTTTTATAAACAGATAGTAGATGTCCATGGTAAATCCAGTTGGGCAGAATGGCGGAACTACCACCCAGTGCCTAATTTGTAAAAACCTTAGTGCCGAGGCCCTCGACAGGCGGACACTAGAGTTTGCACCATCTGTTGCCCCTGGCCGCACTGCCAATGACAGCAACAACACACTGCTAATCATCACACTCTTAAAAGTGTGACAATTCATACAATTACAGGCCCCCAAAGCGATAAGAATGGCTTTGGAAGCAAATGCTAATAATTGGAAATTGAAATTGAAATAATAAACAGAAGTTGTTGTGCTTGTACCTAAATTGGCAGACACCACTACCATGTGTCAGACAGTCATAAGCCCCGGTGCTGGCAATTAACTGCCGGTGCTGAGCACCGGAAAGCACCAGCAGAAATTAAGCACTGCTACCACCATCTTTAAATGAGGGCTTACATTTGTATATGGAATAGTTGCCAACTGCCCCATTTTTGCCGGGACAGTCCTGGCAAGTTGGAGACTGTCCCGGGTAATATTGTTGCAGAAACGGTTCCCCTTTATTACACACAGGTGCGCAAATAAGAACTCTCTATGTGCAGCAGCACTGTTCTGCAAAGTGTCCCGGGATTTTTTTTTTTAAATGTTGGTAACTCTGGCTATAAGCTCATTGGTCACAGAGTAGGGAACGGGCAGGCTGGGTGTGCCTTCTGGGTCCTAATGCCGCTAAGTATGTTTTAAAGACCAGTGCTTACAAAATGACCGGCTGCCTGTTTTAATGGCCACCTGCTGCTCCTTGTTTTCCCTTTCGACATAAATGCCCCAAACCACATTCTCGAACGAACCAGACATAGAGCCGTTGTCATTTCAACAATGGCACCGCATAAATGGATTTGGACTGGTTTCCCAGACAGTTCTCCCCAAGACCTTTCAGTTGATGCACACTGTATCTGTGCAGTTTGCCTAGAATGTACATTGGGGAATATTTAAAGAGGGCTTAGGAGACATTCAGGCAGATGTCCAGACATGCGAGACTGCACAATGCATGCAATGGCGACCTAACTATCTCTGCAGACACCCAGCTCCTAATCTCTAACCACTTTGCTATGATAAATGTTAATGGCCAGCAGAATTCTACACATCATTACGTTTAGCAATGTGTCTGCTGGGGGACTGACATAGGGTGGGGCCTCGAACTCCAAGATAACAGTGGAAGCCCCTGCACGAGTAGAATCTGCTTCACTGTCACTTGGTGATTCACTCAAGTATATGTCTCTTGCACTCACAGCAATTTGCACCAGTGTAAGTTCAAGAGTGAGCAAATGGCAAAAGTCGATTATGCAAAAAAGTCTCCGGAGTGCATGTTTATCCTAATGTACTGTGCGCTGCTTTGAAGAATTGGAAGAGCGATAGGCGTAATGTCGCAGAAAGCCGCCTTAGACTCCGCATTCGTTTTTACTCCTGCAGCTGGGATATTGAACCTTGTTTTCGCTTCATGGGTGGTTAGGTGGCTTGTGACATGCTCAGTTGTTCCCTCTTTCTTTTCTCCAGGTGGATCAAGTTTGAGGAGAAGGTGGAACAAGGCGGCGAGCGATGGAGCAAACCTCACGTTGCCACCCTGTCCTTGCACAGCTTGTTCGAACTCAGGACGTGCATCGAGAAAGGGACGATCCTGCTGGACCTGGAGGCCACCACCCTTCCGCAGATAGTTGGTGAGCACATGGCTCTGATGTCGTTTTTCATTGTGTACTATTTTAGGCTAGTCCTTAAACCTCAAAAGAAAGGCATTAGCTAAAGGGGATGCCATATAGTTAGACTAAGATACTCTACCTTGTTATCTGTGGGACTCAGATCAGAGTAGGCCACGCGGTGCTATGTTAAGGCTGCTATAGGTACCAGTTGGCTATAGCTACCTCCAAAGGGCCCATGGTTTCTCAGTGGTCCCTAAAAGTGCATTACTTTTAAGAGAGTGGGAGGGCCCAACCTGGTAAAAGCAGCTCTGGCTTCCCTGAGCTGCCTTGACCTTGCGTGACGTGGCACCTGCCCTGGTGGGCCTGCTGCTTTGACCTTGGCAGTGCCCTTGCGCCCCGGGCCTGTGCTTGTTTACCAGCAGCGGTGGGTTTGCTCTGCTTGCTTCCTCCTCTGTGCAGAACCCATGCCCAGGCTGCTCGGTGCCGGCCGCCCCGCTCTGGTGACGTGGCCTGGGTTCCAGCTGTGTGCAGCTCGGCCAGAATGGAAGAGAGTTCTATAAAAGCCCGTGCTTGCACCCAGGTGCTCATATGCGTTAAACATTAATTGGTAGGTTTTCTGACCCTCATTCCTCAAGCAGTAATGATTTATCTATTAGTCAGCAATCTCAAGTAAACAGTTATTTACCAAACAGTTTTCCCAAGAAAAATGTTGAGTAATTTTGAAGGTCTCCAAATTTAGAGATTGCTTTTTTTTTTTTTTTTTTTTTTACAAAGTGTGTTGATTACTTTTTAAATCCGCCTCCACTAGCGCCACCATGAGGCAGGTGATCTCTCCGAGCCCTCCTGCCAGAGGCCCAGCAGCCGGGGTTATGCAGAGCAGTGCTCACGTGCCTCACGTGCCTCACGTTCAGTGAACGTGGCCCGCGTTATTTACACCCGCGCTCTTATCATCGTTACCTGCAAATGAAGAGAATGAAACACTTTGGTGCTATAAGCACCTTAGCTGTAGTATGTTTATTTTACACTCCGATCGCTTCATGAGCTTTCTTGACTATAAAGGAAGGTCTCAGTGTCTGGGATCAGAGCGGGCGTTGCACTAAATAATGAGATGTCAGCAGGGGGCGCCCTAGGGCATGACCTGCTTGACTCCCGGTGCATGGCGGATCTGCGATCCACCCGCGCTCACTGGGGGTGAGTGTGAGGTACAGGCCTTGTAAGCAGTAAGTCATGGCTGTCCATTTACCAGGGGTAACAGAAGTGACATCACACATCCTTTGTCCCAGGTGACATCATAGGATTGCCCCCCTTGTCCAATCGGAGCCCCTTGACAGTCTGGTGTGTTCTGCAAGGAGTACAGTGTCACAGATGCAAGCAGGGCCACAGATGCAAGCAGGGCCCCAGAGCCTCCTTTCTGTTCTGTTCCTGCCTCTGCCTTCGTAGGCAGCTGAGGCCAAGCGTAGCAGATGCAGTGCCAGAGGTGCCAAGAGGCAGACCAGGAGTAGCAGCTGTATCCCTGAGTGACGTCTAAGCAGTGAGCTCTGTAGTTTGAAAGGGGTAAGGAGAAGGGTTGTCTCTGCAGCTTGGAGGACCCCTGCAGGTCCCACTGGACTGCATGCACCTGTGGGAGAGCCTTCAGGTGTGCGAGGGTGCCTGGCTCCTGCCCTCCAAGAGCCCCGTGTGCTTCCAGCAGTCATTCTGGGCACAGGCTGCAGGAAACCTTGCGACCCTTAGGGCCAGTTGATTCAACATACGTGTGAGGAGGCAAGCTAAGCCAACGCTTGTAACTCAAAGACTCCACCCTGTGTACGTTAAGGATTGCCACCACCTAACGTTTACTTCAACGATACACTTCTTATCCCATCTGGCACTCACTTTTTGATTTTTTGTGATTGACTCTAGAGTTTCTGTGCAAACAATGAGAGGTGATATATTTCTTCTATTCTTGTTTTTCTACAATTAATTGTTGAACGAATGCAGGTGCTTTTCAGTAGCTCCTTTCGTTGTGGGAAGTTCACGGCTACACACACACAGCTGGTGATGTCCCAGCAGTGAATTCCTGGTGCTTTGTTTTAGCATGGGGATGCCCCTGACCTTCCTCACCCATTACAGCAGTCAATTTGTTCCACAGCTGACTCCTCCCCCTCCACCCGTCTCTTTATTCCTTATTTTCTCAGTTGCATTGTTTAACACTTACCCACAGAAATTTCTCAAACGGAACAGCCAATTTTGAGTAATTTAAAGATCAAATGGAGGTGTAAGTGAAATTTACATTCTTCCTTACACCAAGATTCATCAGCTCATGGCAACCTTTAATAAGAACAGATTCCTGTGGTGTCACATTTTATCTGACTGACTCCCGCCACTCTTCTGGTCAACACTTGAGCATCATAAAGATAACGCTTCACGCTAGAAGAGTCTCAGACATTTGCAGCACTAAAACAATGCCAGCAAAACAATTATTGGTTGAGTTTGCAGACAGAGACCAAACTCAAACTAATCAAATAGGAATGCTTTTCAAAAGGGATAACTCAGTGTTTTAGGAAGTGTTGCACTTCAAAAAAAATTGTATGTGTTGGTGGATCTGAGCCTGCAAGGGGCCATCCACCAACATTCTTGTGTTAGCTGGCTAGTGGCTACCACCCACAAGTTCCTGCAAGTGTCCTAGAAGGAATGCCCAATAGCACTGGAGATCTAACTTGCTGTACCACAAGTTGGATCCAGGCAGAGGTGGCTAGCTATGAATCTGTCCCAGGTACCACCTGATCCGATAATGTATATGTATAATGCTTCATGGTGTAGATTGTTTGCTACTAACTGGACTAAAATCAGAATTGTAGTCATTAGGACTAAATGTGAACAATTTGCACTTACCTGGTTCACAGTTATGCGGAATTGCCAAAGGAGCAGCCATGGTTTAAGGAAAATCTTCCCTTGTGATTCTTGGGGGTGTGTGCTTACCTGTCTTGTCGGTGTGAGGGTTTTAAGGGCTTGAGAAGTAAACAATGGGAAATCAGTCTGTCCTGGACCTTCACTCCAGACCATTCCTGTTGGGATCCGAGCAGGGATATTCCTGATCATTATCAAAAACATGTCTCTATAAACAGGTCAGTGGATGTAACTCAAAGGCTACTAGTTGGAGAGTTTCAGCATTTTTGTCATCTAACTGTACGCTGTTAGTAGCATTTGTTCTTCTCCCTTATTGACTGATTGGCATCCTAAGCAATACATATATTTTAACAGTGAAGGTGCTTGTTTTGATTGTATTTATTAATTATTACACTTTTTAACATTTAGTAACTGAGGTTCAACAATCCAAGGGTTAAATCTAATCTGGTTTATTCATCCCTGACTTCTAAACTTGTTTTCAAAACTCCGTCCTCCTGGTCAAAGCTTGAGCGCGTCTGACTTCTGAATTGGATCATTTTTTTGGTTTAGATCAATCACTAGTGGCCATCACAATAACAAAATGAGATTTCAGGGAAAATGTTGTATAATAATTATTGTATACAGTCTTTTTTACTGATGAAATGCCAAAAAGAAAGTTAATTTTTAAGGTGAAGTAATGAGATCAAATTATTTCAGAGCATTTACTCGCTGTCCCTTGGATTGGCTAGACCACATGGACATATCACTCGCAGGCCCTGGTATTTACTATATTTGGATGGCAATGCAATCCTGCTTCACCTCACATGCATACATTCATGGTTTTATCCTTTGGTAGAAACCAATACCAATATTACAAGCCCTAGGGCTATATATAGTGTTCAATGATTACTGAACACCCTCCATCCTTTGGGAAAAAAACCTCTACTTATGAAGTAGAATCCATGAATTTGATCCATCATAGGGATACTATATTGGAGAAAATCAAGCCGATGGATTCTCCTCTTTTACATATAGTTTCCTCCAGGAATCCGATGATTTTTCGTTACCACTAAACTCTAAATCAGGCTCTGTGAGAGAGTTAAGGTGTACCATCATCTATAGAAATGAAATGTCTTATCATTATGATTATTACAAGCAAGGCTTTGTATAATAGAGATTGTGGGAGGTACCTCTTTCATTATTTCTAATACTTGGCGATGATCTGTGAGAGGGTCTGATTGCATGCAAATATTTACACTCTTCAAAACTGGAACACTAGGCAATGAAACCACACCTGTGAACTAGCGTTAATAAAATACATTCTCATTGCAAAAGGCAACTCATCTGTGCTTTTGTCTTGCGTAACAGAGATCGTTATTGACAACCAGATCGAGCTAGGTTTGCTGAAGTCGGACATGAAGGAGAAGGTGACATATACTCTGCTGAGGAAGCACCGGCACCAAACCAAGAAATCCAATCTGCGTTCCCTGGCCGACATCGGCAAGACTGTCTCCAGCGCAAGTAGGATGTTAACCACCCCCGAAAATGGTAATGCAGGGATCTGCTGTCTGTGGCATTTTCTTTTGCCTCTGCTCTTGCATTTTCTTTCACTGTCTTTGTCGCTTCCATGGTCCATCTCCATCTCATGGCAGAACGTTAAGATTGTTACTGGTGGAAGGGAATGTCACCCTATGCCCTTACTTCTAAGCTACGTACGCTTTAGGACTCTGTAGAGACAATCCATTGCACCTGAGCTGGACACCTCAGAGCAGCCTCAAGGATTGAAGTACTGTCTGATGGTAGGACAGCTTAGTAACAGAGCAGTGGTAATTTACTTCTCTATGTTGAAATGCTTCCCATACTCCAATATAAAATGATGCATTTTAATTCATATACAAGAATCCTCAGCCCAGTTACACTCAAAAAGGGCAGCAACCTGCTCACCCACTGGTTCATGATTAACTCACAAGATTCTGAATATTTATGTGCTGAAACCATATGTGGATATTGTATTACCTGGAATATCTGAATCTCTAGAATAGTTGCATGTTCATTAGAACAGCGCAACAATGTTTTTCTGCACATTCCCAGTTGTTTGTGGGAAATCCCCCTTCTCACTTATCACAAATTAAGAGTATTCTGAAGATTTGTCGATGGATCTTTAAATTATACATGAGTCTAATAATATCATCTTTATCTACTCTGATCCAAGTCTCCCTTGTTGCATTTCCAATGATCAAAAGGGCAGTTTTGCAGACTACTCTTAATTTGACCTAAGAGAGAAAGGGGATTTTCTGAATACACTAGTAGGTGTGGGAGTAACATTTTGCACTTCAGACAGCCACTTGATTCTTATTCCTCTCAAAAATGGATCATACCAGCATCTACCAGTAAGTAGGTGACATCAATTTAGATATGTCTGCTAATCCCCTGCTTGAAGGATAATGATTTTTAAGAGCATCTAAACTGTACTGGGCCTGATTCAAAAAAACTTGGTTTAAAATAATTGTGCGTGTGATTGAGATTTAAGGTTTGCCATAATGCAGGACGGCATCACAGATTGTATTTACCCATTCTTCTGTGTCTTATTAAAGGTTAGTTTACAGTTAATTATGGGGCACATTCACAAAGACCTTCTCAGTTATAAATGTCCTTTAAAACCTTACAAAGATGGATTTGGAACTTAAATTCCCAAATCATTATTTGGCCCCATGTTCTTAAAATGTAAGAAGAAGGCTCATCTTCATGGGAAAATATTTTCAATGAGGAAGAAAAGAGGACAATGTATGCTACATGATGATTAAGTGTAAATTTTTGCCATACTCACTCCATTTTTACCATACTTACTCTAATGTAGTGTTTGCACTGCAATCTGCTGGACTGATTGTAGGTGGGTAGAAGTATACCTGGAAATCTAAGGTTGCCCAAAGCGTATTCCTGGGGATTCTCTGATTCACGCAAAATTCGGAAACCTAAGGTGGAACTCTACGATGCAGAGAGTTTCACATTTATTTAAGAATCCTACCCTGTTTGAGGATTGTCCGAAACTTGTGCAATATCACAAGAGGAATTCCCTTGGTTCTAATTTTTCTGTTCTGCATTTTCCCACTTTTTACACACTAAGGGCCCCATTTGCAAAATGTACTCTGCATGATTAATTAATTAGCAGTCTTGCATTTGCATGTCTCTTTTTCCAGATGGAAAACAATTTTCCCCGTGGGCAAATATTTTCTGCTGCTACTTCTTGAAAGATGAGGGTTTATACCCTGAAAAGACATTTAATCTTGCCTTTCACAAGAACACATTTTGCTTGAGTGTCTGGGGTTAGGGAACCCTTGCAGAATATGAATGATATTCACATACATTTCCGGGGTACGTTCACCACCTTTTGAAGCTGTCCCTTACCTGGAACGCCCCCATCCCACTCCATCCCAAAATTCATTATGGAGTATGGCAAAGTGCAATATATAATAACAGAATCCCACAAACTCTCATTCTGTCAAATATACTATGACGCCTGACGTGTTAGGGCCACCTAAGCAACACTTTGGTGCTCACAAATATTGAGAACCAGGTCAGGAGTGTGGAGTGTTGACTGTACTCCAGACCAATCACACAGACACACAAAATCTATATTATTGTTATTGAGCCTCACATTATAGTCCCCGAATGTTGACATATACAATTTTATTTGTATTTGTTTTTTAGTGTTCTTTAATTGTGGGCGGCACTTATTTCTGGCGTGAGGAGTTGTGGACTGGTGTTACTCAATCGTTTGCAGTCCTCGAGTGTTCATGTGAGACTCGCCCATGGCCTTTGCACCGAGGAATACCACACATCATTTGTTAGAAGGCTCTTTATGGTAGCACTGTGAAAACAGTTTCAAAATGCAGGCATTCCGAGGAAGAGATTGGCATGTCCCAGGAGAAGGTGTGTGGCTGGTTGTGTCATTCAGCTTCTGAGAACAGCTGTGCTGTAGTTAAAGATTGTCCACAATTGACAGGAGAGCGTTGCTCTTATTTTTGTAACATCTTCTTGTATGGATACAGGATGGTAGTCGTATTTGGAATGCACTGTAGAGCAAGCACTGCAAATGAAAGCTGCACCAGAGACTGCAATCTGTGGGGCTAACCAATGAAAAATATCACATTAGAGGTCATAACCTCCCCACTCGGACAAGAATATGACATTCATGCTTTTGTTGTACATTTTGTCTTCCAAAATCTTGCATTCCCTCTGTGTAAGTAACTGTTTGAGACAAATTCCCAAGTAGAATTATTATGTGACATTTCCCATAAAACAGGCATCTGTCGTGATCCGCAGTAAATGTCATTGTCATGGAAGGTTTCCTGCAGATTGTAAGTCCTTGTATGGTTTATCCGTGAGTGTAGGGAATGTCTGACACCACTGAGCTGTTTCACAAATTGATTGACTCACACATGTTGTGTGCTGATGAGGCTGATTGTGGTTAGGCCCTCATCTCATGTGAGCCTTTCCTATTATTGGTGGGAGCCCGTTTTCAAAAGAGTCAAATCCAATGGATCGAGTTGATCTTCTGCTCAACATGCGTGCATTCGTAGGACAGTGCTGCCCCAGTGGGTAAAAGCGGTGGGGCCGTGTAAGGGGGGACTTCGAGGGACGATGCTGAGGAAAAATTTATTATTTATTTAATTTCCCCTCTGCATCGTCCCTTGAAATCCCCCCTTACACGCCCCACCGCTGTTACCTGCATGGACCGCAGCAGTGAAGTGACATAGTATGGACCAGTGGCCAATGAAATAGGCGTTGTCAATTTGATAGGGATGGGAATGTGATGGAAGGTCACATGAAAGATTTGCATATATGATAAATGAAAGAGCGGTGGAGAATGTACACACCATTATAGCAAGTCATTGAAGTACACGTAATGGCTACATACTCCTTCACATTCATAGTAGAAAAGATACACAAGAAGAAAAGTGGTGTTGAAATGAAAGAGCTTCAAAACTACAAAGCAACCAACAGTCTTGTCACATTTATGATACCACAGAAAATTCTGGACGTTGAAGTCACTGTTCCTGCTACTACGCCCAGGGACTTTTCCTCTAAATGAAGGGGATGGACTTGCTTGTCATTACTTTTTCATGGTAGGAGTCGTAGGGCCATATTTCAGAAACTGTGCACAAATGCATAACAAAGTGCAAATATATTTTGCAACGACATGGAAGCTAAGCTCACGTCATTTTTTGTGCATTGATGAAGATTTAATCATTACATCTCAGTCCAGAAATAGCCTCTTTTTTATAATAAGACTTAGCTAACGGATTTTGCCTCAAAGATAGTTGCTTCATTCATAGTTAAACAGCAGAAGAAATGTAGGTCTTCAATTTCCTTTTATGCTGAAAAAGCATCAAATCTGCCTGGTACATGGTTTGGCCTTGTGTGATTAGAGGTTGTATCTCTCATTGTTGCACAATCCACAAATATGAGGCTTGTTGATTTGCACTGTTTGTAGGCACTATTGCAAAGGGTCTGTATTGGGACCCGCGTACCTGCATTTTAGCACCCTCGCGTGCACTACCTCGATAGGGGACCGATAAGAAATGCCTTTGCCATGACTAAACAGGAAGAGCAGCTTAGGATAGAGACCTATTATTTTTATTAACTAGTGATGATGTGTCCTATTTCTTAGTTCTTTCAGCAGCTCTTTTCAGCAGTTCTTTTCAGCAGCTCTTTAGCTTACACAGGAAGCAGCATCTGATAGGTCTCTGTGGCCCAAAGGCATGCGCCCATCGTGAGCCGCAGAATGATTGAGGGCATAATAAAAATTATTTTTTATTTGATCTGCTGTAATTGCGAAGGGTGCTGTTTCTGCGGCCATTGCCATCATCTGCTACTCATATTTCAAATGAATACAAATTGAATTGCAACACAACTAGATTAACCCCTAAGATAGTTGAAAGAGTATAGAGCCTGCTGGTCTGCAGATTGCACACAGGCTGTCACAGTGAAAGGCTAGAGTAAAAAAGGCAAGCCAGAGTCATGTAATGGTGCAACATTAAAAAGTGGCTCATCCAGGCGAGGTTTGGGAGGAGTTGGTGTCTGGGGTATTTATTTTTTCATTACTGATTCATTATAAATTATTAAGTATTCTCATTCTTGGCATGAACATTTTAGCGGTTCTACATTTCTTACACTCATTTCCAAACATTCAGTATGATAATGCTCCTCCACCGTACTGGTTGAAGCACTGTTGATTTATTATTGTACTTTCCACCCACCACTACATCAGCGTGAGAAAAGGGTTGGACACTTAAACAATCTGATGGATCAAGACAATATTGACGTTGCATTGAAGGGAGAAGATTTACGTTCACCGTAGATTGAGACTAAAGCAAAGTCATGGTAATGGAGTAAAGACCAGAATTGTCAGGCCCCAGCTACCTTACTGGTAATCTCTTGGCTGGCTATGTAGCATTTAGGGTAGTGCCAAAAGACCCTCTTAGGGTGGTGGGAGCTATATAAATGCATCCACTCAGCCAGCTCTTCAATCCTGCATGGATCACCATGTTTGGAGAGCCTCGTCCTGACATGCTCAAACCTGAGGTAAAATACCCTTTTCTCTTTTTGCTTCCTTATAATTTATTTTGCCAAAACAATCCCCTATGGAATCATCTTTCAAAACGTAATTTACAAGAGCATCTTATTCCACCTAAGTGAGAAAATAGTTTGTGCCAAAGAAGAGCTTTGAGGCGAACATAACCTGAAGTAAGTACCAATGAAGAATGGCATAGGTAGCTTGGTGATATAAGATGAGATAGATTTTTATTAGGTTTCAGCAAACTGTTTTTTGACTCAATAATCAATAACACATCGTCGTCAAACATGTAAAAGTAATATTTTTTATTTTAATGAGTTTTTAAAACACTTATTTAGGCTACTTTTGAAAAAATCAATGGAAAATCATTTTTAATTTGATTGTTTTAGTTATTTGATAGTTATATATATTTTATTGATCTTTTTTGTTTTTAGCGAAGTACTTTTTGCTAAAATTAAAAAACAAATTGATCTAGCTTGGCCACACTAGAAAGATGTGCTAGAGCAATACATTGTAAACTTGAATGGACATCCAGCAAACACAGGCACAACCGAGAGTTGATGCTGTACCTCAAAGATATTTCGACAGCTTGTAGCAGAGGGGTATCCGTTATGATTTAAAGAATACATTAATATATTTGATTTTTCTATGTATGTTTATGTATGGTATTCCAGGTTTATGTATACATTTTCACACGATGTGACCAGTTTGAGTGGTTTCTCTCAATTGCTATCATTTTTCTTATGAAACACCATTGAAACTTACAATCTATGTTTTCACTTAATCTTTTTTTAAAAACATTTTATTCAGTATTTACTTTCTGATGTATCTGTCCTCTGTCTTTGTCTTGTACACAAACCCCATCAAAATTAAAGGGGGTTGTAGTACTCTACATATTCTTCGTTCTCCTCAAACTGATGTTGAGGGCCTCCCTTCAGTACAATACCAGTGCAGTTAGACACCACCTTCTCATGCATTCCTGCCAGTGCTGTGAACTTAGTGCAATATCTTCAACAATCAGGTCTGATTTACCATAGTGACAACAGTTTAATTCAAAAACCTGCATTAATAATGTATCATATGTACTGTCTGTCTTTGTCCCAACCTATGCTTTTCCTTCTATAATCCCCAAACCTCTTCATTTGTTTGTACATCCTCTCTTTTCATAAACAATTCTCTCAGCCGCCATACGCCCACCTACGTAAAAAGTCCATTTTAAAGTTGTTGTCGGTGCTAGGGCGGCCTACTCTCTTAGCTATATCCCTCTTTACCATATTGAGCCACTTGTTTATAAACAATTATTGGTATCTATGTACCTCTTGTGTTTCCCATATTCCCAGGGTCAGCACATTTGTGTGACCGTAAAGCAACATCACAGAATTCAGTTACCTTCATAAGCAATTCAAGTTATGAATCAGTGGGATACAAAGGCTGGTGATACAATATATAAACAGTTCTGTGAGAAAACAGGAACACTTTAAATGAGAACATGTCAGTACTCATTATCAGGGTACGGATAGATGATAGTGATGGATAGTGTTAATAGTTTTTAATATAAGCATGCAAGAGTAAATAAAAAGCAATAGGTATCTGGTTTAGAAGTATCATCGAAAACCAAGGTAGACATTCAGTAGGAACCCATTTTATCAGTATGAAACTCGTGGAAATAACAAATTCCCATTTTGGATCGAGAGTGCTCATCATGCCTCAAACTGAAATCAGGACATGGTGCAAGCAGAGAGAAAACTATTAGTGTCGGGGATGGGGTTCGATTGGGAGACCTTGAATAGTAGGGGCAAAAATATAAATTTCATCTTCCAAGACTTGAAGATAGGATCCATTTGACCACTCACTAAAGGGTTTCTGCTATGAAGAGAGAAATTCAGTCCTAGAGATGAACAGAAAAACAAACGAGCATCCTCCATGAAGCATCGTTAAGGGGGTGCTGAAGAAGGACAGGGACAGATTTTGCTATAATGATTAAATATAATCAGACTGGCACCAAACACTGAAGTGTAGCTGTTTCTTCAGCCGAGGAGTGGTACACTCGATCAAGTGTCTGGGGATCAGGGTTTATTTGAAACAAAAAGCCCATCAATAAAGAAGAAATGTCTACAGTGCTTGATTAACATTTTGTAAGGTCATTCAAATCGCTGCTCCTTTCTGCTGTTCTTGCTGAATATTTCCTGAACACAGCACCAGATACTAAAGTTTGTTTGCTCTAGAAATGTACCATGCAGTACTAAACTTTAGCATAACATTTTTAGATTTAAAAAGGAAGGTGATAGGAACAGTGGAGCAGTGAGAAGAGAATTTGGTGTTCATAAGTAATGGGGATTTTGTAACTGAGAGGGGGTGGAAGGAAGTATTCCACTGGGACTAGGGTGTTGCCAAGGTAAGGGTTAATGCAAGGCCACGGGGTAATGAAGACTAAAGATCCCAAGCACATTGGTGGTCAAAAAAAATTACTACACTATTGACACTACTCAATAATAATGTTTTTGAGTGAGTACTTCAACCTTCCAATTTGCCCTAGTTTGCATGTTCCATATTGTAATGGATGAAATCCAATTTCTCTAAATGTAATGATTAATACCGATTTGTAATTAGTATATGGATTACAGCATGCAGGCCTTCACTTTAAAACCAAGGGTTGTGAATATATACAGTAACATTTATTATTTTACGTCCTCATTAGACTTCTCCAGAGGCACCTGGATCCAAGAGAGAGGATGTGAGTGGATAAGATGGGAGACAGCTTAAGAGACTGATTCAAGCAGAGAGGTGGATCAGAATGGTAAAGGAGAAGCAGGAAAGGCATAAGGCATAGGGACCAGGAGGAGAAGCAGTGCATGGAGACAGATTAAGACTGACAGATGCTGATTAGAAAAGTCAGTGCAGCAGGACAATTAAAAGCAAGGAGACCAGAGTAAGGCAGGAGAGTCAGTCAACAAGGGATCACACAGAGGAAAAAACATTGTGGGTTAAACTAAAGCTCTAATTGCCTTGCTGTCCTCTGTTTGTGGTTGTTAAAGCAAGGATATTGACACTTACCTTCCGAATAGGCTTTCAACTAAGACTTGGAAATATAAATTGAGGTCTATGAGTGATACACCAATACACATTTATTTTTTCTCTTGTTCTCTGGCGTAGCACCCTGCTTTAGTTTTTATACGGCTGACAAATAATAGTATTGTAACTTTCATCTGCATGACAAGTTCTATCTTTTGCAGGCATGGCAAAAAAAATGAACACTACCATTCGTTAAAACAAGTCCAATGAATAGTGCAACGATAAAAACAACTGGAAATCTGTTATGTAGTGGATTTTAACGAAAGGCTTTACAGCATAATGCACATTGCAGCACGAGTGGCAGGTCCTTGTCCTGAGAGGAAGGATTATCTCCCAAAAGCATAAGCCAATGTCCGGAGAGCTTCATAACATTTTGATAATTGGTATGTTAATTTAGGGACATTGATTATGGGCCAATTGCCCTGCTACATAAGAAATTATGGAACAAAGAAACATATTGCCTCAGCTGTTACCTTCTTTTTTCAATTCTTCATAAAGATCCTAGTTATTTCATATCCAGCTCGATGCACACAAAGTCTGCTTTCTCAATTCTTACTGTCAGGATTATCCCCTCCTGGATCATCTTCAAAAAGACTTCTGAGATGGCTACCAGACCCAACACGTTGTGTGGTTGTACAAGGTCTGGTAATTGCACGACTCGACTACGGCAACTCCTTATACCTTGGAAGCCCTAAGTCTGTCTTGAAAAGAATGCAGGCCACGCAAAATGCTTCAGCACGCATTTTCCTAAAAATACCCAAACACCAATCAGCAAGGACAGCACTGGCGGCCCTGCACCGGCTCCCAGTGGAAAAGAAACATATTGCCTCAGCTGTTACCTTCTTTTTTTCAATTCTTCATAAAGATCCTAGTTATTTCATATCCAGCTCGATGCACACAAAGTCTGCTTTCTCAATTCTTACTGTCAGGATTATCCCCTTCTGGATCATCTTCAAGAAGACTTCTGAGATGGCTACCAGACCCAACACATTGTGTGGTTGTACAAGGCCTGGTAATTGCTCGACTCGACTACGGCAACTCCTTATACCTTGGAAGCCTTAAGTCAGTCTTGAAAAGAATGCAGGCCACGCAAAATGCTTCAGCACGCATTTTCCTAAAAATACCCAAACACCAATCAGCAAGGACAGCACCGGCTCCCAGTGGAAAAAGGAGCTCATTTGAAGACTCTATACCTTGTACATAAAGCAATATACAATAAAGGTTCTAATTTGATCTAGGACCTTATTACCCCTTACAATCCAGTGAGATCCTAATGCACTAACCAGCTGCTACCCACTGTCCCCAGAGTCAAGAGAGCCACAGCCGGTGGCCGCTTTTTTGCTCACATTGTCCCAAGACTTTGGAACTCTCTCCCGCTACAAATTAGACTAATAGAATCAGAACAAAAATTTTGGAAAATACTAAAGATTAGACCGTTTGAGTAGGTTCAACATCATAGTTGACCTTTGGCTAGTTAGTGCTGGGAAGCCCTTCTGGGTAGACATGCATTCTATAAATCTAGGAGAATAGTATAGAATAGAATCCATCCTGCAATCGTGAATGTTTGCATTCTACAATATTTTATAACACCATGTGGCATGACATACTGTTTTATAAAGCGATGCACCATAGAAATCAATGTTAAGTGGTGTCTGCCCGTGGCTGCAATGGTACCCCACAAGGATTGTCTTGACTCATCTGCACATTATGTGTGTATGACGAGTGTCACTATGGGCAACCAGTTTTGTGATTACTCAAGATCAGGTAAGTAAAAAGTGGCCCACATTTGCAAATAGGTCAGTTTTGAACTTATAAAGACACATTGGAAATCTGTATTGCAGTGTAATGCTTCCATCAGACAATTCTCTGGAGAAAATTACATGTATAGAGGAAATTATCTTACTACTGATTTTCGGGGATTATACATTACCAGGAATTAGCATTTCCTCTCTCCATCATGGCACCAGTCCTTCCTTCAGTAGAGAATCCTACAGTAGAAAGTTCACTTAGCGCTTGATTGAGGTCACCTCTGCTTTCTGAAGGACTGTACATTACCACCTTCTCTAAAATGGGCCAGTGGGCTGATTTATATTTGGGTGGTTGCAGACAATATGAACACATATGGGAAGAAGATGTGGATTTTCTGCAGGTGGATAATCATTTGGCGAAATGATCTGAGCCATACTATCCCTTTATTAGAGAAAATGCTGCTGCAGGATTTACCCGCCCCACACATACACGCAAACTAGAGCTTTTAATATTTCCACACAACTTTAATCCATGTCCTAAATTCTTGCTCAGGAGAAATGGTGGGATCGCACCTTGCTTTATTCAGTATAGTGTCTCAGATCGCTTTCAAACAGAATGTTCAAGACAGTACCTCATGCAGCATTATCACATGTAGAGTGCTCCAATGGTTAAGTAGGAGAAAGACTGGAAAAGGATAAATATGCATTACCTCCTAGTCAACTTCTCATCTTGAGCCTAGTGTGCCATCTAATTTTTTGTTTTTTATATTGTGGTACTCACTACAAAACTCCCCTCCAACCTACATCTTTGCTTTCTGTTTCATGTGCTCTGTTGTTTGTATTGTGGTATGTTAGGGTGAATTATTATTTTATGTTATACTGTTTTGATATGTTAAGGTAGGTTATGTTTCAGTTGAGTATATTTTGTATATCATGCTATTTCATGTTAATGGCAAGATCTGTAGTGCCAAACAAATGGGATGTACAGTTTTGTGGCAAGCTGTGAATTCTATAATGTATATATATATATTTTAATTCTAATAACATTGTTCTTAGTATGTGCTCGTTGTTTTGTTTTATTGTTTCTTTGATGGGAGTGAGCCAAGGAGGAAAATCAATGAGGGACATTATGCTGCAAAATAAAAGCAACAGGAGGATAGTTTCTGGCTGCTGGAAACCCTAGTGGAAACATATGCCCTTAGTATTGTGGATTGTTTTTACAGTGATAGTCTCCCAACACATACCCATCCCAAGACTGCACAGCATAGCCATCCAAATAGGTGCTTTAGGATGGATCGGCTCTTTCCTCACCTGTAAAAATGCAAAAAGTCTGCCTTCGCCCCTTCACCTCCAAACCAGAATAAATCATTTGTGTAGTACTCCAAGGATTCTCGGTCAGCCCCACCCTCTTCTACACGTATATGACACCTCTGGCCAGCATCGCCAAAACCCATTGACTCAACATCATATACTACACTGACAACACACAACTCATCCTCTCTGTCTCCGAATGCACCGCCAACACCAAGACCATCTTCCACAATGCATGACAGACATCACCAGCTGGATGAAGTACAATGTCCTGAAGCTCAACACGGACAATACAGAGGTACTGACTTTCATAACAAAAAAGCTCCCAATTGGGCACATCCTGTTGGCCCTCAGAACTCAGACCTACTCCTACCCTCACTGACCATGCTAGGAACCTAGGCATCATTCTGGACAACAGGCTAGCCATGACGACTCAGGTCAACTTTGCCTCCTCCACCTTCGTCTTCATCCCCTGCATGCTCCGTAGGATATTCAAATGGCTACCCCAAATCTCAAACACACCATCACCCAGGCCCCCTTCTCCACACAACTGGGCTACGACAACACTCTCCAATCAGAGATCACAGTTCACCTCTAACGATTGCAGACCATTCAGAACACTGCAGCCAGGCTCCTCCTGGATGTCCCTGGTGAACCCACATCACCTCCTACCTCAGGGAACTCCACTGACTCCTTTTACGGAACAAATGCCAGTTTAAGCTCCTGACCCATGCATACAAGGCCATACACATCTGCAGATTGGCCTATTTGAACCATTGCCTGAACTTTAATCAGCCCATCAGACACCTCTGCACTGCATCCCTTTCTCTAACTCTCACCCTCTCATCCGACATAGCAGATGCAGAGGTCTGTCCTTCTCCTATCTAGCAGCGAAGACTTGGAACAAGTTATCCTTTCATTTATGGACCTCCACATCTCTTCCAGAGTGCCGAAAATCCCTGAAGGCCTGGCATTTTGGCTAATCAGCTGGAACCTGCCGGCACTTGGATACCCTCACGGGTGACAAGAAGTGCTCTACAAATCCATTGATTTATTGATTGATAGTGTGGGCTCTACTGCTGTAAGTATCTGGTGGGGATCACTGAAATCATATCGAGGGACAAAATATCGACTTGCCAAAATATCGTGGACAAAATATCGACAGTCAAAATATCGAGTTTGTATCTACAAACAGGTAAGTACAAAAATATCGAGTACAAAATATCGTTAACAATAATATAGATGTAAAAAATATCGACTTTATTAAAAACAGTGTTAAATTAAATTAATATTAAATTTTAATTACTAAAATATACTTAAAAATACTTAAATTAAATTATAATAATTAAATAATAAATGAAAATAATAAAAATAATTTTTTAAAATCTTATTTGTTGACCCTGAACCCTAAAAATACCCCTTTACCCAAAAGCCCAAAACTGACCCTGAACCCTAAAAATACCCCTTTACCCAAAAACTGAAAACTGACCCTGAACCCTAAAAATGCCCCTTTACCCAAAAACTGAAAACTGACCCTGACCCCTAAAAATACCCCTTTACCCAAGAACTGAAAACTGACCCTGAACCCCAAAAATAGCCCTTTACCCATGAACTGAAAACTGACCCTGAACCCTAAAAATACCCCTTTACCCATGAACTGAAAACTGACCCTGAACCCTAAAAATACCCCTTTACCCTAAAACTGAAAACTGACCCTGAACCCTAAAAATGCCCCTTTACCCAAAAACTGAAAACTGACCCTGAACCCCAAAAATACCCCTTTACCCTAAAACTGAAAACTGACCCTGAACCCTAAAAATGCTCCTTTACCCAAAAATTATCAATATTATTTAATTACCAATTAATTATTAATTAACAATAACAATAAAGTAAATATATTAGCACATTAGCTGTAATTATTTTAATAATTAATATTATTTTTTCCCAATTAATTACTTAAAAATAACACAACATTATATATATTAAAAATTTACTCTAATTAATGTAATTAACTAATTACAATTAATTAATTACCAATGAATTACTAATACAAAATATGTTCAAAATTATATTAATTAATTAACTAATATTAATTAATTAACTAATTAATATTAATTAATTATCAATTAATTATTAATTAAAAATATTAACACACATATATTAATTAATTAATTATTATTAAATTACTTCCCACCCTATTCCCCTATAAACCCACAACCCGCTACTGAATTACATTACGCAATTATTATAAAAACAAAATTCATTTAATAAAATATTTTATAACATTAATACACACTTTTCACACATATTATTACATAAAAATACACTATAAAATATTATATATTATTAAAAATTCGATATTTTTGCTATCTATATTTTATACAGTCGATATTACTTCACTTACCTGAAAAACGATATTTTTGTAGTCGATATTATGTCCAGTCGATATTTTGTCCAGTCTATATTTAAAACTCGATATTATGTCCAGTCGATATTTTGGAGTCGATATTTTGTCTGTACACCATCTGGTGGGTCTTTAGACACCTTTAACATGCCAAAACAGTCTACCCTCCATGCTCCAGATTCATTAGCTACAACATCTGCACTTTGTGCTGTGATACTTAAAGAATCAGTGTCTGAAGGATTAGCCACAAGTCTGGAGAGCCCTGAACATCACATTAAGGTAGGGTTATGGTGTTGCAAGTGAGTACCATTTGATGGACGTTAGGATTGAAGTATAATTGTCTGCTAGTCTTGTGTGCCCCCCACCCCCACCCCTCAGGTAGGAGTCTATACAGTTCCTTCTGAGTTGGGACTAAATGGGCCTGGTTGTCAGTTTCAACAGAGTGGGCAGTCATTGACTTGTTCTACATACCAGTATATGCCAATTCTTCACAGAGCTGATACACACAGCCTAAGGTGGTCTGGTGGCCAAGTATGTAAATGCTTATGCTAAAACTATACTGCCTGCAGATTAAGGAGTGAGGAGGTCAGTTTGCAGTGTTCCCCTCTCAATGGATAGAGAGTTGTTGTGACACCAACCATATGAGAATAGTGGTGATTGGTAGATTTCTACACAGCCAATTTTGACATTGACACAGACACTGCAAAACTCAACAAGTGCAGCTTTCAGTAAATGATCTGAGCTGCAACAACATCTGTGATCCACAAAATTACAGCCTGAACTCTTACAAGAAGCAGGGTTTATAACAATAATTAGTTTAGATTAAAAACTTGCAAGGAGGCCTCTCTGCAAAGTCTGTGTAGAGTTGTAATGTCAACCAATGTTAGAAGGAAGTCGAGGATAGCTTTATCAAAGGATGCATGCAGGGTGAGCGTAAGAAACATCTGGGTGGCCATATTTGTTTTTATTGTATGACCAGGTTTATGCTTTGTAATATATGTTATGTACTATTAACCCGCTAGAAAATCAGATTTGATTGCTGTTTGAGTTGCTAACCATAAACAAATTAAGGGGAGTTAAGAGGTGCTGTAGAGCATGGTCTTACCCTCCTCTGACACAGAGTTTGCACAAACTGTAGAGCCCAACTCAATTGAATCAATTTAAGAACCCTCTTGTGGACCTAAGGGAAAAAAATCCTTTAGTTTCACGGAACTATCAGCCACCAGGGGTACCCCTTGGTGGCATGCTTCATCATAGAGTTTCTTTCCATTCCATTCCATTACTAAACAGGACATGCTACAACCCGTGAGATGCACAAGGGGACTTTGTTGGACAAGGAATTGGGTTGTGAGTGGGGGTAGGGTTACTCATTGAAAATTTTTGCCTGGTAGCCCTAACATTTTAATCTGGGTGCCAGCCAGTATGAATAAACACAGAAAAAGTTAGGAAGTCACAGGGCTCTAGTTACCCCTACTTTCTGTTAGGGTCAGCATGTTTCTGCCACTTTTCTTCCCAAATGCTGGTGGCTTTCGTCAGGATCGATCATACTACTACCATCCATACCAATTCTATAATGCTGACGTAAATGTTGAATTAACCATACATATGTCAAGCACACCTAAATCAACTACTTGGTGTCCGTAAATGGGTATCTATTAAGGCACTTAATAGTGCTCCATAGGTACACGGAGGAGAAGCATGTCTATTGCCACACAGATTCCAAGGACATCATCTGACCTGCTCGCTTAAAATACCTCCGTCCATGCCTGCATCTTATGTCAATAGGAGGATTCTTAGATCGATCCAATTGAGTTTGGCTCAATGAGTTGCGATCCAGTCTAAGAACACAGCAGGCATTTCTTTTCGTGTTGGTAGGTATACACACCAGACACAAAGAACGCATAAAGAACTTTAAAAAAAAAGGTGTAGTGTGACACTGAAACAAAACAAATCAATAATCTTTGGCAATGCTTTTTAGATCTATCTTGAGTTTATATGTTATGTTTGCTTGCTTTCATCCTTTGCTTGTTAACTGTTGCT